>NC_089146.1:7444727-8936671 GCF_009819655.1 Sylvia atricapilla | reverse complement strand
TTGCAGCCCTTTTGTATTTAGCTGCAAAATCCTAAATCACCCTAACAGGATGCCTGAAATGGAAACTGGTAGAGAGTAGAAGAAAATGCCTGATACAGATCCTATCAGCTATTTTTAGTTCCTCAGTCCAGTATTGCTCTTACCCAAGGACTATTCATGTTGTTTCTTTCTCTTTTTCTTGCAGCTTTCAGTTCTGTGATGACTGAGAAACAAAAATACCAAGTAAGGGTATCCAGAGTAGATGGCCATTACCAAAATTAGGGGGCAATTTGACCATACACTGATCTGTATGATTGCCCTCCTTTGTGGAAGATTGTAGTGGTGTGATTGCAATCATTTCTGCTGGTCAGTGTTTTTAGTGTTAACAGAGCTACCCAGGGAGCCAGCCAGGCTTTAGGACTGTCTACTGAAAGAAAGAGAGGGAAATGTCTGTCATGTTTTACTATAGCAGTTCCACATGGTATTGGTGGCATGTAATAACCAGATTTCGTATCTAGCACCTATTTGTGATGCAGTTTTAATTGTGCTGATTATGAGAGGTGTTTCTGTAGAAAGGTCACTTTTATTTCCATTATGAAATGGAAAAAAAAAACCCATAAAAAACTTCCTGGTTGTTTACATAAATGTTTGTATTTGTACCCCTGTTCTGAAGATTCAGTGCTAAGCAATACTGAATAGCTCTTGGATGCTTTAATTCTGTAGTCAAGATACCCAAAAGGTACCAGAGCTGCATACAAGCAAGGGTGTGTTTGGATGGTGGTCTGGGACAGAGAGCACCTGGCCGAGTTTAGGCTTTTGAATTGACAGGCATTTTTAACTGGAAAAATGCAGTTTAGAGTTGTAGTCTTGAAATCTCCACAGTACGTAATGTAAACATTTAGCATATTTTACAGACTTGCTTTGGGAACTGGTTGCAATTAAATGTTGGTTCCTGAGGTGGCTCTCTCAAGTTGTGTGTCTTAAAGAAGAGGAGAAATAGGATTTTATGTGAGAGGAAACAGCTGCAGAACTTTTCATTGTGCCAGGTCCTGTACTGAGTTGTGAAAAATAGAGCCAGGACCATGAACCTTAGTCTGAAGAGACTGCTGTACAGTAACAGCTTTGCTTCAGTGTGTTGGAGCCAGTGGTGTTGCCAGCATTATCTGTGCACCTTGGGACACTTCCAGTTCCTGTCCCTTCATTCTGCTTTCACACGAGGCTGGGGAAGGAGTTTGGGTCTCTGGACTGTGAGAAACAGGTTCTTTTTTGTGTGATGAGGTGATGGTGTGCACATGCCTCTGTGGTTTAGTGCCTGTTAAGAGCTTCTTACTTGAGCTAGAATTTGTGGAGTCTTTAAAGCTCTTTTCCCCCCCTCCCTTCTATTAAGACAAATGAATTGTTGAGTCCCTGAAATGTTCGGTTTTCATCCTTACGCAAGATAGCGAGGAATACAATCTTTTCATCCCTTAGGTAATTATTTGCTTTATTATTGTGCTGCAGTGAGATAGGATTAATGTAGGTTACAGGGAGTAACAGAATATGAAATAAGACAACAATAAGCACAGGAGCAAAAGATAAAAGTAGTCTCAGGCATTAACCTAGTAGTATGAGAATTGTATGAATATATAAAATGCTTGCAACCATGCTTAAATCTATTTTTCTTTCTGATAAAGAATGTGTTTTCAAGTATTATGCGTACAGGATTCACCTGGGATGTAAGAACTTGAACAGTTTCAAGTGTTCAGCGTCAGGAATGAAATAATAAACTTTTGACTTAAGTTGTCAGCCTAAATAAACTATTAACTACCCCATAGCAATTACAAGTTATAGCTCATAATGGTAAAATAAAAAATACAATTGCCGTTTTTCCCCCTCAGCATTTCCTCCCTGGTCCTTTCAAATTTGTTTTTCTGCCTTGTTCCTTAGTTTGCTTTCCAAACCATTCCATGTCCTCAATAGATCTTGGCGAGTGTCTCAGGAGTAGATTTGAATAACCAATTTTGAATATAAGGGAATTAAATGAAGACTCCCACTTCATAAGCTTGGGTTTCTGGATTGAAAGCTTTAGATAATTTAAGTAGACGTTGCTGAATGCTGCTCAGTCTGGTCTGGCAGGCTCCAGTCTCTGAAAGGTGGGCAACTGCAATGTGTGTTTGCACAGAAGGACAATTTCTGGGATCACTGGGAATTGGCTCTGGACAGCTTGTGTCCCAGGTGCATCCCAACTCTCCTTAATAGTTGTTTTCTTCTTATTTTGTTAGTAACCAGGCCGTTTGGCCAATTCCTTTAGCGTTTGGGGTTTGTTTTTGTTGTTGTTGTTTGGTGGGGTTTTTTAAGTGCTTAAAAATTATTTTAGTATCTGTTTGGTTTGTGGAGTTTTTTTTCTTCTGTTTGCTTGTTTTAGTTTTGGCAGTTGTGCTGGCAGTGGCTGCATCTGCACTGTAGTACCCCCAGCTGCTGCCAGGCTCTGCTCTGTGGGACCTTGGCCATACATAAATGCTGCTGTATATTGAATGAAATGTTAACATGAAAAGAAAACGGGGGCAAGTGTGAGCCAGATACATTGTGATGTACAGTAGTTTGTGTTTATATGACAGTCAAGTACAGCCATGATTTAACCACATGTGAGGAGACGTTTTCTACTTCTGCTATGTAAAATATTTGGGTTTTTACTGATTTAAATAAATTAAGGGCAAATGCAGTCTGGGATGATGTTAAATTAAAACGTCTGGAATGTGTTCTGAAGCGGATACTGTGATGCTGACTGATAATTCTAGAAGAATTTTCTCGATTAAGCGCTTTTGTGCATCTTAGTTATATCTGATAAGCAGGGAAATGGTGTTCCTAAATATAACCAAACTGTATTAACAAGAGGATTATGATGGTTTGATGTAGAAGCTTTTCTCACTAAACTCTTAACGAAGATTATGTTTGTTTAATCTTATAATTTAAGCGCAGAGGAAATTTGGGAGAGCTGAAATTGCCATTCATTTATTTAAATGGCTTACTTTGGGACAGAATGCATTATCAGAGAGGCTTAATATTGAAACTACTTCTAAAAGTCTGAATTTTGTATATAGCATGGTCCAAGTATGATTTCTAATCTAACTTCTTTGGAAAACACTCTGGATTGATCTGTTGAGTTAGATACATCACTAAATTCTTATCTGTATTTATATGTGCTTTGTCATTGACAGAAGGAGGGTTGGGGTGTGGGGGAAGAGGTTTTCAGTGACTTCCCCCTTCACAAAGGTTGCTTTGCGTGTTGGGGTTTTTCTCCCCATGATTGTCTCTAACAAATGAGCACGAGCAGTTACCCGGGAACTGAGCACTAGAAAGTTTCACTTTAGGGCTTTCACTGTCAATAGTTTTGTTTCAAAGAGATCATTTCAGTCAAAACAGTCAAACATTGAGCTCCGTTGCTGTTGTTTTGTAAATAAATGGCATTTTCATTGCTGTAAATGCTGAGTTGTTTGATAGCTGGTATTCCTTTCACCGTTAATTTCGGTTTGTGTGTCCATTAGAACTGAGTGCTGTACTGAGAAGCCTTTGTTTTGCTGAAAGGGCGCTTTACAGCATCCTTTAGCTCTGTTAGGGCGTGAGGAGTCCCACTGACTTGAGTACGTGGCTACTATGGGGAAGAGGGTCACTGAAATCAGAGGGGAGCAAAGCGGAGCTTGAATGAAGCTGCCCATAGAGCTCAGGTGTCTCTTAAATACTTCACTGGATGGGAGTTTGCAGCTGTAGAAATTGATGGGCCACTCAGACCCACAAACTAGGCAAACAGGCAACATTCCTGTCATTTTGCTGTCCTGTCCTTTGTGGAGGAAAATACATGTTTTGTTTTAAACTGTGTTCCCAAGCTGTGTTTGGTTCTATCAGTCCTCGGACATTTTGGGTTTAGGTCTATTCATTATTTAAATCAAGCGACACTATATAAGTGTAAGGCAGTTAGATTCATTTTGCCTGTTTGTAGTCTTACTCTTGATTCTTTCCTCAAACGTATCTTTATGAAATCTAGTAAAAATAATTCTTCTGCTTAAACCATTGGGGTTTTGCTTGAATTATGCTCTACACACTCCTTTTTGCTCAAGAACCTGAGGTAGTATTTGTGCTATGATTTAACTTCAATTTTTTTTTTCTGCCTTTCTAGGGGTAAAGGTAGACTGGAATGTGTCCTGGGGAAGGGGGAACAAGTTCTTCCATGTAGCTAAGAGTAAACTGAGGCTTGTGTTCACTTAGACATCCTAATGCACTTTGATACTGAGCAAGCCAGAGCTGTTTTACTGGTGCTTATATTCCAGTAGCTTGATGAATCTAAGTATGTTTTAGGGTTCTTCCCTTGATATTTCCTTATTGTAAGTAACAAAAGCAAACAAAACAACCCCAAAAAACCCACACACGCACAAAAAAACCCCCCCAACAACAACAACAACAAAACCCCAAACCCAACCCAAAAATCAAAACCCACAAACCTCCTAGCATAAGAACTCCCAAGTTTTTGTTGCAGAGTCGTCTTTGTCTTGGGATAAACAGGAATTCTTGTTTGAGTACTGTAGGCACATAATCTAAAATGTGCTCTGGTGCCAGTATTATTCCCTCTTAAGATATGACAGACTCATTGTATTGTGTGTCTGCCCTTCTTAGATCTCTTGAGGCAGTCAGTAAAGGAAGGGAAATGATGGGACTGCTAGGAGAAAAAAATGGTGAACTACCAGACTCTACAGCAGCTTTGCCACAGTTGTCTAGTGTAACTTTTATTACATGGCCATCAGCCAGTTAGGGCTTTTAATATTTAGTTTGCAAGTGACCACAGCAAGCAACCTCTTCAGCAGAACACTGGTTCTTTGAAACCTTTATCTTGCGAGTTTTTGAAGTAAATTCTGTGTAAACATACTCACAAAGCAACTAGTAAAAATCCCTTTGCTAGAACGATGTGGATTGTTGGGGGTTTCTTTTGTTGTTGTTTTTTTCCTTTTTTTCCCCCCCTCTGGCTGTTAACCACTGGAATCTCAGCTGAGCTGAGGAGAATATAAAGAAGCAATGTTTCAAGAGCTCCCTCTCTAGACTGAATGCTCTCTGAGTAGTGGCAGACTGAGGTCTATTTCCTGTTGCTGGCCATGTTAAGGGTGTGAGCTGCTGCCTTCATCTTCAATAAGAACTGTCATGAGTTGCACCCTTTAGAGGGGGATTGTTTGGTGAGTGTTACGGCTTGGTGATAAACGCTTGGAAACTGAGCTCATAAGGTTTAAGTTGTCAGGTCCTGATACACTTTTCTGATTTGTTTTCTGGGTTTTTTTCCTTTCGTTTCATGATCTTTCTGTAGTTGAGCCTTTTATCATTAAGTTACGGGGTTTGTGTTTGTTCAGAATCTACCACTGGACCATGGACATACCAGTAATCTCAACAACAGTGGCTGAAGATGTAAAATGTGCTGATTTACAAACTGAAAAAAATATGATATTTAATGTCTTCCACGTTTTCCTCTAAAATATGAATTTCGTTGATGTAAAGAAGCGTGTTTTCACTAAGAATGAAAATAAGCATATCCCTGAACATTGACAGATTATAAAAGGTTGTAATTCATCTGTTATTTTGAAACAGTTCTAAGTATCCCAAGGCCAGGTATTGCAATTGTAGTTTGAGGCAATGCTTAATTGCTTGTAGGTTTTATCCAATTAGCACTTGTTTGCTCCTTGGTGCCTTCAGGTGGAATGACTGGCACTGCCAGTGGATGGTTTTGACCTGCTGACAAATTATGCTGCATAAAAACATCTCAGAACAAAATAGCTTCTTATCCTTGTTGCAGGGCTTTTGTTTACTTGGCTTACAGGAAACAAAAGCAGCTTGGGCTAAGTGAAATGTCTTTGTGATTGGGTGTTTTACAGGGACCTCAGGAACTGCTCCTGCAAGTAAGGACATGGAGAACAGTGATTCTGAGGTGTTACACTGTTCTTCTCAAGTTGTGGTTTTTTTTATAACAGCTCTCTCAAGTGAAGTTTTTAATGAATTATTAATTTTGGAAGCTAGTACATCCTGACCTCTTCTTTTCTATGTCTTTCAGTGTTGCCCTCATAGAAAGACATCTGAGTGCAAAGCTGTTGGCTGTTTATTAGTAATGACTTTTCTTGCTCAGTGTTGTGAAGGCTGGAATAACTCCTGGTTGCTTGTGTGCCATTTGAGTTTGTTGGAAGCCTTGCTTACACTGGGGTAACCTTTGGTTTTATCGGGGAAAGATCAATACTGGGTAGGAATGAGAGTCTTTTAATTTAATTTTTCAATGTGTACTGTAAGGTTCACAGTAATTGCCATGTGACTTAAAATAGTTTGTTTCAAGTGCTTTCTTCCATCCTGATAGCTCATTAGTATATTGTGGTGGCTTGTTTTATAAGCTGGAGAGAATGTTTCCCATAATATTCTTTTTCTGCCTGACAGACCACATTTGTTTCAAATTTACCCAGCAATGCCTTCATCTTTTTATATCTCAAACTTAGTCTCATCTAGGCCTGGAATATGACTGTAAGATTTAAATAGATGTAGAAATTAAATCATCCAATTTTTAGGTAATGAGATAAGGAATAATTTACCCAAATGTGCAAAAAAAGAAGAGCAACAGCAGTGATTTCTCTCAAAATTCTACTGATGTGGCCTAAATGCCTTGATGGGACATGTTCCCATGGTCCTGCTCCACATTATTGGAGCCCCAGACATGATCACCTGGCAGAGGGTCACAAAGCCTCTCTTTAATGTCTGTGACTGGACAGGTACATGGAATGGATGTTCTGTAAGCAGACAGATGCTCCATCAAAGGGTAAATCACTTTTTTGAAGGTCTTCTTTTCTATCATATTGGATACTTCTGTTTTTTCCCAGACTCTCAGAAAGACAAGTTCTGCATCTCCAGCATGATGGTTTTGTGCTTTGATGTGAAAGGTCATTTGTCTCTTCTCTCAGTAAGTGAAAATGTATTCACATGTCAAATTTTTCATGTCAGGGAGAATTCAGATTGTGGACTCAAAAGCTTTTCTTGTCATGTTTCTAATTAGGACTGTGACTCATTCTCATGAATAATATATCAAGCTGCATATTAACATCTAATCCAGCTGCATCATCAATTTACAGCAAACCTTGGCTGCAGTAACTCCAGTTAAAAAGTCAGAGGCTGCAACATTTTTCCAACAGCTGTTAAAACTTCTGTAGTGTCTCTGGGTACTAAACTTGCAAAGCAAGTGATTAGATTCATGTTGCAGTATGTGGGGGTAAATGAATTTGTTTAAAATAATAAAAGTAGGTTTCTAAAGAGAACTTCGAGGTTAAGCCAAACAAGCCCTTCATCCTAGGTACGAATGATTTACCTTTATGATCTGAGGAGATTATTTGTCCAAGTTCAGACCAAAGTGCTGTGTATGGTTAGATTGCTTTTCTTGGTAAGAAACTGATTTGTTTTCTATCTCAGAGTGCAACAACCACAGAAAGCTAATAAATTATTACAAAGGTTTTTAGCCTGAAATGAAATCACTTGTCACTTGACCTCAGTCTTGCATAATATTTTGAAGGATGGTCCCAGCTCTCTCATTAATATGCTGGATGGGACTGTTGTGGATGTAGCTGGTGGTTTTTGTTTGTGATCATGCTGACAGTTATTGTCAAACAGCTTCACTCCGTCATGTGGTGTTCATCACCAATTAGTCATCTGACAGGTATAATTTCTCAGTGCTGTGGATCACTATTGTAACTGTAAATTATCTTTGAAAGTGTCTTTAAAATGTCATCTTTTCCTGCTGTTGTCTGTTTTCCGTCACCTAGTTGATGATAGGTTGCTGGCACTGGTGTGTGCTTCCTTCCCAGTGTCTTTTATAGACAGAATGATGTATTCCTGCCACTCCCTTTCTGGCTTTCCCTGCTGTTCACCTCTTCTCTTGAAAGAACTGGAGGGCTTACAGGAGGCTCCACTTGGTGACTACTGTGTGTTTGTCAGAGCAGGGAGAGAATAGAATAGTCTTCATGCCTGGCTTCTCAGTCTTCCCAAATGCTGTTCCACTGCCACATCTGTTGACTTTGACACAGCAAGGGAGCCTTTGAAAAGGATACAGCTTCGATGAAGCTCCTGTCAGACCACATCAGAGTAATCAGCTTTAGAAAGACAGGTACCATGTGCTCCACTCTTGGTGCATATGTGTCCTCCCTGCTGCATCCATGCAGCTGTGAGACAGGGATCCTGTCTGCTCTATAATGGCTCACTGGAGGACAGCTCCAGGCAGTGTGACTGTGACTTGGCCACAGAGGAGGAGGATTTGGTGCATAGGTCACAGCTGTTGGACTTCATCTGGCCAGGGTTTGATCTGATAGTGCGTGAGCAACTGCTTCCAGTGAGAGCTGTGTGTGGGAATGGGAGATGTTAGGCTAAGCCTGCTTTTCTGTTTTGAATGGAGCAAAACTGACTTCCAGATAGCACCTGGCAGTAAGCAGCAAATGTGCAGCCAGCATATGCTCAGTTAAGAAGTTTCAATGTGCATGACTTGACAATGGACTGTTACCAAAAGATGATGGAACATGGTGGAGGATTTTTGGAAAACTGAGTTGCTGTGCGTTTAAAGAATCAGAGAAAAGTTCCCCATAGTAATGGATAAGTAGTAACTGTAATGCCTGGGCCACAGGTTGTTGCGTATGAGTGTGTGTGTGGTATGAATGAATTGATAACATTGTTTGGCTGTGCTAGATCATGATTGCCAATTACAGCAAGTTTTAGTAGCTTTTAAACCATTTTTTGAGTGTTCTGAATAATAGTGAGGATCTCAGGGCTTAATGAAATGGCATAGTCATTCTTTTGTAACTTTCTGAAAGATACCCTTAAAACAGTGTATTTCTAATGCAAGGTTAGGAGAAGAAAAAGAATTACAATCATGAGCAGCTCATTTAGAATCAGAGCTTCACTTATGAAAGGCGAGGCTTCTAAATCGCTAATGTGTTCTTGTCATAAGTATCAAAAATTAGAATATGCAGGTTGTGATGGGTTCACCAGTCTGTATTGATGTCTGACCCCAGTCACACTGCACTTCTCCCTGTTTCCTCAATAGTCTTTTAAAAGACTGGGTTAATGATGGTTTTTTAACCTGAGAATCAGAGTGCTTTATACACCTGACAGTGACCTCAGCATCACTGGAAAGCTGCAGTTAAGAGCAAGGACAACCATTTTAAGGTAAGTATCAAATGTGAATAACAAAAAAAGGTGCTAAAAAATTGCTTCCTGAATGTGGGGGAAAGCAGCACAACTTTGTCTTGTTTGCACACCTGTACAGACTTGATACACCTTTAAATATCGCCTATAATAAGCCCCAGGTGTTACACCTTAGACAGTATGAATTGAAGTAATTAGCAAGCTGAAAGGTTTAGATTGTTCTACCAATTGAAGACTTTCACATGGATTTATGCTCCCTTCAACTTGTAGAGCTTGATGCAGTAGCTCTTTAGCAGGTATAATTCTTTGCAGTAGAAGTTTTGCATGAGCGAGAGGGCTGTTTCTTGTGTGTTTTTGTGTGGTTGTAATGAAAACATTCACATTGTTAGCTTGTTGTTCCTTTAAACAAATGGGTAAATCAAGTTCATGAAGCTTTGGAAGAGAAATTACAATTCCAAGGTTGCCAGAAGTTCTGCATAAACAGCTGGTGATTTTAATTGATCAACAGCAAAGAAAAAAATGCATTCCTGTGTTTGACTCCCAGAAAAGGAACAGGATACATCCACAATTTAAATTAAATACTCAGTGTGGAAGTTGAGTTTTCTATTTCAATGTTATCTTAAACTGCATCATGTGTTATGTACTACACAGAAATTAGCAAATAAATTAGATTAATGTGGTGCTGAACATGAAGGCTGAGATCAATTTATTTTGACACAGTGATGATGACAAAGTACAAATAAGTACTTTCCTTGGAACATTTAAGTAAAACTGCTTTGAATGTACAGATTGAGAACCACTTCTTGCTCTGCCTTGTCATTCGAGTTCAGAAATACATTTTGCTTACATGTTGCTGATTTCTGCCTGGCTCCATAGGCTGAGTTGATACTTATTTTTTTAAACATAGCAATCTATTTCCTTTGTACCGTTGTTATGTGTGTTGGGCTCTTTTTTGCTTTATTCTGTCTCTGTAAGCATTTTAGTCTCTTCACTTTGAGTGGCTGATTTAAGGAAATTGAGAGATTAGGGTAGCAGACAACTGAGATGAATTGAAGTAGTTCATCTTTGTCAGAAAAATCCTGTCTCTCTCAGCTGTCCCTCATGCAAGAAAGAGGAGAAACTGGGCAGAGAGTTTAACGTCAGAGGCATGCAATAATTGGGAAGAAGTAGAGTGAGAGTATCTAGAACAAAGCTGGAAAAAAGGGCCCCCTTTGAACTGAATTAGGTGCATAGAAGCTCCTAATTCCATATGGAACTGCAGCAGACTATCAATTTACTCTGAATCCATTAAGAGTGCAGATCTTGAGAGAGAAAATTCTTAGGGATATGTCAAAGTTTTTTCAGTTTGTCAGATAAGAATGTTCTTCCCCAACAGAAATAAGAAAAACTGGTTTCAGAGGAAAAAATGTGCAGAGAAGTGAGAGATCAGAGTTGTAGCCTAAATGTTTTTCTTTGTTAAACTAGGATTAAAAAAAAAGGATAATTTAGGCTCAACTTGGGAGTTATTAAAATTGTTAACTACAAACAAATTAATGGGGGAAGCAGGAGAGTGAGAATATCATACTTGGTTTTCTCTTTCCTGATGTCATATATTAATAGAACCGAAGATTTTCATCGGTATTGGTGCTAGCAGGTAATGTATTTCAAAGAAGTATTGAGCTGGCCAGATCAAAGTCACCTGCACATGCAGAGTTTCCAGCTAAGAAGCTATGGGAGGATATGGGTCTGATACAGCCTGAAAAAGGCAGAATAACCTTTGTTATCTGAAAGAGGCAGAATAGCCAGCATTGATCCCACTTCAGCAGAAGGGGAAGGAACCAAGGTCGTAACAAGGTGCATTCTCTTGATCTGCTCAAAACCCAAGACTGGAAGAAATGATTGATAACATAAAAGCAAAGAAGTGCTTGGTAGCTTGCTCCAGGAAAATAGAAGACCTGTAAGCATAGGAGAGCTTTCATCAGCTCACTCACTTTGAGGTCCTTCAGAGGAATTAGGTGATGACGTGGTGCCTTCGAGCTTGGCTTTGCTCAGAATGGACTCTGACTCTGCCCTCTGCTGAAGCAGCCTCTGGATGGTCTCTTGAGTCTCGCAGAGGTACAATTCTGTAGGGGTGGGGAGGAGGAAAGGCAGAGGGGAAGGGGAAGATGTTTCAGACACGTGTGTAGGTCTGTCTTACAGCTGCTCTGGGAGAGAGAAAAGCAAGTGATGGAAGTTAGGTACTGGAGCAGGCTCTCCTTGGACTTAGAGTCACAGATGTGAGCACCTAGACTTCCTCTGATGCAGTTCAGGAACAGACTTCCAGCTGCATGTGGTGGCTAGAGGGGATTTTTCTTTCCCTGGATGAAAGCAATACACTGTGGGACATGTTTACCCGTGCTGTTCCTAGCAGCACTGTCTCTGTGACCAGCAGCAAAGGTCCCCACGTCCTTGGGGAGTGCACTTACACAAGGTAGCTAAGGCTAGGAAATTTATGGAACAAACTAAAATCAGTTGATGTTTCATAAATACAGCTGATCTGTTTTGCCAAGCTGTAGGGGCTTGATATTTCTTTGGTTTAAACATGTACTGACCACCCCATAATTTCTACAATGCAGTGGGCACTGATACATATTTTTGCCTGTGGTGAGGAAGGTTGGAAGTAGGTGATTTTCAAGTCCCTTTCCAACCCAAGCAACCCTGTTTTGTGATTTGAAGCTTTGTTTGTTATCTGTAACTCATTGCTCAGTGAATAGTGCCTTAGCCAGCCCAACTCAGAACGTTTTATTTTGCTGTTGTTGCGCTGTTTCACTATGCAAGACTTGCGAGTCAGCAGCATATGGCATGGCTATATTGTCCTATAAAGAAAGAAATAACTGTGTGTGACTTTTATTTGGATGGTGAAAGCTGGAAAAAAAAAATCCCAGGAGTTACTCTTCTCAAACTGGAAGCCAAGGTGTTTGATATGATGTCAAAGGCTGTTGAAATATGTAATTCATTCCATCTGCTGCCTTTGGTGCTTGAGAACAGTGTGTTGGTGCCAGCTGCATGTGCCTGAAACTGAGAGAGGAAAGCCTTGGCAATCATTCTGCTTGCTCTGCTGCTTGTGGGGTGCAAGTGAGCCACAATTTTGCTTTTTATTTTTAGCACGTGCCCTGGGTTTGCACGACAGGCCAAGCTTAGGGGGATGTATGCTGCATGCCCCTGGGCACAGGAGGCTTTCCCTGTGCTGCTGGTATTGGAATTCTGAAAATTCATACCAAATCACCACGTTTCTATTACCATCTGTATAGGAATTAGGTAGCTTTGGCTTTCTTATTCTGGACTGAGAATAGGGAATTTTTGCTTCTTTCATTGTTAATTAGCTGCTCCAACCAAGCTCAGCTCTTGAAGCTGTGTTTAACAGTGAGTTTAGTGGCCTAAACAAGTACTTATGAAAAAAATGGAGTTTTAACAATAAAAACCTGCCTATGTTGTTTTCCTAAATAAAGTACGAAGTTTACAAGCCTAACCACCTAATCAACAAACTTCAGCAGACCAATTTAAAAAAAAATTAGTTATTCTCCAGCTTTTAGGGAAACTTACTCTGGTTTGCTGCAGTTCTTTACCATTTGTTACAGTGGCCCAAGAACATTCAAGTGGAAGTGGAACTTTGCAGTTTTCCTTCCATATTTTAGTGATTCAAGTAGTAGCACTTTCCTGAGGGTTTTTAGGTAAAACTTTGAAGTTAGTGTTTAATAGAAGGATGAAAATATTGAATATCAATAAAAGGTTTACTTTTTTCATTTATCAACCAATTATTAAGGAAATAGATAATTAAACATAGAAATTGTTTGGCCCTCTTCCCCTTTCCTGTTACTTATGCAGAGTGGTGCCTGGAAGCTGTGCTGTCTTTAACCTGTAGTCAAATGGCTTTGTAGATAATACTGTTAAAGATCATGTAATGAGGTCATAGAAGAATTGTGAAAAACTCAACAGGATCAAAAACTGAAATGCCCAAATGCTTATGGACAACAAATTGATCAAGTGTAATGGAGAACTAAGTAAAACAACTGCTGGTTTATTGTGTTTTATTTATTTTCCTTTTTTTCCCCCTGTGGTTCTCCTCTACTGAGGAGAAATAAGAATTAAGAGCCTAAACAATATTTATACTCAAATATAAGCATAGAAATAGTCTCAAATCCATGTCTCATTTACAGGATTCAAGCTTGCTGCATCCTTAAACAACTGTAAGAATTGAGGCCAAATCCTCCATGCTCCTTGAATCTGAATTGGGGAAGGAGTTTTAATAGTGCTTCGTGGGTAATTGGGAATTTTTCATCTGAAGCCCTCAAAGGTATTTTGGATTTTTTCATTGAGGGGATGGCTAATTGTCATCTAGTATTGTCATCATGCATCCTGGTGTTGTTCAGACATGGTTCTCTACTATCTATTGTTAATGAAGTTATAATTGAACCAAAAGCACATGTGTGTAAAATTTTGATGTTCTACTGCATCCTTTGCATGCTTTAAACAGCCTTGATGTAGATCCTTGCAAATCTAAACTCTGTGATGCTTCTGTTAAAAAGAAAATGGGTTCCTGCTCTGTAAGTGGATTGTTACTTGGAATAAAGCAATGCTACTGCACATCTAACACTGGGCAGCTGATATGGATATGCAAAGTTGTTTTCCTGCTCTTCATTTTGAGGTGTGCTTAGTGGGAAAATGAAGTAACTTTTCATCTCTAGGTCTGCATGAGAGCCAGAAGCCCAAGGGTCAAGTGGGAAGGAAAGGAAAACTGAACGACTGATGTTTATTTCATGGTTTGAATCTGGAGACAATATTTGGATAAACATGCTATGTTTATAGTGTGGAATCAATTTTAATCAATCAGGAAACTGTGAACAGGTGAGGTTGTGTATCAAGAGGGAGGAATAATATTGAAGGGACATGCAGCTTGGTTTCCTCTTGTTTCCCCCTCAATTCAAAACCTTTAATTATCCATATGTACAGGATAAAAGACAAGTGAGAACTCCCCTTACAAGTACATAAATCTTGAATTATTTGATTCCTGTGATTTTAAAAATACGTAGATGATTTCATAGAATAAAGCTATTTAGGTTGGCACATTGAAGACATAAGTAGACTTAGCTTGAACCTGTTTGAGAAATCCCACCATTGCTGTATACCTAGATCCTTGTAGATGATATTCTTCTATTTGGCATATACTTAACCATGATTAGTATAACATACAGTGTTGAAATTATGTGAACTTCATTTCATACTCGAGTAAAGGATTGGCTACATTAAAACAATGGAACAACAACCCCCAGAAAAACAGCTCTTTGCAGCCTGTAGTTTTGGGCTTTATACACTCACAGGCTAACAAAATATTGTGATTCTAAAGACAAAATTTCATTTATTGTTTCCTGTAAATAATTAGGTTTGCTTGCATGTCTTGTTGCAATATCCTAATATCTTCCGGAAGATAACCCCACAATCTGCTACTAGAATGGAAGGAGGTGGAGTGAAGAGAGGTCTGTTTGCTTGAATTGGTTGATTAGTATCAAAGTGCTTAGAAGTTACAGTATTTTTAAAACACAGGAATAAAGCTTTAAATTTTTTTGCTCAGGCAAATCAGCCCACAGCACCTCATTTAATTGCTAAGGGAGCACTGGAGTAAAAAAAAGAACACAACAAAAAACTCCGACAGCCTGTCTTTGGGAGCAAGTTTCTTAATTCAGGTCTCTCCCTAATAGTGTGGGCAGTAAGGAGATACTGGAATTGGCTTTAAAGGAGCTGTGAGAGCCTTTCACTGGCCACCTGCCTTCCCTGGATGGACTGGGATAACTTCCCTGGTTGCAGGATTGCCCAAGGTGTGTGGAGGCAAATAGTGTAAATAATTTCAGAGTTGTTTGGGGTGGGGTGTCTGTCATTTTACCCTTGGGAATGTATCCATTATTTCAAACATTAATATATTGACTTATGAGCTGCAGGTTTTTCTATTCACTGTTTGGCACTATGCTTACCAAAATATTTTCAGGTCTTAGAAATAATCTACACAAAATGTCAATCTCTTCTAATATTTATCTAGCCTAACCCTTACTAGAACTACTTTTTGTGAAGTAATAGACTTGAAATAGAAATACCAGATGTACTCTCTGAATCCATAAATTGCTCACTGTGTGATGGTTTTGGTTAAAAAGAAAAATACATCTTTTTTCCTCTAAAAATGATGGATTGCTTGAACATAATGGCTTGTGCTGCTCTTATAGTTAAATTTTTTTTGAAATTACTGAATTTTATTCTGTTTATAAAGTAGGCACAACCTCCATAATGTCAGACAGACAAGAGTAGTGCACATACACAACTGAAATAGGGCAGCTGTAAAGAATTCTGATGTTACATGGCTCTTGTGTTTGCTTTTTATTCTTTTTATTCTGAAATGGAGCGAAAAATGCTGAATGCTCCCTTTTGTGGAGTATTAGACATAGACATGATTAACATTAGCTTGAGCATTAACAGTCTTTGCAGTTATCTCCTCCCATATACAAGTAAAAAAATAACCAAAGTGCAGATGCTATTTAGTTTACCTCCTACAATAAAGACTTTAAAAATAGGAGTGAATTGCATTTATTTGCAATGGCACAAGTGAGAAAAGGTGTTTCTTTTGAGCTAGACACCGAAAAGACTGATTTTATAAGAATGGCAGTTGTGACAATTGTAAATTGCAGAGACACTGGCTTCATCCTCTTCACAGGTAACCTTATTTTCCTTTATTAGGAGATTAGATGGTTGCTGAGCTGAAGTGTTCTTGGCTCTTGGAAAGGAATTACTTGTTAATGGTCGGAGGTTTCACTGCCAGGCAAATGAGCAGGATGAAACATTCCAAGACAACTTCCAAGATCTGAGCTCATGCCTAACATTTGTGTGTCACTGAAAGATGAAATTGGTCACCTTTCACTGTTCAAGAGGTATGGAATTTGAATTATTCATTTATTAGGTGATGGTTGAAATAATTTTCCTCAGTCTCTAGTCCCCACACTGCCTTGTACCAGTGCTTTCCAAAATAATTTGTATGGAACTCTACATCTACTGCAGCCTCACCCACGTTATTCTTATAAAAAAATACCAGTAAAACTCAAGTTGTCTTCATGTCTGGTCTGGAGAGGTTGCAGCAGAGGCAGTGGACACTGAACTGATCATTAGGTTTTGAGCTGTCTTGGGGGGATGACACGTGTGTGCTCCAGGAGCACTGAGACCATTATGGATCACCTCAAATAGTGAGGAGTGTTGGAGCTATGAGTGTTACTCAGGGCAAAGCAAGAGGTGTGTGGTGAAGAGGGAAGGCGACTCTCAAGCCTCCAGTGGGTGTTAACCTTTGTTTCAGAACCTGAGAGCTGTGATTTGCTCGGGTGAGGTGTTTTGGGCTGATGGAGCCCATGCTGTGAGGGAGGTCTCCGTGATGTAGCCTGGTTTTAAGCCACCCTTTTCACCAGTAGAGGTGGAAACTTCATTTATATGATGCACACAATACAGTGCAGGAGTGCAGCACCTTGTAGTAACTTCTGAGATGTTAGTGTGTATAACCCTTCACCCTTGGAGGGTGAATTATGAAAATGAACTTCAGATTTCAGGCATGCTTTACCCCAAAATGCAGGGTCTAGTTTTTTCAAAACAAGGCCTTAAGGCTTGAGGCAAAATTTCTAGTTCACTGGGAAGGACTCAACCATCTATGGAATAAGTTCTAAAACATCTAAGAGCATAACTTAGTTATCAGAGAAATCTGGTAGTAAACACTACAGTTCTTTCTAGTAACATTATTAGTCATATAATTTATTATTTCCTTTGTACATGCAAAGAGTTGCTCAGGAATGTAGTGATATAGGAAGGTAGGGGAGGAGACAAAAAATTCATTCTTGCATCTCTTCTATTTACCCCAGTAAATTGGGGGACTCAGTTTTGTGAGTTGCTTGTACTGATGTATAATGATAAGTATTTAGCCTTTCTCTCTGATTCCCATAAGATTATGGGAATCATGGGAATCCATGGTGATAGTGTTAATTTCACAAAGATTTCATGTTAATTATTTTTTTTTCTCAGAATAGCTTTTGAAGGTTACCTGTTACATTTCTATTTATCTAATATAGTTATATTTTCACATATATAGCTTATTTAGTATATGACAAATCATAACTGAATTTCTGGTTGTGTTTTGACAAGGAAAGCACTCATACTGAAGGATTTTGTAAGAGGAGTGTTTGCTGATGGACAGCGACAAGAAAAAAAACCTGAAAATCACTGTTTAGACTTTATCCATAAGTGAGAGTATAATCTTTGGAATGTATTGTCGAAAATAATTGGTTGTTTTTCTGGTTTTGGTGTGTCCTCACAATTACTGGTATCTTGAAAGATGATCATCTTGATAAATGTAACTTAACTGGATCTAGTGAGGGAGAGGTAGCTAAGTAAAAGTGCAGTGGTTGGTAATACACAGGAAATCATATTACATAATTAAATAATCCCATTTCAATGCTCTAAATTTCTGCAGCGCTGAGGTTAAACAGTTTTACCTCAGAAAAAAAGATCATGTTCAAACATGTTCTTGTAAGTCTATGCCATATATTTTTCTAATCTATTTCGTTTTACCTTAATATTTGAATGCTTGACTTAGTACTGCAGTGTTGGTATTTTTGTTTTGGTGGAGTGCTGGTGGCAAATTCATCAGACACATGAGAGTTAGGCAAGTTTGTTCTACATGTTCTCCTGCACAGTCATTTAGGTTGCAAAAGACTGAGCTCAATCAACTGAAGAGGTGCATCACTGAACTAGGTCTCTTAAATACTTAAAATACATGTCTTTTAAACACCTTGGCCCATGAAAAAGCATTCTTTAAAGGCTTAGAAGAATCGAAAAAGCACACCACTGTCTGCTGAGCTATGTCCTGTGTTTAAAAGGTCGTTTGGTCTCCTTTCACATTACAAGTTTGCCCTTTTGCAATCAGAGTTAATTGTTACACATAGTGGTGTATCTTCATCTTTTACATATGTTCTCATAATACTGAGTTAGTAATTCTATGGAGAATCAGCTGTATGTCCCTTTGGAGTGTTGAAAAAATGAAGTAGGCAGAACTAACCATGAAACTATTCTCTTTTTTGACGTTGTGTTTGACTCTATACTTGCTTCATTTCTGTTGAAGTGAAATATCCTGGAGCTGTTTCAGAGCAACTTGTGCACGAATGTCTATTTCTTTCAGCATGTAATTATTTCTATTGTTCAGTACCTGTCTTTGTGTTCCTTTTAGATTTTAATGTATCATCACAGTTCTTTCCTCCCCCTCTGCAGTCTTTCACAAATAATTGAAGGAAACGTGATAGGGTTTTGGCGAACCATCTGTTATGTTTGGTATCCATCCCCAACGAAGACAGAGTGGTCTCATGATAAACAAGTAGACAGATTAAGGACTTTATGTTCTTAAACCTTGGAAAAAACAGCTTTTTCCTTTCTTTCCATTCCAAATGTGTTGGCTGGTTAACATAATCACTTTTAACATTTCAGTAATCGTGACAATTATGTCACAAGTTCTGAGTAAATAAAATGTGTGATGATCAAAACCACACAACCTCATGATATTAGATACTCATAGTTGAAGTCTTTGCGATTTACTGACTTTTCTGGGTGAAGTGAAGCAGGAGAGTTTTCAGAGTAAACAACTCTTCTGCAGTCAGTTTTGTGGCTTTAGAAATGTTACCAGTTACATCTAGGAGCAGGTGTACTATCCAATTACTGTCTGAAAAAATATCTTGTTATTAATGCAAGTGATACCCCTGGGGGTTTTGCATTTCAGTCATTTGTTATTGTTAAAGCAAGATTTTAACACTGTAAACAAGTACTGTTAACTTTTTTTAACACTCAAGATTTTTCATTTGTCAAAAAGAAAAAATCGTGTGCTTTGAAATTGCTGTGGCAAGCTTTTGGGTTTAGTCTGCATCATTAACTTCATCTTTCCCCTCAGAATCATTACATTATATACAGGGCAGTTGATTCCATGTCTGATGGGATAGTTCCTCAGGTAAGGAAATATTACATGGCATTTCACAAGATGCCAAGCCAGAAATGCAGCTCTAATCCACATATTCCTCTACTTGCACTGAGAATCAGGCACAGGACATGTTGTGCAGCTTTATTTCACCATGGAGCTAGAAGATAGGCTTGAAATTTCAAGTAATGTTTGTACTCTTCATCCTGAGTTTGTTTGTGCTTAACAACTTCATTTTACAGTCTGTAGATCAACGTGACGTTCTCCCTGAGTCACTACCAGAGCCCAAGAGTGACAAATGGTAAAATCCCCACAGGTCTTCATTCTAAATCTTCCAGTTCCCGGTTCTGATTAGTCTGCTGCTTCTGAATGCATTTCATTTATCAAGGGAAGGGAAGTGGATGCCTGGAACTGGTGAAAATTACTGAATGGGTTGCATGTTATGTAAAACATGCTTGATATTATGGCATAAACCACAGCTTTGGCAGCCAGCCGCAGATTAGTAAAGCTTAAGAACTTTCATTTGTTAATTAAATATCTAGATCCCATGATAGTTACAATATCCTTTGTAAAAATATGGGTCATTAGGAATGTCACAGTAATTTAGATATTGGAAGAGAAAGCTTTCAAGTGTGACCTGCTGAGCATGTGATCCACTTTCACCTTACATTTGTGTTTGTGACAATGCACCATGTACTTCTCTCCTTGTAAAATGAGCTGTATTCCTGGGGTCTGCTCTACTTATGTTTGTAGTGCGCACTCTTTTCTGTTTACTTGCTGTGAATTCTCAAAGGTATTTGGAACATGCTCATAGTAGAGGCATTTGTGTCATTTCATACTTGGAATTTGTGTGATTTCATACTTGGAATTCTTGGATTTTCACATGTGCTCCATCTCATTTCTCCTATAGATTTGTGACCCTGCCATACATTCCCTTTGGTAAGAACAGCAGCTGTAGATGAGTTCTTCTGTTGGTTTGAATAAATCTCTCAATGAGAGAGATTTATGAGCTGTATGAGCCCTTCTTTTGCAACTCCAAATTCTCTTAACTTATTCACTTTTTTATAAGCATTGGTACTTGGTCACTTTATAGCTTTTGGTGGGATCCTCAGTTTCTGTCACTTAGCATCTCCATACTGCAAAGCAATTCTTAAACTAATCTATCCATCCACCCAAACCACAGTGACTCATTTCAGCACCTCCTGATGAACTGCAAATGTAGAACAGAACACTTTATAGGGCTGAAGCTTCTCTTGGCCTCTCTAGAAATCTTCATGGAGCCTTTTATTGGCTCTGCTGAGTGCTGATGTTGCTTAATACATTGGTCTGGGACATGTCTTGTCCCAGTGTAGGCTGGGTTTGTCACTGAAGCAACATATTGTTTACTGATACTTGGCATTGCTAAGTAACACGCTAAAGTCTAAATAATTTAACCACAATAGAGCAGGTGCCATAAGATTCACTTCATTTTTTTTTAAGTCCATTTCTAGAAATGATGTGTCGCCTTAAGAACATGGTGGTGGTTGTTTTTTTCCCCTAAAACACTGTTATATCTAAGCTGAACCCTGAGCTTGCCAATCTAATATGCTTGTTTCTTTGGGGAATAGGTCAAACCAACACCTGCAGGAAAGTCTCTTTAGATTTGTCAGAAAGTATTCAGCCATCAGTTTCACTTTCCAGTTGATTTCTTGTATTGATTATATTATTTCAGTATAATACCACAAATCTACCACTTTGTGCTCCTTTTCAGGGGACTCTTTTATTCCTAGCAGCTCCTTTTATTTTTTCCAAGTCTAGTGAACTACAGTATTTCTAAAACTTTTGAACACTTAAAAAATTATGCCCAGAGTTACACTGAGAGGGCAGAAAGAATTTTTCTTTTGTTACTCAACAGTAAGTCAAAGGGCATTGGAGGAAAGGCTCCAATAGTATCACAACTTAAAGGCAGCTTACAAATTGGCTTTTGGTTTTCACTTGTGTGCCTCAGTGTGTGAAAAGGCGCATTTTTTTCCCCCTTTAGTTTTAGATGAGACAAGCTCCTATTTTGTAGCATCTGTGATCATGGCAAGTTTTTAAAGGAATTTGTCTATAACGGAGACTTACAGAATTCTTTTCTTCCCTAGTCAAAGTTAATTAGGTTATGGCTAAAGTTGTTTGCTATTGTGTGAAGTGTGCCTATCATAATCTCTAGGCACATGTACATAAATTAATACATAAAAATGACCTCGTTGCAAATAAAGAGAACTTGCCAACCTTCTCTTTGCTTCTGCAGCTCTCCCTCAGGCAAAAGCCTGAATAAATAGATAAACCCTGCAGCATGCCCTGAAGGCTTATAAATGTGGACTCTGCCAGACTGATGGTGAGGGAGTTTGAGAGAACCTTGCCTTTGGGCTCTGCATTTAGGGCTGTTGGTGAGAGTAGATTAGCTCACCTCAGCTTTAGGAATGGGACAGAGAATGAGTTCATGTTTCAGGGATTCATTCACTCTAGGCAGCACCTTGAAAGTTCATGTTTTACACCATTAAAATGTGATGCTTCTGTAGGATTTGTAAATTTTATTTTATTTTTTGCTGCTAATGGTGTGGCTGTCAGAGTACCCAGCCTTTTTCAAACTTTTTTTTTTTCTTCTCCACCTGAAATAGCAACTTAACACTTTGGGGAAAAAAAAGTAATCAGGCCCAAATATGGAGGGGTGATGAGTACTTTGCAAAATCAACGTAATTTTAGACTTCAAGCCTCTATGTGGCATTTAGGATTTAGTATTAGCATCAAAAGGAAACCAGACAAAACTCTTACGGTTATTTACTTTGGTTGGCTAGAGTACAGTGCAAAAGTAGCAAAATGAAATGAAACTTTTAATATTTGCAACATGAATAAACAGGCAAATTTGTTTTTATTTTGGTTTGATATCTTTTTGAAGAAAAAGTAAAAAAAATGGAGCTCAACTCTTGCAATTAATCATAGTAGCAAAAAAAAAATCACTATTATACACTTAACATAAACTGCCTATGGGTCCACGTTTTCAGTTTTAATTAGTTTTTTTTTAATATTGTTGGCTTAGTATCTAGCAGAAGGAGAGGAAGGAATGTGATATGGGAGACCCTTGCTGCACTGAATAAAAACTCAAAGTTTTTATTTGAATAAAATATCATATGGCAATATTATGGTACTTATACTGAGTGAGGAAATGAAAATTGAGTCATCTCTCATTAGTGTAAATAAGTCCTTAATGAACTGAGGGGGCAGGAACTAAAGGAAGGCAAAAGGAAAGCAGGAAAGCCAGTGGAAAGCAGTCTTTGATTATTTGAAACATGACCTGTTGGATATGTCTGCAGTGCGCTAAACCGTCTCATGTGCTTTTGAGTCTAGTGGTGGGTCCTGTGATAATTGCCAGGGAAAACTTATTGACTGAACACAATGCCATTGATTTATCCCAGTTATTCCAAAAGTTAATACAACTTAGTATCTGTCAAATACATATACAAATATTTATTGCAATGCAGTCTGCTCATGGAAAAAATAGAAATAAGTAGAATAATAATGAGGGCTTAATAAACAAAATTTAAATCAGAGTGGTTTGCATTGGGAGGGATAGGAGATTTACTGATTTCACTTATGTAGTGGCAAGTTCTTTGTGGATGGTTTCTATGCCTTTTGAGCTGTTGTTGTGCATAGTCTCTTAAAGGAAATTGGATTTCACTTGATTATTCAGAACCAGATATTTTGTACAAAAGCATAAAAAAATTGAGACCTTCAATGATTTCTTGAGATGCTTACCAGGGTGGACTCTGTATGGTATTAGAAACGTATGTTTAAAACTATTTTCCTGTAGTTTATTACTGTTAGACAGCACCTCAGTTCTTTAATAAGCAGTTTCCCTCGTGCACATTGCAGAAAGAACAGCACTTTCTGAGCACCAGAACATGACCACAGCAAGACAAGAACTCCTGGGATTGGAAAAGCAGAGCTCCTAAGAGGTCTTCACAAAAGGCTGTTTCATCCCAAGGCTTAGGAGGACAATGAGGGGAAAAAGCAGAAATTGAGATGCAGAAACAATAACTCAGAGCTCAGCCTCATTTTTAAGGAGAGGGAAAGAGTAAATTGTTGGTAGTAGAATGCGATAAGCCTTTAGTGCTTCCGAAGTGCTTAATGCACTTCTCTCAATTGGTGGAAAATGTAATGTGAAGTGACATGTAGTACTGATTTGGCACAAAGAAATGGCAAAGTACTGTCTTGGTATTTTTGAGCAGGCTGAAAGCTGGAAAGCAGTTTATCCCTAATTAAGCAATACAGAGTTAGTCATGAAGTGCAAATTATTTTAAGGGCTGGCCATATGACTTGTGTGTGGAAGATGAATTTGTGTACACCAAATGAGAGAAATACGCTAGAAACACCACACAAGTCCTGTCACAGATTTTTGTGCCTTCTACTTGTCTTCCTTGTGATCCATAATTCAGTATTGAGGGCTTTCTTTCCTAGATTTTGAGCTTTTTTTTGAAGTCTTGGTGGGTTTTGTTGGAGCAAATGAAACCTATCTGAGGTAATTTAATTTTGTTGCTGCCTTTAGAGTGTCTCTTGCTTTTTCTTCTCAAAGTGTCTGGAGTGCTTCATTGAAGCATGAGCTGTACATGCAAACACGGCATAGTTGTGTTTGTGGTATATTTTTATTCATATATCAACAGAGTAGACTTACAGTGCTCTTTATAGTACCATGAGAGTTTTTCATTTATGTAAGACACTTCTATATCAAAACGTGGATTGTTTTAAATGACCTTAGAAGTTTGAAATGGATTCCATGCTACATTTCTTACCTTGCAAGTGAAAGAGCTTTTTATTGTTCTCAAAAACGGATGGCAAGATTTGATATCATGCTATGAAAAATGATAGTGGTACACTGATTCATATATTAATGCCTTTCGTACTTTGCTGTCAAATAGGAGAAGAATAATGCATGAATACATGTCTTCAGGTTCAGAATATAACAGTTCTCAGAAGAAATTCCGATCTGCTTTCATAAATAGCATTGAATATGGTGAGTATATGCAGCTTCTCCAGCACAATAATATTTTGAAGTGTATTCAATATTTATTCTAATATTATGAACTCAATATTCAGTAATCCAAACCATACAATGCTGGCATGGTTTTGCCCTACTGTCTGTTTCAGAAGCTTATTCTGATTCTATTTTCTTATTTTTCTTTGGAGGCTTGTTTTAAATTTTTTCCCTGAAAGTCTTGATTTTCATAGGCTAAAACCTCTCTTTTCATACTATGCCTCAGAAATACAGGGTTCATGATGCTTTAGTTGCAATAGTTCAGCAGAATGTTGACGTGCCCAAAGGTATTTGTAATGAATGTGAGGAAGTAATAGGTGCAATTTGCTTTGTTCTTGCTGTTACTGAACTACTGCATCAGTTTAATCTCACAGGGCTCCTGGGTAATGAATCAGATGGACTTTTCCAGATTTTGTACCATATTTTATGTACAGTATTCCAAAGTGGCTCTGACAGCCAAGGAGAAAATTTGTTCAAGCCATTTTACATGTGCTCCTTCTTCCTGTTGCTGCTCTATCCATCCTCCCCACCTGCTGCAAAAAAAAACCCCAAACAAACCAAAGAAACAAAACAACTAACCCCTTGAACAAATCCAACAAAAAAGCCAAGCCCAAACCTAGAAACCATCAGAGCCCCAGATCCCTCACCACAGTTATGTGGGAAGGCATCCTTAAGGTTTTGGTGTCTGCAAATTGAAGTAGCATTAAACAGACTGGAAGGAAAGAGAATAAACAAAAACAGCTCATCTGCACAGAGAGAATGCGTCCGCGAATAAGTAATTTAGTTTATAGTGTGGAAGAAAAAAGTGACTGAACAGTAATTAGTTTACTGTATTGTTTGTAATAATGTTATATGATTAACAGAGCATAAATGGGAGAAGATGAGTGAGGGATTTTGCATTAGTGCTGTGGATTGCCTCAGTTTTGATATAAACATGAGAGGATTATCTCTTTATTAGCATGTCTGTTGGCAAAAGATGAAATATTTCTGGTGTTGCTCTGTTTCATTTCCAATTTTACAAATAAAGCAATGAAGTACTCTTTTTCCAAGGGTCAGAGCTAGCAAAGGAAGAACAGAAATCTGCTTTCTGGGCAATGACACCTGGGTTTGGGACAAGAGAGGAATACTGCTGATGGGGGTTTTTTTAGGTAGTGGCCAAGCTACTGCTCAGCCTAGAGGGAACTGGGTATTTTCCTGTTTCAGGGAGAAATTTTACCTGTGACAAAATGCTCTAGGTAAGCAGATTAAAAAAAAACTTACTGAGAGCTAGAACTACAATGCCCCTTCCTTTCATGAGACTTTAAAACATGTGTGCATTTTAGGTTCTTTGAAAAGGTTTAAAATTGAAAACTAAAAATTCAGACTTTGCCACTTTTAATGTTTGATTGTATTTTTTATTTTTCTTTAACAAATCTTGTTTATTGCTCACATTTTCTACAGAAATTTACCTGTTGTCAGAAAGCTGGATAAAAGAGGGATGTCCAACTGGAATGATACTCTATTTTGCGTGTTGTAGAGCTCAATATTACTGAATAGCTAAGAAACTGATGATCTGAGACATCAAAGTGGCTTTGTTAGCTTCTAGCTAGAGAGCCACCAGAGAGGAGAGTCACACAATCATTTTGGCTGGAAGGGACCTAACCAACATCCTGCTCGAAGTAGGTCAGCTGGGAGGATCATCTGAGCTTTGTCCAGTTGGGTTTTGAAAGCTGCCCAGGATGGAGGTTGCACTACCTCTTTGGGCCTCTGCTTATTTATTTTTGTAGTGGCTCTTTTCCCCTTGTACTGTCAGAATAATTTTTTTCAGTTAGTGCCTGCTGTCTCTCATTTTCCTGTTGTGCATCATGACAGACTTCATCTTGTCAGCTCCTCAGTACTGCATGGTACTGGAGAGCTGCTGTGAGGTCCCTCACAAAGCTTTGTTATTTGTTGTCCAAATCCAGCAAACCAGAGTGCCTCAGTATCTTGTCAAAGGATGTGTGTTGTTGTGCACTATTTGTACTTTATTACTATCATTAATTTGCTGGTTCCAGAGGGCCCAGTTCTGGCTCCAGTAGGTACAGACAGTCTGACTAGAGCAGAGTCAAGAAGAATTGCTTGCCTTGAACAACTTGGCTGTGCTTCCTGTTGGCACAGCCCAGGTTTGCTGCACTTCTCTGCATCAAATACTACTCAGCTTCCCTCTGGTGGTGGGGTTTTATGGCAGAGTGGATGGTAACAGTGCTTTTTCTCTCATGACTTTATCTGCAGAAGATGGTGGCTGCTGAAGAACAGATATTCTTTGCCTTCAAGTGAGATCTGTTCCTTCCCTGGAAGGGGAGTAGCTGTGGGGTTAGTCCAAGTGCTTGTATGAGGTTTCCATGCTTCCCACACCTTTTCCCTCAGCAAGTTTCTTACTGGTCACACAGATAACAAATTTCCCAGATTTAGGAAACATGCTAAATAGCCAACCCTGAATTCTGAGGGGAAATTTCTCTTTAGGGAATGGCAGCATCATATTTGTAATGGGCTTGAAGGTGTGTAAGTTAGTCTTATATAAGGGAAGATAACATACTAGTTATTTATAGTTCTAACAATAATTTGGTGGTTGTGCCTCTTCCATGCATTTAAACTGTGTGATAAGTAAGTTCTTTTGCACCAGATGGTCTAAAGTACAAGAAATGTGGTGTCAGAGGGGAAAGTCAATCCATGTAGCTGCTTTTAACCTCTGATACAGTAGGTGTTGTCCTTTGGAGTGTTCCAGGGAGTACCTCTTCTTTAACCCTGTTGTTATGGTGAGTCAGCTCACTGTACACGGCTTGTTTGTCCTCATCCTCTTTGTGACTTCTTCATTGGAAGTTACTTCTGCAAGGTCTTCTTACAGCAGCTTGTAGACGACTGCTGCCAGAGGTACTGCAGAGCTCAGTAAGTTTGGTTACAATCCTGAAATTCCCTCAATAGTTACATGGGATAGGACTAGTGCAGTACACCTGCAAACACATAGAACACAGCTCGCTCACTGCAACAAGGGACTGTGCTGCAATGCAGGCTGAAGACAATGTTTTTGGAATTCTTTTAGATACTATTTGTATGGGGTTTAAAGGGGCAGGGGTAGTTTTATCTGAATGAAAGTATTATGACACTATATAGAGAAGTGCTTAGCATTTAAATGCTCATATTGTGGATAAATGCCTTTAATGTCCAAGATGTAAATATTCATTCAGACCCTGATCTCTTGACTCTTCAACTTTGTCACTATAGTTTTTTTTTTTTTTTTCTGCCAGCCATTTTTTCCTTTAGAACTGAAGAAGAGCCTTTTATGAGCTGTCAAAGCTGCACCATTTCTGTGTTGTGTGTCAAGTGACACTGTGTTTCTGTCTTCTTTGTATGAAAAGAAGTCACTGTGTGGTGATATGTAAAAGACAGCAAAACTTTGGGCTCAGATGTGTTTAATACAGCTCATATTCTTGAAATAACTGAAGAGGGGGATGAAAAACACCAGTACACATAGTTTAGAGAATATCTTACCTGCCATTAACAGCTAAGATGACCTAGTGATTGCTCAACTTAGTATAAATGTATTTTAAGCTCTTGGCTTAAAAGAGCTTAAATTCTTAAAATTCTTAAAGCTGAATTTCATTAATTGTGAACCAAGTCAACTCCCAGATGTTTCAGAGGGAGCTGAAGCATATGCTTCTTGTGAGGTTGGTGTAGGTTCAGTAGGGAATGAGAACTCCAGCTCCAGTGCCATAATGCTTTAGAGTGTAAGGAAAAAACTTGCACCTGTTTAACATTTCAGATGCAGATAATTTCAAATATGTTTTGCAGCAATATAAGAGCTAACTCACTTCTGAAGTAAAACACACGAAGTGAGATAACCAGGATCTGTTGGATGAGGTGGAGATTTGTTAATATCTGTTGTGTATATCCTAATAAGGGTGGGGGTTATTTTTTTTTCCCCTTTGGCTACTCAGATGTTTATACTCTGTGTAATTGCATGTTGTTGCTTTGTTGAGGGCTTCATAAATGCCAGATACTTTTGAGGGAGGAGGAAAAGCTGTAGGGAGGAGGAAAAGCTGTAGAAGAGTCAAGAGTGGGCTGATCCTTCCCACACAGGGAAGGTGGTCTCTGGTGAGAAATCACCTGGGTCTTAGTTGAAGCAGGTGCATCCTCAGGTCAGAAAGATGTAAATTCTGGCACTGCCTTGGAATGCCTAACTCCACTGCTTGGTGTGAATATCCAATGCTGGTGATGCAGCTCTGTCCATAGCTCAGAGCATGCTGTCCCTTGGCTTCTGTTGCCCAACTGCAGCACTCAAGGATGCCCTGGTGAAGTGCTCAGGCACCTCCTCCACTGCCTCCTCTCCCTTGTTCGTGTGTGTCCTCTGAGCTTTCCAGTCCCCTGTGGTGTCTCCAGTCAGACCTGTTGACTCTGCTTACCTGCAGTACAAGGCCACAACCAAGCTTCAGCCTTTTTTGTTATGTGCCTTTAATGTAATTGTTTATTTGTGCAGCTCTTGTTTAGAGACAGCAAATCTATTAAAATCCCAAGGAGGTAATGAGGGAGCTTGTGCTTAAAGGTGAAGCTGGGTGGCTATGCACAATTAGCTCAGTGCAATACTTGTCTTGTAAAACTCTGAGTAATGATGAGTCCAATTTGAAGGACTCATTTGCTCCCAAATGCCTTCAGAGACAGAACTATGAGAAAATGTACATCCCTCTGTGCCTGTTTAATGATTATTGAACCCAAATTCACTACCTCTGTTTTGAGAAAAAAACTCCTGGTTTTGACTGCAAGGTTTCTGCCTTGTCAAATCCAAGTTGATGGAATATTGAATTGTAACAGGAACACTGTTATAAGTTCCTGAGCAGAAATATTTTCATGGCTGTTTTATGTTTGAATAATCTGTTTCATTTTTTTGTTTCTCTGAGCTGTACCAACATTTTAAAATTTTAACTGGTTTATTTCTTGACTGTGGCTACAGACCAGGTTCTTCCTGGAATTCATCTCTCATTCATTAAGTCTCTTGTAGAGGGCCACCATTTGCATGTGTCCAGTAACTAGTTTAGATTTGTCAAACTATATATGTGACTCTTCTTGGTAAAATCACCTTGGGAATTTAATGCCAGTATTTTTTGTTTTCCTCTAATTTGTGGAACTGTATAACTGAGAGCAGAAACAAAAATAAAAGCTTTACCTAAGTTCTTGGTTATATATCTGTGAGGACTCTATGCAAACAAATTTATATGACCCACTAAAACAAATCTTTAATTTTTTTCTAATGAAGTAGTGTTGGCTAAGTCTACAAAATCAAATATAAGCAGCTTACCAGTTCTGTGTCCCGTGCAAGCTCTTCCTTGCTTTTCAAGCAATACTCCTTCTTGTAGCTTCAGTTAGGGTTTAGTGCAAACTGTTATCGGTACAGGCTCATTGTCATTGCTAGTAATTTATGGTGTCAAACCCTTAATGTTTTTTGTAGGTACAGTATGGCTCATTTACTGTCCCCGTGATCCCTTGTGATGGAGCTTTACAGATGTTTAAAGTAACTTATGCTCTTGATTACAAGAATGTTACCTGTTCTGATTTTTCCTTTGCTGTACATCATAAGCTTTGAAATGAATTGTCAGTTTAGTTACAGTTGTTGAGAAGAGTATTTGGGAATTAATTTGTGGTGATATAACATGAAAAGAAAAGCTCTTATTTGATCAGGGAAGAACACTAGAGAGCTGTGGTTGTGTGTCTTAAAAAAATGCATTGCTAGAGGTATGCTTTCAGGAGAAAGTCTTCTAATATAGGGTAATATCAGGGACAAATGTGTTCTGTTTTGTAAGCCTTCTGAATTCTGTGGGTGAAATTGTCATTGTTGAAAAACCAGTTAACAGGGAACAATTACAGGCAGTGGGTATCTCCACTGCAGAAGTAGGAGTATCTCTTCCCGTGTACCTTAGAGCTAAATGTGAGTGTGCTGGTTTTCAACTCCTTCCTTTGTTTTTCTGTGCAAGGGAAGCTGTGCTGGCTAGGGGCTGGAAACCAGAGGTGCCCTCCCTGGATGTTTGGGGAACAGGGACTGCAGAGATGCCTGCCTGAAGTGCAGAGACAGGCTAGACTGTCTGTAAAAGTGCTTTCATATCTGCTCTTGATAGGTCCCATCTGGAGCAAAGCAGAGCAAGAAGGGACAGTTAGCTGACTCACTTATTAGGAAATGTCTGGGGATAAAATTGGGCACTTGTCTGTGTTTTATATTTCAGTAACATGCAGAAACACGTTTTGCTTCAGTTTTCAGCTGCTGCCCTGGTCCAAAGTAGAGCAGTCTGGAGGATGTTTTAGCTTGATCTACAATCAAGAGTATTTCTTCTCACTCCTTCAGAGCTGTTGGCAAATATAAAACTGTAGCATTAATAAAAATGTGCATGTCTAGTAGACAGTGGAAGAGTAACAGAGAATGGAGATATCCTTAGATTATTTTCAACCTCAGTGTATGTTATAAAAGTGGAATGCATTAGTATAAGTCTGTAGAAATGCTGTAAGGAAATGAAAGGAAGATGTATTCACCTACATATTTCTATCCTCATGTTAAAAGATGAGGAAATATAATAGTATGTAGAAAATAGTATGTGATAGGTGTTGCATGACTATATAAATGCAAATAGTCCTTACTTTAATATCAAAACAGACAAGGAAAAGGAGAGAAAGGATCTGTGGCACTTTAGGCTCACAGCCAGTCAGTCCCCAGCCTGTACTGTTGATAGATTTTACTAATTGGCATTAACTGTTGTGTTTTGGTGGTGCTTCTTGTGCATTTATCCATGTGGTGGGACTAGCACCATATCATCTGATTTAAAACTTCCTGTGCTTGTGCAGTAGATGTTAATCTGGAGCATTTTACTTGTTTCACCAGAGAGAATTTTGCATAGTGGTTACAATGGAGACGTCTTCTCTTTCGTTTTCCTTGTCTCCAGTTTTGAGGGGAAAAAAAGGCAAAAGAGTTCTGTTTAGTGATAGTCCACACATTTGGTAACAAAGTTAGCACATCTCTGATTCGAAGCGAGTTCTGGTTCATGGCTCTGGATTGCCTGTTGTTCTTTGGATGCAATTTGAAAAGCCATGTAGCTTTATTTTTTACACATTGCTTTGTCAGTAAGCAGGTGGCTTCACTGACAGCTTTGTTTGTGGATATGCAATCAGGCCCGAAGGAATGTGGGAAAGCCACAAGAGAAGATTTCTTGTCATCTGTCGGGGCTTGTCAAAGTAAAATTAGCAAGCGGAGGGAAATATGGAATTATATATTTAGCCAAAAGAATGAAATAAAAAAAAAAATTAGAAATATGCATTGATATATATAGAAGCACAAATATATAGACAAATATATTTCTGCTGAACACTGGGGGAAGGAAGATGTGAAGTGAAGCTTGTAACTGGCTCACAAAGCCATCTGCTAACAGGGAAGACTTTGAGGGCCAACTCTTTTTCAGGATTGACTAGTGCCAAGTGATCTTTGTCCTTGAAAATATCTGCATGTTGTCTTCCTGGTTTCAGAGTGACAGAAAATGTGTTTAAGATTACACAAACTAGAATAATGCAGCCTGCAGTGATGGCAGTATTGAAGTAGGAGGTTCTCCACAGGCTTCTGTCAGGGCAAAGCCATTAAAATTAGGGTAGAATAAGGCGAGTAGTCTAGGTTATCACTGCTACCTTTTTAATATTTAGGAGCTATGATATTAGTGGGAGTCTAAATTAGGAAGAATAGTGAAGAAAAAAAGGAAAAACATGGAAGAAAGGATACTACAAGGAGTAGTATCCAGCAAGGTCTTGTTCTTGAGCTGAATACAATATAATGTCTTAAGCCTGAACCATTACAAAGATGAGGGAGCAGAATGGAAGCTTCATATATTTGCAGGTTTTTTAAACTAAAAATTAATTTTCTTGGAGTGACTTAATCTGCCCAGACAAAGCATTGAAATTTAGCATGTAAACCCTGGCCTGGACAGTGTGTCACTTGTGGCTATCCTCTGGAATGGCTGTCATGCTGTAGAGAATTGAGTGAACACTGCCAACTATTGGTAGATAAATTGAGAGCATTACTCCCACAACATGTGTATTAACATGCCATATGCCAGGAGCTAACATATTTAAGCTTAGAAAATTGCCGTAGAGGATGAGAGAAAATATAGTAAGAGGTGTTACCAACTGCATTATTGCTTAAGCTACATAAATCTTGGAAATCAATATTTTATTCAGTGTAATTCCACATGATGCAATTAAAAGTAACAGGAGGAAGAAAATATTTCCATACATAGGAAGCTTCTGGTTAAGACTGTGGCGTAGGACACCTGTACTGCAGTTTGGAAATGACAGTGCACTTTAAATGGAATAACTGTGGGAACAGATGCTCACACATTAAGCTCTCAGCCTTACATACAGCTCAAGTTTACTTTCAGGCTTGGGAAGTTTATTTGCAGGCCTGTAGGGAATCTCAATGGGCTGTGTGACAAGTGGTCACCTTGCAGGAAGCAGGATAAATTTACATTTAGTTCTGTTAATTCCAGGTGGGTGGTTTTTTTTTCCCTTTAGAATGTGAAATGGAAGTTGATGTAATGATCATAGAGGATACCAGGCTGACAGCTCTGAAAACAAAATCCTTCTGTTTATCAAGAGTCTTAATGTTCATCACTTGCAGACTGGAGAAGATCTCATCTGTGGGAATGAGTTTTCCTCCACATGTTTTTTTCTTCTCTGATTTCTGTTTATGACTAACCAGGAATGCACTTTTGATCTGTCTTTCTGCTCTCTTTTGCTTGCTGGAATTCAAAAATAGTTTTATAAACTAATCTCATGGATGCCTCTGTGCATGTAGATGATATTCAGCTGGTTTACTTTTGAGCCACTGTTTTCAGATGTAGTGTCAGTACAAATTTTGTATTCTGGTCTTTGAAGTGTTCAAGATTAATCTGATGGATTTCAGTGATTTAGGACTGATATATGCAGCTTTGTTGGTAGCTTCACAAATCATAATTTGTCTCAAATAGCCAGGGCAGAAAAAGAAGTCAATGACTTCTGCAGTAAGTGAGAAGTGTTTGATTAGGTCGCTAAACCTTTCCCTTACACTAAGCATTTGGAAACAATCAGATATAGCAATACCATGTATGAGAATGAACCAGTGTAAAAGATCCTGAATTACAGGTGTATGAAGAGAAGAGGATTAGTGGAGTAAACTGCAAAGTGAACTTCGACTGTTAGCATTAGCAAATGAAAATTGGCTGAGAAAATTAATAAGTCTTGTAGTGATGAATCCTGTTGTACCCTGAGCACAAAACAATACTTTCCTCTAAAATCCTATCATATATAGGTGGGTTAGAGGGGTTGCAAAAGAGTTTCCTGAAGAGCTGTGGGGGGGGGGGATTTTGACCTACCTGTTTGGCTCCCCAGAAGGACATGGTGCATTGCTCTGAGCAGGTGTCCATGGATCCTGTGTTCCCTCAACCACTCAGGACCTTTTCCATTTGCTCCTGTAGGAATGCTTGACTGCATTTGGATGCGGTGTGGTAGTCCTCACCCAGACCCCGTGTCCCCCAGGCAGAACTGTCAAAACAGTGTCCTCAATCACTGTTGGACAATGAAAAACTAAACAAAGGTAATAAAACTTGCATTTCAAATGTTTCCAGAATGAAGGCTTGGGGAAAACGATCTTGCCAAAATTTTGCTGGTAGCTAAAGCACTCCCATCTATCAGAATGTGCTTGTTGTGGGTTTGCACTGGACAATAAAACTTCTTCCCTTGTTTCACGTTGCCAATATGTAGAGGTATGTTTGTTACAGTCTTTCTACCTCTGGTTTTGTCCAAACTTACAGCAATTACTAAAGGGAGAAGTTAAAATAAATGAGCAAGGGAGAAGTTTCAACTACACGTACATTTGTAGACCAGTGGAAAAAGAATATGAAATTCCTGCCCTCAGGGAAAAGAATGTGAAATACCAGGGAAAGTCTCAAGCAAAAGAAATACCTTTCACTGAAGGGAAAAAAGACTTAGAACAAATCACCAATGCAGAAGGCTGCTGCTGAAAGTAAAGCTGCCAAAATTTCATTTGAAAATCTGATATCTTATAACCTTATAAAAAATATCAGATTTTGTATACCTTGTGTACCTTATAACAGCTTTACAATTTATGGTATCTTGATAATTACAAATATTAGAACCCTTGGGATAAGAGGGTGTTTGAGGCAGAGTTCAGGGACAGGGACGTGGGATAAAACCAGACACAATTTCTTGACAGTCTTTTTCCAGTGAAATGGTGTGCAGTGCTTCAAACTATTGCTGTACCAACTGATGTGTTTTGTAAAACATTCTGACATACTCTGAAAATCTGGAAGTCAGAAGGGTTATAGATAACTCATATTAAAACATTTTGCAGATGTTGCTGACAAAATTAAATATTTTTTCCCATTTCTGAAACGTGTTTGTAGATGCTTTAATTAGATCATATTTTTCCCTGAGAATTTAATTTCCTTTAAGGCTTCTGTTCTACGTAGTTAGATATATTCTGCAGGCCATTAAAATATCGAGCAGTTAAGATAGATTATAAGCTTCTATTCTTAGAATGACTAGAGTAAATGTACTCTTTGCCATCTTCTCTTAACCTGAATGATGGCAAGTACTTATTTTTGTTCTGGGGTCGTTGCTCATCCACTGGTTCCATCACCTCACCCCTGTCATTTATATGGAATCAAACAGATAAATAACAAGTGTATATTTAGCTAAGACATTAATAAAAAAATTGTCCCTTATTGATAAGAAACTCATCCTGCAGCTCAATTTCAGTTTCTTGTAGTGAGAACTGTCAGGTTTTCAGCTTTCTCAGCTTCTGTTTTCTCCTTCCCTTAAAAACAAAACTCACCAAACTGACTTCAGAACAAATAGAGAAGAGCTAAGCTACTGTGATGCTGCATCCATGCTTGTTCCAGAGTTTTAAGTCTAGAGGTATTGCTAAGCATTAAGTGTTAGCTTTGTCAGTCCTTTGTTCATTCCAGTGTAGATTTTAGTTTTGCCCTAGGTTCTCAATAGCCTTTACATGCAGTAGGTTTTTTTCTTAACACCCTCAATGAGCTAAACAGCATTTGTTGGGTAAGACCCCTCTCACTTTCACTGAATCAAACTTAGAGTTCAGTACCTGTAAGGCCCTCAAACCATTCTGAGGCACAAACCTATTGTTGCATTCTGTGCCTAGTTTAAAAATGTGCAGAATTTAGTTTATTTGATTTTACATGTATTTTTCCTGCAGTGGAGCTTATCCCTGAGGTCTGTCTGTACGAATTTGCAACCACCAAAAGTAGAGTTCAGTGTTTTTGAAAAGAATAAAAAAGTATCAAAGGGAATTGGTGCCCAGATTACAATGCAGGTTTTCCATTGCCAATTAAATTTCTTGGAGAGGAATAGGGGCAGTGTCATTTTGACACAGGTTGCTTGTAGGTCTTCCTTAGATATTTTAGCAGTGTGTTATTTCTCTGTTTAGATATCAATTTCCTTAGACAAAGTATCATAAAGTTGAATTTATAGGCTGATTCAGTCCAATTGTTTTTTGTTCAGTAGTCATTAAACACACTTGCAGGCTTTGTTTTAATGTGAGAAGTATTTATGCATATTTTGTTAAATTAGAAGTTAGATTTGTCACTGTGTTCTAACATTTATTTTGTACTTGAGTTTTTGGTTTGTTGAAATTCAAATCTTTAGTAGAGGGACTTGTGATTTTTTTCTTCTGTGAAAGAGCTACTATAGAAAAACACTGAGAATATCTAAGCTGTATTGTAACCTCATGTTGATAACTGATATTATGGTGCCTAGAAACAGTAACATGCATTTTTTCCACTGAAACTTCTTTGTCATCCTTTTATCTCCTTTTTCTGCGTTGGGGTGGGGTCTTGCTGGAGGAGTTCTTGTTTAGCTGCAGCATTTGGTTTGGAAAGGCTTGGAATCCTTTTCCAGTTTCCTTTTTTAGGTTCTGGATGAAAATGTTGACAGAACCTAGTACCTAGGGAATGTCTCTGACTTGCCCTCACCCTGCACAGATGTGTTAAGCATTATTATTTGCTTTTCTTGCTTGGATTAGCACCCAGTCCAGAAATGGCTGTTTCCTCCAATCTAGGGGAACTTTTCTTTCTTCAGTAATGTTTGGAATCGCCTTTGTGCTATGTTCATGGACTCCTTTCACTCACATGCTGTTAGACATTGCCATAGAGTTTTCAGAACTGGCAGGGTTTCCCCTCACAGAAACCATCCTGCACTTGCCTGTGTTTATGAATTTGCTCAGTTATTTTATTTTATTGCAGATGTTATCTTGCTGGAGATGAAATTTAAACTTCAGGCTGACTGAATCCCTTGTAGACCTTTCATGTTTCTGAAATGGAGTTTCTTGGGAGAAGATCAGTCTTTTAGCAGGGTCACTGTGATGACAGTTTGTATAGCAAGGGAAAAAGCACAAAATATGGTATTATGTTGAAAAAGCAATAAATCCTGGTTATTTTGGAAGGGGCAGTCAGTTATGTATTTCCTGGGTTTTCAGATTCCAGTGATGATGAACTCAAACTTTATGTGCCTCCTCACTAGACTTTGTCCCTTGGGCTGACTTAAACCTGTCATCTCTGTATTATTTTTTTGTTATTCTGCAGACCATTTGGAGGAAAAGAGGATAACATGGAAGTCCAGCATCAGTGTCAATCCTTTTTGAGATTGCTCTGAAAAGAATTTGAGAGATTCCCCATTAGAATACAGAAATCCGAATAAAACCGTATTTGACTGTTTGTTTTACTGCTCTTGCAAGTTTGTCAAAATGCTTGTTTGTTTGTTACCTTTTTTCATCATTTCAGGGAAGTACAAAACTTTTGTGTTTCTCCCTTGTTAATTACAAACAAAGGAACAAAACCAACAGGGAAACCCGCAGACAAACAAAAACCAAACCAAAGCCCCCAAGCCCCTCAGTACTTCTCCTTGAAATAAGTTCTGTTGTGTCTGTACACGAGGCACAGGGAGCTTATTTAGGATTACATTCTTCTCCAGTCTGTTCACTTTTGAGCTCTCTCCCTGGGGAGGCTTAGCCTCAGGCATTTATGGCACTGATAGTGTGCTGTGTGACATGGGGGAGCTTTTCCCCCCTACCATTAATCCAGCTCTTAGGACACAGGAGCCTGGAGTTTGCAGCAGCACCTCATCCCTTGGTAGTTCAGGAGTTCACTTGTGCAGTGGAAACTTCCAGGTGTAGGAGTATTTAGATATCAACAAAACCTCTAGAGCTGCACTTTCTGTGCAGTTTGGGCAGCCCCCAGCCTTCCTCCAGGTTTAATCTGTTAAAATCAAATACTTCTTTCATCACTGTGCTCTTAGTAATTCTCTGGTGCAGGAATGTTTTAGTATATTGAATGGTGATCTATGCTCTCATGCTTCCATCGCACAAAAAATCAAATCTGTTGAAATATCTGGAAGTTGGCCAAAATTGCTTTGCAGTAACTTTGTAATGGAAAGGGGAAAAAGGTAAAATTTTTTTTACAAGTAGTTTTTTTTGTAGCTTTTACCAAGTGTATAGCATTATTTTTATGTGTAGATTTGACACGAGATGTTTGAAAGTTTCCAGGTGTGATGGATACTTAGATATTCCTGAAACAGAACCATGGCTATAGCTGTCACCAGGTTGTGTGCACTGGCCTTACTCAAACGCGCTGTCTCAGAAGCCTTCAGCTACATTTGCTGTTAGTAGCATCTGTGCAACTTAGAAATAAAAAAAACTAACAACATAATAAAAAAAATCACAAAACATGGTTGTTTTGCCCTGATACTAGTGAAAGGATAAAACAGTCCCTGGAAGTCTTTGCTATTCCAACTGAGCACTCTATTGAATATTGAGCATGTAATTAAGTCCTACACTTCTATCTGGATTTCAGTGTGTTCAGGTAAGATCTCACCTGCTGATGTTAGCAATTTTCCCCAACAAAAAGATTTTCTTGGACTTTTCTGATCTCGAGTCACTTGACGGAAAGGCAGACATAAGTTCTTTCATGATGCACAATGGTCTAGAAGGAAAGAAGCAATACTTGGATATATCACTATAAACAAAGCCCTTAAAGCATTTTCTCAGGAGTGGCTCACAATCTGTGAGTGTTGATCCCGTTGATCTCCACTAGTGAGCCTTCAAAACCACAAAAAGAAGTTATACACCTCCTAAATGTTATTTTGTTTCAGATCTTACAGTTAACTTAAAAAAAAACTCTGAGCTTTTCATCACAGATAATTTCAAAAGGGCTCTTTGGTTCAAGTACCCATTGAAGTCATTGTGAGTTTTATTGGTCTGTACAGTGAGGAAGGCTTGCAGGTTAAACATTTAGTTTAAGCTTAGCTGGGCTTGACATTTCTGCTGCATTGCACAGAAGCACACTGAGTTTGAAAAGCAAACAGTGCTGGGGCTGCACTGAGTCATGTTCTTTTGTGTTATATAACATACAAACCGGGAATTCCATGGGAGCCTCACCCTGTGGTCCCTATTCTACTTCAGAACTTCACAAATTGCAAAAGCCCTTCAATTCAGGGTTTGGTTTTGTGTGGTTTTTTTTTTTTTTTTTTTTTTTTTTTTTTTTTTTTTTTTTTTTTTTCCCCTAATGGCAGAGGCAGGAAAGAAAGGCTTGCTATCTCTGGAAGTATTTCTCCTTCTTTGTAAAAGCTTGCAGAGCCATTGATCATGACATTTGAACACAATTATTTGGCAATTATCGCAGTAATAGGCTTAGTGAATATAATGGGGTTTTCCTTTTACAAAGGGAAATTTCACTATAGATGTGAGTGAAGTAAGAACATCCAGGGCAGGGTTGGGATAAGGATGATCTTTCAATTCTTATCTACTCCCATTTCCTAGGAATTCTATAGATTTCAAAAACAAAAAACCCAAAACCACCTTTAGGATTTGGGAGGTCGAATTACTCTGCCTGGAACAAGGCGTTTGAAATAATTTGGGCTGATTGTCATAAGTTGTCAATCTGCTCCTACGTATTTGAGTTATATCGATTTCTTCAACTCTTTAATCTATCCAAGTGTAAAATGAGTAATTCAGGCTGGAAAAACATGTATGGTATTAGAAATAGTACTACTACTTAGACTGGTTTCCTAGGGGCTTTTCCTCCTGTAACTGATATTTGTGTCTGTTGTTTTAATTGTATTTCTAAATATTTTCAACTTAGGTTATCATTGTAGTGGTTCAGAAAGCAATGTGTCCTCCTTACAGATGGCTGCTCAGGTATTGCTGCCACTGAGATGGTAAATGTGATGGTATTGTCAGCAAGGCAGCTGTCAGTACCAGGACAAAGAAACTCCTCTTTCCAATGGCACAGTCTCCACCTGCAGCGTTAACTGGTGATGTTAAAACAGATTTGTCAACAAACTGTAGCATAATTTAACCTGCAGATAAAATTCTAGCTATACTGTTGGTCGTGAGTGAGCTGCATTATGAGATAAATCCAAGTTATTGTCTACTGAGTACACAAAACACAGATAAGAGTACATAAAGTGCAATTCAGTCTTTTAAAATATTGCGCCTTGAAGAAAAATTGCGATATCACTTAAAATTTCAACTTAAACTCTCTCTCTCAAAAATACTGGTTGAAGTGGAAATGCTCAAGGCTTCCTAATTCTTTGATTACAGCATTTTCTTTCATTTGTTTACCGTGCTCTTTAGTTCTTCCTCGTGTTTCTCAAAGGAGAAGGTATGTAAATACCTAAGTGCAGTAATAACTTTTTTTCCTTGCATTTGAAGTGACTATGGCTAATTCATTCCATTCTGTTACATCCTGAGACTTAAATGCCTTTTTTAAGGTCTGTAGAAAGCAATTATAAAGCTGGTAACTTTGAACTATTGAACTGCATGCCCCAGTGCTGTTGGCAATGCTAAAAATGGGAATATTAGATTAAATTTTTTCAAGCAGAAAGTTCTAATAACTCAAGTAATAATATTCATTAACTTCTATTTACACCATTTTAATCTGAATCCACATTGTATGTTTGTTTTATATTTTTTTCCCCTGGAAAACCATGAAAGCCTTAGCTCAAGGCCTATTTCACAGTGTGTGCTAATTCCGAGGTGGTATAAATGATGAATTTTCCAAGGGGGCCCAGCAGCGTAGGGTTTAATTGGAAGGGGTGGGGCACTGAGCGCTCCGGGGAGTCATTGCTGGGGTGGGCTGGCGATGACAAGGCTGTGCTCTGTCACGGCACAAAAGCCAACACGGGGCTGCGGGCACGGGATGGCGGAGGGAGAGATGAAGCATCCAAGCCTGCTTGTGCTGCTGAAGTCAGGTATCAGGAGATAAGTGGCCTCTCAGTTTCCCGGAGATGCTTGCCCTACCTCCCCTAGAAGACAGCCAAAGGCTCAGTCAAGTTGCTCCTATGAGGGGAAAAAAAGAGGGTTTATATGATGAGAGGTAAAATCAGTAGAAGAGGCTGTTGAAAATGACAGCTTGAGATGTATTTCAGTAAGTTCTGAACTTCTCAAGTTGTTGGAGTCTGTGACCAATCTCGTTTCTGTTCGGTGCAGAGTGCTCAGATCTGTCCTGGAATGAGTTAAAGCCTTCCTGACTGCCAAGGCTTTGGGCATGGTGCCTGGCAGGAAACTCTCTCTGCTCAGGAACTGATAACAGTGCAGGATTTGCAAAAGAGAAGACAAAAGACTTAAATACTGCTTTCTTGGCATCCTTTAAGAGAAAACAGCGGGGGAAGAAGAGCAGCACTGCAGATGTGAGCAGAGATAAGGGTATCCAGGTTCAACCTGCAGCTTCTTTATAAACACAGGTGTGCAGCAGCTGATATGTATATATTGTATAGCTGCATGAAAAGAGTGAGTACCGTGGTACTGAGATGTGATCTTACTAATTTTGCTTTCTTAATAGATTTGTTAGAAAATGGCTCATGCTTTTGCTTGGCTACTTAGCACCAGTATTGTCATGGCTTAGGTTGCTCACAGTAATGGAGATTCATGTGGGATAAAGTAAATGAAGCTGCTTTTCATTGCCATTATCATTATTAAAAAGACTTTTCACTGATCCTGCTATCATTGCCACAGATCAGCACACCCTTAAAAACTGATCAAAGTGCCGTGTCCTGGAGAATGTGTCTGCCCAAAGCACTCTTCTGTTAACTGCTAATAAAAATAAATGTTTGGTGTTGTCATTAGTAAGACTCCTGCTTGTGAATAATGGTATTGTAACTTGCTGTGACTTTTTTTTCCTCACTCTTGAATTTCTTTCTCTCCTGGCTTTAGTGAATATAGCTGCTTTAATTACAGCTAAAGCTATTTCACTTTGTGGCTGTGCTTGCTCTGGTTCCAGCAATCTTGCAGATCTCTTGCCCACAAGGAGTGGCTTCAAAGATTCCTTCAGACTGCACATGATCTGATTGTCTTGTTTTTATGCAGCACAGGCTGTGTGGGTTTTTTTTTGTTTGTTTGTTTGTTTTTAATCAGGCATGACAACACTGATAGGTGCAATTCTCTGATGTATTGCCATTTAAAAAAACAAAAAAATCACATAGCCAGAGCTTGGCTGGATGTTTGTGGGGCTTTTTGTGCCTGATCACCCTGTCTCCAGATGACAATGCTTCTCTTAATGTGAAAGGTTTCTGAGCTGTACCATTTATTGTACATATGAAAAGTGTACAATAGGAATATGACAATGTTTCTATTCATTCATTGGATGATGTGGTAAAAACTTGCTTGCTTCCATTTCATAGCATATAGCACTATTTGTGTCCTGTAATGTACAGTTTCTGAGCAACTGCTGCATGGGTGGCTTTGTTACCTCCTAACCTCTAATGCCTTGTGGTGTGTTACATTTCTGGGTGTGTGAGCTTGTTGGCCACTTGCCTGATTCACATGTGCTTACCAAGGGCTGGTAAATACTTGGGGTTTTGTCTGGTGCCTGATCAGTTCTTATTTTTCATGATTTTTGCTTTGAGTTCAGTCCCATTGAGATTTCATCCTTCACTGTCATCTCCATCTATGAAAGTAGTCTTTCCCTGTCAAACATGCCCAGGTTACTCACCCATTCCTTGCCTTAGGGAGTCTTTGTTTTCCGTTTTAGACTTTTTTTTTTCCCATGGGGGTGATTTACTTTGGGAAGCAAGAGGTTTCCACCAGCTCTCCAGCTGTCTGCTTTTTTACCCAGTGCTGGAAAATAAGAATCTGTCTGGCTGCAGCCTCCTCACCTGGGTCTGCACTGCCAGTCACCAAGTTCCTTGCTTCAAACCAGACGAATGGCAGATTTCTTGACTTAATACTCAAGCCATCACAGGGTTTTGTATGACCAGTTTCTTTTGTTCTTTAACACCATTTATTTTTATAAATTAGACTGTTAGCAGAAACAGAAATAGAATCAAAAGAGAAGAAATCTCAGACCTTGGGATTCAGGCCTGAGGTTTTTCTAAGTAGCTTTGCTAAGGAGGAGCAATCATTTATTTTTATACCTGTTCTTCAGAGACACTGCATCCTGCTGTGCATAGCTATTATGTGATAGTCGCAAATAAGTCAAGGAGGAAAATTCTTGCAGCTTGTCTTAAGGACAGCCTGGATCAAACCTGATTTTTCTTTGAAAATGTAAGCAGAAGGATTGTGATGATGTGACAGCAAAACTGAGGTCTGAAAATCGTCAAGGTAGATGTAGGAGAAATGGATATGGCACATCTTAGGAGAAAGATTGTGGGAAACAAAGGATGTAGGGGAGACTATGCTGAGTTAAAAGGCTGGAAGTTATAGTGAAGCAGGTGTTTGGTGTTGAGTTCACACTTCTCTCAAAAAAGAGCTAGGAGTAAATGTTTGTGATTCGGGAAGTTGAAAACAGCCCTTCTTTGGGGTAAGTCAGAGCTTCCTGTTCTTGCACTATGACTAGCAATGGTTTGTAAGCCTCTAGTTCTAATAAATGTGCACCTTTCTGACATCATCTGCGGTGCCCCCATCCCTTGATTTTGTGCCTGTTGAAAGAGAAGGGAGACTGAATATTAATCCTATTTGGTTTTGGAAATTTGATTATATTCCCCAGATCTTAATTGGATAAAAATGGGGAACTGGTGATCAAATGGAAGGAAGACAATCACTCCTGCACAGGAGTTATTTCTAGGATTGATATATTCTGAAAGTAACACGAAAAAATATCTGAGTAATAGAGCAAAATTTTGTCCTAGAATCCCACAGAAGTAGCTTTTTAGATTCAAATATATTGGAGAAAAGTAGATGCCAACGGCTTGGTGTTTCTTGTGGAAATGGAGCTGGTGTCTCAATTTACTAGAAATGCTGAGATAAGAAATAAATCTATTGGCTGCTACTTGATGTCTTACTAAGAATCTCAGAAGATGAAATGAAGGATTTCAATTTGTGAGTTCTCAGATGCACAAGCATTTTCACTAGTTTCTGCAGGATTGCTCACTTGACGTACCTTTGAAGTAAATAGGTTCAGTCTGTGGAATAAAGCACAGAGTTACTGCATCCAGGAAAACCTCGGAGAATAGAGAGAAAACAATTCATAAATCCCAAACAGGCTTGAAAAGACAATTGGCACAGACAGCAGTACAACTATTGCCCAGTTGCTCATTCCTGTGGTTGAAGATTTGGTTTCTGGTGCTGTTAGCTGTCTCTCATCAGCAGCATATTAGTTTTCAAACAATGGTAGTACCATAACATCTGCAAAACATAGAGTTCAAGAGGGGAAGAGAGGAAAAAAGAGACACTCACCTAGAAACTAGGGAATGGAAGCTCATATCTGAACAGCAAGTTGGAAAGGAGTTCAGGAGTTTGATTCAAAAAGCTTGTTTCTAAAAATAACTTTGTTTTGTTTTTTTTATTGGATGTACCAAATGAGTAAATTATGTTATTTTGGCTTGTGAGTGTATGACACAAACCGAATTGAAATTTTAGGCAAGTGGACCGTAAAGGTAAAGTTCTGTGTATGGTCCTATGAAGCACTATGTTTTATTTTTAAAAGCTTCCATTATATTTAGTTCAAATTTCAACTCCTGTGCGCAACAGGTTGTTTGCCTTGTGGTTTTCAGTGTGGCCAGCTATTTCTGTCTCAAACTTTTTTGTTCCACCATTGTGTGTGGTGATATGCGTGACCGAATTTGCACTAGTTTGCTCTGGGAAATCATGAAATGATTTCAATGAAATGATACAACAGCTCCTTTGTTTTTTTTCTCCCCTTACTCTATATAATTAAACCTTGAGATACACTTCAGTGGAACACAAATATTCAAGACTGTTTCATCCATCCCTACAAATGTCTTCCTTACTGACTGCAGAACCACAGTTTTACAGCAAGGAAAGAAAAATCAGTCTTCACGACCAATAAGAGCTGCTAAGTTTGCAAATTTAGGATTTAAAGTGCTGTGGTCCCCACTATATTCCATTTTAGTGGTCATGCATTTTTTAATAAACTGAATTTTAGTTTTTGATGGGTTATTTCTTAAATTTTTCAAGTTCCTTACCAATGCTAAGATGATTCAACTTCATTTTGTTTCTACTATCAAGAACTCTGGGAGTATAAAATAGGATATAAGAATCATTCTGCCTTGAAAGTTTGCTAATATATATTCATAACCAAATGCTCCCAGGCCTTGGTCACATCTCATTAAAGCTGTGGTTGCACATTAAAGTTGCACACCACTCTGTTAAGTATCAGGGATGTCACTTAGCAAAATATTCTTGTAGCAGCTCTTCCCTGTTGCTCTCATCTCCATTTCAAAAGGGCCTGGCTTTTCCCCCAGAGAGTTGGAAGGGAAATGCAGCAATGTAATCCAATAATATATTGTGTTTTGGAACAAATACAGTGGAGTAACTGGTAAACTGCTTCAAGGAGCAAAACACTTCGTAGTTTTCAAACTTCAGGTGACTGTCAGCTATCCTTACTAGCAGCAACAAACTTGAATTTTGAGGAGTTGGATTTGGTCTTGGCTGTGAACCTTTCAGCTGCGGAAGATGGTTCAGTTGCAAATAGATTTCTCTTTCTTTGGTAACACTAGATGGGGTGTTCTGATACTGCTTTATCTTTATGGTATTTACAGTTTGAATAATGATGTCCAGAAAAAGGATTTATCTTTGGTGGTATGTCACCATTAGGAGAGGGTAGTAACAATGGGCTTTTGATTGATGAGCTGTATTTACTTTTTTTTGCTGTGCCATCCAGAGACCTAAAGGCTAATGGAATATTTATGTTAAACATACATTTAAAATGCATCAAACGTGATCTTAAGGTTTTGCCAGGCTACAGTGTAGTAGTAAGCAAGGTGTGTTGTGCTGTGGTTCATTGAGCTCTAATTATTTCAAACTGTTATTGATTGGACAAAATAAGACTCTGGTTCTGTTAATAAATATTGGAGACTATGGGTTCAGTTGTTAAACAAGCTCTTTAAATGATTCTTGTCAAGTTCAGATAGGTAATTAAGGGAACTGAATAATTTCCAAGCATGATGGCAAAAGAAAGTAGCATCTTCGTGAGGGCTGGATGACAATGGGACAATCTGACCTTTCTGAGGGATATATCAGCAGAGCTCCACTGACTTCAGTGTTATTGAACAGGTTTTTCATCAGTTTTAGGTAGAGATTTATCAGCAATCACTAAAGTAATTCTGTTTTCTGAACCACTTTCTTCCTTTCTCAGTTTTTTTTTTTTTTCCTTCTATATATGTGTGGGTTTTAGTCACATAACAGGTCAACTGTAACTTGACTTGTATTTACCTGTGAGTCAAGGATTTACTTCTATTTTCTCAAGAGTTTGTGTGTTAATGAACCTATTGCCTTTTTTTTCTTTTTTTTTTCTTTTTCTTTTGGTAACTCTTTATTGAATAGCTTAAACATACTGCTGGTGCTTTCTCCAACTAAAGAATTAGTTCTGCAGTATTTTTGCATTGACACGTGACCAAGAACTCTCTGTTGCTTCAGTCTGGAAATACTTGGACAGTTTGTTACAGACAGCCTAGGGTGATGGAAATATAGTCCAATATTAACATTAAGCAGGTATTTACAAATGAAGTATCACTGATGTTCTGATTCTTGAGCACCCTCCTCCAAAGTATCTCATACAGGTATTAATTTAGAAGCCTTGTACATCTTGGAAAGAGAAAACAAATGTCTTGATTTAGAGAGCAGAATTAAGTCAGCCATGCCACTGGCATGATAGGAGAAGAGACACAGAGGGGAGAGAGAGGAGGGATTGTGGACCTTCCCTTGAGAGAGCAGTGGTGACAGGAGGACATCTCAAAAAAAACTGCACACAAATGCATGCAATGCAAGGAGCAAACAAAAGGAACTGGGGCTCTGTGCACAGTTGCAGAGGTCTGATTACAAAAATGTGCAGCTGTGGATGAACACAGACTCTCTGGGCAATGGAGCTGTGCCTGTTGCCCAGAGGGGAGAGCCAAAGGGTTTATCAAGAGATGCAGAGATGGTAAGGCTGAGTTCCAGCCATCTGAGAGTGCTGAGAGGTGAATAAAGTTCTTGGAAGGCCACTATGGTCTTTGGAATGTCTGGAGATTGGAAGAGTTTCCTGGAGACTAAGAAAAGCAAACACTGGAGGACAGGGAGAAAAGGATGAGCCAGGATCTTACAGGCAACTTTGCCCTCAAAAATGCAGGAAATCTCACTAGAATACACTGCAAGTTCTTTTCACCTTAGGGGGTGATCAACACTGGAACAAGCTCCCCAGAGAGGTGGTGAATATCCATCCTTGCAGAATATCCACTGGGCAGAGTCCCTGGACAGAAACCCCTGGACATCTATGAACTGGAATAATTCTGTGCTTCTGTGCTGTGCTGTGCAGAGGCTCAGGCAGATAAAACTTCATAATTTAACTTTTATTTTTGCCTTTTAAATAATTACTCTAATGATCTGTGATGTGGTCTGTCATACTTGGACTCCATACACAATTTTTTGAACCAGAGTATTTATGTTTCATTCTAAACCCCTTGTTGAATAAAGAGGATTAGTGTTTGGGGATTTAAGAGTCTCCAGTTTAGCTGAACTCAGTGAATCTGTCTCTGGGCTGACAAAGCATTTGAGTGCCAGCTATTCCAGGACAGACAGAGTAATGACACCATTTCATCTTTTTTCTTTAATATTGAGCAAGTATTGAAGAATTTAAATAGACAATGCAAAATCTTAACTGAATTATTAAAATAATTTTGCTGTTGATGTGCACAACAAATACCACTCTAATGAAGTTGCGAAGCAATTTTAATGGAAGAAAAATTAACTAATGCCAGCAAGCTTTTTGGTACGAGGGTGATTTTATGAACAAGATGACACAAACTTCATTAGAGAGAACGAGCACATAAATGTTTTTATGCAGGAACAAAAAAATTCCCCATACAGCAGCTGTTATCGTAAGCCAAAAATGCAGAAATTAGTAAGTTATATCACCTTATAAATTGGTTCTTCAAACTCTGCACACCAGATCCTTCAGCTACCCCATTGAGCTGGGGATTAAGAGGGAAATTCAAATAACAGTGAGGGATCAAATACGGAATGGAGAATAGGCACAACTGCACTTATGGCCAGTTGTGTTGTGACTGATACTTAAAAGTTATTTTGGACAGGGTTTTTTACGTACTCAGTACGTAAATACCATAAATTTGAGATTAACCAAGAGGCAATTCCTCAGTGGTCATTATGGTACATTAACAGTTTCATTGTTGACTACAGTGGGTTTAGACTGGACTGTAGCTATTGCATATGTTTCAGAGCAAAAACTAATATATGAAGGTGCAGATAATTTTTACACAAGGTGGTGTTTGCAAAGCAGTTGTTCTGGTTTTTGTGATTAAATGTTTTATCAGTGTACTTGACTTGTTATATCTTTGCCTTGGTTGTCTGATGCATAATTGTGGAGTGCAGGTGAATATGTTCGCATTGTGATGATCCAAACTCACAGCAATGTAAGGCTTGCATTGGTTTAGAGGGAAAGCTTTTTTAAGTGTTTCTGTCACAGAGTGGTTTTGTTGATTTCTGCAGAGTTTGAATTGCTAGTCTTGGAAACATCAGTGGTTGCTGATTGCTGACATTAAATGATACCTTCAGGAAATGTCTTTTTTTTTCTTCAAAGTATTAGAAAGATGCCTAAGAAATAATAATTGCATTGATCCAAAAGTGCATATTTTTCCCCTAATACTAAGCCATGGGAGAAAATAGCTTCATACTCTGCACAGAAAAATCAGCACTCAAATGGGTAGGAAACTTTGCTCTTAGTTCGTGTGGTGCCAGTTTTACCTAATTGTAAAGGCTTGTTCAACAAACAGAATAACCAAGATATTTTATTGTCTCACTATCTCCATCTTTAAAATAATCCAGGGCTGTATGAACTTGCTGGATTTAATTCTGCAGTAGCCACACATCCCATCACAGACGTGGGAATTTCTGAGACAGGATTTCAAATTCAGAGCATCACACCTCCTTTTAAAACACTATTTGGATTCTGGTAGACTTGTAGGAATTTTGAGATGAGGAAATACAAAGTCCTGGGCCTCCAAGCAAACTTGATTTCCTTGCTCATTAAAATCAATAATAAGAGTTACAGTCTGCAGACTAAGTATATTGTGGTGTTGTAAACCTAATGGTATCTAATTTTGCTAAGTACATACCAAAACTGTAAAAATGAAGGGATAATTCACACAACTGTCAAGTGCCTCATAAAATGGGTAGTAGGGAGGCTGCACAGAAGCCAGACAAATACTACCCAGCACAAAAAAAAAGGTTGGATACTGAATCTTTTGAGACTTGAGGAAAGCAGTTCCCTGACAATTCCATTATCCTTGCTCCCTCCCTGTTACTCTTCTGAAATTCTGCAAAAGAAAGAAGAATGTTTTGGTAGTAAGCATACATTTCCTTACGAAGGAGATGCAATTTTACCTGGTCTTTCAGTGAATAAATTATTTTTAATAGTTCAGCTTAAAGACACTGTAAATTGTGGCGGTTGGTCTTGTCAACAAGGATAGGATTGAATTGGGAGCTCCATGAATTTTCTCTGGGCATTGAGTTGAAGGCAAGATTCAATAGTATTAATGCAATATTGCTGCAGAAATTAAATCCAACTTTTGTTATCCACAGGTGCTTATAATATCTTTCAGAATTGTGTGAGTTTTTGCAAAACCCCTCCTTTCCTCAGCCAGTTTGCTAATTATGACTGTGCTGAATAAGCTTATTGCTTTTCTGGAGTTCACGTGGAAGTTAATTTCTGTTACTTGCTCTGTTTTGACTACCTGTATTTTTATTTCCCAGCTGTTTAGTTCAGGAAATTGACTTACAGTGAGAGGCAAATAAGAGGAAAAAAAATTTTTTTTTCCTCATAATGGATCAATCTGAAACTAAAGGGAAATTGAGAGCTTCAACTGACATAGCTTTAGGAGTTTATGTACTGGATATCTTCGGTTGTCTAAATGTGCCAGCTGCTGGCAACAAACAGGCAATTTTGGAGCAAGCATGATTTTAAATGTGTACTTTGCACTGGTTTCTTGTTTTTCTTCTGTATTGTCTTCAAAATAGTTACTCTTGTCTTAGAGGATACTTAAATAACACACCTTTGGATGTGCAAGCTGTGAAAGTAGAAATGTACCTAAGAGCCAGCTGAAAACATAAATAAGCATGATGAAAATGATAACAAAATATTTTGAGCAAGAGGGTGCATGCTGGCTTGAAATGCTTTGAAATAGAATAAAGCACCGAATGGCAATAAAAGCCTGCAACTGCACTGAATTTGTTCTGGAATTCAGTTAACTAAGGAAATTTGAAATAAAAAGATAACACTTAAAAATTGGAAGGCAACTTTTAAAGAGAGTTTGTGGGTTTATTAAAGTTCAATCATGAGCCAATTAATGTAAAAAAGGTACAAGCTGTTTTTATTTTATTTGATAAAGCATCTAGCATTCTGTTCGCCCTCGGGGCACAATAGTGTGACAGGCTGCTTTGTTCACCACAAAACTTGCTTTTTCTCTCTTCTTTTACAACCTGTGATTAAAATATTTGCAGCACTAGCTTGTTTTCACAAAAGCCGTTTATAAACAGCTAGCAGTGCACTTCAGTGGTTGACTCCACCTGTGAAGAGGAAATATAAACAATAATTGTTTTTTCCTTACAATCAGCATTTCAGCATTAAAAATTCTATGTGCTAATAGGTTCATGAGGGGATAGTTTAATTAGAAACCACAATAAAATTGTCTGGGTTAGAGTTTTGGATTTAGGCTTGCATTACTTTGGAATTTCTGTCTGCCACGTTTTTGTTTAGAAGAAAAAAATCTATTCTCTAACATCTACTGTTAATTTTTGCTGTTGTTTGCAAAACTGTGCTTTTAGCACGAGATTGTTTCATTTCCCTCTGAAAATACAATTAATTTTTTATTACATATTATTTTATGAAACTTCAGCAAACCTAAATATCTTCTGTAATCCGTATAAGCAATTAGGGATGGGGAGAGCAGGTAAAATTTTGGATCAACTGTCATTACTAAGTTGCAGTCTTTCCACAATTAATTTTTTTACTCGTCTGGAAAGTTTCTGCATTTTTGAGAACTTAGAGTTTCTCAAGGAAGGTAGATTTTCAGTAACAAATCTGACAGAAAATGAAGAATTTATGAAAAGTAAACTTTACATTGTGTGTTGCATATCCTGAGGTACTTTTTTGTGTTTGTATGGGATCCATCTTTAAAGTGAGTCTCCTGAAAAGAAACATCTTAATTTACTGTGTACCGTGCTCTTAGAATCTGTTTCTCATCTGCTTTATTGTGGTAGAATTACTGGAGCATGGATACAGATTTGGTTTCTCCTGGTCTGTAACTAGCACCAATGGGCATTGATGGACTAGAGAAGAAATATGGAAGCGAAGATTGTGTACATTCGTTTAATTGAAGGTAGGAGGTAATTTTTGGATGAGAATTGTGACTGAATAAGCAAAAGGTAGCAAAGATGGGTTCAGCCCTTAGGTTTGAATTTTTACTTCCTGCTTAGTGTATTCAAGTAGCACATAATGTTAAAATTTATTGTGAAAATTTTTGGCTATCTTAATGAATATTATGTTCTTTCTGGATTACTGATGAGCTTTACATGTCTAGGGACCTATGAGCAAGGTATCCAAAGTTCAGAATTACACTTGTTGTTTGGAAGAATAAATCAGAGCAGCTATTTTAGACTGCAAAGGAGCCAATAGCCACCATGAATTAAAAATCTGATTGGAGTGGTGCTACAGTCAGCTTACTTAGCAACTGACAGTTTGGGTGTATAGGGTCAAAGATGAATGACGCAGATTGTTACAGGTAGGAAATAACCTTGTTTTAATTGAAACTTAGGTTATTTAATAAGATGGGGAATGCAAGGGCAGTTTGGGTACCCACAGTGTTTTGTGCCTGTGAAATTCCTGGACTCTGGTGCATACAGGGAGGTTTTACGCATTGCCAGTTTTCTGATAGTACAAAAGCATAATTATTCCTTTCAAAAATCACTTGGCAAAAAGACAGCAGGAAACACCAAGCTAAGTAAGAGGGGACTAGTTTGTGATTAAGGCAGACTTATTCATTGTTGATTTACAGACCCTGATAAACTGCAAGGTTTGGATATTTAAATTGTAGGATTGAAATAATTTACTTTGGCCTTTAATTTGTTTACCTGTTCTCTGGAAATGAGCAAGTTGAAATGCTATGTTGATGACCAAAAAAGAAGAAACCAGGCAATTTAGGGTTAAAATGTAATTTCTGCTCTTGAGGAATTCTGTTGATAATTGTGAAAAATGTTCTGCAAACAGTGTTTCAAAGGAAGAACAGAATTCTGTAATTCTGCACAGATCAAATTTGATACCTGATAATATATGTTAATCACTTAACTGGTGTAGTAACAGTGTGACAATCTCCAGATGAGTTACTGTAAGTTTAAAGGATTTAGATTTAAAAGAACTGCAAATACATTTAAGATTTAAAAAGCAAAATTATGATGCCTGGTGACCATTTAATTTACCCAGGAATTTTTTGGACTTTGCAATACAGCATCTTGAGTGTCTACTATGCTAGTTCAAGGCAATTAGTTTCTTGATAATTGAATTATTTTTTTTATTGATTTCATTGTATCTCTGGCTTGTTTTTCCTTCCATCAGAGCATGGCAATAATAGCAACATTTATTTACTTTTTCATTCTCCTCTTCCATGAATCTTCTGCAAGAAATGTAAAATGCTTTTCCAAATGCCTGTTGCTGTCCTTCTGAAGTGTTTTTCAGGTCACTTTGTACAAGAGGAAATTGCTTTAGACAAGAACAAAAGTTTTTTCTCCCAGACTAAACTTGTTGCAAATAGTCTCCAATCACTCAAGCTTGGTTTTTTGATAATTCTCAATTCCACAAGAGTAGTAAGAAAGAAATACATCAAATATACTCCTCTTTTTTCTTGCACAAAGAAAATCTCAAAGATAAACAGGTGAAAAAATCCTTTCCAACAACCTACAAAGAAAACTCTGCTTTGAAAATAAGTTTTGAGCCTTTTTAAGCTTGGTTGCTGTGGCCCTGGAACAGGTGAAGGAAATTTTAGGTTTGCTATTTGATATTCAGTAGAGCATAATCCCTTGAAGACTGTGAACCTCCTAAATTCCTTTGTTAAGAGATGCAGTTCGGCTTGAGCATCATGAGCAATTAGAAGAAGGACTAATTATCTGCACATCTATTTGTCATCTCTACACTGGCTACTCTATCAGCTGTGTTCTCTTAAAGCAAGAGCTATCTGGCTGTGAATGCAGTTTGACCACTGAACTTCTTGCTTGGCCTGTATGCATTTGCTAAATAATCCTCTCTAAAAACGAATGATAAACCCCAACCAGACAAAAATTTCTGATGAAGACTTTATGCTAAATTAGGTAAATATGAAAAAAAAAATCCCCAAACCTAAAAAGCACAAGTTAATATAACTGAAATTGGCTACAACTTTTATTTATCTCAGTTAAATCCAGCATGAAAGCTGTTAGGGTTCCTACCTCATGGTGTGTTTGCATCTTAATCATTCTGAAAATATCTGTGTATTAACAAGAGATTTACGCACCAACTCTGAGAACTGATGCTCTCCAACGTTTTTATCAGCACAGGATGTAGCCAAAAAGTAACTTTTTGTAGCTCTGTGAGTTTTGTCACTAGTGATCCTGAGTGACCCGTTCAGCCCTGGTGCTGCTGGGGACAGGAGAGGCTGAACTGGGTGAGGTTGAGAGGGAAGGATGGGCTGATGTGTTGCCCTCAAAAGCAAAAGGGGTCAGATTAGAGATTTAATCAGTGTTTCAGCCTTGAGCCATTGCTCAGGCTGTACCTGCAGTGTGCTTTCTAATCAGGGTTTCAGAAGGATGGAGGAGGAAATGCTGTGTGACTTTATCCAAAGGCTGGACAGTTCAGCAGTCTGTTCTGCCTGAGCAGGCTCTGGGCCTCAGCCAGCCACATGAGAAGCTGTCCAAAGAAATCATCCTTTTGTGTAATTCAGGTGCTTGCTCTTTCTTTTCTTTTCATGAATGCTTCAGCAGAAAAATAGTGTTAATGTGTACTATACATGTGTTGCCCTACATCTGTTACTGGGGCTTTTCTTAATGAGCAAAATACCTGTGGAATCTCACCCTTACTTAGGAATCAAATTTGTTATTACAGTGCAAGAGAACATGACTATCTTCCATTTCTTTGGCACTGGCTTCATTCACAGGGGAGTGTTTCAAGGAACTACGTAATTGAGAATCATAAATGCAAATATGGGGAGAATAAATAGCTGGACAGGTTAGTTATACCTGTCATGCACATAGATGAACATTTGGCAAGAATGTTTGATGGAGGGTTGTTTGCCAGCCTTCTAAGAGTATTAGTGCCACAGCTGTTACCAAAGGAAGTAGTTATCTATTCTGTGTGCTGCTGATCATCTTTCTTCTCTAGAGGAACATTGGTAATTAACCCTGCGTGCTATTTCCACTGTCCACTCAACAGTATCCAATGCAGTTCTGCCTTTTAGGAAAATTGGTATTTAAGCAGGATTCTTTGCTTAACAATGTTTTCTGTCTCCTGACAGAAGTTTCCCCTGTGTTGTGGTGGGTAAATTTGCACTGGTTTCATGCATTAGACAGTCTAAATGGCATTTTAGTGGCAGGGTGTTTCCCCTTGTGTACTATAATGAGAAAAGGGTACTGGCTATGGAAGGAGCTGAAATGCAAACACTGAGTGTCTGTTGTAATCATTATAATTGTTTTGAGTCTCTTTTTTTTTTTTTGGTCTTGAAGTGTCAGTTTTCTTCACCAATCTTATTTCCAAGACATGTAGAATTGCAAAAAAATTCCCAGTATTTCTTGTGACTTCACAAATATATCCTGAGGCAGATAGTTACATTTTCTACCAAGTAGGCTGGCACCCCAGCTGCAAGAAGGTTTTTGTTTGTTTGAGGAATTTGAGTATGTTGGATGAAGATGGACGCTGAGCTATGCTATGTTACTCTTTAAGCAATATGAGCTAGCTCCACTGGAGTAGGAGCAGTTCTCTGCTTACTGCTCCTCACTCTGTAGGCTCCAGGGTTTTTTATGCCTTCTCGGCTTGGATTGTGTTGTCCTAGTGCTGCTGTACCTCCTCACCAGGGACTCAGAAACCTACCTGAGTCCTTTCATGGGAATCAACTGATTTGTTTATTTTTTTTTCTCCTGGCTCTCAAATTTTAGCATCTTGAAAAAGAATGAACTCCTTAATAGGCTGTGGTTGAGTGAAGGAGCAGCTCCTAAGAAATCTCCCAGACTGCTTGCTGTAAGTGGAGGGCAAAATGGAGGGGAACTCAAATAAGCCTGTGGATTGTCAGTCCTGCTAGAAGTCATTAGGACAGCTGGTGCACTCAAATGGCTGTTTTTCCCAACAGGTCACCTGGGAGGAAAGGGTAACTGGGCACTCAAGCTGCTTTTCAGGCAAGGCTTGGCCATGAGGTGAGGGGAGCCCAAGCAGCTGGAGTGCAGCTTGGAGTGCTGTGTATTCACCTCTGCCTGTACAGGGCAGCTGAAGCTCTGCACCTTGGTGGCCCCAAAGCCAGGTTCTGGGAAGCCTGTCCTGATCTGAGGTTATCTCAGGGAAAAGCTGTACAGCTCAGTGCCAAGCAGCCTGCACCTCAATTAGAGTGTTGGCAGCATTTGTAATGCTCTACCAAGTGTGTTTAGAAAGTTCTTCCTTCAATATTTTGTTCCGTGGGGTCTCTTTAGTACAAAGTATTCCTTCTATGTGAGTTAGTTTGTGCCTTGAACTTGTGTTTTATGGCTAATGCTATAACAGACAACCACCTATCATTACTCATCTATTTTATTTAATTATTGATCCTTTCAACTTTGCAAGACTTAATTAGAATTTGCTGTATTGAACGAAACAAAAAAAAAATTAAATTTGTTGAATTAGTAAATAACAGAGAATTAGAGGTAGTTTAGTGATTTAATTAACACAGCTTTATCCCAGCACACTAGTTAATGAAAGGCAAGCACTGGGCCATCTGGTACAGTTTCAGGAAATGTGGAAACAGAACTCCCTTATTTTGTACTTTACTCTCATTTATTATTTGCATTTTGATGAGTCCACTGGTTCTTCCTTCAGATGATTTTTCACTTCCACTGTGAAGTCCCTTAAACACTATAGAAACCTTTAGGATAAAATGCCTTTTCTAGTGGTGAGGTAATTTTGAGACCCTTACCCATTTCGTGGCTCTGTTCGATATTCTAAAGGTTGAAAATGGCCCAATAACCGTGCTCCATCACAGGGCCTGTAGCCATCACCCTGGTGCTGTCTAATTAAAGGCTGCACGTCTTTGCTCAGTGGTGGTCAAACTTAATTTGCTCAGTCCAGTTACAGTTACAAGGTGCCAGGGGACAGGCAACTGTAGAATCTTGTTTTTCTAAAACCAGTGCATTCATCTTGAAAGTAAGAACTTCCAGGTTGCCAAAGACTCTGAATAACCTCAGAAGTCTTTCCATGAGCTTGTGTTATTCTGCGTTGTGTGTTCTAGTTACGGAGTTCATTTTAAAAGGTGGCTTTTGTGCAGTCTTTAAAGGAAAAATAGATTAATGATGAAAACGTAGCTTGAAAATTATTTTAAAATAACATAGGGTAAATATTTTGATGTTGAAATGGATGTCTAGGGAATGAGGTTTCTGAATTATGGATGTTTGAAATTTTCACTTAAGTAATTCAGAATTTCACTGTCTGCCAAGAATGAATCAGTAATATTTGAATTAAAGGAAAAAAAAACCCCAAACCAAAAGGTCCCAAATAAAAACCCGACCAAAATAACAGCAAACAAACAGAAAAGAGTTTCTGTTCCTGGGTTTTTCTGAAAAAATGAAAATGTTCTGAAGGACTCACTTTTCCCTGTAAGTATTTCTTAAAAACCGTGAATGTTGTTACCTACTTTATCTACTGAAAAAGGTCATGCTTTATCATTTATCAGCATTAGAGTGTGAGTAGAATTGAAAGATAGTAAAAGAACAGATCTTTATTTTTGGTGCTTTGTAATAATTTGTTTTAGCCATCAAGAGCTTCTCATTTATATCAATATACTCCTTTTATTAATATATCCTTGAGGGTATTCAAATGCCCAGGCATTTTCTTGAATACCTGAGCAGAGGAAGAATTAGGATGAATGTTCTGAAGAAAACTTCAGTTGTTTTGTGAGACTGTACATGTTCAGAAAGACTTGATTTTGAGTAGTCAGTGATTCTGTCATCGCTTCAACTTGGAAATTTGAATGCAACCCTCAGATTGTGGCTGACAGTAATTGCAGCATTGTTGTTTCACCTGTGGGAGGCCTTTGGCTCCACTGCTTTCTTGGGGATGTTCACACAAAAATGGAATAGTTGAGGTTGGAAAAGACCTTTATGATCCTGGAGTTCAGCCATTAAGCTGATGCTGCCAGTCTGCCACTAAACCATGTTTGAGTGCCACATTTACACATCTTTTAAATACCTCCAGGCATGGTGACTCTCTTGCTTCCTCCTCATCAGATTTGCACTCCAGACCCTTCATCAGCTCTTGCTGCTCTTCTCTGGACTCACTCCAGCACCTCAGTGTCTTTGTGATGTGAAGGGCCCAGAGCTGGGCACAGCACTCAAGGTTGCAGCCTCACGTGCTCAGTGATTCCTTTGTCCAGATCATTGATGAAGATATTAAACATTGGGGCAGAAGATATGATAGCCGTTTTGTCCTACATGATGAGGTTTTTGACACTAAAATATGAATTAATAATACAGGTCTTGCTGAAAAAAAACCCCCATGGGTGTTGCCTTTATTTGGGTTTATTTCTATTCCTTCAAAAGTGAGGACTACACACTGGGAGTAGAAGCTTCATAGATTCTTGAAAAACTCACAGGTGCCATTGGCCTGATGGGAGGGTTATGTCTCTCTTCTCACAAATTTATTAGAGATTTGGAAAGGATGGAAGTCAGGAAAGAACTTGAAGAACAGGACTGTCCACTGTGAAAAGACAAATATCATTTAGCAGCAGCTTGTTAGAATCAATCAGATTTCTAGCATATGATTCAAGAACACATTCCCTAAATTGAACACTGTTGTTTTTTCACTTTAAAATTCAGATTGGGAAATGGCTTTATTAGAGCCTAAATACAGCTTTAAAGCCTTTGCCTACTTGGTGGGAGTAAAACCATGAGAGAAGTTATTTGCCTTTTGAATCAGTTCTAATTATATTTTCCCTTGAAAACCTTTGCCATTGAGGGGGTTCTGCAATTAAACAGTAAAGCTGAAAAAAATGTCTGCTTTTAGAAAGAAATCATTAACTAAAAAAAGCTTTTTTTTTTTTTTTTTTTTTGGCTTTTTTTAGGCTGCTAATCATGTCGGCATTGTTTGCCACAGGCTGTGCCTTTCTTGCGTGTTGCATAACATTGCTTCACATATCCGAGTGGATGAGATTTGCAGAAACAGCTTTTCATCCAGAAACACTGCCTGTTGCAGTTCGGTTCCTATTTGTCTTGATTTCATATTTGCTTTTATAACTCCTGTAGTCCTGTCCTGAATAGTTGTTGGTGAGTTTGATACATGTCCACTCTTTACATCCTGTGGCCATTTGCAGGGTGAACTGAAGAGGTGGCAGACTCACTTCTGACCTGGACTTAAATGGAAATAGGCATAAATTAGGAAAACCATTCCGTGAGTTTCTTGTGCATCTGACCCCGGTGACCATCTGGTCAGATGTATGAAATAGAGAATTTTAAGTCTTTAAAAATGTATGTCACGTCAGAAGTGAGTCCTGAGCACGGAGTGTTTTTCTCTACAGCTCTGCTCCTCCTGTGCTGCACTGTCTGCCTGTGCAGACACAGCCACTGCCAGCAGAACAGGAAAAGGAGATTTCTCTTGTCTCAATAGAGGTTCTAAGAGTTGCTCTGAATAGTTTTGCATAAAAGCGTAGTCTGCTGCAGAGCAGGTTCAGGCTTCTGTGGCGTTCACTCTCAGTAATTCGCTGCTTGGAGCAGGATGTGTGGGCTTCGCTGTGGAATGCTCAGGGATGTTCCTCTCCTCTCACTGAAGACAAAGTAATACTCCATGGAACTATAAAATGTGCATAGTCTTTTACCCATGAATGGTAAGTTATTTGGGATCAGTGCTTTCAGTACTTCCCAGAAGCCACATAATTTTCCTTGATAATCACTGTTTAAGTGCTATGCTTCCCTACACAAATTTAATTTCAATTTTTCCCCCACAGTTGTAGTAATTTTAAATGCGTGACTGTAATTAGCTGAAATACTAACTGTGAATTGAGTTTGACACCATTCTTTCAGCACCATTTTAATGAAGAATTAAGTATTCTTCATCTTTTCTGAAGTCTAAGTTTAGTGCTGTAGCAGACCATCAATCAGAGGTTTGTGTGTGCTTTCCATTACCTTTCCAGTCATATTCTGTTAGGCTTCTTTCACCATTTCAGTATCCAGGAGCCTGGCAACTAGGCACTAACTGATGCAGCTCACATCTGTCGTGTCTGGCTCATTCCTTCTCCAATTCCCAAGGTGATAATTGCATCATCTTTGTAATATTTTACTTTGTTGCCCTTTTTTATTATTATTTTTATGCATATGTTCCTATTGAAGCAAATGAAAAATGAATCCTTGGAAAGACTTTTCTTTAGTAGGTGAACATTTTACCCATGCTGTGGCCAAAAAAAAAAAATGGAATAGCAGGGAGCCTTAGTGTCTTTAAGTTCTGTATATGCAGTTAGTAAAGAGGGGGAGAACCTGCAGTTTAATTTAGAGCACCAATAGTTATTCTGTGCATAAGGAGCACTTCAGCAGTCAGCCTAAACTGTGAGGAGAAAATCAGTGCTGTAATTAATGTATTTTGAGTCAGCTTTGAAGAAGTGTCTCACTTTGATATTGATATTGATATGGTGACCACATGGTCAGACAAAGTGAGGATCCTCCTTTTTCCAGTTGAAAAAACCCAGAATTTTCCATGATTTGTCTTCTGGTAGGGTATTTTAATTTCCTTGCTACTTGCTGGAAATTTTCTTTTGTATTCACAACAGAGGTGTGATCCCATAGGTGAAATCTGTAAGTTGATACACTTTGACATCTTTTTTCTTCTGCCATGAGATTTAATTTTTTTGTGACTCTGTATTTCTAACCATAGGGGGAAAAGAATGCGGTCTGATTGTAATGAATAATATCACCAAAATGAGCACTGTTTTTGACATTAAGAGCTACAGCAGGTGCAGTGCATTGCTCCCTGTTGGGGTTCTTTGGTTTGCCATGCTGTTGGAATGAGGGGCATTATCAGCTAGGAGGCAGTAGTAAATTCCACCATGTCAGTATTGTGTTATATTTTAAAATACTGTTCTTTAGATTCTAGAAAGTCTGTGAACTGAACTTGGGAGACTTACAAGCTCTGATAATTGTGTGTAATTTTGATGAAGAGGGAGGTATTACTAGAAACCATTATATTGAAATACCTGGGTAAGACAAACCAGACACAAGTGGTGTAGGAAGTACTTTCTATACAGGTGTGAATCCATCTGGAAAGTTTTGGGTTTTTTTTTAAACAAACAACCAAACCCCCCCCAAAGCAAACCAAAAGCCCAGAAAAACACTGAGAGCTGAAGGAGTTTGTGTATTAAAGCTGTGCTGCTCCGCCGTGGTAATGGATTATCTTCACCTATGGTTTTGGATTTTGTGGATATTTGAAGAGGGGAAAAAAAGTTAAAAAAAACATGTAAGCAGGAAGCAGAAGACATTTTTGTTTGCTAAGGTAGAGTGTTTTAATCTGTGTTGGATTTCTTTCTATGGATCTTGTATGGTCATGATACTCTAACTTTACCCTGGCATTTGCTGGTGTACCCAGTTTTCTATTGCAGAATACACTCAGTTTCCCTTTTCTCAGTTTTGTGTGTCCTCTGAGATCGTATCTAACTACACTCAGGGAAATTAAGGTAGATTTGGGAAGGTACCCGTGACCTGGGTTTGATTATTAGGTATTAAAAATGGAATAAAGAATTGGAAAACTGGTTTATTTGCAGCAGGTTTTTCCTAAGTCTTCCATTGCTAAGGCTTCAATCATAATGTCTTGTCTGCATAGGAATATATTCTAAAGGAAATATTCACCTCACCCAATATCCTGACACATTTTTTCCACATTTACTGTGGGGTTTTTTTAAGTTTATAAATATTTGCACATATATGTACCAGAGTGCAGACTAAGAATTTTGTGCTTATTGTGGTTAGCAATAATCAGCCTTTTTGTTTGTAGTGATTTTTCATCTGTGTGTTTGGTTTGCAGAAATGTATGTTTAAAAAAGTGAATAGAAATATTCAGAGATTTTTTTTTTCTATTTCTAGCTGTTTATCTGAGCAAATTTTTGTTGGTTGGGGTTTTTTGCTGTTGGTTTTCTTTAGTTCAGTTTTTGTTGTTGTTTTTTTGTTTGGGGTTTTTTTTTTTTTTTTTTTTTTTTTTTCTGTGCTGAAGAATTCCTGTAGCTGAATCTCATGGACATTCTTAAACAACACTGAGCCTAATGGACATTAATTGGTGTAGTAATTGGCTTTGCCTTTTTCTTTGACAATATCCCTTCTATTCTATCAAAGAATGATTTTCATTCTTTTTTAATGAAAAAGACATTTATCTCATTTCAAGGAAACAACCTCTTGGCCAAACACTGCTGTGTGTTACAGGCCTACTCCCATGTGGTCAATGAATTTTTTTATTTATTAGATGGTGAGGATTAAATGGAACCAGAGAAACTCTAGAAGGGGAATTCTGCACCTGCATAAAGGAAACTGCACCCAAGACTGTCATGGGGTGGGCTGTTGACACTTGATACTAATAGCTGATATCTCCAGCTCTGCTAAGTCCAGCCTACAATCAGAGGAGTTGTGTCCTCCAGGCCCTGATGTCCTGACCGATTTCAAGACATGTTGATACTTTTCTGGTAGTAAGGAGTAGTTGAAATAGATTTCAGCTGCTTTATATTTTTCTCCATCTTCCTTGTGTGCATGTGACTGCATCTCCTAGCAAGGCTTGCTCTAGAGAGTAATTAATATACTTCATATCTTTTCATGGCCTTTCTTGCCCAGACAGTCACTCATTCCGTGTGGGTTTTCCACAGCAATTCTTTGTGCTCCTCTACTGGAGCAGGCACTTTAATTTTAGCAGGAAAAAGGCAAGTTGTTTTCCATATGTTTCAAAGAAAATGCTTTGACAAGTTAGCCATTTTTAAGAAATATGTCAATACTTGAGGATGTTCGCTTTAAATATTCAGCGAGTTAGGGGTTGTTTGTCTTTGTATTGTAATTCCTACATTGATTTTCTATGATTTAGCATTCTGATTTCATTTGTCGCAACTTTCCTTTTATGATTTCAGCTCGGTTTTACTGGTTTGCAAAAATGGAAGAGCAAGCCTTGTTTTTTTTCCAAACCTTAGGCTTTATAACTGTTTTCCATGGCTGACTGTGCCATCTTTGTCAGCAGCCTAGATCTTGTAAACAAGATCTCTTTTGCAGTTGTAAAGAATTGAGTGTACATTCAACCTGAGGTAAATGTCCACAGCAGTTTTTAGTGTTGTCATGTATGCTTAGAGAACAAGTAATTACTTCAGTTTTTATTCAATAATTGCAGGTTCTCCTTTATGTCATTTTCTTATGGTATTGCTGGGGTTTCTTGATTATTTTCATGACAGAGCCTTGAAGGAGTTCTGAAAGCAAAACAGCTGCCTGAGCAAAACTATTTATTAAATCACTGTGTGTGTGTTTATTGAGTTAGTGTTTACTTTGAGTTGGGAAATTAGGTGGGGAAGGTGAACAGGAGATGTTACCAAATCCTGTACTCTTAAAGTTTTGTTTGTAGATTACCTGTAAATTGAGCCAGGTATTATTTCTAATGTCTGATCCACCACTACTCATTAGAGGGAGTTAAATTTTTAACATAGTCAATAAAGTTCTCACAGAAGTTGTTACATGGAGTACAGAATGAAAACAAAATTTAAAAATGTTTATTAGGCTAACATTTAAAATGTTTGTCAGTGTTAAAAATGAAACCTCAAAATATCCTTGAATAATGATTAATAGACCTATTTTGGGGGAATTTAGAAAAAAAAGAAAAATATTCATGTCAAGGGTATAACTGTTGATAAGCTTATTAATTTATTGGAAGATCAACAAACTCTATGAAACAGAAAAAGAAACATTTATAAACTCTGTGTTGGTACAGACAGCACTTCTTAATAATGACCAGTAGGTTTCTTCTCTATACTTGTAATCTTGCTGCTCAAGTAAGATGGTGGATGAAGCACTGGTTCTTAAATCTTGGGTAATTGGGCTGTTCATTTCAAACAAGCTATGCTGGAAAAGAGTTCCAGTCCCAACAGAGTAACAACAACAGCTTAACTCCTATTATCAAGTACTTCTATTATATTACCTGGGTAGCTGGTAATTAAAGAAAGCTTGTAGTCTCTACTAACTAGCTGTGGGTTCTCTTGACATCTAATCTTACCTCAGCCAGATCAGTCTTCACTCCTTCACTAGTGGGATACTCCTAAGCAAGAATAAATTAGAAATAAATGGTGTAGAATGTAACCTTATTGGCTATATCTAGTTAGAGATTGCCCAAGTCTTAAAATTTCCCCTATCCAGAGGACAAAATAGATCAGTAATGAAATGAGATATATGAAGCACATGAATCATTCAGATTGTGTTTGATCCTTTTAATTTTGCAAAAATTCTTTCATGACATCCCCTCCTCACCCCTAGTCCTGGACAAGCAACAAAATAGATGTAGTAGGACTAAGTAAAGCAATAAGCCATCTTAAAAGTGTACCACCGTTTTCCCCACTTACATTTTGGAATGCAGGAAAATGACGCCACTATGGCTGTAGGCTAGGGTGGATTTTATATCTGAAAATGAGTGCTGGATCTCAGCAGAACTCTCTGCACTCATGGCATTCAGGCTCCACTTATGGGGTGGAAGCTCTTGGCCAGTTTGCTCTGGAGTCCTGGCATGACCAGGACTGGGAGTGAGAACTCCTGGCAAGTGGAGAGGGAACAAACATGGCCCAGGGTCCATGTGGGGCACATGGACCATCTTGGGGACAGGACACCACCACTGGAGGAGGATTAAAGCTGCCTGGTCTTCATCCTGCTGAAATCTGCTCTTCCACTCGTAAGCCTTTTCAACAGGTTATGCTTTGTTCCTCATAAAAAATGGACTCACAAATGGCAAGTCTTAAATGTTTTCTCATGTGTTTAAACAGCAATAAAAGTGTATTCTTTTTCTTTTTCTTTTATTTTTTTTTTTTGTGGAAATTGGTAGCTACCTTGTTTAATATTCAAAAACTGAAAATATGGAAGACATCTTCCTGAAGTATGGTTGGGGTTTTTTTGAACTATTTTTATTACTTTTTTTAGTTACTCTGTTTGAAGTGTTGTTTGTTAAAATCTTCTGGTAGACAGAAATCCTTACGATTTTGAAGAGTTCCTCTGAGGCTTATTTGCCAAAGTTCAAGAGAGTTTAATTTCTTGCTTGTGTAACCATCCTGATAAAAATATAAATTTTCATTTAGAGTCATAAAATAGCTTTAGACAAGGGAAGCCAAAAACTCAAGTGCTTTCATTATTTGCTTCATGATTTTTCTTCAGTGTTGTATGCTCCTGCATAGAGATACAGCAAAACCCTTTCTATCTGATCAACTTCTAAGCTGAATGTCCTTCAGTTTTTCAAAATTCTGACCACCTTTACTGGAGAAATAGTTAAGGCAAATATGTTTTTATTTTCCAAATATTTCCCTACAGTTCTGGATGTTTCTCTGGAGGGAGTCTATCTGCTGTTCTTTAATATCTGCTCATTCCCAAAGTCATCCAGTTTCAAGGAGTTTCGTATAATTCCTCGTGCTTGATCTGTTGCAAGTGCCTGCTTCTCGTACTGCTTTGTGTTGATCAGACTCCGGGTCTTTGAAGGTTATTTCCTGACTTTCATTTCATGGCTACTCCAGTGCAGACTTGTACTGGTTTTCTGCAATTTGAGAAGGGGAGTGATGTGTTGGTTCTTAAAAAATGCTTTTTTAGAGCTGACAGTGTTTGAGGCTGACTCTCTGCAAACCTGACCCTCTCCTAAAGAGCTCAACTACTTTGCTCCCTGCTTCAACAATAATCATGTTGGCAGGTCAAAACATTTGATGGCTGCAGCAGAAATGGGAATCTGAAGGCTCTGATGTTGGTAGTAAGAGGTTAAGTTAGAGAGGCAACCCCCTGAGCAGGGATGTTCTCAAGCCTGGTGCAGAACTTCTGAACTGACAAAAAGGTCACACCCTTGCAGTACAGTTTTGGACTATTTACACGATCTGAAGTATTTATCATCCAAAACTGTTTATTGTAGCTATGCAATTAAGTCACTATGGCTCATGAATTGGTTCTTGCTGATTTTAATAGAAGGCATTTCAAGATGGGGTTACCTGCTGTTTTATTCTTCATTGACAGGCCTAAATTAACCTCCAAAATCAGATTTCTGCTGGTTACAACCACAACTGTAAATTTATAGGGCAGTTTCAGTAAATATCTTGCAGCATTTGCTGCAAATCCACAGCTTCAGCAAGCATCTCTGCTAGCAATTAATTTACTAGAACATGCAAACACAAAAGGGATGCAATATTGGAGTTACAGCAAACATGCTTTAAAATACAAATAAATATTCACAGATAAGATTTTGCGGCATTGGTTCAGTTCAGTGCCAGTTCATTAGGGGCTGCTGTCTTCTCCTGCCGTAGCTACTGGAAGCATCATTTGTGTTTATAATGGTTAATAACAACCACTGCTGGTTTACCTCTCTTTAAGGTGAAGCAGACTTCTGATCTAGCTTTGACTCAGCCAAAATAGTTCCCTGGTCCTCAGAAATCACCTGCTGCAGTCAGAGAACATAAAAACACATCTGAAAATCGCTAGAAAAACAGTGAAATAATTTGCTAATGTAAAACCGTTTCTGCCAGCAGAGAGACTTGAACTAGGACAACTTTGATCTTAGAATAAATTATATCTCAAATTACTTAGATCTTTTGCAGATAGGAGAGCAAAGACTATGCACCTTCATCTTGATTTTTCATTACCTTTTTTAATTTTTTGAGGTATACTGAAACTGATTCTTTCCTTTCTGTTACCCCATATTATGGGTCGCATTTCAGTAAAGGGCTCTTTCATCTGTCACTGCCCACATACATAACAGTTTATGTTTTACTGATATATTCTGCAACTGTATTCTTTAAAATAATTAAAAATTAGGACAAGTACTTAGTGTATTTGAGATTTTACAGCTATTTGGGGTTTTAAAGGGTAAAAACCCCACTATTGAAACTGTAACTCTACTCGATAAACAAAGCTTTGTGTGTTAAATTACCGTGTTTAGTGAACCTTAGGTAGCTGATTTCTAGGAAGAGACTCTGTATACAAATTCTTTTCCTGGCTTCCAGTCTGTTTTTATTGTCTCTTGTGCTGAGTGATTTGTTTTGATGATTATAGATACTTTGTATTGCTTAGACTACAGCTTTATTTTACATGCAAATATTATCCGATTCCGTGTCTTCATTAAACTTTAATAAGGCTTTACGAACATAGTGCATAAAAGACAACATTGAATCAACAAAGCCTGTATAATGATGATTGAAATACAAAATTCAGGAAGAGTGATGGTGCAAGTAGCTCAAGTACTAGCAGTACTGGTAAGTAGGCAGAGCCTTTAAGTTTATTTTTAAGTTCTTACAGCTACAAAGTATGAAGTTAGTCTGGAAGAAAAAGCCAGAAGATGAGAATGTTATTTTTTTCTGTCAGTGGCATACTTGAAAGTAAATGCTGATGATATTCACTTATAGGTAGTGCATGTCATCTCTTTTAGTGTTTTTAAGATGATAAAATAATCATAAAAAGATACTCAGCTTGTGGGTTATGGCACATGATGAAAAACGTGAGTAAAAAATGCCATGATGTTGCAAAAGGGCAGACACAATGGTTAATTAATCTTGAATGAGCCCTGGCGAGTGTAATGGTAGCAGACCCTGCAGAGATCACTGGGAATTGCAGGGAAAAGTGGTGATTCTTTGCTGTGTTGGTAAAGATGTGTTTTCCTGGTTGAGATGATGTTCTAGATGAACAGACTAAGGAAATCAGCATGGAGAGGTAAAAACCTGGGTTGTGCTGATGAACTGCAGGGTGGGGGTAGCCAGCATTTGTCTGGAAAGGCCAAAAGGCAGGTGGGGAGGAAATGGGGAGGGAGAAGCAAAGCAGCACTACTGAGAAGGGCCTTCAGTGAGCTGCCTCGTGCAATATGGAGCAGCAGGAGAAGGGAGGAACCAGCGAGTACTTGTGTGCCAGTGCTGGAAGCCTGGGAAGTTTGATAGAAGGAATGCTGGCTGTCTGATGACAGCTGGCTATGATAACACATCTCAGCTGTGGCAGAAGGAGAATGATCAATGGGATTGTGATCAATGGGGTACAGAGTTGCCAGGCTACCAGCTTTGCAAGGATGAGAGCATAATATGTGCAGGCAGGAGACTGTCACAGCAAGGGAAGTCTAACATCAGAAATACTGCAAAAAGCCAGAAGCTCTGTGGAGGCCTTGCTTGCACAGGATTTCTGCCCGCTCAAAGAGGGAAAGATAACAATCCAAATACCTAGGAATGTACTGCAAACTTATGTTCAGGACCATGACACTGATCAGGCAATATGAAGTGAAATCATAAGCTGTGCATTTAGCACACCTGATATTAGCACAGATCTGTAGAGATGTGTACAGTCAATATTTCAACTAAATAGGTATAGAGATAAGATTTTTGCACTGAGCTGTAGTGTTAGGACCTTAGAGGGGGAAAAAAGCCTTTCTGAATTTTGTCTTAAATAATAGACAAGGTCTGCTTCAAATTGAACTAAAGACCCATCCACTGAAGTGTTCCTAATTATAATTGTTTTATGTTGCACTGGATTGTTTTATGTAGCAAGCTGAATAAATCCAGTAGACTTAATACTTAATGTAAAGAAGCAGAACTATATATATAAAAATATAAAGGTGATTAGTAAAACAGTTGTACTAATTGTGTGAAAAGCAAGATGCCTACAAAATGATGTGCAGTTTTGGGAAGTGTTTTTATTAGATGCCCAGGTAAACCACCACATTTATAAGAAAGATAAGGCAAACCAAACTAAGGAAAGCCATCAAAGGGTCCCAGCTCCTGGGAGCATGACTGCAAGGAGGCTATCACAGGGGAAGGCTTAAAAAATTGCTTTAAAAACTACAATGCTTGTCCAAATGAGAACTAGAAAGGCCATAAATCATGGCAGGTCAAATGGAGACAGGAAATAGAGCATTAAAAACTTGCAAGGGGTGCTCAGGCTTCTAGTCAAAAGTTCTTAAATCAAAAGCAAGAAGTCAGGTAGGGCATAAGTGGGACCACTTAATGACCAAACTGTAAGGAAGGACTCTGGAATTAGAAAGCCATAAAAGAGAGGTTCAGTTAATTCCTTTCCTTGCTGTTAGAAGACATCGTAGATGTTTCTACACCTGAGCCATGCTTCCTAGTAAACAGGGTAGAGGTCAGATGACCTCAGTGGGTCTGTGTAAATACACAGCAAGTATATTTCCCCACACAAACAGATGTATAAGCTGTCAGTAGCTCACCAGGTCAGGTGGCATATTAACCTGAGATAAACTCCAGGGGGAAATTGCCGAGTGGCTGCCAAGGCTTCCACCTGCCCATTGCAAACAGGCACAGTGCTGCCGCAGGGCTGGCAGGGAGCCCCTGGAATTCCCTGTCACTCCCACCAAAGGGACTCTCTGGGGAATTATGGCTGCTGTTTGTTTTCTGAAGCTGGGACAAAGGGTCTGTCATGATTTTTAGTGAAGGTCACGTTATTATTTAAGCCAAATCCTAAACAAAACATCCAAGCACGTGAGTAGGCTGGGGCAGCTGGTGGCGATCTCTTGCTGGGTTGAATGTGCGCACAGTGGGTCAAGTGAGTCACACTGGTGTGGACAACCCTTTCCTTTGTCCAGCCACAGATCCTTCCTATCTGTAGTTGTGTGTCCTCTTTCCTCTTCCTTTGGTGGTTTGGGGGGATAAAAATTAGTTTGTTCTTAAATTTTGGGTAAGGAGGCAAGGAGATTAAGCAAGACCAAAGTCAAATATTAGTGTGCAGATGCACTTTATTTCCTATTTAGAAATCAAAGTCATGTATGAGATGCTCTAGTGATAGGGTCTTGCTGAGGGAACAGAATCCAAATATTAGGCACCTGCTTGCATACAATGAAAACACTACCAAAAAATCACCTCAGGGATGGCTCAGTGCTGAAACTTCTCACTGCCCAAGCAATTCCAGTCAATAGAATCAGCTCTGAGAATTGACTGACTACCTGCGTGTTTGGATAAAATAAACACTCAGTAGAGCAGGCAAATCGGGGAAGAGGTCAAAGCTTGAATGGTGTAAAATCAAAACCAGTTAGGAGAGATGAAAAGCCTCAAGCTGTGCTGTGAATTTATCCTTTTTTCAGATGTCTTCTCTACTTGACAAAAAAAGTGTTGATATACAGTAACTGAGTCCAGTTGTTTGGGGTTTTTTCACACTGAAATGGCATTCAGCCCCCTTTAAGGATGTTAAAAACTGTTGTGCTTGGATGTGTCTAAGGCTTGGAGTACATGATTGTTCTGTAGAACTGAAGACTTTTAAATTTCTATAAAGCTGAATCCTATTTTCCCATGTTGGCTTAATGTACAAACAAAGGTTCATCATTTCATCTGTACCTGAAGATAAATATACAAGTGGTTTGAAAACGCATCCCATTCCAGTACAACTTTGGTAGTTTAAACCTAGTATAACTTTGATTAAATTGACTGATTCTTTTTTGACTATTTTTCCTCAAGGCTCTATTCCTCTGCATGCCAACCCATGAGTTTCATGTGAGTACTGCTGCCCTTATTTTTTTCTGTTAACATTCCATTTTCACTGAGACCAGACTACTGTTCCTTTTCTCCTGTGGTAAGCTACAAGGATAGGCTGTCTATGAGCCTTTGGCTGATTTGCACTGTAAGTTGTTTCCATCAAATCTTTTTATAGGAAGAAAGAGAACAATTTTGTCCTTAACATTGTGTGGGGCTTTTTCAGGCCAGCCGTCAGTCTTGGCACTGTGTTGTTGATAAATATAATACACTTGAAGGCATCATTTCCCAGGGGATGTCCAAAGTATCTGCTGTAGGTAGCAGTGGCACGCATCAGAGCCTGGCTTTGTGTGCTGTAATGCAATCAGCAGAGTAAACAGGGCATCCATTACAGCCTCATTCTCTTTCTCAGGGCTTCACATTTTTATTATGTTTTTGTTACACAGCAGGACAAGTCTCAACTTTGACCTTCGTCTACAGAGTGAGTGGGAAATAGGGTTTCAGTAGGCAAGGGTGATTTTTCATTTGCAAAAACTGTCTTTTGATGGCAACAGCTTAAGGTTTGGGATGAGATTTCTGTCCACTCGTACTCTGTGGTGAAAAGAGACTTTGACCATCCTTGTCTGTAAACACAAAGTACTCTGATTGTCAGCTGCTATACCCACATGGAATGTATGTTGTGTGTAAAAAAATGTGTCATCAATGTAAGAGCAACAACCTGCTCATGCAGATGTGTTTAAGCACTTAAATATTAGCAAGAACACAGCTATGCCAGATATGGTTTGCAATAAAACAAGAAATTTAGGAGGTTATAGTTTTATCAGTTATATTGCACTTGTTATATATAAACACAAAATAACTTAATATTAAAAAATTTGGCAATTTGGTTTCATGCCCTCATTTGGATAAAGGAGACATGCCACTGAGCAAAAGCTCTGGGAGCATTACTTCTGCAGCCACTCGTTAGGTCTTAGTTTGTTTTATGTATTTGATGGTCATTTACTTTTTTTGAAATTACTCAAACTGTTCCCACCTTAGCTGTATCTCTGTCCAAGTTTTATATACTGCGGAAATATATCTCGTGAACTGTCCCTGACCTCTCATCTTTAGAAGTTTGATTTATTAGGAAAACTGACAGTATCTTCAGAAGTAGTCTCAAAAGTATCTGTATGTCAGGGGAATTATTGAGTTTAAAAATCGACTGTGTATTTTAGAAGGTTTCTGAGCTATCCAAATCTTGAAATCTGTAAAATATATATATATATATAGAGAGAGGGAAATTTTTTTGGTGGCTCTTCCATTAGCTCTGTGGCTGTATCACTTTTCTCTTTTGTTTTAGATTAAAAGAAAATTTAACCCCTTCCTAAACTCTTTTGTGATATGCTGGTTTAGCAAAATCTGTGTTCACACAGAAATAATCGAAGTCTGTATTAATTGAACAACTAAAGAGACTCAAAATTTAGTATTTGATAATTTGTAACCATAAACTTGATTGGGATTCCATGCAGTACATTTGACTTCTTGTCAAATGTCAAACTGTTAGTGGAATATGTATGTTGGAGCTGTAAACGTAACCACGTGCTACCTCTACTCTGAGCTGTAAAGCTGTGCCATTTGTTGTGACATTAATGTCAGAGTGTAGCCCCAACTTTCACTCTATCTGAGAATCCTTATGTGCTGATTATCTTTCCATGACTTGCTGGCTTGGTGAACCATTTATCTTGTTCCTGGTTGAGAAAAATGATGAAATTGTAAGTAATGACAAAAATGCATCTGCCTGAAAGGAGAAAAATAAAAAATATTCTGAGTGAGGAATATGTCTGAGAAGAGATGAAGGTGCCCCACATCAGGCTTCATTTAACTGAGGCTGGCATGATCATGTGTGTAGGTTGTTCTTATCTATACTCTTAAGATGAAAATTCTGTAATAGACTTTATGTACCTATTTAAAGGGGTTAAAGGCCAAGTGTAGCCGGACCAAGATGGTGAGCAAAACAAATGTGTAAACACCAGGGAGGGCCCTGAGAGCAGCAGTGAAGCTCCAGACCCAAAGGCAAGGAGCCTGCAGATGCTGCCTTACAAATGCTTCAAGAAGGATTTAGATTCATTGGTTGATGTCCAAGAAAGAACAACCCAGAATATGGGTGAGCAGCTCTTACAGATCCCACAGCTTTGGAACAGGTTGATCTAATGTCAGGATGAAGTCAGACTGTTGTCCTACCAGAGAAACTGCCTTGTACCAGCCAGCTCAGCTTTCTCATTTTTTGAACTCCTTTAATGAAATAACAGTGGTAAAACCTTACAGTGATGGTATCTCAGGTCTAGTTTTACCTCTGTGCAGAACACCTGCATTTATTATCGTTGTGTGAGATAGGTTAGTCCAGTAGCTCATATGTGGAGGTGTTCCGGTTTTACTGCCTTGTGCAGCCTGTCAGAAGTAAGAATAATTTCAAAGGGACGTATATTGAGCTGTTCTTTATAATATCAGCTCTCTGCACACAGAGATTAACCAAGTGTCAGCACTGATTTAAGATCATTCTGATGAGTGAGAAGGTGGTAATATGTAGGAGAAAAGATGGTTTCTCCATTGTTTTCATATAACTAAGAAGTTGGAAAAAATCCTATAGGAATATTTTAAGATTAAGTCTCAAGACTTGTACCTAACATTTAATTTGGTCATTGCACATGACAAAATGCCAGAATCAAAGTACAAAATTATTATTCTTTTAGGACCAGAGTTTGAGCAGATATACCTGTGTATTGAGACAATGTTTGGTAGATCTTGGAAGAAATTGTGTGAAATTCTCTCATTGAAGACAATGTCAGAGTTACCATTAACTGCAGACTTGAGCTTGACTGAAGCGGCTTGATTCAGTAAAGGATTTAAATGCATATAATCATAGGAAAAGTGATCTGATGAATCATGACCCTATCTGTGAAAATTTGCCTAATGAAACTGTGTGAAATTAACTTTATTCACAAAGCACACCTGTTCTGCTGGGGAGATGGCTATAAATATCTTTGTGCCACCTGCCCCAGCTACGAGAGCTTCTATAAATCATATAATTCCCTCTGACAACTGGTACCACCTTGAGGGCACCTTTTTCTTTTTGTGCTATTTTTGAAAATGTGTATTTGCATAAATACAAATTTTTATTCCAATAAATATTCCACCAGATTTCTTTTTCACCCCCAAAACTGAAAAGTTCAGTTTATTTGTAGTTTTGCCTCCCCGGTTACAGTTTCATGTACAGGCACACTCTGAAGGAGGATGTGGTCACTTGGGAATTCTGGCCTCCTAAAACACTGTCACTTTTACACACAGACTGATCAAGGAGTTCCAGTTTGTGCTGAGTCCAGATGGGAAGAAATTAACTGGAAATCCAAGAGTGTTTATGGCTCTGCTTCTGTATTGGGCTGACTTTGTCATATACTCTCTTCTGTTCCTTCCCTATTTGTGAGAAATTGCCCTTTTTTCTGTCAGAGGTTGAGTTTGAAACTAGACCCCTAAGAAGGGCTTGGCTTAGAGCTTCCAGTCTCTAAAACCAGTACCCCATGTGTCAGTGAAGGAGCAGAACTCCCCTTCCTCTTCTCCAAGCAGGATGAGAGTCAACACTGCTGTGCTGCTGAGAGAAGGGTAAATACCTTATTAGGCTGTATAAACAGTGCAGAAAATGCATGGAGTGATCCATGTAAAAATACAATGATTTTCCTTCCAGAAGGATTTACATTTATTGGTTGATGGCCAAGAAGGAGCAACCCAGAATGTGGTGGTTGAAATAACTGCAGTTTGGATAATCTTTAGAAGGAAGTCATGGGTGGGGGAGATAGTGTAACTGTTCAGTTATGTGAAGGGCTGCTGTAAAGAGGGAAGAAGTTTGGGGTTTGTTTTGGGTGTGGGGTGGTGTTGTTTTGTTTTTGTTGTGTTTTTTTGGGTGTTTTTTCTTTTATCTCCTTTTGGTTTGGTGGGGATTTTTTGTTGTGTTGGTTGGTTTTGGTTTCTTGTGTTTGGTTGTGTGTGTTTTTTGTTTGTTTTTGATGTTTCAGGCTCATAAGGCAAGCTGTGAGCAGGAAAAAGAAAAGGTATTGAAAGGCACAATGTCAACCCCCAGCTTGGTGATAAGCATGGTGTAACGCTGCAGGACAGCCTTTGGGGGGTTGTGGGGATCAAGAATGGACTGAGAAAATACCAGCTAAGAATGGGAAGGGAGGAGCAGGTGCCTCCCCTTGGTTTCATCTCAGTGTCCAAGGCACTTTTAGGGTAATGGCAGTCAGTACTTTGTGTAATCTGTGTGAAAAACATCCTGTTGGTCCTGAAGAATGCAGTATGTGAAGTGGTACAGTGATGATAATTTAAAAAATACAATTTGAACAACACAGTAGAAGTTTTCATTGCAAGACACCCGTTACTGTTTTCACTATAATAATAATATGGTTGTTATATGTTCTCTCTGTATTTAAAATACACATTTCTAACAGCAATTAAAACCAGGGGAATAAGATTTCAAATTTTTCTTCACCCACAATTAATGTGCAATGGCTTTATACTGATATGTTTTCTGTTTTTATTATTATTTTACAGCAGTGGAAGCTGAAGCTGCTAATGTTTTCTTTTTTAAAGGCTTGTGGTAGAGTGTTTTTATTTTGTTTTGTGTATTTCCTGATACATTGACTGTACTGACAGAGATCCAGTTGTAGAAAATGGTTGCTTTGGAGACAGTCTACAACAACAGTCTATCTCTGTGCAAAAGGAGAATTCCTTTAGTGTTGTTAGTTAAGCATAATTTTATTTAATAGCTTTTCATGTGGAAGGAGTAAATGAGGCATTTAAATCAAAAGTAACAATGATTGCTCTGTGCTGCTGTTCTTACCACAGACCTAAGAAGCCCTGTTTGGACTTCAAACCATGTATTAATCCTGCACAGACTGAGTTCAAAAATCCCTTTGGAAATTTCAAAGTGAAGGACCCACAAATTTCAGAATGACTAATATCTTGCTTAAGGGAGGAATTCTTTAATGAGGTAGAAAAAGACTGTATACTGTCTCCCAGGTAGCGTGTCCATTAATTTATTTGCAAGATGCTGATCCATGGAGAGGATTGATTTAGGCTTAACTGGCAACCGCAGCTTAAACCAATTTGCTCACCCTGGTTGGGCTGTGTTCTCCAGGGAGCTGGGTCTGGAGGACACTGTTATCCTCCTGGGTGGGATATGAGGTTTTTTGTACTTGAAAGTGTGAGGAAGGTGGGGTGTCGAGGATTTTATTCCATATTGAAAGTCCAGACTGCGCTCTGTGAATAGAAGATGCTGTTCAACGTTGTTTATTGTTACTAAGGAAAGTTAAATGCTCCCCTCTCTCTGATTTTTCCTTTGTGTCTGGGACAGGTAAAGTTGCACTGTAAAGCACATGTTAATACCTTTCCTATTAGAATAAAAGTTTTGAGTAGTGGTGCTTTTCAGGAGCTCCAATATTCACTTGAAAACTCCACAATACCCACTCTTTCTTCACCTCCGTATTTTTCTTGCATTAACTCTTCCTAAATGGTGTCTTGACTTACAAGTTGCCACTCATGTTTGCCTTCTGGAGCTAAACCTGCTGATGTTCACAACATGCTTAGCTGAACTTGGGACCTGTGCTCTCCTGTGGTCACACATCAAAGAGAATCTTTTAAAAAGGTTTTGCCTGGTGCAGTGGCACGAAGGCACCGCTGCTGGAGCAGCTGCCCTGGAGGAGAACTGACATGACATCTGAGGTAGCAGAGCTCACAGCTGAATCTGGGGGCCCTGCTGAGGAGCCTGGACTTACCCAGTTGTGGTGTTCCTGCCAATCTTCCAGAGTCTAAAAACTTGATCAGCAGCTATCTCACGATAAAGCCCATGATACAGAAAAGCTCTGAAAGTACAGATAGAAATGGAAAAGGAGAAGCTCAGAAGGGACAGACTGATGATGCGTTTTTACACTGTTTCTTGTTTAAGGAAAGAAAAAGAAAGATGCAATAATGGCTCAGAACTATTACTTAACATTTTTACCTCACAAAATACCCCCTAAAAGTAATAGAGGTAAAAGAAGTGTGCTGTGACTCTATGTTCACACTTGCACATGGCTTCCAATGGAGAGGAGCTAAGAACTTGTCCCTGTGCTGTAGCAGTAAACAGTATGGAACCACAGGATCAGGACAGATGGGCCCTTAATTTTTTTTTCTGAGTTGGATATGAAGATCTAGCCCTGTAAATCAATATACAGAATTCAGGTTGGACATTAAACGAATAAAGTACTGGAATGGTCTTCCCGGGGAGGTGGTGGAGTCACTATCCCTGGATGTGTTAAAAAAAAAGATGGCATGTGGCACTCAGTGCTGTAATCTAGTTTGAGGTGTTAGGGCAGGGGTTGGGCTCGAATCCTGGTGGTCTCTTCCAATCTAGTGATTCTGTGATTTTTGTAACTAAGAATGCGATACCTAAGTGAGAAATGTAGTGTTTTCTTTCTTTTTGGTGAGGCTAAAATGCTTGAAAATGAAATGTCATCCACTAGGCTGCCAAAACTTAAAAACAGAGTATTGATTGGCAGAACCCCTCTAAAACACTTGTATATTGTGTCACAGCTTGAAGAGTTTGCAGTAGAAAGAATCTTCTTAGTGACCTGTATTACTGTCTTACCCAAAAAGTAGGAAGCTCTTTCTACCCTGTTGGTGGGCTGCTCAAGGTAAATATCATCATAAATTAGCTACTCCATCTGAACATGATAATTTTAATAATCAAGTAAGAAGCTCCTCTCGAGCCAAGACCTGCATCTCTCCAGCAGTTCGTTCAGCTCATGTCCCTGCATCCACAAATCCAACAGTGTGTTCAAATGACTTCATTTTCCTTCATTTTCTCAGGGATGCCTCACTTCACACCATTATAGATCTCAGTTTATTTCTCTATAAACTATCATCACTCTTTTTAGCATTGGTGGCACTCGCCCACTGTGGTTGTCATTGTTACAAATTGTTTGTGACTGTGGCCTCCCTCCCTGGCTGTGCAGGGCACTCTGCAGAGCTGGCCTCTCCCAGGCACTGGGGACAGAAAAGTCGGGTCAAAGCCTTCCCTGTGCCCTGAGGAAGGATGAGGAAGGCAGCTGGAACTACCTGGGGTGGTCTCTTGTTGAGTGAGTGAATTGTGAAGGGTTCTCACTAAATGCCACATGAGATGGCTAAATGTGACTAATTAGACTATCTCCAGTGCTGTTAATATGATTGATTTCTTAAGAGCATTTCCCCCCATAATTCCCTCTCCACTTTGGTCTTTATACTGTTCATTTTTCTTCAGCTCATCCCAAAACAATTTGGAGAGGTACATTTCAGTGTTTAGTTGTTATCCTGTTGCATTGGCTTGAGAGGACAGACATTACCACGGCTGCAACTCTCTAAATAGGCCCCATCTGTCAGTGATGATCCATGAAAAGTCAAGAGGCAGGCAGCTTACAGCAAAATAGAAATAGTTAGAAAGATGAGAAAGTATTTTTATGTATTCTATTTTAAATCTCTTTCTATTATGTCAAAATCATCTGGGCTCCAATTCTCCAGAAGCTGAAGGAGAGCTTTGTTTTGGTCTTGGTGGGCTGTTTGTTGGCATCTAGAATTTAAGGAGCTTCCTTTACTTCCTACTATACTCTTTCTAGCTGTTTAGCTCATTGTGTCTGAAGAAAACTTTAAAATTTGCAATATTTTGGCAATTTAGCTTAAAGCTCACAATGCTTAATGATCTTTAGGAAGTTTTGGGTCCTGGAGTCAGAATATAATGCAAGAACTTCAGTTGTAATTTAAAAAAAAAATTGCCTCCTTTTGAGAAAGCTCAAAGGAGCATGCATATGTGAATAGATTAAAAAAAAAAAAAAAAGCCCAAACCATTAAACAAGTGGGAAAAAAATAATCCCAAAGTCAATCTTCCATCCTTTGCAGAAGCAGACTCAGGATAGTGGAAGTTCATATTTAATTCTGGAAAAAGATGGAAATTTCCTGGCCATGCAGGTATTTCTGTGTACATTCTCCAGGCTATTTCTTTTTGTGATGTATTGACAGCCATCCTTTTTCAGCTTGGAACCGTTTCTGCTTCTCTGCAGTGATAAATACATTTGCATAAAACACTTGAGTCTGGGCGAAATCATCTCTTCACTTGGTGCTAAAACATGTCCAAAAGCTTTGAGAAGAGGAAATTGCATATTTCTTTTATTGTCTCTGTCATCTTTGTCCCAGATCTTGCCTGATTTTTCTCTTGACAAAACCATGATTTTATGCCGATCAAAACATTGTCATAGCATTTTCCAGGTTCCTACTACTATAGACTTCTTTGCTTCAACAGAACATTAGTAGATCTTTGAAAGTTTATCTAAGTCATTGGATGGTAAGCAAGGGTGATCTTCTGTACCTCTGAGATTCAATTTGAATTTCATAAAGATACATATTGCTTAATTATATTTATTTGCTTAGATTATAAATAATTAAAGAGTGCCTGTCCAAGTCTCCTGGTGCCTCAACACATCAATAACAATTCCGTCCCCGCAGTGTTGAATTAATTATTCTAACAGGAACTCCGCCAGACTACCTTGAGTGGAGGCTTTTCAATTTCATCATTACTTTCAGAAACAAATCCATAGCTTTCTGCATAAATCTTATCAAACAGTACCTTCTGTGCCCTGCTGCTTCTTTCCTCTTCCTCCCCTCTAAAACTGACAAGGCACACTTTTACAGTTCACTCCTTATGCTATGTTTTGTTTTGCTCCAAGCTGGCTAGGACTTCAGGAATCACTTTCTCAGAAAGCTTCCAATTCTCTGAAAACACATCTACCTAAAGATAAATTTTAATGTTTTCCTCAGTTTTCAAATTATAGAGTAGTTAGCATTATATTTGATGCTTTAAGTGAAAATCCTTTACTTGTTGTTTGAAAAAAGTTTATTTTTTGATAATCTTGTTTTTCAATGTAAGCCATTCAAAGAAAAAAAGTAAAGCTAATGGAAATATTTAAATTATTAGGTGGCAGTAAATTGATAAAGTCTTTACTTGAAAAATGCTTTCAAAATCATCTTTTTTTCTCCTCTGAATCAGGACAAAGCAGTGAAAAAGAAGCCTCATTGTCTTATTTTCATACATTGTTTGTTTCATTATGAAAAGCTATTAAGGAATGTTATCAGAGTGGGGTGTGTGTGTGTATAACCTTGCTGATTAATGGTAACACAGTGATAGGTAACTCTGAGAATATGTAACATAGCCCAGAGGGTTTATGGGAATAATTAAATTTGTTGCTCCGTTCACCTGCTTGTTTTTGTGTGCAGCACTTGCCAGAGGAACAAGGAGGGGGTTTAGGTTCTTATTTCTTATGTTTCTGTTGGTATTTCAGGACCGATTATTATAATGATCAGTAGTTTTGTTTTGTGTTTGAATTCTGTACAAGTGATAACATCCATTCTGCATTTCACTTCTTCCAATGCCTAAAATAACAAAAACACAAAGCCTACCCAACTGAAAACAAAACAAATAAACCCCTAACAAAGAAACCCACTGGAAGCAAAAGCAGAAAGGGCTTTAGCATGACTGGGAACATAAACTCCTGCTCATCCTTGGAGCCACTGTGCTGCTGGGTGCTGTCACGTGCCTCTGTGGGTAATTAGACATCTGTTGCTGATTGTTGTCTGATGTGATTGGCACAGGAGATTTTATTCAAGAAGTTTGTAGCATTTGGGCAGATGATTGTTTCACAGACCCTTTCAAGGACCAAAGCAGAAGTGTGATGCTGTGACAAGCAGGGTGTTGCTGGTACTTTGAAGTTCTGTAGGGCATTCCTGAGTACTGGGACTGAGAGACAAGAGCACTGCTGCGTTTCTTGGGTTTAGTGCTAGACTCTTCCACAAATCCCTTCCTGAAACACAGCTCCACTCTTACTGGTTCTGCTCCCCTACCAAAGTTTTGCTGGTTTTAAGCGTCTCTTTCGGTGCAAATGAGGAAAATACTCAGATGTTCCATGCTGACATGTACATGTATAATACTGTTTTGCTTTTCTCTGTTTTGTTTAAACAGGAATACTTAGAGTAATATTCCTCTCAGTAATTAGCTGACATTTAAACGATTTGCAAGGGTATTTTACATTGTGTCAAATATAATTCACAAACATTTTCTAGATTAAGCCTTCCTGAAACCTTATCTAACTCATATTTTATTTTTAATTTCCTTCTTTAGGATAAAGTCTACTGCATGTATACCCAACAGACTAATGTACCTGAAGATTTCTTTTTAAATTCAAATGCATTCACAAATCAAAATAATAGCACACATTCCCCCCAAATATTAATCTTTTCCTCCCCTATTTCTTCCTTTTTTGTTGTAATATGCAAGCAATATTTCTTTAGAAATTAGCTAAATAAAAAGTAGAATATTAAATGCATGAAGATGAAATACCAAGAATTCAATAATAGTAATCATACAATAAATGGTATCCTCATAATATCTGTTATTGGTTTTGAACAAAATGAATCATACAGCATAATTCTGATGGAAGCCTTTAATTATGGATGTGCTTTTTCTACTTCAAAACTGAAGTGTTCTATGACTGTAGGGAGAAAAATTAGGCTGAAGCTTTTTATGAATCTTAAAAGTTCAGGATGAAAATAAAAATTAAAATGGTATCTTAAAGTGAGAATGCAAACTTTGGGTTATTATCTCTTCCAGGGCTACTGAACTCCTCCCACCATCAGAGTGCACCAAGAATTTCTGAAACTTTGACAATTACAGGCTCTATATAATCATTAATGTCATATGAATAAATAATGCCTAATTAATTCAGCACTAATGAGAGGACGTATGTTCAGACAATGTTCATCACTGAAGGCTGAATTCCCTCACAGTTCTGTCAGCGTAATTCTTCATTGTTGTTACACAAATTGCTTTTTAAACTCTGTAGTGGTCTTAACCAGCACAGTATTGCAGGATTTAGTGCATTTCATTACAAAAGAGTATATTATCAATAATATGAACTTGATAAGGTTTTTTTGCCCCCGGCACTTATTATTGTAGCATATGTTGAAGATAACTTCACTGGCAAATAGGAATAGAATTTGTATGTGTATTTGATACATTTGGAATTAGCCAAAATAACAGGATAGAAAAGGGATTAAGAAGATCTCTGTTAGAAAGGCAAGTGCATATTTATGGAAGGAAGACTAAATTGAGCCTTGCTCACATCGAGGACGATGTTTAAATAATCCTGAAATACTTAAATCACTTCAAAGCATTTTTTATCTCTTATTAAGTTCCTTTTCATGAACCTCCTGAGTTCCCCTTGGTTTTTCTCTTCACTTCTACCATAATGCACATCATGCATCAGCCTCTCTGTGAAGTTTTTGAATTTTTTACCATATATTCTGTGTTTCCTGACAGCTCATCTCTGCCATTTTTGTGGAAAGGAAAAATCTGGAGATCAGATTATCGAGTTTAGTGGAGGGAGCCTGCTCCAAACCTAAACTTAAAAGAGACAAAGTTGAGGAGAAATGTTCACATACAGATAGAACATGAAGTTTGTAGGCACTTTTGATGCCATCTATGCTTTGGGCAAGGGCAAGTATGAAAAAAGTTATCTACTGCTCTCCCTGTATTTTTGTAAACCCCTCAGTGGTTTTGTGCATGGCTTAGTACACATTGCAAGCAGAGAGGGGCAAGATAATCCTGCCACTTTCAGAGCAAAACTCACTCAGGTTCTCAAGTGCTGATCAGGCATCGTTCAACCTGTAGGGGTGAGGTTTTACCGTGGGCGTGCTCCTGCATCCATTGTCTCCCGGGGAGGGATCCTAGCTCCAGCTCATCTGTAGCAGGAATTGGATTAAACTGTGACAAAAGTAAATACTGCTCTTTGAGGCATCTATTTTGTAGTGCCATGCTGCAGTTCTGGTTGTGGAAGATGCAGTTTCAATTTTTTTGAGAATTTTCAGGTGTGTTTAAATACATGATAACTAGATTGACTTAGTTAGAAATACCAGCCTTCTCTCTTTGTATGTGTTTTATGTTTTTAAACGATCAGAGTTACAGTGAAAGCACGGCCCTGGTTATATTTTTCCACAGCCTGTGCACATCACAGGGACAAAATTCACAGTTAGTCAGTGCTCTAAACTGCTGGCTGATCTTCCCTGTTCTAGTATCAGCAGTTATGCTTATGCAAATTAGCATGTTTTAAAAGTTGCATCAGTCATTTATGGTTCAGAGCTTAATTTGCTCTGATTAAATACTTTTGAATCAAATAACCCTCCCTAAAAGGAAAACCAGCAGTTAAACCCAGACTAAACCTACTCATAAGAAGATATGAAATAAAATTTATTAATATACCTAAGTAATGGTATGTTCTTCAGGTAAATTAATTAAAATATGTCTGCGAGAGCTAGACTGAGCTGTGAGAAGGTGTGAGAAGAGCAAAAATATAATTGGAGAAGTTCATTTTGGAGGAGACATTAATAAAAACCGGATGACATGCAGCAAAGGAAATTAGCTGCTGGTGCACAGGGGCATGAATAATGCTGGAGGATGTATCATATAACTTAATCAAATAGGCTGTAACAGGAAGATGCAACTGTGGTTTCCTTAATGACCAATGGGTGATGTAATCAAATGCTTAAATGCACATTGTCAGGTCCTGATGAGTTTCTATCAAAGCAAAGTTGGGGTATCACTTACCCAGGAGTTCAGGCTGATAACACATCCCCTCTCAAGTGAGCGGAAGGAGTGAGGAGCAGACAGGTTTCTGTAATGTTTTTGTGACAGGAAATAAGCTTCCTTTATTGTTCTCTAATGTAAATATCGTGTTCCCTGAAGCTATACATACTTCTGCTGCCTTTGGCAGGGCAGAGCTGTGAATCTTGCCGTGCTTGGGCATGAGACAGAGTTAAGGCTGCTGCAGCTGGGACCCAACAGAGCTGCAAGAAAGTTCCAGGTGTTTCTGGCCTCTGCCAGCAGCTGCAGGCTCTGTCTGTGCAGCTCCACTGGTGCTGGAAATACATGGATTAACTAATTTGAGGCAGTGTGGGAATGACTGAACATGCACTCACAAGTCTGAGTGAAGGCCAGTTCTCCTTCAGTGGAGTGTACTAAATGGCACTGCTGATGTTGGGCTTGTGGAACTTTAATTTCTGTTTCTGTCAGTACTGTGCACTTTGCCAGGGTGTGTTGCCATTGGAGCAAACCCAAATGTTAAGGCTAATAGAGTAGTGACCTTTGCAGCAGCAGGTTCAGATCCCAATGGAGTAAGTTGTGCTAGCCCCAGGCCCAGGAGGGCTGGTTACACAGTGCAGGGACACGAGGGCTGGATGCACTGCCCTGGCTGACTCAGAAGGCAGGAGAATCTTTTCTATGCTCAAAAGTCTTGGTCCTCGCTGTCTTCATTACACAGTGTAGGTAGAAGACTTATTAAAACAATTTGGAGTGGTTTAGCAGCAGTTTCATAGCAGGGAAATAAGCTGTGAATATAAGAACCAAAGAGTCAAAATCAAGACTGAGCTTGCTGATAATCCTGGGCTTTGCATTTTCATGCATATTGCTAGTTGAGTGCTAGATTGTGTTTTTATGACAGAGCAGATTAGGAAATAATTTGCATGTGAATCTCTCCAAGTCTGTGCAGTTTCCCTGGTAACAAATGTGGAACCAAGTTCCAAAATCTGCTTGTTGCTATTGAAGTGTGTGTGTATGTGGAGAGGGAGGTGTTCTTATAAGTTTTTATTAAGGAAAGAAATAGAACTGCAAAGTTTAGCAAGATTCTTGATTTACATAAAATGGGGGATTGAGGAAATGAAATGCTTCTTCACTCACTAGCATTTAACTCGCACAAAAATCTCATTTCTCATCAAGCAACACCATCGTATTTTGCAATGGGAATTTTTCTTTCTGGCTGTGGCAAACTTGTTACTGCTTGTGATTTTGAGGGAAGCTGCTCATCATTGGTATTTCCATCATCAGTTGCCTTTCAGGCTTCTTCAGAAGCCTCTGTGAAGGTTTGGGGTATCACCCATTAGAGCTTCCCAGCTCTCCTATGTGCCTCTCCCAGGAGGGATCCTTGCCTTCTTTGATTTTAGCTCGAGAGGGCTCTCATGGGTTGTTCTGCAGAAACTGGGTAGCTTGCCCCAGGAACAGCCTGTCTGTCATGTCTTGCTTTTAAAATGGTGGTTGGGGAGAGGTTTGAGTTCAAGCTTTACCTAGGTGACTCTTCTATGCAGCAGCAGGAGAACTGAAAATAAAATTTGAGAAGGGAGAGAGTTGTTGTGTTGGCTGGGAAAGCGGCTGAAAGGTGAAATCATCCTGGTAGTGACTGCAGTGGAAAAAAAAATAGTGACTGATCTATTGAGAAAAGCTAGTTATCCTTTAACTTTGCCTTCTTGGCACCAAGAAACAAAACAACAAAAAATCTCAATCCCCCCACAAACAAACAAATCCAGATGAAAAAAAATCCCAGAAAAATCCTCTCATCCTAAATAAATCGGAAGTTTGCAATCAAGACAACTTTTGGAGTTTAGGCCATTTTCTGTGGCTTTATTGAACCAGGCAGTTTTGGTATAAAATATTCTGCTGTTAAAGCATCCCCAGTGCTCTCTGAACATTGAGTGTCTGATGTTTTTTCCTCAATTATTTCCTGAAACAAAAATCGCAATGGTTTTGATGCTGAGTTTTTCTGTGGCTTTTCAGTTAAAGATCTAAAGGTAAATCTGCCTAGATAACTTCAGAAATATAGATGAAGTTCTGTGAGCAGCTTGGTAGAAAGTATTTTTCCTCTTCTCTTGTCTCTGCTTGATTTGTTTGCTGGTTCACTCTTTAACTATTTCTAGTTTGTAGGTTATTTTAACTAGACTTAAAGGTTGAACATGAAGGAAATTGGAACTTCAGTTGCCCTAAAATTTATGCAATGTATGTATGCATGCAGGGAAATTCTAAATAAATAAGGAGTTTGCCTCTCAGTAGGAAAGAATACCTCTTGTTCAGAAGTGTAATTTTTGAAAACATTAGAATCTTAAAATAGGTTCTGTAATAAATAAAAGTAATTATTGTTCAGCTTCTCTCTTAGAGGCAAGCTAAGCTACTTCTGCTGCTGAATAGAGTTTTACTTCATTTTATCAGACTGAAGTGATTTTTCATGTCATGCTGGGGTTTATTCCTTTAATGACCCATACAATAATCTGGAATAAAAAGAGAAAAAAAATTATTTGAATACAGAGGACCTGAGTTACAGGAATTTCATCAGCATGAACAAGCTTTATCTTCTTTTTAATGTTGTATCATTGAAAGCTGTGGCACAATTAAGAAGGGCCTCATTGTGTGTCAGATTTTGTGGCAGAAATTCCCAGGTACTGTGGGAGATGGGTTGTGGACTCAGAAAGTAACTCCAAGTCAATCACATCTTTATTCAAAACTCATTTTCCTTTCTTTCCTGATTTTACAAGTTTGTGGATGTACTAAATGGCTAACATGAAAATCTGTGGGGAGGGGGATTCTGTCTCTTTCTTTGGTGAGAGGGACATGACGCAAATGACAAGAGTTGGCATTGTTTTGAAGGGCACAGTGAAATTTTCCTTTCTCTGGATTGTAATTACATTTCCAGTTCCCTGCCAGCATGTGCTGATTGCCTTTTGCAGCTTCCTTGGGGTCTTGTCAAGCCATTGATTAAAGAAACATTCTTTAAGTGGATTTGTACTGCGTTTGAATATCTGATACCATTTGATTAGGGTTGAATGCTGATATGACCCTCAGTAAATAGCTATTTCTAACTCTTCTAATTTTTGTTATGATGGATCTCGTGACATCAAGAATTTTTCTTGAGTTCTGGACTTTCAAATGGTTACCCGAGAGATTCAGCTGACACTTGTGAATTGGAACTTCTGACTGCTGTGGTTGGAGAAAAAAAACCCTGAGACTGTTGCCAGTGCATGCAAGAGGTCCAGACGTTAAAAGGCAATGAAAGATGATTATTTTTCTTAAATAGCATTGGTATAATAAATGTTAGGCTAGTTGCTACTCCATCTTGCTGGATCTAGGTCAACAAAGTTTCTGTTCTCAGTGGTATTTTTGACAACAAGTGCAGTCATCCAGCTCATTTTTCATGTCCTTGTGTTTTGAGGCAGTTCCTCCAGGATTACCTCACCTCTCAGGCTGAAGGATAGAGACAGATTTACTCAAAGGGGTCCAGTAACCTCTCAGCCCCCATCAAGGGCAGGGGGATAATGCCTGTTCTTTAGAGGTTTTGCTGAATCGTGACTAAAGTTCTTAGGATCAAATTCATGCAGAGAAACATTAAGTGGAAATCTTATTTGCAGGCACTGAGTAATACATCCTCCTGAGAGTGACCTTTGGTAACTTCAGACGCTTTTCAGTAAAACTGCTCTGTGGCTGCTGAGTATTCACTTTGCAATGGGCAAAATACAAAATTTAGTGATAGGATAGTAAAATGAAAGGTGCATGGATGGTGAATATAATATGTGTTCTCTTATATTCCTGTTTATTAAAAAGTTGTGTCTGCTAAATTAACAAAATTTCAAGACTGGTTTTGCTACTGTTACAAAAGGATGAATCTATATTGTTTTTAGAAACCTCTATGATATTTTCAAGATTTTTAAAAAAAATTTACTGTAATTAATTATTCCAGGGAATATTTATTAGTCTATTATTGTTAGTATTTTTAACAGGGAAAACATTCATTAGCTTAACTGTTCTCAAGTGTGTTCGTAACTATAACACACTATCAATTTGTCTATTTTGAAGAAAATTGTGAAAACTTTTTCCCAAGTTTCTTAAATAAGTACGGCTTCTTAACTCTGTCATTTTTTTCCTAGTAACTCAACTTTTTAATTAAAAACTCTCCACAGGTGATAGAGAAGAAGGTTTTTAGATTAAAGATGTCTGGAACATGTAGGTTTATACAGATCAAAGGGACAACTTCCCTGTGTAGCATATGCTGCAACATTATGAGTTGTTTTTTTTTAAATAACTCTTTTCCATAAACAAATAAACGTGCACATGCTCACATGAATAAAAGTTGTCAGTGACTTATGGTGTACTGTATAAAATTGAGATTATTCGCAATCATTCTTATGCATAGTCAGAACAGTTTTATTCATTACATTTATAACCTGAACTTCAGCTGATGTGCACCCTCAACCACTTTTGAATAAGCTTGAGCATGTTACAGAAATCCAGGCTGAAAATTCCCAAAATAGTGTGCCAAGACCTTCTGAATTAATACTGGTATTTGTATTATTTAGGTATCTTTCCAGGAAAGAGGTACAAAGGTACAACAAATAACCAAGATCTTAAATATGTATAAAATTTGTAGGAAGGTACAGACGAGCAACAAAGAGAGTTTACTAAAGGGATTTGAGTTTGTTAGGCTGAAATATATTTGAAGTTCATGAGGAAATAACAGCTAAATATCACAATAGTATAATGAGTTTAAAACAGGGAACCTTTTTTATGGGAAGGAAGTTTATAATGTGGTAATTTTTGCACACTTGGCCCTTAGCAAAATAGCAACAAGCTGAGACTATAGAAACACTGAATAAGTGAGGAGTGTTAAGGTAAATGTAAATACATTAATTTATACTAGAAATTGCTATAGATGTGCATGCAAAATCATCTTTCAAAGCAACCTGTATTTCTACATCATTTCTATGTATTAAGCCTAGATCATCAGCTATAAATCAAAACTGAAAGTGCATGCACATATAAATGATTTGTACATATAAATGATTTGCACATACCAGACTAAGGGGAAGGTTTTAGTACAAAACTGTTTTGCATTTTGGAAGAATCTTTTGTCTTGAAAACACTAGAGATTCATAGCTTTGGCTTTTTTGATTATTTGACTTAAAAAAATGAAATCTTGTTCATGGCAACATAAGATTTCAGGTGAAAAGATACACCTAGAAAAATGTGTTGGGGGGAGTGTGTTTTGTTTTCCTTTTCTCCCTAAATCATGTGCATTTCTAAGTACAATTGCAAAATCTGAATAGTTACTGAGGTGAAAATCCCCCTTTGTCTGTAACAACTCCTCAGGGCACAGCAGTGTTCCATACACAGAACAAAATGCTGAAAATGAATGAGCAGTGTTAAAAAGTTAACATCATACGTGAATGGCAAAGCCTTAATTGCAAATGTATTTTTTAAAGGTATGTGTTACTGGGAGAAATCACTTCCACTGTTTTTGTTGGCTCCCATTGCAAATCTCCTGTGTTAAATACGCTGAGGTGCTGCATTTGTGGTCATCTTATTACTGAAATGTGAAGTGCTGTCAAAAAACCTAACATGGTAATGTTTTAGGACACCTTTTGAGTCAAAACTCTTGAAATCAAATCAAAATAGATTTCCGAATGATAAATTTTCCTGAAGCAGACATATAAAATTTACAGATACAAAATGTTCTTGGATGTATGAAGAAGTATGTCCTTTTTCCCCCACCCCTGTATTTGTTGCAGGATGCTGTTCTGGCAAAAGTTTCTGTTAAGGACGTGGTCTAAATGCCTTTGGTCTTATACCTTTCAACAATTGTGGTTGTTGACTACATTTTTGTGAATTTATTTTGATAGTGTGGCTACAAGAAATACAAACTTTTAAACCCTCTACAGTAATTTTTTGGGAACATTTTCTTATTTTGTGGCTGTGCTTCAAAAACTGAAAAATAATTGATGACTGTCATTACAAAATAAGCTTTAATAATGGAAGGAAGAACATAAGGGCCCTGATACCATCATTTGGTTTAATTGTGTGTGGTAATTAAATTACCTCTTTGTCTGTGGGCATTTGCAAGTGTGGATAGCAGGATAGTGACGGAGAAATGGACTTTGTATTAAAGCATTCATATAGCAAAAAGGCCACTGTTTCTTTGGCCTGAGAGTTCTGAATCTGAAAGTATGATGTTTAATACAGTGTATAGATCAAAACGGAGGAAGTATGTAAGCATACACATTTATATTTAAGGTGCAAATATCTGAAACATTTGATATTCCTACTTCTGCCAGAGTTAGAACACTGACCAGTGCTAAGTAAAGGAGAAAGTAGCTTGTATTTGACACAGGGTGCTTTTGCTTGCACAAGTCACCCTGTAGTACCAGCCTGTGTTTGGGAGTGACTGCCTTTCTCCTTCCTCTGGCTGAATTGGAATAACGAGCTTTCAGAGAGCTTGGATTTAAGCACCCTGATGTGAGCAGTTTGACCAGGATTTCAAAAATCTGAAGACGTGAGGGAGGATGTCAGAATGACACGTCTTGTGTGATGTTCTTCAGCCTCTCTGTCTCCTGATGTCCCTGCTGGGCTCTGGTGTGGTCACAGCAGCTGGGTAGCTCAACAGAACAAATCCCAGGCCTTTCTGATGTTTGGGTTTTTTACTGTAGTGATGAACATGGCATTCAAGTAGCTCGGCTGAAGTGACTACAGAAACAGTCTCTTGATGCGATTTTTCATGCTTTGCGCTTGGCTAAACCTGCTGGATGGCAGCCCACAGATCTGAGCAGCTCATGGAAAGCATCAGAAATTCAGACATTTGAGTACAGTCCATCTGCAGCTCTTTGAGCTACATTTCACACCACGGTGAAGTTTAGGCTGTGAGCAATGAAATGCAGCACGTTCGGTGCTGCTGGAGCAGCCTGGCATACGTTTGGGCTCTAAACTCACTCTGTGTTTACTGACAGGGGTCACTTCTAGACTTTAGCTCACGTGTAAACAATTTGTAGGAGAGCAGCTTGTCCAAAGCAGTCTCAAGAATGCTTTTGGGGACATTCTGGGATAAAAGCTGTGGGAAGGACTCCTCAACAGAACTTTAATTGATGGGCCCACACAGGCAAGTAATCTATGCAAGTGATATATGTGTGTGATTTATCACTGAAAGTTTTAGAGAATTTAATTGAATTACTCTGTTTCAGCTATTTAATTTTGGATCATGGGACTTGCATACTTTGCTTTCCTACCAGCTGATTCCAAATCCATTTTCAGCACTTAATAGGTCCTGGCACAGAACTGTGTAACAGAAATTGCTGTCATTCTTCTCAGCACCACCATCAGCTGTGGGGTTAGGTTTTCTGTTTTGTCTAAAAGCAAGAAGAGGCCCGTCTCCCACTTTTCAAATGATCTGATTTTGTTATCTGTTGAGTGCATGACATCTTGCTTCATTATCCGCTTGCTTTTTGACTAAATTTTATTTTCCAAATGCCAGCTGATACAGGTTCCTGTCACAGTGCCCATTAGATCCAACAATTTTTTTGGCTGGTAAAGGGTGTGACTGCATCTGTCTTGTTGTAAACACACCAGCACACACATCTGCCTTGAGTTGCATTTCCTTCATCTCTGGGCACAAACAGTGCCCCAGCAGCTGTACCCTAGGGAGCACGCTGCTCCCAACACCCTTTTTTGAATAAAAAAAATTCCCAGGCACATTTTAAGGAATGGCCAAAACTTGTTTGAGCTCATACATTCTCTGGAACAGGTACCTCCCCATCACTATTTATCTCTGTTGTTTATTTAGTGTCAGGTATGACTTCGATGATTGAAAGCATGCAAAGTGTATTAACTGGCTGCTTCTCGTGTAAATATTTTGGGAACTGCCACCTCTTTACGTGGGGTCATACACTTTCTCTGTCCTGTGTTTTAAAATGGAACAATTTGGAATATTTAAATTACGGGTCAAAAATGGAGTAAATGAAGAAGCCGAGTAGTCAGTCTGTCTTCCTAATGAGCATTTGTTACAACAGAAGCTGAGCTGCCAATTACTGGCCCCTTCTTCTGGCTACTCATTAACTGTGTTTCAGCATGAACCTCCTGTGATTTGGCCTGTGGCCAGATCAAATTCAGATTTTCCCCATGTCCAGAATAATACTATCACTATTTTGATAGGCAAGTAAGCTGCAAGTTCCATAAATCCACAGCAAACACCAATTTGGGTACGACAAAAGGGCATCTGCTCTTCTTACTGCCAAGAAATTGCAGAAGTGACTGTATTTAACAGTAGTAGGTGACTTTCACTTTATTTAGCTTGAATTCTGACACTGAATAAAATATTTACTAGATAGCTGCCATCATGCTACCCCTCAGAGCAGTTTTAGAGAAGCAACATGTGCACCAGCTATAGCCCTATACTGCTTCTCTTATTTGCTTTCGAGAGTTCATTGCAGTCTGTGAAAACTTTCTTTATGTGCTTTGGAAATGCAGAGAAAAACATTCTGGTATGTCTTTAGATTGTGGGGTTTTTTTAGGGATTTTTTTTTTTTTTAATCAGTTGGTATCACTGCACCAGCAAAACTATATGATATAGACCTGATTTCAATTTGATCTCGGTATGGAAAGATCAAACTCATTTTGGAGTCTGGTATTGCATTTGAGTAAACTCCATGAAGCTGTTTTGCATTTGTCATAGCCTTCATTTGAAGCACACTGTTCCTTAAAAGATTAACTCTTGTGAATTCACATTTCAGACTGTGCAAATGTCATCTAGAATCCAAAATAATTTTTTAGAATTTCTTCCTCAATTCTAGCCTAATTCATTTTGAAAAAGCTGTTGTGACATTACCAAATAAGAAATCCTACATAAGCAAAACAAATGCATAGACTTTGCTAATATTTATCCACTGTAGATATGTAACAGCTAGGGTTGTATTTTGCTTTGTTTATGTCTGTTGTATTTTGTTTTTCAGCGGTATTACCTATATTGAGGATAAATGGAGTGTTTTGAGTTCACAGGGTTCATGTTAGACTTTGTTGAGGTATTGGGAGCTATATAAGCTTCAGTTGGTGAACTGGTGCCACATTCCATTTGTTTTATGGAATCCAACAACAAGATGTCAGTCGTCTCTGTTGTACTGTTAGTGGTTCCTTGGAGAACATCAGAATTTTATATTCAATAACTGGATCAAGAACTTATCTCTTACTGGAGAGCCTACATCAAGCTTCTCATTTAAAAAATAATGTCTTTATATGAACAGCTTCCATGGGCAGTCCTGGCCACCAGGGTGCAGAGCACACTGGGCTTTAGTGAAATCTTATGAAGTGTTAAGACAATGAGTTGGTAGTTTACTTACTTGAATGTTTTAAAAAAATAAAATATGTATATATTAAGGAACTTTTTTTTTTTTTTTTTAATTGAGGTGAGAAATTCTTTAGAGGAACAGTTCAAAGGATGTTTTTAATTTGTCCAGTGACGTGAGCATTCCCTTGGAAGCCCAGAAGTTGAGGGACTGCTGGGGAGAGATGGATTTTTCCCTTCTTCTTTTCTCTGAGATGAGATGTGATACCTTTCACTGTATCTGTTTGACAAAAGCTTCTGTTAATATTTTTGGATTGAAGTTTTGAGTCAGCAGCTTTTACAAAGCTAAAGAGATTCTGTTTATGAGAAACCATGCTGTCGTGCATTGCATCCCTCCTAGCCCTCACTTTATTCACATGTGATTTGCAGTTATGCTAAGCCTGTGTTCTGCCAGCTACCATTCTGACTTATCTAAAATAAGGCAAGACATTTGTGCAAGGAATAAAAAGATCATAAGGCATTCTGTCAGTTTTATTGGTTTCTCCCATGAGTTGCACTGCTCTCCAGACCTCAGAAGCCCTTATTTATCCCAGAAACCTTGGAATTTACAGACTGACTTTGCTAAAGCACTGCTGAACTTTAGAATCCTCATAAGAATGCTGGAAATCTTCAGAAAAGCCTTCTATGATATCAGCAAATATCTCCCATGAGAAGCCTTCTAGCACACTGAAAAGTGTTGAGCAGAGATAAACGAGTGTGTGATTCTCATTTAGAATTCTTCCTTGAAAAACAGGGAGTCTGTGAAGCTTTATTTGTCCTGGTGTGACACATCATTCTTACTTTTTAAGCTCCTGTCAGACAATGTTTGGCTTTTCAAGGTTATTTTTAATATTTTAATGATTGATCCAGTCATTAATGGCTTTTAACTGTAAGAGGTTAGATTTTCTCTAAGAAAGACATGTTTTTATTATGAAACACTGGCATGGGTTGCCCAGAGGAGCTGTGGCTGCCCCAGTCCTAGAAGTGTTTGCAGGCTGTTGGAGCTCTGAGCAACCTGTTCTCATGGAAAGTGTCCCTGCCCATGGCAGGGGGGTTGGAACTGGGTGATCTCTGAGGTCCCTTCCAACCCAAACCATTCGATGGGTTTGTGATCTCTGACTCTGCTGTTCATTGTAGGAAACTCTTGCTGTTCAAAAAAAAGTGGAAGTGGCTGAAATGCCTTTTTTCCATCTTCTGAAGGTTTTCAGCAATACTCAGTCCAAAAATATCTCTACTTTTGGCATTTATGTGAGACTAGCCTTTCCAGCCATATTTGGTGACTGTAAACCTGGCAGAGCCGAGTTCACAAGGTGATGGCACTGGGCTCCACTGGCGTTTCCATTTTGCAGCCACTATGCTGTGATCAAAAATGAAAAAGAAGACAGCGTTTCAAACTGAGTAATTATGATTCTCTGTGAATTTTAAATACTTACCTGCTGGTGTTTAAAAATGTAGTGCTTATGGGAATGTGGCTTAGTGGTGGCCTTGGCAGGGTTAAGTTATTGGTTGGACTTGATGACCTTAAAGGTCTTTTCCGACCTAAATGATTCTATGTTTTTATACTTCAGTCTTCTGGTTTCTCAGCACTTTCTCTTCCCATGTACTTATTCAGTGCAGCCTTGAATTCAGCAGTTAATGATGGTCTGCTGGGCTTTGGGGCTTACTGTTTTGGGCACTGCTGTTGTGCTAGAGCAGAAAATGCTCAGTCTTGAGGCAGCTGTTAACACCGTTTTCAAGAAGGACGGAAGGATGATGGAAGCGAAGATGACAGGCTGATTTTGTCTTGTCTCAAGTAGTAAATGAAGCTGTGAATGGCAAATGTATGAAGTCACAGTGAGAGGTGGAAAATTTTTTATATTTAATTAAGCTTTTAATCTGTAATTATTTCTGTGTCTATGAATGACAGCATTGTTGTCAGTAACTGTATAAGTGGACTTGAAATTTGCCTTAAATTTTCCCCATTAATTTTTCAAAGAAGATCATTGTTTGAGTGAAATGGAAAAATACTAAAAACATTCCCTTTTACCAGAGTTTCTCATATTGTTTTGGTCTATAACCTTCCATAATAATTTTAATTTTAAAATCACCATTTCATATGTTACTCCTTCACATTTGAAGTTGTTTGAATTTTTTGTTATTTTAATTCACCCCCCACCATGGCTTTAGAAACTTCTGGCTCACTTGAAAGAGTTGAGCAGAGAGACAACTGAAAATAAGAGCGTGGAAAATTACCTGAACCTGAGAAACTCTGCCAAGTAGGAATTTGCAAGTAATTTAACCATCAGGGGCCACTGCAGAGCACAGCTCAAGCAGAAACTTCTAGTCTTCTAAGAGAAAAAACACTTCTGAGCATTTCATATAAGACATGTATAAAACTGGGGTACTTTTCGTGTTACTTTTAAATAAAATGAGATAGGTACCATATTTTCCTGAGAATGATAAGGAGAGCACAGCAGTGAATAGAATACTGTAATAATTTATAATAACAGCATTTCAGAAAGGAAGCAGAATGTAAACTTACCCTCTAAGTACTTAACCCAGTGTACCTAAACGAGTTGAAGCTGAATTCAGGCAGCACTTCAGGGAAAATTAATTCACTTTATGATTTTATTTTCGTCCACCTACTGCTGTTTTCCTTAAATGAATACATTGAGCAAGGACGTAATTGGGAACTGAGGAAATGGTAGGTGAGGAACTCTTAATTGACAAAATTGTTTTCTGAGAGTTTTGTCATTAATTATATTGCTAGAATACAAAGGCGTCAAAGTCATACTTTCTGGATGATAAATTCCTTTGTTTATTTTATTGAAGCAATACTTGTGCTTTCCACATATTGTAAAACTTAAATGACTGTGAATATTGGTTTCTCAGCTTTATTCTCAATTTTTGTAAAGCCAAAATTTCAAAACTTCTCCGTTTTCTGTCATTTGATGACCATGTTTCTAAATGTTCGTTCTATTTCTGCATAATTTCAAGTTACAATATCCTCATTTGTTGGCCAACTGCACAAACTATTCCTGATTTCCCTAATGACCTAGAGACAGGATGAACAGCTCCTACTTGAAAAGGTTTGGCTGATGCAGTAAAAGCTTTGCTTCCTTCCACAGCAAAGGTGTATTATAGGGGCACTATTTAATCAAGTTGGAAAGCCCAATGACTTTTTAGGTGGCTCACACAGCATTGCAAAGCACAGGAAAAAGCTAGGCAAACAAAAAACTTGGTGGATACAGAATAAAGGTGAAAAAGTGAGCGGATGGAGAGGGAAAGAGTTGCATTATTTAGCATGGAGTGAAAAAATCCCACGGCTATCTCTGACCTAGGCTGGAAAGCCTGTAGTGCAGATGCTCTTCAACATATCTCTGTTGTCTCTGGCCCTGTGGAAATTTGCCAAGAATAAGCAATGGTTGCTTGCTCGAAGGTGCATGAACCAAGAGCATCAAAGTCCTGGTGCAGAATGTAATTGGGCTTTTTTTGGAATTCATGGAAAACTGATCCTAGGCTGCAGTTTGCTATGTCAGTGTACTCATCAAGAGGGTACTACTTCTAATTGATTTCTAATTCAAAGAGATCCCCTGCTTTCTCCTAAATTCTAAAAATATCAGTTTGGAGCTAAAGTGATTTCTTCTTGGTCAACATTGTGGGTGCTTTTGCAGTGTGAAATTTCCCTCACTCTATTTAGCATGAGATCCTGTTAGTGGTTTTGGGGTTCTTTTGTGGACTAATCAGCAACCACAATTGGAGATTTTTCATAGAACACTGAAATGAATGTTTTGTGTGCTTGTTTGTGTGCCATCCATGGATGAAATGGAGATAAGTATCACTTTTCTGTGATACTCACAAGTATTTGTGAGGGCTGGGCATGGGAATAGGTTCTGTCACTAGATATTGTAGGTTTTGAAACTCTTTGTAATAGCTCAGCTTGCTACGTATGGATGCAAATATAGCAATTGATGAGTTCCTGTAAAAAGATAAAAATTTGAGTTGAAAATTAAGAGGAAAATAGCTTTGTTTCTAGAGGCATAAGTGGTCAGAATTAATATTGTAGGAAGAACTGTAGCACTCTTTTCAGGGTGAGTCACCATGCAAGATAATTACTTTGGAAAGTATTGTTGATTTTTAATAGAACTTTTTCCACATCTCGTATGTTACACAACTACTGATGATGCTCATTTTCCTTTCGTGTTAGTTCAGAGGAGTGGTGCATCTTCATATTTCACAGAGGGAATGGAGGTTATTAGTTAATTGTAGTAACTATTTTACTACCATGTTGTTTTCCTGTGTTACTGAATGCATGGAATGCAATGATGAATAATGTGTTTTACTAGGAAATTTCAGTTTCCAAGTAAGAGCAATGAATTTTAAGGAGAATTCTCCAAAAATTCTTTGGAATTATTTGTCACTCCAGGTTTTATGTTCAGAAAATTTACATGCCTGGGCAACTGAAATTGGTGTGCATTTTTAGGTCAGATTCACTTATTTTTTACATATGCTAACCAACTGCGTCAGATATCAACTGTTAAAGAAACTGCCAGAGTAAGAAAAAAAGAGATTGATTTCTTAATTACGGGCACAGAGAGCAGCTTGGCCTCTGTTGATCCTTTGCACCAATGTGAGACTAAACTTGTCTTTTTGGGAGCCTTAGAGGTTCTCAGGAGCAACTTTTCCTTTGCCAGACCACAAAGATAAGAGCAAAGTTAGACCCTTTCTGATCTTCTCTTCATTAAGTTGCATTAAGTTTCAGGTTGCTGAACAGGAAAAATGTCACCTCTTTGTGCTATTTGTCTATATGCATTTCTATTTTGGAGAACACAGTTGGTTTTCCCAGTGAATCTCTGTAATTAGCGGTCTGTAGTTCATAAAAGCTGTGTTTGTTCACATGCATGCATTTTTTCTTCTGTTGTGCAAGACTGCTACCTCATATTTCAGCAAAAATACTATTAGGTACTATTTTAGATGTATTTAAATGAAGAAATAAGAAATGTAGAAAACTGCCAGGCAGCATTCTGTAATACTGAATTTTAGAAGCTCGCTTTTAAAACCAAGATCACAGCATATAAATGTGACATGTGATCTCAATAGTTTATAATTTCTCTATAACCTGTTAAACCTTATGTAGATTTTCTGCTAATTGTCCTCTAGGAATTCCAGCTATAGAAACTTTATATTTTATGACAACATTAATAGAATTTTATAAGATGTCTAAAGTAATTAGAGGTGCATCTGGCCTTTACTTGATCAAATTTAAAACTATTATTTTAAACTCCCAAATACACTAAGAGTTCTGCTAGCAGACTCCTAATAGATGAATATTAATCTTTTTTAATCCCAATGCACAAGTAGAATCAAGTTTCAAATTAAGTCAATGAGCAAAATTGCTTGTTTATGTCATTGTTTAAGAACCTCTAACCATTTGTTCAAAAATTAATGTATGAATCTCTCAGCATATAGAGACAAATGTACATTTGTCTGGTAAATCTTAAAACTTTTTGAAATGAGATAAAATTTTATTTTTCATTGGTTTCTGTTCCAATACCCGAAATAAAGACGTGCTGTAGGCAAATTTTAGGTCAGATGTTGGAAGTGAAAAGAGGTGGTGAGAGTATCCATCTGTGTATGGTCTCTCTGATAAGCTCAATTTTGTCAAAGTCAAACCTCCAGAACCCTGAGTCTTTCATGTCCTCTACACAAAAGTGATTTACTTTGTGAATTGAGACTTGTAAGTTTCCCCAACCCTAAAATAAGTTCTGCCCAATTGATCATTGCTTTTCAGTAGTTTCTGATAACTCCCCAGCTCGATCTCTAGGACTTAACAAGGTTATAAAAATGAACCTCCCCACCCCCAAATCTCTCTTGATAAAGAATTCTGATATTCTCAGTGCAACAGGAATTTGAGATGCTCATTTCAGATGTCAGCCCAATCTATGAGTTTGAATTAGATTTCACTCTTGATTCAGGTCCTGAAGTTTAATTGATATTTAAGGCCATCTTAGTTTGCATGATTTATAATTGTTTGTTTATGCATATAGTTACAAGTGTGTGGCATGATTTTTGTTATTTAAATGCTCTAAACACCTTGCCACAGTTGAAGTTTGTCAGATAAGTTTTATGCTGCAGAGGAATTTGTGGTGAGTTTCCTGGCAGTGGCTGGCGTAAAGAATGCTGCAGGAACTTGTGCCAGCACTGCCCTAGACACCTCCATCTCGTCTGCACATTCTGAACCTTTTTATATTTGATTCTTTCCTACTGTTTATTATATTTCCTTTAACTCTAAAATAGTTTTTGTGGCTAAAACCCAGTTTTGCTGTTTGAAGGGAGTTTTCACTCGTGTCTGAAGTTTCTATATGTGCATAGCTGTGGAATTCCAGCCCTGCCATTTGCTGTTGAATTGCTGTTTTACCCCAAGAGAAGTATTATCATCCTTTGACAATAACCTGGATGTTACTCTTTGCCATGACAGAACTGCGTGTGTGTCAGAAATGATTGGGGACCATTATTTCTGGAGAAGAGTAGAGCAACTTACATGCCCAGGTGCTCCAAACGCTCCAGCTTCTCTTTATGAAAGGTGTTGCAGACATGAGGGGAGTTAGGGAATCTGTATTTTGGGGAGGGAGCAGCAGCCCGTGGGTTATTTTCTTATGGTTCAGCAGCGTATTGAGGTGGAATCTGCCTTTCTGACCTGTGTCCTGCATAGCCTTGATCATGTCAGGTCATTGATTCTTTGTGTGACACCTTCTGTCAATTAAAAAACCCAAGAGCATTGAATATTGGCTTTCTTTAAAAGCATAAAATCACCCTTCTAAGATATTTCATTTTTGACATTCAAAAACTCAAATGCTGACTTTTGCTGTTGAAAAAAACCTCCACAACTTACTGTGCAATTAAGGTATTTAAAATAAAGCAAGCAAAACACATGGTTTATGAAGCAACAAAAATCTGCAGCAATTGTAGTTTGTCTGAATTGGTAATTCTGCTCATTTTCAAAGAAGATGTCAAAATTGGACATTGTTAGACATAAATTAGGTTTATGTTTTTGAATTATCTAGTTATGCTAAGAATGTCAGAGAACTTAAAATTTTCTAAGCTCCGATATTGTTTCACGAAATGTAGCAAGCTGATAACTAATCTGTTTTATTGTTCATTCTGGGTTAATCAAAAATGTAATTATGACTTTTAATTAGAACAGAAAAAGTGTCTGCTACTAGCTCATAAAAATTGCTTTTTTCTGCCTCGTCACCACAGGTTATGAGAGACAAAGAAAGCTTTCAGAGTAATAACAAGGAGACCATCTAGCCTCAAATTACTCATAATTGGACTTAATATTTGAAAGTACATCTAAATATATTGGGAGCTGAAAGCTGTGAATTTATGTTCTAACTTAATTTTAAAGCATAAAATTGAGTGGTACCTAGAAAAACACATTTTCCCCCATCATCTTTTCGAGCTGTTTCATGGTTCTGTTCTAAATTCCATGTTAATTCCATGGAGACAAGTCAACAAAAACAGGCTTATGCACATCTAAAAAACAAGCTTAGCAGTAAAGGACCCTAGAAGTTTAAAATTTTACTCATTTTACCCTGGGTTTGGGTAGATGGGTATGATCAATAAATATCCATGCACACAAATGTAAAATAAATATAGAGGAAGTGGTAAGAATTATAAGAAACAAAATTCACTTTTTTGATTTATTATATCTATTATAAAATTGCACTCGAGGTAAAAAGAAGGAATGTCAACCACAAGTGAGTAATTATAATAATTTGACAGTAGAAACCAAATGATACAGGGAGAAATCTATGGTTGTCACAGTGCAACAAAAGCCAGGCATTATTTAGAAGAAAAATCCTGGCAGTGTGTTTTTACTATTAGGCGAGGAACAATTGCTGTTCCTTTAATTATTTTCATTTTGCATCTTGGGAGTACTTCTATGAATATAACATACTTTTCATTCGTGTTGTACTTAAAGAAAATGTTAAACAAACCTGCACATTAAGTGTGAGTAGCAGTAGTTTTCAGTGAGATGTATTGGAGAGTTTTGGAGGAGCTGAATTAGGCTCTCTCCAGGCCTGGAGGCATCAGCAGAGACATTTTTCCTGTAGTGTGTAAGCAGGATAACCCTGGTGATTTTATGGTAGCCAGCCCTGTATTGCTCATTGAGGGAAAGGGTGGGATTGCAAATACGGAACTAGAAATATAGAGATGAAAGATTTTTTTTGTTGGATGCCCAAACAAGCAAAATACTGTATCATTCCTTCTCCTGCAACAAATACTTTGAGTAAGATTAAAAAATAAATAGAGGACATTGAATTGAATTTCTAAAGTGCCATTTAGCTTTGGTCTGAGTTTTATTAGACTTGAAAAAGTCAGAATATGCAAAATGACCACTTAATCACCAAAAGAAATAAAACTTGATTAATTCATTAGTGTTCATTACAAAAGAGGATGTTTCCAGTAAGGTCTTTATAATGTGATTTCAAGAATGAGTTTTTACAGCTTTGCTCAGTGACCTGGAAATATCAAAGAATTAATACTGTAATTGTGCAGATGATTTGAGAGAAAAATAATGAAGGGAACAGTTTGATTTAGAGCTCTTGATAGTCTGAGCATAAGTAAACAATATGTGGCTCAGCGTGGCCAGGCAGGTACAAAGATTTCAGACCAGAACACAAAGTGGTGGGAGGAGGAGTACCAGAAAGAGGGCACCCCCAAATGTTTGAACCAAAAGATGGTATAACCCTGAAAAGCCTCTCATGAACGTCATACTCTCCTTCGATTTCGTATATTCAACGTTTTTAATTTTCAAGGTTATGTGATTCCATAATTTGGAATGCCCTGTCCAAAAGCAGTTTATCTGTAATGCGTTTCTGCCTTTATGTTTGGTTACTTTTGCTGTTGATGTATCAGAATACTTCTGTAGGTAATCTCTTCTCTCCTTGGCTGAAATGCAGTGCCTGGTGGATTTAAAATGTACCAGTGTGGCATTACTTAGAACCCAAAGAGTAACTGCCTCACGCTCAAAAGTAACTTCTGAAAAAGCAGAGCCATTGATAGCAGTCATGCCAAGGTGTTAAATGTAGGTAACTTCAAGAAAGGGTTGATTCAGATTTTATCCTCAATGTATAAGTCATGTCTACACTTGTTTTATCTTGATACCTGGTCTAATTATTTCTGTAAGTGTTTAAAAAATCCATTATAACACTAATTAGCACGTTAGTCCTTAATTAGCTATTAGCTAGTCAAATATTTGTCTCTGTCTCAAAGTGGAGATTCCACTGGGGACTAACCAAATTTCATACTTTATGAATAGACTTCTAGCTTACCCTCCAAGGAGATGATTGTGAAACAGTCATGGATTTTAGGGAGCATTCAGAAAATGTCTAGGTGCTGCATGGCTTCTGAGGATCTACCATTCCCAATTCACAGAAAAGGAAGAACATAATGTGAATTCTTGGGGCGGGGGGGGGAAGTGGTTTTCAAGGTCTTTGTGTGTGGTCTGCATGTTCAGAGTGGGTCTGTGGGACAGGCTTCACTGTGTGTAGTGCCTAGTGTTTAATTTCGGTTGTATTTAGTATATTTGGTAAAGATGAGAATTATAGTACTGAGGGTTTGTCCATTTGAGAAGCTGGTTTTTCTTTGTGCTTGTGTATTCTTGAAGGAGGAGCACGCCCAGTAACATGGCTGCATCTATTTCCTACAGTAACAAGTGACTTTACGGCTGTGGGTTGTGGCTGTCCCTCTTTTATCACCCTTGGTCTGTTTAGAAAGCTGCTCTGTTACAAGTGAAGCATCCCCAGGGAGCTCTCAGCAGCTGTGCCCGGTGATCAGAGGATGCCTTAGCCATACTCACCCAGGGCTCCATGGCCAAACTCTCCCACAGTTAAGCTGTGAGCCAGAGGAAGGTACAGGTGACAGGAATAGTCATTCATGACTGCAAGCTAGCTGGAACTGTAAATGTTTACTTGCTTTTCGTGTCATCTCCACTGAGGTATTTTTTTTAAAGCTCCCAGACTGTGGAATGGGTGCCCTTCTGCAGTACAAGTTAAAACTTGGGCATGGGAGAAAGATAAACCCCAGTTTCACTCATGCCTTGTGCCAAAGGAAGTGCTTACAGCTAGGTGAAACAAATTTGCCTGCAGTGTTTAGTGTCAGGTTTCCCAGATGAAGAGGAGATCAAAGCTGAGAGATTAGGACATGCTGGTTAGAGGGGAAAATTGCAGTTTAGCTGTGCTGCTATTTTTGAAACTTGTCATATTTGCCTTCTGTCAGGTGAGCTGAACTCTGATGTGTTGTGAAACATGTATGCGTTAGAGCCCTGTGGATGGATGTGGCAGCAGAATGCCACAGAAGACATATACTGGCCTCATTTCCTACTGGGTCCTGATTAAAATGAGAAATCCAAGGATTTTGCAGATGCATCCATGGTAGTTTTATGGGAGAAATGCCACAGACAGGAAACAGAGTTCTCTTTATCTTCCTTTTAAATGATAATAACAATACTGCACTTGCAGTTCTGTCACAAATACCACAAGGACCACGTTGGCTTCCTAGAAACACTGATTTCTTTTTTTTTTTTCCCTTTCCTGCCTTCCTGTGCCTTCTTTTTTTCTCAGTGAGTCTCCACTCCATATGTGCCTTCACCAACTTGCTTTTACTAGCATTAGGCCCCACAGCATCTCTAACACTCATACTGTATTTTACTCTTGTACCTTCTCCCTTTTATTTCTAAAATACTTCCAAAATTTCTCTCCAAGTCTTTTTCTTGTCATCATAAAAGCTGAATTCTGTTTTTTCTTCAAAAATATGTACAAAGAGGCTTTATGAAAAAAAAAAATCTATAGATACTGTAAATATTAAATATTTTAGAATATTAGGTGTTGATTGTGGTGTTTAACACTGGTGTTTGTATACACAGTAGTTACGGTTTTCTTGTTTGGATGCAACTAGAAATTGGTCTGTCAAAAGCAATAAAATCTAAAGGTGTGTGGCCATTGTCAATATCCCATTGCACAAGTTATTTTGTAAAACAAAGGGGTCCAGGCCTGAAGACTTTACAGTCAGGTATGTGGGGGTTTTTTTTATACAGGAGCTCATTGTATGTGTAAATTTAAGATCCAATTTCAAGCTTTGTTCTTCGTGTATGACTGGATGTGAATTTTGTGCTGTTATTTATTCACTCTCTCCAAAGTGTGAATAAATGTGTCAGTAGAAACAAAAGTGATGCAAGCATTAAATGAATATTGGTAAATGACCAATCCTGCACACATCTGTCATTGATTACAGATTTTGTTTTTACATATGTCTGCATGTGCCTTTTTTTCTTCTTGAATTAAAGAAAATGCATATTCCTTAAAATGGTAAGAATGGTGGATTTGTGTGATCAGGTTTTGGTGTTTTCACTTAAAACCTTGAGAGAAGAAAAGAGAAATGTTTTTGCAAACAGGAGTAAGCTTTGTTTGCAATGCATCAAACTTTACCTGACTCTTGACTTTGATTTCATTAGAGTTGAATCTGATATAAACTCTGAGCTAAGAACCATAATGTCTGCAATGATAGCTAATAAGCACAGAAATATTATGTGTTCTGTTGAGCCAGCTCTATGCTGCTTTGTTTTCTTTTCATATTTTTATCTACCTGTAACAAAAGCTGGCATGCTATTCACAAAAAGTTCTCATTATTAAAGCCAGAGGTATCTTGCTGCCTAGGAATCTAGCATATAGTTCCCTGAAGTAAAATATGAGCCTTATTCAACTGATATCACTATGTAGACCTGAAATTGTTAGCAGAAGACCTATTTAGCATTGATATATTATTCTTATCCACTCTCAAGTAACAAAAATGACCTGTGGAAAAAGGAGCTCTTGAAAAATTGTTTCATTCTGTAAATTAGTTTAAATTAGCATCATTCTGCAGCTCCCAAAGTTAAAGGATCAGATGCCGAATATATCTCACAATGCAACCAATAAACCCTTGTTTTTGGAGTTCAAGTGCTTGAAAGCTTAGGTTCAAAATGAAAGAAACAATAAAAGTTATTTATGTATACTCTTGAGGTCTAATTAGGCTTAGTATTTCACATGTACGTGTATATTTACAAGCCAGATATTGTAATGTTTATGGAAATTGACACTTAACTTTGAATTGCTTCTATTTGCATATGCAAATTAGTGAAGCAATTCAGTGTGAATGGATTTTAGAGACCTGTCAACAGTTGTTTATGGGGAAAGGCAAGGAAACCTGGAAACAAATCCTTGTGAATTAATGGCTTTATTTGGCTTCGAGCATTGGAAGTGTTCGTGACCTGGGCAGGTTTCAGGGCCCCACCGTGCAGCAGCTGCAAATGCAGGCCAAGAAGGAGATTTAATTGTGCCCCATGAACCACTTTCAGGGACAGCAGGCACCTGTAAACCCAGCCATTTCCACGGCACTGTGTTCTTGCTCAAACCAGCCCCCAGCCCTGTGCTGGCAGCGTTGGTGCAGCACACAAAGCACAGAAGCACTGAGCAGAGGTGTCCCTGCGGCAAGAAGCAAAGGAGGAGGCAGGCTTTAGGGGGCCACAAGGAATGGCAGAAGAATTAAAAGCCAAAGAAGAATTTTTTTAGGCTCCTAGTACAAGATTGAGGGGGAGCAGGTTTCAGCCAGCCAGTTGCTTATGGTTGCTTCCATGCAAGCAATCTCACACACGCATTTTTCATGGCCTGCAATTCTGTAACATAAATCAGGTTGGAGAGAGCTGCTGTGGATACTGTTCAGTCTCTGCTCTCTTTCTTGGAGAAGTTAATGAGAATAAGCTGTTCTAATTTGTGTCAGTATACTCCACTGTTATTGTTCTCTTTGTAACAAAAGGAGAACAAAAGGCATAGAAGTCAGGAGTGATGAAGTGCGTAAATTTGAGGGATGCTACAAAGAGATCGTTTCGTAACAGAGCCATCAAAATCTTCTAATTGAGATCGTTAGAAATATATCAAAATCAGCTGCTGAAGACAAAACAGTGCATATTTTCTTGTGTCTCAGGTGTGTGTGAAATGGGGTTTCCAGAGGAAGAGCAGAGAAACATTAGCCCAGCACTTTGTTCCCTTCAGAGGCACTGCGGCGGATTCTGAAATCTGCTTTGGAGAGACAGGACCCTCCATGCAGTGAGAAACAAGGGCTATCACATCTTTGCCTGCAAGGACCTGCATTTGTATGTCGTGGTCGTGTTCCTGTTTCCTACAGGAATGCTCTGTAGAACAGCTTTCTGTATCACTCAGCAGCAGTGGGTCAGTTATCAAGGTTATGAGGAGTGAGCCCACAGCTCTGTGGGAGCCCCACGGCTTTGTTGTGCATTATGAAGTGTGCTTGCTATGCCTCTTCATGCTTGATACTATTTCTTAGGACACAGAACTTTAGCATGAGCCCGTTTCTGACATGTGGAAAAGCAAGTGGGGAAAACGGGAATTTGCACACCATTTTTCACGTTTCTCACACATCTACGCTGGGGTCAGAAAGTATTTGGCACCTTATATTTGAAAGAAACTAGGGTTTTCCCCCCTCCCCATGTTTCACTCTGTCATCGTACAAGGTCAGCTGTGCTAAGATTTTTGTCAGCTGATGGTTCTTGCAGTGTGAACAGGGCAATGGGAAACCAAACCCCAACACTAATAGCTGGGTTATACTGCTCCATTGAGTAGCCTTGCCTTTGGAAATTTGGAAACTGTACAGCTGCAATTTGATGCTGGTGCAGACTGTGGTGATCAGTGTTACACAGAGCTCAGCACAAAGACAGGAGTTGCATCAGTACCTCATGCTTCCTAGCTGGGATTCAGATTGGGTTTATCTAGGCTGTGGTATGTTACTTTATTTATAATGGAGAATGCCGAAGTTAAATGGAACACTAGGCAACTGTATTGTCGGAATTATTCTAAATCTGATTCCTGAGAGCTCAGTAAACCTTAAAGATTAATTCTTTTATCCACTGCTTTGGAAAACTTGGATGGTTTTTGATTTCTTTTTTAGGACTTGGCTTTTGTTTTATCTCTGTCACCAGACACACACCTAAATGAGTAGGTACAACAGATAAATACACACAGAACCAAAGACATGTACATGTTTTTGTATACGTGTTTGCTTCTGTGTGTGTAGCTTCACTGGAATACATGAATATTTGGGGTAAATTGTTCAATTAGCACTCATCATTTACTCATGACAAACTGGTAGTCATGAGAGAAGCCACTTACCTCAGTGTAGCTTTTGTGATAAGTTTTAAGCCCATCTTTAGTATTGGCAAAAAGAAAATTTTGACTTCAGTAACCATGTCTGTGTTCATGAAAATATACTGGGTGTTTTTGGGAAATTGGAACTGGTCAGAGGTTCAAGTTCATCACTGGTGGTAGAGCAGCTCAGGAGGGACAAGGGTGGCACAACTGCTGGTGAGATGAGAAGCATATCCAATGCTTAAAGACCTTGTGTCTGAATGAAAAAAGACTGATATTTATGGAGGCTCAGTATTTTGCACAAAATGGGCTATCAAGCTGTTCGGAGGTCTGCAGTGTCTGTGTGAAGGGCAGGATATATGCTGCTCTCAGGTAAATCTCCTTTGCGATCTTACATCCCTTAAAGCCAAGTGGAGCTTTTTCCCACCTTCCCAGCTCTGCTGGGGGGAGCATTTTATTCCCGTGACAGTTTATAGATTCTGTTTGAACTCAGATTTTTTTTTTTTTTTTAACACTGGCTTTGTCCAAATGATCTCTCTTTATTTTTCCCTGGGGTAAGGGAGGAGGGTGTATAGGGTCCAGTGAAACAGGTTGTGTTAGATGTGCCAAAGTTACTGGAGATCGTTAACTGCTCAGAAAAGAAAGACCATTTATCCTCCTTATTCTCCCCTTGCAACCTGATAGCTGATATGAGTTCATTAAGTCCTGCTCTTTCTTAACTGCTCCTTCCCCATAGGCACCTGGAACATGATGGGAGAATCTCTATAGAGCTTTCCTTCAGCCCATTCTCTCACGTCTGCATCTGCTAAATGGGTTGAATTTTGTTGGAAGATGGGAAATAACCTGGAAATTGAGTGTTTTGCTGTGCACAGAGTTTATTTTTTTCCTGAACTTCTTGGCTGTGTCTCTTGGGGTTCAGAAGGGTAACTCTTCTCTTATTTCCTGGTCTTGATGTTGTCCCCATGAGCCAACTTGCCACATCTAAAGTGGGACCTTTTTAGAGCGTGTAGGTGAGAATATCACTTCTCATGTGGAAAGCAGTTGCAAGGCTGAATTCAGTCAGCTGAGCACAGGCAGCGTTTGAAGAGCATGTCTGGGGCTTTAGGGCATGAATCTGACTTGGCAGATTCACCATTCCTCCACATGCTCTTTCCCTTCTCCAGGAGGTGCTGTGTAATTTGAAATGGGACTCTTGCCTTAAAAGCTGCAAAGAGTGGAGTGAAAAAAAAAATCATTAATGCTATGTAGTAGGAGGAGCAATCTAGTATTTCTTTCATTTTGATTTTTCCCTTCCCTGAATAAAGAGTATTGAAGGACTGAATTCATCCTGTTAATGTTGATCTGCATGAAAAGAAATGTAAATGAGATCCAGATGTGTTTTCTCCTCTAACAGTTTCATTCACTATGCTTTAGATATGAGAAAATGAAATGTATTCTGTAATAGGTTGGAGGAGAATAGACCAAAATTATAATTTTATAATATTCCCTGGGAATTCATAGAGACCTAACGAATTAACTAGGAAACTCTGATGTCTAATGAACTCTGCATGGGGAAATATTTAATTTTGCACTGACTGCCATAAGGCAACTGCACGGTGGGTTATTTAATCATCAGCTGTAGAAATAAAACAGCAGTAGAAAATAGACCTGTCCCCATCATTGTAGAGAAGGGTTTAACCAAGCTCCCCCTTTAGTCTTTGTTGGAGGGGTTGTAAGGTCCTCTTCTCCAGAGCCAAAACTTTTGGGAAACACCTGCCTGGAAGCTCTGAAGATAAGAGCACACCTTTATGTAGCACAGAGGGGGAAATAGTAACTCCTCCAAAGATGCAGCCTTGCTCTGTTAGAAGCCATCCACTGTAGCTCTTAAGTTATTTTGAATAACATACTGATGCAACTAATTGTGCTAAAAGAGCCCTGTGGATTATTGTTTGTTCAGTGTACTGAAAATATAATTTGCTGTCAGTATAAACCAAGGTCATGCCCTGTCCTGCAGTGGTAGAAAAAATATATACACAAAGGGCTTTGTCTTAGATGGTGAAATCCGTGTTCTTATGTGAGGGGGCTCAGAGAAATGCAGGGTTTAATTGTGACAATCATAGGAATAAATGACTTAATGCACCCCAACACCTCTTCTATTTATGGCAGTTTTTCCTAGCTGCCGGTCCACTCCAGAGCCCTGTAACAGGGATCTCCTCCTTCCCACACACTGCCCTGAAACAGCAGCCAAGGAGCAGCTAGTCCCTTCTTTACAGCCAGAAAATCACCCTTTCATAAGTGCAAGAACCTTCTGGATACTTTATGATAGAAGAGATCATCAAAATATAACCTATCACCTTTAACTTCTTCCAGGCTTTGTCAGCCATAAATGCTGGCTTCCATCTCCTCAGATTTCCCTTTCATCCCAGTGCTTTTCCTAAGAGTTTGGTTGTTTGAGCAACAATCTTTGACTAGTGTGAACCGAGGAACCAGATTTAAACCCTATTTTTTTTTTGCATACATAGACTCAGTCTTGAAATCAGATTTCATTCTCCTTCCTTACAGAGGGTGAGTTTATGTTTATCCACTGTCTTGCAGGTGACTGCACAAGTCACTGGGCTCACTGAACAACTGGAAGGGTTTGGTTTTACTTTTTTTTTTTTTAAGCTCCTCTTCCCCAAGCTCCATCTCCCCTGAGACAAATTGAAAAAAAAAAAAAAAAGAAAAATAAAAAAAAGAAAAAAAAAAGAAAAAAAATGTATTGCAGAGTATGAGGAAATAATGATGGAATGTTAACATATTTTGAAAAATAAGATTTTTTTTTTTTTAGGTAGCTTGTGCATTAATACATGTCAAGCAATAAGTGCTGTACACCATAGAGTTATACTCTGATTTGGAGCACTCTTGCAGTACATTGGATTTTTGGTAATGTGTTTATTCACTCTATCCTCATTATAGAAATAATCAACAAAATAGATCTGTGCTCTTTCAAATCCCTGCAGAAGTCAGTCATCTCTCTAAACATATGGTCTGTTTACCTTCCCAAAAGCAAAAATGTCTTCATAATATCAAAACCCAAAGACCTTTCTCTGTTCCAGTGCAGCAGACCTGGAAATTCATGGAGGTTTTGCTGTGTGTTTTGATCCCCAACTGGTGCTTGAGAGCAGAAGGCCAGAGCTCTAAGCAGGATACATTGGGCTGTCGAGCCACCATGCTACAGTGCTTCTGACATTATTTTTTAATGAGAAAAAAAAAGCCACAACTGACCTTGTAGGGACTTGCACCAGAAACCTTTGGCTAATTGCCAGCCAGGAGAGCATTTTAGGAGCAAGTGTGCCACACTTGGAAAAAGTGAACAAGACAGATTGTTCTTCCCCACTGTTACAGAGTCATCAGTGACTTGTTCCCCAGAGATGGCTGGTTTTACTGTGTGCACTTCTGTCCTTGGTCGAAACATTCTGCACCTTTGTTAGGAAAACTGATGCTGAAGTGCTTGGAAACAATCCTCCTTCTCCACCCAAAGCCATATTTTATCAATATTATTTATCACAGAAGCATGAGTTGCTGTCAGCATCCTTTCTGAGGTTTCAGATGCAGTGGTAGCAGTCTTACACAACAGGAGGAAAAGGGGTTGTATGTCATAACTTTGCTCAGCAAATCCCCGTTGTAGTTAGAACCGTAACAAAGAGAGTGAAACATCATTTGTAAAAAATGCTGGCAGATCATAATAAGGGACAATGTGTTTAGATTGCAGACAAAAACCTGTTCTCTGGTGCCCACATTTATCCCGACTTAGAAACCTTTCAGAAAGGATGCTTCTCAGCAATCTCTGCAGTATTATCAGAACCCTGATAACATTCTGTTTTATCAGGCTTGTGGTAATTAAAGTGATGTTCTTTCTTTTCTTCCTCTTTTCTATATTCCTCACCACCATATTTTCAGAATTAGCTCTATTTGATGCGACTGCTTCTTTGTTTACGTGAGAGAGAAGAGAATGGTCATAGAAAATCTCTGTTATATGTGGTTAGCAACAAGGTTTTCATCTCCCAACCAGCTATTTGTTTTTTGTTTAGTAGGCTCTTTGAATCTAAATAATGTGGGCTGCAAGTAAAATTGCACATATCTCCAGTTCCCAAATAATCAGTCATTTAGAGATTTTAACACTGGAAATTCACTAAATAAGGCTGTTATGCTTCAATATTTTGTGCAAGGCGATGATAAATGAAAGCAATGAGCACTGCTGTTATTTGAAAATAAGTTCAGTACTTACTACAATCTTGCAGAGTTTGTAAAGTTACTGTGTTATTAACCTTCCAATACAGATTGCTTTTCTAAAAATACTCTTCTTTTCTGTGTGAAAGCCTATTCCCTTTTTTTTTTCCTTTGGCGAAGTTAACCTTAAAAATATAATACAGATACTAATAAACTTTTTAAATGTGTAATTTCTCCCAATTTTCTTTTTTTTCCCCCCATAATACTACTAAAAAGGAACTAAAATTGTCAAGTGTTTATTTTAAATTTTTGTGCATCCCACATGTGCACATACCCCATGAAACTCTACCCACGGTAGTGACAATCAACCTGACAACATAATCAGTCAAATTTTACGCAGGGACTGTTTCTTAGGTAACCAAACAGGGTCTCACAAACGAGTTGTGGAATACAGAAATAAACCCCACGTTGATGTATGGCATTTCCATTGTTTTCCAGAGAAGTCTGGGAATGTTGTGTTGGTGCAGTGCGAAGGTGAAGCACGTCTGGTATGCACATTGTGAGTGTGCAGCTTCTGGTGAGAGTGAGATTCACCCTGGTGCCAGCAGAAAGCCTGATGTGAGTCCCAAAAATAGGACTCCATCATCTGGGGTGTAGGTGATGTGTGAGCTCTGTGCCCAGGCTTTGTAGTAGAACAGATTTGGCTGTTGAGGAGCTACAGCCAGAAGGAAAACACCTCTGAAGCCTTCTTTTTTCTTGCTGGTTTTATTACTCCTTCGTACTCACATTCTAACATGTTCTCCTTTTTTTTTCTTTCTTTCTTTCTTTGTGAGAGGTTGTTGCTGATATAAAAAACTTTGCTTGGGGAAAAGAGCTAGAGCTCTATGTGCTCCTGGTCAGGCTGGAAGATGAATTGTTATCTTCATGCTGAAGTCAGCATGAGTAAAAATGTCATCAGTGCCATCTTCTATTGCTGCAGTTAGTTAAAGTTGTCTAATTATTTTGTAACTGGCCTTATAAAGAAGATTGTGTCTTATCATTTGAGATTTTTAGTGTTGTAGTACTGCTTAGGGGTTGCATGTTGCCTACAAAAAAAACCAAAAAACACAACAAAACAAAACAGCAACCAAAAAATCCCAAACAAACAACAAAACCCTACACCTCCCACCCCCCCTCCCCCCAAAAAAATCAAACCAAAACAAAGAAAAATAAACCAAACAATGAAAACACCACCGACAAAAAAATAATGCTGACAGAGGTTGTATTTGCCAAGATGCTGTCGCCGGGTTCAGACCAGCATAGCTTAAGTGTTGCTGCTGGCCACAAGTGGGACTGCTTTTTTGCTAAATTACAGCCAAGCAAGTAGATCTATGTATTAAACCACTTAGTTACTGGCCGAAAGGTAGAAACAGAAATTAATGACTGGTGAGGGACATTAGTAACTGTTCCAGTGGGCAGGAGCGTTTTTGGCTGTGCAGACCTACCAGGAAAGTGGGCTAGGTAGTCATTTACCATGGAGATTCAATAAAATTGACTCTCTGGAGCTGTAGGAGGGTGAGGTGATGTGCTTGGAGAGCAGAACTGACAGCAGCTTAGAGTGTCAGGGTACTGAAGAACAAGGCACTTCTGATGGGTGTAGGGGTGGGAAATGGGCAGAGAGGGTAAAGGTACTAAAGTCTTGGATGCAGCAGCTTGGTTTGCCCTCCTCTTCCTGCCTGGTTTGGGCTATACTCTAATTCCTGCACTGGACACAGGCCCTTGCTGACTGCAAGAGAAAGTGGGCTTGGAGTAGGTGTGGCAGACACCTCCTTTCTCCTTAGCAGTCTGAAAAAAATAAATAAATATATATATATATATAGAGAGAGAGAGAGAGAGAGAGAGTAGCCCCCATCAAAAACTTTTGAGAAAGCCATGTTTCCATATTAAAAAAAAAAAAAAATTGTATGCAGACTTGTGCACATGAGAAATTGTTCTGGAAAGAGAACATTACTGACTGGAGTTAAGTATCCAGCTATAGCTGAGACTTTATGGCTTTATTTCTTTCTGTTTGTTTTCATGGCAAGAGACTCTCACTTTTATTTTTCTTGTCTCAGCTCTATATACATAGCTGACTGTAGAAATTATGCTGCTTTTTATCCAACCAAAACTGGTTTTATTTTGGGGGTGTTATTCTCCTCCAGCTGGCCTTCCTGACCTATCTTTTTATTTTCCTTTTTGATGGTTATATTTGCAAATAAGTTAAGTTTGCCCTATACTGTGCTGTGAGCATTCAGCTTGACTGATATCCAAATTGGAGCACTCACAGCAAAAATATAAAGGTGCTGTAAACATTTTAAATTGCTTTTGACTCTGAAAAGTGTTTTGAAATTATTCCACTGCCTCAAACCTTTTATGTGTACTTTTTTCTGAACCTTCTTAGTTGGGGCATTGGACTGTGACATACAGATTTCCATAAGAATTCTTCTGTGACATTAAAAAATTCTTCAGGTAGTTTCAGTTTTGAAATAGTAACAAAAAAACATAGAGAAAGCTAATATATTTTTTTTAAAATAGCTCGAAGAGTTTTAGAGCAAGGAAAAAGGATATCTTCTACCATTTTATCTATGTAGTATCCTGACAGGAGAGCAACATCTTGGTCCAGAAACATTTCAGATTCATTCCCTGAAAGAAATGCGCTGATATTAGTGAAGAATTTACCCTTCTGTTCCTGAATCCCAGAGGATTCAGTATTGACACATAACTTCTATTCTCTAAGAAAGTTTTTCTTTTATTAATAGAGTGCCATACATTATGTGAAGGCACAAAGAATATTGCTGCTAGTTTGATTTTAATTAATTCGTTATTAGTCAGGCACATAAACCCTTTAAACATAGCTTGTCATAACTTCCTGAGGATTAGAGCATTGCTGTGTTACCTGAAAAAGCTCTTGTGTACCAGCTGGCCAAAACAAATTCTGCTTTTGAAGCATAAACACTCTTGCAGGACAATCAGTAGACCAAACAACAGTAATGAGGAATAAAGGAAGAAAAAGAGAACAAAGGAACGTGTGGATGTAATTCTTCATCACAGAAAACTCAGTAAATCTCCAGTTTAGCACTTCTCTTGCTGTGAATAAGATTGACAGCAGAAGAGCTTTGTGCGAGTGAGAGACTCTGAAGTGTGCGCAGGAAAGAGGCAAATCAGAATTTAAACTGAAACACATTTGGGACATTTCTGTCAGATGATTTACTTTCTCACTGGCAGAGAAATAAGCAGGATAAATACCATGTAGGGGCTAATTAAGCTGTGTTCTCCCAGAGAAGGCAGTCTCATACCATGTACCAGGTGGTTAGGACAGTTAGAAACTTGAAAGAGCAGAACAAAATGTTAGGCAGAGAAAACAGCAAAAAATGTTTTGCATGTTTATACATCAAGTCCAGGGATCTGTACAAGGATGTGCTGTGCCATTTTAGAATGATTTGGTTCTTGCATATTTTGTTACTATGGTGTACCTTAGCTTAAATAGGCTCTGTTATTGTTCTCATGTGAAAAGATTTGTGTGCTCCTCATTCTGAACCTTATTTTCCAATCTTTTTTTATTTTTATTCTCTACTTTCTGATAATTGAGGTAGAGACTTAAGAAGGAGAGGAAGTGATGAGAGCACTGGAAAAAGCTCCACTGTTTTTCCTGAGGAGTAGAATCCTGTCAAAAGTATGTTGCTACAGCAAAACCCCACCATACCTCATTAGACATGCTATGTATTTTAAGTATGTACATGTTTTTTTCAGTGCCCCAAGAAATATTTTATAGTAGGAGACCATCTCCAAGGAATCTTGGAGGGAGGTCTTGGTTTATTCATAGCTAGTCCTGAAGCTATAAAGGAAAAACCTTACAGAACTGGCAAAAGCATAAGATAGAAAAATGTGAGAAGGTCTAAAAATTTTTTTTAAAAATTTAATTTGGAACAAAAGAACAAATACCTAAACACATCAGCATCTCAGAAATGCCCAAAGCAACTCCTGAATGAGAAAGTGTGGTTGGTTGTGTGGTGCTCTGGGATTTTATCACTGGGATAAAAAAGCCTTGACCTGCTTAATGAGTAAATGCATTTATAACTCAAACCAGAAGCTGGATGCAGATTTGGAGAACTCTGTCATTCTAAAGCAAGATTCTGCCTGATGAAAATGGACGAGTAAAAGGCATTTGGCTATGAAAGCAGGTGTTTGCCTCAAAGTTATAGACCAAGATGTCCTTTCCTGTGGTAAATTATAAAATTTAGTAAAATAATTACTGGTCTAAGAAAAGCCCATAAAGAACCTGAATTCAAACTGCTTGGAATTGCCGGGGGAATGAACCTACCATGCTCTGTTTGTGATTTTCTGGTGGAGCTGATAGAGGTTGAAATGTTGCCTTTGCTTGAAAATTCTGTATTATCGTAGTGCAAGCGTACAAGTTCCAAGTAAATCAGGACAGATTTCCCATAGCTCCCATTTAAAACAAAAATAAAATATGTTGTGCAATTCTCTGACATAAAAATCAAATGCAATGCTTCAGAAAAATTATAAGGCAAAACTGTTCTATGTCAAAATGAAGCAGTTAATTCGGGAAGAAACAGCACTTAAAAAATATAGCCCTCCTTTTTGTTGTCCTAATTGGATGGTTTTATAATGACAGATGAAAGCCACTGTGAAAGTAACACACAAATGGTGTTTTATAACCTGCTTAGTGTTTCAGGAAAAGATTTTCTTTGTGTCACCCAATGAATCATAGACTGCTGCACGTAGCAAGCAGCAATAACTTCTTTTTAAGATGCGTTGACATTCTCGTTGTTATTACTTTTAAATTAATATGGGGTGCTGGAAGACATTTCAGGTGTTGCTGAACTTTACTGCTTGTGCTAATTGTTTATGTTCTCTTTATGGATTGAACAAGGGCTCGTTAGAAGGAGAGGCTGGGAGAGATGAATGCTGAATGAACGTACAACACAACAATGCATTTGCATAAAAGCAGATCATAATAACTGGAAATGTGAGGGAAAAGTCTGATTTGTGTTGGTGTTTCAATGCTTAATAATAATATGAAAAATTGGCCTGATCTGAAATGAAATATTCTTTGCTTAGATCTTTCTTCCAAAATTACCGTGGCTAAATGTAGTCTCAAAACACTATTTCAGAACAAAAAAATCCAGAAAAATTATATTTAAAAAAAAAGTTAAATATTTTGAGTTTCCTTACCTCTCTTTTTTTTTTCACTAAAAGCTGTGCCAAGCTTAAGCTGTGTTCTTGCAGTGCGAGACATCTTTTATCTTTTAAGGAAATGATTTATCTTAAAGATTTTTATTCAGCTCATCATGCACATGACCAGAAGAGACCATTTGCATTCAGACTTCTCATGGCAGGAGTTAATTTCTGATTAAGTTTTGGACTATGGAGCAAAGAGCTTTAGACCTTGGGTTTTGTGAAATTCTGTCCTCTACCTGTCCTATCCCTTGAATTCAGAGAAATGAGGAATTAGTGTTTTGTGGTTTGGTTTTTTTTTTTTTTGTTTTTGTTTTTGTTTTTTTTTTTTTTTTTTTTTTTTTTTTTTACAGAATATATGGATTATAAAAAATAGGTTATTGCAGTAGCAGGCTGCTCTGAATCTTACTGAAATTCACATTGAGGTGGGGTTTACTGTAAGGTGTATACAAGTTCTTCTCTGGCTGTTGGTGACTTTGGCTTTGCCCTGTTCCTTTGTCTCTAAGAACAAGCAACTGTGGAAGAATTTCAGTCCCACACTGCATCATAGTGATGTCAAATATTAAACTCCTGTCTGGCTAGCAGGTGGAAGGGTCAGGCTTTCTCTGGGTTGTATTTCCTACCAAAGTGCCACCCTGAAGCCAAGGATGGGACAGGCACACACCAGTTCAGCCTGCAGCTTTCACACACATTCCTTACAACTGTTTTAGACAAATCCTGCATTGATCCTGGCAGGCATCACCAGTTTTAAGCTTGTTTTCAACCAGTCTAGCATAAGAAAGTGGCTGGAAGACATCCAAAAATCTGTACATTTGTTTCCATGGAAGGCTTGTAATATCCAGGCGCTTTTGACTCTGAATTTAATGGCATATTTGTATTTGAAAAAAATCAATAAAGTTTATGAACTGAGAAGAGAGATCCAATGCAACCAGTTCTGTCACTTTTAAAGACATCTTATGTAATTTTTTGTGACACTGACATCAGGCTATAGAAACCAACCTACATCTTCTTGTGAAACTGGATTTAGCGTCATAAACCTCACCAGAGCAGCTCAAGGGGGAGTACAATGAGAGAGAAGAGAGGAGAGCTGTAAGAAACAGCCTACTACCCATCAGCCTAGAAGGCCAATAAGATCTGAAAGGTTTCTGCAATAAAACCACCCTCAGCCTCCCAGTGGATTTTCATGCAATAGAAATCAAAAGGGCACATCAGTCACAAAGCAAGAGAGACACCAGGGGAAAATGTCCTGCTCCCATACTTTAACTAGCTTGCTGCTTCAGATAAAATAGCCATCATGCAAGGTTCATAAAGAATAAAACTTTTCACTCTTTGAGGGCCAGTCCAAGGTCTGTGCAGCATTTGAGTCACACTATTATGAGGCCATAAATGGGGCACTAGTTGTAAATTATTTCTTATTGCTATTATTACCTTTGAGATGCTATAATACATAATGATCTATCATCCACCTTTATAAAATGCTTGTACTGGAATAGGCAGACCTTTATTCCTTTTCAGAATAGTCCTGCTGACTTCTGTCATGTCTGTAGTTATAACAAAGATTCAGTTTGATTTTTACTCCATGTTCTGCACTTGGTAAGATTATCTGGAACCTGGGAACATGACATGGGAAAGAGTACAGTAGGAAATGCATGGAGTTGCTTCCTTTTCCCCCACAGCTATTTTTGCTGTTTTTACTGTATTCTAAAAAGCACACATTGGTTGGTGTTACCAGCAGAGTCCTCCCAATGCAGTGCCTTTGTGCTGGAGCCTGCAGCCCCCTGAGCACGTCCCTTAGAAGTATTTGGAAAGCTCAGACTGGGTGGCCACTTAAGCTCAGTGTGAGCTGATGGCTTTTTCCATTCTGAAAAGCAAGGTTTGTAACTCTTCTTCCATGTGTCTGGAAAAGCCCCTCTCCCAAAGGCAGTGAGAGGTGTCAGTAAGGTTTGTCCCATCCTGGGAAGTGGCACAGATATACCTTTCTAGCTCTTTGACCTGATTCTAGAATTTCTTTGAATTAGTTTCTTCCTTGGCTCTCTGGCCACTCCTGAGCTACAATATTGTGTATGATTAGTTGTGTATATGTGATAACGTAGCCACGTAGAAAATACAGTGCTGTAGGGATATGAAAGGTACGTGCACAGTATTCTTTGTTCTTCAGAGAAAGAGTTTCGTATTGTGTTAATCGTTCTGAGCAAGTCCTGTGATTACTTGGATGCTATTTTAGTCTGAAATTCAAACCTTGTGAAATACCTGCTAGAATTATTAATGTGATACCACAAAAAACTTTTCTTTGATTTTAAATGGGAAGCATTGAAACTTATGTAGGGCTTGTTCTTTTCTTGAACTAAAGTTTAACTTTGTAGAACTGAGAACGGTGTGATGTATTTAAGATTGTAGCTGCTGTCCTCAAAACTTCCAAAAGAGAATGGCCTATTTTTATGTGTAGTTCCATGTAAAATACAAATAAGATCTAATATTTATCCCACTGAAATAAGTGAACTTCTTTCAGTGTGTTTTATGAAAGCATGTACGTTTTCTATTTTGTTCAGCTGATTATGAACTGGCATGAAAAATAGAATTGTATCTCTGTGTCCATCATTGGTAAATTATGCACATTTTTTAATTGGATATGGGACTGTCAGTACTTAAGATAATGGTGAATCACAGTGCTTACTTAGAAGCGTTGCCTTTTTCCTAAATACAAGCAATTAAAGTCTCTGTCTCCACCAAGCAGCCTTGACTTCAAAGACAGTGTAGGCATCGTCTCTGTGTATATGTTTAACCGCTTGATCTATTTATAAATTCTATTTAAGGACCCTCCTGATATTTATAAAGGAGAATTTCTAGCAACTGGTAAATGCACCTTAACAGCCAATTAGTGATTAACAATGTATGGCCTTTACCTAGCAACTTCTTGACCATAAAATTTCATTTACTCTCTGCAACGTTACTGTATGTGTGCCTCACTAAAACAGTTTTTTCTCTCAGAAGAAAAGAGGAGAATGAACAGCAAAAGCATCTCCAGACTCTGCAGCTGTTTTCCCACTTGGAGTCTGGGATGCCTGGAAAAAAGTAGACGAATTTTCAGGCACACCCTACTGTTATGAAAGAATATCATTAGATTTCATAGCTAATGGAAGTTGTGGACAAATTGCATGTGATTTTAAGTGGGTGTATTAGAGAGAAAAAAAGGTGATGGTAACTGAATAATTAAGGGAAGGAAAGCAAAGCTACATATAAAGCAATTGTTTGTACAGGAGAGAAAACTGATAAGTTATCTCCTAAGGAACATTGGAGGGATTGTGGAGAAAAGACCAAGATAGGTGAGATTATAAATGTCCATGAGAATAATATTGCTCCTGAGTCTGTGATTTTGGTTTCCCACAGAAGCAGAAAAATTCTTGTATATCTGACAGCTTGTCTACTCTTCAGCTGCAGTTGTTGATCTAAGGAAAGATACTCCCTTCCCCTGCAGCCTCTGGCTCAATCCTGTCCCAAGGCTGTGATGACTGCAGGAGCATTATCAATAAGATTAGACATATCCTTCTGCCCAGAGGGGAAGTTGGCAGGTGCTTCTTGTGTCTCTCCTAAGACACTGACATGTGCAGCTCATATTCATGCCATGATAGCCTTAATGCTTCCTGTTTCCCCACTGCAGCCTTGCAAACCCCAGGGGGGATGTGTGTGCCCCATTTGAATGTGGTGTCCACTCTCAGTGTGACGCTAAGGGAGCTGCATTCCCCAGAACTGGGCACAGACAGACAGACCTATTGGCAGGCTCTCCTGCAGGCCTGTTTATTAGCCATTAAAATAACCATATCGAAAATCCTCAACACATTGACTTTGATGCACCTTTTCCTCCTAGGGAAGTGCTTAGGCCCTTTTAGAAGTACTTTTCCATCTCATTCCATATTGAGTATAAAATTGAAAATGTATGTTTTTCAATCAGTCCTGCACAACATGCCGTTAATTGTTTGAAGTGAAGTAGCATTTTCTTTTGTAGAGTGAAGAAGGCAAATGTCACTTCGCCCCAGGATGCTTGTGCTAAGTGCAAAAATGTAGTGCAGAAATGTGATCTGTGCTGCCAGGAGCTCAGTGAAGTGTTATATTTTCAAAAACTGTATCTTGCTGGTGTAGACATTATGTGAATATCATTGCATATGTGTGAGACTAGACAGATAAGAGATAAGGCTGTCCTAGCCGTACCCATGTCTTAGCTTAAAAATAAAATTATTGTATTGATCTGCTCTCACAGGAAAAATGTACATCGTTTTTGAAGTCTTCCTAGTGAATGCACTATAAATCTCATTTTTCTGTTCTTTCTGTCTGCCCTTAGGCAGAGACAGAAATCAATGGTTTTCATCATTCCAACGTTGTATAATTTCATAATTCATGATGTATGATTTATTCAAATACACGTAGCACTTTTGTTTATCGACTCAAATGCAAACAAAACTAATAACTTCTGTCACTTTTATCTTCATTGCAAACCAGCTGAACCAAACATAGGAAGTCACTTAGAAATACTTCAGGTGTTCTTAGTCTTTTGAATTCTCTGGTGGGTATACCAAATTATGAAGTCACTGTCCTAGCCTGTGTAGGCCTGTTGTACCAGTCCCTCTTGACCAAAAATCTAAATATGTATTGAGAGTTCAGTTCACTAAAGAGTTTTGCCTGAAAGAAGGTAACATGAGCTTGTCTGAGCCAACTCTTCTATTCCTCTGGTTCTAAATAGCCTTGTGTTTCAATACTGCTCAGTGCCTTGCAGAGACTATTACATGATTTATCACTAATATTTTTAATGTAATCTTACTTAATGCTTATTTTCATATTCTGGGCTGTCTTCAGCTAGTATGTAATTAATTCTCACTGTGTAATTAATTCTCACTACCTCTCGAGGAAGGGGCAAGTGAGGTAAGAAGTCGGGAGAGTCCAAACAAGGAGGTGTCACCAAAAAAACCTGGGTGTTGGTGTCACGTACTGCATGTGGCATTAGGTCAGCACGAGGGACAGGAAGGCTTTTCATTTTCAGTTCTTTGGGGAGATGTTTTTCAGGACACAATCTCTGCGTGAGAGAATTCAGTACATTTTTGCATCTCAGAATACCTAAGGGCACTTGAACCCTGAACATCATAGAATTGGTCTTGCCACCGATCTTGTGACTGATGTGTTTGTATTTGGTGCAATGGAACAACCTCAGTGTGAGCAATACAATGCTGGAGCTAACTGGTTTGGGGGTTTGTTCTACTCACCTCTGGAATGAAGGAGGCTCTACCATCTAGCAGAATATTTCAGAGTCATTTTGTCTGTTATTTAGCTGGAAATATCCAAGGTCTCATCTCTCAATTTCCAGCTGGAGTAAAAGCATATTTGGATGTTCCTACTCTTCACTCTCCTAGGACCTCCTTGTAGAATCTGTTTTGCTTCTAGCATCAGCAATATCTTACTATGTATCATATACACATGCTTCAAACTTCTGGGAATATACTTGATAAACCAATTTTTACCTGATAATTGCAATATCTAGTATAAGTTTGCTGTGTAAAATTTACTTTAAACATCTGTCAGAGGCACTGATAAGCAATTGTCTTTAGTAATATAATCGCGGTTTAAATTTTTCTTGTATATATGGTATTTTACTTTGTTAATTGCTGGTAGTTCTTGACTAATTCTTATTTTGTTTGTATCCAAAGTAGTTTTAGATAAATGCTACCGTAATGTTAATTGAAAAGACAGAGATGGCTGTTGAACACTGTCAGAGACGAGGGAACCTCTATTCCTGAAATGAGAAACAGGATTGAAACAATTCCTTCATGTGTAACATTATTAACGAGGAAAGAAAAAATAGTTGCATTTTATTTTCCATGTTCTGCTATTGCTTCTCCTAGCACTGAATTCTGCTCCCAGGGGGGTGGCTGTGGTAGATGATTATGTGAGAGAGGAGGCTGTAGCAGCCCAAAGCTGTCAGAGTTCTAGGGGATGGAAGGAGTTCAGGATGCCCCATGAGCAGTCAGCATTACAGCTCAGCTGCTGCTCATCCCTGGAATCCTGCAGTAACTGCTCCGTGGCCTGGCTGCCTCAGGAGCCCCATGGCATTCCCAAGTCATCAGGGATCTCCTTGGGAACCTCTCTTCTCATGGGCTGCACCCACAAATTCCAGGCAGAGGGAAGGCAGGGAGGGGACAGGGAGAAACCAGAGAGCCTTTGTTTTCCAGCCCTCTCTCCCCAGCTCAGTCCTGCTCAGCTCTGCCCATCACAGCACATTTACAATTCCACCGGATGCTTCAGTTCCTGTCGCAGGATCAGCTTTTGGAAATGTGGTAGCATTCCAGGTCATGGAATGAATCATGAAAAAAGAGATGCTGCCTTGTATAATGCGGTTTTTGAATGGCAACAGCCTCCTCCAGGTTTAAAAATTTAGCAAATCATTTGGTAAAATTAAACCAATTTGTGAGTGAAAATAACACTGTATCTAACGCAAACATTGTACTCATTTTTTCTACAAACAGAGTAGAAATATTTCATTGCTGTGGGAAGAGAAAATACAATATTTTCTCCACTGGTGTTCAAATGGAAACACAAAGAGAAGATAAAACCAGGAATGAACTCATGCTGTATTCTCCTTTTAATAAGCTTAAAATCAATTACATGATGTCTTTCAGTATTAGACAACCACTGCTGCTACTGAAATGAGTAAGAGTTGTGATTGTGTGTGTAGTATGACAAGAACAGTAGATGAAGGCTGATTTTGTGACTTAACTGCAACACCCAAAATATAATATCTGACACTGGGGTGTAATAATAGCTTTAGTTTTCAAGACATACCAGATTAGGGGTAAAATCTGTAGCCAGTGGAATCCTCCTAAATACTTTACAGACTTTTGTGTCTGAGCATGGCTACATGGCACATGCAGCAGTGGAACAGCAGATGCACTAATGGATATCATCATTCTGCTTTTGCCCATTGCCACTTCTTTTTACCTCTCCTTTCATACTTGTTACAAAGGTGGTCTGCAGGGCTTCCTTCTATACCTGCCTAACTTCTGTAGTATGACATTGAAGTCTAAATAGAAACTACTTATTTATGTACTCACCTTGAAATCTGTGGTTTTGGTTGTTCTGGGTTCTTTTTTTCAATTTTCCATCTTTCTAGTTATAAATATTTAAAAAAAGGAGTAATTCTGTAGTAATAGGTTTTACTTTATCTGATCTGAGTTTCAGGATATAGAAAGGAACACGTAAAGTTCTTGAACACGCTGAAAGAAAGAGTTTTGAGCTTTTTGTTCAACAACATTTTGCCATTGTAGAATATCTCAAGGATATTTTTAATAGCACAGGCTGGAATTAATGTTGCTCTTCTACCAGTACCAAATATATTGCTTGTTATACACGCTGTAGGTTTCATGTGTGTGTGTTGATATAAATATGCATATATTGCATAGTTAACAGCAGATCTAGACAGATTTAGAAAGAGTTTGAAGGGGCCAAAACCATATTCTTGATACCTCTGGAGAAGGGAGTGGGTTCAGTGGGCAGTCAGTTGGTAGAAGGTGAGGAGAGAAGATAAACTAATGCTCTGGTTCTGTGGTGATCAGGGTGCTGGATGGCTGGCTCAGGAAGGGGGACAGGCAGTGAGCACAGCACAGGGAACAGGGCTCAGGAGCTCTGTTGTTTGGAGGTGGGGGGCTCTCAGTGTCCCTTTTGGTGCAGCCCCAGGAAGGAGCCTTTCCACATTCCCAGACCCAGGAACACTGTGCCATGTCCTCCTTCACCTGGTGCAGCCTTGCCACGTGCTTCAGCTTCTCCTAGGGCTGCTCACCATTGGTGTTTGTCGTGTTCCGTGGGTGCAGGAGAGAGCTGCCTGTTCATAAGTACTGCCCTTACACTGAAAAGCCAGTCCAAATTCTCATTCGATTAAGTGGAAGAAGAATCACGGCATCCAGAGGGTGGATTAATGCACAGAAACTGAAACCAGAGCTCTTGAATGACCGTAAAATGTACGTCTGGGCTTCAGAAGATTTGGTTTCAGCACGTGTATGTTCACGTGTCGCCTTAGGCAATTTAGTTCACTGCTTGGCATCCTGTCTCCTACTTTTGTCAAATGGAAATAACACATCTTTTCATGTTTGCATCTCATCCTTTGCTTTGTCATAATAGTCTTGGGAACCTTCTCATCCTGTGCTGAAGAATAATCCCTGCAGCATAATGGGATTGTCATCTTTGTGTTCAGACAGTGATAATAGTCGTGGTACTTTGGTAATAATTTCTGTCTTTGCAGGTTTTTTTATTTCTGTATTACTACTGGAACCTGATTGTCCTTATAAAACATCCTAAATTTTATAACAGGATTAGCTCTGTAAGGCACACGTGTAATGGATTTTTGGAAATCTAAACAAATTAAATGTTGTGACTTTCTAAGCTGTAATATTAGCAACTCTCTTTTGTCTATTTAATTTTTTTTGGTCTTAACTAGTTCAGTGGACATTTGTTCTTTCGTGCTGCTTTCTAAAGTTAAAATGTAAGGGGTTTTAATGCTAAAGTTGTTTAGTAGTAAGAATGCCACATTTACTTCCCCTCATAAGACACTTAAATCATTTTGCTTGCCAGTGTTCTTGGGGGTGGATAGCAAATATTTAACTGTTTTGATCAAGTGCTGCATTTAGCACATCATAACACAAGTTCTGTTTAAAAAAAAAATGCTTACTATAAACATTGTAAATGCAAGCGTAAATTTAAAATAGTACATTACAAATACAATAGTGTAGATCTGTAAAAAGAAAAGTGGATTAACTGTAGTGTTTTTTCCCACACACAGGCCATGACTCCCATTGCGAGTCCCATTGGCCTGTGTCCAGTTTTGGACTGCCAAGTACAAGTAGGGCTTTGATGTAACTGAGGTTATCAGTGCAGTAAGGGAGCTGAAATATGCAGTGCTTGAGAAGAGCCTTGGTCAGCTTTAAGAACATAAGGAAGGACACACTTGTGTTTTCAACTCCCTGACAGGACAGTCTAGAGAACACAGAGAACACGGGCTTCTCCCAGAAGGGCTCAATGGTATGGAGAAAAAGGCAATGGAGATAGGAAATTCTGATGAGATTTTAAAAAATATATTGTCAGTATGAGAGGGACCATGTACTGGAAGATGCTTCTCACAGAGGTGATGGTGGCGAGTTGGACTCTTGAGGGTTCAATTTCTTGGATGCATCCCAGAGCAACCTCATCTAAGTGGCCCTGCTTGGAACATGAAGTTGGATTAAACGTCTTCGGGAGGCCCTTCCAGACTCTGTGCTGCTGTGATACATACATGAAATTTGACGAGTTTGATGATGCAATGAAACAATCATTTTAGAAAACTTGATTGAAGCTAGAGTAAAAGGAATAAACCCAGTTGGGAAGGGCTGTGTTATGTACATTGTTTTAAGTAGGTCATAGAAGCAGAGTTACTAATAAATCAAAGGAGAATTCATCCATGGATACCAACATTTGCTGAAAAGAGCAGCAGAAACATCTGGGATTCTCCCTGGGACTCCGAACGTCATGTCTTCCCATCACGTGTAGAAAGAATCATGTATATCTGGGCACTTAAAACCTGTATTGAAGCATACAATTTGGAAAATCTCAGTCAAAGATTGCTGTTTATTTATTAAATTGGTTACCTGGCACTCCCATCTTTCTTCTGTAAAAAGCTGTTTCCTGAATGTAAAATGCTGTCTTTGATATAATGTGATGGTTTAGTTCTGTTGACTGAAAAATATCAGATTTCCCTATAGATTCTTCAGAATTTCACAGCCATTAAATGTTCAAAATACTCTTTTATGAACCACCCATGTAATGGCATTAGTTATCTGTATAGTGATAGATGGATGTGCCCGCCTATATTGTAAATATTCTTGTGAAATTTCATTTTGAGAAAAGTATTTGTAGAATGCTCAACATAAGAATACCGTTATTTAAAAAAAAGATAAATGCACAAAGGCAGCAATCTTTGATATCAGTAAAACTGCATCCTAAATGTGCTTTGCAATAGCCCAATTTTAAATCTTTCAATATTTTTGCATTTCGTTTCAAATATGGAATATACGTTGGAAACGAAACCGATTTTATAGCCCAATTCCATTATTTAAATCACTCTGGGCTCTGATGCTGAAAGCTACAATTCTGTCTGGAATCAAATTCTAAGGATGAGTTATAATTCCCTAATGGAAACACTGACTAATCTCAGAGTATATAGATGCTAATGGTGCCATGTAATGCATTAGCAAACATGTTACTGATAAATAGGAATGAAATATGATTGGGCAGTCTCAAGGATCATCTCAGAAAAGATCTCAATTATAAAGTGTTGCAGAAGGAACTAATTAGGTTTTTCTCTCACAGAAGGCTCTGAGCCATGTGCAAGGGATGAGGAAAAGGACTCTGAGCTTTTTGCTTTTGAAGAAACAGCCAAACAAGGTCTCTGCATCAAAGTTCAGAAATCCCTATGATGCCAATGGTATAGGAGGAATCCTCAGCCTCTGACATTTCCAGTGTTTTACTGGCTGAAGGCAGCATTTATCTCACACCTCTGAATCTCAGCCAGGCAGCAGAGCTCAGGGTCCCCCTTGTTGGTCCCTCTGGCTGCTTCAGGTGGCATCTTTAGACTGGCACCGAGGTTCACAGAGACACATCTGTCCTTCCTTCTGCTCTCTCTGCCAGGGAGGATCAGACTCTCCTCCTGTGCACTCCCCAGAAGCAGACTTCCCTACCTGTATTGTCTTGCAAGTAAAAATGCAAGTAATCACGGTGGCTCTCCTGAAAAATGCAATTGTAATGACAGCTCCCATGCCACCTACACACACAAATGGCATCAGCACGGCTGCTGATGGAGCTGGAAAAAAAATCTTCCTCCCATCACATGTCTTTTCATAGGACACACAACATTATGGGCAAAGCACACTGGCTTGCCATGGGTATAGACTGATTTTGCTTAGCTTTCCACTTAAAGTACACATTTAAAAAATGATTCTTTTTTTTAGCATTATGGAGTATGCGTACATTTTTTCTTACACAAGTGACTTTTGGGAAATATTCTGCTTAGAAGTAAATTTTGATTACAATTACAATAGTAACTTCATGTATCAGATTTTTAATTTTTTCTGATTTAAACATTGTCAAGTTTAGAATAAACTTATTTATTGCAGGCCAGTATTTACTGCAGGTCAGGAAAAAAATCTGAAATAACTATAAACTATATTGTCTTTAAAAGAAAAAAAAAAAAAAAGAGGAGTTTTGAACCAGGATATTTATATAAAGTCAGAGAAATAGGGGTGCTTTCTACAGCAGAGTTTGATTGTCCCCACACCCAGGTTCAGAGCTGTGTCCCACCTCAGGTCTTGCCTGTGGATGGGCTGGATTCCGTGTGGACTGTGCGGGCAACCTCACAGTAGCCAGCTGTGGGGAATTCTCCCAAAAGCCAAGTTGTTTTGTACTCCCAGAGTGCTCTGGCACTGATAAAAATGTTAAACACAAAATTAAATAATTTCACTAAGGTGCTACATGATCCTGGCTGATTAGTATTTGAGAGATTTTTTTTTTCCATTTTCAGATTTACTTTGATACTTCTGTCCTGAGAAATAAGAAGTCTCCTATTTTCTTGTCAGTGTCAGTCTCTTGCTTTTACAAACCCAGCACTTTTCCCCAGTCTTTTCTAAATTCTTTAACCTTTTTTTTTTTAAGCTTGTAGTCAAGGGAGAGTTTTGCAAGGGAGTAAATGTTCCTGTTGAGAGCAAATTCCTTTTGAAATCTCAAATTTACAGCAAAACTGACCCAGAAGTGACTGTGAAGTCAATGCCAAGCAGATTCACTGTTCTTGTTACAATTATGTATTGGTATGTGGCAACTGACATTTGCTAGAAGTTGTGGTGTCTTCCTGTGTACCAACCTGTTTCACCTCTAGCAAAAGAATTTCAATTTGGCTTGAAGATAAAACACTGAGCCTGAAAATCCTGTTGTAGATCTTCTTGTGCTAGGTCCGATCATGAATCCTGCAGAGAGTTCCTGTGAGCATCCAGATTTCCAGTTGTTCTTCCAGCGTGGAGCTGGAGAATTAATGTGAACAGGAGAGAGAATTGAGTTTTTTAAATTTATTTTTTTGTTCTGAATCTTTGTATGTAAGAGTATTGTATAAATCCTTCCCTGGAAATCTGATAGTTGGCTTCCTTGAAGCAAATACATAATTAATATACATCTACGTTAGGTACAAATAGTGCCAAATATCCTCATGGAGCATTGATCTGCACATTGCTAACCTCAACATGCCAATGGTTTTACTTCCTCTGCTTTGGATGGACACTATTACAATAAATCAGCATAACTTGTGGCTTCATATTTCAATATAAAAGTAATCTGTTTGGAAGTTCAGGTGTGATGTTTCTGCTACTGAGCCTGTTTTAGTCTTCTTTGAAGTGTGATATTCTGGAATGGAGAAGGAAAACGGGAGAGGGCTATTTGGGACATGCTGTCCCCAGAACCCAGTGATAGGTAAAACCATAAGGGCACTTTGCAACCTCAATAAAAAGACTGAAAGACTGCCAGGGGAGGCAGGGGAATTGCAGGTTCCCAATCTCCAAAGCCACCCTTGGTCTTGGTGCAGCCTGCAGTCTGGCTTGTATTTCCTTGCTTACTTTATCCTTACTCTTTTTTCCTGCACTTTGTCATTTCCAGCAGGAGAAGTGTAAAGCTGTAGTAATATTAAGTCTTACACTAAGTAAAAAGTAGGAGTTCTAGTTTTGACTTTCCTTGACTTCCTGAGTACTGCTTAGTTGAGAAGAAGAAAAAAGATAAATTTCACTCCTCAGATGCTAAAGATATGCAAAATGGGAAGAAAAAAAAATAAATCAGGGACTGGAAGAAAGGACCTGTATCTATTTACCTGCATTAGTGCTGATGACTAGATACAAGAAAAACATTAAAGACAAAGAGATTTAGGCTATGTGAGCAAATTATAAATTTGAGGATTTTTTTTCGAATTTGCATTGGTAAGGTTTTAAAAGGCAGTTCTGGATTCACCGGGGAGTTCACTGATCAAGAAAGGCGTGTTGAGAAGGTTGCTGGTTTTTGAGATGAAACGTCAGTAAGAGTCTGAACAGCAAAGCATGTGTGTGGTAGCAGGTAAGAGGCAGCTGTGGTGGTAACGAGCGCTGACAGCAGAAGGATCAATCTGGGGTATTCCAAAAGAGAAAGGGCAGAGATGAGAAAGAGGAGGATCAATGTGAGGCACAGGAAGCCAGCAAAATCTGAGCTCTTTTCTCACGCCTGCTTCAGCAGCATGAGAACAGGAGCAGGAGGAGATTGGATCTCGGGCTGCCATGGTGCCATGATGTCAGTGACTGAAAGGACAGCTTGTCAGAGGTGATAGGACAAACTCTATCATTTCACAAAGGGAGGGAGGCTTGGGCAAGATGGATGTGAACAGTGTCTGACAGGGTGAAAAGAGAAAGCTGGTGAAGCTGAATTGAAATAGGTGATGAGCAAAAGGGAAATAATTGACGAGTGAAAGAGATTTGGCGCAAAAGAGTAATGATGCCCTGAATGGATGGAAATTTTGGAAGAAATTTTTAAAAGGGTTGTAAAAGTGAGGTCAGAATACCTGACCTCCCGGGGTCACTGTAAAAAATAAAGGCTCTCAGTAAGACTGAAAGTGCTGAGTTCTGCAAAGGGTGAGACGAGCTAGAAGCCATCAAGTGGTATGGAAGAATGGAGGGGAACCAAGAGGAGAGGCCGAGGACTGAGGGGGCCTAAAGCTGGACTCCAAACTGGACCCAAAGGTCCTACAGTGACAGGAGGCAGAGAGCTGGGAGCATGGGGCAGGAGGGGAAAGGCAACGGTGGCTTTGGAGGTTGTCTGCTTGGACCAGACTGTGACTGCAACTTGAATAAGGCTCTAGAGATCTACTTTCAAAAAAAAAAAAAATTAATTCTTTAGGGTGTATTTATAGACCAGAAATGGAGTACAGTTGGTGTTAATTAGACCTGCTGAACGCAGTAGTTTTCCTCTGAGCTGGGTTATGTGTTTTCAAATTATTTCCATTGAAGCTTCTTTCTCCTCTCTGATACTGGTTTTGCATTGTACTCCTGACTCCTGGCACGCAATCATTATCCCAGATAGACAGAAATTAGTTTTAAAATGTGAGTTTCTCTGTGCATACAATATCTTCAGCTAATAAACACTGTCTTAAATTTCTTCCATTTTATTTCTTTCTTCAGTTCATTGTAAGTGTCACTTCTTCAATACATCTTGACATTTAATATGAAGCATTTCATCTACTAGAAATACATCCGAGTTTTCAGCTCAAGAGTCCAATTAAGAAAATGCTCCCATGTGCATGCATTTTCCTTTATTGAACTTCAAGTTCCCTGCAATGTCAGTTACTGTGCAAGTTTAAAATCAAGGCTTTTGCAAAAAACGTATTTCTAATCTAAAATATCACCTTGCCTCCTCACTGTGCTTCCCCACCTTCAAAAAAATCAAATGCAACAAGCTGTCTTTCAGTTACTATAGTGTTCAACTTTTGCTTAGGACCTTTTTTTTTCAGTTGTTTGCATATACATCACAAATGTCTGTGTGTTGATAAAAGTTTTGATATCCTTCTGCTTTAATGTTTAAGAACTTAAGTAGGGTAATGGAAATTAAAAATGTAATACTGCCTAATGTATTTGTGAAAAAAAATCTCCTTTGTTGTTTGTTATTTTACTGCTTGAAGTTGATACTCGTGTAAGTGACAGGTGCTGAGCAGTAATGAATGAAGATCAAGCTTTCTCCTCAGGATGCTGTATACAAATTAAGCAAGAAAGGAGTCTGTGTTGTGCAAACACACGAGCAAACACACTGTTGGTTTCTCTGAAGCTGTTTAGGCCATTTCTCAGGAGCTGGTGGGTCTCATTTGTAGGGTTGTGCTTTTCCTGCTATTTTATGGAGCATTACTTTATCTGCAGTATTGTGCTTTAAACTGAAAAGTGTGTGTGTGACTTTTTATGGATGGATGAATGCAAACATTTTCAGTGGAGGAATCTTTGTTTCCAGAGGTGTAAGCCTGCAGCCTCGTTGACATGGCTACGATCCTGTGACCAGTGTGAGCAGGAGACAGTTTATGGAAGGATGGCTTTTCACTTGGCAAGGGAGAAAAGAGAAAGGATGATGATTAGTTTATATGCAGTACAACATTTTTATAAAGCTTTGATTTTGAAAAGCATTCTTCAAAGTTCAGTTTTCTTCTCTGCCTTGTTTCACTGGGTGACATGTTTTCTGCAGAAACCCACATATCCAACAAATCCCCCAAGTGGAAAAACCACATCCGTGGTACATAACCTCTGGGATTAGGAGTCTTCATCCTGAGGTGATTTAAGGAGATTAGTACCAGGATTTAGGATGTAGCAGTTAGAAGAGGGCATGAACAGAAGACCAGAGACAGGCCAGCTCTGAAGCCTTCTTTAGAAATAAAGACTGTATTTACTGTAAATGCTTCAATTATGCTTTGTTGAATTCAGAAGTTCAACTTTAAATCCATATTGACTGCTGTTCATAAAGGTGGGATGTTTCAAGCCCATGGCTGAAGTCTCTGCCAGCGATAGCAGAGCTAGTGATGTATATGGATTTTCAGGAGGATTCACCCACTGAGGCTTTAGTACATTGCTGTGGCACTGGCCTTTGCATGCTCAGTCCTGTGATGCCAGGCTGGAGTTTTCTCACAGACAAACAGATGAATTACGAGGCTGGGAGCAGCTCCCATTTGGTCAGGGACAGCCTTTGCCTTACTCACAGTTCCATCCTCACCAGTAATTTATTGCACTCAACTTTTGTGGGGACTGCAGTCATCTTTAACCAAATATAATTTTCCTCACATATTTAACTGCATTTTGCCCATGTAATTTCTGAAATAATTTTTCACCCATTTTATTAAAGGCTGAAAGTTAAACATCATATACTAAATGGCTATAAAATAAAACCATTGAACTTACGTGGAAGGTTTAAAATTACTTTATTGAACTTCTGCTAGTCCCTATCTATTTGATTATACATTGAAGTGGAATTCACTGTTCTCACCAATTTATATCTTTCACTGTAGACTTTCTGATTTGTACCTCAAAAACCAGTGTATTCAGTACCATATAAATTTGTAGTAATACATTAAAAAAAAAATCAAAACCAATTTATATCCAGTAAAAATTTCTAATGTGTACTTATTCAGAGCACAGCTCGGTGACCAGCCTTTTAGATCTGTATGTGTTCTTTCCACTAATTAAACGTATAATCCCTCCTAACACTGCATCATTCAGGTGAGGTATATAAATTGGAGACTGTTCTAAGTAAGCCTACATTTCCAAAGAGAGGCCATGGTGATTTTATAATATCTTCAGCATCTGGAAGCCTTTCTAGTGGTTGCCAGCTGCTCAGGGCTTTCAGCAATTTGGCTTAAGGCAGACAACTTCATGGTACCAAAATTTCTGGGCATGTTTGAACAGTCTGAAATTGCAGTGATGGAGATAACAGAACAGTGTAGAGACCACTTAAGCTATTCAAACCCAGACAGGAATGAGTGCCAAATGAATGGGAATGGGATTTGATTTTACTTATTACTCTGTGAGTGATAATGGAGCTGAATAACAAGCAGATTTCTTCCGTGGGCCAGCTGCATTTAGGGTACCTGTGCTGGTGATGTTTTCACATGCAGCAGCCCCTCTGTTGCCAGCCTGTAATTGCAAGGACACTCTTTGAGGTTCCTCTGCAGCTCACTGCCATCAGGGTCGCTGCTTTCCTCCCTGCTGGGCCGCATCATGGAAAGCCTCTGCTCAGGAATGGTGTGAATGGTTGTTCCAGACAGAATGATTAATCTGTCTTGCAGGATCCCTGCCTGTAGCACGCTCCCTGTTTTATTTTTCAGCAAGGAGAATGTCTGATGTGACACATGGGCTGCTTCATACGTCTGTGCTCCGTTGCTTCCCCACCGGTTCCTGCCTGCATTTGGTGTTCCGTGAAGGTCTTGGGAAGCTCAGGGGCTCTGCTCTCTCGAGCAAGCTGGAGCATTTCCATCCATGTTCAGTGTCTTGAATTTTCATTACAGAGAGAGACCACTTCAGTTTCTGATTATCTGTTTGCTTACAAGTCTGGCTGCTCAGGCTGCAGACAGAAATGTCTTTTACTGCCATTTGCATAGAGCTGTGAGAATAGTGTATTTGAAGGGAGGGAAAGAAAAGTGACATAAGTGTGAGCGAAGTCTATTGTACATTTGGGAGCCTTAACTGATGTCTGTGAAAACAAAAAATAAGGAAGCAGGTGAATTTGTCTTCCTGAGACCAAGCCATCTCTCCTCCCTGGAAAGAAATCAGAGAGGAGGAGGTGGGCTCTCTCAGGAAGGCAGCTGAGGGATGAAGGGCGAGGGCTTAGAGCAAGCAGACAAAGCCCAATTTTTTTCAGTGAGCCTACAGAGATCATGAGCTTTCAAAACACTGTGAACAAGGCTGCAGAGATGATGTTGTGTTTGAGATTTTTCCTTGCTTCTATGTGTTGAAACTGCGTCAAACCCTTTTTCCTTCTAATTCCACACAGCTATTTATTTGCAAATTTGTAGCTGTACCATATTAGTCTTTTAATGGAAGATGGAAATATGACAGTGTTATGGGCAATGTGTACCCTGAATCTCCTGTGTTACTGGTGCTAAGTAACATGCAAGTCAAGGAGAACTTCTAACATCAGGTGCCACAGTGTTTGTGTTGTCAGGTTTGTGCACTGTCAAACATCCTGATGTATTGATTACACATTATGAAATATGGGAGCACTGAGACAAGATTTCTCATATTTTCTCTTGCATGCAACACAAGATGGCTGACAGTAATTAGCCATTTTTAATGTATAATGTAGCTCCTTAAATGTCTAAATGGGAAAAAAATAATACCCCCCAACGCCAGATGAAAAAGATCTATAAGAAAAAAATGCATGCACAATCCTAACTTGACAACAATTGAGGGGTTGATAGTGTCTTGATTCTCATCCCTGCAGCTGTTTCTTTCTCTTCAGCAATACATTGAGTAGTGGGTATCAATTGACAAAATAAATGATGCTGACTTGTGATTAATTTGAATCAGATTTGCATTTGAAAGACACCAAAATCTTGCAGAAAAACTGCATGAAAGACTCAAGATCTTAACAGGCTTAAACTTAAAATAGAAGAACAAAGTAGATTTGTAAGTACTGGAATTTGACACTATAAAAAGCTATCAATAAACTCCCATTGTATGTAAGAAGAGAGATGGAAATATTCAGTAGTACTGCATAAATTACTTTTCCTGTGAGTTTCTTAGTACCTACACTTTCCATTCTTTTAAATTGACTTTCAGTGAATTATCCAAACTAAAGAATTGTCCTTAATTTCTTGAGAATTTTTGCTGTTGGTTTCTCTGGCTGAGGATTGTAGTGCATGTTTTATGATTCCAGTTTTAAAATAGTCACCAAAAGCTCACTGTTTTCATTTTTGTCTCTTCAAAATTTGTGTTGTTTTTAATAGTTCAAATCCATCACTAAGCTTGTAGAAATTGTTTCTAAAGCAAACTTGTTTGCCTTGAAGCTTCTCTCAGTTCTTCTCACTTTCATTCAAACAATTTATTTACCTTGACCTAATGTACTTGCCATTTCTGTAAGATTCTGCTCTTGATGCTTCAAAGAATGGACTCTGTAGTAATCTGTAAGAAAATAATTGGGTTTGGAGTTTCACTTTTTCTAAATACATGAAGTTGAAATATATTTCTGCCTAGGCATTGCCTTTTCACTAGCACAGTGCCATGCATTGTAATTTCACTCTGACCGGAGCATACTGGCCTGTGCATAAATTTAAATCAGGTTGTGATGTTGAGGCTTGTAGTCTGAAAGCTGAGCTTTCTGTAGTTACAGAGATATTGTATTGAAAAGAAGAGGCCAGATTATGTCCTCATTCACACTTAGGAGATCTGCGAGATCTCAGATGACTTGGAACATGTCACTTGAGAAAGAAATGGAGCTTAATGGAAGACAAAATATAAATTAAAAATTGCTTTTCAGTTCTTAATGGAGCTACCAGACATAGAGGAAATTTTGTTACAAAAAATAACTCTGGTAGAGCCATCTGGTGATACCAATAATGTTCAAGTGCAGGATCCCACCTCCCAAAGAAGATAGAGGGGAAAAAAAAAGTAAAAGCCTTGCCACAGTCAGGTTAATGTGCAAGACTCACCTTTTCTGCAAACTTTTCCCTAGTAAGTGGAGCAGAAGAATGACCCTGCAGGGCGCTCGAGGCTGCAGACAGGCAACCAAACCACAGAGCAAGGCAGAGATTGGATTGTCCCTTTCGGAAGGATTTCAGAGTCATGTGTACAGGGCTGTGAGAGCAACTGCATTCAACAGCCCTGAGGGATGGGAGATTGATAATGAGATGGTGAAAGGGACTGCAAAAGTGTGCAGACATTTAACACTGCTGTCATTATGTGGGAAAATTATTGCTGTTATCTTCAGAGCAGTGTCTTAAGAGCTGTTTTCCATCCATAAGCTTCAATCTCAAAGCGTTTACAATGTAAGATATCTTACGTGACAAATAGAGGTAAATAACCACTTTAGTATTGCCTGTAATATTTGAAAATCCTAATATACTCAATTCAAAATAGACTGTTGTTTGAATGTAAACAGTCTAATTCATCCATGTTTCTCATGTAGGGCACTGTATGGGATTTTCTTTTTAGACAAAAATTTTCAAGCACTGGATGCTTACCTTCATGTTATTTTGTACTTTCTCTACGTTGTGTGGTTTGAAATCCACATGATTGTTACAGGTTTTTTTATTTTTTTTTTTCTATGCAAAGTGTATAACTAAGAGACAAATATGGGTGTTCTTATGGTTAAGGAAAATGGGCTTTTTTGGCAAAGTGCAGGTCTGCTGTTGGCAATAACTAGAAGGAAGGTACGTGCCCTCAGCGTTATCCTCTTTTCTACTGCTGTTGTGAAGTCGCATCAAAGGGTGACCTTTATACTTTTATCTGATGTGCATTTGGGAAAAAGCCATCTCTCATGCTGCTGTAAAGTAAGAAAGCTCTTGATCCTGAGAGATGCACAGGGGGAAATGCTGGAGTTTCCTCTTGAGCCCCATCCATCCCCCACTGCTTTCCAGTGGATGTCTAAAACAAAGCGCCGCGAAGCCGCTGGTGCTGGGGCTCAGCTTTTCATGTGTGGCTTTCTGCGAATGTGCTCAGTAAACTGCCAGGTGGGATCCAGTGCCTCCCAGAGCCCTAGCACTGCTCCAGCAGGGCTCCAGAGGAACTTTCCCCGCCCCAAAAACAGGAGTGAAAGTGATGTTAGTGATACACTCGGAGTGAATCCCTCTGTGGAAAATGTCATTAATGAACAGCAGCCTCAAGTGTGAAGGGTGTGTTCAGAGCTGTGCCCACACCTGGCCACTCCCACCCCTCTGCTGTTTGCCAGGAGAATTTAGGCTGGGTCAAGGAGATTTGCTAAAAATCCCACTTCTGTTCAGGGCTGTGCCACGGCATTCTGAGTCACTGCAAGGCAGCAGGCTCTGCTCTGGCTGACTTGGCTCGTGATAGGTGTTGCAAGGCCTACACACATTTTATCTCATCTCTAGGATGTAAAGAGACACAGACCTTTTATTGGCCATCTGGCAGGGAGAATAATTTCCTTCCTTCATGTCTGCAAAAATGGTGGTTTATTTTAGTTTGTCTCTGAAGTTATAAGCGTGGTAATGCCTTTCCTTTATTTTTTTGTCTCATTCTGAATGAAAGTCCATCTTCTTGTCTTCAGAAAGTGTTTTATTTTAAAATTTTAACTTAAATTCTACCATTCCTTCCTTTGAAGTCTTTATGCTCTTGAGCAGCTCAGACCTTTCTTATTTAGCCTTTTTCCATCTGGTAGATTTTTATAATTCACTGAAGATTTTTATAGCTGTTTGATGAATTTAGTGCATTCTCGAACTTATGTGGCAGAACACATTCCTCAGAATGTACCTTTTGAAGTGTTCCATATGATCCAGTTTAGCATCTCTGTCTTCCTTTACTTACATCTTTTCCTTTAAGCTAGCCACGGATTTTATTATCCACACACATTTATAAAGGTCTTTTTCTCCAGCACTGTGTTCTTTTTCCTCTCTGTGGAAGTTCTGAGATGGGCTAAAATGAGAGTTCCTTGTTGAATGAATGTTTCACCTATAGTTTAGCCAAAATTATTGTTGTGTCAGTTAACACCTCATGTAGGAAATGTCTTTTTAGAGTGAAACATGATCAAAAGGCCGTGCTGCAGGCAAGGAGCTGCTCCTGTAGTTCCTGCCCTGGACTTACTTGTAGATTTAGAAGAAGATGAAAATGACAACTGTCTAACTAAGCAGCAGGCAGTTTCCTTTCTGCTTGGGTATGGGCTTGCTGAACAATGAGAACCACCTCTGAAACACACAGTAATGGCAGTTTCCCTCCGTCCTTGAAGCAATAAAGCTTCTAATAAAGTGAAACAAGCATCCACGGATGGTAATTTTTTTCTTCCCATTAAAGTATTTAGGACCTTGTATTAATAACTTTCCATTTCTCATGCTATTTCATGCACTGACACCCAGGTGCACTCTATTTCCTTCCCTGAAAGCTATCTCAAAGGTGTAGTCATAGCTGTCATTTCAGATATAAATTTTCTCTGTAGAGAGACACAGAACTTTTCCGCCTGGCTTCAAAATTTCCCAGCAGGGAGGGGCTTTTTTGTAGCAGCCATGAGCTGTTATTCAACAGCAAGGGGATTTCTGAGTGTGGCACCCTGCTGAATAAAGGTGTTTCTGTGCTCACACACTTGTCATCAATCATTTTCACAATCTACAGATTATTTTTTTTTTATACCCTGCTTCTTCCTTGCTACTTGAGCAAAGCAGTCTTTAGCAGAAAGAAAATGACTGGATTCTGCTCTTTGTGCCTTGCCAGAAACTTTTACTATACTGTGACTAACAACAGTGAAACCAAACAGAAAGTTACAGAATCTGCCCAGAGAATGCCCAGCAATTCCTGGGGATATAAATGAGCCACACCCGAGGATATAAATAACATTATTCTTTTTTCCTAGCTCTATTTCAGCAGTAATTTGACAGCTATATCCACTGATTAAGGTAGAATAGTTATGAACTATATCATAGACTATGAAATAAAATGAAAAGCATTTCTCAGGCACAGCAGTCTAGAGAAAATGAGCCACATGCAGTTCTCTGTATTGGCAGAATATAGATACAGAAATGTTGAATCTAAAGCCCACTGACAAAATTATTGGAGTGACCCTGAAGTTTGAGAGTCTTTCAGTTTCACCTGGTTCTCTGTGTTGGTGATACATTCATCTTCTGAATACCTTTAACTGCCAGTTTTTGGCTTTTTTTTTACTATACTATATGAGTCATTCCACCTAAATCTACTGTACGTTTTTTTTCCACTGAGTACCAAAACATATTTAGACTTTTCAAGAGTCTTTCACTTAAATCTTTATATTTATTTCCTCCAGCCATCACTGGAGGATGAGGTTCTGCCATGTATTCAGCTGATAGTTTCGAAGACAGTTTTGTTGTTTCTAATGCTCAAAATATCTTAAATTCGTTTAATTTTTTATTGCCTTGTTATATAAATGTTATCAGATGCAGAGCCTTACCTTTCTGCTTTCAACTAAGAAAAAACCCCTGCACACCTTTCATTATATTATTATTGTTTGAATGCCCAGTCTGTTTTCAGATAAACCACCCCATTGGAGTGTTTTGTATTTTTGTGATTTGCCTTGATAGCAGCCTTAAGAAAACTGGAGGTATTTTCAGTATCAAAGCAGCTCTTCCTTCAGCGTCTTTCCTTGGATGTGAGACTCACTTGCTGTGCTGTAAAACAAGCAGGTAGAGGCCTGTCAGTCTCCAGCCAAATGACACAGAGCAATGACTCCCAGATGACCAGGCAGTTGATCCACACACCACGCGCTTTTCTCTTCATTTAGCAATTAAACAAACTGTTGGTCTTATCTGTCGTAACTTGAGCGGCATATCAAATCAATATGTTCTCTTCTGTTAAATACGTGTTTGCTGAAAACAGCCCAGCTTAATACAGCACATTTCTACTACTTAGATCTCGTATTTTTAGAGTATTATTGAAAGGATTCATTGCAGCCAATTACTTAAATATGCTGTTGAAATGTTACAAAATCTGTTTATTCCTGCACCCATCAACAGAAACAATGAGTATCTTCAATTTACTAGCTAAAAGTTGTACAGGAAAGATTAATCTGAAGTTATTTGTTTATTCCTCTTAATATGAAAGCAGAAAGCAATATCAAATATGAACAGGTGGTATTTTCTAGTAAACACATAGAAACCATTTCTCATTTATTTCAGAAAGAGCTTTCCTGCACAGAAAACAAGAAGTGAACATTTCAGGGCTTGGCTGTATGTGGCTGTGACAGCCTATAACTTACAGAAACAGCAGGGCTTCTACATCTCTTGGAAGCATATCTATGTCTAATATCTATGTTTCTATATGATAAACATTCCTCAAAAAGGAAGTAAGTGAAAATTTAATTTCAGAAGTTATAAGCCTAATTAAAACCACAAATCCCAGAAGAGTATGTAGTTCCTCTAGTGTCTGACTTATCCTTGAAAATGAGTTGTAATGGGGTTTTTTTTATTACTACCATATCAAAAACATCATTCAAAAAAATAGAAAAAAGCCCAACAACCCAAACTCAGGTTAAGAATTTCATAAGGCTAGAAGTAGGTTTGTTGACCTAGAAAAAGATTTTGGTTTGCTACAATTAATTTTGCCCCAAGAATTAGGCATGAGACTAAAAGATTTTTCCTTCTGGGAGGCAGAAATATGAATTTTTGTGTGTGTGTGTATCATTTGGAGATAATTTACATGTTTTTAAGCCTGTCGTGGACCCCGTCACCTTGGTGACCACCACGTTAATATATGCAAGTCAGTGGTGCACTTTCTCCTGCTTTGCAACCAGATCTTTTTTACTCTCATGCCAATACCAGGAGCTCTGTGAAGTTGTTTGGTTAGGCTCAAAAATCTGGTGAGATTGCATTTCTGCTGTTTGAAAGGAGAAACTTCTTGGATCTTCCTTCCTTCATAATAAAATCTGCCCATCCTGTAAGTAGTGACCATCTGAGGTAACTCCCATGTGGAGTTGACAGGAACTGTGAAGAACAATCCCTGTTTCTGTGGCTTGGCTTCTGCAGTTTTAAGCTCCTCCTTTTAAAAGTGTTATCAATCACCAAAACCTTTTGTTATGCTTTGCTGTGGAGACAGGGCTTAAAGTAATTGTAATAGTTAATGCTGCTGTTAACTGTTACACCATCAGATCAGCTAAATTTTAGAACCCTTGAAGTAATAGATTACCTTAGTACATATTATTTCTTTTTAAGATGAGAGAAAAAAATTAGAAGCACAACAAATACCTGATCTCTGTCAACTTTATCTGTTTGAAATGATCTGCATCTAAAGAGAATTTCCTTGATTGCCTTTCTGTGAAGAAGCATTATGTGGCTCAGTTGGGTGAAATCTAATGACAAAGTAGTCCTGCTTAGAGGAGTTCTTGTGCTATGACAGCTGGGGAAAAAGAGAAAACCAACCACTGATGAAGAAAATGAATTTATTGATTACTCAGTAGGGCAACAGGGAGAATATGTTTAAAATCAGATGACAGCAAGCAGTACAGGCTGCTAAACCAGACATGTTTTTATATCGCTCATTCAAAGGCCTAGAGAGATGCACTCAATGTTGATTCTCCTGATTTTATTTCTATCTGGAAGCATTCTCCTAATCAATTATTGATGGGATTTTTCCACGTTTTCATGTCTTCATATAAATTGCCGGTAGTATCTTAATTATAAACAACTTGGTTATAGTACTCAGTGAAAAGAGACACAATGCATGCACAACTATCATTGGAAAGAGGGACAGAGGCAAGATTACTACACTGGACCCCTCTGTGCTCTACTTTATAAACCCATAAAATTAAATAGGTTCTTCCTGTTCAAGAAGAGCTTGAAGTCTAATGCTAATAGCAATAAGATTGTCTTCCCTTTGGACGTACTGTGTATGTGTTGGGGTTTTTTTCTCCAGCGAGAAGGGCCAGCTATCCTCAAGGCTCTAACTCCTTTGGAAATAGGTTGGTGAATAATTTATTTGGAACAATTCCTCTGTATTGCCTTTATATTTCCTTGTATTGTGAAAAATTGTAGCTGTGTAAGACCAATTTGAAAGCATTTGGATTGGATGTGAAGTCCAGCTACCAGCCATTTGAGGGGCTGGGATGTAGAAGCTGAGTATTCTTATTTTGACTCCAGGAAAGACTATAGATCAATAATTTGTTTGGCTTTTCATAAAGAGGATGTGGACAAACTGACATCTTTTGTGACAGAAGACCAACATTTTTCCTTATTTCTACCAGATGTTTCTTCTGTTCCTGTTGCCCTGATAACCTGCAGGAAAATTATTTTTAAAGTAGTGGTGGTTAAAGGGTATTAAGTATTTTAATAATCTGAGGAGGTAGTTTGGTAGTGGATTAGTGCAAGGTGCATAACTTGTCCCATAGACCTCAACATATTTCAAAGGCAACAAATACATTAATTGATGCAATAAATGAATCTGCTTCTAGAGGCATGGAGAGCACAGCATGTTGCTGTTAAGGATATTAATTCTTTTGTTCTATCTTTGGCAATTACTATGAGAACAGACAGTTTCTTTAGTATTAGATTTAAAACCCTTGGACTCCAAGAGATAAAATATCTTACCGGAATTCTCATGCCTAGTGCTGGCCTCCATGGTCATTTTTTCTTTTGTGTCTTTGTGGTATTATGTTAATTATTGTAGCAAAAGAATACAGAGGCTTAAAACTGACTAAGTCAGAGATGTAACATTCAGAAATTATATCTCCTCTGTAATAACTTACTTTTGGATAAAATTCGTCATAGTGGGTGTTACAAGATGCCTTCAAATTTTGTATTTGAGAGATGATAATTGCTTGTGGCACGGGTGAAAAAAAAAATCCTCTTATATAGCTAAATTGGTAGAGCTGGAAGCATTTAAGAGAAGAAGAGGGAAATGAAAGCATAAAGTTATTGAATGAGTAGCTAACTTAGAACAAAAAAACCAAAACCAAACACACAACACAACAAAACAACAACAACAACAAAAAACCTGCACAAAAAACTTCACAAAAACACCACCAAAACAAACAAACAAACAAAAAAACCCAAACCACTGCAGTGAACTAAAAGAAGCTCTGCATATCTAAAGAATGAGCATATTTATAAAAGCAGAATGTTGCCCCAGGCCAATGGCCAAGCATAGTGCCAGACCAGAGGGGTGATGGTTTCAAATGTTTTCTTCAGGAAGAAAAGTGATTTTCCTAATTGCTCTGTATGCTCAAAATGAATTTTGGATTATGGAGCAGATGGAAGCCATGTCTGTAAAATACAAAAAGGAGAAAGTATGGAGAGTCTGGAGTAGAAACAATTTTCCCACTGGGAGAAAGATAAGTGTGTGCATAGTCATTAGGTGTCACTTCCATAGAGAACTCTCATCTGTTACCTCTGGGCAGAACAAGCATCCATGTAGACAGCTGGTAAGATTTATTTCACTTTCTATTTCAACAAATAGGGGAGAAAGTTACATTTTCTTTCTGTCTGAAGTATTGCATTAGGATCTTAACATTTGTTTTCTTTGTTGATTCTGATGCATGCTTCACATTGCAAGAGGCTGCAAATGCTTCTGTTTGAGATCCAGCTTATCAAAACCATCAGTCAGGAGAGTTGTTTCTCAACAGAGTTAGCTGAACAGGCTTCTATCATCTTACTTCTAAGACCACACAGTGGGACATTAAAAGTTTTCCTTGTGAGCTTCTCCTTGGATTCCTTTTCCATTTAGAATTAAGTGGCATCCTCTGCTTGCAGCTTGGAGGACACTGTGTGCTGGAAATTGCTGTTCCACACTGGGTGGTGATGAGGTACCTTCAAGTTACAAAAGTGCTTTGTTCCAAAGAAAATATGCATAATTCTTCTTGTAATTTTGGTGATTGGCTTTAAGTACTGGTACTTATCAGTGTTCATTTTATTAAACAATTGAGTTACATATGCAAACTTGTCATATTGTTAATTCAGGATTGGTTTTGCACTTCCTGTAGGTGAATCTTTTTGTATAATACCAGCATACCCTTTGGGTATCTTCTGCTCATCTCCTGTCATTAAAATTAAAACAACAAACTCCTTTTCAAAAGGTATTACCTTTTGGCACTGTGGTAAAAGAGGGGTTAAGAATTTTATTTAGGCTGGGTGAGATAATGTGATTGACAGGAGAGGTGAGCTTCCTAAAGGGACATATTAATCCACCTGAAACAGGCTGCCTGGCTGAAACTGCAGTCTGGAATTAAAAACTCCAGAACAAAACATGCTTTTCCTCTCAATGGTAATGAACCCTGAGCCATGCAATGTCCCGGGGGTGTGATTATCTCAGAAAAACTGTTTCCCCAGTTACATTTTGTTGCATAAATAATCATCTCTTTGATGCAAAGGATAACTGTGGGAATGACGTAAGTTAAATACGTTCTCCAGCAGTCTGACTTGCAAGGGAATAAACAATTTGTTGATATTCAAAGTTCTTAAACCACTTCCTCTGGTTTCTAGGAAGCTTTAAGCATTCTAGCCATACAAAAATAACCTAAATTTCATGAATAAGAAATCAGGTCTCTTTCATAGTTGTATTGTTTTTTATGCCTTTTTTTTTTTTTTTTTTTTTTTTGCTAAATCCATCAGTCAAAACACTGATTATTACTGCCAACACACAGCACCAAAGCTTTACTTCAGCTCTCATTTTACTGGAAGGCAGTTATTGTCCTGAATATGTTAAGAGCCAAACGTGAGAAAAATCACCTCGGTGTAGGGAGAGGAAACAGAAGGTGAGTGAATCCATCAGAACAGTGCTCCAAGGAGCCACTGAGCAGCAGTCTGTGGATGTGTGTCGCTGTTAGGCACTGACCAGCTGCCTTGGTCACTCAGAATTCCGCTGCTGCAGTGTACAAACTACAAAACGCAAAGGACCCCACTTGTTTCAAGCTGTTTTACTGTCGTGGCTCGATTCTGTTGGTTCCAAACCAACTCTTTGAAGGCAGGATTGAGACCTCAGTAACTGCAGTACCCTGTTTACTGTGGTGGAGACAATCCCTTAATGAAATCCAAGAGCTGACTAAGCCTCTTGCCGCCTCACCTCACAGAGATAAATTTCAGCTGTTAGGAGCTTGGAGAGAAATTGCTCCAATAGATCAGTTTTAGGCCTAGGGATCAGATGTTAATGGTGATGAGAAGAAATTTAGAAGTGAAAGGATGCAGCCTTTAAGTAGTCTGTACTTCGTAATTTTATAAATTAATATGAATCCTCAAATCAATTACAGAGATGTTTGAGCTCATAATGAAATCATGTCCCTGCCACTGAATACCTCATGACCTCTCTGACTCCCTTAGTTGCAATCCTTGTTTACAGTTTCAAGTGTCTCTGTTCTGGGTTTCCAGGACAGTTTAAATCCCAAATGAAAACTTGCAACAAATATCACAGCATCTCGTTGTTTCTGAGCTGTAGAGTTTTGGTTCTGACATTAATGCAGAAGTGGAAGGTATTGTGGGCTGCCTTCCCAACTGTACTTGCATCCAGGAGCACTTACACAGGAGCTGCCCTGTGGTCTTCAGGCCAATTCTGTCCCATAACACGCAGTGGCCAACGTGAATTATGCTAAGAGAAGCCAGCCTTTGCTGTTTCTCACTTGCTGTATTCTCTAAGTGCCCTTTCTTCTTACACCCCCATAACTGAGTTACTCTGTCTGTAATTTAATAGTAAAATCGAAGCTGGTGCATCCCAGTAACACAAATAGCACTTAAAGAGACCTTGAAATAAGCTATTCACAAAAATGTAAATCAGCAGCTTATTCTTAAGAAAATAAGGCATTTTGGGGAGAAAACTAAAAGGCTTCAAGATAAATGGTTGACAATGACAGCTTTCTCTGTGTGTATTTTATCCAGCGAAAGTCTTGTGAACAATGTACTGATATGAGGAAAGTTAAAATATGGCATAAATTTTAATTTAATATCTCTCCTTGTGATATTACAGAGACCCATTCACATTTGTGGTGCTGCAGCATTCACAGTTTTGCAGCTCACAGAAAACACTACTAGTAGTGTAATGTTATTGATTATTCCACTGTTGGACATATTAATCTTAAAGGTATTTTCCAACCAAAATTGTTCTATTTGTTTTTCAAGTGATAGCATGCATAAGGTAGTTGCAGTATCCCCGTTGGTTTAAAAATAATACTTAAACTTGATTTTAAAATGGGGGGAAAATGTTTTTGGAAAGAAGAGTTGTGGCCTAATTTGAATTGAAAAATTAAAAATGAAATCTTACAGTGTTGTCTACGTTGTGTAGGCAAACCTGTTCTAACTAGCAGGTGATAAGGGTCAGAGAGTGACACTTCTCAAGGCTGAAAATTAAAGGGAGGATTAGATACCAAAAGTATATGAAATATATGAAGTAAGTCAAGAGGAGGCTAGAAGATAACCCAGACTGGATAACAATGACACGCATGCTGAGATTTTACAGAACATGAGAAGTTCTGGCTTGAGGAAGAGCTGAGGGTTTGTGGCAGGACAGCTGGAGTTCCAGTGTTCCCAGGGACAATGGAAGGAGTTTGGAGAAGTCCAGTTCAACAACGAAGACCAAGAGACCTTGGAAGAAATCTTGGAAAACTCTGCCTTAGTGGAGAGGTGAGGGAAGTGTAGAGTAGGGATGCTGAGTATTTGCAGAAAGTCAAGAGAGTGTTCATCAGTGGCAGGGGAAGCAGATGGGGAGGCTGGAAGAGCAGATGGTGGTGGTGAGAGTGAGCAGAGCCAGTTCCAGGTCTGAAACTGCAGCCTCACACCACATATTATTGGATGATCTGGCTTCTTTCTTTTTTTCTTCATGCTCAGTAAATGAAAAATTCGACTCCTCAACTCCCCCTGAAGGAAAGCATCCCCTAGACTGTAAGGATGCAGTGTGCAAAGTGCTGGAGCTGTGTTCAGCTGCTTGGGAATCACGTGTGGCCTTCCCACACACAGCTTGGGAATGATCTCCAGTCATTAGAGCTGTGCTCAGGTGTACAAAACAGAAAGCACACCTCCAATACTGTCTCCAAAATGTCCAAAAATAAGCAACCAAATCCAGGCCTGCAAGGGGGAAGGGGGAAGGAAGGAAGGAAGCTGACAAGGTCTTTCTGCATACTAGTCTCTATATTTTCAGTCCCAGTGTTCTTTATACATTGAAAAGGTATTTTTAATTCAGCTTTAGAAATCAGCAGTGGTATTTCAAAGACACATGGAAAGGTCTTAGAGTAATAATGCTCTTTACCCTAAATTCCTCCTCCTCATGACGGAAAGTAGATGTGATGTGTTTTGAGGGAAATACTTGACATCCAGTTTAGGCCAAATCAAAAGCCCCTTGTGTGTGTGAAGTGTTCTCCTCTCCTTATGAGATGCCAGCAAAACTCATAGTTTCTCTTGCTTTTCCCCACAATGCCCTGAGTCCCATATACCTCATTACAGTGGTTAAAAAATGCATGCATAATTCCTTCATGTTTTTGGAATAAATCACAAGTGTGTTTAAAGGATCATCAAATAATACTAGTAAATAGCAATAGGCTTATAGGATTTCTCAGAGGAGTTACTTTTCTCAGCACAAATTCACTGCATCACTTTCTACTTTATAGCACAGATAAGTTCTGAGTATAAAAATTTCTGATAGATCCACCTTTTAACCTTTGAGAAATAGGATTTAAGCTACTCGGTCTTCTTTTACCAATGTCACCAATATTTGCCAAAAGGTGTAGGACATCCATTACAGAAGATGAAAGATGCTGTCACGTATTTGCAATCATTATTTTTATCTTTGTCTAATAAAAATATACATGTTTCTAAGCAAGCCGAATTTGTTAAAACAAGATAGTATTGTGTTCTTCATAAATATATTGTAATCAAGCACAGTCTTCTTTTGGAGAAAACCTCTCTTCCTCCCAAATGAGTAATTTGATTTCAGACTATCTGTCTTTAAGTATTTGCTTCATGGATCACATGCAGAGTGCTAGCACAAGAGGAGTGCCGGTTTTGGCAAATGCAGCAGCTCTGGTTTCAGGGAGCTGCCTCTGCACACGTGTATCTTTTTGCAGCCTTTTGCATGCAGTTGTCTTCGTGGTGCCTCCTTAGGATTCTCAGTTCCTGCCATCTGTGTCTCTGCCTCCACAGTCTGCACAGCCCTTGTTTATTACGGGTAGCTGCTATTGGTGTTCACAAGGATGGTGTTTGGCTGGTGCCAGTGGCAGAGTTACTATTTCAGGTGTGTGCAGCCCAATCTGTAAAACAATGCAGTTGCTAAAATTAAAACCTTTGACGTGGAAGGCACTGGGGTATGAAGCGAAAGGGTTTGGAAAAGGGAGTAAAATCAACAAGAAGTGAGGAAAGTTATTCTGACAGCAAGACATTTCATATGTCAGCAAACCAGAAGGAGAGGAAGGTGTAGCTGTGAGAAGCCAAGGGACCAGCAGGGTACCACATTTGGTGTGTGAGATGACAGGGTTTAGCACTAGGGGTGGTGAGGAAAACCGTTGGACTTGGAGATACTGAACAGGAAGAATTGTCTGAATTTGCTAACAGCTTGTATGTTATGACAGAAATAAACTGTTGTAATCTATCTTGCCTTTTTTTTTTTTTTTCCCCCCCTACTATAGGAGTGGGCACACATACATTTCATATGGTGTTTGCTGTCAATTCCATCTTCTCAGCTAGCACCTTAGGATGTAAGCAATGATTTCTTCCTCATTTCAAATCCTCAAAGCTTGAATATCCTGCTTTTATTCTTGCCTTATAGAGAAGGGTGAAAGAAAGCAAGCTCAGCCTCAGTTGTTTGTTTCAGATTCTTCAGCTGAGTATGTGGAAAGCTGTAGAAAGTGGGAGGCAATGGAAGGCAATCATGTATGGGGAAGAAATGAGACAATGTGAGCACACCTAGATATCTTTCTGGCAAGCAGGCAACCTGACAAACAGATGCATCACACAAAATAAAAACATTAAAAATGCAGCTCTTTCTACTTATAAATGAGTCTGTGGGTTGGGTTTTTTTGCTGTTTGTTTGTTTTGTTTTTTCCCTTGGTTTTGGGGGTTTTTTTGTGTTTGTTTTTTTTTTTTTTTCCCTGTCCTTTTAGGAAAAAAATACAAAATCTCAGATTTTTATATTAATTTCTTTCTCTTAGTTTGATTTGCCTCTTAAAAATCTATTTCACTGAATTGTTTAGGAGACTGGTTCAGAAATAACTAACTCTTTCAAAAAATCCGTTTATCTCATCCTCATGAGATATAATTACTCAAGTGTGTGATAGGGGTTTCTATCAGAAGGTGCCTAACAAAAAGTGTTTTCCAAAAACGTCAAGGAAGGATTGTGAGTGTCGATTTTCATTTCTTGTAAAGCTAAAGGGGTGCTTATTCTCCTGTTTAGGAAAACCTGCAACAACCAACCCTCCTTGGTATGTAAGAAAAATGATGAGGTAATTTGTAAATGGCCATTAATACAAGCAGGCTGTAAGGCAATTGCCAAATACTATCACATGCCTCTTCTGCACATTTGAAGGTGTGGTTCCTGCACAATTTCTTACCTTATCTCTATTTCTTACCTGTTTGGCACTATTTTTAGAAGTATGGCTGTTAGAATTTAAACCATTCTAGCAATTTGGTTTATTGTAGCAATGGCAATAGCAGAGAAATAATATCTCCTTATATCTAGCTAATCACTTGACCGCTGTTGGGTGCTGCTCTCCGTGTGAGGCTGTTGTAGATGAAAATTGGCACGAACACTCCAGCAGTTCTTTGGCAAGTCCTCATTGGTGCTGATCTGTGGTAGAGGGGAATTAGGATAAATGCACATACTTGAAGAATAATTAGCTACTCTAGCTGAAGCAGTGGCAGTAAAAAAAAAAAAAAAAAAAGTTAAACCAGTTCCATTTCTGTTGTTACAGGCTGTCATATTAATCCATAACGTTTTTCAACATATGCCACTTGAGTTTGACCTTGAATAAATATTAGAGCAATTAAAATTTTACACACACAGAAAAATATTGAATCTGCATTTATACTAAGTACATTTAATAGAGGAGAAAATTAGGTTTCATTTGATGCCTGATAGTGAAATATTTATCAGAGCGTACAACAGTCTTTAAAGATAGACAAATAAGCTTCCAGTTGTCAAAAAAGGGGAGAAAATGACAGAAAGCCTTGTTTTCCATCTAACGTAAGTGCAATATTCTTGAAGGTTTTAAAAATATTTTTTCTTTCCTTATGATTAGTATGATTTCTGTGTAAGTTGGCAATCATTTTCAAAGAAGGGAATTTTAAAGTTAAGGTAAGAGCTGTTCAAATGTAAGAATAATGTCTGGAGAACACGTTAGTCTCTGAAGTGATATGAACTTCTATAAGCCCTGCTCTCTCAGCTCCAGGGTCACATGATACTTTGCACAGCCTTTGCACAAAATTAGAAAAAAAAATGTGCTTTCCAGCCTGGTTTAGCCCAAAGATTATGGGTGTTCCCTGCTGCTTGGAAAGTTTGGGTTCAACTATGCCCCTAAGGACTCTGAGAACAGGCTCTTCTCAGACTTCTCTCCTTCCATGCTGTGACCTGGTTGATGTCTGGCATAACAAGGCTCAGTGTAACAACAGAAGCATATGCTAGAAAATACCTACAATGTACTGAATAATGTCAGGCATTTTGCACTTGCTCATTAGGTTTTTCTTTTAACAGCGTATGTCATTTAGAAAAATCAAGGGCTGTGAAATTCAGGGTCCCTGCTTGGACAAGTTTAATTCAGTGTTTCGAAGAACTGTAATCTGGTAGAAGATGACTTTTTTTTTTTTTTTTTTTTTTTTAAGCATATCCTGTGGGTTGCAGAGATCAGAAATGAATTTTCCTACTGCGCTCTCAAGTCAACAGACTTGGTACTTGGTTTGTCTCTGTTCCCAAACCCGCAGAGTTTGGTGCCGTGAATGCTGTAATCTGCACAGGGTGTGCAGATGTGCAGCCTGTCCTGTGCCCTGAGCCTCTCTCTCACGCAGCTGCCATGGCCTTGTGTCTCCTGTGGTGAGTCCTCTTTCATGTCCCCATTGCTGGGGGTCAGGGACACTCTTGTGGCAGGGACCCCCAAGCCCTGACACCCAGTGGCTCCCTGGGGAGTGACTGCCTGGCAGCAAGGGCCAGGCCCTCCTGCACTTTCCCTGCCCCCTTGGATGTCCTGAGATCTTCCTCCAGGGAAAGGGGCAGTGTACATGCACAGAGGGTCACAGCCCTCAAATCCTGCTCCAGTCACACCAACACCTTCCTAAGCAGAATCAGCCTGAAAGGAGTTTGAGCCAGTCGTGGAAAACTGTGGTTACTGTGGCTGTTTGAAAATTAACCCATCACTTTACACTTACCTGATGGAGGCTTTCTGGTATTTGTTTTAAATCACTAAGCTGATTCCCAGCTTTTTGAGGAATGAGAATTAGTGAAAAGGCAGGATTTAGGCAGAAGGTTGTGTCTTGGGGGACCTTGGCCATGTCACTTGGGAGGAGGCACTGAATTGCAGCTCTGAAAACTTTCATTCAGCCATTGCCTGACAGGGAAGTGTCAGGGCTTTTACAAGTAGCAGATATTGGTAAGCTTCTCAGATTTAGGAATTTATTATATTTTGTACTGTATATATCTGCCTGAGCCTAGATCTTCCCCTGCCTGAATACCTTGGCAAACACTCTTTGTATAAACCTGTCAGGTCCTGAGAGATTTGATCTGATGACTTTCAAAGCCACGATAGAGTGGCCTGGTTTGAGTGCTGTGTTGTACAGCTGGGACAAAGCTGGAGGCACAGATCCCCGGCTTCTGCCTTTGCTTTTCACATGAAACACTCACAGAACGACATTGAATAAAAAAACCAAGATCCTCCCAAATGCGAGACTAAACCTTGAATTTCAGATTTGTATTTGCCCTTATGATCTCTTTCACTGGTCAGAATGTTTTGTCTACAATTAAGTCCCTTCACTGGGGTGATGGAAATCAGTCCCCCTTTTCCCCAGCTGCAGGCTGTGGTCTCTGGGTTCAGTTAGCTGCTTGTGCAGAAAACCTGTACTTGCAGAAGAGGGGGGAGGGTTTGGCTCCCAGGCATCATTTTCTGAGGGGAGCATAATCAATCACCTCATTCTTGAAAACAGGAGTGGAGCAGCAGCTGTGAGTAACCACTTCCTCCAGGTGTTCGTAGGTTTTAGTTTCTCCCAAGAAAGTCCATCAGACTCCCAGGAGCAGCCAGGGCATTAGCCACTGTCTGGCCAAGGAAAGTGCTGGGTTTCAATTTGTCTCTCTGCAGGGAGCTCCGTGCCAGCAGTGCTGATCTGAAATGCCAGCAGTCCCATCTTCTGGCATACCCAAGTGTCCCAGGATGCTGTTTGTGGTTATGGCTTGACCAGAACTGGGATGACACAGATGGGCTGCAAAGGAAATGACTCTGTGCTTCCACCCTTCATTTCTCCCATCTGCAGCATGGTATTGTCTGTCTTCTCATGGTGTTTATCTAGCCTGTTCATATTAAACTGTGAGTTTTTCAGGATCAGGGCTTTATTATGTATATATACAGCTTTTATAGAGAGCCTCCGGGTGTTTCTGTATTATGTGTGAAAATAAATATAGGAGAGCAAAAAGCTTAGTCTTCCCAGACTTGTGAATATTTGTAAACTATGAAATAGCAAAGTTACCATAGAGTTATTAATTTATTATGTATTCAACAAGGTCAAAAGTGATCTGCAGCCTCGTGCTTTTCCATATGAAGTAGATTACACAAAAAATATTGTACAAAGGAGGGATGTTTTTGCTAATTCCCTTATAAGGCAGGTTCCATAGACAAAAAAGTACCTTGCAGTCTGAAGTTTCCAGTTTGAGAGGTCTCTTTATGATCCTCGATTTTGTAGTAATAAAACCCGAGAGCTGTTTTCCATCCTTTCATTTACACGTTTTTATCATGCACAGCATGACTCTTATAAAACTGGACCATAGCCACAGTTAGAACTCCTGTGGGGAGGATAAGTGCCCATTTTCCTCATAATAATGATGCCTTTTCTGGCTTCCAGAAAGTTCATCTCCCAGCAACTACACCATTTCCTATTGGCTGGGTAACAGCTTATGATTTTTCAGCTGAATTTGTCAGGTTTCTGGAAAAATGGGAAGACTCAAATTAATTCAGTAGTGCTCAAATGCTGATGTTCTCTATGGCTTCTTAGCTGCATCTTCCTCATAAATACGTCCATGAAGTAATGTGAAAATTATGAGGTGTCAGGATTTGATTTCATTCAGCAGTGAACACGGTTTGAGGCTTGGGAAGTGGGAGGGGTTTGGAAATAGTATGAAGACACGTTACATCTGCTGACTGAATGGAACAGAACTCAGCCCTGAAGTGTCAGGGATGGCAGCATATCTGCCTTCAAGCTCTGGAATGCACCCAGAGACAGGTCTAAAAGAGCTACACTCTTTTCCTGGAGGCTATAACATCTCCTGGTTGAAGAGGTTTCTAAATATTCCGAAAATCATGTAAAGAGAGGAGCTTGTTAAAAGGCAGAGTAAGATCAGTCGTAGCCCAGGAAGAGCCAGGAGGCTGTGATAGAAGACATTGTACAGAACAAATACAAGGGGTTTTATAGTTACTGGGCGGCCACGAGGTATGCAGTTGTAATCTAACATTCAACCTGAAACTTCAAACGAGAGAATAAAAAAGGTGATATTATGCTTTGGGAAGGTCAGAATAATTCAAATGTTATCTCTGAAAGAGCAGAATCTCAGATACTGGATAAAATAAGATGTCCTAATGCATGCCAGGATGCAGGCACTGAGAACTGCCCAATAAATAATGAGCAAACTACAAGCAAATAGCTTCGATTCCAGACTGTGGCTTGCCAGCTGCTCTTGCCTTGTATGTAAAGTGAAATATATAGAACTTGCTTTAGACGCAGCTATCACATTTTCCTGTTTCCTTAAGGTGCTCTTACATCTGCTTTTACTCTTTTGAGTCTTCTGGAATGCAGAGGGTGGTGAATGAGCCAAACTGTGTCTGGTCTGGTCTTTGCATCAGAATCCCCATGGTGTGGCTGGATTCTACCAGATGCAACCCAGAAGAGTTGTATTATGCGGCCGAGGTTACATCTCTCTTGGAACATTAGAGCCATAGTCAGCCCAAACATCTCCATTAAAAAAATAACTTAAAAATCCAGTTAAGGTGTAGCACTTCAACATAATAATGAACATATGAATAACAAAGTGCTGGAAGTATGCCATTGTCTTAACTGAGTACTTTTGACAGAAATATATTTTTACCATTTCTACCAAAAGCAAGAAGTATGGGTGATTACTTTGAGCTATGAAATTTCATTTCTGTGATAAGGTGACAAATTTGTTTAAGATACAGTAATAATTGTTGATTTGTTCACATACTGTATTTTTCCTGGGTCACGAACTCCCTTCGTTGCAATGTGTTTTTATGGGAAATTCAGCAATTCCTACTTACAAGTTTTTGTTTTGTTTATTTACACACTCAGTTGAGTGTGTTGGCTGTTTAATTTTTTTATGTTCTTCAGGATGTAGATGAGTCTGAATATGCTCGGGTGATCAGGTGAAAAGCATTCTTTTGTTTCTGTGTATCTATAGAATGGCTGAACTCTGGCTTAACTGGCCTTTTTGCTACGTTTGTGAAACAAGTGTGTACATTCCCAAATACTCTACTGTGGGTGCAATCTCTTGTTTAAAAGCTAGCATAAAAAGGTGCTGAAGAAAGCAGTCTAAAGCCACAGGAATACCTCAGCCAAGTATTTCCCTATCTGTTGGTTCAGCTGTCATTTGAGAGGACTGCACATGGACTTCACAGGGAAGGAGAATAGTCTGTGTGGAGTGCCATGGAAATGAAAGTTCAGCACCACTTTGTACCCAGCCAATTTCATCTTTTCCATTGTAACGGCTGAGCGTGGCGTGGTTTCCAAAACCTGCTGTACAGATCAGAGTCAGCAGAGTCAGGCTGCGTTCTGTTTTTGTCCTTCCCAAGGAGTTTTAGCTATGCTTGTTGAAATTCTCTGTGTCCCTGAGATGTCTGGTGTGGTGTGACATGGTAGTGGAGACAGCTCCATGAAAGGCTTCTAATGGCAGGTACCAGGGAGGATCATGGATCTTGCTGACACTTTTTGTGCTCTGAGAGCTGGTTGCCCTGTTTCTTGGTCATATTGCCTGCTAGTCCATGATTTATTTCTAATGGACGCTACTTATCCTTTCCTAATCAGCCAGGGATCAAACCTTGCCTTCCTCCACATTTCTAAGGATATAGAGTTGCAATATACAAAGGTAGCATTTAGTGGACAGCTGTGAGTACATCAAACACTGAAGCTTTGTCTATATATTTATATAGATATAACACTGAAGCTTTATATATATATTTGTATATATATATATCTATATATATAACACTGAGGCTTTATATATATATTGTATCGACAATTCTTTAAAATTTCTGTAATAAGTAAAAAATTGGATTTAATTTTTTCAATTCTAAATTCATAGGGTTATCGACCAGTTAAGCTTTCCTAATATTCTTATTAGATGCATGTGCATTAATCTCCTTTAATTTTTAAGTGGTGCTGACCCTAGCAAGTGTAAAAATGATGCCTATAAATACTGTGAAACTGTTAAAATTCATCAGTTCTTCAGTTTTCACTAAAAACTACACACACTTCTGTCTTCACATTTGCACATTGACTGTTCAAAGAGCCAATTCAAAATTTTATCCTGATAAATATTTTCAAGGGAGAGAAACACGTCGGGAAAATAACAAACATATGTTAGCACTTATAATAACCGGTTCAGCAGTGTTTTCTTGTGTGTGTTTTGGGGCCTATGTAGGCTATTGCAATGCTAATTTTAGAAACTCCAGCCCAGCAACAGACACTTAGGAACAGAATGATGTACTGCAAGCAGCAAGGATTTTAACTGCAGACTATGGCTTTATTTTCTTATTTATAGCTCCCTTCACTTTGTTATGTTTTATGAAACATGTGTCTCTGAGAGTGTGCTGGCTCTGTGATTTCCTGACCATTGGGCTCGTCTTCAGATTACGTCCAGTTAGTTATCGTCAAGTACTGAGTTTATAAGAAGAAAAGTCATAAACTATTGACTTTAAATTTTAAATGACTCGCAAATATGATTAGAAGCAATTATAACTTTATTTAACTTCTAGCTATGTTGGTTTTGATTTTACTTCTTAATAAAATGTATAGTTGTTTTAGGAGTAAGCTCGATGTCAACACAAACACAAACATTTATGTTGCTGTCTTACAGAGACATGACAAAATGGAAGATTTAATAGCACTACAGGTTTTAATGGGCAAAATCTGATAGCATTAATTGTTTGCTGAGGTTGGAGATTAGGTGGACAGATTCACAGCAGGTATTGGTTGTTGCACCTCTACTGCTTTGCCAAAGTGGGAACCGAAGTTCTGTTTTTCTTAGTATTTGACTGAAGAACAGCATCATGTAGGGACAGGCTCAGCTCCCAGTAGAGTTTTTTCTCCATTCTGTTGTTTTAAAAACCAAACTATTCTTCATTAAAATAGAAATAATTTGTATTAACAAAAGAAAACAAAAAACTTCCACACAATCAATACATTTTTGCAGGAAATTATTATATGTTATGTAAACAAGTAAAAACGTTCAGTTTTTGGGGATTATTAAATTTTCCAAAGTCTGAAAAAAACCCACCCCAAAAAACAAAGCTTTGAGATTTTAAAAAGAAAAGTTGATTTTAGAGATGTGATATTCTGATGTTAAAAGCAGTATTTTGCCTAGTAGTTATCCTAGTAGTTTGCCTGTAGCAAAACAAAAACCCAGTAACATAATGAATGAAATAAATAAAAAAGGTCATCATTATTAACTACCACTTGTTTGGATTAAGCTTATAATTTATATTTAAATTCAGTTCATTATATTCTTCCAAGATTTCTTTTTTTAAAATCTTGTTTGGAGTCAAAATTGCCCTAATAAGATGAAAAACATTTACAGAAGATGAAAATAATTTCTTATACATTTCTCTTTCCTCTATTGACTTCAAGATCAAAGTCCCATCAGAAGGCCAAACCCACAGGAGAAATTATGGGCATATGCGTAATTCAAACTTCAATGTCCGTGTACCCCAGGATGCAATGTTCAGTGCAAAAATGAGATCAGGGGATTTGAAAATATTTCTAGGTGGCTTTTTTATATCTGTATTGATTCTTTAGGCAGAAACTCTTTCCATTTACATTCTTCTTTATTTAGACTAATAATAAAGAGGCAAGACTGAAGAGATATGTCTTGCCTTTTTACTCTGCTTTATATAAAACCTCTTTTACCTTCCTGCTTAATTTCCTTCCCAGTGTCCTTAACTCTTTATTGCTTTTAATGCCATTATTATGAATCACTCTTTTCATGTTCCGTGTGCTCAGTCATTTTAATACAGATATAATTGTATGGTGCAAAATGTAAATCCCCATAATATGCCAGAAGACAAATGTGTCAAAGTCCCTTTGTCATACTGACAGGTTATAAAACCAGACTGGCTCATTTTAATCATGTTTAAATTTTAATGACATAAGCAAATCTCAGACTAAAACAGCTATCTCTTTGTTATTATTTCAGATCACTGCCACAAACGAGAAGTATTTTATCACTTACTCATTGATTGTATCATTCAGAGCTATCTCCATCCTAACATCTGTTCTGGAGAACGTGTTCTAAATGTTAAAGATTTTTCAGAGGTGATATCCCTGTTTGGTGGCTGGTTGCCATCCTTTCTTAGGCACCTTCGCCTTTTCATCCTCATATTTCCTTAGGCAAATTCCTGTCCCTAGATGTGCCCATTTTTTTCCATGTCTATTGAAATGCTGCATTTTTGGGTTGCTCTTTCCTGCCTGTCTGTCTTGGCAGTCGAGTCGTGCCTTTCAGGACTTGCAGCCACTGGACAATAAGGTTATGAGCTAGTAAGGGTGATCAGGGTATCTCTACTGGGGCAGGGGAAAGAAACACAATAAAGAAAACAAATAAAACAACAACAAAGAAGTAATATGCTAAACCTATAAACCAGTAAGCTAAAAGACAAGGGTTCCACTGGGGGAGTCTTCCAGTGTTTGGGGCAGGTGGAGTATGTTGATCATTTGTCTGACCCTCACAAGCAGCTCTGTTGAGCGTGGCCCCCATCTTCAGACATTGTTTTATCTGTGTACTCCCTTCAGTATGAAAACATTTTATGCAACTGCTGCTTCTCCTTCCTTTGAATTTTCCTTGTAGCTGGGCTTAGCAGCTCAACCAGTACACAGTTCCAAACCCCAGTAATCCTCAAACTATCCCAGTAGGTGGACCATGTTCTGTAATTGTAAATTCTTGTAAGCCCTTTCCACATCCTGCATTTGGGACTTCCCATCAGTACAGTTAATTAACTCTAAGTCTCCAGGAGATGTTAGTTACACTTGGTGCTGTCTGCCTTGAGGAGCAGAGACGTTCTCTGTCGACCTCACAAGCATCCTGCAGCCAATGCAGGATTTCTGCCTACAGAAAACTCTGCAGTACAAAGCTGATAATGGGGGAGAAAATTATGGGTTTAACTTTAAGCCCAGGTAAGGAGGTTGAGATCTCTGGCTTAATTAAATAAGGAAGGGATAGTGGTAACTTTTCATGGCTGTCATTACCTTTTGACCTCATGGCAGGACCCTAGAGGCCAGGCTTGTACCTAACCTTTGTCATATTCTCATTATTCTGAGTCACCACTGAACTAACAACACCAGCCAGTCAAATAATCAGGGTTGTTCAAATGAAAAAGAAAAATAACTCTCCAAAGTTCTGTTGCAGACATTACTGTTAAACAGCTTCAAAGATTTTTTTTCTTTATTAAGGAGTAATCAAAATGTCCTTCCTGAAATCAGAGGTTGTTTTCTAGAACAAGAAGTAATGGTCTCAGATAAAATAAGGACTAGAGAAATATATGTCAAACTGTCCATTGCGTCAGAGAAAGTGACTGTCATCACTTTTTTGAAAGGTGTGGTTGACAGGAAATAGGAAGAAAAATACATACTTTTGCCTGTCTTCTTCAGCAAGTCATTTGTTTTGACAGATATATGCACCTGACTTCTTGCTGATCATTGGGATATGCAGTAAAATTCATGTCTTGCTCATTTTTTCTTCAGAGGTGGGATTCTACCCTCACAAAGATCTTTATAAATCACAAATCATTAATTTGAAAGCATCAAAGGCAAGTTGGGATAAAATCGCCAAGAGACAAAACAGGTTTAATATGCTAATGGAAGGATAAATCTGTTAATCAATATGAAGCTATGTAATAATTTTTGAAATTAAGTAGAAGGCAAGCAGCAAAAAAGACAATTTTATAAGCATTGCTGGCCTAGTGACCAAAAATAGGTCACTATTTTACTTTGGTTTTGAATGAATTATAAACATAAATATAAGATTGTGAGTGTTTTCTGCAACAGTAAACTGTTCATGAAGGAGAATGTCACCTCTCAGAGCTTTTTATTTCTAAATTGGAACTCAATTCTAACATGAAACGGCGGCTTGGTCTTTGCCCCAAATTGGAAGTTTATAAATTTGTCTCTTGCTTTGTGAGGGAACTACAATTCAATGTGCCTGGAGGTGGGGAAAAGAACGGATGAGCTGTCATTTTCAGCATATTTAAAGGGGGCTGAAATCTCTGTGAGAAGTGTTTATGCAGCATATGCCTATCACATATACTCACAGTGGTGCTTACTTATCACGACAGTGAGTCAGATTTACCATCAGGAAAACATCTTTGCACATCTTTGCATGAAGTGACAGCACATTTGACACATTAAAAAGGTATTCTTAAAACATAGATGGTTTTAATTAGCTTCTGAGATGCCTTGTTAATGTGTGAGATTCACAATCTACTTGCATTTGCAAGATTTGAATCTGCAAAATGGAAGGAAACTACAAGAGAAAAAACAGCTGTATTAAGACTCCATGCGGTTGCAGTTCAGTGGTTTCTCAGAAAATTAGGGTTTAAGGATAGGTGGGTGCAAGAGAGAACCCTATCTCTGGGAGAGTGTAGCACTCAAGAGCCTTTGAGAAGAGGGCATGACTGAAGTCACAGTTCTCATGAGAGTTACCTCTAGCTGCAGCTAAAAAGGTACAGAGGCAGTGGCTTTGTCCTCCTGGTCATCCTGGTCATCCTGCATGTCCAGATCAGGCTCATGCTGTCCCTCTTTGAGAGGAGACATCACACATCTCGTACTCTGGAGGTCCAGCCAAGTAAACAGAACAGAATAAAAAAATATTCAGCAGTGGGTTCAGTGCAATACATCCTGGTGTCCTGATATTGAGTGACCTCCTGTCATTTGTGCAAATTAAATCCATCCTGGCCGAAGATGTAAATCTGGTTGCAGATCATTTGTATAAAATTTGCAAATGTTTGAACCTTTGCTTTATTAGAATTGGAAGTTGTCTTTGCTGCTGCATGGTGCACAGTATTTTCTGCAAGGTTAGCAAGGCTGTGAGAACAAGTGCTGAACCCTGCTACGTGAGGACTTCCCCAGATGCTTGTTGGGAAGACTGTGAGGTTAAGGGCACACACGTGAAAAATATTGTTTTGTGGGAAAGTCAATCAATCTGCCTGAGCCTTTGAAAATTAGTAGTTTGGGTTTGATTAGGATTTTAGATAATGAGCACGTGGATCTCCTGATTTAAGTATTTTATAAATATCTGTGGGTTACAGTACGCATTTCCCTCTGCTTATTATGGAGCAGCGTTTCTATATCCAAAGCCCAGAACTGCAAATGTTAAATGCAGTAGGTAACATTATTCTATCCTTGGGTTGTAAACTAGAATCAACTTCACTGCAGCACAGAGTATAATTTAAAAATGTGGATCAATGCTCTGTTTTCAATCAGACATGTTTTCAAAAATGTATTTGATCTTGACAAATGTAGGCAGTATGAATCACTCCTATGTGTGTAAATGTATACGTGTGTGTGTATTTTTACCATTTGTCCCTTTCTTTCTTCTTCCCAAGGCATATTCTCTGCCAATTTTAAGAGCTCCAAAAACGTAGCTTGACACAGAATTGCTTGTAGCACACAACAAAGACAAACTGTATTGATCCAGTAAAATCCGAGATCGATGATGTAAATTTTTGACTGGCGCTTGTCAACAACACATCCCTTTACATGTTTGACAACAAACACATTTTCAGAGGAACTCTGGGAAAATACAGTAATGAATTATGATAGCAAACCACTCACTTCCTTGCAGATTTTGTAATTTTATTGCACATTTCATTGTAATCCCAGCAATTTTTAAAGCAATACATTTCTCAGAATTAGCAAGCTGAGACGCTGGTGCCAGAGACTATGTTAACACGCTGTAGGAGAGTGTCAGTCAGTGAGCATTAGGCTGAAGGCAGTGCCAAACAAAAAAAGCCCCTCAAAACCACATCCCAAGACCCAAGCCACCTTTTTTGTCTTCAGATCATGGCTTTAAAACAGGTTTAAGAGCATTTTCTGGATCCACCAAGCCAAAGGCTATCTTTTGCTGTTTGGGAGTGTCAGAGGGATTGCTAAATGTGGGTTGGCACCCCACACTGCATGCTGCGCCTTCCACAGCAGCTCTTATAATTTATGAACTGCTCTAGAAACGCTTTCTGAACTCAGATAGTTTCATTGGTCTTTGTTTTATTAATTGTTCACACAAATATTATGTGATTCTCTTTGAGGTACTGTATTTACCATTACAATATTTTTTTTTAAAAAAATTGAAGTTTTTAAATACTGCAACGACTGGAGAATCTTCATGTAGAGTAAAAAAGACAAACTAAGAACAGATATGGCGTGTCACCTCCTGTGTTCTGGATGGAAAGCCTGTTTCAGGAGTTTGTGCCATAGTTATCTTCCTCTCTAACTGTTGACAATTCATGCAGACGTCTGCATTTTCCCCTTACAGAATGGGGCAAATGACCATAGAAAAACTATGTACAGTTACCAGGAGGGAGAAGATGAATTGAAATTAATCCCTACTTTTATTTACTGTAGCATGATTGTCAAGTATAGCACATTTCTTATAATAATGGGATGTAAACATATGTATGGAGTTTTTGCAGTTGGTGGTGGGTTTGGGTTGATTTGGGTTTTGTGTTGGGAGGTTTTTTGGTTTTGCTCTTTGGTTGGTTGTGTTTGGTTTTGTTGTTGTGGCTTTTTTTTTTTTTTTTTTTTTTTAATCTATCTGCTGCCCTTTGTGTGTTCATCACTGAACAGTTCACTGTTCATCAGTGGACAGCAATGACCTATTCATTATGCTCACACAGGTGACTCCATAACAATTTATTCTCTCTGAGTGCCTGAAATGTATCACACTGCAAATCGCAAGTTTTCTATTCATGCTCAAATCCTGGGATCATATTCCCTGCTGTCCTCTTCACAGACAGATTCACTACATGCTAGTGGGTATGAGGAGGTATGCAGCCTGAACTCTCAGTGCAATCTGTTAGGAAAGGAGCTTTATTACAAATTTGTCCCTAGCTGTGTTTGTTTATCACTATATGTTTATACATTCTTCTTCAGAAGAATGGAAGAATCCAATTTTATTTATTTTATACAGCCTCAATGCTCTGAAAATGCTCCCTCTTCCTTTTCATCCTGAAAATAACAGAAAACTATTTGAAAATATATGTTTTGATGAAATTAATAAAGATTCAATAATAATGGGTAGATTAAGCTGACATTATTAGTCTCTCATAGTCATTCACAAACAAAGTATTCTCTTTTCCCTGGGATTTTCTAACAATCAGTATTTAAATGAAATTTCCATTTAAAAATATTACTTACATCACTAAAACAAAATTTAATTTATGCAACAGTCATAGAGCTTTTATGTATTTTTACTTTTAATTCCTACCTAGATGATGCATTCATTATGTATAAATTCAAATTTTGCTGATTTGTTTAATTTGAGTAGAACAAATGGAAACAAAATGTGTGTTTGCTCTCTCAAAAGTCAAAAAAGCAGTAGAAATTATTATTATTTCTACAGGGACTCTTATTTATAGCTGGATCAGCCTGAGTCCTCTGCTGCTGGGCAGCCAAGGTAAAAAAAGTATGTGTTAGGACCCAGTTGTCTTAAATCATATTTCATTTTATACTGAGAAAGAGAAAGGCCGTGTATTTTTCGTTTATTGAGAGAAACTTTGTCTGCATGGCATATCTGATTTTTTTACAAAAGGTGATCACATCCTGCCTTTGTCTCATTTGATTTTTTCCTATTTGTGACCAAGAATCTGGGCAGTCACTTCCTGTGGGATGGCATCTGAGACAGCACCTGTGAGGCTTTTCCTTGGAAGTGACTTGGATTTGCTTTGCTTCTTTGAATCTCCATGGGAAGAACCACTGTTCATGGAAAAGGAGTGCAAGTACCTTTAGAAACTTGCTTTCAGAATTTCAGTTTAATTCCTCTGGCATACTGTTCTAGCTCATAACAGGATCAGGGTAATTTTCTTTAGTTCGCAAGACTGATTTGTGATTTTGAGGCTTACAGAGGATTAAAAATGTCTATAAAAATAGAAGTTATATATGTTTTGAGTGTTCTATGTATCCAAGAGAACAAGGTTTCTAGGTTTCAGTTAGCTCTTTGCTGGCTGGGGATGCTGTGACAGCCTCTCTGGGTAGCGTTGCTAGACAAGTATTCATGTTTCGTTGTGTGATGATCTGTTTAGTTGGTCCTGCAGTGTAGGGCAGGAGAATCATTCTCTGTGATTTCTCCAAGTGTCTTTCCATTTCTTTTGAGAGGAGCAAGGTTTGAAAGACTTTTTATCAAGCTGTTATTTTCATAATAAGGCACAAGTCTTTTGGAGGGGAGGCAATTATATAAACTTAATATGAGCTGCGTGTCCCTGCTCAGGGGAGTTTTGGGGTTGTTTTGATTAGAGAACCTAATCCTAGCAATCTAGGTTTTGCATATGTTACAAATACTTGGAAATTGTTTTTGTATTTTTTGATGAGTGGAAAGGGTGCATAAGTATCATGTTGTGCTGTTCTAGGGTAATTTTTAATGTCATTAATTAATGGTGAAACATCTGCTGTAAATTTGAATACTATCCCTCTTGCTAACACTGCCTTTAAGTTTTGAATCTTGGGAGAGGTGCCACTTGTAATTTTTTCTTTTTTTCTAAAGTAACATTTTAATGTTTTTGAATTGGCGTCTAAGGGAATGAGTAACTTTGTGTTATGGATGTATAGAGTTTTTATTTTGTCAGCACAGAATATTAAGTGCCTTTTGGACACTTGCTTCAACTCTCTGGGAGAAAGGTGTATATATACCTACACATTATTTATGACAGCTGGCCAAATATAAATTGCAACTTGAGGCTTTCCTGGCATGCCAGGTGTTTGCATGGCATTAGGAAGTAAAATCTTTCTGTACAGCATTTCTTTCACCAGCTGAGTGTCTCCTGGAGCTGCCACAGCCTGTAGTAATGCACAGTAAAATGGTGCCCTTGTGCCTCTGTGAATGACTGTCCAGTTTTGACATGTAATTCCCAGAGCTTTCTAATGACTGGACAGCCTCCAAATGTTCAGCTGTTCCAGTAGGTGCCACACAAATTGAATTTTTGTGATTTCCAGCAAGGGCAGTGCTGTTTAAAAAACATACGAAGCCACTCAATGTGCATTTCTGTTTATTTCCTGTAAGAAGAAACTAGTTCTCTACAAGTGCATAAAACCTAATAATTTATATTCTGGGGGAAAGGTTGTGTATCAAGGCTGCATGGGAAAGAAAAAGGGAGAATTTTCTTCACAGGTTTTCAAACAGAGGCGAAAGTCTGATTTACCCTGGTAGCTCAATGCTCCAAAGCTAAAGCCCTATTCCCCAGTCAATGGTTTCATCAGAAGGCCCCAAATGTTTTCCCACATTCCCACTCTGACATGCTGAAACCAGTGTTTCTCATACACTTTGCCTATAGCCCAAACCATCAGGCTTTCTCAGCCAAGGGCAGCCCTTGTAGATCCATCAGTGAAGAAAGCCACACGGAAAAGGACAAAGGAGAGAGAAAGGCACTTGGAAATGCAGTTTCTAATTTCATTAGCTTTGTTGACTGATGGGAGGGAGGGGAAGAAGTGTCATGCTGTCTTTGTCCAGATCTCCGTGTGCTTTCTTCATTTATGAAGATGTCCTGTGTGAAGGAAAAATCTTCCTTGAGGTGTCTCAGAGATACTAATCTTCTTTTCTCATTATTCTCATAAGCGATAGTAATTTTCTTCCTCCCTCAGGGTGGAGCTGGGAAAAATCAGAGCTTCCATGTTTTGACAGTGTCGTATCAAGAAGTCTTTTATTGATAAGAATTCAGTAAAAATCCTTTTGTCTTTCTGGCAGCAGCATCTCAGGTACATTTAATCCCAACATCCACTCTCTGCTTATGTCTAATCATTAGGTGTACTGAAGCTCTTACTGGGACTGTTAGCAGATGGGAAAATTTTGTTTGACTCAAGGTTTCACACAGACTTTGAAAATGTTTCAGTTGTTCATTATTCTGAAGAACTAACTTTTTTCCAAGTAGTTCGCTTTCATTTCTACCAGTACATGTGATGGCTGCCACAAAGCAACATGAAGTATTCAGTATAAATTTATCTACTTACAGAGATTTAAATCGAAAATGGTATTTCCTCTACTTGCATTCCATCAGGAAGCAATTAAAAAAAATAAATTGGTGAGACTGAATGGAAGGGAAAAGCAACAGAGAGGTAAATGTTTATGTGCAGATGATGCAAGTAAGGATAGATTCGAGTGTAGGTTCAAATCTTCATGAAGGATTAAGGAAACTGGAGATAACTGTTAACAAGGCATTAGTTAGAATTTAATCTCAGTTCTGCAAAGCCAACAAAAGACTCTTGTTTACCTCTGACAGAACAGCACACCCTCCAGTACCTACCTGTGGCTAATAACTAATTCAAACAAGTCTTGTAAGTTTTGATTGACATGAAATAAGCCTGTGACAGATGACTTGAAAAGGAACAGCCTTCAAGTCATCCTCTGAAATGTTCACTTTTTTATACCTGCTGATGTCTTTGCTATTCAAACCTGTAAAAGTTACAGATGTTTTAATGTTATTTAAACACACTAGTCTTAATCTGCTGTCATTGCAAAAAAAAATGAATGAACTCATTAGCAAGAGATAAAACCGTTTTTACAACCTTACTCTTTAATTTTCTCCTCAACAATACCTTTCCAATATATGTCATGTGCTGACACAAGCAAGAGGTGTGGGTACATTCCTCCTGGGACTAAAGGGCTCTAGACAGAATGTTGGTCGTCTTTGAGAGTAATAAAGACAAAGGAAGACAATATCTAATCAAGGATTTACCTGGAAATTCTAATAGATTTCTAACTTAATTAAAAACCTTTTAATGAGCTCTTTGTTTTTGATCAGTGCTAAATATAGATATCCATGGCAGTATGGCCTTAATAGCAGTGCAGGCAAACTTTCCTATCCCTCCAGTGCCTTGGGAAGGGTTAAAAATGTTGCAGCACCAGAGAGGTTGATTCAGAGAGAAAGTATAATGCTATTATGTGGAATATTCGACTTCCCAGGCTTGACTTTTCCCCCCAATTTTACTTAAAAGTTTATTCAGTTGTAGTATATTGTTTTGATTCCAACTGGGAAAAATATGCTTAAAAATACGTATAAAAAGGAAAGAAGTATAATTGTAGTAAATTTATGCATTTATTTCATTTGCATTACTTAAAATTATGTTCCACATTCATAATTTTTATTACATTTTCAATGTTTATCATTTAGCAAGTAAGTACAGTCATGTAAGATGTAAATCTGGATGTACGAGTAGATCTGGTTACCAGTAAATTGTCAGACATTTAAAGGGAATGCTCAGGTCTAATGGGCATAGCTATGTTTTCCCAAAATACTAGCTCTTTTTTCTTAAAGTCATAGCAAGAAATTTTTTTTGCTTTTCACACAAGCAAATGCAATCTTAAAATAAAATTTTAACTTTAGCATAAAGCACCGAAGTTGGCAGTGAAAGCAAAATAAAACCCTCTCTCATAGCTGCCTGGATAACTCATTCTGTTCTTACAGAGATTTTCTTCTCATTGTTGGAATAACAGGAATCTGAATAAAGGATCTAAGTAATGTTAGCTTATCTGGATTGGAGGAGATTGTTTAGATTTTAGACCTTTTTTTAATTGAAATAGATTACATTGCAGATTATTGGATTGGTAGGTACATGGAATTTATCATTCTTAAACCTCTGGAACCTGTAGATGGAAAAGTAGTTCATAAAAGGGGAAAAAAGAAAATAAGGAAAAGGAAACAATTTACCTCATAATGTACCTAATAAAGCAAATTTTATACCAAGTGTGATTGTCCAGAACAGGTAATAGATGAATGTTTTTATTGCTTGTATGGCAATAATGCAATAAAACCCATACTTCTCTAAGAAAGACTTTTACATAATTGAAATAATAAGCAAGAAATTTAAAGGAGTTTTAATGTTGGACGATGGAGTTATAAAAAACCCAGCCTTTGGCAAATTCAGGAAATCATGAGTAATATATGATTTTCTGTTTGGAGGATCTTATTGTCTGTTCTGTGTCTTAAACAGCAAGAAGGGATGAGAAAAGACTTAATTTCCCTATTTATTTGCAGCAAATGGAGGGCAGGTGTGGGAGTGCCAGGGGGCAGGGGCTGGCCACAGGACAGCACTCTCTGCTCCCATCCTTAGAAATGGTTGGGAAGACAATCTGGGAAATCAGAGGGTCCTGGGAAGAGGATGGAGTGAGCAGGTCTGTGGGCACAATGAGATGGAAGAGTGAGGGAGCAGGGAACAGGGGCCTGAGGAGCATGTTGGGTGGGAAAAGCAGCCAGCAGGAAAATGCAAACAAACCAGCGATTTTTCCAGTCTGATCCACCCTGTGAGAAGAAATAGTTTGTGAAGTACAGCCCGTGAGATATTTCTCATATGACTTCTGAGATTTTTTTTAAATTGCTTCTAAACTGGGTGTGCTTAATTCAGCTGCAATTTCCGAGCGAAGACTTTCTCTGTGGGTAGTGAAGCCTGTGTATTAGTCACCTTGAAAGGTTTTAAGCAAAGCCTTCAAACTTTTGTAGCATGGGGATTTTGTTGCTCCTCTAATGGCACACATGAAAGCCATGGGGGAGTCATTTTTGAAGAGGCTGTGGGGCTCCAAGGGCTGAGGGATGTCTATGCAAACGTGCTCCAAGGGGAAGGGAAGATGGTCCATGTTTGAGACATGCAGCCATGATCAACGGGGCTGGGGTTTGGATGGGAACAGGAGAGTGTTGTGCAGGAGCCCTTCTGTGAGACTTTTCCTAAAGTGCTATGGTAAGAGGTAGCTTAGGAGATGCAAATAAACCCTTGCCTTCAGGATTGCCAACACATAGCATACATTAAATGTCTTTATTAGCATTTCCCCCACCTTTTTTTCTTTAACACAGTGTTTAGAGAAAAAAAAAAAAAAAAAAAAAGGAATAGGATTTGGGTATCTCTGGGCTTTGATGAGCAGGAGCCATGGAGGCTGCAGATAGCAACAAACTGAGCTTATAATGTCTGTCAAGAGAGAATATTTATTGCAAGGGCAGACAGATGCATGGCTCCTAAGTACTCTCAGTGCATCTCCTGGCACATTTCTTGGGGTAAAGAGCAGTACATGGACACTTCTGTTTAACTGGATTTATTACTTTGCAGGAGGTATATGACTTTTCTGTGTATGTTCAAACTCGCCTGCTGTCCCTGCAGGGTTTCTTTTCTTGTTTGCTGCCCTGCCTTAAGTGAGGGGCTGAGCAAGATTTCCTTCAGGGGCTTCTTCCCATGTAAATTATTCTGTGGTCACTCAGGCTTCAAAACCTGCAGGAGGAGACCTCCTTTATTGAATTTCTAGCTGGGTTGGGAGAGGCTGGTGCAACAGGGAACGACTTTCACTGGAACGAGGAAGGTGTGAACAAGTTAGAGAAGTGTGCTGTGTGGTTGTCAAGATCAGAAGACAAGGTTGCTGTGGGCAGTGTGTGTCCCTCTGGAAGAAGAGACTGAGATAGCTATGAAAATGCTGGGAGAAATGTCTAAATCAGAAAGGCTGACTCATAGGCAATGCAGAAACACATCAGATTTAAAGTGTAGCTCATTGTTTAAATAAAATGATCTACGGTAGAAGTGGCACAGCAAAGATAAATACATTTGAGTTTGTGAAGTACTAAGGTCTAACTTCTGTCAAAGAACAAGAAAAATGGCCACAGTAAAAAAAAACAATGATGGCAATTATGTAATCATGTTGAAAGAATATCTATACTCATGTTTCCTCTACAAGAACAAAATTGTTTTTACAAGCCCCAACTGTGTGGTCCTAACCAGCTCTGAGGTTTTTTGCTGTTCTAATCTGGTATGCTTTTAGATTATTTTAATATTTCATTTGCCTTTCATGAAACTCTTTCTGTTCTGGAGTGTGTGTTTCAGAATAGTGAATCCCAAATTCTCATTCCTCTATTTTTGGCCTGAGAGGAAAATCTCCTCAGGAAATGTATAATCTGTCCTTTACTTATTGCAGGGATGGAAAATTTTTTACCAGATTGACCAGTAATTTTTACTGACTGTCAATAAAATTTACTTTTGCAGGCTATTTTAACTGTTACTACATATTTTATAAAGCTGTATTTTTATCATGATTATTATTGATTCAATTTTACAAGAGGCATGTATATCCACAAGCGCTGCTTTGGTGTTCACATAATTTTTTAAAAAATGTTCTTAAAAATGGTCTGCTTTAATGTTAATAGTAACACTATTAAACCAGTCCCCAGGCAAAGCATTGATGGTGATTGTTTGCCCTTACTAAAGTGTTAATAGTTCCACTTAGAATATGGGCAGCCCATTGTAAGTGTCCTCTTGTAAGGTCACACTCATCTCTGACTCTTTTACCTGCAATTTGGAGGTACAGTTTACGAGGGCAAAAATTTTATCTAAAGTCAAAGACTCAAAGAATAGGATTTAGAAATCTACCTGTAAACCTCATGGAGTTACACATATAAATTTATCCTTTGTGTTCCTGAGTGGTAATGCCTATTAAATTGTAGATGCCACTGTAAGCATGAAAGGTCCTGAACCCCATGATGCTAACTTAGAGCATCTACAAATTTAAAGGCAATGAAAATTCATTTAAAATTTTAAATAATAAGAAAAGCAATTTCCAGTATTTCTAGTCCTTTGTGTCTGCTGTGATTTGTGGTAAAAGACCCTGTGGAGTCCTGAGCTGCCTGGCAACATGCTAAACTTCGTTGACATATTTGCTGCATGTTCCCAGGTTAGTGACAGCTAAATTTTTATTAGCCAGCACAGAAAAATCAGAATAATGGGTTCCAAACCTAACAGCTTTGTTAAGAAACACGCTGTGTCCCCTATTAGCAAAAGTATGCGCTGTGGTTTATTATGGTAGGAAGAAAACTGAGAATGCCTAGAAACAGAATCATTTTTTTTCTTTTGTTGCCTTCATGTGTCATGAAGAACAGAAATACTATTTATGTAAGGCTAACAGGTACTACAATCTTTTTGATATTTTTAAAATCATTTAAGCAACAGTCATTTCTAGTTTATAGAAAAATACATATCAAATAAGATTTTATAATATACTTCCTGAAAACCAGTGAGGATTTGTTTTTTGGTGTTTTTTTTTTGGATAAGGAAATTGTGCTTTTCAAGAGAAGCATTGCATTGTGACACATAAAATATCTGAAAGTTATTTCAGCAGCATTTCCCGATGCAGACGTGATATCTGATTGAAAAGAGCAAGAAGCAGGCTGTTGAATGCAGGCTGTTGAATGCAGGGTGCACAAAGTTGGGTCCACACCCTGCTGTTATTTCTGTGCTTTTGCAAGTAGTTCTGCATTAGTGCTGTAGTCTAACTTGTCTTATTTTTTACTTTTTCCTCTCGACTGTGTGGTGGCCCTTAGTTATCTTCAAATGTCACTAGGCCCACAAACATCCATGAAAAGTTGAAGTAGGGTATAGGTCACAAGGTGAGGTCTGTGATGGTTGTTGTTGTTGATAAGAAGTCCACTTAAACAAAGCAGCAGAAAAACGGGAATCCAAGCAGTCCAGGGAGATGACAGGACAGACACATTGTGGGGTTTTCTCCCTCAAATAGCAAGGAATGACTGTATTAAAGAAAATTGTGAGTTTCATCTGTGGTGTCATTACAGTTTGCAGCCCAGGCACACAGAAAAGCAATCTTTTCCCTGAGGAGTTTCGATGTTGTTTTTTAGTATAAATGAAATGCTCATGATTGTATGGATGATTGAAGGTTGATTGCCCCAAGCAATAGTTTATTTATTAGAGATCCAGCCAATCCTAATTTGTATATCTTCATGTCTGATAAAGGCAAGTCTTAAACCACTCTGTCATTATTGCTCTTCTTCTAGTATTAGGAGATAATTCTGACAATAACCATCTTGTGCTCAAGGGCATCATGAAATTTATTCTCTTAAGACATATTTTGGAATTCACATCTGTGAAATTAGATTAGATATATATCTCTCTGTGGCATCTGGACTAGTTATGCCTTCCCAAAACCATCTTCATGAATTAGGAATTGATTCCATAAGGTATCTGATGCACAAAGAAGAAATACTAATTATTGCCCTATTAATAATACAGATATAATTTTCTGTTTGTTTGTCCTAATTGAAAAAAAAAAATCTCTAGTGAAATTTTCATGTCTAAATGAGATGTTGGCACATCTGAATTTTATAGGTGGGTAATGAAAACCTCTACCAAGTATGAGAGTGAGCAACCCTAATATTTTACATGTAAACATATCCCACCAACTTTGAACGCTCATTAAGTCAAAACCTTTCAGGTTACATATCCAAAATTCATGGATAAGTAATATACAGCCTAGAATATTGAATGACAGTGGAAAACCCCAAATATACCTGTTCCTACTAAAGACTAGTCTTCCTTCTTCTTTCTGTCATATGGTTGTTATTTCCTTGGTAAATTACAGGAATTCTACTTACATCCTAAATAATCAGGCCTGTGAGTGAAAGCATCAGAAGAGCAAGCAGTTATTGTACTGGTGGTAGTGTAATAGTTCAGCTAGGAGTAGAACTCATTTTCAGTATGAGGAATGAATATAACAGTAAACTTGAGCTTGGTTTCAGGTTTTGAGAGATTCAGTAGTCAGAAAAGCCATCCAGATACTCCTCAGGTTCACCATGCTGCTAGTTCACCAAAAATAGAGAAGTCTTTGTTTATTGTGCTATTATTACCTGAAGTTTAAGGACTAGAAAGGCCCAGTGGAAAAAAAAAAGAAAAAGGTGTATAATTTTCTTGCTGGAAGGCTGCTTTAATTAAATTCTCCCAACTGAGACTTGGCCCCATTTTTTAAGTGAAGCGTGGACTATAATCAGCCACGTTAACTTTCAATTTACCTCCCTGCAGATGACCATGGAAGTGAGTGCATCTCAGTGAAGTGTGCTTCTGGTAGGACAGTTCTTTCTGAAACCAGTGGAGCCATCAGTTATCCTCTTTCCCTGTGAGACCTGTTTAGATGTCAGCTGACACAGCAAAGAGGGAGTAAGGATACTGTGCATTGTAGATGTTTTTCAGAGCCCACTGTGGTGCATACACAGAATTACAGTTCTTTTAGTAGCTTACCTGAAATGCCACTGTGCCCAGATACCAGAGTCTACATACAAAGAACAGTTCCATGAATCTTGCTTAATGGCACTTACATTTTTCAGTCATGTTTTTACCCATTTAATGGAATCCCATGGAGAAAAAGGGGACTTGAGTCGCTCTGAAACTTCACCAGCTCAAGGTTTGTGTGAGCAGAAAAGCATTTGCACTGAGGAATCAAGAACTGACCATCATCCTTTATACTCCAAGGCCTGAAAATTCTACCAGGGCTTCTAGTTTTATTCTTATCTGTTTTCACATACATCTAAAATTTTTAAGGTAGAGAGGAGGATCAAGACAAGAAAGTGAAGGCTGAAACATATGCACCTCTGCAAGTATGCCCTTCTGCATTGATTTTTTTTTTTTTTTTTTTTTTAAATTAACAGGGAATCAACAAAGTAAGTGCAAAAATAGTTTTTCATGGTTTTGGTGATATTGTCATCAGATGATTTTACAGCTTCTCAGCTCTCAGTTGAATGTTCCAGGATAGCTCCAAAAGGAGCATTTTTCAGTTCTCAGTCTGAAGATATTCTGAAGTTTTGAATAACATTCTGAGAGAAAAGTTACTAATCCTCAGGCACCTGTGATTTGGGAAAATGCATTTTTCCCAACATTCTTGTAAGAGATTGAACATAAAAAATTGTCAATGCAGATAAGAAAATGCTCTCCAGAATAAGAAGTAATTGCCTGTCATGATCCATGATCAAGTTTTATAGGCTACAGCCTAGTTCATCAAGAATTGAAAGTTGAATTCCTAGTACTTATGGTGATGGGTCAGAAATGAGCCCAAGGAAATGACTTGATCTTTGTGTTTTATTGTCCCATTGGCAAATTGAAAATTATTACAATTATTCTCACTCCTTAATTTGAAAGGGTCTAAAATAAGACAACAACCTCCACAGTTGTCCTATGTACTCAATGGAAAGATGTTTTGACAGACAATTTAGTCTGAATTGCTCTCTACACTGCATTTTCAGACTAAATTAATGATCATTTCATTGTTTGAGTGATTCAGGCCCTCAAAATAATTGCATTGAGGCATATGCCATTTTGTAAGTGTAGCAAAGAATTGTTGGGAAACTAGGAAAGAAATGGAAAATTGAACAAATGTTTACCCTTTTTTAACTACCAGTATATGGTCTTAGTTCCTAATCAATGATGTAAAATAAATTCCTCCAAAGCAGTCAGCTCTGGGCAACCATTGGTAGAGTAAGAGCATTTTTGTCCTAAATGATGCTTATCTTGGAGAAATTAATAGCTTTTATCATTCACCAAAGTTAAGTTGGTAGGTTCAAAACCGTATTTTAAAATCCTGTAGAAGTCATAACTTCGGGAAAACAAGGGATCCTTCTGTGTAACAGCCTGTGCAGTTTGGCTGTCCCCAAGGATACGCAGTGCAGGAGCTGCTCTCAGCCTCCCCTGTGAATCTAACCCAGCCTGGCCATGGCAATTCAGTGTCCCAGCTCCTGCATCCATGCAGTGCTTGTGCTGAGGGGATCTGGATACCCTTTGCCTAGGATCAGAGCCTGGAATTGCCTAAAGAGAGACCCTTTAATACAAAGGCTGTTAAAGCATGGGTCTTGTTCAACCATCAGTCTTTATCCATTTTGAGGGACACCTTATGGATATAAATGATGAGGTCTGTCAGGGGAAGGTTCATAGATAAATGGGTTCAGTCACTGGATTATTACTTCCTACAGCACTGACTGCTGAGTAACAGCAAAATGTGGGAACTAAGGAAGTTTATGAAAGCCAGATCAGCTCAGCTGCTTCACTCCTGAAGCGACAGCAGCATATGCAAAACCCAAGGTTATTGTGTCACATGGCAGGTTCAACTATGTCATTTTGACAATTACAATGTACTTGCAGATTGACAATGTGACAAAATACAGCACTAGTATAAAACTGACAGGCTTTGGAACTCCAGATTTTTTCAGGTGATGTGTAGCTGCAGGAAAACACATTAAGAAAACCTAACCCAACACCTCCAGATTAAATAAATAACTCCTTCGCTTTGATATCATCCAATGTCTGTGAAGTGAGAGACCCCAGCTTTGACACCTCCATCATCTGTATAATCTCTTGCCTTAAATTCCCAGGTAGTGAAGAGTGTACAAAATCAATTCTCTATTTTTATTGTCTGAAATGCTTGATAAATCAGCTTTGAGACATACAGTCTGATAAATAAGCTAGGTCTCAGTAGTTTTTACATAGTTGTGACCTCTGCTAGTGACCATTCTCAACCCCATTCCAAACACAACTGTGTTGTCTCCTAATTGTGAGCCAGGTGCTGCTTGTGTGTGGATCTGTTTCTAGAGGGGTAATAGTGGAGAAGGATGAAAGAAACAAGACCCTTAATGCATGACTTTTTCCTTACTCACACAGAGAGCTTGGTATAGTTTCCTTGGATACTATCCAGCATATAGCTGGCAGTGTTTTTATTTTCAGGGGTTTTTTTTTGGTTTTTTTTTTTGGTTTTTTTTCACAGAAGCAAGTGATACATCCCATTATTTGTTGAGAAAAATCTTGTGTATGTTTCCTGAGTTTGTGGTGTCTACTATCCAGAAAGATTGAGGTTCAAATTGAGTCTCACAATGATGAAATACCATTGTATCAGTAATTATTACAGCATGTCACAAAGGGGTCATAAATTTGCTTTGCTCTGAATGTGGCTAGTCTGAGGTAACCTGGATCATAATGTCAAGGACAGCAGTGAATTCTTTAGGGAATCAGTTTCATCATTACATGTTTATCTAAGAATTTTGCTGAAAGAACATTTGTTTCTTTTATTCTTCAGAAGCTTGGGCAAATTATCACCTACTAGATACAACAAATTTGTAGTCAAGAAATATAGGCTGCATGAAGGCAACATTCTGATCAAAGATATCAGATACTTGGAAAGGAAATCAGAAAAAAATATTTTACATTACCATTGCTTACATATTTGTACAGTTGATCTTTGATCTGTTGTACAGGTTTGGAACCAAATTCTGTTGGTGGAAAACCCCACAATTTCTGAAAAAAGATAAAAGAGCATTTTTGTATTCTATTAAATCAGAAATCCAACCAAAAATACTTTTTTTTCCCCTTTCCTGCAGATATTTTCAATCAGACTTATTATTTTTCTTTAAATTTGGAAATGTACTGAATATCTCTATGGAAAGTGCATGAGCACTTGCATAGGAACACTCAGATAAAAGATGGAGATGGATCTTCTCTCCATTTCAAATTCTTTTCAAAAATTGCACCAGAATTATATAAATAAGCAGGTACTGTTACTACTTTCCCTATACCTTTCACAATCACCTTTTGTTTTTCCTTCCTATTCAGTTGTTTCAGGAAATATTGCTTCATCTGTAGTGGCATACCATAAACATTATTATTTTGTTATTATCTAAAGGGATGCTCTCTTTTTTCAGATTCCAATTGTTTCTTGTCACAGATCTTCTTACAAAACTTGTGTATTTCTCTCACTTTCTCTTCTCTCTCCTAGACCTGATGAGATATTTTGTCCCTGAAATGTGCCCTAATTCCATAAAAGCAAGAAAATAAAAAATGTTCATGGTTAGCCCACAACAGAATCCATGTTTTCAGAATTACATTGAGTCACCCACCTCAGTGACTCAGCCAGTGGGTAGCAGCAGAGTCATTTTGAGTGGCTGTTTTCCAGATCAGCAATTGCTTACCACGTTTCACTGTGGGCTGATGACTTTTTTTGTGTAAAAGGTGTATTTTAGATTCCAGAGAGAGGGAAAAAAAAAAAAGGAACATTAGTTTTAGTCCTGAAGACTCAGAATGCTGTTGCATTCATATTGTTAAGCCCTGAATGGTGGCACAGATGTAACAAAACTTTCCTTGTTCCCTGCACAATCCACCTGTCAAACAAGTGGAAGACCTGGAAATGACAACAAGCATCCTTAGCATCCTTGTTCATGGATATGTATACTTTGATAATCAGCATAAAGCACTGTGGAAACGGTAGAAAAACTCAGAAACTCATTAGGTCTTATTCAGTTGTATATTCTGGGTAATAATATTCAGACGTCCAAATACATGTTGTGTTTTTTATCATTTATTTTGGCTGGCAGAAATTGTCCTTTTAAGAAGAGGACAGGAAACCTGGTAGCAGAGTTTGTAGAAGGCTTGTATTAGCACATTAAAGACTTATATAAGTTTTTCCTGGCCTCTAAAAGTACAAAAGCCCACAAAGTTCTTTTTCATGCACCCGTCTTTACAGGAACTGGTCTATTTTAAGGTGTATCAATATAGTATGGAATAATCTCTCTGGAGCTGTTGAAGGTGCTCTACTTTGAAGCCATTAACCAATAGCCAGGAAGCAAGAACACCTCTGGTGTGACTAATGACAGGTTTCTAATTGTTTATGATAGATGATGTATTTATGTAGGAATTGCTTTAAATGCAGCACCGTGTCCTGTGGCCTCCCCAGGATGCTGCTCAAAGACTTCAGTAATTCTTACATAACAATAATTTCTTTCTGACAAAATCTTTTTGGTGTGGAATATTTTCACAGCAGGGAAGGCAGCTGCCTGCTGCATTTTGACCAGGGATGGATTTTAGGCAGGCCACAATTTGACTGTAGAGTTGGAGCTGCATATACCTATGGATGCAGTTATTGTCTCTGGGATGATGAGATGTCTCATACGTGGGTACAGTTCTATATCTACATAATAAAGTAGTCTTAATTACAGCTGTTCACATGTACACAAGCAAACATGTTAACTCCAGACTGACCTTTTAATAAAAATACCTTCCACTTCCATTCCAGTATTGAATTCAACTCTACAAGAGCTAAAGCCACAGAAAATGACCACTGATGAACTTTGACTTAGGGGCGTTGTTGTATTGGTGAGGCTAAAGGCTTTTGCATGAAGCATTTCAGTCTGTGATTCTCAGATCCCTAAATTTCCTGAAAAAACTGACGTCCTGGGAGTACTTTCCATAGTGGTATCAGAAATCTTGTTTTCTTGAAGTTGCAAGGCACTAAGAGACTTTTTTCAGCCTCAATAGTGAGGAGAAATGGAGAGGAACGCCTTCAAATATTCAGTTCCAAGGTATATCTATCATATCTGGCTATGATGCGTGGAGAAAATTTCAAGATCTCTTAAAGTGTACTTCAACCAGCATAAATCTGCTGTTACTTGTGTGTGTGATTAAAATATTTGTCCTTTTGTGGACATCATATGATACAGGGAATTACTCTTTCCATATGTAGTCTCTTCTTTTAACTGAATATTGAAATCTTGGAGTTGTGAGCACCTGCTCCTAGGATGACTATAATGACTTTGTAATGTGTCCTCCCTCTCTGAACAACTTAAATATGATCTCATTTTTCAGTTATTTCCTACTGCTGTTTTGACAGGTTACTATTAAGCCTGCCTGACACACCTGATGATAAGATGATGAGTCACTTGCTAATTATTTTGTGAAATATTAATCGTTTGTGCTGAAATTTTATATTCCCAATATCTATTTGAGGACGTTTCTTTTGTATTTATTTTCCCCTCCAATCAAAATGATCTATCAGCTTCTGAAAATGACATAGGAAAGGCCTTCACTTCTGATGTGATGAAAATATGGTTGTTGTTTTCTTGGGAAGGACACTCAGCCTGTGCTGTGAGTGCTGGACTTTTGCCTCGTTTAGGTGGCATCAATGTCTCCTCTTTGGAACATAACAGTTGTGCTAATTTTTGCTTAATGAACATTTACAGAATGGCCAGAGATTTACCTGGTGCCCACAGATGTCACTGGAAATGCTTACATCAAGCAGGGCACACACAGAGGTCATGTATCATTCTTACTTTTAAAATACATTAATAACACTTTTGATTAAGCAATATGTGCGTTTGCAAATATTACTTTTCTCTGACTTTTTTTGAACAGAAATAATCGCACCATATTGGAGTAGCTTTGGATTTATTTTCGTTTGAAAGCAATGCATGAATTCAGTAATGTTAATTAAAGAATAAGTATTAGCAGATTTTAGCATTCCTAACATGCTTTGAGGATTGATTAATAAGGGTAATACTTAAATGGCACAATGGAATCATTTTCAACATCATTACCTTGTCCCTTGAAGAAGTCAAGCTTGAACCCTGGGGATTTGGCATCACTTTGTAAAACAACATTACCAAACCCATCTGACTTTCTGAAGGACAAAACTTTTATAATAATCAAGGCATTTGAATGTATTAAGTTGGGAAGTGATGCAAAGTAGAAGGAGTGACTTGAGAAGATCAGGTTTAGAAGGAGTTTGAAGGAGTAAATTAAATGTTCTTCAGCCTAGGAAAATTATATAAAAGCTAAAGTTATGTCTAGATATATGATGGGAAGATTGACTGGAGTACCCAGTAAATCAGATGGCAGGTGTAGTCACTATAGCTGTTGAGGAAGTTATTTATCGAATCTTTACATGGACTAAGGAATAATAAAACAGGAGTATCACATATATGCTATAACTAATAACAGATGTAAAATACACAAGATAACATAAAAATAGACATTCAGGGGGAGTTGCAAGGTAACTAAGAGACAGTCTATCTGGTTTGATGCCATAAAATCATTACATGTACGTCCCACAGGCACCCTATTAGATGCACTGCAAGAACAAAATGACAGCAGCAATTTCCAGTTGTCTCCTCATGACACAAAACCAAACAAGCTTATATTTTCTGTAAAATTAGCTTGGCAGAATTTCGTATGAGAACTTTCTACAGGAATGTTCCTTGAGATCTGACCCCTGGGAGGGTTTAGCCTTAAAGAACAGCATCTATCCAGATTGGATGAGGTGAAACCCGAGATGGATCTGAGCTCCTCTGTGACCTTTCAGGATGGAGGAGCTTCTCCTCAGAAACAGGGTGATGTGCACACGGGTACTGTTAATGCTGAACACTGAGGGTGAGGTGTGGTTTACAGCCTTGGACTTGACTCCTAAGTTTGGTATTTCATTTGGGTGGGTTTTTAATGTTTTAATCTTGATGTGTAATAATTGAACATTTAGATGTGGAGCTCAGTTTCAGCCGGGTCTGTTTGCTTGTTCCTGAAGACATTAGCTATAAAACACATGTCATGACTTCATTTGACAGGTGTTCTTACAATCAGAGTACTCTCAAACAGTGAAATAACTGCAGGAGAATCACAGGGCTGCTTCATCCCAGGCATATCAAAAGCATATGAACTCCCTGTGGGAAGGACATGAGTGTTTATTATCGACAGGTCTTTGGCAGCCCTGCTGCTATTACCCTTTTCCTGGTTGCAGTAGAGGAGAGCAAGGACTGGCCAGGCCACTGCTGAAGCGAGGGTTCCAAGTGCAGGTGGTTGGTGTTGATAGATGAGATTATGAGCCCCAGCAGAAAATACATCAAGGGACTGCTTGGGATGTACCTAATTGCTATAAAGACTGAAAGAGCCTTGCCCAAGAAAGTGAATTGCAGAAATTTAGTGGCTCTTGTCATTTAGGTGCTCAGGAAGAACAGCACTGAGTACAAAAGAAACCTTTGGTTTAGGAAGGGTAACTTTTGTCAGACTGGAAAACCTATAAATCTGTTTCATTTGGGGGCTTAGGCCTAGGGTGGGAAATGAAGTCTTGAAAGTTCTGGTATTTTCGTTTTCTTTTCTTTTCTCTCCTTTCCTTTTTTAATGTTTCCTAAGCTAAGATCAACTTTCTAAGGTCAGGCTTCGCTAGCTTGTGGGGGAGATTTTATTTTTTTTAAGGCTTTGAAGTGAATCCTTTCAACCTGGATAGCCTCATCTCACATCTGCTGAATATGCTTCCTTCTTCTGCTTTATTCTTTCTTATGTGGCTTTTCTTAAAAGAGTTTTTCAACAGATGCACTAGAAACCAAAAAGGTAGCGTTTTAGCCCTGATAGGAAGCAGGAGTTTGTAAAATAAGTTGTCTGGTGTGTAGAGAATACCAGAAAATAGGATTCCCAAACTGACATCACAAATAAAGGTTTATATAAATATTACATAAATGAGGAAAATAGAGTTATTATAACAGGATTCTAGTTTCAATTTCTCCTGAAAGTTATGTTAAAGAAGCAGCTTGAATTCTCTCTTCCTTACCCAAATCCTGTCCTTCACATTTAAATGGCTGGTAAATTGACTGCAAGTCTGTGCTGACACTTAAGATGTATTAAAGCTGACCTGCCTGTATAGCACAGAGTTCTCTTGGTTTAGATAACCACAGCAGGGCTATTACGTCTCCTGTTGCAGAAACTGCACCTCAGACTTGGCCAGGTAATCCTAAAAATCACCCATCCACAACAATTAAAAAAGGTGGCACAGCAAAGTCAAAAGGGAGTAAAATAAATAGCCCTTGAGGCGTCACCCTGCAGTCTGTAACTGGGCAGCCCGGAGAGCAGAAAGGCTGAAAAATAGCCTGGCGTCTTTCTGGAGCTATTTTAATGTCTCTGATTTATAGATCTGTTATTTTGTTTAGAGGATGGGAAAGAATAGCAGAGTAAACATGATGGAGAGGGCATCCACTTAAGGCTAAGGTCAATTACTCAAGGGAATAAATGTGCGTAATTGCACACCTGATAACTAACAGCATAAATAGACTGCTGATTTATATAATGAGTCTTTAACTGCAACCCTTTTACACAAACAATTATAATAATAGGAGGTTGATTATTTGCATTTGTTCCAACTACTTGTGATGATCATCTTCGCAGAGATACAGGAGAAAAATAGACTACTGTTCTCTTTGGCAGATATCCTTTCTCATTAGATGGTAACTGGCATTGTGGATAAACCTTTTATAGGTTAGGGCAGACAAACACTTTAATTATGCTCGGTAAGGTTTTAATTCCCAGATGCCTAGATGAGAAAATCTTCTGGCATCTCAAGTCGTTGAATTAAAAGCATCTATCTGTCTTGCTAGTTCAGTGACTTTTCATTAGCAATGATGTTTTGCTGCTCCTCTCTATTCTTAGCATAACTACAGTAACCAAGAGGCAATTTAAAGAATTTTGTGTTGGAACTCGCCTTGATACGGAGTTTGCTGAGCTTGGGAATCTGATGTCTGTCAGGAAAACTGGAGGCTCAGGATCCGCACTCCAGGCCAAAATCATCACTACTACATGGCAGTGAGAGCCCCAAGCTGCACAAGTCCAGCCCTGGAGATAAAGCTTAGACAGGGTTATCCTCTTGCAGAGTATTTTATTTGCCGTGTGGATTTTGGGGGCATGAGGACATGGCAAGGGGGTGTTGGCAGGGAACAGAGACTGCATGAGACTAAAGCAGTTTTCAAAACTCAGTTTTCCATCTTCCAGAGAAGATACATTTTTACCTCCTCTACATGGACTTTTCAATGTCTCTGGGCTGCCTAAAGTCTAAATCTATATCCAAATCTGAAAACTCCCATGCACTTGAACAATCTTACAGATAATCTCCAGAAAAAAATATTAAAAGGTGACTTAGCACTGTTTGTAAATAATCACACTTTATTTATAGTTAAACTTAGTTTAAAAATAATTTTCAATTTCTTTATTATTTTTTGCAAAGAAATATAAGCATACATTTCCCTGCTCTCTAATTTTCCTGTTATGTCACTGATTAGTCTGCCTGAATTTTTTGTACTGTTTCCCACTCTTCTTTTCTGATTTTGGTTGATTTGAGCTGTAATTATGAGTTGTTTGCACAGAAGTCTCAGCCTGGGTTTTTCTCTTCTTCTCCCGTTCTGGAGAACTTTAGTAGTTATTAGCTAAGCCTGTAATACAACAGCAAAACCTAGTTAAGATTCATGATATGGTTCAACTTCATAAAAAAACCCCCAAACTTCTGTAATCTGAATAAACTCAACTATACAGGAAATAAGTTCTGTATTCAGTTTTTACTTAAGCAGTTATATTCCTCCAAATTCTGCAAAAATACCTAAAAAGTCTGAATTTGAGGGTACTGTTCCAAATGCAAAAAATCATTAGGGGACGTGGAAATATTTTCAGAATTTAGTCCAAAAGTATCTTTTGGGTTATCAGATCGTGCCTAATGTCCTTACCCTCAGCAATCCCAGGGATTGTATTCCCACAAAAGCAAGTGATTAGTGCCATGGAAAGGGACAGCAAGGAATTGCCAAGTTCATCCTTCACCCTTAAGTACCTGCCACACATTCAGCTCTCTTCTTTTTAGCCAGTGTCCCTTCTTTATGGAGCTGATGACCAGCAGGGCACAGGGATGTAATCTTTCCTTTGGGTTCCCCTTACTTTCTATCTTCCTGAAACACTGTAAATTACCATGAAACTACTACTTGGTCATTGGAGAGGGGAAATAACCTGCCTTTCCAAATAGGATCAGTGCTGTTAGGAGAATTATTTTCTGACCTTTTAAAGTGTGTCTCCAGTCTGGTATTTAAAGGCCTGCTAGGGGAACCTTATTTATGCTTGATCTATAAAATGAATTAGTGGTTGGAAAGTGTATAGCTTTGTGAATTACTAAATTACTACTAGTAGAACATGGGTTTGGACCAGAATTTTTCAAAGAGTTCTTATCTAATATTGACCATTGTATATTTATAAAATTTCACCATGTGTTTTTCTGTGTGAGCAAATTAGAGAAATAGGTAGTTAACTAATGCCATTTTAACCTGCTATTAACTCCAGCACAAAATTATGCCTGTGAAAGTGTAAATAATCTGAAAGTGTAATAACCTGTTTATACAGTTTGAAAATCAAGAGATTTTTATACCCCATCACTAAACATATGTTTTATATTGTCAGCAGGAATGTATTCTAATACAAGTAAGAGGTCATAATTTCTGAAGAGACTGTGGATGTAATTTCAATAGCAGATTATCACATTAATACCTGTTTAAAGGCTATCCCTTGCTTCAGCAGATTGTGCTCAGTTGTAAAGATAAAATACGTTTTCACAGGTCTCTTTTAACTCAATTTGGTATGAACTGTGTCAACCTGTGCCTTGCCTATGATACCTTACCTTCCTAGGTGTGAGAGCATCATTGATTAAAGCATTGGATAATGTCTAATGATGAGGGATTGGGGGCAGCTCCAGAACAGTGCTAGCCAGAGGATGAACATAAACAGCTTTATTACAGCCTTGGAAATAGCTGTTAATGACCTCCCAGCCCCGAAGGAAAGGGAATTACTTGCATGCTTTGTACTTTTTTTCCATGCAATCCCTTAATACAAGGGTAAAATATCTTGCTGTTTCTCAGTTTCGGCAGCACTTATAAATGAAACTTTACATCCGTTCTTGTCTCACAGCCACGGATGATGTGTGGCTTTGGCAAAGCCAGACATATTTCTCCCTCACCCAGCTCATCTCTCATGAAGGAAGAATCCATCACGTGCCAGGAGCACAGCTCAGAGCCCAGGACGGCAGGGTGCAGAAAGGTCACAGAGCTGAAGTACATTAATGCAAACTAACAGGCTGCTACATCTGCCTGCTAAAATTCCTACCCAGAACACAGGGAGGCAAGGGAGGGCTACGGCTTGCAGCCTGTGAATGGGAAAGCCTTAAGCTAACACTCACTGAAGATGGAAAACACCTGTCTCTTTCCTTCCCTCTGAAGGGGTCTCCTGGGACATGTGAGTCAGCCTTGCTCAGTCGAGTGATTCCTCAGACCCTGCTCACCCTGCTGAAGAAGTACTTTCAAAAAATGTAAGGAACATGTTGCTCTGTCTCCAGAGAGCAAAATCAAGGGAAGGATCTTTTCTATGTAGTTCACTGACACACTAGTTTTGGTTTCAGAGAGGCTAAACACTGACAAAGAAGAATGAGAGAGAACTGGGACTGTTTTCCCTGTATTTTATATCCAAGCACCATAATTTATTGTTAAAATAATTGTCGACAAATAGGATATGGACCATGAAGTGTTCCTTGCTATTCTTGTATGTCACCTTAGAGTAAGAAGTTGAGTTCTGCAATCAAAAGACTGATTGTAATCAGAGCCCGTATTGAATTGAAGAAGCTCATCAGATTTCTAGTTGTGTCACTTTTTATATCTCTCATCTTTTTCTTTTTTTTAACTTGTCTTTTGAAGAAGGCTTTGAGGGGAAGTCAGGGGAGTCAATTTATTTCAGCTTAGTCAGAATCATGCCATTAATCTCAGGGATTCTGATTTTAGAAGCATTTCTTTCCATCATCTCCATGAATTATTTGGATAGAAATTCTCAGGCTGACTATGCACACAATATTTGAGGTAATATTATCAATTATTACTTCTTTCTTGAAACCACTGGACAAGGAATAGAGAAGATGTGCCACCTTCCACTTTGAAATCAGAAGGTTTCTCAGTACAGGAAAAATGGCTTGAAAGAGTTGTGCTTAAAGGCATTTCAAGGGCCTTAAAAGGGCCTTACTTCTAAATCAGCATTCTTGGTGGGATGAATAAAAATAGTTGGACATTTGTCTTAGAACAGCTATAATTCAGTTATAGCTTCACAGCTGTTATTTCATGTCATTCTAGACTGCCTGGAGTATCTCACTCAGAATTAATAATGCATAAAATATTATCAGCACAGAAGAACTGATTTAGAACAAAAAACATGAGTTGAAATCCAGTTTTTCTCAAAACGAAAAGACGTTGCTTTCTCTGGGAAGGAAAAAAATCAGATCTGTTTTCAAGGTAGATTTGTTCATTACTTGTCTCATATCAGCACAACACTTCTGTTTTTCTCTTAGTACATTAGGAAGCTGGATTATAGAAATGTAGATGTACTCTGAAGGTCTGAGAATAATTTTGTCCTTAGCTTAACGCTGCTGACCCCTTCTTCAAATGGAGCCCACTGTTAAAATCTCTTATTTATGTAGTTAATACAGTTCAACATTATTATGTGATGCTGTTGACCTGAGTGCAGCCAGCGGCTGTAACCAGGCTTAGAGAATTTGTATAAATATGCAGTGAGCAATGGCAAGCATGCCTTAAGCCTATGCCTTCACAAATTCTATGAATTTTCAATGTGCTAAGTGTGGTACAATTTATTTGTTCACAGAGCAGGGCACAGCTTTGGAATCTAAAGCTGTTGATATCCTTTGTTTGAAATAAGAAAGCGCAGTCAAAACAAACAACGGGCGCTTTAACAGGAATGCACAGAGGAGCAGTCACATCCACTCAGAGTCACCAGGGCTTTTCCTCCTCACACACTATTAGCTCACCCTCGCTTCACGGAGGGGTTTGCTGCTCCCAGCATGGAAATGCAGTCCTGGCTCCAGCAGCACACTCTGCCTTTCACACTCCAGAGATCTCTTATGGTCTTGGGTTGTGTGAAGAGAGGTGCTCACCTCTCTGCCTCATTTCTTCATAAGTGACAATACTTTCCTCCCCTGTGCAATAATATTAGTTTTTTGAATTAAAGGTTTTTAGGAATGCTCTTCCTATCTTTTCATCACTCTTTTTTCCCGATTATTTCCACATTGAGGAGTATACCTTGAAAACTCAGCATAATTTTAGGGTATTGTCTCTCATGAGGGCATCTATTCTTAGATATCTTCTCATCCTTCAAAAGGCTTTCAGGAAGAAGCAACTGAACTCAGACTAGATGGAGCCAGGATCCCAGAGCAAGAACTAATAATCCTGAATTTACCATTAAACTCTGCTTTTGCTTGATGAAGTTATGACCTTTGTCTCCCAAAGAAAGCAGTTTGGCTTTGTATAAGTAGCAGTGGAAAGCTGCACAAAGTCAGTGTTTTCAGTGTGAAATCTCTGTGTAATTATATTAGCATTTTCCTGAAAATATAATCTTGCCCATCTATGGCTGTTTGTTCATTTTTCTCCACTCTTTGTTAGTGGAAGCAAGAAAAAGGGTAGAATAGATGACTTCTTAGTAAGGCCAGGACCATGTGTCCTATGGCAAAACCTTCCTTCTGCAGGGACCACAACTGAGGTACATCCAGCAGAAAAGCAAACAAGTGGAGACCCATTTTGAGGAACACCAAGAACAGAAGGAAGAGAAGAGTAGCGAGTCTCTGACAATTGAAGAAATTACTACTGACAGGAGATTAAAATACTTCAGAGAGAAATCTGACTATGATTCACAGAAGGTAGGGAAGAGGTGAAACAAGAAAAACCAGAGATCAGGGAGAAGCCTTTGCTAAAACTCACCAAAGTTCTGCTTGTGTCTGCATATTTTTTTGTGCTCATTTACCTTTTACTTCCCATCAGTTACAATCGACCAGGTGATCTTCTGGAGATAAAAGGCAATGCTGCTTCACATCTGCTGGGGACCTGTCTTTAAAACAGTGAAGTGATTCAGTAATGTTTTAAAAAAAGGAAGATAATGAGTAACTTGTATGGCTATACCTTTTTAGTTTATTTCTAAGCATTCCTCACCTTTGCACTTTCCTTTTCTTTGTTCTTCATTCTCATTTGAGTGCCCCAACAAGGAATAGAGAGTAACTTGTGACTGTCACTTTGTGTTGATGATTTCACTTTAACTCAGGCAATAAATAGGGTACAACAGACTGAAAATCACATGTAAAAATCTGTGGATGAGAGCTGTGAGCAGCAAGGGTGTGCTTGCAGCTCTCATTTAAATTTGCTGTCTGAGAGATGTCTGGAACCACCGCTGCTAAAAAGCAACACCTCCAGGAGCAAAAGGAAATGGGTTGGTAGGCACATGCCCAGCTAACTTCACCATCATAAAAGGAATAATTATAAATCGTTATTCACTCAATTGCAGCAAAGTTAAGCTTGCTATAATACCTTTCATCTACCTGAATGTGTAGTTTATAATGGATTCCGTTCTGAACAGAGCCTGAGAGATACCCCAGGAAGCAGAGCAATAGCTTACAAAACAACCATGAAATCAATCTGTAACCTGGGGGGAGTTGAGGTCTTTTTTAACCAATATAATTGCACGTTACAATAACACACACTATTCTAAAACAAGGCACAAATTCAATTCATCTAATTTTTAATACTGTTTTTACAATTCTCCTGTGCTATTTTCTAATTATTTCAGGTGAGACTAATAAAAAAGAAAAAAAGAGAGGAACTCCTGGAAAAAAAAGTAAATAATTCAGTCTAGCCTAGCATGAATAACTCAGCTGCAAATGACTGTAAACTGAGAATAAAAAAATCTGGGAAAAATGTTTTCTTTTTGTACTTGAAGTCAGGTAATAGAAACCATAGTGGATAATTCTGTGCTACGGTTATGCAGGCTCTCAGGAACAGGATTTACTGTGGTTGAATAAAGAGAAATCCTGATGTATTGTCTTCTGAATGATAGTCACATCTGATCACAAAAGACAAAGTGGGATAGTGCAAACCAGATCACAATTCCCTCCAAGATTTCCTAGTCTGGAGCCCCCAGGCAGCAAGCTAAAATTGGGAATTTAAGGCTGTGAAAAGTCAAAAGGATGAGAATTGCTTACAGGACTCGAAGGCTCAGACCCATGTGAGCCATTTAAATGTTATCTGCTGAGTACACGCCAGGGAGCTTTTCTTACTCTCCCCCTTGGCTGAAATCCATTTTAAAATGCTTCAGTCAGGAGTGAAGACCCTCCTCTTGCCAGTGCCAAGGAAAGCAGCAAAATTGCTCTGAAGAATTATGCGAATCCTGTATTTCTGTACCTATTCCTCATCATCCTTCAAACTATCTGAAAAAAATTTTTGAGGCTTTTTCTTAATCTGAAAAAAGTATTCTCCTGTGTAAATTTGGAGCCTTGCAGGTTTCTGGACTTTTCTGAAGTTTTAAGTCACTTCTATCTCAAAAAAAAGTTTATTATTAATAATATACTAAGAAATCCATACAAAACAAGCAAAGAATTGTTTGAAAAAATAGACATTTCTTCCATTTCTGGATCTCTGGGTGCCTCTTGGCCCATGTTTAAATTTCTGTCAAGAAGGAACAGACAGGAAACAGGTCATGGTAGGTGTTCATAGCTACTTTTGACATATTCATTTGTCCCAAGAGCGACTCTGTCACCTGTCTTAAAGGCATTTCTCTACACCCTGCCCTCAGCCTGTGATCAGGCCCACAGCCAGGTCTGTCTTTTCCATCTCCTCCCATCACAGGTCTAAAACACACTTTTTATCATTTGCACCCCAGGTTTTTCTCTCTTTCCTAAGCCATCTCCCTTTGCTCCAGACCTCCCTTCAAGCAGTGCTATTGCCATTCTGATGACTTTGATTCATGCTCCTGAGCTAATCCTCATTAGTTCCATGTAGCTCATCACCTTTGGACTGCTCCACTTTCTTCTGCGGTGTGGGCTATCCCCTCTTCCTCTTGGCTTTGTTCCCCTGCAGCCACTCCATCAGCTGTGTTTGTCTGGGGCTCAGGAAATCGTATATTCATATCCTTTCTGTCCCAGACAGTCTCATCAGTTTTCAGTGAAAGCATTTTCTAGAGTAGTACAGAATTCATAGTAAATAAATAAGGGATAATGGACGAGCGATAAATCCCATGTCATTAAACAATTTTATGATCCACTAAAGCAATAAGAAATATCATCACTATTAAGGAATCACTGTGATAAGGCAACTGAGTAAGTATTTATTTAATATTTGCTGTTTGTCAGGGATTGGTTATCTGGGCTTACGAGGTTTTCTGCCTTGGGAAGGGCCAAATGGAAACAAATAGTTTTCATACCGATGGAATTAAGAAAGAGATTTATTTAAGAAACATTCAATTATTCTAGACAGTAGTTAGTAAGGGATTGACTTTTAAACAATGTAATCAAAATCAAAATAAAGAAACTAAAACTTATTCCAAACTTATCCCAAATAACCAAAAAAAGTATCTCACACAGAATCATGAGAACCACTGAAAGTCTGAATTTTTTTTCCCAAGAGATAATCTTTTTGGCAAAGATAGGGCACTTACTAGAACAATTTGGTTTTCAGTAGCCTAAATCTGCCTGACCTGTTCATCTGTTTGTGTCCTAGAAAAGATGCTGTTAGTATGCACAGATGCAGTAGTAGCAGAGAAAATTACATCGCCTCTTTGAACTTCAGAATTCTTGGTACAAGTCAGTGCAAATTATCAAATTCACCAGAATCCTATCTGGCACGTCTGTCAGCTGTCTGGAACATGCTCCCAGGAAATATACTGCAAAAGGCACCAAAGAATAGGGTTAAAATCATAAAAAATTCCTTCCGAGGTAGCCAGGAATGCTTTGAAATCAAGGAATTATTTGATTTGATAAAGTTTGACTGCTGAAACAGCTCAGAGATTATAAAAGAACCAAAGAGGTCTCAAAGCAACAGCAGTACCTTTGACTGCCATACAAAATCTTGGAGTAGAGCTGGCCTGTCTGTATCTCCAGGCTCAGTTGCTGTAAACATCTGTTCCAGTAGGTGACACCAATCTGTTCTAATTTGCCTTGTCTAGGGAAGATTGGGGTGGTGACTTTGTACTTTGAGTATCCCTAACCCATCTATACAGGCTTGGGTAATGAAAAAGGTGGAATTACTTTTCTGACAAAATTAAACCAGTATTTTTCAGGGGAAGTGTTTGCAGAGATGTTTTAGCTATCCAAAAGTAAATTCACTTCCCCTTCAAGCTCTGTATAAATAGCCAGGCAAATAACAGCCAGTTTCTCAATCAGTAGATCTCAAATACAATTATTCTTAAGTGTTCATCCCATTCCAAAGCTTCACGTATATTTTGAGAATCCTACATACAAATGACATTCAAAATTTATTGTAAAACTACTCCTATTATCTACACATAAAATTCCGGCCTAGATCTAAAATTCTTTGTCTCATCTTAGGCTGTTGTAAGTTATCATTATTCCATTTTTGTGGATGAGAATAGTCAGTGGTTGTGGCTAAGGATTTTTCCATAATACAATAAATTTGGGATACTACTCAGTTAAGGAGTAGGTGTTTTTTTGTTTAGAATGCATTGGAAATATTCTGAAAATACATAGTGGCAGAAAGTGTTGAAAGAATGCTCAAAAGGTGTATTTCTACCATGTTATGCAGACCTATTTATAACACACATTTACAGTGTCGCTAAGAACTGCTAAACAGAAGACAAACACTAAACCAGAAATATTTTAATGGAAATTGCTAGTGATTCAAATGAAAGGAAACACACACATTTTATCCTGTTTGTTTTAGAAATATGTGTCTTGTAATAAACCCCAGACCATTTTGGCTGTTTTTGAGACCAAGCAGCCAAGGGCATTTCAGCAAAGTCAGCACTCCACTAACATTTGCCAGGAGATTTTATAAATGCTATGGCAAACAACCTAAACTCCATGCCAGTATCATCGTCCTCCCAGGATACTGGAGCAGCTCCCCAGGGCCACTTGCCCTCTAGGAGTGGTTACTTACTTCTGCCAAACTCAAAGCTAAAAATATATTTCTTCTCTCTCCTTAAGAGAGGGAATGATTTTGTCAAGAGGCATTTCTTACTGCAGGTGTTTGGTTTGGTTTGCCGGGGCCCGTTCCCCTCCTTGTACCTGAAGGATCCTGGCACTGGCTCCTCAGTGGTGGCTAATTCATCTCCAGGCTTGCCATTAACCAACGAGCTGAGGCAAGGAGCCTGAGGCCTGCTTTGCAAAAATGAAGAGCCTCAATACCATGCAGGGGGGAAAATTATCTCAGGAAATAAATGCAGATCTTGATCATAGAAGTAGAGAATCATTTTGGTTGGAGAAGACCCTTAAGATTTTTGAGTCCATACTGTTCTGCCAAGTCCACCACTAAACCTGTCCCTGAGTGCCACATCCACATCTTTCAAATACCTCCAGGCACAGTGACTCCACCACTGCCCTGGGAAGCCTGTCTCAGTGACAACCCCTTCAGCAAGGCGATTTCTCTGAATACCCAATGTAAACCTCCCATGGCACCGCTTGAGGCCTTTTCTTCTCATCCCTTCACTTGTTTCTCGATGTTGGTTATTTTTCTTGTTAAAATTACAATAAACAGGGAAGTGGGAAAATTTTCCATTAGTACTTCTTTCATAAGAGTGAAATGCTGCAGCATGCATGGCTATGAGTATGAAGGATAGGATCCTAAAGGACTAAGGGCTGGAAGATTTGTATTGTCTTCAAAACAGTATTCCCTCTCAGGCAATATAAAACCAGAACTGAAAGTTAAAAGTTTAAAATTCATCCATCAACGCAGTAAGGTCCATTTCTTTTATATGAAACTCCACCACTAGCATTCCTCCCACCCGTAATTCTGTGACAGCATTGGAACTGAAAAGTCCCAGGTGTTAAATATGATCCTGTATACTTGAAACTGAGAAAGAGCTTTTCTCCCAATCTTGAAGTGGCAGGCTAAAGAATTTCCTTTTCCAAACACAAATATGAAATTCCAGAGGGACGCTGTGGACAGTTTTATTACCCATCTGCTTTACAATAATGTACCCGCTGACAACCTGATTACTCTATGCAAAGACAAGATAAATGATAATACTATACAGGTTCAGAAAATAGGACAGATTTTGATTTTACCTCTGCACTCCAACATAACTCTATTGATACTCTGAGCTTATTTGTTACTGTACTGGTGTGAAATCCAGTTCTTAATCTTGAATTTGAACAAAGGAATATATTCCACTGTTAGGGGAAAGTGGGGTCGTAGTGGGGTTGAAGAGAAAAGAAAGCTCAGTGCATGCAGTTCACAAAATAATCCCTCTTGTTCTTCACACATTAAAGAAGGACTTGCTAGGTCACAGAGGAGCAAATCCACTTCAGAGAGTAAAGTAAACATTTGTCTCCTAATTAAGAGTTTCTGCTATTAAACATTTGGCATATTTGGAAGGCAGAAATGCTCTGGGTGGAATTTGCACGGGCACTGGTGCAGCACACAGCCCATGGTGCAGGCCACGGCGGGGCAGGTGTGCCCCTGCAGCCCATAGAGGACCTCATGCTGGAGCATGTGGATGCCCATATTTTAGTTCTTTATTTAATAAACTTTGTCTAGTTATATGAAATCCCAACTACCTCTCTGTGCAGGTATCTGTAGGGCATCCCACTGCACTAATTTGTGATACAATGGTAAATAATAATGAACTTAAGAGTACTTAAACTGCCAAAAAGTATTCCTAGAAAGATAATTCCATGAGATAAAACTACAAGCATTTTATTTTCTCCAACTTCCAGTCTATTAACCTGTGATACAAGTTTGGCTTCCTTCTGTTTTACCGTTCTGGGAATAAAGTAGGATGGTCTGAAGTTATTATAGGCAACTTTATATCACATTAATATGCTTTGGGGCTATATGAGGATCTCAAAAAGATATCCCAAATAAAACAGAAGAGTAATGAAGATGAAAGACCAGACCATGACAGTGCAGTACAGAGGAGTGAGAGATGGTTTTCAAAAGCAGTGCCAGTTCATATGGAGACAATATAAGTATGTAACTATTGAGGTTTCTATACTGCATCACTTAAGCATGTGTTCCAGTATTTTGATGCACGTGACTCTCTCTTGTCCAAAAAACAAATACAAACCTGCACATAGACCTACTCTCAGGTCTTTCATCGGACTGAAGTCCCACTTCACAATTTGGGCTATACCCTAAAAAATTTCCTGTGGCCATTCCTAGAGGACTTACCACGCTGTTTCTGCACACTTGCCAGACTGTGTGCCCTTTCGTTGTGCAAGGTGGTTTAAGAGGGCAGCAGACATGGTTTAAACTAGGTCTGGAGAACTGATCCAGATTCGATTGATGCTTTATATTTTAAAGGCTTACAATCTGCAGAGCAGAATTTTGTAGGTCTTCATCTGCCTTCAGTTAGATTTTGTAGCATACCATTTTATAACTAGAGCTGAGTGATTTATTCATGGGAAGAAACTATCAAATATTAACCATTTCAAAGAGGCAAACCTCCCTCTTTGTGTAAGTAAGGCAAGCATTTGGAACAGCAGGCCTGATGAGTGAACACTTAACTACATGCTCCTTAATCTTAGTTAAGTAGTGCACCATATTTGTGTCATGGAAAAAAAATCTGGCGTACTTTAGCACACCGCCAGTGATTTTTGTGCTTTATGAACTGTACCACAGGTAATATGTACAATCTGAAATGTTTGTGAAGCCTTAAGATTTAGGCTACCCAGATCTAGTGGTACTAAAAGTGAAATGTGGTCAGGGTGGGACTATTCTTTTTGCCTTCAGACAGTAAGAATTCAGTCAGATACAGTCTGCTTGAAATAAAAGAAAAACTACTGGGGCATAATAAGCAGACTCGCTTTTTTTTTTTTCACTTTTTCTTCATTCTTCCAATATTCCATACATATTTTAAGGTGCTTGTCACTTCCAACATCACAGAAAGTTATTATGCAGGTACTTGATCTGCCCCCAAAAGGAATTCAGCATTTCAAGAAAGCCATTAAATTATGCACCATGTTAGCCTGTGACCATCTATTCTTATCTCTACTACAGTTGCTGTCTATCTTCTTTCTGCTCCCATTTCACTGCTTTCTTCCCCCCCACTGCTTAGTTTTGTTCTAGTTGAAATTCAATAGCAAGACCTTTGGGAGAAGAATCAGGGACCTGCATTGATACAGTTCTGTGATCTGTGAGGAAGCCAGGGAAAATAAGTTTAAATAAGAATGGTACTACTGATAATTTTGTGCACCTGTATCCTCTTGTTTTATGCTTCACTTAATGATTGGAAGTGGAAAAATTATTTTCTCTCAAAAATTATTTGGAACATGAAGAAGAAAAACATGTTTGATCTTCAGATTTCTAAGTTCATCCAGCAGGTTTTCAAATGAAAGACACTTGTATCCTGAAAGACACAATAGATTCAAAAAAGAGACTTATTTTACTTCTTTAAAGCATTTTTGCTCATCCCAATTCTATTGTGAGATGTATATATGGGCTTGGTAGGTCTCTTTCTAAAAGACTCCCAACTCAGAAACTCCACTTTGGACCTGAAATGTATTTCGTTAAATATTTTGTTGATCCTGTCATTTCACTAGTCATCAATCAGCTCTTTCTCCCCCACCTCCAAAAAAGAAAAAAAATCCTGAAAGCCTTTCACACAGTAGGACTGCTGAGGATATTAATGCATTCCAGAAGAAATGTGGTGGTGTTCACAAAGGTGTATCTTACCATGCATTTAAACCAGTTCCTCTTTGGGCTGCAGACAAAAGAAAGGCAGATATGGAATGGGAACTTTTCAATTGGTCTAAATATTTTACAGTGGAAGGTATTGTACTTGTGTGATTCCCAGGAACTCCGGGTTTTTGATGAGCTAGAAAACACATCAGGAACAGGGTCTCTGAACTTGGATGCTTCTGTTCTCCACGATCAATTGTGAAATGAGGAAAGACTGCAGAGGCTTTTTCACTTTGGTGAGGATGTGTGGGAGATGTATGCAGGCATCTTTGTAATTTCTTTGAAAAGGATAGGTCCAAGTTACATTAGGGGAGCATTTTGGAGTTTATTTAAGGTCTTTGAAAATTAAGAGACTTATTATTTTTAAATTAATAGATTTATTTTCAAATCCCCCTCTGCCATAATGCAGCACTTGTCTCTTAGACGGTGTTTTTTATTCAACTTTAGTCTCCTTTCCGGAAAAAATAAAGCTCCTGTGCATCTCAAACTGTGAACTCCACCACAATGTGTAACAGTGTGTGCTTTGTCATGCCGGAGCTCTTTATCCATTGTTTGGTCTGATAATCTGTCGTCAGGGGTCCGGCTGAGGCTGGTCTGTGACAGGGCCACAGAGAGGTGTTTATCAGTGCCTAATACTCTCCTTTGGAGCTAACATGAAGAATCAAGGATTAAAATAGGCAAGCCTGGTGTAGCCCAACCACAGAGCCTTTGTGGAATGGTGGAAAAGCTTGAAAGGTCAGCTGGGGAGTCAAGTGTGCTGGGAAGGCCTGTGGCCAGGCAGGATTTGTGGACAACAGCTTCTCTCCATGGGCATCCAGTGTGGGTGCTGCCTGCAGAGCTCTCTGAGCAAGTCAGTAATAACCTGATACTGGGAGGCACTGAGAGCCCTCGGGTCATGCTTGTGGGAGTGTGGTGCCTTCCTCAGGATCAGACCCAAGGGCAGGAAATTGTCTTTGGAGCTCTTTTCATTTTAAAATAGAGCTGTGTTTCTTTAATGTTTTAAGGTTCTGCCAGGAATTGTACTACATATTCATGGTCTTTAGATTAAAAAATCTGGTTTCTATTAGTGAGTATATGAACTTCAACTTCATTGAACAGAATATATTGGTGGGAAGGGGAAAGCAGGTTATACAGTAAATATATGCCTGTGGGACTGTGAAGAGTGAATTGTTAAAAGGCTCCAACATGTAGTGGGTGCATAAATATATTACAAAAGCCTGAGATGCAAAGTTAATGCTGACAGGGAAAAGTGCAGGAAGGTAACAGTACCTTTATTGTAGACATCTGCAGCTGAAGGATCCTCTTGGGATCACCATTTGCTTGCCCTGGGAATTTGTTGACATGCTGGATGGCAGCATCCACAGGTTTTATGGGCTGGAACAGAAGGGTGATCTAACTTCCATCTTTCCTGAACTAAATTTTATAGGCAAGGTCTTTGGTTAGTGATGTAGCATTTGATACTTGGTTGGACAGGGTAGGGAAGCTTTTTGCCAGGTCATAGCTGCAGACTGGATTTTTCCATGTGAGCTGAGAAAGAGTATTCTGGTGCAGAATACCTCTGACATTGCATAAAGCATTAAATATTAGCTTGAAATCATCTGTACTACTCTCAGATTTCAGGAAATATTCTTTAGCAGTTGTTAAATTGCAGAGAAATTCCACTAGTGTTGCATTCTATATCAAATATCAATGAAAGCAGCATCATTAATGACACACTAATGAATACCACATGAATTAATAACAATCGGCTACTTTTTGTAGTCCCCCTGGCTTCCAGCTGTCTCTTAAATCACTTCAAATAATTAATTGCTTAATGCTTTTCACCTTTGACAGACAGAAATAAATTGCAGATTGAAAATACCTGTGTTGGCAGTGGGCAGAGCAAAGTGGAATGGCTGTTTGCTGCTAATCGAGAGGGACGGTGCATTTTGCCCTGCTGAGCCTGCCTTGCCCAGGTGGTGGATTAAAGGAGGCTGATAGTGCTCATTTCAGTCAAAAATTAATCCAGGGCCGCAGAGGTTTTGTAGCTGTTTCTCCTCCACGGAGCTGAATCAGTACCTCTGAAGTGACCAGCCCTCTCTCTGCAGACTGCTGCAGGACAGTCAGTGGCCGTGACTTTCCCCTTCAGCTTGATTGTGTCAGTATGTGACAGAGGTGCCAGGGGTCTTTTTTAGGGTCATCTCTCTGTTGAGAACTGCCCTGACATCACCTCAGTCAATAAGTGACCAAGCAATTGCAAGAAATTCCAGTCCCATCGGCCTGGGACAAATGTGAATGACAGCCTCATGCAAATGCAAACACCTGAATATAATATTTTTTTCTGGAAGCTGTCTGGCCCTGAGGATTTTAATGTATTTATTCTTTTTATTTATAGATCCTAAGGGACTCAGTTGCTTGGAGAGCTGCATCTTTCTACCTGTGCCCAAAGCAGGTAAGGTCAATTATTCAAATGAAGTTGTAGTGACCAGAGAATGCATGGGAAGCGCCTTAATTTTTATCAGTTTGAAAATGCGAGAGTCAGTCGTGGTTCTTTCTTCTCAAATTAGTTAAAATTGCAAAACATGCAGGCTTGCCGTTTCAAGAAGTGTGGGAAAGTGCCTGAGATATATTGTGGCAGGAAATCTTTCATATTGTGTATTCTGCTTTATTCCACAAGTGGCAACCACATTACAGCACTGGCTGCAAGACTATTGCATTTGTAAATGTTTGAGCTGGTGATATCGGTGTATATTGTACTGCCTGGGCAAGGAATAAGTTTAATTTATTATTTTTTAGTAATTTTTTAAAAAAAGCTTGTATTTTATGGTTTTATGATAGAGAATGCAAGAGAGAGAAGCCATGTGATTCAAAGGGAAGGAAAGCCCAAATGCCTGTTTTTTTCAGCCTCTGATAAGTGCAGCTCACAGCTTTCAACTACTAATGCAGAATTTAATCCTAGTTCTGCATTTTCCTTTTCTCGACCTATTAAATGTGATACAGAATGGCAACTTCTACTTTATTCCAAATGCACATTTTCAAGCTCTAAAGTTACTGGAGGAGTTCTTCGCATAAAATGACATTACCCTGTGTACATGAAAAAAATGGAGGGCAACAGGAATTTGTTGTGATAGAAAGTGTAAGCTGGTGGACTTTCAGACACTTAAAATGCACGGAAAGGTACTACAGTTACAAAAAAAAAAGAAAAAAAAGTTTTCTTCTGCATACTTTTGTGCCAGTAATCATCACAAATTCCTTGCAGAAAATTCCTCAGGCAAATTTGTTCCTCCCAGGTATAATTATGCCCGACAGAAGGAGCTGCGGGGGCTGGTTGCCAACCTGGAGGGCCTGTGCTCTCCTGAGGTCAGGCCCGTGGCAGGAGCAGCTCCAGCTCTGCACTGCCAGGCTGCCCCTGCCTGAGGGATTTTGGAGGGTGTGTGAGCCCAGCTTTTTGGGGGAGGCAAACAAGGTCAGGCGTTAATGGCAAAGAAAGCAGAGGTGGTAAAAGGCAGAGGTGGAGGAGCACAGGGGCTCGTGACACAGGTGACAGTGCCTGGGAACTGCCCCTGCCCGTCTCCTCAGCCCCATCCCAGCGCCACGGTACCAGGTGAGGTGCTGGCACAGGGACTCCGAGCCCCCACCAAATCCTGCAGAGTGATGGTGAGGAAAGATTTGACAGGGAGGGAAAGTGACAGAGAAAGAGATGTGGTCTAGTAAAAGCGTATGAAACAGAAACATGGGGGAAAAAAAGCAAGAGGATGAAAAATGGAGGGCAAGCAAACTAAAAGCAAAGCACTAACAGCATACGGCATAAACTCAGAAATTTTTTTGCACTGGTATTACAGAATAAAAAACCCACCGGGAAAGGAGGGCAAGCACTGGGTTGAGACAAGAGGCAAGATTTCTCTATGCCTGAAAGCATATTGTTAAGATGAATTTTCTTTATGCATCCATACCCTTTACCTAAGTGCAGTAGGAATAGTTTGAGGCTTGTTGGCTATGAAATGTATTTATGATTTTCTGCTGCCAAATAAATGTTCAATTTTGTTCAAAAATTGTTTTCTTTATTTACCCAGGGCAGGTACTTACAGTGCTAAAGCTAAATGTCACTCTGATCTGCTAGAAGTATTTTGTTCTGGGTAATAGCCCAATGCCTTTAAAATTCAGTGTGTTATGCTTTATTTAAAAATAATGGGCAATATGGCTGTATTTCACAGTGAATAAGTGTATTAATTATGAGACAAATCACACTAGATACTGTTTGCTGCTCAATTTCCTTTGAAATTCAATGAATAATAATTTTCTTTAAAACAGGAGACATTTTTAATGCATCCAACAATGATAAAGTAGACTAATTACAGGTAATATATTTTTATTGAAATCTGAATGACTACACTTGTCACTGGGTCTCAGAAACAGGCTTGAATCATATAACATGTGATAATCAACTAATTATAAATTTCTTCCATTCCTACTAAAGAAGATCAAGTTAGTCAGAATTTCATCTGACCCAATTTTCCTGAAGTGTCAGAGGTAAAGCTTCTCTTGACCTAAATGTGGCCTGTATTCATTCTTCATTTTATGGCAGTAGCAGTTTTTTTACCCTAAAACTTCTGCAGAACAGAATATACAGGGCTAGAAACTCCACACTACTGTAAAAGGCAGCTCCTTGCTTTGACCCTGGTGTGAGATCTCGCTTCTTGATAATGTGGGTGTCACCTGCAGACACCAAGGCTCTACCATGATGCTCCACACCCATCACCAGGGAAAAAAAAAAATAAAAATCAGAGGCTGTCATTATAAGTTTCAAATTTTCTTTGTGTAAACCTCAATGTTCTCTTAAACTTAGCTGTTTAAGCACTTATACCTGCCACTACATTCCTTTGCTGGAATATTAATAGGAAGGGAGCACAAGGAGTAAAATCAGTCTAAATTAATTTCAAAATTCAAATAAAGGCTCGTGCTTAGGTTGTTTTTCTCCAGGACTCACCATTTCTAATTAGGATGCAATATGACATGTCCTGTTTTCACATTTCATACGCTGCATATTTCAAGTAGAAAATCCAGACTCTTGAGATGATGGCTGGCAACTTGAGAGAAAGAAAAACATAAACAACTAGGAGGAAAAAAATGAATATAATAAAACTACTCTTGAAAATATTCCAAGGGTAAGTCAACTCAGAAATATGTTCAAAATATTGAGTGTGAGCATTAGTTTTCCATAATACAGATGGAATCAATGCATTCAGAATATTGATTACAGATTAAGCTCATCTTATCAATAAAGACCAGCTTTTGCAATCATCTTGTGAGGGATCCATCATGCACTTCTATCAATCCTGAAAATAATCCTTCCATGGTTAGAAAGGTTGCCTTTTTCACTAACAGAGCCTGAAAATGGTTTCTCATCAACTCAGTTCCTTAAAAAAAACAACACCCGTTATGTTTTTTTTCCACTTCTTCTAAAACAATATTCCTTGGTTTAGAAATTAATATCAGATTCTTAAGCATTACTGAAGGAAAAAAACCCTAAAAACATAAATAATCTTATACAGATGTTAAAATTTAAAGGGCATAATGAACTCTGTAAGAAAGTATCATCTTATATATCACAACAAGCGAACTCTTAAGGACACCAAAGCGGGTATCTTTCTACTAAGACTATGCATTACACATTCCAAAACACATACCTGTAATTGGAATAAAAACAGTGAAACCAATGTGGTATTCAGAGCTTATTCTGCTCCTACAATCAGCTGTTGATCTAACACACATTTAAAAAATATTATTTCCATTTGGCTACAAACAGCTGCCAGTGGAAGGAGCATCCAACAATGGCTTAGTGGTTATTTGAAATGAGCCTTGAGCTATTTTGGTCTTACATGGGGCGTAAGAGTTAGAGCAAAGAACAAGTGTTCTGGGTGGATGGAAAGGGCAGTTGTGGCACAAAATGGCACAGAGCTAGGAAGGGTCACACACTCCTTGTCTCAGCTGGGGCTACTTAGAGGTTTCCTCTGAAGGTATTGTACAGATGTCCAGGAATAGTTGTGCTGAGCTGTACCTGAGGGCTGGATTCAGCTAAAAACTAATTTGACACATAATCAAAGCCCACAAATGGAAAAACTGAACAATAAAACCCCTTCATCTTTTCCCTTAGACATGAAGCAACAGCTCAACTTGTTTTCAATAGTTCAAGACAACTAGGGCTAAACTAAGGCTGTCCCAAAAGGGCAGGAAAATTGTATCATCCAAACAACATGTGACCTCCAGTTATGACTCTACAAGTGATCCCTTCACTCCTGTAATCTGCAAGTGTAGGAATTGTTTGTGCTTGATTTTTACCAAATCTTACAGCACCATAGGGCTTGATCATTAGCACTTAATTTAAGGAGGCATCAAGAGCTTCAGTAATGGCAAGTGTGTTATCAAGGGTAACTGCTCATTTCATTAGCTTGTTTTCAAATTTGTACAATTCTTATTCAATAGGATACTGCTTTTGTCAAGCTAGTTTATTGATAGCTTAACAAATTAAAAGAGGCATTTCATTCTTTTCCCTGGAGAGAAAGGAAAAACAAAAGGACGGAAAACAATTAAGAATGGAGAAATGAATAACAAGCTGCAATTAGTTGTGCAATAGTGAAGTATTACATAGATTGCACTTTGCACTACAAGGATCAGTTCTTGAAAAATGTCCTGGAGAATAAGATCCTTTAAGAAAGCAAATATGCATTATTGAGCTGCATGAACTAGGAAATCACAAGAGATTTCTCTCTGCTGTTCAGTTTAAAAGAACTTTGAATCTTGGTTTGGTCTTATCTCAGTGGCAACTAAGAAGTGTTCTAGTTGTTATCAGAAAGGGTTTCTACTAAGTCTAGAACTCTTCCAGAAATGTTTCTCTATTTGGGAATCTCTCTCCCTTTCAGACTTCCCTGGCTTTAAGAAAAATATTCAACTTTAAATCTCATCTGGTAATGGAATATGTTATTAACATGACAAAAGCAAACTTTATTTGTTATAAAATTATGCTTCACTGCAATTATTTAGAAATGCAATATGCCTATAAGTGCATTTAAATTACGGTAAGCAAAATAGCACTTTATGAAGAGTTGGGTAGTGTTGGGTTTGGGGTGATTTTTCTTTTTAATGGACTGTACCACCCACGAAAAGATTTCTGGTTTCTTGGATGATTCATTAATGCTTCCTTCATTTTCCAATTTCTATGGGACCATCTGGCCCATCTTTGTAGAAAGGCATTTAGCTGTAAATATATTTTACAGTCTTTCTCAATTTAAAAGTAGTTGCCCAGCTGCTTCACAGAAACTGTCAGCAATTGGTAAACTCCTCAGAATTGCCAGCCTTCATTAGTAATCCAATCAGGATGTAGTTTAAAATACTGCAAATCAGATTATGCTCCATTGGACAGGAATTGGAGTGACATGATGTGCTGGGTTATCTTATTTTGCATCTGTGATTGCCTTTAATCCAGGAGATGCATCCACTTTCTTTTGAGGGAAAGGCACTTAGGCTGGAACTGGCTGTCCCTATGCATGGATGTGGTCCTGTGTGTTCCCACAGAAAGACCTGCTCAGGTTTTGTCATTCTCCTCGAGCTGAAGCCACAGTCAGACGCTGGTAGCTGAGTTTTATGCAGCACTGGCTGCTCTTCTGAGTTCCTACACGATGTGATTTAGGTTAACTAGAACTGTGCATTTGTGTTTTCTGATTCCTGTGAAGTTTAGATTGGTCCTGTTCTCTCTCACCATTATCTTCTGTACTATAAACCTCACATGTCTTTAACAGCTGGCAGTGCTTTCTGTTAGTAAGGTAAGAACGTGGAGGTAAGGCAGCGAGGTTGGCACTGGGCTGCATTAATCAGTTACTTCAGTACATAATTTCTGTCATTGGGAGAGTCTCTGGTACAATATGCAGGTGGGAATATTTATCAGAACAGTCTAATTAATATAAATTTCTAATGCATGGTGAATCTTGTGTTGCAGACCAAACTGCACAAAGACTTGGATGGATACAGAATTCCATATTTATTTCTAAGGCTCTACTCAAACAAATACGTGCATAGAAAAACTGCCACTTTGTACTGTAAAGTACATTCTGGACTATAGCTTCTGTAGTATTAGATTTTCTGATGGGATAACTCATGTAGGTCAGAGAGGGAGTAAAGTTTACCTCATTTAGCCAGCTGGTGTTTCCTAGGACATTTCACTATGTTACATTCAAAAGTAATTCTGAATTTTGTGCTTTAGATACGTATTCTGGAGTTCCTAATTGCTATAATAAAAGAAAACAGGGCACCCACTACCTGCTGCTCAGCTCTCAAAATGTTATCACTTGTTAAAGGCTGAAAAGTCTGTTCATTGTTATCAGTTGGATGCAGAGTTGCATGATAGAGCTTTTATCAATTGTGCTTTATATGCCTCTAATTAGATGAGCCTTCAGGAACAGCCTTGAAAACATGAAGAGGACATGAAAACTTTATGTCAGAAATTCTGTGAGACATTAATGTACTACTTCCAGTTGAACAGAAGGTTTTGAAGGTGTGAGACATAAAGGGACATATTGACAGAATAATGTGATGTCAGAGAAGGCTGTCTAGTCACTGTTTTCAAGAGAAATTTAGAAACAGGTAATAGTGTGGAGATCAATCCTGACAGGTCTATCCAGAGTAGATAAAAGAGGATAAATTTCTAGACAATCATGTCTTTGGGATTTATTTAGTTAACAGTACAGAGGGAGAATATTTAGGTGAGTGGAGTAGAAGAGACAGAAATTCTACTGGGGATTGAAATCCTTAAAAGCAAGTTTCACTAGTTTTGTCAAATCTCTTATTGAATAGTAATAAAAAATACTAAAACTACATGTCTTAGTGCTGGGAAAAGTTTAAAGTTTAGTGAATAACTTCTACTCTTTGAAAATACAGTGACAATATACCTACTCTGACACACCAAAAAACCATCCTACAATTCATTGTGTACTGCATTCACATCCTCCAAACAATACTCTTGGTTAGCTTTAAGGAGGAAATTAGGCAGTGCTAGAAATGACAAGCATCCATTTTCACATGTTTGGTAGGGGTAATTTTCATTAATTAAATGCATTTCTTATGGAGTCATTGGCACTCAGCTAGCAGGAAGTTTCAAGATAACAACTTTTTTCATAGGCAGTTGCATGGAATTATATGAGTTTGTATGGTTACTTTACTAAATTCAGAGAGTTCTGCTGACTCTGATTTTCATGTATCTTTTCGTTTTTGTCTACTGTCAATGTGATCTGTGAAGAGCTTGGCTTTTCAACTAAATCCCCCAGTTCAGTTCATTCCAGTTTGAAGACTCATCCTAGTGGATAATTGCACATTTCATGGCATTTTTATGAGCCTTTGCTTCATAGCTTGTGGATGTCTGTATTTCCTAGGTTTTATAGCCCATGAAATAAAGGGGTTGTGTTGCAGCACATTCAACAGCTCATACAGAGAACCTGAATGCTAATTTTTAGGACTTAGACCAGTGACATCATTTGCCTCTTGTGGTGGGGAGCCAGGAATGACACTACTTCCAGCCCCTCCAGGAAGCTAGGCTAGTAAAAAGCCTTTGCAAATTCTGTTTGTTCCTAAATACAGTATGGCTCCCAGTGGAATTTCCCCTGATCTCCAAGTAGTTAGGAAGGAATTCTGTTTATCTTTTTTTGTTGACTGTGAGACTGCCAGGCACAGGCTATTCAAGCAAAATAAACAGTAATGTACAACACTTTTCCCACAACTGAAATACTAATATGTGAAGTAGTGATTGTATCAATACACACTCAGCTATCAGAAAAGTAAGCAAAAGGGAAATGAAAAATGGTACATGAAGGGAAGAATGAGAAAAAGAGAAAAACGTGATCCAGCTGCCATCTCCAAAAAATGATCCAAAGGAGCAGCTCCTGCCAATCCTCAAGTGTGAGAAAACAACTCCCATGTTCATGTGAACACTGCTATCATTCAATCCTTGCCATGTTTAAATATTACACTTACTTTGTTTAACTATTCAGTAAAGAGCAGTTATGAAATTTCTTTCCTACTGGATTTGGTGATTGATCCTTTATTCAGATCTTCATAAAATATCCACAGTGATCTACCAGTGATTTGGCTCTTTTGACTGGTAATACTGACGATTTTATTAAAACTAGGGCAAAAGGGAATTGAATACTTTTATCTAGAAATCCATAATTTAAGCCTCTTATTTTATATGTTGTTAAATGATACTGCTCTGGATAAACAATGGATGCATTAGGTAGACAGGATATATTCCATAGCTGTGGCTTAGACTTCCTCTGTGATTTTATTGCCATAAATGATTGCACAGGATAACAGGGTAATTCACAGAGACTTTGTAGTTTCAGCCCTTTTTCTCTCTTTGTCTGTTCCTTGTGTCTCTTCTGTCTTTTTCTCCTTTACACTATCAGTAAGAAATGAAATAAAAAGATCAATGTTGTGATAGTTGCACTTCCACATTTCAGCTGCCAACACATTTTACTCATGGATAAGGCATTATTTAGGCTTTAAGAGTTCTCTATACTATTAAGGAGCAAAATAAATGGAAGCAAAACACACTTGCAGATATTTACATGTATTTATAGATTTATATGCCATTTATACAGCAGTTAATTTTCAGCAAGGATTTTATGGTTATATAAAAATCCAAGGAATTTTATTTGGAAAAAAAAATAAAGGGAAAGCTGGTAAAATATGAAAAATATCATTCTCTGAAAGAATTCTGGAGGAAGATATGAGCTCTCTGTCTTGACCATTAATTCAGTTGAGGATCTGAAATACTATTTTCACTCCCTTTGATTATGGGTCATTTACAAAGGGGTTCTAATCTCAGGTGGTTCCCAGTGATTAAAAAATTGTATCAAAGAAAATGAAAGGGACCTGTGCTGTATCACTTGGAACTGCAAAGGTCTCAGGACTGTTTGTGAGAAATAAAAGCAGTTCTCCAGTGACAGAAAAGTGTCAGTGGACACAACAGTGACTTTGATCCTGATTTAGCAATAGGAGCAAACAAAGTAGCTTTAGAATTTTGGATATGGGCTTTATAATTTTGACTGAAATAATAAATTGAAAACCAGGATCATCATGTTTTTTCTCCAACCTAACCCTCGATTTGCTTGTGAATGGTTTGCTCTGTATTTGCAAATAACATTTAGCCCTTTTACAGAGCTATTCTTTTTGTTCTGGTCTGTATTTTTAAAATAAAAATATATTAGAAGTGACTATAGAAGATACACAGGAGAAACATATATTGAAAGGAAACTAAACATCTAAAGTTAATTTAGTATTCAAGGTTTGGTTTGAACCTGTGACACTATGAAGAAAAAGTCTGCATCTAAACCATACTCAACAGGACATGAATTGATTTTTGTGTTTTCCATTTTACATAGTGGACATTGATTTGCATCCCTAATAAGGCCATTAATACTGGAGTGAAAGGAAGGGTAATAGTCATCCAGTATATCTATAACAAGTAGGAATATTAGTCATTAACTACTATGCCTGTAGTCACTTAGTTCAAATCTGTGTCTAGGTGCCCTTTTGCTTTGTACAAACTATAGGACAAAGAGAGATTGCTGTAGGAGAGAAACTGCAGAGACAAAAGAGATTGCTGTGAAGTTTTAACCGGTCAAAATAAAAGCGTTTAGTTTAGATATTGTTACATATTTGTGCCCAAAGATAGATGAGCATCAATAAGCTTTAATTTAAAGGAGACATTTTTATTTAGAAACTTCTTCATTGGGAGAAGAGGAGATGGCTTGAACACAGTGTAAATTCAGTGAAGAATTGCATTGCGATTTTATTGTCGTGAGTAAGCAAGCGAGACAGCAGATGTGAGTTACAAAAGCAGAAAATATCTGGGCAGAACCTCTATCTACTCAATGTACTTTAATATAAATAGTAATAGTAGCACTGCCAGCTGGAGGGCAGGAAGAATTCACCTGAATGATATTTTGAGCTTTGGGTTTCTAGGGAGTTTCAGGGAAAGTGGATGAGCAGATGGAAACAAATGAAAATGAAAACTTTTATGGTAAGAAATTGTATGAAAAGGTGTGTTGTATGATTAGCATTGCAGCGTAGCGAGGAACATAATCTAGCTGTAGAAAGCACAGCTGCTAATGATGAAAGGGTGGAGATCATAAAACATAATAACACCTTCAGCTTCATTAACAAACCATGCATATGTTACCAGTCTTCCTGTTGTAACTTTTTCAGGACACAGAGATAAGCCTAAGAGACGCTAAAATGTAGTAAATGCTCTAAACAGTACTTCTATGAATGCAGAGTAATGGAATTCCATACTTACCTGTTTCACATAAATACTAAATAGGCGAAATGTTATGTAAATTGAATCACAAGTCTCCCCTAATGCAATTACTACCTTCTATAGACCCCATAACTCCAGTGGTTTATCCAAGAACTTTGTTCTTCTTTACTGCTTTTATCTGTGTTGGACACATGACTGAAACTGGCTTGCTTACAATGCCACAAACTCCCATCAGTTGCTTGCATGCTTTCTTTCCAATTTATCTTTTATGGATGGTTCTTTAACTAGTGCTGTCATTCCACGCTGAACACACCACTTCATCTCTTCTGGAAAGTTCTGACAGGGTGCCCTGGGTGGACAGTAACTCTCTTCCCCCACTGTGAGCAGTGCTGCCTTGTACTTCCCAAGCCCCTCAGTCCCTTCCTTTCCAGGTGGTTCAGGAGTTCCCTTTCATTTACTTCCATAATTATTTCAAATCACAGCATTGCTGCCTTCAATCACTGCTACTGGATGCTGCTGTATCCTGTGCGTCTCACAGTCACACGAGAACACTCGGGTTTGTTTTGCCCATCATCTTCCTCCAGTCATTGCACACTTCCTGTCAGCAAATATGGAAGATCATATAATGAGGGGCTTACATAAAATAATAACTACAGGATAAAGCACAGTCTGTGCATTATCTGCCTGTTGAACTAGTTACCTATCTGTTTAAATGTCAGAAACAATTCCAGACATTAGCTAATATATCCATAATACACAATGAAATGCTGCCACAAAGGCAGCAATTTTCTAGCACTCATAGACTTCCTCAGGATCCTCGTGATGGAATAGAAGCAGGCAATAAATTCCACTTCTTGCATAGACTCTCTCTGTCACTACAGGAGGTTAAGCTTTCCTTAAGGTCTAACCTAGTTAGTACCATTTTGCTGTTGAAGCAAAAATAAAATACATGGTTAGACAGTTGCTGTGTTCCCACCTCCTAGTTCTTCACAAAGAGAAAAGAATTTTAGACAGTTTTGTCAGCTAGCTGAGATTTTTGTTCATTCCTCCTAGGCCTTTTCACAGCTTGGACAACTTCAGAGTAATTCAATGTCAAGGACGTTGCTTCTTCTGAAAACTTCACATCTGCCATTTTCAGAGTGCATGGAGCTGTCTCCTGCCAGCTGTAGTACATTAATTTTGAAGGCATCAAAAAAGGCCACCATAATTGATTGTTTAAACAGAAGTACCTCTATTTCCACACCTGCAAATAGAAGCCCAGACCTTCCTTGTTCTGTCACATCTGACAGCCACCATCACCCTCCCAGAATGTCTCACCTACTCACCAGCATTTTAAAATCCCTGTTAATAGGAATTATTTATGAAAACTGCACCTTAAACACACTTTGCAACAAAACAAAATGCTACGTTAGTAACAAAGCTGGTAGGCATTAGCCCAAAGTGTTGATTGCTCCAGGGCTAGCATTTGTGCTAGGCTTCCTCTCAGGTCTTAACCCTAAGCTTGACAAGACTGGTCCAGAAAACACTGTGGAGTATCCTGCGGCAGCTGTATTTTTATTAGTTTCTGGATAGCTACTGGTGAAGGTGCAAAGCAAGGGCAGGAGGGGTGACCTGTGTGACTGGGGGCTTGTTTTCCTCCTGGGGAAGTAGAGAGAAGAGTTTAGCATGTTCCTGGAGCCTGCCACCTCCTTCTGCTGACCAAGGAAATTGAGGAATGGATTTCTTCCCTGTATTCTCATGAGCACAGTGATCCTTCCCTGCCTTCAATCTGAGAATGTGACAAGAATGTCACCAGATAAGACAAGAAAGGGAAAGGTCTCTTTCTTTCACTGCATCCACTCCTAATTCACCTCTTCCGGGAACACGTTGTGTCTCCAGTCTTCCTTAGTTCTTCTCTCCTATGATTTTTGTTTTGATTTCTCATCAGTAATTCCTCTCCATGGATCTCTTGTCAATTAAGCACAGTGAATAAACCCATTCTTGTACAGGATTACTGGTGTAATTTGAGTTATGTTTGTCTCTATTATTAGTTTGATGCAATTTACTGAGATGTGATCTGCATATACTCAAAAAGTAAAAAAAATAACACCCGACTTTTGCATTTCTTTAATGCTCTTTCATCTTTGTGGGTATTGGTGAAGATCACATAGTTAGGGTATATAGGTGGATATGAAACTTATGTTATTTACACCCTAAAAAATTTCAGTTAAATAATTTTTTTTTTGCTTCCACATTTTAAAAGATTGCATGTTATATTGGCATATTTGCTTGGGAAAATAACTCACTCTTGAGGTAAGTGTCCAGGCATTAATCAGTTTGACATATTCAGTCTCCATGGTTAGGAATGGCATTGAAAAGAAGGTAACATAATTTTGAAGTTGAAGAATAATACGGGCCCTAGCAATTGAGACAGTAATGAGTCAAAATTGCTATTCATTTTGCAAACTTGAATATGAAAGAAACCATATCTGGGAAAAGAATCTGAGAAAAAAAAAGTGATAAAATCCAGCATCAGTTCTTATTTGCTCTTTGAAGTCTGATTTTGCCCACAGAAAATGCATAAAAGAAATTTGGAATGCATTTTTTCTGATGATCAGGCTTTTCAGCTGTTGACAATTCCAGGTTTTTGCCTATTAATACACTGTGTCAAGTATATGTTTAAATATACGTAATTGGAGATCAGGAAGATTCCTTCTAATCTTTCTTAACTTCCTTGCCAAGAATAGTGTTGAAATGACATGCATATCGCTGTTGAAATCAGTAGGGCAGAAAGAATGAGAGTAAAGAGACACCATTCTTCATATCCCGGGATGTTCTGCTTCATAAAAAAAAGAAGAGTCTTAAAGGAGCAGATTTGCCTAAGAATTAACATTTCTGTAGAAAAACCAGCAAGATTTCAGTTTTAAACAACATTTAACAGGAACTGTTTAGCCATGTAGTAGAGGAGTTGATATCTGATATTGAATACTTCCACAGCTCCATAAGCAGGGCAGGAAGAACAAACTGAATAAGTTTTTTTAATTTTCAGGTCACCATGCTTTCATGGTAAGATTACCTTCTCTCATCCTGAGTCCGATGCCCTCTGAACATGCTCTTTTAGATATTTTCCATGAGAACCATTAAATGTATAATGCAAAATTCTTTCCTTTTTCAGTTTTCTTACTCTTACACTGAGCTGAGATACTTCCCAGTATTGGTCCAGCTACCTCAGCAGGAGAGTATTTGCATTCCTTTGATTAACTCTGGGACAGTTACAGAGCCAGTTGGTTCTCTCAGCTGATGTAGCTGTTTATCAATAATAAAGACTGCCCTTATTGTTGAGCAGAGTTCAGCTTCCTTTGTTCTGGCTGTGCTCCATCACCCTGATGTTCTCACCTAAAATTGATGAGGGCATTGTCCTCACCCATCACCTGAGAATCACCTTCAGCTGTACGAGTTTGCTGGTTCAGCACACTCAGAAAATTTCCCAGCGTGGTGGGTATTGAATTCCTTCCCTTTCAGGAAACAGATTTCCATCTTCTTCTTGCTGTGGTCTCTACTGTCAGGTCATGAATACCTGTTACAATGGTTTAGTTGAGTAAGAAATAAGTCAGTTGTCACTGTGAGTGGATGAAGCAAATAGAGAACCAGATCTGGCATTGAAGTTAATACAGCTAGATGGTCTCTGTTCTTGGGTCTCTATTAAACAGCATTTAGCACAATGCAGTTGCTAATGACTGAAATATTTGAGTTATTCCTTAGTCGAAAATAACAATGGGAATCATCAAGTTTAAAAATAAAAACAAGAAAGCATTTTTCTCTTATAAATATTGGCTAGCCAATTAAGAGTTTGCAGGAGTGAAAAGCAGTTGGGGCAAACTTTTTACTTCAGAAGTTACAGCTGTTTGCCAGCGTTCCAACACAGTTTCCTACAAACTCACAGCAGGGAGAAAAGGCAGTGGCAAATGTTAGGTGACCCGAGAGCTGCTGTACACGTGTCCAGGGTGTCGTAGGACACATCAGCTGCGTGGGCTGTGTGCTTGGTCTGGGATCAAGTGCGGGCCAGGGATTGTGTTTGCCTCTAGCCTCTCCTTCTTCTCCAGGCTGGAGTCAGGAGGTTCAGGATCCGTGCTTTTGTCTGGTTTAATGGCTAGGTGTCATGGAATATGCTGGCTGCTGTTACCAAGGAAACTTGTCATACAGACTTTAGAAACTGTCTGGGAAAGAATTAATGAGCAGTTAACTTGGTTTCAGATCTAGCTGAACAAAATTGTTTGTGTGAAAAATGAAGGTTCACCCACACCAAAACCCTTTGCTGAAAGCTTGGTTAGGGTTCTTTTATGTGGCTATCTGACTGATTATTTTGAAATCTGTCTAAAAAAAATAAAGTTTTATTTCATATTTTTCTAACACATTGAACCTAACAAATGTTCAAATAAAAATATTTTGATTTTAGGAAGACTGTAAAAGAGAGAATAAGGCTGAAAAGCACCCTATCTTGTTTTTAATGTATTTCCCTCAACAACAAGAGCACTTACAGCTGAACAATTTCTGGCTGATATTAACCTAAAAATCTTAGCCTTAAAAATCTGGATTTCTTCACTTTATTAATTCCTCTTTTATTCTCTCAGTGCTGAGTCTCTCATTACATCTAGGTTACACCTCCACTGCTGTATTTTATGTACATCACTTTCACCTTATTCCCCAGTGGATATAGGAGGTAATTTATTACCAGCTTTGTCAGAGTAACCTTTTATGGGTGTGATTATATACATGTGTTCGTTTTTCTTTTCAAGACTGAACAAGCCAATTTTCCAAATTTTCTTTCATTCTACTCAAACCTCTCCTCACAGACAAAAAGTGCTGTAAGCAAAGACCTGCTAACAAGGAGAACATTCCTTTGCCTCACTGGATTCTTGGAGCATCTTTGTTAAGAGCTGAGGCAATGTTCCAGATGCCTTTCCCTGGAAAAGAAAAGCCAAATGTCCAGTCTGACAGGGTGCATTGCAAACAAAATGAAAATGTGAATAAATTCTCTAATAGAGGGATTTAATGGAGAGCACTTTTCAAACATCATGAAGAAAAGTAATCTATAATAGAGGCAAATGTAGTTATTTCTGATTCTTTTATCTATGTTCACTGCGTTGTTTTTATTCACTCCTTTTTAAAGAAAATTGCTTAAGGTAAGAATTGGATTTTTATAATTTGTGTTTGTACATTGGAGGGTATAGTGGGCACATCCCTTCACCATTACAGCTCAATTATAAATAGTGTGTTTGTTCTTGAACAAGCGAGACTGAAGGAGATATTGCTAGAAATTAAATCATGTAACCAGGTGTATTTGCACTTGAGTTACATTCCTAATTTATTTACAGAATAAAAGATGGCCTACTTTTTTTCTAGTGTTAGTATTAAAAATAATTTTCAGAAGTTGCCATTAAAAGTTGTTTTGGAAACTTCTTTGCAGGAAGGAGTTTAAAGCAAATTAGGGAAACCCCAGGAGAAGTCATTTATTTTATTCCAGCAATATGTGAAACAGTGACAGGTTTGCAAGCCAGAACTTTGTTTTCCCAAGTAGTTTCTGGAGCATACACCGTGTTGAATGCACAGGTACAAAACTCTTGCCATGCAGTTTATAGCTGGGGATGCCAAAAGCCATCAGTCTAATCAGGAACAAAGATCCGTAAGTGGATGGTAGATGCAGGTGTCTCTCCTTGTTTCCAAAACTTAAAGGAATATGTTAATTACTACTGAGAAGTAATCCTTAACCATCACAGAACTTCAGGTGTAGGAGCACCTTTTCTTCACTCAATCCATTTTATGAAGAAAAGGAACTGTTCAGCTCTCTCCAGGGAAAACTATCAGGAGAAATCTTTTGATTTGTGCCAACTTTGGTACTCACAAAGCAGACCGTCTTAGTTCCAGAGGGGCAAATGGCATTTTCCCTCCTTCTCATGGCCAGTATCACTGTCTTCACCCAAAAGGAGTCTGTCTGCTCCTCAAGGATGCACATGTGCATGTGAGTCTCAACCTGGTCCTCAAACAGAGGGAACAGAGCCTAGATCTGCAGGATAGCAGGAATGTGGTTCTTGAACTCTCCCTACTCTTTGTTGTACCTTAAGGCTTACTAGGAGAAAATTGAGCAAGGCTCTTGGGAGTTTTTGGAGTTCTTTGGAATGTTCTGGTATCTGCCTGAGCTGTACTGGCACTCAAGGGCAGTTTTAATAAGCTAAACAAAATGACAAAATTAACAAAATTACGCTTTAAGTTACCATATTAAAAAGGAGAAGTGGATCATTTTATGAAAAATGCAAGCAAAAGTTTTGGAAAACAATTTTAAACTCAAGGAACCTTTCCTTCTGTTTGGCACAGCTTATGTGGCTGGAGTTTGTTACTCATGTTCTTGAATGTCTGCAGTGCCCAGGGATTTTTGGTTCACTTGCTCCTTCTTGAACTGACACACATCACCTGCCTAAAGCAGCTATTTTAAAGTAGACAAAGTCTGTAACATTTAAGAACAATAAGAATTTATTCTCAGGGTGAGGAAGTAGGCAAAAAATGCCATTTCTTTACTCAGTCACAAGAGACCCTCACCCTTTCCAACTGATAAGACAGTGAGCATTCTTTGTGTTCTCAGAGATTTCATTTTAACTAAATTCCTTTTCAATATAATAGCAAGAAAAATAAAAAAAAAGATCTGAAGTGAAAGTGAGAAACGTAATTTTCACATGTCATTGTCACTGTGCATTGTTGGCTGTTAAGTATCATTTTAATTTTGATTGGTCAGTGAAGCTGTGAGACTACAATAAATGAAATTATCTGGCTGTATTCCTGTAGTGACATCCTTTTACTTTATACTTGCATGCACTGAGACAGAAGGCCAGTTCATGCTGTGTAAATATTTATCTCACTTATTTAGTGGTCTAATCTATAAATTAGAGTGAATCTATCTTTTCTCTGCTTTATTATAGTCAATTTCTGTGTGTTGTTCTGTACTGTGGACATACTCCAGTGCTCATTTTTCAAATGAATTTAGTTGAAAATAATGAAAAAATTATTAACAGTTGACTGTCTATGATCAAAATGTGCAGTCAGGTATCCGCATACCCTGCTGCTTGTACTTGACATATCACCTGACCCATTCAGGAGGAAAAGCAGAAAGGCTTTCTCACCAAATCCGGGTCACTTCTGACAGGATCCTCTGCATCCTGCCTGCAATTTGGGTGCCACTTTTAAGCATAGTAACCTTGTAGAGTTCTGTGACAGCATCCATTGCCGCTCAAATGTTCTCAGTTAACTGAGGTTTTATCCATTTTGTGAGCTGCTGTTATTTCTTACTCTTGGGTATTTTTTTTTCACATTGTTCCCCTGCCTATGAAGGAAGGATGAGGTGTTATCATTAGTGTTCATGCACGTGTACTGATGGTTTTGTGGAGAGCCCTCTTTTATCATTTCTTTTAGGAACCATGATAATGTATCTGTATATTAGGGTGAAATATTCCAGGTGAATATGGAAGGGAAATGGAAGGGGCATGAATTATGAACTGGTCTCTCAAATGAAAGGGTCCATACCTCTCTAGAGCCCAGAGAGTACACACATTGATCTCTGAACAGAACCACAGTCTTTGCCTCTGAACTTGAGAGGAAAGCTTTCCTCATTTCTGGAAGCTGAACAGTGATTTCTGCCGTAGGGTTCTGAGACAAATACGTGCATACTGTTAACGTGATGTGGCTGGATTACATCTTTAGTCCAACTTTAATAGTGCATTCTACTTTATTGCTCAATAAATTTAAGCCAAACTAATCTGTCCTGAGCCCACAGTGCAATGATTATATAATTATTTGCATTCCTCATTTGCATTCATTGTTAACAACCCCCTGTCCTTGTAAGAATCAGAGGATGCTAATGATGTAACTAGTTATGTATACAATTGTTCATATTTTGTTAGAGACAATGCCTTAACCTCATAGTATAGTTTGTGTAGTTTTCCTCCTTCAAAGGTCTTAAATCATTATGAAAATATTAGCCTGGAATGATCTATCCATAGTTATTATAATTATATATTTATTATAATTATATATTTATTTATGTGCTTCTTTTGCCTGTATCTAATATAGAAACACAAATTATAAGCAAAGAAGGAATGCAACAAGGTGGCCTTTCAATGGCTCCAAAGTACAGAACTCTTCCCAAAAATCAACAAACCAAACAAAAAAGGTAGCAAAAGCATTTTCACATTTTCTCCTTTTTGTAAGTACCAAGAAAAGCAAATTCAAAAGTTGTATTCAGTTGCTTATGTCTGCACCTGCAGCATGCATTATTGAGACCCCTAATGACTTTTATAAGCATTATTTAAGAGCTGAAAGCATTAAAAAGTCTTGAAAAATCAACCAAAATCTGACAATCAATCATCTGTCTCTTGACATGTGATTGAAAGGATTCTTTTCTCATAACTTAAAAGACAGTTTCAGAATTCACTTTCCATATGTAAAGTAAACCATTCTAAAATTTCATCATGACTATCAAGAATGACTACTAGCAGGAAGATACAAAAACCTAGAAAGGAAAAAATTCACACACACACACACACAAAATTTAAAAAAAGAAAAAAGAGCCAGAAAAATATGGAACATCGTAGTATTAGAGAGATCTGAGTTTCATTCCATTTAGTAAATATTTATCCTCAAGCAGATTTTGACAATAGGCAAGAAAAGAAGCGGGGCAGTTTTTTGGCTACAATAACCTTAAACTTCCTGCAGAGGCAGAAGGAAGAATAAAGGAATCAAGTGCCTAAGTGACCTCTAAAAAAGTCAGTCTTGAAAACCAAGTTACAGTGCATAGCACCAGAAGTAATGGCAGCAAAATCTTATGTCTGGGGTTTTTTTCTGGGCAATTCCATGGAACACTGGCCAAGCACTCGACTGTCCAATTGGTGTGCCCAGTGTTGTAGAAGCAACTGCACTTACATGTCTTTTCCCACCTTTGTGCTTATCTTGTACCAAGCTATCAGTTGTCAAAGCCAGCAAAACTGTAAGGCTCTTAGTGGAAGACACTTGCTCCAGGAGAGAGAGGAAGGGAAAGAACAAAGCCAAATTAGGCTTTGGAGGTTTATTCTGTCAGTGGTCTGTGACACTGTATGAGTTTAATAAGAGCTTAACTGAATCCTTCTCAGGGAAAGGGAATTCTGTTGAAAGCCCAGGATTTTAAGAGGTTATCAAGGGACACAGATTTAGTTGATGAAATGTCATGTCATGAACCTTGCTCATTGTTAACAGCATGAAACAAAGAACATGCTGTAGGACCAACCAAAGAAAAGCCTTCTTGTTACTGATTTTATTTTGCTTGAATGGCTTTGTAGCTACCAATTGCAAAGAGCTGATCCCTTCTAAATTAAACCTGTCATTGGTGGTGTGTGCTGTTCATAGGATACTGTGCACAAAGAAGGACATTGGGAAAAGAATTATGCTCCCAGTAGTCAGGAGGTTATCTTTACACTAATATTCTTAACAGTAATGATATCCATAGGACATCCAGAGTCATTTATTGTCCTAAACCCCAGAGATTATCAGTACTTCTGCAGCAAGAAAACTCCTTTGCCAGACAGGCATGCAGATACAGGAGAGGCATAATAACAAGGTGATAAAAATCTTGAAGTAAGACAATGCAATGAGGAAGTTAGAACAGTTTGTCTTAGTTCTGTCATCCAACAATACTTTGTAACCCAAAGGACATGGTTTAATCAGGGGGTCTGAAATGTAAATGAAGCAAATTCTGACAGCCTTTGATCAAAGGCAGAGAAGGATGGAAAGCTTCTCAGATAAGTCTCTGAGGGAGCAGTCAGAGTTACTCAGATAAACAGAACAAAAGTAAAGTATGTTCACATCCCAAATCTTGCTAAATTTAGCTTTGACTAAAGAATCAAGAGGTAGGCTTAAGCCAATGTAATTGATTGGTTAAGAAGGTAGGGTTAATACATTTTGGTGGCAGACTCTGTGCCCACTGCAAACCTGTCTGATAAAGGTGCAGGCTGCAGAGATGACACCATCAAAGCCACTTTGAACCCTTTGATGGGTGCCAAGAGACACAACTGCTAAATGGGTATTCAGTCACTTACTGATTGGTAATTCAGGAGAATCAGGTTAATACTTCCAGCTCTAATAACTCTGAATTAGAGATGGCTGACTTAGGATTCATTAAAAAGGCAGTCTGCTGGAGTCAGACTTTAGAGCACTTTGGTTACTGTGGAGAGGAAGAAAAGGCATGTTGGAGTGTAAGTCCCATTGCAATTTTCTTTTCAGCAATGGACACCAATTCATTTTTATCATAAAACGTCAGACTAAATACATGTCAGGATGTTCAGAGGGTATCCCACAAAAATTTTTGTTTCTTATGTTTGAAAAAAAGGAAGTACAGGACCTTATTTTATGTCACATTTCTCCATCTCACATGTCTGGTGGGGAAGCCAAGCTGAATTATATATAATTTTTAATCAACAGTTGCCACAACAGGATTTTACCATTTCACAAGCAAAGACTGATGGTTACATATGTTATTTTGGTGACTTTAAATTTCAGCGTTTCTCAGTCAAACTACATGTTCATTACGATTTGTAAGAATTTAGCTATTTGATCCACGTCTGAGACAGGACTTAATTATTTCTGTCATTTTTATGAGGATAGTTTACAGTATGGTAAAATTCAAACACAAGTGCTTAAATTGTGGTTTTGTACCCATTGTTCAAGTGTGATACCACTCCTAGGAATGTTCACAAACTAAACATGTCCATGTACTGTTTGATGGCAGTCTTCCTTATCAGCCTTAAACTTGTAGAATCAAGGTCTACAGTTCAAAGGATGAAGATGCTTTTATACTCTGCTGCTGCATTCCCAGTGGGATTCTTCCACTCCATGAGAGTTTTCAGGTGCCCATAAGAAATTGGCTGAGTTGCACTCATAAACCACCCCTCGATGGTGAACAAATCCCTCTCTTAGAACAGTGCTCAAGGCACACATGAGAACATCCTTAACACAGGGTTTTTTAGTTTGTTTTGGTTTTGGGGTTTTGTTGTTGCTTTTGTTTTGGGTTTTTTTTTGGTAATAAACAGTAATGATATGTCTTTGAAAATAGAGTAAATCCCAAATTATTTTGATAGCGCTTTGGAGAATATATGGTGGCTCATGTAGCTAATCAGGAAACATTTCTTTTTCAGATAAAAGAGGTATAGAAGATACATTATTAACATTTCTCAAATATTAATTAATGAATCTTCCAGTGTGCACTTAATAATAAATGGGCATTTACTAATAAAAGTTCCCTTCTGTTTTTTGAAGAAATGCTCTCAAGAGAATGTGTAACAATACTGAGATGCAGTGTCTAGTAGATAACTGAACTAACAGCTACCCACATTATTTTCTTTGTGCTGGAAAAATGCTTTTACGTCATTTCTGAGTATCAGAAGAGAAGACATTTGAAAGGAGAGAGTATCTGTGAAGAAATCCAAGTAGTGTACTATTAACATTCCTAAAGGCTGTTGATCTACAGACAAATCCAAAGAACTGTTCTGGAGTTCTGAATTTTGTGTCCAATCCTGAGGGCAGTGGAAAGACCCCCCCAACTGATTTCAGTGCTTATTTGATTTTGACTTTATATGCCCTTAGGGGATGTGATCAACTCAGAGTTGTAGAAGAGTATAGATATAAAACATATGTACTTGCACAATATAATTTTATTGACTTCAAAAAATTTTTAAGCTGGACCATTATTTTCAGTTTGGAATACTTCCCACTGAAGACAAAGAAAGTCACAAGAACTCTCTACCTAAGTATCTAAATATACATGTCGAGCCTGTCCTGCAAACAGTAAAATAACTATACTAAACATATATAATTTTGCAGGTTTATAAATTTGTGCAAGGTCAAGTACAGCATTTTAGTCATAAGTCCTGAACATATCTCTAAATCCTGCCTTAGAGAAGAATAAAAAAAAAGGGAATGAATAAATTTTAAAGGAGCAAGTGTGATGTGATTTAAACTATTGGGTCAGAGTCTTCAGATTACATTTCTTTTAGTCCGGACAATGATATTTCTATGTCATCTGGATCATAAACTACATCTATTTTCCTTTTAGAATGTTACTCTCCATTAACTGGAGTGTACCCCATCCCTGATTCTATATTTGTCTTGTGGAAAGCACATCATCAACGTGTGAGAGCTCACACTTGGGTATTGCATGCATATTTCATGTGGCTATCTAAAATCCTCAACTCCCCGTCTCTGTGTTTTTTCCCTTGGTTTATAAATTCAGTAATCCTTCTGTAAATATTTTTGCCAACTACTAACACGCTGGGGTTTTGTTTAGACATTCTACTGTGTGCCCCCTCTTTAGAGAGTATCTTCATAATTCTTTCAGACTTCAACTAAAATCAGTGTTTTTAAAAAAGACTTTCTGTAGGACAGAGCTTAAAAAATTCAAAATAATTAGATTATGAGTTTAAAAATAATTTTCCATCTTGCTTGTAGAAAAAAATAAAAGGCATCCTCAAGAACTTGCATGGCAATTTTGGATCCAAGTATATTGAGAAGGAGCTCCATGTTGCTATGGACTTTCCTGAACAGAAACAGGCAAAGCAAACTGACAAAAATTGGGGTTTAAGTTATGTAATCATTGGTGGGGCACACCCAGAATATGTCAGTCCTTAGGAACAGACTGACTGTCTGGGCTGTGTGCAGCTTTACCTTCCAAGGACAAGGGCTCAGAGACCTCTGTTTCAGAGGGATAAAGATGCAGCCAGGCAGGACATCCCTTCCCGTGAAAGAGAAATTCTTTTGGAGAAAATGAGAGTCTGTCTTGAAAGAGATAAGCCTGTATGAATGCTCAAGGGCAGCTGGGTAACCTGCCTTGCCTGGTTTCCAGAAACATGAAAATACAATTTGGCATGAGCAGAGATTCCACCTACAGCTTTGCAGCCCTTTGCCTTTGAAGAACCCAGTGTGTGTGTTAGGATCATTTATCACCACTTCCTACAGGCAATATATTGTTTGACTGCAGTTTTATCTTAATTTACAATACATTGGCTTTAGATTGTTTAGTACTAAACATCAGAGCTAAAAGAAATAAGGAAAAAAAATAAGCTAAGATTAAATAGCAGGATTTATTCCCTGATTTTATGTCACAGAGAGTTTAGAGCAATAAACAGAAGTGAGTTAAAGATAATAATAAAAAAATCTCTACCATAAAACATATTTGCTGATTTTTACAATTTAAGAACATCTTTTTGGTTGGTTCATAAAACTAAAGTGGTCAAGAACTATACAATATCTAATTAGTGGGAATGGAGGATGTAACTGACTCTTTTTGGCTCTTACTTTCATTGAACTTCATATTTGGTTGCATGATGAGAATATCAAGCTCCATTCCAAAAAATCCTTGGTGGAGGGGAGGTCCTGCAGATACTCTCTACAGGGCCACAAAATAAAAGCAGAATTATTATTAGCAACCTTGAATTCCCTATATAGGCCATCATGTCTGCCTAGTGAAAAAATGTCAGGGTGGCACCTCAAAAAACAGTTGATAATCTCCATTATGATACCAGAATCACAGAAGTTTTAGATCATGAAAAATTTGAGTGTGGAAATTATTTTTTCCCCTCATAGTCTCAGAATGTGCTTTAATTTTTAATTGAGTGCAATTTCCAGCTGTCATCCCCAGCATTCCTCCATTCTCAGCTGTTGTCTCGTAAATGGCTAGAGAATGCTCTTTCACTATTTAGCACTAATTAATTTTGTTAATTAAATGTCACCCTGCTTTTTTCCTTATTAGAGTTTTTGTACCAAAATGGTTCCCTGGACATTGCTGCTAAAATCACTAAAGATTAAAAAGAAAGGATGGAAATTGAATGTGCAAGCACTAGAGAATTCATTAAACGCATTGCAAGACTTGCAAATGCCTCTTGACAACCGGGATGGGAAGTGTAAGATACTTCCTTCCAAGGGTGAGTTAATAGGCCAGCCATTTCTGTCAAACCTTCTGTATATTGGTGAGAAAGAGTATCACAAAGTGGTGAATTCAAAAACCAGTGTCAACATGTAATCCTGTTCTGATATTTCTCATTATAGCTGATACATTGTCAGGGAATTTCCCTGTATTAATTATATAAAGCCAGCAGATAAACATCTTTTTATTGCTTGTTTCCTTTTTGAATCTGACGTGACAAGTGTGTGTGAAAAAAAAATGAGAAAGGCAGATTGTCTTAGTCCAATTTATTGGTGACTAATCCATCCATTAAAAAAAAAAAAAAAAAGGAAAAAAAAATCTTGGATTGCTTTCTGGGGCATGCATGTGTGTCTATGGAAGCTGGCAAGGGGTCACATAAAGATGAATGCTGTTTTTTTAATCCTCTAGACTATGGCAGAGCATGATGCATCTGATAATAGGTTCTTTTGTAGTGTTGAAGGGTTTTGCTGGCATGGTACCCAAGTAGAGGCCAGTTGTATTGAGTAACATGTAAAACTGCCAATGAGGAATGTAGTCCAGGATATTACCGGGTGAAACATGCAATCTTCATTGATTTCCTGACACTGCCATTAATAACAAAGCCAGGGTTTCCCATAAGTCCCTGAAGTTTTTAGTCAGCACATTCAGCTAGTTCTAATTGTCATTCATCCCTCTCTGAGGGCTTCTTGTGGAGCAGGGAGAAAGAGAAAGGGCTCCTGCACCTGGTTGTGTTTCCATGGGCTGGTTCTGCTCGACCTTTCTCACCTGCATGGGAGCACATCAGTGGAAGGTGCTGAGTACAGCGACCTGGGAGAAACCTCTGCTGGATTTTGTGTCAAGGTTCAGATGATATCAGAATTAAGCCCGATATTTCTGTCAGCTTTTGGGAAAATTGGGTGGGGGCATCAGTGAAGGATCTTTTGCTCTTTGTCCTTTGGTTATATATGTGCTTGAAATGCACAAGGATGGCCCAGATTGTCAAAGGGGGTGATCATGTGTACAGATAAATTAAACCAAGTCTACTTATCTAAATGCCACGTTCAGCCTAATTATTCCCAGACAGCATCTGGAAATCTTTAGACAGGATTACATATGCAACTGGAGTTTATGAAGTTTAGTTCTCTAAAACACTGTTACTCAATGTAAAGCCTCTCTTTCTCTGTGGACTCTTTCCCTCCCACAGCCCCAACAGATCATGATCCTTAAGGGGAAAAATGTCTGTCTTACAAATGCATGTAATCGGGAGCTCTATTGCACAGTCGGGATTAGATTTATGTTTGCTTCTTGAACTTGCCAGCATTTCAGTTTGCATGCACAGAGACACAGGGTCGTGGGATCCTGTTGTATTTGTTTATTAGATAGTGTATTATTTAATATATTTTCTATTAGACCTCTCTTGCCTGTTTCTATATGAGCAAAAAATTCACTGTTGCTATTTGGGGGATATAAACACTATTACCAAAGGATATAGTTTGGAGAGTTTTCTATAGCAGGAGACTTTTCTAATTCCAGTGAGAAGCTGAGACAAATAGACAGGACAGTATGCATGGAGTAAAATGCTAACTTAAAATAAATATTTTAGTATAAATCTGTATGTTGATATTAGGTAAAATGCACAATTTTGGGACTCTAATAGATTAGTAAATGGAATTCTTTTGTCTGCTGGCGCATTTTCAGTTCTTTAACTATTAACTTTTGGGGGTCTGCTGTTCTTGAAGCTGTTTCTGTTGCCCACGTGCACATTTACATAAGAATGTATGTCCAAAATGTTCTTCACAGTTTAAAGAAGCATGAGTGCAGGGCAGCCACAGCTAAACGGTTGTGTGTGTCCCATGCTGACACAACATGGAATGCATTTGCTTTGCAGGCTCTTACAGACACCTTAGAGAGCTGAAACTGGTGTCTCTCAATGTCCAAAGTCAGCAAGGTCCATCCCTGGCTTTCCTTCTGTGTTCTATAACATCCTCTCTTGGCAACAATCTCTTCTTTTGGTAAACTCATAAGAAATACAGGTAGCTTGTTATCAAAAATACATTGAACTGATCTATTTTCTAAACATTTCAAAGTAATGAATGAATTCCCAGAATTTTTGCCAGATTATCCACAAACAAGCAAACACAGAAAGGCAAGCTCCTTTTTCCCAACTAGTTCTTTGCAACTTATACTTCAGTTGGTTCTAGAAATGTGACAACCTTATAAGAGTGATGAGAACAATAAAAATAATTGAGATGAGAAACTTCTAGAAGAGGGAAGTACTTGGCTTAGATAATAGAAAAATGGAAAAGAAAGGGCAAAATTAGAGAACAGATTTTTTAAAAGTAGTAAGGACTACATGTATTGGCATCCCTAAAAGAAATGAGATAAAACATGCCCAACTAAATCATTACACATCTGGCTAACGTATAAGCATTACTGGATCTCAGTCAGGCATAATATCAGGAAAAAAGCTAATTTATTTTTCATATTCTAAACTTATAACTGGCTGAGAGGTAGAAATTTTCCATTATTGGAAAATTGCTTAGAAATAAACTAAAGAAAGGGGACTATTGAGATAATCTTCCTGCACTGCCAAAACTGTACAGTCAATACTGTAATAATAATAATAGCAATAATACCCTTTATCCTTGATATTGACATGCTACGAGTATCGAACAACTGTGTCCAAAAAGCCCACATGCAACACTAATCTGTGACCCCGGGTGTTGGAGGTGAGCTGTTTGCTAGACACAGGAGAAGATTAGGCTGCCTTGTGTGTGGACAAGAGGAGTATTATAGCCTCTCTGGGAAACAGGCTGTCATCAATTATCTCTCTCCTGCACGGGTCACCGGGGTCTAGGGAAGTCAAAGCCAGCTCTGCAGCAAGCAAGATCTAAACCTTGATCTTGTCATTGATCCTCCCCAAATGCCCTTTCCCAGGAGTGCCTCGTGCCAAGGTAAATACAGTCATTTGTGTGACTTCTCCCTGTTAGATCTTGCATGTGGCCTGTCAGGCGGAGAGGCAGCATCTCTGGCGCTGCGTTTGCTATTAACTGAGCTCCAGCAAGTTTAACTCAATTGCAATCATGTCCCAGCTTAAGTGCCAGGGAGCCTTCTGTGACTTAGAGCATAATGCCAATCTGGAGAGGGCTGTGATGGGAGATTAACTTGTAGCAACAGCATACTGACTGGGACAGAGCACAAAAATAAGAGCGGAAGTAAGCAAGATCGAAGATTAAACTCCAAACACCAGTAGATACTTTTAGAGATTACCAGAGAGTGGCCAAAGAGAAGAAATGTGAAACAGACTATAAAAAAATAAAAATCTCTGTGGTTGTAGGAAAGGAAGTGAGAAGTTATTACACACATGGTGGTCATGTCTGAAAATGCAATCCTTGTGTCTGAGGAGATATGAGGGAAGAAAGGAAAGATGAACTCCTTGAGTTGTGACATTTCGCTACAGCCAAAATGTGGGGGATTTGAGGGATCTCATAAATTGAACAGGGCACTGAAAAAATCATTTTTACAGCTTCTGTAAATAGCAACATTTTTAAATTAAAACTGGGACTTGGCTATAAAAGTCCTTTGTCTGAATATGAGCTATACTGTGAGGGAAAGATTAGTGAATCTGAAAAGACAATAAAAGAAAAAGAAAAATGTGGGTTTCAATGAGAAGAGAAAAATCTTTGTATTTGCAATAGATGGATAACATGGATTAACCAGGAAATTTAGTTATTCAGTCTCTGTCTGTGATCTTGTTGGCACCATAAGAGCCTTTTAGCTCTGCAAGCCCAAAGATTTGTGGTGGTTCTGCTGCAGAGGAGTCAGATCACTCAGGCCTGTGTGCAGTACAGGAGGAAAAATATCTGCTGCCAGTTACATGTGGGACTGAGGCTTTGAGTGTTTGGCTTCACACATGAGCACCTCGGGCGCAGAGAGATTTTCATCCTTTGAAAACTGGTCTTCTCTTTAGAAACAGGCACAGAGAGATTTTTTAGCCACTGAAAACTGGTCTTTAAAAACCTTAGTAATAACAGGAGTTTGAGCAATTCCTTGTGGGAGCTGTCGCATTGACTTCTGTTCCACCTGTGTATGTGGAGATTATTGCTCTTTTCTGGTGTAGTGGTTTTTGTGTGGCTAACATAATCGATATTGTCATAAGAACTCAAGAATTTATGTTAGCTGATAACATGATTTGCAGTCAGAGCTTGATTTTTTCCCTAAGAAATTAAAAGATGGTGAAACAAAAGAGAATTTAAGAAGAAATTATGTGCAATCAGAGATTGTTCTATTTCCTAAGAAATTAAAAGACTTCCTGGAAAAAAACCCAGAATTTAACAAGAAATTAAAATATGGGAGAATTCATTCCCTCCATGCATTTCACAGTTCTGAGCTACAGGTACCTTATCTGAGTAGCCTTGGGTGACCTTCAAAGTCATTGTTGCTGGTAACAAGATCTTTTCCACTGACTTATGTGCAATGTTTGTCCTTGAAAGGCACACTAAGCTAATATTTTGGAAATCGTTTTCTGGTTTAGATTATCTACTATTTAAATCTGCAAGTTTCTTGTGATACTGGTGAGTTTTTGTGCCGTCTGGTTTCTCAGAGATAAGGTCCCCTTTTCTCTACAGCTGGCAAACAATCCTTTCACCATACCTGTCACTGCACAGCATAACTGTCTAGGAATGCAGTTACAAAACAAAACAAAACAAAATTTCATTGAATTAGTATATTTTTCCCTATTGTTTTATGCTATTGTGCTGAAATAGTAATGCATTATTTTTTAACCAAACATTTAATGTTGCCTCTGTTTTATCTGTTTTGGCATATGTCATCTGTTGCTTCTGCAACATAAATGTATGAATATAAGATCATTGGTAAAATCTGTGTACATTAAGTGAGTCATATGCAGTAATTTTGGCATTGAAGCCTGTATTTAGGAATCTAGTCTCTTAGACTTAAAAAAAAATAGAAGGAAATATATTTTGGTTGAGAAACAAGCACAGACAGTGTTACTCACGCCATAAGCTATTGGTTTGGAATGTAAATTTTTTAAAATAAAATTTATTTAACGGTGTGTGTCTCTAAGACCCAAGTGGTGCAGTGCAGTTCTGTAGGGAAAACAGGTAAATTGTGCAATGAGGGTAAAAAATAAACTCATGAAAAATGACACAGTTGAGCTGTGCCATATTTTGTACAACTTGCAATCCGTCATCCTTGGTTTTAACATATTCAGAACAGTTTGCTTAACGTTTTTCCAGGAGAGAAGGAAAACTAAGATGTTGACATAGTTTCTGAAATATTCACATGAAGATACAGAAGTAGGGACTAAAGCAGTTACAGGCTGCAAGCTATTTTTATGTTCTCATGTTCACTCACAGAATTAAAGCCTTCACTTAGTCTGTATTTCCTGTACTCATGTGGTCTCTTTTTCTTTTCATCGTAAATGAACATTTAACTATGCAAATATAAATCCATCATTTTGTTATTCCTCCTCATGATCGTCAGTAAATTGTTAGATCCTGTTTCTTTCAGTGAAATAATCTTATTGTGTAACAGAATTTAATTTTTTATTAATCTATCAGACTGCAATTAATGTCTGGTTTAGTATCTGGCAACAGAAGACCACGGAGAAGTTCAGATGGACTGTGAGCTAAATATTTTGAGATCATGCATTTTGAAAGAATGAAACAATGGAACCCTGAGCAGGGTATGCTCCATACCTGCCAAAGGCACCCAAACTGCACTTTGTTGTGGGAAATATCAAATATCTGTGCTAATGAAAGCAGGAGGGAAAGATTGAGACATTCAGGCTACACATAGGAATATTCTTTTTTTATTTCTGCAAGAAGAAAGCACACAATAGCTATTGATGGGCTGAAACACATGTGCCTTCCCAAAATACCTCATAAATACACACAAAACTCCTCATCATTATCAGAATAATGATGAGTACTGACATGGCCATTGCTATATTTTACAGACAATCAATGAGTGCTTTAGAAACTCTTAGGAGCTGAAAGGAAAGCAAAATGCAAGTTCTCATTTCTTATTGAGCTACTTTTGCATCAACAAAGTTCACAACAACCATATGGTTTTCCAGTGTTTTGTTTTCTCAGTTCTCTGCCAACTTCATTTGTCAAAGAAATGTCAAATATACAAACCAAAAGCCACAAAATCTTCGACCTAAGGAAACTGTAAACCAATTTCAGAAAACAATTTAGACCATAAAATTTTGCAGATTTTTGTCCAAGTCCCTTTTTAGCAGCTGTGTATGAAAACATTTTAGTTTTTTTCATTGAGCAGTGCTTCTTGTTAGCTATACTACAACACTGTCATGCAAGTCAGAATAAGGTACAAATTCAAAGCACAAGAGCAAAGATAATTAACAGTGAACAGTATCCTTTCTGACTAATAAAGAAAATAATAGCTGACAGACTACACAAAAATCTGAGAAAAAAAATCCATAAATCAAGGACGTTAATTGTTATTTCCACCACTTGTTAAGATGAAAGATGACACTATGTAGGCATTTTCTCAGCGTGATCTCTCATAAACAGATGTCCAATGCCTTGGGTAAACCTGTACAAACTGAGAAGTATCTACTGACTGCATCATTAGTCTTCTTCTGATTTCAAGCCAGGGATGCTGGAGAACAAATTAGTCAACTGATCCTTGCCAAAGTCAAGTTTTATTAAGGAAAAGCATTTGTTGCAGGGTAGAAAGGAATGCTGTGTTTATGCTGAAATTTATATAACAAAGTCCCAGTGAAAAGATAATTTTTTAATTTCACTTTTGAGTAATTAATTGCAAACGTTATATTCTTTTTCCTTTGTCCAATTTATGATGTACATTCATCATTCCTCTAAAGGATCCACTCTTAATTCTTTAAAAAATATGAACATACTTGAGGATACAACACTTGACATTCAAGTAAAATAGCACATTTTCTCAGTGTCATTATTCCCATGTACTCTATTCAGCACGGCTTCCCTGCCTTTTCTACACCTAATAGAAGAAGTGAAGTGAATCACCAGGTCACCCATATGTGAGTTGTCAGCTCTAATAAGCCTGTAGGTAGCAGTGAGCAACAAAACCACTTCTGGTTTTGCAAGGCAGTATTACCTGGTGGAAAAAGAATGATACAGATCCTGATGTTTTTTCCCTTAAAAATATATGTAGAATTAGTATGTTTTCCAGGGTGTTTTGTTTTCAATGAGGCTAATTTTTTGTAATATTTGAAAAGTGGATTTAAATATCAGAAAGAAAAAATCATTTTTTTAGGGATATACCAGTCTGAAAAGTGGAGGATAATAGAATGAAATCAAGAAAAGAATAATTTACACTTACACCAGGAAAAAAATTTTGGCAGTGAGTGATTAGCTCATGGAAAAATACTGCAAAAGCCGTAATGGAAGATGGGCTTTTGTATCTCTTATCTGTAAATTTCTGATAAAAAATATTATCTTGAAAATTACATTCAAGAAATGGATTAGACAAATGTAGCATTTCTTACCATCTCTGCCATCTATACATTTGTGCTTTCTTTGTGTGAAAGCAAACAACAATGAATTGTCAGAAGCTGATTATCAAGGAAGTAAGTGGCCTTAAGAGAAAAATTTAGTTATATTGAAAACAGGTTTAAAATAAGGCTGGTTATTGTTTTATTGTCAATGTTTAGCTCTTTGTATTAGATGAGACAACATATATAATTAGAGACTAAAAAAAAACACCCCACTTTTGTACAGAAAACCCTGGGAATTTCTCTCAGAAAAAAACCTCATATTACAAATGGGGCAAAGGTGCAAGTGAGCAAGTCGGTCCCTTTGGTAGAACTGCGGCACCTTTCCACCACTACTTCAGAAATTAAACTGAACGGGATCTGGGGGTACCTGCCGAGATCTGACCCTAATGGCGCTGATAGGCACTCACCTATCGGAGTGCAGCCTGAATGGAATCACACCCAGGAATAATAAACCCTTTAATAATGGCTGTCCTCACCCCGCACAGAGATTAGGGGAGGTGTCCTGCTCCCGTTGAGTGCAGCAGGAATTTGGCTTCAGGCACAGCAGGGCGGTGCTGTGAGGCTCCAGGGACAGGGAGCTCAGAGCATCTTCACTCATCCCCAGGACTCCCTCCCCAGAGCCTGCTCCTGGGGGGCTGCTCCAGCATCTCCTCCCGCTCCAAATTCCTCTGTTTTCCCCGCACATTGCTGCTGAACACATTGCTTTGCACTGGAGTAGCACCGCAGTAAGCAAGCTCAGTGCACACAATAATATATTAAATATTATACTGAACTATTAAGTCTATTGATCTGGCCTGTGTTAGTGTTTCAGAGGTATTCTGATGGCTCCAAAGAGAAGCTCCTTCCTAAAATTATCATCATCACAAATTTTAACAGTGCATGTTAATGTTTAGCTGCTGGTTTGATTAATAATTTCCCTAGCTTTGTGTAGACAGCAGAATAGCTGTCAACATTTGTCTCCCAAAGTCTGATAATTAAAAATAACATTTAAAAATTAATTAGAAAAAATTAATGCCTATTGGCAGAAAATAAAAGTAGTGGTTGTTTCCATATCTTTGGCCTGTTTCACACTGCCTAGTAACAAATTATTATTATTGTAAAACAAGATAAAATATCTTCCTGGAACTTTTTGGAAAATTCAGTATGATTTTGAAATTGCTATACTTACATTCAAGGAGATGCAAGTAAAATATGAGAAAGCCATAGAAGCATGTCATCTCGAGTGTTTTACCCGTGGCATTTAAAAATGCATATTTTTTTTGTAGTCTTCATCACATCAGGTCATTAATTTGAATGCATCTATTAAATACTGAAGATAATATGATAAATCTTAAAGAAATATATACAGAGCTGCCATGACATTAGGATGTCTTTGGTTAATATTGTCAAGGTGAAGCACCACTAGAAGCTTTTATCTACCACTGGGTTTGTTTTGGCTTTGGTGTTTCTTTGGTTGTTGTTGTTGTTTTGGCTGGGGGTTTTTTGTGGTTGGTTGGTTGGTTTTGGGGGGTTTTTTTGTGGTATAAAAACTTACTCCTTTTAAGTTGCATTTTCTTCCAAAGCCAAGTAATAAGCATAGACAATTTGAACCTAAGCCTATCTGAATTTGTGAATACAATTTGTCTACAGAGGCTGTAACTCTATGCATTATGGCTCTATAGGTTCTAAAATGCAATAACTAGATATATTATAACCTAGCATAAAATGTGTTAAAATTTGCCATCAGAGGAAATGTTTCAAAGGATCTTGAGAATCTGAATGTTTGCTAAATACAAAAACCTACAGATTGCCAAAGGGAGATTAAGATATAAAAATACTCATATACAAAGCATTTCTTTAGTATTTTAGTTATTACTGTTATTATTATCTGCAAGACTTGGATGCTTCCTGCTTCTGTCTCAATTACGTTTTTCAAAGAGTTAGAAAGTAATTATTTCAAATTAAGCTGCATATTGCTGAATGAACAGGAGTTGAATCAACAGCACATTTAGATAGAGGTATAAATTTAGTAATTCCAAATTTTATATTATTCTAACTCCTATTCCCAATCAGAACTATGCTTGAGGGTCTCTTCTGAAAATATCACCCTCCCAAGAGTAATGGGAATGTCTGACGCCAAAAAACCTGCACACAGTAGTGCAAGGAGAGCTTGAATGTTTAATTTCATATGCAAGTTCTCGCTGCACATGAAAGTACCTGGTTACCATGGCTCTGGGCAGCACAACAAACCTCTCAGCACAGCACTGTGCTGGAAATGACTCTCACGGTAACTTTATTAAATATTTAACTTCGGAAAAACTTAATAGAGGCCCCACAACCCTCATTTTCCAGGGATTTCCATGTGCTGTGTGTAAACACTGGTGGCTTGTGTGGGACCAGTTCAGCCACAGGACCCAGAAGAGAAATGTCCTGGCCTCTCCAGAGACTGAACTGTGCTTTGCTGAGGTGTCTCTGTCTGTTGGGATGAGTCTGACAGATTCACCTGAGGAGCTCCAACCTCAGACTGGCCATTGCCTTTCTGGGGAAGGGCTTAATTGCAATTCCAGGCATGACATTGTTTGGATGGAAGGAAGATGGCTGAGCTTCCTTTCTCTGTCTCTTTCTGCCTTAGTTGTGTATTCTGGGTAAGATTTTGGGGGTTTTTGTAAATAATAATATTAAAAATGTTAATAGTATCAGAAAAAGGACATTGACATTAGGTCAGTGATAGAGATGTTTGCTTCAGCTGGAGAAAGCTGAGGTTAAATCCTTAGGCTTATGGGCATGTTCCTCTTAAGCAGTTTCATTATTCACCTCTTTTCATGAACCATAGGTAAGACATAACTAATTATACCGGAGTGTCCGCCATGTGTTAACAGTTTAAATGTCCCCAGTTTCAAAAAGCAATACAGAAGCTCTAAGTTTTGTGTGCTTTCATGCTACAGTAGGGGAAAATTGAAGAAAAAGTACAGAAAAAATCATTTTAAAACCCCAGGAAAACAGAAGACATTAGGTGGAAGAACCTGAAAGTTATGGGTGTGCAAATCTTGTAAACTCGCCCACGTTCCTCCTTATTGCCTACAAAGCTGGGAGGAACATATGACAGCTGCTTAGAGGCAGGGTGGAAAATGATGAGTCGGGGAGAAAAGAAAAGGAAGTAGTAAAAGACATCTTATTCTCAAAGTACCTACTGAATGCGGAGGAGTCTGTCATCTGGCACCCATCAGGATATAAACCCTGGAACAGACACAAATAAATCCCAGAGGGAAGTTATCAATACTTCAAAGACACCAAAGTTCACAGTTAGCTAGCAGTAGGCAGACCTCAAAAGTTTATCGGAACAGAAATAGGAAATATATTTCCCAAGAATGAACAGTCCCAAGATTTAACTCTTTCTCTGCTACTTCTTAGAATGGTTAATTTTTTCTTAATTAGTATTTGATGGAGAGCTTGTGCTAATAAACTTTAACCTATGTGATATCCGTGAAACATTCATTATTTCCTATTTGCCACTCAAACCATGCGCTTTTATTTATGCTTCCTTGTTGGACAAGTAAAATATTCAACAACAACAACAACAACAAAACCCTATCACTACACCAAATTCTTATAAATTTTGTTTTTCTGTGAACACTTAACTCTTTGTGAGGACTATACAGGTATTAATATAGGGAACAGCAATTCTTCAGCCATTTATGCAAACAGACTCTTAATCGTCCAGATGTTCATGAATAGTAAATAAAAAGCAGTGAAAACATGAATGAATGGAGCAGCTGCTCAGAATGCTGAAGAATGTTTGCAAACACCATTTTGAAGTATGCAATCAGCCCTGGTTCAGAGGGAAAACTTGGATAACCAACAAAAAGTTTGAACAAGCAACTGAACATGTCCACAATATTATCTAGTCTATCCAAACTTTGAAACTGTTCAGCTGAAACGCAACTTTCCTGTACTTTTAGGATAATTTCTTGCTCTCAAACGGATCAAAACGAGAGGAAGAAAAACACTAACATGTTTGTGTTGATATGTCTGTTGATATGATGGTGCAGAGCTCCTCAGCCACATGCACATATTAGCACGACTGCCTTACTTCGTGGTGCTTTAGGTGTGCAGGTCCTGAATTTCTAATCAATGAACCATCAGCTGTCAGAAGCCAGGATCAGGGTATTCCACCTGCTCCTCTCTTCTGAAATTCCCAAAAATAAGGGGTTTACAGATTTGGTGAGTGGAAAGGAATACATTTTGCTCTGTTAATTGCCCTGATGAAGGCTGCTCCAGGAGCGCATCCTGCCTGGAGGAGGCCAGGACCAGCTGGGTGTGCCCACAGCTGCTGCTGGGGTTGTGCTCATCTTGAAACCCCAGAGCAGATTCTTCTCCCGTTCCTGTCTGTCTCCAGCAGTGAGATTGCAAGGAGGGTCTGGAAACATGAGCTATACTTTCTGTCTTTCCAAATTTGCTATTCTTTTTATTTTAGTGTGAGTTCAAGCTGACAAACAACTGCTCCAGCCCAATTCAGTCGAATTTTTCAGCTTCCCTTTCCAAATCCATTGCAGCTGAATGAAGCATGTGATAAGTTCCATTTTCAAAATTCTTAGATTTCAGGCTTTGCAGAGAGTTGCATATTGAAAGAATCATGTTAACACCTGGGATGTTGAGTACACTTCTTGTTTACTCGTGTGCCAGGTGCAATTTTGTGTAGCTGGGAAGCTTGCAGGAATAAGCAGGAAAACAAAGAGCAGCTAAAGGACAGTGAAAAATGGCAAGGAGACCACTGAGAAAAACAAGGCACAGGCATTTAGCTGGCCTCAGAGGTGGCAGAAAAAATAAAACCCCTCTTAAAGACCCAGAAGGGATTTTGCAGAACTTGTTGCAATCCAGGAGGTTAATCTAAGATGCTGAATCAAAAACTGGGTATCGGGGACGTGCCGTGTATACCACATCAGGGAAAAGAATTTTTTTCAAGATGGATTTTTATTTTCATTTACCTCACCCCATTTTTTTTCTGTTTCTGTGTTGTAATTTGTGCTCTCATAAAATTTAGGCTCTCAGAATTTAAAGGCATTGCTGTGTTCTTGCTGTGCTTACTGTAAAGAAAAAATACAGCAGGATGCACCCAAAATCTCTGAGTAGCCATCTGGTCAATGCTGTCTGGCCCATTTATCCATCAAAATTAACTCAGTGCTGGTTCTAAACTGAGCACCTGCAAACCACAGCAGATAATGAATTTCCTCTCTTTGCTTCCTTTATAACCCATCTGCAGGATTGAGCTCTGCTGCTGTAGCAGCAACTGATATCAACAAACTGACAGTTCAGATATTTTGAAAGAAGGAAATTTCAGAAAGTAAAGTTTGGAAGGAAGAGTAACAAAATCAGCAAAAAAGAATACTGGATGATTGATATTGTTTTTCATGAATAATTTCTGCAATGCTCCCTTTTGCATCAATTATTAGTTTAAAATATTGGCAGCAACATTAACGCAAGAAAACAAAAAAGTGCTCCTTTGTGTATACACACACAAGCTGGCTTCAAGAATGAAGTATCAGAAATTTAAGATAAGAGATGTTGAGAAGATCAGCCCAACTGTTTCAACTGCATACAGGCAGTACATAGCAGAATTTTTTATCTCCAAACACCAACCAGTTTTATGGGTTTTGTTCCAATTTGGTTGCTGACTCAGATTTCCTGTTTAATGTGCCTTGTCTGAAGTGCAATGAAGCCAGTGCAGAGGTCCCATTAAGCTTTAATAAGTCCCAGTTTAGGCCCACAGCAGAATGGACATACTTACAGGCATGGAGGTGTAGCAAAATTACAGCTTCGCTGGGCTACCAATGTCTAACAGGCCAAGTAACTACCAGGATAAGTGTATGGATTTGTGTCAGTGATTTTCTAGTTCCGTCATTTTAAATTCATATTGTCAGGCTAAAATCTACTCCCATTGAACCTACAAGCGAAATTCATACTGATGTAGCCCGGAGTTCCTCCTCATGGCTTTTATGTTTTATGGAAATCCCTTGAGCTCAGAATATCAAGGACATTATTCTATATTGGCATACAAATATCATCACACTCGCTGTCATTTTTTATTAGTTTTAAGATATATGGTCCTATTCCTGTTTTGACTAAGTATGCTCTAAAATTTCCAGTAATCTGTGGAAAAGAAGCTGACTTGCATGCCAAGTCAGCTTATTTTTTTCATTAGCCTTTGCTACCCTTCTAAATTTTCTCTGTCAAAATATAAATATACAAAATGTTCACTTTGGCTCTATGTCATCAGCAGCTCCTAGTGGAAGGTGTTCCAGCTGATGCCTCATTTGTTTGTGGGGATCTCACATCATCTGTGTCGTTCATCTTCTCTTTCAAATTTGGCTGACCACCTTTGGCTCTCCACCTTTCGTCAGGAGATAGGAAGAACAAAAAAATAACTTCTGGCAAGCTGTTTTGAAACCATTTCCCAACATTATTGTAATGAAATGAATGGGAAGGTGAGGTGCTGTGCTCGCAAAAGTAGCAGCATCCAGGAGACAGGTGGGAGTTCCTCCGGCATCTTGATTTTTGGGTGCTGATAGAATGATTTGAGACCTCCATACATGTTTCCAGATCAAAACCACAGCACTAAGAATCAAGGTACATAGGTTTAATTCCAGAATGTTCAGTTAGGTTATTCTCAGAGTTTCCAGGTGGAGGTGAAATACTGAGCAGCATCGTCTCAGATGATTCCACTTTAAATATTGACGAGGATGGGAAGCTTTGCTAATGATGGCAAAGGCTTATTTGGATATATTCACGCAGATAATGCAGCAGAAGTTGGTAATTGAGTAATGTAAGACTCATAATAGGGTAACATCTGCAAAATCTGGGTGATGGTATAGAGCTGATGATGCATGTTTGGGGGATGTGGTGTGCATAACCCAAGATTTTCATTTTTAGTGAATAAACCTTATGCATGTTTAAAAACAGTTAAAGCATAAGGATAAACATAGAGCTTCACTTAAAACAGCTTACACTTTTTCAGCTATTCCCTTTGATTTCCTGTTTTGTACATCTAATGCTTGGCCCCTACAGCTTAATTAGAAAATGCTGAGTATTATATCGATGAATGGTCAGAAAACTTGTAATTTTTTTATCCTTCTCCCTCATTTGAAATCCCACATGGTGTATTTTTAAATGGAAATGAATTATTATAGTATGACTGGTCATAAAGCATTTTTTTCCCAGAGAACCATGTCATGAAAGGGCATATGCACAGAGCTAAGTGTCTAAAATGAGATCTTTATAGCCATCTGAGACACTGAGAACAATGGACTGAGAGTGGTCACTAATGACATTGTTAATGATAGATACCATTACCTTAGAACAGATGTCAAAGTGAAATAGCATTATAGCCTTCAAGATGGACTGCCTTGTCCTTCTCAGTAAATCTATTAAGGTGGCTTGCAACAACAAAATGGGGGGGGGGGGTGTTTATTTTCTCTCCTTTCCATGAAATGCAACGTATTCTGTGCATTTGTAACATTTATCTGCAAAAAGATCAAGTAAAAAAACCCCAAACTTCACAGGCAGAACATGCAGGTGGGGGAGTAAATATAAAATATTAGAAAATAATATATATTTTAAAAATAATTCTGGTTAGACTAACTTAGAAGTAATCTGTGCTAAAATCAAAGACAAAAATAGTGTCAGCATGAATTAGGAAGAACAGGAACTTTGGATTGCTGTAGCTGTATCTAAAGACTGCAGAGAAATCTGCGTGGTGGTAGGTTTAGGGCTTAATTTTAAGAACTGTATTTCTAATCTAGGAGATTAGAATTCTTGTGTCTGCTTGCCGACCAATCTCTGTGAGTGTGATTGCATGGGTCTAGGCAGAAATACAACCATGAGAACCCTTATTGAGGTAGGGATGTGCGACAGTGCAGGAGTAGAAAGATTAAAACAGAACAAGTTACCTGTGATTCTCACTTTATTTCATTATTTCTTTTTAGATGTGTGAATATGTAAGGTAAATTTGATTTTGAAGTTGTAAATTGCATAAATTAAGCCAATTAAGCATATAAAGGCCAAAAAAAGCATTTTGAAATGTATCTGAGAAAACTGACAGAAGAAAAGCCATTTTTTAATTTTTTTGACTTTTTGATTTTGTATTTTATTTACTTTCCATTCAGTAACAGATCCATAAGCATGTGTATCAAACACATTACTACAATATGAATTGTACTTTTAAAGTACAATAAATACAGAGTGCATGAAGTCACTTCAGATGACTTATTTGGAACTTCAGATGGAGTGTTGGTTGCAAATACTTGTCATACAAGCTATATGAAAATTTATTTTCTAGAGTGTTACTCTTCTGTATCTGTAGGTTTTCTCTACTACAGTATTTACTCCTATATGTGTTTATATCTCTGGTTTAATAATGTAAAAAAAAGAATGGACACAGTCTTTTGGCTAGAACTGTAGCTTAAATTATCATATCTGACAGCTAAATTGAGATATCCATCAAGCACACAAATGAATACCCAAAATACTCATGCATTATTCACCGGCTCTATCTCGATGATGTGCAGGGCCCCGGGATTGTCATCTGCTATTGTAGCTCCACGAAGTGCTTTGCAAGGTCCTAAGTGTGGTACCTACATTAGAAAGGTGGCTCAGGCAAAGGTGGATGCTTTTATGCTCTCAGAATTGTTCAGTCAAATTAAATCTGCAGTTTTAACGGGGTTTAAAGCATGTCCTGGAACAGGGGTCATTCTGACTGTGCAGGGGGAAGAACAGCAGAGGAGAGAGAATATGGATCATAAAAACTTGGTCCAAAGTCCAGTGAGTGCCACAGGATTGTTTCCATTTCTACTGATTTCAGAGTGCTCTGGATCAAGCTCAGTGCATTGGTCTCAGATCAAATTTCAACAAACTCACAAATACATTTCCTCACACAGACAGGAAATTTTGGTCCGAATTTTGCAGCAATCCTGCCATACAAATCAAGGGAACTTGTTATTGCTCTTGGTTATTTCATATCCTGAGTAATAAACAGGGAAAGTGCCTCACTTCACATTTTGCTTCATGTACTGGTTCGTTATCTTTGAAGCAGAATTTTTATCATTTTGCTGCTGTGCTGAACCTTGCCAAAAGAATCAGCAGAGGAGAGGTAAATGGAAATCCCCGTCCTTGCACTCCAAAGTGCCTCTTCTGCAATATCACTGGGGGCAGCTGGGGGAATATGAAAAATTTACAGAGACACACCTTTCCTTAAAGTGAGCTTCCAAGATCTGCTTTCAAGACAGGCAGCAGTGCTTGGAGCAGAAGGGGGATCAACAGCCTTTGCAGTATCGTGGAGAGAGGAGCTGCTCTGCAAAGTGACAAGGAGCCTGAGCAAGCTGAGGATGAGCCTAATGAGCACATGGAGGCAGAAGACAGTGATTTCCATGGGGCCCAGTGGGGTCTGTTTATTTGAGTCGGGATCTTTAATGAGCAGCTTGCCGCAGCGATGGTTATTGTCAGCACCTGTATCTGTCGCTGCTTATTGGGATTTCAGTTCAAACTGCTCCTGGAAATGGGATTTAGCTTTACAGTCAGGGTTTAAAATGACTCTTACGTGTTGCAACCTTGTACCATCTTTTCAGATCCTGGGCAAGAATTAGGGGTTGTAGACAGAGGACTTTTATGAGCTCAAACATGCTTGTGGCTGCCTGACACACAGCAAAGCATAGAACAGGTGCTGGGTCAGCAGCCTCCGTTATGTATTTCCTCAAATTAAAAGAAAAAAAAAATCCACACATTTTACTGAAAAGCCTCTGTGCTAGAAAGCAACAAAATTTTAAGCATTTCTGCTTTGGGGCTCTAAATGAGTGAACCAGCTGAATACTTACCTCCTTCTATAAGCAGGAATGTGAACATAAAAACAAGAGGTTTTTTCAGTTTTCATGAATTGGAAAGCGATAATTCAGAGATAACAGCCGTATGAGTTACGCACATGTGCAAGCAAGAGAAGGAGACTTGTAAAAAAGAGCCTCCATGTCAGGAGCTCCTTCAGTAATTCTTTTCCTAATACTTCATTCTCTCAATACTTTTTTTCCGATTCCAACAATGGATTTCTCCTCTGTTCTCCTCTGTTCTCAGCTGTGCCTCTCGCATGCTCTGCTGTTGATTCTGAGGTTGTCTGAGCATGTGAGCTGTGTAAGGGTGGGTGTTCCCTCAGAGCTATTTCATGAAGTAGGGTTTTAAAGAAACTAGAGGATATCAGAGGTGGAGGGTACAGTACACGAGAAAACATGGCATTGAAATGTTTTATCTCTTATTACAGTCCATGGAAGAAACACTGTTTAATTTCTGGCTCTCTGTAAATTGTTAGTATAAAAGTGGGAGGAAGCCTATTGTTAGCCCACTAATTCCTAGGAAGCATTAAAAAAACCCAAGTGATTTTCATGGCTAAAAATGCAAGTAGTGGCATTAAGCTGACCCAGGTTCTGAAACAATGGTTCTGAATCAGTTTTATGTCCAGTGTCTTTTATAACTTTACTTTGAGAAAGATGAATTTTCTTTCTTGGCTGTTGGAAAATAAAATAAATGGCTGACATTTGAACTGTTTGAGTACCCAACCACATTTTACTAGGCTTGTAAAATAGACTGTCTTAATCGTGAGTGGAACTTTTAATTTCATCTCACCCTGAGGTATGGAAGCTTGCAAACTCCTTTGCTAATGCTGATAAACCCTGCTCCTTCCAGGAAAGGGTTCTTCCACACCACATCCTCTGGAAGAGCCACTCTCATTGCTGACTTGTTTATGGACCAAACTGTCTCTCCCTGATTTATTTCACAGGAAGACCACTTTATCCAAGCAATTACACTGTTGAAAATTATATGCCCTTCTGAGCTGTTTTGGACAGGCAGGGATTCAAGATTTGCCTTGTTAGAGAACTGCAACCAAGTTACAAATCAAATTCTCTTCTCAAAATATTCATAAATGTGCACATGCTTTTATCTGTCTCTGCTGAAGGAAGAATAAAAGAAGGTGTTATCCTCAAATCTCTGAGATTTCTTGAGTTCTTAAAACATAATTGGAAAGTCCAAGGTCAACAACCTTATTTCCTTTTTTTTTTTATGTTCTCCTCTTTTTTTTAAATGTAATGAGAAGAAATATTTTAACAAAGAAAAGCCACTCCTTTCCTAACACTGAAGAGAAATAGAGTTCTTCCCCTAAGACTCTGACCTACAACTCCAAGAGCTTGCCTAGGAAAGGAGGGTGTCTGTTGTTCAAGTGAAATCATTCCTTTTGACCAGTCATTTATTTATTTTTCCTCATGACTGTGCTATGTCAGTTTAATGTTCCAGATGCTTGTGTTCTAAAAGCATCACACTCAATGCCTGTCTCTCAGAGATTTATGAGAGACCAAAAGAGGCCCACAAGTGCAAACAGGTGTGAGTGAACTTAGATGAAATGCTGGATTTCTCCTGATTCAGTTTTATCTCCAGTGCTGTATCATCAGTCTTTTAAGTCTGAGAACTTAATGTGCCCTGAAATCTTCCATATATTGGAATGTTTTGGTTCCAGCTCTTTGTTGTAGGTAAAATATGCTTTCTTTACTGCTGTCGAAATAATGCAATGAGCTTGTTGTTTCCAAAGATATCTTTTCTTTCTCTTCACATCTGGCAAAACAATCTATATCTTTTATCTGAAACCATATTATTGTAAAATGAGATAAAGCAGGAGAAACAAGAGTCCTCTGACCTGTGGTGGTCTTCAGATATTGAACAAAGCCAACTATTTTCTCCAATTGAATAAAACCCCTTTTTTCTAGTTTGGGCTTTTCTGGGGTTTGGGGTTTGGGGTTTTTTCCCCTTCATTTGGCAGTTCAGGTGCCCAGACTCAAAAAGCTTTAGAATCAATAGAAGTGTCAGTAAGAAGCTGTCAGAATTTGGGAATATTGACGTTTTTCAGTCAAGCTATGGATGAAAACAGAAAAGATAAAACTGACAACGTGAAACAAGGTGTAGAATCCTGTTCACGTTGCAGTCAATAACAGAGTTACTAAGATTTCACCCCAGGGATTTTTAAAAGCATGTGGGTGACCTGGGAGCCCTTATAATGGGGTTTTATGGTGCAAAGACACAAACGCTTCTTGAAGTTTCTGACTGTGACCCAAATTGAAGTGTTAGCTGGAAAGGTATATTGGGATTTTCTCTTCGTGATGTCTGCACTGGAACAAGGCAGCAATTCAAACAACCCACAACACTGGGGTTTGAAATCTCTGACATTATTCAGATGTGGAAGGTGGGACAGCAAACAAGTGTAAAAGGTTTTGTGCTTTTTTATTAATAGTTCTTGCTTGTGACCTGCTCTTCTAAAACTTCGGGAAATTCAATCTCTTCACTGAATTATTGCAAATTGTCTAATAGGTGTTGTGTTTTCAGTCCTTCTTTATGGTCCAGGCTTTCCTGCTATGCACCACCCTCAAACTGCACAGAAGCTTGGCTTTAGGTGCCATTTGTTTACAGTGTTCTCTTCCTTTGTGTTACAGTTACTGAGAAACTAAAGGGTAAATGGTCGCTGGGGGTTTTTTTCCATATACATTAATAAAATTAATAGAGAATACTCAAGAAACAGTTAAACGGAAAAGTATTTATATTCATAGCAGGCTTCTATCACTGAGGTTTGTCTGTCTCTCTGAAATAGCCACATTTTATGTGTATGGCCAAAATTAATCTGTATTGCAGTAAGTAAGGCTGAGTTGGTGAATTCTGCCCCCAGTTCCCTTGGTGAAGCTCGAGTTCGTTAGTATTTTATGTGTCCTGACCAAAGCACAGAGAGATTTAGTCAGTTAATTAACATGAAGAAATGAAATAACAAACAGCATATATAATGTTCATGAAAAATAAAGATAAGAGGAGCGTGCAATATACACATCTTACAGATTTAAGCATGTGATTTGATTTTATTTTTGTTTTTAGTAATTCCTCAATAATAATGGCAATAACACTCAGTTTATTTAGGATAAGAGATTTGGGCAAAAGTTTTCTTTGAGCATATTGAGGACATTCCAATGACTTTTTTTTTTTTTTTTTTTTTTTCATTTATAAGAGAAGAAATTATGTTCGTCTTTCATGTTTGATTTTTTTTAAAGTTCAGACAGTTCATCCTATGGATTCAGACTCTGCTTTCCAAAGTTGAGAATAGTTCTAAGTGCTCTAAGTATAATTTGTGACTTTCTTTTGTATTGTGTTGAAAATAATAACCCTCAAGATCACTACCTTTCTTTCCTCATGCAATTTTGAGCTTGGCTACGAGACAGGCCATTGGATACAGAGGTGCCTTCATATTGTCTTATGTATTTTCTTTCAAACCCCAGATTTTCTGGTTTCACTGAATTGTAATCTCTTTTTTTCACTACTGATGAATTTTTTTTTCCCCAGTTTCTTTCTGCTGTGCTCCTGATGTAGTGCAGGGAGCGCTGAACATTGTGCACTGCTCAGCCCAGTGCAGGGCCTATGCCTTTGCTTAACAATTAACTGCTGTAATGACTTTCACCATCTTCAGCTAAAACACATGCCCAACAGGAAGAAAAAGAGATAATCATTCTTTAGCCAGACACACTGGGAGCAATTAAAGGCAATGTTTTCCCCTTGCAGAAATTTGCAAATCCAAATTTCAATGCATTTAATTGTGTCCATAGGCTCCAGATCATCTTCGAATCCCTGGGTAGGAGCAGCTCTTTCAGGGGTGTGGGTTTTGTGTAGCAGAACCCAGAGGTGAGCCCAGTGCAGCTGTGACAGAAGGGCTGAGCCTGTCCTGGGCTGCCTTGGGTTGTACTTGGATGTTGGATAGATCAGGATGTGGACAAGTGTACAAGCATCTCTATTGTGAGAGGCTGAACACATTGAAAGACACATGAAGGGCAACTTAAAGCTGTAAGAATATAATGTAAAGGAGATAGTGCTCCTTTAATCCTGAAAGTAAAAATATTTTTTGCAAAGAGGATAGCTTTATAAAATCATTTGAGGCTTAAGGCTGACAGTAAGCGAGCCTTAAATGTGCCTACGTGGTAAATGACTTCTCTGCCTCTTAATCAGGGGAGGTGGTGTCAGTGCCTGCCCTGCCTGAGTGCTTCACACACCCAGCCCTGAGGCACACCATGCTTTCAGTGATCTAGTGCACAGACACTAATATTTGCTGCTTGTAAATGCTAGCAGCAACCTGAAGACCTTAGGCTTTGGGTACGGGACATGTAAGAGTGTGAGGTCATGTCATGGATCACAGGCATCAAAATGACCTGATCATTCATTTTTAATTCATTCCAATCATGCATATTTCTGCTGGGGCAAATTCTTGTTAGGGGCAGCTCTTTTTATCCTGTCTGTTTTACAAACTAATGGTTTTATTGAAGTGTCAGTAGTTGGTATGTGCAGTGTCAGCTTGCTACAGGTTCCACAGTGGTGTAAACATTCTCTCTAAGTGTTTTGTGCATGTAGGATGTGCAGGAACCAGTCAGAAGATCACTAAAATTAAAGGTGAAATTGATCTTTCAGTGTACTTGTTCCACACCAAATGCAAGGAAGCACAAATTAAATGAACGTGCTTTTCTTTAGGTTTTGGTGTTTTGTTTTTTTCCAGATCCGAGTATTATTTTCTTACAAGAGAAAGGAATATTTTAAATAGAGTGGCTACAGTGGCTACAAAGCTAAAGCAGTGGCAGGACACAAGCAACCACAGGGTGCCAGCAGTAGGTGTTGGAGGTTGCTTACCTACCTGACTTCCCTTGGACATCCTGTAACTGAAAGAGGGAGATAAACACACAGTGCAAATTGTCTGCAGCCACATCTGCTGGAGAGGAGCAGGTGTCGCTCCCACATTGTTGTGCATTGCAGCACTTAGTGTGTTTTCATGAGAAAAGAAAAAAGGCAGTTTGTAACTGAGCCCTCCCAGGAAAAGATAAAGGAGTGTTGAGCATTGATGATGGAAGAGATCTGTAGTGGTCACCTTGCCCAGTTTCCTTCTCAAAGTTTTTGATTTGCCTGCTGCTGCTCAGCCATGGTGATCTGGCCTTTCCTCAGCTATCACCCATTTCATTGACCTGAGAGTTTGGGGAGCAGGATTAAATACTTTCTTCCTGTGTTAAAGTTTCTTGTTTCCTACAAAGCCAGTCTGACTGGGCAGCCCTTCTTCCTCTGCTGACATCTGCACCCTCCATCCCACTCCTGTGTGCGTGGCAGGCAGAACCTGGCTCTCAGTGAGTTGAATGAACAATTGGATTGGGAGCAGCAGCAAATCCCACCATCCCACTGCAGCTATGAGGCTTTTAGTAAATAAATGGGAAACATTTCACATAATTAAATACCATCTTAGGAAACTGGGGGGAAAATGCCCTAATTTAGAAAAGCATTCAGAATTGCATATAAAACATGCTGCTTAAATGTATTTTATAGTGAACTTTCAGCAGAAGAACATCTGAATACATTCATGAAAGATCCCAATCAGCATACGGTCTTCCAATCTGTCGGGGGTTTTTTGTGGGGCATGCTGTTGCTAACACTGCTTTAATAGCTTTGCCACATCCAAACTTCACCTGCCTACTCCCCTGCCCCTAAAATCTCCCATTTAGCCAGGGTTCTCATTTTATAAATCACATTTTGTAATAGAAGTCAGTTTTGTGTGCCCCAAGTGGGTAAGCATTTCCATCCTTATATCAAGAATTAAGCATCTCCTGAGAAGGAAGAGAGGTCAAGTGCTGTAATAAACCAGATTCCATCAAGAATGTGAAAAAATGCTGCTCTGACCAAAGCTAAATGGAAGTATATCTGGATTGGGATGTGATATGAAAGAGTAATGAATAAGCTGAAGCTATTTCTAGACTTTATGCCCACTGTGGCTGATTCCATCTCATTCTTTCTGACACTGTTATTTACTCTGAATCACAGTGAAAGCTCTTAATACATGCATGATGTATTCAAAAGGCCAGGCCCACAGCCAGCTCCAAGCACCTTAATTTCACAACACAATCTTTGCCTTTTGACTACGTACCTTAAAAACGTATTGAACTCTTGGAAATGAAATCTGACTGGGGAGCAAGCATAAACTAAGCACATGCAGGCAGGTACTGAATAAGAAAATAGTTTCACTGGACTTGTGGTCCAGAAAGAAAAGCGACTCTGAGAAATCTGTCAGTGTCTCCCTGTAGCTGAGCAGGTTATTTTGCCTCATTCATTACACTGGGAAATCTCTTCTTGTTTTCAGTGGAAATGCTATTTTTCACTGAAATTTTCTACTTGGTAGCATATTACAATATTATTTCCATTTAATCTATTAAATTACCAAAGAAATAAAATACAAGTTTTAATATTTAGCAGAAACACAAAGCTGTATTTATTAGTTTGCTGTAGTATTTCTTTTGGGCAATAAGTCTGGTAATTTTCTTTTTTAATGAAAAAAACCCAACAAATACCCTGTCCCTTTCCTGCTTCTTACACATTCTGAACATCCAAATAACTGACAGAGATGAAATAAATTTTTGATATTTATTATGAGCAGAACACATATTGCTTGAAGTAAAACACAGTTTTTAATCTAGTGAAATATAATACATTATTTAAAATATATTTTATCCCTTTGTTTTCATTTCTGATGGAATAATGTTGAATATCACCATTAAAGTCTAATCTTAAAAAAAATATTACTTCATATGCAAACTGCAACAGATGTGGCTGAGAAGAACAGAGGCTTATATCAGTAATGTTCAGATTCTTGGTAGTTGGTAAAAGATGACAGATGGAATTCTCTGGGGCATATCAGTCATAAATAATGATGAGAAATTTCTTCAATTTCTGAAGAGTTACTGGAAAAACTCTAATTCCTACTGTTTATTTTTAAGGCTATGTGTGAGAAATATTTCTGGGCAATTGGTGATTACTCCTAATTTGCTCTTCTGTAATAATGTTTTTTCTGTGTTGGCTGAAAGTTCACCTGTACTTTTTAGTTATACCAAGTAATACTATATGGCATATTATCTGTACCTACAAGTTTTGTCTTTATTATGTCATCTAGCTACAAAATAAGGACAATTCAGGACATTACTATAATTGCCTTACGTTTTGAAAAGCACTGGAGGTGCTGTAATTGCTGGGTATTACTGTGCAGGGACATGTTGTCCTCTGAAAACAGTAGTGATCAGCAGACCCAGAGCTTTTGAAAGTAGCCACCAGCTCTCTGCTCTCTATGTAGTGCTCTGCCTGCCTACATTATTAAGGGGAAATAATTATTTTGAAAATTCCATTTTTAGAAGGAGACATCCTTCCTTGCCTTTTACTCAGCTAAACCACCTCATATATCTGGGCAAAAGAGAAAAATGGGCAGCAGTCTGGACAATTCCCTGTGCTGTGTGTTGAGTTCCCAGAATCAGGTCAGCTGCAGCTTCAATGCTTTTATTTTGTCGCTGATTATGGATATCAGTTCCTCAAAATGCTTCATCATTGCTGAAATTAAGATTTTATTGTAAAAAATTATTCTCATTTCTTTTCATATCTTTCAGCCACCATGGTTTCATCACTATTACTTCTTGCTTTTTATGCAAAAAATATTGAATCTTAGCTCTCAGTTTTTACTTTTTTCTTCCTGAACATACTAGATGAAACTTCTCAGGAATAATACTTTAGCCTTAAAGATGAATCAGCTTACATTGTTATTAGAAAGAATGCCAGGACAGAAGCAACTTGATTTTCATAATATTTCCATTGAAGAGGATAAGGAGATTTTTCAGCTCTTTTCGGTTTTGACAATTTGAAAAAAGGAAATATGTGGTTGTAAGGAGAATGTTTAGGGATTTCTGGACAGATCCAAACCTGAAATGTAAAATTCCATATAATGACTATTAAAATGTTCTCTGCAGGCGTGTTTTTTATTTCCATAACTTGAAGGTTATCACCTACTGAAGAGTATATATGTGTTCTTAATTCTAAGTGTGAATAACCATAATAAATCCAAATTAAATGGTTTGAGAAAATGAACAACTCTGAATGTTTTTTCTCCAAAAATATTTAAAAAATACTAAGTATTGAACCTTGAATTGTTTCTCTCTGTAAAATGGTTTTGTTCTGTGTACTCCCTCACCTCCACCCAAGTCAAGACTGGTGTATGCCAGCAAATGGAGTCTTTCCTCCAGGTCTGGGGGGACCCTTGCAGGTCATCCTGTCTCTAGGCATGGGTGGAAAGCCAAGGTCGGTGCTCCATAGCCTGGCTTGCCTGTGGCAGCCTCACCACTATCCACAGGGACATCTTTTTTTTTTTTTCTTTTTGGTTCTTTGAAATACTTCTGGTGTAAAATAAGACTAAAGCTTTGTTTTCATAATTAAAAAAGCAATTCACTAAGAAGAAAATGGAAACATTCCTCAGGAGACTTGTGGCATTCAGTCTTCCAGAAAGCTTCAGGAACTTCATCCATAATATTTTTTTTTCCTGTTTGTCTTATTTTTGGGCAAAAATAACTCTCTTGCCTTGCCTACAGCCACTCATGTTGCTTCTAAGATTGATGACTCGTAATATTAATTCACAAATTCTCACAAAAAAGATCAGTGTCATTCCAGAAAGGGACAATGTCAGAAAGTGACTTAATAAAGATCATCAACATGAAGTCATCATGATGGGCTCATCATGAGTTTTTAAATCCATGTTTTTCATTTGGTGCAAAATGATATGAGACACAAGGATTGGATATGTGGTGGAGACACCTGACACAGAGATCTCACTGTGGTCTGCCTTCACAGGACTGCCACTGAGAGAGAAAATATTATTCATGTTGGAGAGAGGGCTTTTCATAGTCTTAGATCCAAGTTGCTCACGTCGATTATGCTCTCTAAAATAGTGAGGAAAGTACTGAAATACAAAATGTAGTGCTTTGTGTAGGTTTTGGGGCTATGTGGGTGTTCTCAGAACAGCTGTATGAGGTGTGTAAGGGCTTGGGGAGAAAGGCAGCAGGTGTAGGTCAGATTACTCTCGGTCTGTACATCAGAGTCGTGAGTTCTCCTCCTCACTCACTGATCAGTCCTTGGGGATTTGTGGTCCCAGTGACACGTGAGGAAGAGTCTCCTCAGTGCTGACTCTCCTTTTGTACCTCCAAAGCTCAAGAACAGGGAGGGAGGAAGAGCTGCAGCAGCCGTGGGGGCACGTGGGATCACCAGGGGCATGGCAGTGACTCTGTGTGAGCATCCATGGAGGGGCAAAAGGAGGAGAGGAAGAGGGGAATGTGCTATAGCTCTGTGTGTGTGAACATCCATGGAGGGGCAAAAGGAGGAGAGGGAAGAGGGGAATGTGCCATAGCTCAGTGTGTGTGTGTGTGTGTGTGTGTGTGAACATCCATGGAGGGGCAAAAGGAGGAGAGGGAAGAGGGGAATGTGCCATAGCTCTGTGTGTGTGAGCATCCATGGAGGGGCAGGAAGGAGGAGAGGGAAGAGGAGAATGTGCCATAGCTCTGTGTGTGTGTGTGAACATCCATGGAGGGGCAGGAAGGAGGAGAGGGAAGAGGGGAATGTGCCATAGCTCAGTGTGTGTGTGTGTGTGTGTGTGTGAACATCCATGGAGTGGCAAAAGGAGGAGAGGGAAGAGGGGAATGTGCCATAGCTCTGTGTGTGTGAGCATCCATGGAGGGGCAGGAAGGAGGAGAGGGAAGAGGAGAATGTGCCATAGCTCTGTGTGTGTGTGTGAACATCCATGGAGGGGCAGGAAGGAGGAGAGGGAAGAGGGGAATGTGCCATAGCTCTGTGTGTGTGTGTGCATACCTCAGACACCCAAGAAGCTCCCTGTGTAATTTGCTGCAGCGTGATTTAGATGTTTGTCCTTGGACTGGTTCCTGTCGTTATTAACTGGAAGTGCGATCGGCTTCTCAGAATTTTGCCTAGGCTTCTTTTAATGTCCAAATGATGTAATGAAGATGTAAAGTAAGTCTCAAATGCAGATTTTGTGGCACTTAAAAATTTCTGAAATCCCTTTTTTTGTGTTGTAAAGCTAATCTCCCCATTGTGAACTCATGCAGGCATGATCTCACCTTTGGCTTAAAAATCATTGCATCTCGCCAAAGACTGTTGCTGTTCCTCACCTTTTGAATATAATTTGATCTTCTCATGCAGCTCTAACAATAAGATTTTTTGATGGGCTGGAGACTATCACAGAAAATAACAAGTTGGCACAAGGGAATATAAAATGACTGATAATTTTGTGGAAAAAAAACCAAGCACATGACCTCTGAGGCTATAGGGCAGCAAATGCCCTTGCCTAAAGCCTATAAGCAAAACTTAGGCTTTCTAAAACATTTTTTATTTCCCTTCCTAGTGTTAATCTTCCAAAGTACCTTCTCATTTTTGCCTTCGCTAATAATTTTATCCTCATTAAAGGATATCATTGTCATCAGAGATTTTCATATGGCAGACTTGCTTCCAACTATTTGTTGAAGGGATACAAAAATGCCTTCTAGACCTCTCCCTTGTTTGACTAATGCTTCCCTGCACAGTTGAGAACCCAGGAGCTCCCCCAAATGCCAGCTCCATTACCATATTCCCAGCCAGTTTAAGCCTAACTCAGCAGCATCATTACATGGCACTGCAGTCTACAATTCAGATGCAAGTTCTTAGCCCTTGGCATGTCGCTGTTAGTAAGATCATCTCTTTCAAGGTAAAAAATAAAGCGCTGAAGAGGCACTGTAAATTTTTTAGGACATTATTTGTATCACAAAGGAATCGCTGTCACTTAGCAACTGCTGCTGACAATTGTATTTTGTGATCACAGAGTTTTAGCACTGTGGCTGGTACTTGTCTATACACTCCTGCTCCAAAAGAATCTTTGGGCATCTTGATTTTGGGTATAAAAGCCACGTCACTGCAGTGCCAGAGACTGCTTAGCTCACCATGATAGCAGGTATAAGGCCATGATTAACTGAATGATACATCCAGGTTTGGCAGGAAAGTGTATTAATGGAGTAATGTATGTAGTAATTCACCTATACACACTATTTATAAATATGTGATGGACTACTGTGATCATTACAACTCATGTTCCAAGTAAAGGTAAAAGATACAGTGAAAAACCTGACAAAAACCCTTCTGCTCTTTCCCAGGAAGCCTCTCTTGTTTATCAACAGATATTTCCCAGTGAAGGGCATGAGTTTGTCCTGATTGTACTGATCATATTGATGGTATTTAAACTGACTGCCTTGGATATCTCAGTTTTAAGAACAATCACTTAAAAAAGTATAAGTCAATTGAAAATTTGTCTCTGCAATCTAGAGCCATGGAATTTATAAAGTTCCAGCTTCCAGTCTGCTGGACTATTAGCATTAATTGCTTCCTGAGAATACTACAAACCAAGCATATTAAGATCTCTTTTCTCCTTAGTACAACCCTAACACCATCCTTATGGAAAGCTGATATAAATTTTGTTGTTCTGTAGTCAGAACTGTAAAACACTTGAATTTGAATGAATGTATTGCAAGCAATGTTCAGACTTTTAAATGTCTTTAATATTCCACGCATGTACAAATAATTTTTCCCTTTCTTTTTCCTGGTACTATAAAGCCTAAAACCAATATGTAAGATAAAAATTGTCATATAACTCTTCCACATTGATGTTAACTTTACAGAATTGTGAGGATGTGCTTAAATTTTCATCTAAAGTTGTTACATAAACCAGAATCAAAACATTATCACCCAAGTAAATTATCTTTCCTATTACATTGTACAGATATGGCTGAGAAGATAGGAAGAAAATGTCATTGTTCTGTACAAAATAAAAGAAATGGCTATTGTAGTGCTGATACATTTTATATAGATCAGTTTCTGTTTGGTTTTTATTCCCTTAAATATTCATGTTTCCATCCATATGGGAGATGAGGTAGAACTGGGAGTCCCAAAACTGACATTCCCTTTAGTGAGGAAATCACTTTTTGTCCATCTAGGCTCTCAGCACGAAATTACTGAAAGCTCAGTCATTTAAATGCACCATGTAGGGTCTGAAGTTCAATGCTGATGATAGCAGAGGTAATTAATAGTACTACTGTAATCATTATAATGTCAGATTTTTACAAATTCACTTGTGACTGTAATAATCTTGAAGGTATTAGAGGCACTTTTATGTACATGTTATGGCTTAGGAATAAAGCTGCTGATTTATTTGATTCTTATTTTACTAAATGAAAATCTGGTCTAATTAAAGAAATTTCTAAGAATTTCTGCTTCCCTTAAAGAAGAATTCAGGACAAAAACCTGGGATTTGGCCCCAAAATCTACACTTATAATTTCCAAACCCAAACTCTGGAATTTCAGATTTTCTATATTGTTTTTCTGTTCAGTGTGCCATAATCCACATAATGCTTAGGAGACAAGGGAAATGTTAGTAACCATGACTGAGATGTTGATTTGCAAGTTTGGCAGGAGTTTTTTTGTGTGCTGTTGTATATCCGCTCTAGATGGTAGAGTTAAGGAAATTAATGAGTTGATAATTACACTTCTAGAAGGTAACTGCAGCCATGGGAGGAGCCATCCTGGGCAGACAGAGCAGTAGCAGGTAATACTTACTGCAGTCACTTCCCCCAGCCTCTCTCAGTGGATTGTGTCCTCAATTCCCTGCAGTGTCCATACAGCTGGTATTAAACACTGCAGGGGGAGATCCAAACAGAAATGTTTCAGCACCTCATTAAGAAGGGATGGATCCTCAGCAGGTGTCTCTGCTTTCTCCTGGTCTGCTCTCTCAGGGTCTGCGTCCCAAACCTGGTGATCACATTTGGTTTATGGCATTGCTGAGCACTGAGGAGGCAGAGGCAGCTGGGTGTTTCACAAAAGTAGTCCCTTGCTCTTGTGTTAGAAACCCTTCCAAAATTTTATTAACTCTCCTAAAATTAAAACTAATCTACTGGAGCAGGTCTCTGGAGGTGTCTTAATTCAGCCCTCTGAATTGTGAGAACCCCATTTTGTTGTGTTGAATTTGTTGGACAGATTAAGGGTACAGATTGGTCAATCTATCTACTATCAATTCATGCTATCAATCTAAATTTCCTACTGATTGGACTGAAGTGGACTTGTGTGAGTGCTCTGTTGCAGTGAGGATAGATATTTCTAATAATCTGCAACATTTTGTTTCCAGCTGAAGCTCCAATTGTCACATATTCCCTGTGGAGTATGTTTGCATTTTCCAAACATTTGTATAGTATCCAAATTTATTTTGTATTCTATTTGTCCAATATCATTATTTATTGTTAACAAGTTAGGACCAAAATCTTATATTTCCATATGAAAAAGGAAACAGCACTTTTTGAGAAGTGAAGTATTGTATGGGGAAAAGAGGAGCCTTTGATTTGTTGTTGTGGTTTTTTTGTTGTTTTTTTTTAGCATTGTTGGATAAGCATCTGTAAATAAACTAAGTCAAACTTGGGAATGTGGATTGAGAACAGGGTGCTCTTAATCCAGTTGTAAAAAGGCTTTAGCTAAATAATACTTTGACATTATTTTAACAGGGGAATTTAGAGTGAGTCCCTTCTAGCTGTGGGATTGATTGAAACAGTTTCCCCTGAAGCATAAAGCATGTCTCAGGCCACTTTAGAAGTAAGGAGTTCTGAATTCTGAACATAAAATACTCCTCATCAAAATAAAAGTCAGTGGCAAATCCGTGGTACTTTTCCAGCTTTAATTTCTGCTACAGTTGTATTAATTTTTTTCGCCTTGCAAGGAGTTTGTTTTCTGTTAAAAAAGAGACATAATAATATCACAAACATCTGCACTGATTCAGCTGAGTGGTGCATAAAAATTCTCAAGTCAGTCATTGATTGTCAATTGCAGTGTTACTTCTATCAAAATAACAATCTTTTTTATTTAGTAGTTTCTTTGGATATGCACACAAAACAGCAACTTGGTAAGCCCCAAAGCACCCTCCCTCCAAAACTCTTTGAGGAAAACTAGGGCAAATTTTGGTCTTTCATACTTGCATTAATGAAGGTCCATAGTTCCTGCAAAAAAAAAGGACCAATCTATATCATAATTCAAAGGTTTGATTTCTATTACATTAGCATTTTATCACTCTACTGTAATAAAGATATTTATGCAAAAGGGTTCCCACCATTTCAAAAATGTGTTGCTTGCCTACAAAATACCAAGGAAGGGTCTGTCAAAGTGCTAGTTAATAAAACTTCTGAAATTCTAGGTGATTGCTACAAATGCAGATTGAGGGTATGATGGGTTACTAAGCGGGAACAAACAGGGTATGTCTAATGGGCTGACCCTCACTGCAGAACGAGCCCTTTGAAAGGAAATTGCTCTCCTGAACGAGTCAGCCTTGCTTTTCGTTAATTCCTGATGTGCTACCAAGGGATGTGGCTTCCAGCAGGCAGACTGCTCTGCAGGACAGGAAGAGATCCTTGGCTGTGGGGCTGCACACCTTCAGTGAGAGGTGGACACAGACCCGGACACAGGCTCTGGTGTCTTGTGGGAATTCAACAAGGAAGAGGGACTGGCTTCCCAATTCCAGTACCTGCATGGCAGAAATGCCCTGAGGCACCCAGATTTGCAGAAAAATTTGAGAGTGAATCAGATCAGACACAGTTACTGCAAAAGAGGAGCTTATCAGGTCCAGCCTCAGTGAGCTGGGCTTGCTGTCCTGAGCTGACTTCTTATCTGGAATCATTTTTCCCATGGCTTCCTTTGGTTTGTGGGTTTTTTCCTCATTGTTTCATCAAGTGTTCCAGTTCCCTTACCCGCACATGAGACATGTCTGTGCCATAGCTTCAGCCCTACTCCTTTGCAATCTACATTCCTAGCTTCTGAAGCACAGCCATTTCAAACACTGATCAATTTTATTCTCCCACTTCATGGGATTATTTGGACTTCTTCCATCCCAGAAAGCATACTGAATTGCTGGGATCACTGATCAATAACCAAGAAATGGAGCAGCATCTTGCAACATACTTAAAGTTGAGCTTGCACAGAAGAGACAAAAACAGTCTACGCAAAGAAAAAAAATCTAGGAGGATAATATAATATGTAAACAATAATGTAAATGTAAAATTAAAAAAAAGTAAGAAAGGTAAAGAAAATGAGATAATCACACAGAAAGGGGTGATAATCCCTACTCCATGCATTGATGCAGCCAGGCTATTCAGGATCAGGCTGCTCCACTAGACACAGCTGAGTCCTGGGTGAGGCACCAATATATCACACAGTCCATAGTAAATCCATTTACACCGAGGGCTCGGAGCAGGAATGGATTGGGTTACTCACAGGAAGGGACAGAGCTCAGTTTCCTCTTTCACCTCACAGATCCAGCAGGAGAACAGGATCAGGTGAAAAGCCTTCCAGTAACTGGGCTGCAGCCCACCAGCAGAATGCCTTTTACACTCCTGCACAGGGGACAAGGGGCAACATTGTCAAAAACTTGGAAATCTTTCACTCAGCCTTGAAAAAAAAAACCAAACAAGTCACCGTGGCAATATCAGAGTTGGCCATTGCAGAGCTTATTCCAAGCAATATTCATTCAGGACAGGAGAGAGCTAAGTCTATTAGGAGACTGTTAGTGATTTATTTGCTTTTTTTACAGAGTCATGTAGTGGGGGAAGGCAACTAATCTTGTTGGACTCCATTAAGAAAGTCTCTCCAGGCTTCAGCCAGCCTTGCATCCCCACCCGGCCTTCTCAAGCAACATGACTGGAAATCATTTGTAATGTCCCAGGCCTATTTGCATAAGCATGGAAGCAGACTTGCATTAATAATCACTGTATTAAGGGCCTAAAAAATCCTGATCACATCATTAGACGTACTCCCTGGACATTTTTTGTGCATCATAAATATCTCCTCATCACCTCCTTTGTTTCTGTCACATCCATGATAGTTTTAATTATGGTTTTATAGTACAGCTGAAGTCAGAGTGAGAAGACTTTTCTTTTAATTGGTTCTATATTTTTTTTCCAAGAAGAGAAGGAAGAGATTTAAAAGTATCTAATAGTATCTGACTTACAGAAATATTACTCTTAAACCTTCAGGGTTTAAGATACATAAAGGGAATGGGGAAGATCATAGGCAGGATTTGCATAGGAGAGGCAGGGAAGTGTGCATTCATTTTGTCATCTATTTAAGGAGACCTAGAATTATATTTCTGTACTTCTCACAACCCAGGATTACAGTTGAAAGTGTTTTGTATATCCAAAAATTTGCACTACCAAAGTGGTAAGTAGAAGTAATGGAGTTGTAGGCCAGGTGTGCCCCCCTGCACAAGTGGGAGCTTTGTCTTCTGAGAGTTGTAGGAGGTTCTGGCTTTGCTTTTGTTTTCCCAGCCCAGAGAAAGCCAGGTTTAAACTGTGAAAACCCTGGGAGGTTGGTTGCAAGCCAATGAGTACCTTTTTCCCTCATACAGTAAGAAATCAGCATTCACTAATAGATATGGTGCACTGGATTAAAAATTGCATCACTTTTTCTTTGTAGCTTTCAGTCAGATCCCACTTGACTTTTATTCCAGCAACTTCTCAGTGAAATCCAGACATCCCAACCGTACTTGTGATCCAGCAGTGCACAAGCAGCCTCACAGGACCTCACTGCCCCTTAAAAGTCTGCATGAACAACAACAAAAAGTGAGTTTGGCAACATTAAAGCAATACACTCATGAAATCCTTTGAAATGGGAATTCCAGCATAATTCAGCATGATTGTAAATGCTGTAAAATGTGTAAGCCTAAATGGCAAAGGGAATTGTATACTGTAGTTAGTGATAAATGTTCCATGCAATATACTGGGTTTAGCTGCTCCAGTTGCCCAATGCTCAGTGGAATTAAGTAGTTAAATTTATGTGCATAGTACTGAAATTGTAATGCTGAGTGTCAACCTCAGACCTATTTTTCTCCAAAGCATAATAAAAATACCAGTGGAAAAACTGTCCCAAGCCTTAGTCTGGTAAAAGGACTGCAAGTCAAGCAGAAAATGTAAAACATCTCTGGTTTTCCTGACCAACCTGTCACAGCCCAATCTGTTGTGACAGTGCAGGAGGCACAGCCTGAAAGCACCTTGGGAAAGGGGTCAGGGCTTAGGCTCCTCTCTTTTTGACAGAGATCACAGTCTCAGCACACACAGTGACTGCCTGCCTGTGCTTACAAGGTGGCTTTTTAGCAAGCCATCAAAGGCAGGGGTGGGGCACTGTGGGTTTTCTGTCTCCGGGGAGGTTCCAAGTGTCCCGCTGTCCTTTGTGGTGTGGCAGCTCTCTTGATTTCCCATGAAAGCTCTGAAAGTTCTTGTTTGTCCTTAGCGTGAAAAGGACAGTACTGACTGTAATGACCAGCCCTCGGTTTGTATTTGTGAAGGCAGGGGGTAGCTCATTACAACCACGGGTGGAAAGGAGAAGGTGAGGAAGGCTGTGTCACTGCCCTTCCTGCGGGCATGGCAGGGGAAAGTGGCCTCACCTGTCCCGCCAAATCCTTGGGATTTGCTGCATCTGAGTGCAGGGCCTTGGGAGAGCAGAGGGGGTGAGCTGTACCCGTGTGTGGCTTAGGGAATGAGGTGTACCCGTGTGTGGCTCAGGGAATGAGCTGTACCCGTGTGTGGCTCAGGGCATGAGCTGTACCCGTGTGTGGTTAATGGAATGAGCTGTACCCGTGCGTGGCTTAGGGAATGAGCTGTACCCGTGTGTGGCTCAGGGAATGAGCTGTACCCGTGTGTGGTTCAGGGAATGAGCTGTACCCGTGTGTGGCTCAGGGAATGAGCTGTACCCGTGCGTGGCTTAGGGAATGAGCTGTACCCGTGTGTGGCTTAGGGAATGAGCTGTACCCGTGTGTGGCTTAGGGAATGAGCTGTACCCGTGTGTGGTTCAGGGAATGAGCTGTACCCGTGTGTGGTTCATGGCATGAGCTGTACCCGTGTGTGGCTCAGGGAATGAGCTGTACCCGTGTGTGGCTCAGGGAATGAGCTGTACCCGTGTGTGGTTAATGGAATGAGCTGTACCCGTGTGTGGCTCAGGGAATGAGCTGTACCCGTGTGTGGTTCAGGGAATGAGCTGTACCCGTGTGTGGTTCATGGCATGAGCTGTACCCGTGTGTGGTTCAGGGCATGAGCTGTACCCGTGTGTGGTTAATCGAATGAGCTGTACCCGTGTGTGGCTCAGGGAATGAGCTGTACCCGTGTGTGGTTCAGGGAATGAGCTGTACCCGTGTGTGGTTAATGGCATGAGCTGTACCCGTGTGTGGTTAATGGAATGAGCCACAGCTGTGTGTGGTTCATGGCATGAGCTGTACCCGTGTGTGGTTAATGGAATGAGCTGTACCCGTGTGTGGCTCAGGGAATGAGCTGTACCCGTGTGTGGTTCAGGGCATGAGCTGTACCCGTGTGTGGCTCAGGGAATGAGCTGTACCCGTGTGTGGCTCAGGGAATGAGCTGTACCCGTGTGTGGTTCAGGGAATGAGCTGTACCCGTGTGTGGTTCAGGGAATGAGCTGTACCCGTGTGTGGTTAATGGCATGAGCTGTACCCGTGTGTGGCTCAGGGAATGAGCTGTACCCGTGTGTGGCTCAGGGAATGAGCTGTACCCGTGTGTGGTTAATGGAATGAGCTGTACCCGTGTGTGGTTCAGGGAATGAGCTGTACCCGTGTGTGGCTCAGGGCATGAGCTGTACCCGTGTGTGGTTAATGGCATGAGCTGTACCCGTGTGTGGCTCAGGGAATGAGCTGTACCCGTGTGTGGTTAATGGAATGAGCTGTACCCGTGTGTGGCTTAGGGAATGAGCTGTACCCGTGTGTGGTTCAGGGAATGAGCTGTACCCGTGTGTGGTTCAGGGAATGAGCTGTACCCGTGTGTGGTTAATGGAATGAGCTGTACCCGTGTGTGGCTCAGGGAATGAGCTGTACCCGTGTGTGGTTCAGGGCATGAGCTGTACCCGTGTGTGGCTCAGGGAATGAGCTGTACCCGTGTGTGGCTCAGGGAATGAGCTGTACCCGTGTGTGGCTCAGGGAATGAGCTGTACCCGTGTGTGGTTAATGGCATGAGCTGTACCCGTGTGTGGTTAATGGCATGAGCTGTACCCGTGTGTGGCTCAGGGAATGAGCTGTACCCGTGTGTGGTTAATGGAATGAGCTGTACCCGTGTGTGGCTCAGGGAATGAGCTGTACCCGTGTGTGGTTAATGGCATGAGCTGTACCCGTGTGTGGCTCAGGGAATGAGCTGTACCCGTGTGTGGTTCATGGCATGAGCTGTACCCGTGTGTGGCTCAGGGAATGAGCTGTACCCGTGTGTGGCTCAGGGAATGAGCTGTACCCGTGCGTGGTTCATGGCATGAGCTGTACCCGTGTGTGGCTCAGGGAATGAGCTGTACCGTGTGTGGTTCATGGCATGAGCTGTACCCGTGTGTGGCTCAGGGAATGAGCTGTACCCGTGTGTGGCTCAGGGCATGAGCTGTACCCGTGTGTGGTTCAGGGAATGAGCTGTACCCGTGTGTGGTTAATGGAATGAGCTGTACCCGTGTGTGGCTCAGGGAATGAGCTGTACCCGTGTGTGGTTAATGGAATGAGCTGTACCCGTGTGTGGCTCAGGGAATGAGCTGTACCCGTGTGTGGTTCAGGGAATGAGCTGTACCCGTGTGTGGTTCATGGCATGAGCTGTACCCGTGTGTGGTTCAGGGCATGAGCTGTACCCGTGTGTGGTTAATCGAATGAGCTGTACCCGTGTGTGGCTCAGGGAATGAGCTGTACCCGTGTGTGGTTCAGGGAATGAGCTGTACCCGTGTGTGGTTAATGGCATGAGCTGTACCCGTGTGTGGTTAATGGAATGAGCCACAGCTGTGTGTGGTTCATGGCATGAGCTGTACCCGTGTGTGGTTAATGGAATGAGCTGTACCCGTGTGTGGCTCAGGGAATGAGCTGTACCCGTGTGTGGTTCAGGGCATGAGCTGTACCCGTGTGTGGCTCAGGGAATGAGCTGTACCCGTGTGTGGTTCAGGGCATGAGCTGTACCCGTGTGTGGCTCAGGGAATGAGCTGTACCCGTGTGTGGTTCAGGGAATGAGCTGTACCCGTGTGTGGTTCAGGGAATGAGCTGTACCCGTGTGTGGTTAATGGCATGAGCTGTACCCGTGTGTGGCTCAGGGAATGAGCTGTACCCGTGTGTGGCTCAGGGAATGAGCTGTACCCGTGTGTGGTTAATGGAATGAGCTGTACCCGTGTGTGGTTCAGGGAATGAGCTGTACCCGTGTGTGGCTCAGGGAATGAGCTGTACCCGTGTGTGGTTAATGGCATGAGCTGTACCCGTGTGTGGCTCAGGGAATGAGCTGTACCCGTGTGTGGTTAATGGAATGAGCTGTACCCGTGTGTGGCTTAGGGAATGAGCTGTACCCGTGTGTGGTTCAGGGAATGAGCTGTACCCGTGTGTGGTTCAGGGAATGAGCTGTACCCGTGTGTGGTTAATGGAATGAGCTGTACCCGTGTGTGGCTCAGGGAATGAGCTGTACCCGTGTGTGGTTCAGGGCATGAGCTGTACCCGTGTGTGGCTCAGGGAATGAGCTGTACCCGTGTGTGGCTCAGGGAATGAGCTGTACCCGTGTGTGGTTAATGGAATGAGCTGTACCCGTGTGTGGTTAATGGCATGAGCTGTACCCGTGTGTGGCTCAGGGAATGAGCTGTACCCGTGTGTGGCTCAGGGAATGAGCTGTACCCGTGTGTGGTTAATGGCATGAGCTGTACCCGTGTGTGGTTAATGGCATGAGCTGTACCCGTGCGTGGTTCAGGGAATGAGCTGTACCGTGTGTGGTTCATGGCATGAGCTGTACCCGTGTGTGGTTAATGGCATGAGCTGTACCCGTGTGTGGTTAATGGCATGAGCTGTACCCGTGTGTGGCTCAGGGAATGAGCTGTACCCGTGTGTGGTTAATGGAATGAGCTGTACCCGTGTGTGGCTCAGGGAATGAGCTGTACCCGTGTGTGGTTAATGGCATGAGCTGTACCCGTGTGTGGCTCAGGGAATGAGCTGTACCCGTGTGTGGTTCATGGCATGAGCTGTACCCGTGTGTGGCTCAGGGAATGAGCTGTACCCGTGTGTGGCTCAGGGAATGAGCTGTACCCGTGCGTGGTTCATGGCATGAGCTGTACCCGTGCGTGGTTCAGGGAATGAGCTGTACCGTGTGTGGTTCATGGCATGAGCTGTACCCGTGTGTGGCTCAGGGAATGAGCTGTACCCGTGTGTGGCTCAGGGAATGAGCCACACCTGTGTGTGGTTAATGGAATGAGCCACACCTGTGTGTGGTTAATGGAATGAGCCACACCTGTGTGTGGTTAATGGAATGAGCCACAGCTGTGTGTGGTTAATGGAATGAGCCACACCTGTGTGTGGTTAATGGAATGAGCCACACCTGTGTGGATAGCGGTGGGGCCGTCTCAGCTGTTCCCAAGCTGTGCTGGTGAGGGCTGGGGGCACTCGGGAGTTGCCCAGCTCAGGCTGCCCTCAGAGAGGAGGTGTCCCACACGAGGCTGGAGCCATCCTGTGTGGAGCTACGTCCCCCAGGTGGAGGCTGCGAGGGTGAGTCACTGCTTACGGAATTACGTGTCTTTTTCTGTAATGTATATTAGATCAAGAGGCTCTGACGCTCCTGAGTCAGGGGCTTAAGGAGATGAAAGGTTGGAAAATGCGGAGATGACGCGAGTTGTTCTGGCTGTTTCAGGGTTTCTGGAACATGAGGTGTTGCGATGGTAGAATTGCTGGTTACGTAAGATGGGCGTGTACACTAGTCTTTGAGAGGGTTGATCTTCTTAACATGTCCCCAGTTTCTCTGCCTCTGATTGAACAGTGACTATACCTGAAAAAGTCTAGTTCTCTGTAAAGCCTGACCATGGAAACATGTGCATCATGTGTCTTAAAGCATATCTGGGGTGTTGATAACTGTATTTAGGGCCAGTGGTGCCTTGTAAAACCTGTTTATTTGGCACCACCCATTGCCCTAAGTTTGCTCCTGTACCCGAGGGACTTGCCTGAGCTTCAAGTTAACGTCTAACAAGTCTAGTTTAATAGGAACAGGCCTGGGTTATCTTGGGAACAGAACTGTAATAAATGGCACTTGTGTACTGGTTGCTGTAAGACTTCATACAGAGTGTGGGGACAGGAAGAGGCTTGCATTGCTTAACTGAAGCTTTCTGTAGTAGTCTCTTGAGTGGCTTTGGGTGGGCCCAGGGGATGCCTGTAGCCTCTGGCAGGAGCTTCAGAGATGCCAGCATCAAAATGGAGAATGTTTCCCTTTCCCTGCTGACTCCCTTTCTTGAGTTTTCTCAGAAACAATGTCTTCTTAGATCTGCTATTGCTGCATCCTGCACTTTGCTTTTACTTCTGCAGCTGGGTCATAGGGATCTCCTTTTTTTTTTTTTTTTTGTTTTTTTTTTTTTTTTTTTGTTTTTTTTTTTTTGTTGTTTTTTTTTTTTTTTTTCTCGTTAAAAATCCCCTCTCATAGTATCCTCAAATTACTGACAAATGTTTTGTTCTCCTTTGGCTAGGGCGGTCCCAAGCTGCCTTTTTTTTGCATCCTTTGCTCCTATATGTGATGCAGAGTGTTTGACTTTGTATTCTTTCTCAACCTGAAAGTGCAGTTTACATTGAAGTGCTTGAAAAGCACAAACAGCTTATTTTCTGTTTTATAAGCTAAATGAGGACTTAATTCAAGATATGCATCAAGAGTTACTGGTTCAAGTAGGCCCTGAATTTCTGTGGAAGTACATGAAATTCTTTTTCTGCTATCTCAGGGAATAAATAGGTTTGAAATGTAAGAAGTATTGGTACTTTAATGTGGGCATTCCCCCCCCCCCTTTCCCAGATTTGAAAAAATTGGAACTTTAAGTCCACTCAAAAGATTTCCTAGTACTTAAAACTGAGGATATTTATTTTTGAAATTTGAATGCTTGATTGAAACAGAAATACTTTGTTTTGATTTTACATGGTCTTTATCTCCAGCCTGAGAAAAAAAAAAAAAATTGTACATCTGTGTTAACTTGTTCAATGTGAAGTTTATTGCAAGGGTTTGAATTCCTGAATTGAAATGTGAGGTTGCTGATGGTTTGTGACCAAACTGAGAGCAGGGGCATTCTGAATAAAATAAAAAATGTTTTGTGCTGCTAGAGGCCAAATACTTAAACTTTGAGGTAGCATGAGAATTTATGTGATAGTGAATGTGACATAAGCAACAAGAAAAAAAAATAGCTTGAAAAAAGAGGGCACAGCTTGTACTGTAGCAATACAGGGAGTAGGAATAGAGGAGTCTGTTGTATATGGGAGCAGAGTGATGGATTCTGAGAGGCATCAGAAGTGCAAAGCATCTCCTGAAAGGCAAGTTTTCCTCATTTCTTCGCACTTACCCCTACTATTTTTTTCCTTGCCAAGTTTCTGCAGGGAGGTTTCAGAGTGGCTGTGCATACTTGAAAAGATTACAAAAAAAATGATCCATATTCTGCACTGACATGCACCTCCACTGACATCAAAGTGATGCCATACCTTGTGTCTCTCCTGCTCCAAGCTTTTTTAAAGAAACCCCAAACAATCAAAAACCCCATAAACTGAGGAAACATATTTGTGACTTAAGGAATTGCTGCAATTGCTGCCAAAGGGAGAAGGCAGGCTTTAGCCACAGGGAAAGTAAAAGAAAATATTAATTGAAGAGACACGTGTGGTCTCCTTTGCACTGACCTATCTGAAGCTGGTTCTGACCTACCAGACCAGGGGGTGGCTGCAGTCTCCCAGCTGCAGCTTTTGTCCTGCACCACCTTCCTGCAGCCTTTACTCAAGCCCTTTGCATAGGGGAGGTCCTCGTGCAGCAAAGCTCCTGGGCTGCTTTAGCAAATCCACCAGTCTCACTGCAGTGACTTAGTTTGAGTCAAGCCTTCGGGATTATTCTGGTGCACTGGGGTTACAGAAATAAATGGAGTTCCAACATGAGGTGCAGCCTCTCCTTCAAAATGAAAATATTTTAGTGAACAAACCTGTTTTGCATTTCACATTTCATATTATTTCTGAATAGTAGGAATGTGGGTGGTATTTTACAGCAACTATCTCAAGGAAAGTAAATATGTAAATTAAAGACCATATGCCATTGATTTTTTTTTCTGCCCTAATTCTCCCCCCCCCCCCCCCCCCCCCCCCAGTATTTTGGAGGTAGATACCTAACAAACTGTGCTGGTTTGATCAGAATAATTTTCCAAAGCATGGTTATGGGAGTCTTTTTGGGTTTTTCCTTAAGTATAAATTCTGGGTTACAGGAATACCTGTTTACCACATTAGGTAATGGCATTAGATGCAGCAGTGACAAGTTAGCAAGCATGTAATATCCTAAGGCGGATAGATTTGTGTGTTCTCCTCTAGACTGGATGTTTGTGCTGCACTCTCTAGAGACACTTTAGATCAGTAAGGACGTCTCCTCGGGGAATCACAGTGATAACTACTTTTGACAAGTAGTAATAGCAGAAGTTTGGCCCCACCATGCAGTGAAGCTGGGATTACTGCTAGTGGGCTGCAGGGGCACTGTGTTCACACATTGCTTGCTTTAGTGATGGCATGTCTGCCTTCACTCCATCTGTACTTGTGAATTCAAAATTGCCTGTTCCATCATATCAAGCAAAAAGCCTAATATTGATTTGAAGGGATCAATGGTAAGAAGCATTGTTTTAACTTACTAGTAGGCAAGATCAATTCCTTCCACAGGAAACCACTGTGTTTTATGCTGCAGTCCCAAATACAGGGGAAATTCCCAAAATCTGTGTGACTATTGATTAACATCACTCTTGGCTAATTAGATACAACTTCCCAATCCTTTCAATAGCTCAGGTAGGTGACAAGCTCCCCAGGGATGTGTATCATAATACTTCTGAGGGAACATTTGCAGTGATGATGACTCTTCCTTCGTTCCTCCTTGCTGTTGTTACTTTACTGAGCCATCAAAGGCAGTTGTTATTGCACATTGACACAGTGCTGCAGAATGGTTGATAAATCTATATTCAAGTTGTGTTTAAAATCAATATTATAGCAGTTACCATGCCAAATCAATATTTGCTGAGTTGCCAGCTCCCACTGCCTGATGCAATAATTCTTTTTCTCCCATGGAACGTGGGGACCTAATCCAGCACTCACTGAAGTCAAGACAGATTCTCATTGACCTCAGGCTTTGGATCAACCTGTGCCTGCTTTTATTTACTCCTGTTTGTCATAGGATGGTACAAGAGCTCGCTCACAACAGAAATCCTGTTCACCTGATTTCTCCATCTGATCATCATGATCGTGCCATGAGCTCTGCTGTTACCAACACCTTGGGTGGTGTTACCTTGCCACTGCTGGATGGTTGGGCTGTTTTGGTTCTCTTGTGCAGACAGTGCCTGCTTAACACCGATAAAAAGCATTTGCTCGAAAATAATCCATAAGTTTTGATGATGCAGCAGTTCAAAAACAACAGAGTTGAGACAGATCAAGTAAGACTAATTATCAAAATAGACTTGTGTAATCATCTATGCTTCCATGTTTTAATTGAACAGTGGGATATTTCTTTCGAAAAAGTGTGTTAATTGGGGTCTGCTCATGGGAAGGAGTGACTAATTGAACTGGCATGAGCCTGATAGCAGCTTTTTTCATTAAAATGTTAACTTTTTAAAATCAGTGTTACATTGCAAATATTGTCTTTCTTTCAGTTGGACTAGTCTATCTGGCACATGCCAGCTCAATTAGCAGCTTGCTTTCATGAGCAGACCCCAATTAACACAGACTTCTCTTAAAGAAGTATTCCACAATTTAAATTAGCACATTTGCATTAGAAGTAATTATACTGGTTTTGGTTGTTAGTTGTTCCTAATTTTTGTGACGATTAAATAGGCTTTAATGGAAAATGACATTTGTTGATTAATTACTGAAGTTGTAATGGATGTTTTTAGAAAATATTCAAATATGGAAGAGAGAAACTAAGACCAAAATATATCAGTGGATATCGAAGGTGGAATTTGTCATTGCTTATATGTGCTTTCAACATAAATGACATAACTTGCTAGTTATAACTAGACTGACTCCAGCTTATTTTTTAATGAATTATTTCTGTGTATTTGGCCTGGGTCTGTGTGACCTTTGAAAGCAGGATCATGTGAGGCAGCAACCAGTTAGAACACCTCAGCTCTAAGACACGGGAGCCCATGATGTTTTCTGAGTGGAAATTCCTGCAGAGGCATCAGAGGTGTGATGATGGAGGGCTAATGCAGAATTTCATATGCAGAGCAAGAACAGGAGAGCAGTGACCTGGAACTGACAAAAGCCTCTAAGCTCAGTGCTCCTGCTCTTGGAGGAGACTGTTCTCAGGGGACTCCTCGGGGCACTGTGGAAAGGGCCTTCAGGCTCTCTGTTCAAATTCTTCTTAAATATATGCTTAATCTGTAGTATGGACTCTGTGCTGTCTTTGGTTTACTTCATGTCACTTCTGAAGTCATCCTTAAAATTTGATCTATGCAATATTGCCCTGTGTATAACAATGGTTTGTTTTGTTTTTTCTTTAGAGTTAGAAATATTTCAGGTGAAAATGGCTCCTTACCATAATTTATATAAACTGTATGAAAGGTATTTTACAGTTTGCATTTAACTTGGAAGGGATCATTAATTTTAAACCAGTACCTACCTGTATGATGAGATTAAGTCTTTTTATATCTATGTAACTTCTCTTTAAGGCAGAGCTTGTGTCTTGTGGTTAGCTAGAGCATTCCTACCTGAAAGGCATCCAGTCTTTGAGGTATATTATCAACCATTTTGCTTAAGAGTGTGTTGTGATGATTTATTGCTCTCATTGGTAGGAAATTGTCATCTTATTTACCTGGACTTTTTACAGCTTGAGGTTTTGGCTTCTAAACCCTACTAATCTTTTTTTTTTTTTTTTTTTTTTAAGTGCACATCCTCTCCCAAGCTAAAACAACAACAAAAAAATCCCAACCTACAGATAGAAATACCAAAAACAACAAAAAAACCCAAAAAAGACATCCTCAAAAAAATCACCCAGAACCCCTCAGCAACTTTGCTTTTCATTATTTGGCTTTTATTGAAGCAGTGATATGGTTTCAATGTTTTAAAAATGTAGTCAGTGTTGTCCTGGTGTCCCTCTGCTCAGCTAGCAAGAGTTCTAAAGTAGACAGAAGATAAACATTTTTCTTCTGAGAGCCCCTTCTGCTGTAGTTTGACATCTTCAGCCTCTGAGGTGTTCTTACACCAAGTGTATTTATGCAGTGTAATCACAGTCCCATGCAAATCAGTCTTCTCCTAAAAACACCATTTCCCAGGGTTCCCATATATCTGATATTTGGGTTGGGGTTTTTTTGTTGTTTATAATAACTATGCTATCATAATTGGCATAAATAAACCATAAGATTTGCCAAACTTTTTTTTTTTTTTTTTTTTTTTTAAGGGGAAGATTTGGTGGGAGCAAATAAAATCAGGTTCTGCTTAAAAGCAGGTTTTTCTTAATTTTCCTCGATGTAATGGATTTGAAAAACAAGAGAATGCTTTTTCCAAGTGAAGTGTCTGCTAGGAACAGGCATCTGTGCCATGTATTACAACATCTGACAGGGAGCCTCGCTTCAGAAGTAATGCAGTCCTCTGGAGGCTTGTCCAGCAAATGTATCGTCCAAGGTCACTGTGATTCCACCTGCATGGCAAAGCTCACAGGAGCTGCCTGGTGCTGAGCCTTTGGAGGGAGGCTGGAGGCTCACAGGAGAGCTGTGGTGCTTGTAAAAAGCACAATAGCATCTCGCTTGGAAGGGCAGGAAAAAAAAAGACTAGCACACAGGGTAAATGTGCATAACAGCAGTGGAAAAATTAAAAGTTCCTTCCCAAAGAATTATCAACCTGCTTCTTGAAACAGAGAGAAATTGCTCTGTGCTGTTTCAGGGAGAATCATGAAACAGGCTGTTTAAGGAGATAAATTCCTTTTGGAGCAGGCTGTCTGGAGAATCTGCAGATGCCCCATCCTTGTTGGTACTTGAGGACGGGTTGGATGGGCTTTGAGCAACCTGGTGTAGTGGAAGGTGATGCAGAGTCTAGTAGAGTGAGCTTACAGAGCCACAGGCACATCTGAGTCCAATTATTATCCCTGAAATGGCAGTAGGGATATCACTTAATACTGTGCCAAAAGTGTGTTAAGTCCTTTAGAGCCAACAAATAAACCACAAAGCCCATGCTTAAAGGCTCTGTGGGTTGAGCCCAGGTGAGCATTTAAATGAAGCAACCTCTTTAGGTGAAGGGAGAGAAGCAGGAATTACTCATGGTAGGGAGGCCTATTTTGAAGAGTGCTTGTTCTTTTGAGGAGGTTCCCAGACGTTCTGTGTCTGTGGGCTCACCTGCTGTTCAGGACAGACTTGCTCCTGTGTTGGCTCAGCCAGCAGCTGAGTGTGCTTGGGGGCATAGTGTGAGAGAGCTCATTTTTGTGCCATCATCGCTAAGAACAGAGTACACACAGAAAAAGAGGAAAAATGATAGTTAAAAACAGTGTTCCTGAAGGAAGTGGCTGTGTGTGTTGTCAGGGGGAGGTTCCTGCTCTCAGCAAAGTGATGAAGTGTGCCACTGCAGGGGAAATGGTTCTGATCGAGAGCTCTGTGCTCCTGGGACACACTGGCAGAAGTTTTGTGTAGTGTTACCCCATTTTCTTCAACTCCCTGGTCGTGTTTCCCATGTGAGCTTTTTTGCTGCCTGTTAGCAGCAGATACAATCTTGTGCTTTGAGCAAAGGCAAAATTAAAACTTCCACCCTGCTGCTTCTCTATGAACAATTCCTGAGCTTTTCAAGTGTAATTATCATCCTATTTTTTAAGATACAGCTTGTTCTACTGAAAAATAAGCATACTATCACACTAAGCAAATCAAAAAGATTTAAACTGAGTTGGAAATACGAGATTTTTTTTTTTATATGATTATGTGTATTGGCAAGAAGCTCTGCTGTTAGAGTGCTGAAGGTGAGTTTCTGACGGAAAAAAAGGCCAGACATGATCTACTACTCTGTAGCAGGCTTTAACAAGGACACAGCTTGGATGATTGATGAGATCTTTTCCCACCTGCATAATCTGGGATTCTATAAAATAATTCCTTTGTTCAATTAGATGATAAACTAATAAATAATGTGAATTTCATCTTTTAAAGACCATAAACAGAGAAAAAGTAGGAATGATTATGACATTACCAAAGACCTGAATTGTATTTTGCTCTGGTATTAAAAATATAAATTTCTCAGCTAAATTGTTTAAGACTCACTTCATATCAGAATCATTGGAAAGTTTTCCCGAGGAAGAAAAAATAAAACTAAAAAAATGGAAGCTTTGTGCTTTTAAAGATTCCTATGGAGGGCAAAGAATGTTGCAACATAGCTTTTTCCAGCTCTACAAAAACTCTGCTGCTTGACATCCTAAACTACAAGAAATCTGAAGGTGGGGAAGAGTCCTTCCAAAAAGCCTGAACAATTTTTTGGGTTGGGTGGGGGTTTTTTTTGGGGGGGTTGTGTTTGTTTGTTTGGGTTTTTTGGGGGGAGGATGTTGTTTTTTTGGGGTTGAGGTTAGGGGTTTTTTGTTGTTGTTTTTTTTTGTGTTTTTTGGGGTGTTTTTTGGGTATTTTTTGTTTTTGTGTTTTGGGTTTTTTTTTTTTAGTCTCTGATTAATAGGTGCTATTAGAATCTTTGGTAATCTAAGGCACCTTGATGAGCAGCAAAAAGATGAGATGTTTTCACAGTCCTCAGAGACCAGGCCTAATAACCTCCTGTGATCTTGCTCAGAGGACATTTCCATGTGTTTGTTTTCCCGTTTTAGTTGCGTCTCCTCCCAGAACATGCCTGTAATCCCCCAAAGTCACAACGGCGTAAGAAACCTACCCTGAGTGGGGAGCAATATTTTGTCCTAATGATGTCAACAGCTGCCATCTAACATTTAGCCATGTAATAAGGGCAGAAATGGGCTCTTTGACACCCACGGGCAAGAATTGCTGCGTGTCTGTCTGCCGGGCAATCCATTAGCTAGCCAGAACGCTCACAGCTGGAAGCCTTTGTGAGATGGCATTTGATATCATCATTGTTAGCCTTCACATAATGCAATATTTATTACAGTAAGGGAAGAAGGGAGTATTTTTAGCTGCATCTTGAGTAACTTATCTCCATGGCAACGCTTTACTTGCCTGCCCTGTTGCTGCTATATAGAATGTTGTCACATTAATAATAAATGGAACACATCTAACACATTTGGCTGCCGATTGGCTTCCAGCCACATATTTCTCTTGTTCTAGTTGAAGGGTTTGCAAAGCTTAGGGGTCCATAAGCAAATTTCATTCATTTTGTTTCTTGGAGAAAATTGCCTTGGATTATGTTAAAGCACTCAGGAGGTTTCATCAATGTATGCATTGTGTTTGCTGGGTTGGTTTTTTTATTTTTTTTTTTAATGTTTGCTTTTGTTTCTAGTTCCACTTTGAAATGCCAAGGAATCTGTGAATAAATACAATTAGAAAAGCTAGAAACCCAGCAGCTGCGGAGTAATTTTATTTGACTTACATTTGTACGGATAAGAAAATGACATTTTTAAAATTGCTTATGAGGAACCCCTGTGACGTGTTTTTTGAACAACAATGCCTCCGTTTCATGGGGAAGTTAAAACGAGCAGGTCTCCAAGTGAGATTCTAGAACTGCTGATCACTTCCCCATGCAAACAAAAAAAGCACTTGCAAGCACCCAGCCCTCATTTGTTGTCTAAATATATCAATGGCAAATTTGGTAAATGCTTGTTAGAGTGGTGAAGAAATAGACGAAAGTACATTAGATTTCAGTTTTTATTGGACGTAGTTTTTTCCTAGAGATTATAACACTAGTGAACAATACAGTGCAACTAGCTTTGAAGTTTGTATGTTAAGGCTTAAATACTCCCTGCTTGGCCTGAGGAACCATTTGGAGCCTATTTAAAAGGTACTCCACAGGTATTTATATCTGGGTGTTTGAGCCTCTTTTTTTTTTTTTCCTCCCTTTTCTCCCTTGTCAACTCTTATTTCCAAATCTGCAAAAAAAAGAGGAGCAAAGACTTAAAGCTATGTTATGGATTTATTACATGAAAGTTGATCTTTCTGCAGTCCACCATTATTTGATTAACATATCTAATGAGGCATGTGTGTGCACAGAAGTAATTCCCATAGGAATCTTTATGAAACACCTCTTACACTTTGGTTTATGTTAATAATATGTTGCCAGTGATACCTGATGGATCAAGGAGTGTGTACTGTTGCTGCATCTTCCAGCTATCCTCCTTTTCTAAACTCCAAGACTAAATAAAAACAAGCTGCCTGTTCTTGCAGCAGCTTGTTTAGCTTTTCAAAACAAATACTCTGCTTTAAGTTCATAAAATAGTATTTAAAAAGGAGAGAACATAATTTAACAATTATTAGGTTCTCATATGAGAATTTCAATCACATACACGCTGTTGTGTCCCCCAGAATTTATAAATAGGAGAAAATCATAGTTCATGTGAGTTTTTGACTGCTACTCAGAAACTGAGAGTTTCTAAAACCCTGATACAAAATATTCAGTAACATTCCCTGAGAACGCAGTTACTGACCTCTGAGCCTTGAGTTAGTCTCTACTTCATGATGCCAAACTTTGTAAAAGGTTTTTTACTTAGCCCCCAAAAAGCAAAACAATTTCTTTCTGAGAGTTTTTACTGTACAATGTTGAAAGTGGCAGCATTTCCTTTATTATTGTTTCTAGACAGCCACAGTTTCCTCAAGGAAGCAGCTGGTAGCACTTCCTTGCAGTGACCTCAAGCAGTCCTGAAACTCAAAGTCAGTAAATAATCTTGCACTGCTGCTATTTTTGTGTGTCCAGGCCTGCTTTTAACAAGTGATAGGTAATTCAGGGTGAGTTGTATCGAGCTGGTGGCTCCCTGGCAGTGCTGCCTGCCGAGGTGAGAGAAACACCTTGTGCTGTGCAGGACCCACTGCTTCTCAACTGTGGGGGGCCCTGTTTGATACAGAGCCCCACCCCTGGGGTGTCAGACATTCCTGCATGTTCATCTTGAACTGGAACTCGCTTGACATCCGTTGGAAGGCCAAAAAAAAATGCATCAACCTAGGAAAAGAGTATCTCCTCCCTGCTGCAGCAGGTCGCTTTACAGGCTAGGTGTGCTTCTGGACTCTCATTTAAATGAGGGACTTTGGGCCAGGCACTGTGGTGGGTGAGAGACAGGCAAAAAATTTTGCAGGATGTTCATCTCTCCCGAGCAGCTGGAATCCAGACTTCTGGGTTGCTACATTTAGCATAGCAGAAAGACATGCCATTAATTAAGGAAATTTTCCAAGTGCGATGGAGGTGAAACTTACATATATAATTGCTATCAAGGTGATTACGCTTTAATTCATGGCTCATCTCTGCTTGAGACAAATGTACAGTTAAGAAAAAAAAGTTTCTATAATTAATCTATAAGGGATTGATTTCAAGAAAAGAAAAAAAAAAGCGTCCACTGCTGTGCTTAAGGTTTGTATTTGTGATACTTATTGGAAAGCGCTAAAATTTTAAGGAACGCACACAAATTTTAAACAAAGCAGTCTGTTGCTGAGGACTCCTGTTGTAAGAGATTTGCACCTGACTTCAGTGAAGTGGGGAGGCATTCTGACCTCAGTGAGCAATTTTGGTGCAGGCTGTGTTTCCATCTCACTGCTACCCCTTTGTCTAATCTTGCACGGGCACACATTCTTGCTGTGTGGTTTGAAACAGGGCAGAGAGTGCTGTGTTGTGGAGCTCACCATTTGCCTGCACTGAATGTAGGAAAAAAATACGTATCCTATTTCACTGTTTTATGAATATTTCATATTCAACTCCGCCCTTTCTGAGAATTCTAGATGTTGAAAGAGCTTGGAGCATAGCTGTTCCTTTCAACTGTGATGCTACATACTGCCCTCATTTTACTTGCTGCTTCTTTGCTTTTGTTCTTTCCAAAGTGTGACAGCTGAAAATGCTGACTGAAAGTCAGATCCCCAACCTAAGCACAGGAGCTATAAAACTGAAATCACTTGGTCCTTTTTGTTCAGCAGGTCCTCTGTTGTCTGTGCAATCCTACAGGTTTGGAGGAATTATGTCGGATTGTCCCTGTGACGCGTGCATTCAATGCATTCCTGGAGGTGGGAAACACAATCCTAGAGCAAGCTGATGACCACCCTGGCTTTCCAGGCTTTGACTGGCTCAGGTCAAAATGAGCAATATCACTAAATATGTTTTTCTACCAGCTTGAGGGCACCATTTTTACTCTTTTAACTTTCCTTTTAGAGCTACTTTTGATCAGGAATCTAATGAACTAGTTTAGCTCATTAGGAAGAAAGGGACAGCTCTGCCTCAGAAATAGTCATTAATTTGAAAAGCTGGGGAGGGTTCCAAGGCTGCTTTTGTGATCTCCCGTTTTCCTGTGGTGTCTTCCAGAGCAGAAACTCAGTCCCAGTAAAAGCAGCCAGTAAAACACTGAACCAGTACCAGAGACACATGCGTTCTTTGTGGTGAGATAAGCATCCTTGAGCCTCCCACAATGGGATTATCTTCCACCTGCTCACTCGCTGTACACCTGTCCCAGATTGGCACTGCTTTTGGCTGCAGTACAGTTGATTCTCAGTTTTGAGGCCAGATTTGTTCTTACAGTTATTTCCCTGGCACTGAATGAAAACTGTTTCCTGTGCTCAGCTAAATAAGGAGTCCAGGTGTGCCGTGTTTGTCAGCCTTTCCGTGGTGTAATGCTAATCTTTACTCCACATAAAAAGCTTTCACAGACTGTTTAATAACCCTGTGGCTACCTGCCCCTGGTGAGGAGCAGGGGATAGTCCAGGCCTCTGGACACAGGTTTCACAGTGGATTTAATTGACGCTTGTGGCACAGGTGTCAATGTAATTGGAATAATGATACATGAGGGGTACCCAGAGGGTTCAGCCAGCTGTCAGACAGATGTTTCTGCTGGAGTGCATGGCAGCCTGTCATTGGGTCATAGGTGGGGGTCCAGCCTGACCCATGTGGGAGATGGGATTCAGGCTGTTTTCAAAATAATAATCAAAACAAGAAGGGAAAAACCTAAAACAGAGGTCTTCTCCTACCCACACCCCCAAAATAAAGACACCAACCACCCCACATCCAAGCTTTGCAGCTCCTAATATAGCAAGGGCTGCTTTTTTCCCATGTTATATCTGTGTATTTGGACTAAACTGATTATTCCAGTGCTTCATCTTGCTCCCTCTGCATGTATTTTGATATGTCTGTGTATATATTTATGTGTATTACACTTCATAAAAATACGTGAGCAGTGATTATTAATTGATTCCCTCTCAGTTCTTTTTTCAACAAAGAGTTGCAAATCCACATAAATACGGATTTTGAGTATTTTATTGAATCCTAGTGTGTATATGTCTAGACCTTTTAAAATTAGAATGCCTGATACATGCACAGTCACTTTAACCGCAAACATGAGGGGTACAAATGTGTCCCCTTGACAGATGACAAGAGGCACATCTGGAATGTCTTAACACAGACAATGGGTTGTGTCCTTAGGAGAGTGTAATTGTGCACTAAGCTGCTGGGTTAGGGTCTGAGCTAGGAAGAGCACTTAGCTACATGATTAACTGTAAGGATGTGGTTACAGCTTTTGTGGGACTAATCACATTACTAAAATGATACTTTTGCATTTTTCTGTGCTTGTCATACTCTGTTTGACTGGGAGTTTACATCCTCTGTAAGTCAAGGACAGTTACACAGACGTTGAAGGAGTGAATGGTGTCTTCCTGCAGTGATTTAGGCAGACAGTGTGACAAAACAATGTTGTTAAGTCAGACTTCAATCTTAATTCATTCCAAGAGTTTGTTTCCTCGGTTATTGCGAGATTTTTCATTTCTGTTTGTCTGTGGAATATACAGAGACAAATAGATACCGGATGCCTTGAGTAATCTTTAGCTACACTAAAGAACACAGAAATAAAGTAAGTTTGTACTCATCTAGATGAATACTGGCTGATCTGAACACGTGCTATAACCAATGAACTTCTTGCTAATTACCCTTTGCTTTGTCTTGAATGTGTGACTAAGAGGAAAGCCAAACACCAGCTCAGACTTATTTCTTGCTTTCCAAAAGGCTCAGCTCATGAAGCTGGTCCTTCACGTTTCAATATGATTTTAAAAACCCAAATGTTTCCTAGTGCTTGCTATTAAGTCTGATTTGCAAGAGCCTTTCAAACAGGCTCTTTTTCTGAACTTATTTCCTCATTTTGATCTTGAATTAGGAGCATTTAACTTATTCATTTTGTCTACTATATCCTGTACGCTTTCTTGAAATTATTCTAACTACTCTGATATGTTCAGAACAAAGAATTCATTGCAGGTGGAAATGTTCATTCACTTCAGGGTCATTTACCTCTCTTCTGCGAGAAATGGAAGTGGAGGAGCACCTCAATAGAATCTCATCTTTATTATATTAGAGCCATTTCTTGATGTGATGAGGTTGCCTGTGGAGCAGTGGGTGTGTCTTATCAAAATCTAACCAGAATTTAGGTGTCTTGCTCTTGGATCAATAGGTTAGTACTTAGACATCAGTTTAGTTTTAGTACTAACAGTTTAGCTAGTACTTAGACATCACCAAAAGCTTAGTGAGCTCAGTTTTCTCTGTGGGCCCATCTGCTCTTTCAGATCTGACCTTCCCTCTTCAGAGTCCCACCTTCAGCATCTGGATTCCTGAAGGGCCTGGGGAATGCTGCTTGGGAAGGTGGTGTTTTGACCTCTGAGGCAGCATAACTGAGGTTCTGATTAATAAATCCCTTGGGGTGAATTAAAGTGAAATGGCAGTAATGACCGGTGTATACATGAGGCAGGTTTATTTTAAAACAATTTAATCGCAGTGGAGAGCAGGTATGGTCACAGAGTTGCCCTGCTGGGGTGGGAGCCCGTGAAACAAAGGGTTTGTCAGCTTATATACATTCAAGTTATCATGGCAATACCTAAATCCCTCCTCGGAAGATAACCTGTTTCTAATTCACCATCATAAGTCTTATGGAAAAATTGTATTGCTGAAACTGATAAATTATTAATTACTCAAGCTTCCTGATAAGAGCTATAAATTCTCAACGTGTGAATGTGTTTGTCTGGCAGAGACATGGAGAAAAGTCAGCTAATTCTGTAACTGACTTTATCTAATCTTAGCCTGACCTGGTGTAGATCAGTGAGGTCTGAATGAGCTCTCCCCACCCTTCACAGCAATAGTGAATAAATCTGTTCTGTGGAAATCTTCACTGAACTTTCGCTGTCATGTGTCTGCCATGACCCCCTGTGACATCAGAGGGCACAAACTGCATCACTGAGGATGCAGCAGGAGAGGAGCAATTAAAAGAACAAACATGGACTAATTGGACAACTTAATTCACATTCTTTAAAGGCTACAAATGAAATAACTATGATGCACAATCAGAGAACCTCTATATATAAACATTCATAAGCTATTTCCATGGTTACTTTACTGTCACAGAGGTGCTGGAAAAGTAAATCCCTACCTAAAAAGCATGCAGGAAGGTGTTTAGTTCCTGCTTTTGCTTCGTTCTTGCTTAATACAGCTTTGTTATTGGTGCTCTTCTACTGAACTCCACTGTATCTGCTTCTTACAAATGGGAGCTGTGTGTGGCCTCAGCAGAAGACAACAGCCTCAGGTCTGATGCTCTTGGCCATGTACACGCTCTCAACACCACTCTTGTCCTTTGTCACATTCCATTCTCACGTTGTGACCCTTGGGGTGTTGAGTGTGGTCACAGATTTCTCCAACACACTTGAGCAGCTGTGAAAGGGAAATAGAGCTGTGGCTCATTGGATATTAGTACTCTGTGAAAGACCTTTGGCTGTTCTTCAGATGACACTGTGTAATTAGAATCGTGTCAGTAAAAGGAGGTCAGATCTCTGTTTCTGCCGTGCTCTATTCTGATGGAAAGACTTTGGAACACCATTCATGTGGATTCAACACCCAGGTACTGGTTATTGATTCTGCGTTGTTCCACAGCAAATCACAGCCTGATTGTTTGTATCACAGTATCTGTTAACAGTGGAATTTACATCTCTGTTAGCATTTCTTTCTCTCTTTAAATGTTAAAGAGAAGCAGAAAGTATATTCTCTCATTTCTGAATGCACACATAAAGTGTTTCCTATGGTTTTACCACCCCTAAAGATACAAGAGGCACTTGTCTAGCTACTAATATTTACTTGAGTTTTACTGCAAGTGACACCTTATGGCTAAGTTTTTAGAGGATGTAGCTTGGCAAAACTTATAAATGGCTCATCTCATCGAATAGACCAAGTTTTCTAAAAGGCTTATCTTTCAAGGCATCTTATTTCTGACATTCCAAAGGCAGCCAAAATACATCAAAAGTGTTGGTATTCTCTGTTTCCATGTGAATGTATTGTTAGTGTAGTTACAACACTCCAGTTTTCTTGAAGTATAAACTTGCATAAACTTTCCAGAAAATTCAGTGTAAAGAACTCCAAATGGTAGCAGTATTTTATTTCTTATGTGGGCTGCTTTATCATATTATTCTGGAAGTAGTTCCATGGGTGGTGGGGTAGGAGGATGTTTGAAAAAGAAAGAGTTGAGAGTTTTCACTAATCTATTTATAGTATTCATTAATTGATTTTATTCTTGTGGTTACCCTCCCATTAAAACCCATTTGAAGCTAGAGTGCTCTTGTCTATTAAGGTACTCACTAAGGGTTTTAAATTACTTTGATAGTTTAAGAGAAAAATTACACTTATTTCCTAGTGTGCATTACTGTTGCGAAATGTAGCACTTTTTGCTCAATCTGTAATACTCTTTCTAGAATTGCCGAGATTCTGAAGAGGACAAGGAGGTTAAAATCAAAATTAGTTCTTGCTGTCAGCCTCAAGCAGATTTTGGCACCCTAAAGAAACCACCCATGCTTATTTTGTGTCCTGCTCAGCATACAAGTTCATGATTGCTTTATAAAGAAGCCTGGAAAAAGGCATTAAGGTGGAGATGAACAAGGAGTGTAAATTGTACAAAACCCAGGGATGGATAGTGTTAGACAGGTCTGTGCTCTGTGTTTAAGCACATGGAAATACAGAGGTGGCAGGTTATGGAGCTTGCCCCGTTCACTGACCACTGTGGTCCTGCCAAATTGCAGCTCTGACGGCTCTGTCTGCTGGTGGATAGTCCAGCCCAGAAGATGGGCTCTCATCTCTCAGACTAGTGACTCCAGTTTACCGCATTTTATCCCAGTGTTGCACACAGTTTACCTTCAGTTCCGCTGCTTAAAACCACTCACAACAAAATCCGTGTTCTGCTTTGCAGCTGAGTTTGAGTTGGGAAAGTATCTTCCATGTCCTATGATGGAATATCTTTTTATGAAGATGTCAAGGTGGAGAAGTAGTTACAAGCACCTTTCATGGTGGTATAAATTCACACATTATTCATGCTTCACTGGCCTTATTCTGCCAGATCAGCATAAAGCCATCTAGAAGAATATGTATCTTTAGCACACCGATAATACTCGACAACGAGGTAATAACACTGGTGACATTTGCCAAGCCTGACACACTTGGGCCCCTCTGAGTTGACATTAATAGAAATGAGACATCTCTTTCTTAGGCAGCAGTGGTTCAGTGACCTTTCTCTTACTTTTCAGACTTCTGTTATTTTTGCATGCTCTTTGTGGCCATTGTAAGGAAAATGCTTCCTTTTCCTACTCTTCTGATAACCTTAAAATCGTCTTCCCCTTTAAAATGGCTGTCAAAAAGGGCTTCTTCACAGGCTTTTCTCGTGGGCACCCTAAACAATTTGGGCTGTGGAGAGCTGATGTCTTATTAAGCTGACTGAAGACGTATCAGTGGCATCTGGAAGCAGCAGGGTTGTGATGATTATTTATCCCTGCCTTGCAAAATGGAGTACAGGACATTGCACTGCTCATGGAAGTCAGCAGAATTGGCCTTGGACTTCACTGCAAACTCTCCCCCTAATCGAGGAGTACTCCAACCCACTGCCAAAGGCTATTTATATTTCATTTCTCACTATAAAGGAAGGTAGAAGATTGACAGCAGTGCACTACAATTTTGTAGTAATTGATCTTTTTCAAAGCACTTTGGCTTTCTCTGAAGAGCTGTCATGTGGTTCTGTGCCTTGTTATTGCTGTAGGTACGTTTTACTGTTGTTTTCAGTGGGCATCAAGATATCACGGGTTTTAACCACAGAATTGCCTTTATTCTGCATTTATTCTGATACTAGATGTAATATTAATGGAAGTACCCTTCTGGCAGGGTAAGCCACGTTATCAGTAAATGTGTAATTGACTTCTGCACGGAGTCTGAGGGAACAAAGGGAGCTGGGAGATCAAGAGCCCTGTGCCTGGCTGCCGGAGCAGTGTGATTGTTCTGGCCGCAGCCTGTGATCCTTGCTTACGCAGAGCAGTGCTGTGAGTTATCACTCAAGGGCTGCTAGTGATTGTGGTTTGATCAGTGTAAGTGGTAAATGACAGTGCAATTGTATCTCGTGCTGTTCATCAGCCTACCTGCATATCTACTGAAAAAGGAGCAAGGAGAGGTACTCTAGTACTCGGTATTAGAGATGTGCATAAGCAGGAACCTGAAGGGAATGGGCAAAAAAAAGGGAGGAATGTTGAAAGCTTTGTACATCACAACCAGTGTAAGGTACTAGCACTGAGGAAGGGCTGGGAAATCAAGATAAAAACGTTTGAAGTTTTGTGTTTAGTAATTTTTATTTATTAAGGGGAAAATGTTTCTTGCTGTGAGGAAAAATGCTGTGTTTCTTTTTAAAGTGTGTTTGTAAATCAGATCATGAGGGCTTCGTATGAATGTAGAGAATCTAAAAGGGTGGTTTTGGCGCTGTAAATATGAAGTGCTCAATTGTTCAGGTATTTTAAAGTACTCAGACCTCTTAAACATTAAATCCATGTTATGATCTCTCATATTATGAATCAAAGACAGAAGGGGAAAATACAACTTTTACATAATGCTATTCATCATGACAATGTTCTGTATCAAAGAACATAACATCCTGGCAAAGCTTCAAGATTACCCAGAGGAGAGGCAATGGACAGACTGTTGAGCCAAAGTAATTTCAGAAACAATTCCACACCTTATTTATCCCTCGTGTGGAGCAGAAAGGCTATAAAACCCTCCAGCACAGTCACTTTGTGCATTTGTTTAACCTACTGACCTTAGCTCTCACCTACCTGACAGCCTCATGTTTCTGAGCATGGATTTCTGTGCAGCTCTAAACACTGAGGTTCCGAGTCTCTCTCTGAGAGATGATTCTTTCCCAGCTCTTGAGCCAAACTCATTCCAGACCCCTTCACTGGGCAGCATCAGAAGAAAAAGCTCTCCCTTCACATGAATATACCTTTAAACAAATTTGAAATTATACTGCATCTAAATTTCTGGCTCAAAACTGAGTAAATGAAAACTATTTGTTTTCATGAACCTCAAATTTAATCCTCAGTAAGTGGGGGCTTTTTGTTTGGTTGGGGTTTTTTTTTATTGAACTTTCAGATATTAAATCAATTTGTTCAGTATTATTATCACTAGATGATGCAACTTATCTGTCATAATACTGAAAATTAGAAATCTTGTTTATGCAAGTCAGTGTAGTACAGATAGAATCATCTAAGTAATTTATCAAAATTACATATATTTACTTGTTGGTAACAGAATTTGGCATGATACTGAGGGCTGCAGAAGTCCTCATGCACTTATGTTACTCTCTGGCCACACAACAGTCCCAGTATCTAAATGAACTAGTGCTGTATTGTTTAAAAGATGTCATAAATACGTCCTCAATATATTACATTAGCTCTTTGTTCAAGCACAGAGTCAAGATGTGCAAACCTGACCAGAAAGAAGAGAATTGTTTTTTTAAACAAACCAAAAAGCCACAGCCAAACCCAACAGCATCCCCTCTTTGTTAACCCTTAGTTTGGATGCCTGAGGATGGGAGCTGAGTTTTGGGGTGGACATTTGTACTTTACTGTGTGGAATGACAATGTATTTTAGGTTTCCTTGGAACACAAAGTCCTTACCAGCTGTTGTGTTAAAAGCAAGTCTTGACTTAAATTGGGATGTGCTTTAAAATGGCATAGAGGGCAAGGGAAGATTTGTGTTGGCATCTTTTGTCACATGCTGTCCATCAATTTGCCTTGGTTTGTTCAAGTTGAACATCTTCTGTTCTGAAAAAATCCAGCTTTAGAAAACTAAATCCACAGTCACCTCTGCCATAGTTAATTTTTGAAAATCCCATTCCTGACACTCAGATCTCAACCAATTCATTTTAACATAACTATAAGCCTAACATCTTCCAGGGAACCACTGTAAACTTTTAGGTCATTCTTGATATTGAAACTCTGCGAGAAGAGAGGCTTTGTATTTGCATTTCAGATTGCATCCTGTCATGGGTATTTTCCAAAGTTCACCTTATTACTAAAACCATAACTTTTTTATATTTTCTTGTGAAATATAAAGCCTCTTGAGCTTATTTGTGTTTCACTGCAAACTTCAGTTCACTGAGTTCATAGAGCTCAGAAGGGGCTCTGTGAGGCCTCATCCTGGTCCAGCTGGCACTGATTTAAGGCAATGATGTAATGATAATGTCTCAGGAGTTGCTTTGGGATGTTGGGATTGCTCAAACATGAGTCTCTTAAGGTGCAAGACCAGGTGACTAAAATCCAGGAAATGGTTCACCTACCCATTTTTATGGGGTAGGTATGCAGTTCTGTAGAAGTTCAGAGAAGAATAGCAGTGGTCTGTTATTGTTGTGATGAAAGTAGCAAGGCTGTTCTCCTTTCAGTGTTTTAAAGAAAGATGCATCTATTAAAGGAAACAGGACCCTCGGAGGGACATCTGATACAGGGATCTTAAGTGGATGGGGAAGGTCTTCATTCATCTCTGGGGGTTGCAAAATTGCCTTCCTGGTTTGCATGACAACCCTGAGCCCTTAATATGCACCAGGACATACCAAAACTTCTAATAATTTTGCTCAAGCCATGGCAGAAAACTTGTTTAAACCCAGAATACTCAAGATGTTCCTTGTGCCTTAAGAACAGAAATGCCTTTTCTTTATTTTCAGCTGCTGCTATAAACTGTGTTCTCTGGGAGAAGGATGGGTTGTAATTTCAACACACAATCAGCATAGAGGAACTTGGTAAACAGAAAACATTGCTGTTGGCAGTCAAGAGAGGAGGAAAGAGGAAAACCTCATTAAGTCTGATTGTTATGGCACAGAGTGATAATGGTCCTGTACAGGAGATAATGATTTACCCTGTGTCTCTGGAACAGGATAGGTTATATAGGTCTGTGGGCTTTTCTTCTAATTGAAAGAACACCTATCATTAATGGCCAGTGAAATAAGTTAGTAAATCTTTATGCTGCAGAGGGGAAAAAAGTTAAAAATATTGACATAATGCAATTCCATCCCATAGTGAACTACAATTACTAATGTTGAATGTGTGACCTTGGCAATACAAAGTTTGCAGAGAACTTTAATCTTTCTGTGCTTTTGCTGCTACCAGTGATGTAACAAAACGGTGGCACATTTAGTGACTGGAGTTTGATCCTTGCTAACACAGAGCTTGCAATCCTGAAATAACTTATTAAAATGGTGTGATATGAGTTGGAAAGAAGCAAGACTCAGTCAACACCAGTCATCGTCCAGTTGTACACCTGAGTTTACTTAGTGAAGAAGGAAGAGTGCACTCTGGTTCCCTGTGCTTGATCTTGTCTCCAGGCTGCTCGTTCAGGGCAGGGGCTGTGGTGCCTGTGCTGGCCGTGGAGCTCAGTGTCTGGCCGAGGGGAGAGGAGCTGGTGAGGTGCTTTGTGCCCTGCTCTGCCTGCAGGGGTGGGGTGTACCTGGGCACATTGCTCTGCCTCTGCTTTCTGCCTGCAGGCTCCCTTCGAGTAGGAAAAAGGAACCAAAATGTGGCCAGCAGGGATGTCTGAGAGAGGAGCTGACGCAGCAGTGCCAGAAATACTCCTGTCACTGTCACTGCTCCTACCTGTAGCAGACTGTGGACAGCATCCTCCCAGTCACTGTGCTGTGTCTTGAGGGGAAGGGAACATGACTGGCTTCAGCAACTCAATCCCATGTCCATTTATTTTTCTCTACAAAGTCTTGCAGAACCCTGTGGCTGTCACATCTGCCACTCTTCCCATCCTGCTGAAGGCAATCCCCTCAGTCTTTTGAAACAGCAGCAAATTAAAGCTCTTTTTGAAGGCTGCAGACAAGCTAATATATATTTCATATATTCTGTATATATACATGCACTAGCATATCCTTCAAAGTTGAAAAGAGACCATTTGAATTAAAGAGAAATGAATATCTTTGCAGATCAAAAGAAAAAAATCAAGTTTTTGTTTCTGGTTTTAAAGGGGAGTTTTTAAAGTAATATCCAAACCTTTAAGGTCTTTAAAGTATTTTCAAAATTGCTGGCTGCTTGTCTCTGATGTTCAGCTCTATGAATTGGATATAAAGTTTAGTTACTACTCATTATCATTCCATCTGTTTGAAGATGCTGCAATGGTAATGAAACAATTGTTAGAACAGCTTATCTACAATGCGTGATCAACGTGTTTTCCCTTTTCAGATTTGCTTGTGGGTCACACAGTCGTTTAAACCTGCAAGTGCCAGAGCATGTATTTCTCAGACTGCTGTGAAGTGCATTGTATGGCTGTGACTATGAAGGTTTGTTTATTGGCCATACCCACAGTATGGGGTGATGCAAGTCATGGCACAGAGGAGCCATCTCATGTTGATGAGGGTATGCACGTGCAAAATGATGCCCGTGGTCAAGGTAAAGACACTCCCTAGGGATTTTCAAAGAAAACCCCCTTATTTATAACCATCTCTCCCCGTTGGCTGAACGGGTTTTAATTGGCACTTCCACTGGGCAGCAGTTTCTTCTGCTGAGTTGCTTGGTAAAATTTGCTATTTTTACTGAGATTATTAATAATAGCAGTGTCTGCAAGAAACACAGAATTCTATTCCAGCATCTCTGTGCAAAGGAGACTAGAATAACAGTATTGGCTTAAAAAAACCCCAGTACCCTCGGCTTTGGGAAGAGAAAATGCGTACAACTAAGGAAGTATTGGAAAAGTAACTCCATTAAAGAGTGAAAATAAAATAAGCACTAGTCTTGAATGAAAATGTTCTGGAGGATAATCTGCTTTTCATTTAAGATGCTGGCTTGATGGAGATTCTCCAGAAGGAAAATGAGCTCAGAATCACTCTTCTTACATCTCTAACTTAAAGTTCATTTGTGATCAAAGCTCTTGCAGGAAGTTTGGGCTATTGTACTACCAGTTGGCAACCTTCTGATCACTGAATAGGTGCTGAGGGGCAAATTTATGTTGCAAGTATATCGAGAAACAAATTGAACCTTTTGGAATAATGAAAAATAGAAAGGAGATGTAAGCATCTCCTAATTGCTGGTGACAGCATCTGAGTCTGACACTAAAGGTCAGTCTTTGCTGTTGGATTATTTCCTGTGGAACATGTGAGGAGACACAGATGAACTTTCTCATGCTAAAACAGAAATCCAGAAGAAAGAATCAGATTCTACCCCCTCATTTTTAGCAAAAAAAGAAACAGTGGGAAAATCTATAGTAAGGCCATAAAAATAAAACATACTGCAAGGGGATAGTGTAAGTTTCTGAGGGTCCATAAGGAAAAGAACCAACATTTATAACCATGTCTGACTGAGGGAATGAAAGAAAAGACTGGATTCCTTGCAGTCATCCTGACACAAAGCTGAGAAATTTCACACCCTGGATGTTATGGAACAAATTTAGAGATTTTTTTAGAATAACATCCTCACAGATTTTTCTTCTTCATTATGCGGCATGATAGTAGTACCTGAAATTTTAATTAAAAGCTTGTAGTTAACATAAAAAACATCAATACTCTACAGTTTAAAAAATGTTCTTTTCATACTCTTTCAGTATGGCAGCACGTACTATGGAAGAGTTTGATCCATGTCCTGGTGCTCTTCATTTTCTTTTTTGTATCTTGTGCTTAAAGATGCTAGTCAGTGGGATTTTGCATGTCTTCAAGGAATATTCCTCCGCCTTTTCAAATCCCGTTTACTTGCTGCGTGCTGCATTTTTAGGTTCAGTGGGGGGGTTTCAGTGCCATTTGCCATGGGCTGTGAATTGGTGGCTGAGCGGTGTGAGCGGGGGACGGGTGGCAGTGCCGGGATGCTGGGGGTGACCTGGGTGGCCGCTGGTGGGAGCCCAGCAGGAGGAAGCATTGAGCTGCCTTCTTCTGGCGTGGCTGAGGAGGAGCTGGCGCTGATCAGCACAGGCTGACACTGCACTGGAACAGGAGATGATGACTCTGCACTGCTCTTACCGGTGGTGGGGCTGGTAGGAAACTTATTTGCAGGTGCCTAGGATGTCCAGGGGGTTGAATTATATGTACAAGAATCATTTTGAGTACTTGGTGTTCATATAAAGATGGAAGAGAATAAAGGAAGCCACAGCTTAACTCAAGGTTTACTCTTACGTGGTGCAAAATCTATGTGAAATTCAGTTCTCCCGTACGAAAGCTGACAAACAAATCTGTGTGCTCTTTTTAGAATGTTCTTATTAGGCAAGAAATACTTAAAATTATACCCATGCTGCTGAAAGTTCCTTCCAGATATCACAAGACATTTTTAATAAAGATTGAGATAAATTTCTACACAGTCCCATACCTCCAAATAATATAGGTGTTCTGTAATACTACACTGATTCTTTCAGTTCTTTTTGCTTCTATAAAATAATGTAAACCTATATCAAAGTCATAGTGAGAATGCACCTGCCCCTGCTATGCATTCCCCAGAACCTCACAACCACACTGTCTGCTTAGTGTGCCTTTGAAGTGGCTGCAGTATCAGTAGGCTGCTTGGTTAATAAATAATTTTGGGATCATGCTAACTTGGATTGAAAAACAAATACCGCTAAAGAAAGTAGCAAAACTGAAAACAAATCCTAACAGAAATGCATTTGGGTGAGAATTTCAGACAGTAGTACTTAAAATCCATGTCTCAGTGATCTACACACTCTCTGTTCCCCTGGCTGACTCAAGTTCTGATTAAGCCTAGCTGGAAAGCATTGACAAGTTTTAGAAACAGCCTGGGAAGGAATGAGGAGAGCAGAAAGTCCTTTGAACTTAGTGGAGGCCTGAATGAAGTAGAAATCCTCAGTATTATTCCAGCTGGCTAATAACAGCAAAAGGTTAGAGTAATATAGTAATTACTCAAACTTACAACTGTTTTTTTCCCATTGGAAAATAACACCTGCTTTAAATCATGAATAAAACATGTTGGCCCAAATCTATTACCTTAAGCACCTCCAGTAGAACTAAGGACATAATGTATATTTACTTGCTTGAGGAAAACCTACTCATGGCTGATGAATCCTCACTGCCTAATTAGGATGCCTAATATATTTCAATGCTTGATGTATTTCCTCTTGCATGTGCTTAAATGGGTCAAACCTTGAATCTAGTTAAAAAAATATAAAAGTACAATGAAACACTTTATTTCAGCTTCTCATCCTAACCTGTGGCAATGTAGGAAAAGAAGTAATATATCCAGATGCTTTATTATTTCTCTTAATTAATCAAAATAATATAAGGAAGCATCTCTAGAGATTTTTCTGAAAGTTTTTAATTTTAGGTTCTCTTCTGCTAGTAAACTTAAAAAATCCAACTTCCTTCCCAATAAAACGGTAAATTGAATTTAACCTTTGCTTTGATTATACTGATATCTGTTGGTATCACTGATGACTGAAATTCCTACCTAATGTCTGTTCAGCATTTGTAGCAAATTAACGTGATCTGAGTTTCACTGTCTGCAATTAAAAAAATCTGCTTGCTACGTGTTCATTCTTCATTTTGTAAATGAAATGTAGTTACTTGCCCTGCATTTGAATAAGTACATTTATACACTCAGATACACACTGAGTGTATATAAAATGGAGATATCATTAGGTTGCATCAATGCAAATATTAGAATAAAGATGATGATTCCGTCGAATATTACACATGCATTAATGCGATACATCTGTTCCTAATCTGTAGTTAGTAAACAAAATTTCAAGCATCTGCTTTATGTGAGTCTTCACTTCTGAAGTATTAATGAGTGGTTGACTCTGCTACTGCATGTCTTACTGAAAAACAGGAAAGTCAAATGTTTGGTGGTGATGTGTAAGGTGCCACGTGCTATCTCTGCCTGTGGTTGTAGAGAGGGTCAGGGATGGGCCCCAGATTCCTGCCTGAAGCACTGCCCACAATGTGTACAGGAGCTTCAATGCTCCAAATAAATGCAAGTACCTATCCGTAAGAAAAGATAATTACGTGTGTGCCCTATTGCTGCAGTTTCTCATCTGGAGCTAGCACATTCAAATTAACGCACTTTGTTCATTATAATTCACCCATACTAATATTAGGATAACACATTAATGGGCAGTTACAAGTAAGTTGTACAGAATTTTTAGACAAAGTGTTAATCTTGATGGGATTAAGAAAAAGCATTAAAATTAATGAAATGATTGCATCTCAATCTGCATATGCAAATTAGGATAAATCATATGCCTTACAATAGTATAAGCGAAAGATTATGATAATAAATTGCATTATCTGAATTAATGACTGGCTAGCACCACTTGATAAGGTCATGGTAAGTCCCAGTGCACTTATTACTAAAATTTATCATTCAAGCATGTGTACGCATTTAATTATTACAGCCTATTTAACAAGCACATAAACTTTGAGAGCAGTGGAAAGTTTTCCTGTCTGTAAAAGAACTTCTCCTCATTCAGAACATGTCAAATCCCAAGTATGGAAGATACATAGAATATTCTAATTTGACTTAAGGATTAATAAATAATTCAGTTTAGTCCTTGCTTCTCACTGCTTTATAGGGTTAAAGATTTATGGGAACACATGAGATTTAGAGCTAGAATAGCCATGGTGAGAGAAGTCACTTAGTTTGCTTTAGCCTTCTATCTGTGTGTTGATTTCCCAGCAGCCCTGTCTACAGACCAGTTTATTCCAGGCAAAAAAATATTTTCTAGCTGTGTGCTAGTACAGCGCCTAGTCCAATAAAGTTTGGTAAGAGTCTTTGAGTAATATTACATTATAACTAATACCGAGATTCAGTAACTTTTATTGGGAGATAGCAGAAGGTATAAGAAGATGGTATAAGGCTCCGAGACTACTTTCTTCAAAGGTATCATATTGTTGTTTGAGATGGGCAGTAAAAGATTTCTGTTGTTTTTGCTTCAGTGAAGTGTAATTTCAAGCTCCCTCTTGTTTGTATGACAATTCCCTACTGTCTATAGGCATCCTCACAGCTGATAAGCAACTGATTTGTCACACATGGATACTTCAACAGTATTTGCTGAAGATACATCCATTAAGAGTAAAAATATGTCTATGGGACCAAGTAGCTAAAAGCCTGTAGAGGAGTTCACTAGCAGCTGTGACTCTCAGAGCAGACCAGTTGCTAAAAAGCTGCACCAAAAAGAGCTCAAAAACTTCTGGACTGTGTCAGCTATCTGAGCTTGTCAAGCTGTTGTGGAGCACATCCCTTTTAGTAGCTACTGAAGAGATGGAGGGCAGTGCCACCGTTTCTCTGAGCCTTTCAGGTTGTGGTGAATGTAGAAGAAGCTTATCCACTGCCTGGGGAGATGTAAAAAGAGCTGGAAAAAATTCAGCCAACCATTTTGGATACACTGGGTGTTCCCATCTGTTCACATTCACAGAACTGCTGTGAATTGACTCTGAGCTCTGGGGAGCAGTGGCTGTGCTGGCCACGAGCTGCATTGAGGACAACCTCATTATATCCAGGATCAGAAAATGCTGGCACCTTGAACAGTGCAGAAATGTTTAGAGGCTTTAGTGCATAAATTCTGCAGACGCACAATAGCCACTCAGCAGTGTGATGCCTTGGTTCAGAACTATCAAATTAACTCCAGTAAGAACACTCTCTAATGAATTAATCATAGTAATACACATTTTACTCCCAGAACAAAACATAGATGATCGAATTAACCAATTTCTACTAAGGCCTACGATTACTTTATTAGGGCTCTAAAAAATGGTTTCTGCAAAGCGGTGTTTATTCCCAAATTGCTGCAGTTATCAGACAGTGCTAAGACCTGCAATTGAGGCCTCTGCTGTCCCTTATCTCATTAAGTGTGACATAAACACCTTTGATTAAATGAAATGGTAAAGTGCAGCAAATGGAGTAAACACTTTTCTCTGCAGAGCAGTGCCCTGCTACATGCTTAAGATCTGATTTCCTGGCCTCTATTGACAGATGATAGCATGTTTTGTACCCATGCCAGCCAGAGATAGCCATTTAGAGCTTCTAAATAATTAAATATTGATTAATCAGCCTAGAAACACATAGAACTTTTTTTTTACCCCAAGCTTTTGTCCATTTTTAAAGGTCTTACTATTTCTGTCAAAGAAAGCGGGGGAATCTTCTATACACCTTCTGCAGCTGTCAGGGTCTCAAAAAATTACAAGTTTGTGCTGGTGTGAGAAAAATGGCATGGCTGCCATACTGCCATAGCACAAGCACGCATGACTCCACTTTGCTGTACTTGTTCTCCAAGGGATCAATCAAGACAAGGAACCAAATTTTCTAAATCACAAGGCCATTCATAAGGGGCTGAAACTCTGTTCTAACTGTTAGCCAACTTGTCTGTGAGGATGGAAACGTGTGGTGGCTTATCTGACTCCTGTCTCTTGGCAAAACTGGGTTGAAAAAGCCTGCACTTGGTGGGTTTGGGGCAGAGTTGTTCAGGAAACAAGTCATCCTGCCTGAAAGATTTTTGAGGTTTGGTTGTTTGGGGTTTTTTTTCCCCTAATGTAGCAAGTGTCTAATGGATGCATGTGAAAAATAAAGCATACGGGATATAATAGGAACTGCAGTGAACATGGTAGTGATTGTAAATTGTTATTGGCGTGTGATCTCAGTGAGCTACTGGAGTCTCCACATCTTGGGGAGGACTTCAGTAATATTGAGCTAGTTTATTTTTCTTAACCTGCAAACTGGGATTACCCTATAGATGATAAATAATACAGGTGTATTGGTTGATGAGATTTCTTACGTATTGCCAATTACTAAAATGACGTTTACAGTCGGTGAGTGGGTCTTTACAATATTGTTGTTGTTATTATTACAATCAGTGAATGCAGGTAGGCGTTTTCATAAGACATCTGCAAGTATTTAGAGGCACTAGTCTAATGATCAAAAATCACTGAAAGATGCCTCCTTACTTCCATTTCACACAGAAGATATTTGGAGCATTGTCCGTTTGCTTTCTGCCTTAAGGAATGTTACAAAGCATGCTTCTCTCTGGGCATTCTCTGCTTACTGTTGTTGAATGCAAGCTCTTGCTCCTGTGGCATCATAACTTCTCTCAAGGGCTCTGTATCCTCGTGGTGGCTGGGTTTTGGTTGCAAGGTGCCTGTTGTAATGTGTGCTAGCTGCAGAAGGAAAACCCCAAATCTCTGCGTTGATGTTTGCAGTAAAACACAGCTTAGCTGGGAAGCTCGCAAACAGAATGTGACTGGCTTGTGTGTGGCAGCAGCTCCAAGTGCCATGTGGCGTGGCAGACCTCCTTCCCCCCGCCGGCACAAACAAGCCCAATTACAGTTCTGCTGGAACGTGGCAAAGCCCTCAGCAAAGTGAAACCCGAGCCTGGCTGTGCTGCTAGCAAAAACCAGGCAGTTTTTGTTGACAGGGTTTGTAGCTAACACTTCTGCGAGGCAAAAGCAAAACAAGTTTTCTGTGATACTGTGCACAGAGACAGTCTTTTGTTAGCCATGAATGCCAGCTGAAAGTGTCTTTCCCCTGAAACCACAGGACATCCTTCCTTGGATTTGAGAGAATAATGGAAAATGCACCAGGTGTAAAGCAGCTCTGATAGTGAAATGGTGCAGTGTACCTGAGTTGCCTGTTTGTGGGTGAGAAATTGTTGCACGGTAAGGCTAGACAGAGATTTTGAATTTTCCTGACATCATTGGTAGTCAAGGAGAAGAAGCAAAGCAAGAGGATGGTTGTCTGTTACAGACCTCAAACATACATATAGGATTCTCTGTTATGCTATTTATTGTCTATTGTAATTCAAGATACTGATATTGCCTAAGAAGTTGTCTAAGATGTCTGAACACAAGACCGGTAGCAGATTTCCCATATCACAATAAGTCTTGCTAAATCGGGTTTCTGGGCAGATTCCAATTAGATGCAAGAGGAAAAATTTTCACAGCATTCAGCCACTGGAACAATCTTCCCAGGGAAGTGGTACATTCCACAACACTGGACACTTTGAAGATGCTGCTGGACAGGGTGCTGAGCCATCTTATCTAGACTGTGCTTTTGACAAGAAAGGTTGGACCAGATGACCCTTCAGGTCCCTTCCAACCTGCTGTTCTGTGAAATTTAATGATAAATATGGAACTGCCTGGAAGTCTGAGTTCAGCCGTGTGGCTTGCTGGCTGCCTCGTCAAAACTCAAAAGTCACAAGTAATTGCCAAGTTCTTTCTTAAAAAGTGATCATTAATTCCGGTAATAAGCCACATGAAGTATATATTGTTGTGAAGGGTGAGGCAGCGATTGAATGGCAAAGTTATTTGAATGAGCTAAGATGTTAATGACCAGTAACAACTGACAAGGACATCAGCAGTGAGAGAGAAATAAACTAAGATTTTCTCTTCTGTGAGTGAAATAGCAAATATATCAAAGGCTGCTTTTTTCCCAGTTTTGTCACTTTTGAAGAATGGTATTGACGCATTTCACTTGAAGGGTCATGAGTTTTGGAATTATGATTGATTATGTAGGAAGTTAGGAAGCCTTGTGTCCAAAAGCTGGCCCTTTTCTTCCTTAGATTATAATGTTATCTGATTTTCATTTTAACAATTCTTTCTGACTTAGACCATCACAGTAACAAGAAAAAAACACACCCTGAATCATAAAAAATTATAGGGTGGGTGACTGAATGGCCTGGAACCTGAACTAAAGATGTCTATGTTTTGTCCAGTCACTTTGTTCTCCGTTGTGCCTATGGGCCTTATCCATTTATGATTGTAAATCAAGTTCTCTCCATAAATCTGCACTCTTTCTTACTATCTGCTGCACAAAAGTTTTACCTACCCTGAGCTATTTTCACTGGGTTAGACTCTGGGGTTTTCTGTCTCTACTGCCAACAGCCCTAGTTTTCATTGACAGTGACTCAATTTTTGATTTACTTTTTCTCCTCATAGTTAATTTTATTTGTGCTCCTAATCACTCTCACTTCTCTGTCAACAACTGGAGTTGTTTGGTGATATTCAAGTTGAAGTTTCCTTGGAAAGTAAGGCAATGGAGCAATTAGAGGTTTATAACATTGCATTAAGAGTTTGAAGCTATTTAAACAAAGCTGTGATTAAGCAAAATTGTCTCCTGCTCCCTTGAATGATAACCATCACCCTGTTTTATTTTCTCTGGCTCTCATATCTTCTTTCTGCGCCCTTTTACTCATCCTTTGAGGGTAGTGGAAAAGAAAGATGCTGAGCCAGCTTGCTATCATCAAACTCTGCTTCCTGCTACCATAAAGGGAGCTTCTAGGACCTGTGAGAAATAACAGTTTTTGTCTACACCTCTGAAAACTGGCAGGGGTGCTTGATGAACAGGGAGAATATAATGTGAGAGCAAAGTAAGAATGAGAAAGTGACACTGCTTCAAATCGGAAGCTGATTTGAATTTTGATCAGTATTAGGGTAGTTGAACTGTCTTTATGCTGAGGTGTGCTTTAGTTTTTAATATCTTACGTCTGACTTTTTATCATTTCTTGACCTAAATAAACTTTATGGGAGAGAGTTAATGAGGAAGACTGAGGAGGGGAAAGAAATATCAAGCTTTGTCTGAAAGACTGAAACACTTGAAATTACTTCTGTCATACTTTTTTATTCTAAGTTTAGGAAGAAAGTCTTTTAGCCCTTGACTACGTTACAGTTTACGTTCTTAATCTGCAATCACAGAAACTTGGGGTGGAACTATCAGATTTCTTGCCAAATGAGAAACCTTTCAAAATCAAGAAAATCCGCAATATAAAAAGCTCAGTATGTTAATGAGCTACTCACTAAATACTGGAGCTGTAATATGACTGCTAGTGAGCAGAGACCATATCTTGAAAAGTAGCTGCTGGAAAACTTTTTCCTTTTTTATTTTACCATGGGAAAAAAACCAAACAAACAAACCAACAAAAACTGGCTTGTTTGATGAAAAGGAGAGCTAGATGAAGGTGCATAATCTCTTTTTCCAACATTGTTCTCAGGTTGTTGACTGGGAAGTTGTTCTGGGTGTGTGTCTAGGCTGGAATTTACAAGAGCAGGCTCTGGTCCTGATGTTGAGCTCAGTGAAAGGGTTTTCATCAGTAGAAGTGCAGGCACAGTGAGCATTGCCACTGTGGGATAAATGTTGAAGTATTAATATTTTTCTTAGTGATCACAGGTACTTGATAGAACAGAAAATGTATTGCTTTAAATAGAACAAAAAAAAAGAGGAATACCTGCATCCTTGTTGACAGCTCTTTATACCATTCTTTGCCACAGCATGAATTATTTGTGCTAAACTAAGGAATATGCAATTTCATTTGGTTGTAAAAATGAAATATATGGCTTTGATCTGCTACCTGGATATAGATTCCCTTATAACATATTAAAATACTTGGTGTTCTTTCTATTTTAAAGTATTTCAGATACAAAACCCAATAATGGCATTATAACTATTGCAAAAAGAAAATTAATTCAAGATTAATAGAGAAATCCAAAGAAAAACAGAATAACATAGATGTATTTAGAAATAATTGTGTATTGATCTTTTTTCAGCCTGTGATTTAAATACACCATCTTGCCACCATAAAGCTTCAGCAGAACTGTGTGTGTGTTTAGTTTGGTTATTTATAAGTAATAATTTTACAGCAAATATTGAGAATTAGGTTATTTCAGAAAGCAAATTAAAAAAAAAGTCAGCTCAGGCTTTTGTCCTAAGACTGAGATTCTTATAAACATAATGTACGAAGGGTGGTGGGGAGGAAACATAAAGAAATATCAATCTGCTGCTGGTTTAATATTTTGTGGAGAAGGAAAAGCATCTTCTTAGAGACTTTTCTTAGAGGCACTTCCAGCTTGATGGATTGGATTTCACAAAACCCAGGATGAGGTTTTGTGAAATTTTTGCTGTGCCTGATTTGTATTTGCCTCTTGGTAAGCAAAGCAGTGAGAGATGACCCATGAAGAGTATGAAGAGCCTTGTTCTCCTCTCAGCGTTGGTTCATGCAGCTTGTGAGGGTGAAAACAACTGGAAGTTGGCAGTTGTGCTCATAGTAAAGATGAATTGCAAAGAAAAAACCGCAGCATCAAAAAGTACCCAGGGAGTTAGGGAGGCCTCACAGAATCACACAACTTTACTGTGGGCGAATCCGCGGATGGCTGGGACAAGGAATTCTGCCGATCTGTATACTCTAGGACATGTGGGTTTATTGCAAGGGTCGTGGGTAAAAGGGCCTTGCCTTCAGCCACCAGCCTGGGCTGAAGGGAAGTCCCAAAGAGAGAGGGAGAAAGGACAGGAGGGTGAGAGCTTGTTACAATACATTATATCTCCTTTTGTGATGAGTATTCTAATTTACAGTGACCAACCACCACAAGACACAAAGTTCTATAGAATCTACATACAGCCTATAAGAATTACTATATTACCATACTGTGTTATATTTTAAACTCTAAAAACTACTCTTTAGACTTCTGTTTTGCTACGTTGACCTTCAGATCCCTTAGCCAGCAGAAAGGTATTGTTCAGTCAAAAGGGATTTTCCTTCAGCTAGCTAGGCTATTGTTTTCAGGTTATATAGTAACTAAGACTCGGTATCCTACAACTCAAAGTAAGCTTTCATTTCTATCCCGATTATAGGTTTTATATTTTCAGAATCTTTTGCTAAGCAATCATATTTATAAGGTTTCCCTGATTCATCTTCCCCAACCCTTTACCACTGTGGTTTTGGGGTATTACTTTTGTTTGGTTTTGAGGTTTGGTTTTTTGTTTTTTTTTTGCCATAGAATCAGAATTTGCAGCAGCGAAGACTATCACAGAATACACTGTCCTGAATGGTTATAGTGCACTTGTAAAGAGATTATACATTGAGAAGTTTTTGCTGTTATGAACATGGTTGAATCATAGAGATGTCTTGAGTCGATACTGAGGGCCAAGTCTCTGCACTCTTAATTTTGTATCAGTGTGAGGATATTGATTTCTGGAAAAGTTGGAAAAGTTTGACTCCGTAGCAGCTGGAGACTTCTATGTAATCTTTTAACTTTTGTTCTGAATCGTATTGTTTCAAATCTAGAATGTAAAATTGGTCTTGGAAAAATATTCTTGTGCCCACTCCATCTGACGCTTTCTGGACACATGAAACAGTGAAAACAGGCATTATCTCTGAAAGATCAAGTGGATCTGCTCCCCAAGGTGGCCACAAAATGTATCATGGTTTTCAGTGAGCATAGATCTAATAAATAGCACTTTTTCATTGGAAAGGACCTCCTCTGATGTACTTCTTTTTTTTTCTCCTATGTGGTGATGCTGTGGCTGTTCTCCTTAAAGCCAAAAGTCCACGGAGTAGGTCTACAGAGACAGTTATCCCACTTTGTTTTTAAGATTTAAATGGTTTTATGTTTTAACATAAGTTAGTGGTTTGGTGGTCCATCTTTTATATTACACTTGCTTTTAATAACACCTCTTCAAATTCTAATATGTCAGTAAAATTCCAACGTGACTTCAATTTAATATAAAAATATTAATCATACAACCAAGAAGCTACTTTTATATTTACTTTTCAGAAAACATGTATATAGAACCATTGTTACGTGTTTGTTTTCAGTTCAGGCTAACTTGTAGCTAAGGAATGCTTATACATTTAGGATTTTTTTTTCCTGTGTTTGGGTGAAGGGCAAGATTCTGGTAACACTTCTAACGAGTTGCAGAGAATCAGCTTAATTTTCTTTAGCTTCATTTTCCATCTGCTTGGTTTTCACTTCTCTCGACGTCCTAGCAGGCTTTTCATATTTACAGTCCAACCAAACAACTGAGTGCATTCAAATCTTTCTGCATAGTGGACATAAAATGGAATTATTTTCATCCTTCAGCAGTTCCAGCCTTTCAATAGTGTCATAGCAATAGAAATGGGGCGCTTGCACTTTACCATTCAGTAAAGTCTAACTAAGTGTGCTGGAAGTACTCTAAGGTTGAGTGACCTCCAATGACTTGTGTGTATAGATTATCAAACATCATAGCTGAACTAACAGACCGTGAACAGTGTCCGATTCCTTTCAGGCTAAATAGTGCAGATAATCATAATTATTCTGGGTGCCAGGGTCGCAAGAGCTGCTCATCACTTTTCTGGCTTACTGGAGAATCTTTTAAAGTACTAAATGATACATCATCCCTGTCAGTGTGTTATAAAGGAATTAAGTGAAGCAAGTTCTAGAAGAGATTTTTGACAGCATATATCTGATATGTCTCTGTGCTTTCATTCACATCTCCTCCACTTTTTTTTAATGCAGATTACCAGTCTGTCACTGAGATGCTTTACTTTGTAGTGAGACAGTTTTCATCTCTAGTGGAATTTTCTCTGTTAATCTAATGGAGAGTTTAAGAAGCAGTTAATTAATGTATGAGATCTATTCACCATCGGTGATCAACATCGCATCATTTTGCAGCTCGTGGAATAAACTGGGTGCAACATTTTTACATCAGATTCTAGTTTCTAAAAGTATTATGAAGCAGCTTGTGTCAGGAGAATTCCTTACCTGAAACCTCTTTGCATGCTGTTTTAAACTAGCTTAGAGTAGCAAAGAGGACTGGATATAATTATAATGGAATATACTGGAAAAATAATACCTTTTAAATCCATATTTATTGTTTCTAAAGTTCCATTATCATGATACCAGGATGATTCAAAGCAGTGTCTGAATAATGTTGTGTACATTGGCATATGTAGTAAGATATACACATAAGGCTCTATATAAGTATGTGAAGAAATGAACATTTTAAGACCTTCCTAATGTTAATACAGAAAGTTTAGAATGATGCCTTTTATTAAATGTACTACAGCAATGATTTGGAAAAAGAGGGATGGTTATAAAACAAAAGAAAGAAGAATGAAGTCTAGAGCAGCAGTGAAATGTTACACTTGTGCCAAATGAACATTGGAAAGCATGAGTGAAATCACAGACTGACTGACCAGTTCTTTTCATGTGCACGTTTTCTGCCTCCTGAGCTGTGGCATGAGTACAATGGAATCAAGGTATGCAAAACTGAGGAACAATCTCCTTGGCAAACCCAAAATAAACATTTAAATCCACATTTAGTTGAATGTACATGTACTAAATTTGTAGAACTAAGAACACTGACTTTGTAGGAAATAAAAATAAAAAAGGAATTACCGTGAGTCTAAAGGTGAAAGTAGAGCAGAGGATAATAGCTCTGATTACAGAAATCTTTAGGTATTTTACTTGTACATCTGGATAACACGATCCTTGATGAACTGACTGCAAAAGATTATTGTTCTTCTGAATGAACACAAGTATTTTAGGTCTACATTTCTGTTTCTAAGAAAATGGCAAGCCACTGATTTGGCTGGTGCAGTGCTCAAATGCTCCGATGGCATGAAGCGTACCCTGTACAAACTGTGAACTCTATTTGAAAATAAAGTTTATAATTAAAACTGGCACTTGTGGGCCTCCAGCTGGTGAATGCTGTTTTGCTGACGTGAGGCTTCTGACACCCACAGTATGGTGGCTCATTGTTCTGCCAGGCCCTCGCTATTCCAGTGCCTCAGATGTTGCCATTCTGCAAAATGGTGCCCGGCAGCAGGAGGCTTGCAAAGGCTTCATTTCCCTCTTTGTGCAAAAAGGCTTTTCCTTGCTCTGAGACCAACCTTTTTGTTTTGTTAGGCAATGATCTTGAATTCTGTGCAGAATTCAGCCTGTCTCCTGTAGCAGCAGTGCTGGTTGCTTTTCTGGAAGGACCTGCAGGTCACTGCAGGGGGAAGCAATTAGGCAGCAGCGTGATGATGCTGCATCAGAGCTGTCCATAGACAACACAATCTTAGTGACGGTGGGTTGGGTTCTCTTGTGTGCTCTGGCTTGCTGATGGCTCTGCATTGCCATAACAGGACCAGATTATTTTGGCCTGATGCGTGTTGGAGGCATGCAAGAAAATACTGTAAATGGAAGAGAATTTGGTTCTGCAAGTGTGTTCAGCCACTGATGGACACACGAAGGGCTTTTTTCCATGAGAGTCTAAAAATGAGACAAAGTTTCCCAAGCAATGTGAAATTCCATTTGTGCTCAGTCTTAAATAAAAGAAAAACTTTTCTTTTTTAATTTTTTTTTTCTGTGTGTGGTTTTGGCAGTTTCAGGTGACTTCATGTTGTAACTTCAGCTTTACTTAAGCAAGATTTCAGAACAAACATTCAGAGTTCTATTTCAAACTATTAATAATAGCATTAGGCTTGTTTGTTCAGTGCGTGACAGTGGTTCAGCCCTTTCTTATTACCTGTTAAATTAGCAGGAAATAAGACAGTTTTTTGCATCACAGTTCTCAAGTTGTTATTGATCAGCTATAAACACAAAGGGTGATCTTGCTCATTACAAAATAACTTTACACTAATCTTTTTTTAGCTTATATTGACAAACATTAAGTAAAAATATGAAATGGCAAGCTTTGGATCATTATAATGTTGCAGTTTGAATAGTGTGTCTGGATCCTTAGTGAACTCTTCTGGATGTGGTTTTCATCTTTATAAAATTGTTCTTGAAACAGGTAGCAACAGAATTACCCCCTTATAGACACTGTGATATTGTGATAATACAAGTAAAAAATAAAGTTGTGGAAAAGACCACTGATTGCATATTCTTTTATTGCCTTCAGTGGTGCCCTGATACAAACATGGAGAATGAGACAATTACAGTAGCTTGGGGGCTCACAGTGTAAATAAATCTGTGTAATGATTAGCTGGGTTCTCAGATCAATGACAAGACTTATTTTATAGGCAAATATTTTTGAGCAAAATTATTTATAAGAAACAAACACACATCAGAAATAAACTCTCGTGCATTATCTGTTCAAAATATTAAACTGGCGAGAAAGAGGGAAGTAAAATTGGGATCCAAATATTTAGATGGAAAACTGTGAAACATGTCTGCCAGCTGCAAGCAGAACACATGCCAGGGCATTGTCAGACCACGGGGTACCCAGGCTGGTTTGGTGGGGTTTGCCACCCCCTTCAAGGTGCCACTGAACTCTGCCAGCTTGCAAACACAAAAGGGCTTAGCAATACGTCCTGCTGTCGTTGTTAGAGCATTTAGACAATGGGAGGAAAGAGAAATGCTATGCAAACTTTTTCTTATGTCAAGGTAATGCTGTCAGATGAAAAATTATTGTGCAGATATAAGAGGGAAGGTGGAGAATTTGAGAGTAGAAGCAAGTGTCCTAAATGTGTTCCTGTCAAGCGAAGCACCAAGGAGGGAAAGAAATCTCAGTTTCCTGTTTTTCCTCCAGCTATAGGAATGACAGTGTTGGTCCATGCTCTGTACTGCACAATTAAATTGTAAGACTAAAGTGGAGGTTATATAATAGAAATTAATAAAACCCCACCAGTGAGACGGGACATACAAAGGTCTGGAGAGAAGCTGAGCTAAGCTTGTCTTTTGGAATGCTTCATGTGCTTATTACTTACTGCTGCCATCATGGCTCTTGATGCTTTAAGGATGTCGGTGAGGATTCTTAGGGCCTCTGGATAATCCTGCAGCCTGGTACAGTAGGGGAAGATGATTTTCCTTGAGCAAGCACAAGGAACATTTGAGTTTCACTGATTAGATACGTGGGCTAACATGCTTAGACAAATGGAATCAGATCAGTGTGATGTCTTCCTTGCTCTTTGCTTCTGGTAGGCAGCACCTTCTTCATAAAAATAAGTCATGGGTTTGGAAGAATATTACTTCTTTTAAGCTCTGTTGAAGTTCAGACACTTTTTACAGAAGTCCTATGTGGGAGAAAAGTCCGCTGCCTTTAAATTTTATCCTGTTTCTCTCTTCCTTCCTTTGTATCAAACTATTACAGACATAATACTTTGGAAAACTATAACATTTCCCAGAACAAGGAAAAGCAAACCAGCATGCATTTACTCCTATTTAAAAAAAATAATAAGATCTTGTTCCTCTACTTCTCTGGAATATTTAATCTTAATAATGTTGACATAAGCCTTTTGTATTTGAAATGAAAATTAGTGACCCTGTTAGAGTCCAAACTGCTATATTCATTAGAAGTTGCGTGTGTCAAATAAAGAAAGAAACTTTTTCTGTGGGTTGTTGTTTGTTTTCCATAACTCTAAACAAAGGCATAAGCCTCTCTGTCTTTTGCTGATTTTTTTGAAAAACTGCCCTGGTGACTATAATCATTAATTAGACTCCTATAAAAGGCATTTACATTGTTTTTAAAAAGTTGCAGTTTGTTGACTTCAATTAAGCTTACATAAGCTTGTACACATGGGGACTTTGGAAAGAAAAGTGAATTTGTTAACCTGGCAATTTTTCCTCAAATTCCCATTGCACTAATCAAAATGACATTGATTTCCTCAGATTAGCAGCTGATACTTGACACTTCTTTGTTTGAGCTACTTGACTCAAGCTAGCAATTGTCTTCTCATAGCCAGGGACTTGCATCTCAACAAGTACAAGCTCCTTTCCCAACCAGGCAATCTTTGAACTACCAGTCTGGCCAGCAGCAGGAACATTTCTTTTCCAGAAGCTGATGCAGGATAGACCAATGCCTGCTGGACTGCTGGGCACTGCACATCAGTCCTGTGTCTTGAGTCTGTCTTGCACTCTTTTAGTGCGGCTTTTTGCTCCATATTCCAAATGTCATTGCATGCTTGAAATAAATATAGCTGGATTACATCCTTTCCTGGGATACAGGGAAGCAGGGGACAGAAATCTTATATGTAAAGCTTCTGCTTGCAGAGGGGAAAAACTCTGTGAAAACTCCCAACCTAAAGATCCTATTCTACCTCCCTTTGATGTCGTGCCAAAAAAACTGATTTTGAAATTACACGTAGGAGACTTGTGCTAGTAAATGGCCACTTGCAGCCATGCATGGCAGAGAGTTGTAAAAGAGGCTGAACTAGAAGAAGTGGAAGTGTAGAGCAGGCTAAACCAGCCTTTCTGTTCTTTTGATAACCAGGCCAGAAAATCTTCTGTTAAATACATCTCTGAAGTACCTATTCTGTAACCCAGGATGCAGAAATAATTCCCTTTGGTTACTGCTCTGCAAACGGAGAGCACTGGATAATGTGGGAAGAAGTCAACTTGAGCACAGAGGGAATTTGCTGGCATTGCTTGGTTTGCATAAAGAAAGATGGCTTAGTGGGAGTACAAAGCATAAATAAAGCATAAAGGAACAGCCTTCACTTGGGCTGAATGAGAACTCAGAGTGGTAAAAGATTCTTGAAACTTGAGCTTTCTAGAAGCCCACAACCTTTCAAAACACTTGAACCTTTTGAGTAACCTTTCAAAAAACCTTTTCTCTTGCACAAATGACCAAAGGTGCTACAAGCTGATTCTTGTTTCAGCTAAAAGGGCTTCATCTTATTCCGTTGCTGGCATGGCATGGCATTAGAAGCAATCTTCTCTTGGCATCTCATCAGCATCTAATTTCAGTTCTCTGTCTGCTCTCCTTCCGCCCAGCTCTGCGTGGCAGTGTTTCATGCTGGGGGAATTTGGGTTATCAGGATGGAGTAGGGAGCTTCTGCAGCACAAATCCGTGGCAATTGGAGGGGTTTACCTGGGGCTGGTTCAAAGTTTGCCATGTGCTGTGTTTATTTAGACATGAAACTTGCAGGAAACACAGGACTGGTGCCCCATAGCTGCATTTTCCAGTCGAAGCAGATGAATTTAGGATTGGCTATCAAATCCTTCTAGCAAACTTCTAGCATTGTTCTTTGCTAATTTCCTTCTAGTGGCCCCGTGAGAGATGCAGACAGTCTCAATGCTGCATATTAAACTTTAATTACTGATCTCTGTTATGAGGTTCAGAGAGAACTTGGACAGAGATAACTGCATCATAGCTTGTAAGCTCCTTGTGCTGAAAAACACCCATAAAATAAATGAAAAATGAGTCAGCAACCTCTAACCAATCCATGTCAGTTCATGCTGCACCTTCAGCTCCACTGTAGGATGCCAGCTGGTCTTCTGTTAACAGTAAATTGTAGGCTTTTATTTATTTATAAGTGTCATTAATCTGGTAGGTTGAATACAGTTGGCTCACCAAAAAAGAGCATACAGGGCTTAGCATTATCTGGGCAGACACAACGGGTAGTTTATGAAAATATCACAGTCTATAACCCACAGCAGCCATGCTGTTACATGGGGTTAGAAATTTTGCTTATTATATTGCACAAAGGACGAGTCCAAAATCAACACTGCTTGACTGACTTCTCCTGAGGAAATAGCCAGTGATTTCAGGCAAACTGCTTAAAGCCTGACTTGGAATCACTTCAGTTCTATGCAAAATTAACACACAAGACTTCAGAATTATTGATAAACTCGCTGAATTAAATGAGACTAGAGATTTCTCCTGAGATGACTGTGTGTCTTCCAGACTGGAGCAGGTGGAGGTGGACTTGCAGAAGTAGGTAACATGAGAGAGTTTAATATAGGGAGGGGAAATGGCAATATTGATACCAGTGTTTTAGGAAATTTGTGTTGGAATTCTGGAAGTGTTCTGACAGGGCACAGACAGAAGGTTTGCACTAGTATGGAATTAGGGTGATACAATATTTTCTTTCTATGATATCTTCCTTTCGTTGTTTGTGCTATCCATCTGCTCTGGGTTTGTCTAACTGTGCTATTCCCTACTTGGCTGTTCTTCTGCCTTTCTCCCAGGCCTGCCTGGACTGTCATCATGTTGTGTTTGAATCCTGCGCAGTATCTTTTGGCACTCAAAAGTGCTCTGGGATAATGAAGTCCTGGTTCTCAGTGTGGAGGTTTTTCCACATACCCAATTAGCATAATTTTTTCTTCTCTTTCTGCTGCCATGTCACTTTTACTGCTTATCTAAATAAATGGGATTTCAGAGGAAAATCCTGTTCTTAGAGGGGAGCCCTTGACAGTCTGGCACTTACTTTGTAATGCCAGAAATGAAATAGCTGCAGATTGTGGGGCTGCTTTGGGCTGGTTAAGGGCTAGTGGGCTGCAGAAACCATTTGTATATTGAAGATGGGTATTATACCCTGTGCTTGGCTGTTGTGGAAAAACACAAGGGAAGCTGCGGGACCAGTGTGGTGCCAATGTTCTCTGTTTCAAGACCTTTTTAAGACTGATTTTATTAGTTATCAGGGCCTGTGTGTTTGCAGGAGTGCTAAAGCAAACATGTTGCTCTAGGAGTCAGAGTGGAGAGTCATCTGTTTGCTTAGACATTTCCGAAGTCACCGTGTGAGACTGGCAGAGTTCACTAGATCACGGTGCAGTGGGTGTGATAAGTAGCAACAAGAAATAAAAATCTCCTATCTCCTACAAGCAGATGCAAACAGCTGAAAATATGACCACAGATTTTAGTTATTGCGTTTAAAATATAAAACAGCCACTTCATTTTCAAGGCTCAGTCCACAAGCCACTATTTTTCTTGCCTTCTGCTTTGAAGTTCCTTTATTTTAACTTTCAATGTTGCTTTCTGGTTAATGGGATACTAGATTGTGCGTAGTTGGGGTTTGCTTTTGTGTTGATGGTTTTTTTCTGGACAAGGCTTGAGTTCATTTCTAAATTGCAGTTTATTTAGGCTATTTAATAAATTGTTTCATATTTGTAGTATCTAAATTTCTGGTGCTATACAAACTGGCATTAAACCTAGAAAAATTTAGAACTTTAATTAAAAGTAGATGTGAATGCATATTTTTTAAAAATGACAGAATACTCTTAAAACAAATGTGTATTTTATACATGCAGCTAGTAGGCTTTCAATTTGCTAAATATGCTATATGTTTGCTTTTAATTGTATAACCCCAAATATCACACTTGTCTTCATTAAAATTTATTAGTTCACTCATGCAAAGAAATTCTTCTAAGTGTCTCCAGTAAATATTCACTCTTATGGACTATGAAAATAATTATCTCCTTAAAGCCAATGCTGCCGTCGTTCATTATATACTGAGCAGGCAAAGTGAATTTCAATATATTTGCTGCTCTACCTCTCTTTTTTATTTTTGTCTTTCTTTTAACACTCAGTTCAAGTTTACTCAATTAAAACATACCAGAAAAACAAGTCACCAAAACATGTGGAGTGTTGTGCAATGGGCTGGTTTTTATTTATGTACTGGGCGTGGAGGAAAGAAGCAATTCAAACCAGCAAAACACTTGTCAAGGTTGGGCAGCAGGCTGTCAATGAGTGAATCATAGCACACTGAGAAGTGGGGGCTTGGGTTTTGTCCTGTCTAGGGGACACTGACAAGCCAAGTCATCTAAAGTTCAGGAGCAGATTGGAGAACGTGCCCTGGCTGATCTTTGTGTCTCACTCTGAGGCATATTTCAGTTTATTCAAAAAAACATCCTAATGTGCTATTTCCTGCAGTTCTGCTGAATTTACTCCTTTTTACTACAGCCAATAGCCATCTGATCAGATTGTTTTGGTATTTTTCTCTGAGTTTAGACCCGTTTTAACTCAGCACCAGAGATTTTCTTGATCTGCTCAACAGTGAAGGATGTACTTTTACTTTAAAAGCACTGACAGTAGTATAGATTGCTTTTAAAACACACAATGTTTTCAAACATTTTTAATGGTGTCCTAGCACCTAGAGGTCATGTTCTTATGCTTATGGTAAAATAAAATGATGAAGTACATTTCATGAATACTTTCATATTATATTTGTTCTAAAACATCTGTGTCTTTTAAATTGAATTACTTGCATTCTCAATTTCTGGAGAATTGGACAATTTATTATTTGTGCATTCTCATTGTGGTCATGAGTGGCTTTACTGTTTCTTGGCAGATTTTAAGAAGAGATTTATTTTGAGGGGTTATTTTATGTGAGTCAGACTCTTTGAAACTCCTGATGGCCTATTTTGACATTTTCTTTTTTTTTCCTAATAAAATAAATGGGCATAATTTGCAGTGGTTTGGTTAACAGTATGGCATTTTATTCAACTGTAGTGGTATTCAGCAATTTCTCACACTTTGATAAAATGGATCTTAAATGGAACCTCAGGTGCTCCTGCTAACCACAATTGCATTCCACCCTGGAGGAAAGCATGCTGTGATTTAAAAACCAGTTGCATCCAACCAAATCTCTTTTATTTGTAGCATTTGCATCTTGCAACCTAACTTGGCAGTCTGCTTATCAGAGGCAGAATTTGGTGCTTGCTTTATCCGTGCCTCATTTATAGTCACAGCCAAAAGGGGGAGACTCAGTGTAACTCCGGTTTCCCATTATAGATTTGAGAAGGGATTAAAAAGCAGGAAAAATACAGGGCAATAGTGACAGCTTGTACCACTACTCACAGTACTAGTGAGCCATAACACATCTCTTAGGTTCTTCCCTCATCTGTTTTGTGCTGACACTTTCAGTGGACAAACCCGTTTAGAATATGTATAAGGAAGTTTGTGACTGAAACAATTCCACTGCGGGTTCGGTTTGTTGTTTTTTGTTTTTTTGTTTTTTGTTTTTCCGTTTTGTTTTGTTTAAAATTTATGAAGTATTCATGGGTAACACAATGTAACCATGATACTATGAGATCGTGTGATGCTTAAACAACAAAAATAATCTTCTGGCTGGATTTAAGGAGATTAAAGTAAAACCAGCATTTTTTTAATGTTTTTATGTTAGATATTCACTGAATGTATGCATTTATTAGAAAATCTGGCCACATCTATATAACAGGAGATACCACACATTCTTATTGCTACATTTGCCTATTCCAGGAAAGCCAAAGGAGGAGAGCACATCTTTTCTTCTGTGGGATCTCTTATGTGGAAAAAAAAAAAAAAGACTCCATGAGGCAGGACAAACCCAACCAACATTTGCTCAATGAGTCTTGCATTATGCCCTGAAGTTGATGAGACTATTAACATTAATTATTCATGTGCTGACAAAGGCTGGTGCAGGAGACACAGAATGAAGACTAATAAGCTGAAATACAGAAAACTGGATGCATAGGAGAGCCTAGAGAATGGAATATCTCTCAGCATTTTTCCTCATTAGTTTGGCTTATTTCCCACAGGGACAGCAACACGAGTCTTTGACACCAGGACTTTTCCTTAAGTGTGCCTGCAAATTCCAAACCACATTCCTTCTGTGAGCAGTACTCTGCCCGTGAGCCTTGACCCTTTTGTCAGCTCAAATATGCCTGCTGATGGAGGATGTCTCGGAGTTCTGGCAGATGGACCTCGTCTGCCTAGGGCTTGGTGTGGCACAGGGAAGAACTAATTTTGGATTTTGTGCTTGAAAATAACCAAGCCAAAAAAGGTAGTAAAAACACCAGTGGAAGTCAGTGACTTCCCACTGGGCTTCTGATTCGCATCTTCTCACAAAGATGCTCTGACAAGTGGGAACTTAATAAGAGGCCCCTCTCTGTAAACAGAAATGCTATTTCATTTGAAGTTCAGTGAATGTTGGGGCAGGGGCAGGTAAATCAATAGACAAGATGCTCAGAGGGAGTGTTTTTTAATGAGATTTCTCTCCCCTGGGACTATATAAAATTCTGAAATTTGTATTTCTAAGTTCTTAGAGCCATGAAACCCAAATGCACTTTTTTCTGTAGATATGCCTGATGTTTATGGCTACTGGCTATCAAAAGGAGAATCTCCTTTTAATAAAATATTTGTATCAGCTTTTTTTTTTTTAGGCATGCAGTTTAGCAGAAATTTTTTGAGACTCTGCTCGTGACAGTGTTACTAAGATTCTGAACTCTTGCATTGTTCTAGTTTGCTTGACACTTCTCCTAGCAAAGAAGAACATCAAGGCTTTTTAAACAACCAACCAAAAAAAGCTCCAAGGGTTTTTTGCAATTTTTTTTTTCTTGCATAGTACTGAAAAGTCTCAGAAACCAGAAGCCCTCATTCAGCAAGCTGATTGGTGCTCTGCATTTATAAAGATTTCAGGAAGTGAACCAAAACACCATCAGTGGTGTCAGAAAACTGTCACTTGGTTCTTAGGTGTGCACAAAGTCCACAATCTTGATAGCCCGTGTATGTGCTCAGGTAGTCACGTTATTCGACCAGTCGCCTACAAGGAAAAAAGCCCTTTGTCTATTTATTAGGACAAAAAGTTGCTGTAGCATGGAGTCATCCAGGGGTGATCCATGAACATACATCCGTTAGTTTTAGATCTGCGCACTTGTGTCACGGGACAGTTATCTTTAAAACAGTGCCTCTGGAGCAGATGTGTTCAAAAGGCTGTTTGATGTCGCTCAAACGCAACCCGCAGGTGCAGCTCTCAGTTGGGAGCGCAGCTCGGGCTGCTCCCTGTGCCCCGGGAGTCTGGGTTCAGCACCACGAACAGCGCCCGGAGCCGCGGCCGGGGCTGTCCCTCCCTTCCCGGTCTGAGCCCGAAAGGAAGGGAATTCTGCACTCTTGGACGGGGACTCTGCGTGTTCAACACTCACACAGGTTCTTGCTGCCTCAGCCAAAAACTTGCTGAAATAATTACTGCATAGGGACAAGACTTTATTTTTATATTAGGCATATCAGAAACTCATATACGGTTTTTTTTGCTCCACAGAAACGAGAAGCCTGGCTGACCTATGCTCCCAAACCGTGCTAGTTAATTATTAAGATGTGTTGAAACATGAACTATTGAGTTGGTCCTACAGAAATACAATTTTCTTATGCTGTACAGCTAAGCAATATTGTTAAAGTCAGACATTCAAAATGCTGAGACTTGCTTAAAAATAGTGATTTTAAAGAAACTCCCTTGCGACACACTTTTCTAATTATTCTTTTAGATTTTTTCAAGTTATTTTTTCCAAGTCCTCTCTGCAACTGAATTTCCACTTTTTACAAGAAACCTAGGCTTATACAATTACAAGAACCTTCAGAAACTTTCAGATATTATGACGCCCAGAATTTTAATAGTTGGTAGCAAAGTGATTAGAAGGATGTCAGTGATTAAAAAAGCCATAAATACAGAAGTCCAAGTACAAGACTTCTTACAATAATGCTAGTCAATAGGGGAAAAATTAATGAGTTCTGCTTGTTTCCATAGGTAAGAACAGGTTAAATCTCAGTTGTTTGTCTTTAGTTAACTACAGTATAATTGTTGGTATCCTACTCTCTGCCCACTTGGTCAATGGGGAGCTCAGTTTCGTTAGTTTGGTAGAAAGCTGAAAGTTCAGCACGAAAGTACAATTTCATTGATGGGGTTCTCCTAGCAAAGAAGAGATCCTTTTCCTTCCCCTGTGGATAAAAACCTGGAAGAAAAGAGAAGGTACCCAAAAGCTGTTCTGTTGGAGGAGAGGGAGGGAAGGGTAGTGTGGTAAGACTAGTGAATATCTGAACCACAAGTTACTTCAAAGTGGCAACCATTGCCTGTTGCCTGCTGGGGTTTGTTACAGTTTTCAGGCTGACTGGCTATTACTTGTGTCAGCAACCTGAATCTCATAAAGCATTAAGCTTTATGGCATTAACTTTTTAAAAATTATTTCTTTTTATTTGAGCAAAGATTCCAGTTTCTTTCACAGAAGTGTTTGGTCACGCAGAAATTTGAAGTTAGTAGGTGGAAGCTTGAATTTTAGCATGGCAATTTTCTACCTCTTTTTATTGTGGATATCCTTGATTTCCATGTCTCCAGCTGGAGGTAGACCAGACCAGCCAAAGCTTAGAAGTTGTTCTGGTATAAAGATGATGTGCCAAGGACAAAGTTTAGAGAGAACCTTTGTAAACTAGGTATTCAAAGAGAGGCATAAGTGCTAATTCAGAGAATTTTGCAGTAAAGTATAAAGCTGCTTTGTGACAGAAGGATCTTGCTGTAGCAAAAACTGTCTGTTGCCATGGAAAGTGTGAGGTTTAGCTACAACTTCCCGGCATAACAAATGAGGGTCCATCTCTTCAGGGCAATGCATTTGTGCAAAATAGCAGTAAGTACTGGTCATGCTAAGAATATGACACATTCGTGTTTGCAGGCTGCTATGAACTTCTTTGCTGTTTGTTCTCTTTGTAAAAGTTCATTGCAAATCCTGTCACAAATAACATTTAGCCCTTTTATTTTTTATTGTGCAAAGATGCTTTTGTGACTCTCTCCTAGCTAGTTTGAGCAATGAAAGTGGATTTGTTGGACCTGAAAGATTTCAATTAACTGCAGTGAATGCCGGAGCTCAGAGATAAAGTTTCTTGATTTGCTTCATGCCCATCAGCCTAGGTACGTCCTAACAAAGATTTTTCAGGAAAGAAAGCAAATAAAAGATTGGAGGAGAGAGAGTGGGATGGAGTTATGAACACAAAATGAGTGTATGGATTAACATTTTCAGTGGAAGAGAGCACAAAGAGAGAGAATAGGAAAACAATTTTGGCTGTTTGGGTTTTTTTTTTTCTTCGTGTTCTTTAACATTCAGAGATAGCAAATCCATTCTCTCTTTACCCAGGCAATGCCATGTTGCAGTAAAATTTGGTAGCAAATATTCTTTCATCTGTGTGGATGTACACATGCTTCACTAGTGGAGTCATTCTCATCTTCAGTTTCTTCTATTTTGCAAAGAAAACTATGATTTAGAGATTAGAATATAAGTAGTTTTAATCTTGCACTTTTTAATTAAACACATTTGTTGCAACAGAAGGAATTACTGTGCTTGTTAATATTGTGTGATGGAAACCAAAAGCAGTTGCATCATAGGTTTACAAAAAGAGGTGATCAGAAACCTCTGGAGATGGTTCAGTGTAACCTAAGTGCTTCCTTTAGTTCAAGGAAGGTCAGCCAGAACAGATGGCTCAGGATTGAATCTGGGTGTTGAACATTCTGAAGGATGGAGACTCCACAGCCCCTGGGGTAAATCTGCACCATTGTTTGACCACCCCCACAGTCAAGAGGTGGTTTTTTCCTTGTTGTTTCAATGGCATGGCTTGTATTTTTATGTTTCTGATAAAAATTATGATTACTTTTGTTTCTGATATTGGATAGCTCTGAGAAGGGTCTGACTTCATCATCTCGTGGGTATTTATAGATACGATGAGATCTTCTCTGAGCCCTCTCTTCTCCAGGCTGATCAGCCCAGCAGTGTCTGCTGCTCCTCATGTGCCAGGTGCTCTGATCCCTTCACCTTTGTGTCCTTTTTTTTGGCTCCCTGCAGCACATGCTCATGTCTGTGTCACACTGGGAAGCCCAGGACAGGACACAGCACTCGGATGTGTCTCATCAAGGCAGAGCAGAGGGGAAGGATCACCCCACCCTCGACCTGCTGGCAGTGCTCTTCCTGATGCAGCCTGGGATGGTCTCAACCTTCAGTGCCACAAAGATGTGTCACTGGCTCTGCTCAGCAGCACCTCCAGGTCTTTTTCTACAAAACTGCTTTTTAGACTGTTGGTGACAAGCCTGTAGTGCTGCTTGGGGTTATTCCTTCTCAGATGTGGGGTTATGCATTTCCTATTGAACGCCTGCTCATTTCTTTAATCTGTTGAGATGTCTTTGAATGGCACCAGTCATTTGATGCACCAAGCATCAGTCGTCCACTGCATCAGTCACTCCTCAGTTACCTTTCTGAACATTTGCCGAGGGTATTTGCTGTCCCATCATCCACAGCCCCAGTGGAGATGTTAGTTTGGCCTCACTGTCAGTCTCTGGGCACAGCACCAGGGACCAGCCTCCAGATGGAATTTGTGCTGCTGGTTACTACGCTTTGGACTTGTTCTTTTGGTGGTTTCCATGTCACTGTTCCTGCACCCTGTAGTTGAATCTTCACACTCAGTTAAAGCAATGTTGGTTCTGAGAAACAGGACTCTTCTGAATATCAATAAAGCTTTTGGCTCACTCATCCAGGGATACTTGAGGGGAAACATTTAACTTCATTGAATATATGGTCCTTGAAATGTCCTAATGAACTTCACCCTGAAAGATTTAAGCAGTGTCTACTATTTCTGAGTAGGGTAAACCCCCAAAGCCGAAGGTATAGTACCGTAACCTGTTTGATAATCTGAAAGTTATAGGCAGCTTTGTAAGTGCAGGAAGGTTCAGCAGAGCTTTTGGAGATTAATCCAAATGCAAATGACCTCAGAATCATGAAAAATTTTCTCTCGTGTCATGGCCATAAATGATTACTTCTCTAGAATGTTTTCGTTTGGGGAGGTAATACATTCTATCTCTGTGAGAATGTTTCTACTAAGGAGCGAAGAAGAAGAACCAGAGCAAATCACTAGCCAGAGAGAAATACAATGAGGCCATGAACAAGGACTTAATAAATGAGATTGTGCTCATTTAGGGCTACAGCTCAATCCACAGAAGCCAATGGGAGCTGTTGCCTTGATGATCAGGTAGCTTTATCGCAGATTTAATGAGCTTCCCCCTGCAATGCAATTTGAGAAACACTGTTCTGCCCTGCTGCCTTTGGTAAAGAGTCTCAGAGCTCTACATGTTAATCAAAACTCCCAGCACACTGAGGTGCATTATCCAGGAATTGGGATGCAGAGACTAAGACTGAAAATGTTTTTGCTTACACCAAAAAGAGACAACAGCACAATTGGCAGAGCAGTTGCACCACAGCAGCCACTGGGCAGGAAGCCACCCTTCCCACATAGTCCAGGTAAGATCTGGTCAGGGTCTGGAAGACCCAAAATATGAAGAAGCAAGGTAGGGAAGGCTGCCAAATTCCAGCCTGGATTGGTCTGTTCACTGAAGTTCAGATAGTGCTGTAGTAACTGAGTTGACTTGTGATCCTTTTGTGTTCCTGTGCTTTAGCAGACCAGAAAGTCACAGAGATTAAAACAAGTATGTCTTTGTGACTCCAAATCCCCTAGATGAAAAAGGTAAAGTAGCAGTTAGTATTTGTAACTTATATTTTTATTATCACACTTTTATGTAAGTTGTAGTCTTGCAATGCCACTTGTGCAGCTGTGGTGGATTTCAGTGGACCACAAAGGGTGGAAATATTGTCAACAGATATGTCAAAAATCCGAATTTCACATTTAAACATCAAAACTTTGCTTATTTAAAAGCTTATTTAATTTTAAAAAAGAAAAGAAAGAAAAAAAAATAGGAGCTGGGGAGAAAGAAAATCGAAAATTGACTCTTCAGATGTATAAAATATGAAGAATACCTGCAGGCTTCCCAGGATATCAAGATGTGGAGCTCATAAGTACATAATAGTGTGAGTCACAGATGGAAGGGGGCACTGGAGTGATATTTACATTATCTTTTATCATTACTTTCCCACTTAAAACTTGCATTGGAAAAGGTCTGTACATTCAATTATATTCACACTGTAGAAAACAGCCAATTTTTAAAATGACTTTTTGATTTAATAAGTTTCACTTTGAAAGAGAGCAGAAAAAGTGTTGTGATTTTAAGTGAAATTTCTCCACACGTGTTTTAGTACTCTGGATTTCACTGAGAAATAAACAAGGGATGCTACATTCTATAGCCTTTTGAATTTGGTACAAGGAGCCTTCCTTCTTGGCTCTTTCATTTCCAGTAATTAAACCATCTGGCTGATGAGGGAAATTAATTCAAGACTACATTAATTCCAACTTCTACATTTCTTTGTGGAAAACACTTCAGGAGAAAATGATGTTTGCTGGATGATCAGATGTAAAATTAAGAGAAAGTGTTGTTGATCGTCCTATAGCGCTGCTTACAAAATTAATCATGGATGGGTAGAAACTCTTGTGATAAATCTGATGTCAACATCGAGATAGCAAAGAAAAGATTAGAAAGAGCCTGAAATTCTCACAGATTTGTTTAGGTTGGTACATAGAATGAGAACAAGTGTTCAATTTATTGAAAAATTCAGGCCGAGCTTTTACAAGACATGGAGGAAGTAGAACAGTTTGTACAGCTTTCAATTGTATGTCTGTGCTCTTCACTATAGAATGCTGGGCTATTATGGTGTGAGACTGACAGTCAAAGTCTGGAACATGAATTTAAGTGCTATTCAAGCTACTTTTGAAATTGTTGTTACTGTTTCTAAACAACATTGGAAGGATGGGGATTTATTATGTTGCTGAGCAAAACCCCCAAGTCGTCACTCGCTATTCCTACACTCCAATACTAAAAGAGGCTGAGGCTGGGCAAACAAAAGTTACAGCTGGTTGTGTGCTGTTGCAGAGCCTGGAACAGCTTCTCCTGGTCCTGGCAGAGTCAGAGTTGTTTGATAAAGCCCAGGTTTTGAAGGGTATGCACAGCTTGAATCTCTCAAAGTTCTGCTGAGGCTCTGGACCCCTGACACACTGTTTAGCATCTCTGGTCCTGTTGCAAATGGGAATTTTTCTTTCATTGGAAGCACAGCCAGCCCGTAACAGAAATTCGGGGGAAAACATATTGCAAAACAAAATATGTGAGTAACTATTTTGGGCATAGCATTTTGTCTGAAATGTAGAGCATGAAGTAGTGCAGTAATAGTAATATAGTGAGAGCAGTGTTTTTGTAGTTAAGTGGAAATGATCTTCCAAAGGGCACTTCATCTCAGCTTTTCTAGGAAACTAAACAGAATAAAAGCAGTGGCTATTTTCACAACTACTGTGGGTTGCAAAATATAACTATGATATAAGTGCAGACAGCAATATTTCTTCTGTATTCAGATTACCCTTCTCATTTCTTTGAGGTCTCACTCTCCTCACTGAGGTCCTCCATGACAAAGCCTACCTTGCTATTTCCTTTTAAAAAAGATCTCTGTTCTCCCTTGCCTGCATTTTGCTAACTGGGAAGAGGCACCTATTACTGAAGGAGCCAGTGCGTTTCCAGCCTCTCAGGGACAGCACTTTATTGGCTCCGTTACTCGAGATATGAGGAGTAGGCAGCAATGATGTGTCTGTCCTTCCCTGATCAAACAGATCTGGGCTGATCTTCAGACTCTGCCTGTTAATCTTGTAGTGACAGTGGTGTTGTGTGTGTGTGCACTGTCACCACAGAACTGTCACTGCAGTAGGTGTTAATAAGGGAAGTGGCTGTTTAATGAAACACCGGTTTCTGGACAGTAAGTAATGTGTTCAGGGCCTTGGGCTGTGTTTTAGAAGACAAAGGAGGGCCATTAGGCTCAGTTTGTGCCTTGCCCACCCGGCTGAGCAGGTAATGATGTGTGCCAGACAGTGATGCTCCCATTTGTTTTCCCTTCCATTTCTTTTCATAAATCTGAAAATCCTTACATTGTGTTTTCTCAGAAGAGGAAAGCTTTTGACCAACAATCAAGATATTAGTCAGATATTCCAGTTGTCCACCATTGTGAGGTAGTTTTGTTCTGGATTTCTGGAGAAAAAAGCTTCACTCTTCACAGCCCTCTTCACCACATGGCCACTCATTCAAAGTTGTGCTAGATCAGAGCAACAATTAGTCAAGCACATAATTTCGCTCTTCATGTTGCACAGAGCTTAGATGAGATTTTAAAAATCATACCTGCAAACGTGTTCTGGCACAAAGTTAAGTATCAAAAAAGTATTTTAGTGCTTAACTTATCCCTTTCTGATCATTTCACCCTCATTAAACTGCTTGAAGAGGGGTTAATCCTTGAGACCCAGCACTGCCACAACCCTCAATGGTAGTGACCATTGAGCAGTGCTCTAGAGATACTTAAAATCATATATGCAGAAACAGAGTACCACCATAATGAGCCAAAACTCCAGTTTTCTGAAATTTTTGAGCCTTCATGATGGGTTCACGGAGTCCTTTAGGGCAAATGGCATTAGAGTTAGCCCTTTGCTGTGTGCCTGGGCTTCAGGATGCAAAAACTTAGTTGCTTCATGGTTACTTCAGGGCTGCAATGTGCAATTTTTGGAGTGAAGGTGTTTTTGTAAATGTATATCCTATGGATTTTTCTAGATCTCATGAGAGGAAGCCAGTCAACTTTTATAACTTAGCATGCATAGGGCGTGAAGAATCAGCAATAGCTTTTAAACCACAGATGAAAACTTGCAAATCCAATCAAAAAACTTTTCATGTACATTGTTGATTTTCCTGAGCAAGTTGTGTATCACACCCAATGGTGCTGGGATGAGTTCTGAGTGTGCAGCACAATGCATGCCCTCCTACACCCATAGTACTCCCTCATCCCACTCAACCAATTAACAGTAATTAGATAATTACGGTTCATAAAAGTCCTTGAAAAATGAAGATCTTGCTGCTTGGGACTCATTAGCCCTTTTTAACATATTTATTATGCTTTTTATTTCTGACCACAAAGGGGAAAAACTTTAATATATTCTGTTATTTGCCATATTCTGCTCATGAAGCAAAGCCTGCAAAAAGCAGCCTTTCTCCCAGATGCCCAATATTAGCTGTGTTTTGACTGAAAATGACAGATAATGATAGAGAAAGGAAGCTTCCATAGAACACCTTGCATTTGATCACGAAATTTTTACTAGCTTTCCAAAGCAAATGTCATGTTATTTTTATATCGCTGGTAAAAATCTAGCCACTTGTTCTCTGTAATAAAAAATGGTAGGCTTTAATTATGTATGCAGCAAAGAGCACACAAGGCTGAAGAGTTAGAGTAGATTTTTTTCATGCTAGGCAACCAGAGCTCGAATAATTTGTAGAAGTGACCCTTTTTTTTTTGTAGTTTGAATCTTGGGGGGTTTTAGTCGGTTGTTTGGGTTTGTTGTGTTTTGCTTGTTTCGTTGGTTTTTTTCAAATTTAAAAATCTCTTTTTGCCAAAGAACTTTCCTTCAGTAGTGTTACCAAAAAGATGCTCAGTTTTTCATCTTAGCCATTTTACTCAGTGACACACAGGAGTTTTCACGTCACTAAACATTAGGCAACTAAATAAAGAAGTTAATTTCTTTACAGTCCTGATAATGGTGAAAGGGAGGATCACCATTCAGAAGGCAAACCAGAGCAGCATTGTTTTCCTTTGTTGGGATAACAAGTTATGTGGAATTCCATGTGTTACTTGTGGATGAGAGCATTAATTAAAGAGCGGTGCAGCTCTCAGCACACTTTTTGACCTAATTATGTCCTTTAGGGTCAGGAGCCTCTGATGAGTAATGCTGTGGCCACTGTTTTCCCAGCCTCATGAAGAGCTGGTTTATATGGAAGGAAACACTGTTGACTGTTTGAAGCAGCCTTCTTATCCCAGCCCTTGAATTTCAGAGGTACACTAAGAGGCCAGTTGGGACCTAGGATTTGAGCCTTGCTTTTGATATTTGTACTAAATCTGCTTTCCTGTGTCTACACCTTTATCACAGTCAGTGGGGTAGAACTAAACCACCTGGGGATTAAGTGATTTTCTCTTGCCTATTCCTGCACTGCGGGCTGAGTCAGTTGTTTGTCTTTTGACACAATGGGATTTACAAACCACTCCAGCAGCTTTCTGTAGAGCAGAGATATAACAAACGAACACAGTTAAAACAATGGTATATTAAGTGGTACAAAAAAGTGAAGTTAATAAGTATCTCTCCCTGCTTTATGCTAATATAATAAATTAAATTTATTAATTTTTGTGGCAGTATTAGAAGGAGAGTTGCATTATGGTTACACAATCCTCGAGTCAGGAGTGGCAGTTGTCACCTTTTTTGATGAGCATACTTTGATAATGGCTGGCTTTATTTAATGAGAATGCTGTCAATACAGCTGCAGCCCCAGCTGTCACTGCTGCCAGGCAGGAGCTGGAGAGGTGTGAGGATCTAATGATAGGATGGTGCTAAGGGGGAGATTAGATTAACAAAAATCAATTCAACAGTTCTGTTTGTAATTTTGATTATTATGCTCTGCGCTGCCTGGACTGAAATGCTGATTTTGATTGATTCGTTAGACTATTGCATGATCAAATGTGAGTCACTTTACAGTATGTGTCAATAAACCAAACATTTGGGAGGGGGGATTTGGTCAGGTGATTTTTACATCCATGAGGTATAGTCACCTAAGAAGTGAATCCCGTGATTTTATTTTTTTTCCCCTCCTCTTACTAAGAACAGCTATAAATCCTATGATTCTTTGTGGGTCCCATTCAATGCTGGATATTCTATGACTCTATGATAATTCCTTGTGTCAGGGAAAAAATGTTTATATTTCAGGTTTGATAGCTGGTGCTAAGATAAATCAAACTTGGTTGGGAGGAAGATGACAAAGAATTCTTTTGGTTTTGCAGACGTGTGCTTAGAAGCGACACTATGCTGCAGAAACAGCAAGAGTAATGATGGAGAGGAAACAAAAATAGTACCCAAAAGGATAACCAAGGTGGATTGTCTCGATGCTTTAGTGCATCTTTATTTACCTGATTGCACACGCACATAGAGAAGACGACAGAAGCAGATGAACATTATTTTGATAAGTTTTATCAGGATAGGAAAATGTGTTATTTGTCTTTTGGCAATTATTTGTCTTTTGGCAAACACATTTTCCTGTCCTGATAAAACCAAATAATTTTTGGTGGTGGCATTATTAGGAGATTAGTTGTTTTTAATTAAGTAGACAGCTCTTTTCTCTAAATTTCAAACTTTGTCAAGCAAACATAGTCTAATACCATGAGGTGTAATGTGCTCTGGTCACTGTTCTGTAGAAAGGGAGGTAGGAAATGTATTGGTGACCTTTGAAAACAGAGGGAATGTGGTTGAGGGAGATTCCAGTCTGTGGCAATTTCCTCATCTCCAGCTGCTGGAAAGGCCGAGTGCTTCTGCTGTTCTCCAGATCCTTCCCTGTGTCATTAACCAACATACCTGGTTTGAATATGTGATCCCATGTCCCCACACACTTAAAGGCCAGGAAGTTTACATCTGTTTAGAGTCAAAGGCATCAGAGTTGTTCCAGCCCCCAAGAATTTTTTTAAGACTTTTTCTTCACAATTAAGCACCAAAAACTTTTAAGCCGCCTTCCCAAATTGCAAGCAACTTGCAATTCAGGTTCACAGAATCTTATCTAATGAAGAGGACTTCGTTAAAGCCTTGTTACACACAGAGCAAAAAGGTCCCTGAGTTTTAGGCTCCCACTTAGGCACATGCTGTAGATTCCTTCCTCCCTTACTCAGCCTCACCTGAGATGAGAAGGCTGCTTTATCTCTCCCTCTTAAACCTCCTCTTCAAGATCCCTATTTAATCCAAGCTCTTTACAAATTGAGATTCATAAGCATGGCTGCTCCAGGGTTTCTTTCCTCGACCCTCTGAAAAATAATGAAGGATGTTTTAGGACCTGTGTTTTTCTTTGTTGGCCAGGAGAGTTGTGAGACGTGGTATTTGGGTTGTGATGGTATTTCCAAGTTTTGCTGAGAGCCATGCATCAGTTGTTGAAAAACACATCTTGTAACCTCACCCCTCTGAAGTGGGAGCAGGGGAGTTCCCTGGCTTGGGAGTGTTCAGGCAAGTTTTCACCCCCCATTTGGCAGTAGTGCAAACAAGAACAGCTTGCACAGTTACAATTGTGCTCATTTTCCTGCAGGGCTTAGTGATGGTGGAACCAAACTGGGAATTGCTCCTGAACATGTTGGCTCATTTTCAGGAAGGCCTTTGCAGGGTTCTGGAGATCACAGTGGGATCAGACTGGGTCCTTTAATAAAGCAGGCCCTTTTGAGGCAGACATGGTAAATGTAGTCACTGCTGAAATGCTTGGACAGCTCTGATGGTTTCTACTCTTGTGTTGGCTGGTGTTCATGGACTGGTGATGCTCTCTCTCCCTTGTCACACAAGTGCAGAAGACATTAAACGAGAATAATCTTCCTGGTGTTTCATCAAGGTAGTGTCTTGTGTTAAGACCCAGCTGGCTGTTTTTAATGAGAACTAGATGCAAATATGTTTACATATTATTGCAACTTTTTCTGTTTTAAAGTACAGAGCACCAAAAAATTCTGTGCAGGACTATGAGTCTTAGCTCAATTTTGCAGTTCCATGGTTTAAGAAATCCCCTTATTTCTCTGAACAGTAACTTGCTCTGTTTTGAGATCTGTCCAGCTGTCGGTTCCTAATCCATTTGAAATGTGTTCTACTGATACAGTACAGTGCTAATCTTTTAATCAGAATGTCACGCTGTACTTAGTCAAGGGACTTAGAAAAGTCTATATTATCTCTACATAGTGCAATTCCTCAAATGAATATAATCTCAAAAAAAAAAAAAAAAAAAGAACCAATCATGGTTATGTTCAAACACTGATGGCATGTGTTTAAATGAAGATACTTACGCTGTAGCAGAACTTTTTGATGAATTGGTTTTATTAATGTAGTTTTAAGGGAGGGGAAAATGTGAACAGAAAACACATGGCCTTATTTCTTTCCATCTGGGTTTGGAAAGTTGCTGGAATGTTTCATTTTCACTTTTATAAAAAATGCTAATTTTAACAAAGTGTCTTTGGCTTATCAGGAAGAAAGATTTGAATAAGATCAAAACAATATTTTTGGAAGAGATAATATCATAAAAACCTCACATTTCTCTGCTTCATTTGGCTTCAAGACTAAATAACTGAAATGGAAGTACATTCTAAATTACAACCATAAAACTGTCTAGCTCTTTTCTGTACTAAAGACTATTTATATGACCCTTGTGCTCTGAAAGATAAAACAGTCTCCTTTACATGTGAGATGATAATTAAAAGGAAGGAAGCCAACATCTAGACCTCTTGGCTCTGTATTCAGCAGCCAGCTCAGCATTCCCAGCAGAGGTGTACAGAGCATTACTTCTGACTAATGAAGCGAAGGCAGCTCCTGAAGATTCTGTCTGATGGTAAAAACACATCCATGTCCTCTGTAGCACAGCATAAGGATGGCAGGTACAAAAGAAAACACAGGCAATTCATTAAGAGGTTGTTGCAATCATAAATATATAGTAATATGGCGCCTATGTTCCAGCAGTTTTTCATTTACAATATGGGCACAATATAGTAGAAACAGAAAACTTGCAATAGGTTTAATTCTTCCTCTAGGTTTTTAGAGCTCAGCACCTCAAGTAGCAGCGTTTGTTGCCTGCATGGCATCATACTGAGGGCAGTATTTGCTCTGAGTTCATGGCATCCTAGAGTGGTTTGGGTTGGAAGGGTGTTAAAGATCACCTAGTTACAGCTCCTCTGCCGTGGGCAGGGGTACCTCCCACTCCACCAGGTTACTCCAAGGCCCATCCAGCCTTGGCCTTGAACACCTCTGCAGTGGGGCATCCACAGCTTCCCTGGAAGTTAATGACCTGTATTGCAGAGGACATTGTCTTCCCCATGGCTGTACCTTAGGAACTGTTGTATGCCTTAAGCTGTGCTGGGGTGTCTTCATGGCCAGTGTGCCTCTAGCGTTTTTTGTGACAGCTGAGAGCTATTGTGCCCTGTCAGCTCATCTGAAACACACAGCAAGTTCACAGTGTATCCAGAAATCCTAATTCCTTGCCCTCTGCCTTGAGAACTGTGTCTGTCTCATTCTCTTGCTGTGGCCTGCCCTGAGTGTGGATTGCCAGTGTGGTTTGAGTGCTCCAGTTCGCAGTTAACATTTTTCTGAGTATCTGTGAGCAGATTCTTAGCATAGAACTGCTTAACTTGATTAACAGTGGTTAACTGAGATAGGGAAAAGTGAAAGTACACAACCAGAATTTCTGCGTGGTTTAGCACCAGGACTCCTACATGGGAAAACATCTCATTGTCTGTTCCTATCCAAAGAAGGAGCTTATTAATGTACTAAGAGTGTGGTTTAAGGGGGAGGGCACAGAGAAATGGGGGCTGCTAGTGGAATTCACCTCTCATCATTAGTCCTGGCATGTGGCTGAGCTCCTGGGACTCCCCAAGGGTTTTGGGTTAGGGTTAGAGCTCTCAGAATGGTAAATCCAAGATGCCTGGAGGGAACAGGGCTCAGGATGCTTACCAAAGCATGTGAGCATTGCCCCTGTGCAGTCCTTAGCCACGGAGATCAGTGTGTCCCAAGCCACACATTGCAGCCTGGGGCAAGGGTCGGTGGGGCTGGCTCTGGGGTTGGTGCAGAGGGGCCAGAGCCCTTCACCTCCCAGCAGAACCAGGCTCGTTCCCTGGCATGCTGCACAGCACCGAGCCTGGCTCTGGGCAGCAGGAGCAGGGACAAAGAATGAGAATGAGATGTAAATAAGCACCATGTGCACACTGTGCCTGCACATTGTCTTTAGTGCTATGGGAAGGTTCCTGCCAGTTAAAAGCATTAAAAACACCATTGTTCCCAATGAGTCCCCCAAATACCTACTTATTTCAGACCTTTCAGTGCAGAATAACAATATGAGGGGGATTGAAGAAGGCGTCTGTGCAGAGAAGTGTACCATTAAAATGAAATTGATTTTCTTAAGAATTATATTTAGCTGTGAATTTGCAATAACAAGAAGTGTACTGAGGTGGAGGTGTTAGGTGTTTTGTGGTTTTCCCAAGGGGGGAAAAAAAAAATAAAAAATACAGTGGCATTGTGCTATCAGAGCAGAAGTTGGATTTCTGACTATCAAACTGTATTCTTTAGAAGCAATAACTCCTGCGTAACATAATTCCCATTGTCTGTAATTAGCGCCAGATAACTTGTGAAAATAGTAAATTATATTTCTTGTGAGCAATAAAAATACATACATTGCAAGTGTATTGAAATATTTCCCTGCATTTATCAGAATGGCAGAGGGCTGTGTACATACAAAGAAACCCCAGGTAAAGGATGACTGTGTTGTAATTACGTCTAAGATGGCTGTAAATGAATTTGACAAGTTTTGCTGATGTGAAGGCCATCTGGGTTCGGAAGCTACTCTCAGGCCTCTCTTTCAACATATGTGTGTGCTCTACTGCTCTCAGTGCAGTCTCAATCAAATCAAATCAAAGGCTGACAGTGCAGAGAAGCTGCAAACAGCAGAAGCTGTAAGGGACAGTGCTTGGGAAGAAGGTAGAGTGTGGAATCACTGCAGTAAAAGTTGAGGGTTTCAACAAAGTTCAGTCAGGACCTTAAAACTCGTGGCTTTTGACTATTAAGTGGTATTGTGCTAGGTAAAAATCCTGTAAAATATTTCCACCTTTCTGTAGCTGCCTTTGTACTCCACCTCTCCTAAACTCTAAACCTCTTATTTCCATAAGGATTATGCAGCACACTATGCAAAACTCTAGAGTTAAAGTGAAGTAGGGAGACTTGCCTTAGAGAAGAAATCTAGTAGGCTACAATGGATTCTGCTTCCTTTTCTGTAAAGGTTAAAACCTTCTTTGAGGCAAATGTACAGCCTAATCATAGAGGATCAATATAATTTATTTAGCATCATATAAAAAATGCTCATACCATTGGGATTACATTGTGATGTAGTCAGAATTGTTTCCTCAAAAAAGCTGTAGAAATGGACACAGTGAGCGGTGAGAAGAATTCACTGAATTATTCACAGTCAAGAGCAGCAGTGTATGCAGGTACATAATTCTAACATCTAGTTTCTGTCTAATTTCTCTTCCTCAAGTAGAGAAAAAGCATCCCTTGTATAGTAATGAATCACTTGGACATGAGTGTTTCCTATTTATGGAAGTTTCACATAAAATGAAAGCACTCGATGCTGCACAGCTCTTACCACTTTTAGTGGATCTTGAACAAAAGATTTTACAGAAAAGTCTTTCACTTGAAAAATTTTACAAAATAATTGCTTAAAACCTGCAATTGAAACTATGGAAAAAGGAAGAGTTGGTTTTTAGGATATATAGAAATTCTGAAAGTTACATTTATCCTGAATAGGCTGCATAGACAGCTACACTGTAGCTTACAACATTGTGAGCCTGTTCATGAGACTCTGTATCCTCTACTGTGAATATAAACTGTGCTGCAAAACCAGTCTTGGGGCTATTTTATGAAGACTGTTCCTCTTGGTTGCAAAAATCATTTAATGGTGTGGAGTGTTTTTTTAATTGTTGACATATAAAACTCTTTTTACTCTTCTTCCTGTGCATTATGAAACAAAAAACCAAAAAACAACAACAAAAAACCCCCAAACAAAAACAACAAAAACAAACAAAACAAAAATAAGACCCAAATCAAACAGAAAAAAAGAAAAGACTAGGAAAGGAGGAGTTGAGGGTAAATATAAACATGAGGAGAAGCCACTGCATTGTTTTTGTATTCACATCTTGTCAAGTATTCGCCAGTTTCCAGAATCACTGATGAGAAATTTGCCTCAATTTGCAGCGATTTCATTCCAAAAAGAAGCTGAGAAGCTTGTTAAGTGGGAAAGATGTTGTAAGTTAGCAAATGTATCCCTTCTGTGATGCTGAGTGAGATTTACCCATGAGCTTAACTATTAAAATTAGTAAAAGTAAATTACTGCTTCCATTTGCAACCCTGTAGAATGAACACACGTTTATTGAAACAGTCTGGGGGGGCAGAGGGAGGCTAAATAACCTCATATAAAATGAAGTGAAACCATATCTGAAAATTCAGTTGCATGGCAGAGAGAATTGATTCACAGCTCTAATTTAATCAAATGAGAGGAGTATAGTAAGCACATACACTAAAAATGACATCCAAAGTTAAGCCAGTTAGGAAGGCATCAGAATAATCAATGTAGCCAAATCAGTAAGGGATAAATCAATTCACAGCCATGTGAATTAATCTCTACAACTTTGCAACTGCCTGTGTGTTTAGAATTGTTGAATCAAAAGTTTCATTTGAAGATAGCGCACCTTCTGCATTTACACAAAGTCATGTGTGTTTTTACTTAACAGATGTTGAGGGATTGTCATCCTTAGGCTTTAAATTTTTCCAAATGAAAAACACAAAATGCAGTGAGAAGAGGAACCCGATCCTGTGGGTTGCTGACCACACTTATCCTCCTCTGGCAAAGGATCAATACCATGTTTGTTTCAGGCAACTAAAGGATTCCATTAAAATTGTGGCTACTTTAACTTATCAAGGCTCAGGTAGGAAGAAAATCAGTTATGCAGAGCATTCCAGCATTCCTGTCTGGAAGAACGTGCACAATGTAATTACTCCTGGGTATGAAGTCACTTAGGCTAAATACTGAGTAAATTGCTGAGATTTATCCAGTATTTTCTAAACTACAAACTTGTAATGAACATTTCAAGTTGGAATACTGTGCCCTTATGGCCTGCTGGGTAATCAGTTGCTTTCTGGAGTCTATATTTATGCAAAAAATGTATTTCAAAAAAGATTAACAAGTAACTTCACTCTTGTAGCTGTATCGTACGGGTCATGTTCCCAACCTGCTGCAAGAACATCCCTAAAAGTCCAGAATTTATCAACAGTAAAATAGTCTCATGCTGTTTATGACTGATGAATGAAGACACCTTAGCTGTTGCTAAGTGGAAAAGCCTTGTAAATTACCAGAGAAAAATAGCTGAAAAGCTTATTGCATTGAGAGAAGTTCACATTACATAAATACCAGATGCACAGATTTTTTTTCTACAAATCAGATATATTTTTTTCCTTTTTGAGGGACATAGAAACAACAACCTGCAAAAATCAGGCTTTGAGGCTGCTTTGATTGCTAGAAATTAATAATGAGCCTTATAGCTGTGTCCAAAACATGATGGACATGAAACTAAACCTGCATGAAAAGCAAGTAAGTGGCCCTGGAACCTGGTGTCTGAATTGTGCATAAATCTATGTTACACTCGAGTTAAAGGGGTCTCATACTGAACCTTCCAACAAATGAATTTGGTACCTTGTCATTCTGAGCAAGTTTTCAAAGGTGTTTGATCCATGCCTTTTAGTGCTTTTAGCCTAATTTCCTACATAAATCAAAAGTTATTTTTATAAGTGATTCTCTTGTGATATCTGTGGGCATTTTTACACAGTTTGGAAGGTAGACAAGAAACAGCCACTAATGTAAAACGGTTGCAATGTTGTGGCTTCCCAGCGCTTTGCATATCTCCCTGGCAAAGCCAATGTGTTTGCCACTATTTTAACTATTCGAATCATCTGAGCTCATTTCTGTTTTGGTTACACCTGAATGCCCTAAAGAGGATATTTCCAAATTGCAAACTGGGTTGTTTAATACCTGTGCTGGAATGCGGGTGCAGTGTGTAGCAGATGAGTGCACTCTATCCTAGCAGTGATAGTCAAGTGATGCAGGACATTGCCACTGTTTTACAAATGTGCTGCGTGGTGAATTGAACAAATATGTCAATAGTTTGATTCTTTAAACTTAACCCCTTTTAAATGTGAAAAGCACTTCCTAAGCTGAAGCTACAGCAAATTGAAAACTGATGTTTAATGAAGATGGGGGTGTAACTGATGGAATTCTCTGTATCACTGCCGCTGTGCTGGGCAGTCATTCCTGTCTTTCTCCTTCATGCAGAATACTTCTAGCTTTTTCCAGCTTTATAAGATTGAGCAGCAGCCATTCAAGCTTTCAAATACCAGAAGTTGGAGCTTGTTTTTCAGCATACTGATGAACTTACTTTGAGGAATGAGGTTATTGGATGTAAGCAAATAAATGTCAGAAAAATCAATTACCTTTTGTTGGTCAACTCTTAGCAATCATTTAGATGTGCTTGATCAACACAGAAGGGGAAACATTGTTAATGTTAATTTGGACAGGTCAGGGCATCTTTCTGTGCATTTCACCACATTAATGAAACTAGAAAAGAGCTACATCATGTTCTGCAGCATCTACACTTCAGACAAATGAGTAAAGCTCACTATTGTGTTTGTAATCAGGTAATGTTAGCTAGGAATATTTAGATTGATTTCTTTTAGAGTTGTGAACTCATTATTGCTTTAAGGACAAACATGCTATGTAACAAACCATTATAAATAGCAGGCTGTTTTCCACAGGCACAGGATCCCTGTTTCGTGAGCAATTCCGTGGACACAGCCAGCTGGGTGGGTTTTGTATTGGCTCACCCTCCAGTCTGGGTCTGGCAGGTGCAACATAATACAAATATGGTTAAGTGGCTTTCAGATCCAACTGAGGCCCAGAAGCAGGCTGCTTGTTTTCCCAACCAAGCCTGGCAGTGCACAGAGCCTGCTCAGGTGGGTCTGGGCTGCATTCCCAGAACCAGGAGTGAGGGGAGCAGAGTGGGAAGATGGAGAGTCAGCCCCTCAGTGGAGCTTGGCCGAGTTCAGCAGGGCTCGTTGGCTTCAGGTCCGTGCCAGCCTTCCTGGATGTGCACCAGGACGTGCTCTGGTGCCTTTGCAAATAAACTCTCCCAGAGCTGTGTGCAAGGGGAGAGGCTCCTGAGCTGGCTGGAGCCCAGCTCAGTGTACCCAAATTAGCTGCTGTCACTCAGTGTCCTATCCCTGGGATAAAACAGCTGACTCTACTTGCAAGTAAACACACGAGCCACAAGACAGTAGCTCTGGCATTCCTTCTGTAAGGGTATGAAATGTTACAGGGGAGAAATCCAGGCCTAAGAGAGGCAGTGATAAAAATTCCTGGTATTGAGGAGGTTTGTGATCATAGTGAAGCTTTGCAATGCATCATCTGGGTGCGCTGTGAAGCCTCCGTAAGAGGACCCAAAGTTACAACAGAATTGTTATTTAACTTTTCTTTACTGAGACAAAAGAGTGACAATACTTTGAGAGCACTGGTTGGAAATGATAATACAAATAAGGTCCTGGCAACCTTCTCTAACTGGCCATGCTTTGACCAAGAGATTGAAGTAAATGGTTTCTTAAGAATCTCTTGATCCTACATGATTTTGTAGCCAAGGCACAAAGGCTGTTAGCAGTGCCTCATTTTGTGAATGACACTAATTATGGATTCCATATCCAGCATATTCTATGGATTGTGTGCGCCAACGGCTGTGTTTTAGAAGAGGTGGCTACTAGTTAGTGCAGCAGATGTTACCAGCACTCTGTTTTTATCAAATTCTGTCTTGTAGTTAGGCAAGTTGGTGTTTATTTCGCATGAAGTGTATGGAATCAGAGTACAGAACCCTTCTGATTTTCACCCTTAGTAAACCCTACTCTGTAGCTCTGATTTAGGCTCATAGGTGACATGTGAAAACCCAGGTAACTAATGTGGTGACTTACTTTGGCAAGAGACAAAGTTTGTCTCTTGGGAAGTGATTGAGGATGTTTTAAGTGGTCCCTAGCAGAAAAAGCAAAATACCGATTGGTCACAAGTTCTCCATGACAGCTGACAGGCAAAAGTAGTGTGCCAGGGTAGAAATGATGTATTTTGAACAGTGATGACATGTTGAGTTAGAACATAAGGCAAATAGAATAACAACAGATTGATTGAGAGGATGAGTGGAAATGTGAAATTCGTGAGAGAAGATGAGTGTTGTCGAGTGGCCTTGATCGCATGCCCGATATGTTTGATTGCCATCTCTGCGGGCCTCATGCCATTATCTTCAGGTAGAAAAAAAAATGCATAAAAATTATTCAGCTCTCACTTGTAGCAGTCATGTAACGCTGCAGTAGCAACACGAGCAAGTAAAGAGCCGAAGTGTTTGAAAATGTGAAACTTCCCATAGGAAGTGTAGTGGGGCGGTGAAAGGAAGGATTCCCTCGTCAGAGATTGAAAAAAAAATTAATCCAACATCAAGGATTTGCTATTTGCTTGTAAGCAATCCCATCTGGGTCAAAGCAAGGCAACACATTAGTCTTTTATGTTGCTATGAAGCAAAGCTTCCCACTGGAGCAGACTTTCTCTCTGTATTTAACAGTCTGTGTGAAATCAGTTGTTTGAGCTGGGCTGCAGTTCAAGTGAATAATGATCATCTTGATGGGGTACAAGGCTGGTGACCATTTAGGATTAGGCTGACACTGATAATCCGTTGTGAATATTATCAGAATGCTGGGCATTTCCCAAGCACCCATCTGGTTTTTAGGGAAAGAATTTACTGATCTGTACATGTCCAAGCTTGACTTACTCTCTAAAGGTTTACTCTGCTTTATGTGCAAGGCCAGGTCAAAACCTTGATGAGCCATGAAAGGCTGGCATTGATGACACCTTTAATTTAAATGAAAGTATTTAAGTATGATCCTTTTGGATACAAAAATCCTGTGGACTGTGTAGCACATGAGCAATGTCAGCAGCTATTTTTGCAACACACATGGGTAAAAATCTAACAGTGGTACTTTATTGGAGAGATAAATTTGGGAAGTTACTACACTGTTAAATGAAACATTTATACTGAAATGTTTCCTGCTGTCTGTTTTTCCTGCCTCTCTCGTAATATTTCTCCTTTAGCATGGTCTTCCAGTGATATTTGTTGGGCTATTTCCCTAATGGTTTGCAGCCTCTTTGCTCTTTCCTTTTGACAGACCCTGGCATGAGCTGTCATTGCAGAATGCAGTTCTCAGCAGCATGAAATTACCAGCAGGCTTTGCAAGCAGTCAGTGAGGTCAGGCTCACCTGTCCAAAGAGAGCCTTTTTAAAAAGCCAGCTGGGAGGCAAGGCAGCCCGTCTGCCTCCTATCAGGCACCATGTGCCTGAGCATCACCTTGCATGATGCTGGGTTCCAGGTCCTGCATCCAGAGGTGAGGTCTTCATAAAGCAGAAACCAGCCCAAGCCACGAAGGATGGAATAGAGAGTTCAAACCATAGAAACAGGCAAGCTACCAGGAGAAATTACCATGGATCTCTGTTTACATGCTGAAAGCCAAGGCACAGACAACTGCTCTTTTAATCTAACAAGTCCTGGGATAGGATCCAGAGAGCCAGTTTGGTGTCCTGTCTTTACAGGGAATACCAGTGTCAAGATCTCACGTCTGTGTCTAGATACACACGTGTACATACCTACTTGTCTGTCTGTCTGTCCACACACACAAGGATGTTGTGCCAGGTCTTTTAGTTTTCACGGCAAGGAATCCCTGTTGCAATGACCTGGCTCTGGGTCAGGCTCCAAACAATCCAGCAGAGAGACTGATGTGGACTCTGGAAAGCGTTTAATGCCCAGCAAGTGCTTAGCACAGAGCTTCGTATTAATCATGTTGCAGCAAAAATCTGCCGTGTGCTGTAGTGTGCAGGCTAGATCTCATGAAAAATTAATCTGCAGATTTTCTTGGGCTCTGCAGAAAAAATAGCCCAAATCCATGTTTCTCCTGAGAAAATTATCTAGTTTGAGAATTTTAAAAATATTGCCCACTGCTGTTACCTAATTCCATGGTGACTGTGAAACAAATGAAGAGTAGCTATGAGGCAAAGTAAGCATGAGTGTCTAAAATAAAATTTGCAGTGGGAAATACAAGTACAATGCAGAGCAACTGGGGCAAAGGCACCTGCTCTGCTGCCCTACGAGTACTATTTCCCATGTGTTTAAGATGCAAATATGTGTTATGCTGGGTACTATGGGCAGTAGAATAACTTATTTATCCTGTTTTGCATAGTAACTCTAATTATGTTTTACTGAAGATATCAATTTACTATAAACTGAAGTATATTTCTTATTACTGTTTTGCTGTTTTTGTAAGTCCATGGCATAAACAGTGAAGTGTTTGTTAGGAGATACTGAATACTGTAAGAATGTCTTCGCTCTCCTTTTGAAAACTCTCAATTAACAAGCGTTCTAATTAAGAAAAAGGGAAAACAAAAAAAATGCAGTTAAAATTGAGACTCTCCATAAATTGTCATTTTTGCTTTTCAAATAATATGCACAGTTCTGTAATATAGCAGAACAATGTAAATGAAGCTCTAAAAATACAGCATACGAGAAAGGGATTCTGAAACTCGTGGAGAAAATTACAAACTTGTAATTAAAATAAGAAAGTGAGAATGTGACTATCTGTGGGCTCAGACTTAGAATAGCTCTATGCAATTAAATAAAAAAAGAATTGATGGTATTTCCCATTTCATGGAATTTAAATTTTTATTAATTCTGTGTGCTGACCCAGCTTGCTGATGTCCACTAGAACCTGGCAGCAAACACAGCAGAGAGAGACTGGATATGAATTGGTCAAAGCAATAAATGAATTCAGAACATTTTGTGGGGAAGAACATTTTTTTAAGGGAGAAGATTAGTAAGCTTTCGTGGGATCTTTGAGCAGTACACACTGACCTAGATCAAATTGGTGATGCTGGGATTTTACCAGTCGAGTATGTGAAGAGGAGGTGTTCTCAGATTTTTTTAATTCTTAGGTAAATTGAAAACTACAGGGCCCCAAAAAATGTTTTTAGGATCTCTCCGTCCAAGATTTCCTGCAAGAGGCCGTTGAAGGCGGCCATCTCCACAAGAGCAGACTTGTATGCTTTTGAATTAGATGAGAAACCTGGAACTGTGCACCTCCTTAATGTACTATTCATCTCTTTGTGTTTATTTTAGGATCCATTTCCCTGGGCCTTTTCCTTGTAGGTGCTCCTATTTCAGTAAAAAACATTATGTTAGAGAGGTTCTATGGGTTCAACTCCCTCAGTTAGTGAAAGTGCCTTAACTAACAACTGCCTGTAACCCCAGGTGTGTTGTCATTCAGGTATTAACAGGACAGCAAAAATCAACTTCTGCTGCAAAGGGGTGATTTCCCCAGAGTATGCCAAATGAGTAATTACACTACTGAAGAACTTTGGAACTCTCTCTTCATTAAAGAGTAAAACCAATTTTTCCACGTCAAAGAAAAAAAAAAGCCTTTGAAGAAGTCTGGGTGTGTCCCAGTGCAGGTCAGAATAGATTATTTTATAAACTGAAATTTTTATAGCTCATGAGAGCTGTTTCAGGCCAGGTCTGGTCTGAATCAGTATTTCCTCCAGCTGTTCACTCACTATGCTCCCTTCTCTCCATGCCCAATTTAACTTACACTGAGCTAAGGCAGTCTCTCCCTACATGGATAATAACGTGCCCCTTTTTTCAGTTCATTGATACCTATGGCTGGGGCTGTGCTCAGATTGGGTTTAGTTCTTTTATTTTTATATATACATCTGTATGTCTGTATGTGTATGTTCTGCACCGATTACTAAGCAGTGATGTAGCTCCGTAGGAGGAACATTAGTAAAATGAACTCACTTGTTTTGGGAGCAGGAATGTTGCCTCTGCATCTTCAGAAGGCATTTTAGAGTCCACATCGATATGAAAACAAAGCAATCCTATGATCACAGAAGAAGGAAATTAAAGGAGAGGGAGGGAACAAGATTGCCTAAATTGGGGAGGGGGGGGAGCAAGAGAATATAATTGTTTTGTAACAAGTATAGATGCCAAGACCCAGATCAGCTAAGGGTGAGGAGGAAGAGAGTGGTTGGTAGGAGGTTAAGAGAGCTGGGAGCAAGCAAGCAGATTTAAGGAGTCAGCAGGCAGGAAAATAAGACGCTTCTGAACTGGAGGTGGAAGCAAAGAAGGAAAGAAAATGAAGGGGAAGTGTTAAAGCTGCAGTTAAAAAAGGCGACAAAACTGTGAGTGAGGATATAAAGCAGTCGTGCAAGGGAGTTGAAGCGAGGATGAAATGTTGCAAGAATTGGACAGAAAAGATTTTAATGGAGAAGCAAGAGAAGGGGATGAAATGGGCCCAAGACCAGTGCACTGAATCATTCCCCTTGCTCTTCCTTTCGTAGGACTCAGGGACCACTGTGCCCACCCAGCTCTAGTTCTGGAATTAAATAAAATTGGAATTGATTCTGGAATGAGTGAGATCAGGTGAGTGCCTCACCTGATGACACTTTTTATCCTTTCTTCAAGTCAGGTGTAATTTGGTCTTTCTTCAGTGTCTTTCTGTTCTGGGTGTTTCAGGAAATACGTGGTTACAGATTAAAGATGTCATTCCAGAAAAGGAGGCTCCTCTCTTCACTCTGTCAAAATATTGCAACAAGCAAATGTGGGCAAATTCTGCTGATTTATAGCTGGAGAGTCCACAGGCCATTTGTGCTGCACAGGATTTAAACTTGGCAGGGCTTTTCCGTGTATGGACTATTATGTACCCTGTGAAACCCTCATTTGCTTCCACACTAAAGAAGGCAAAGTAGAAGAGAAGGAGGAAAAGGTTATGGATATTAATGATTTTAGGATGGGCTTCAGGGAAGTGGTGAGGAGCTGCAGTGAGATCTCAAGGTCAGGAGTGAAGAGCAAAAGTAAAGGATGAAGATGGAAGATGTAGAATGACAGTCCAGAAACACAATGGAGACGGGTAAAAAATGGCACGGCACACAAGTTTGAAGCCATGTGCAGTTGCTTTAGGGGTGGGAAATGAAAGCACCACAAGATGGTAATAAGCAATTACTGGGAATTTAATTCCATTCTGTGTTTCTTCTACATTTTAAAATGATAAAACACACAAGGCAAATCAGTGGAGGGGAAAGTCAATTACAGTAGCAAATCAATTAGGGTGAAGAGTCAAACCAATCAAAACTGCAAGGTAACTAATGAAGGACAATTAGCAACAATAAATGGATTCGGCATTGCTGAGATTCAAAAAGGAAGGGGAGACACAAGTGACATCAGGCTTTGAAGAGTACAAAGGATGCTCTATTCAGAGGGGAAACACACTGTGGGTCTGACTCTTCATATTCAGTGGGCTTTTAATTGCCAAATTCAGAATGTACCAGGATGAGGGGAAAATACTTTATAAGCTTTTATATTTTTCTAGTGATATTTGCTGTCAGTGTAATAGGGAGAGTCTAGTGCCCTGTGTAATTTGCCTCTTACCAATTGGACGGCTAATTTAAAATCCACTCAGTATTTCCTGTTGGCACCTGTAGGCTTTATTTATAACCCAACCTCTTGGAACCAGTTGTATTAAACTGTTTAAGTCTAGATGTCCTCAATGGAAGAAGTTCCTTTACTTCTGAAGGTGGAGAACATGCGAGATACAGAGCACATTGATAAGGCTGTCCTGTGCCTAAAATTCTGCATTGCAAACGCTCTCCAGGAAGGAAAGTGTTCATGTGCCATTGTCAGTTTTAAATCATCTAATTGTTGATTGATTAATCCCTGAATATAAGGAAAGAGCATCTTAGTTTAAAGCTGCCTGTGCTGACTCTTATTTAAACATTTTTATGTTACAGATCCTTCTTAATTTCTGTGAAGGACCAATGATCTTTTTGTAGCAGCCAAAAAAAAAAACCAAACCCAATAATGTTTCAGCCAAAAAACCCAATAATGTTTGCTGTGAAAGAGAAGAGATTAGTAATCCAAACTGTGCTCCTGGTGGTGTTGGCATCTTTTATAGATTTCTATTCAGTCTTGGGTAATACTTGACAATCTTCTTTATACCGAAGCACACTTCATTCTAAATTGTCCCCACAGAGAACAGCACTGCTTGATATATTCAGAATTAGATTGGCTAGATGAGCTTAATTCAAGAAAGTACTGAATTTGTCTGTGGTTCATCTATAATGCACTAAAAGGAAAATTCCCCAGCTAGACAAGTAAATTATTAACTCATAAGTCTATGTGTTGTAATTTGTGTATAGTAATAACTTATCTTTAAGTAGGATTGAAAATGTATGTGGAGAATGTGAACAGAGTCAGAAATAACTGGTTATTTTCAAACCCAGGGACTAGGTGTGAACCTGGGCTTAGCTTGAGAGGTCAGACCTTTGCCAGCTGAAGGTCACTGTGCTGGTCACGGAGTCCCTCAGACTGTTACAAGTGGCCCAGCAGCTGCTAGGAAACAAGTTTTGAGGTTACTGGTCAGCATAAGATGAATCCAGGTGCATTTCTCCCAGCAGATCCAGTCAAGAGCAAAGACAGGGTGAGGAATGATGTAAAGGAAACATTTTTTCATGTCTAATTTAGTTCCCAGAGATACCAACAACTGTGTCCTTGCTTACAACATTTTGAATTCTGAAATAAATTTGTTTCATTATTTGATCTGTCTATATGACTGGTGTGAAAATACTCAGCAGCTTTTTAAAAGGAGCTGTTTATTCTTACACTTAATCCAATTTACTTCTCAGAAGCCCTAAACTTTTTTGACTGAAGAGTACCTATTTTATCCCTAAGCCCCAAAACAAATCAAGTAAAGCTGCAATCAATAATTAAACTTTATGTTTAGGTTATAAATCTGTACATAACACACACTGCAAGCATGTCCAAGTAGCTACTGGGTTGTAATAATCTTGATAACTCTGGTCTGTGCAGTTCTTTGTCACGCTTATTGTTTTGGCCTTTCAGAAATGCTTTGCTCCTGTGAAGTGGATGCTATTTATTTGGAGTGTTTTCCCTGTCTAGAACAGCCAACAAGCCCCTTTTGTAGTGCACAAGTCGTGATGTGTTGCTGGCTAAGTTCTTTTCCCTCATGGCCCTGCTGAACAGTCTACCGTGGTGGATCAAGACTATTCTTGATTTTCCTGTCTGCTTGGCTAATTAAAATAACAAATCTTCACAGCTGTCTGCTTTGGAGTCATCCTTATCACTATAAACTAATTAAAATAATGCAACCGGTTGCAACTCATTAAATATCAACTATGCTTTTCATATTATTATAAGCCTTCCAAAATCCACAAAATGAAACAAAAGCTTGGTTCCTCTGCTCCTTCTTCCTTACCTAACTGTAACTATTTTCCTAAGGTGCCTATGTATTAATTTACATTTTCATCTGTGCTTTTTTTTTTTTTTTTTTTTTCTGATGTGTTCTTGGAATTTCTGTAGCCTCCCACTCCATATTTTTTCCTGTCGCTCTTAAGTGTTCTCAAGAGGGAACTCAATATACTTGGGGTTTCTATTCAGCCTAGCTGGGTTCTCTATAGAACAAATGCTTGTTCAGAGCTTTCAAGTCAGCTTAGTGGAGTAGGGGAATTGCAATAGGACATATAATTTAAGAAAGCGTTTAAGTGCTGGCTTAATTTGGTTTCCCACTGGTACCTTTATTCATGTGTTTTAATATGATACTGATTCAATACTGTGGTTTGCATGTAAAATTACTTCTGAAATGAAAGTGATGCAGTTTTCTTACTGTAGAGAGAGAAGATATCTCCAAAATGGAAATAATAAACTTACATTTATTGGATTTTTTTTTTTTTTTTAATCCAAACTAATATATGTGTCTCCTGAAAGCCATGGGGATTCTAATGTAACTGATTAGGGAGGCATATGTGTGCTTTAATGCTCTGTTTATAAAACAGTGGGATTTCACTACTACTCTCCATTAAAAAACCAAAAAAATTAACAATTTTGTGGCGGATTTTTCCTATACCATAACTTAGCATTCTTATCAGAGAACCATGTTTCTACACACTTTTGAAGCAAGTTTAATCATTTATTTACTGCAAGACCTTCACTTTTAATTAGGTCTTTCCTGTCTTTCTTTTCTCTCTATTTCCCCATGAGAAATTTTCCTTACGCTGTTCTGGGCTGAACCCTTGTTTTGGCAGATCTACTTTTAAAGGGCTTCCTTACCTCTTCAACAGCTGACAGGCATTTTTCTGGTACAAACAATTTAATGCCTTTCTGCCTTCATGGTCCTACATTTTCCCATTCACTGTTTCCTAGTTTGAAACACTGTCTGGTCAAAAACGAGCAACAAACCTAAATGAAAGTCTGGTTCCTCCCTGGAGTCTGTCTTTGGATCTGGAATTGCTTTAAGAGCCCAAGGAAGAAGACTGACCACAGCTCTGCACAGTAGAGCTGTGCAGCTGCCACCTGTCCTGCAGCAGAAACACCTGCATGTGTCCTCCCTCAAGGCAGTTTTCCAGAGGGGTTGGCATGAGGGTTTTTCTCTTTGTAGCTATAATTAACTGCGTATTCCCTGTTGCCTAAACATCTGGCTATTTTGACTCCCCTTGTCTATGTAAAGAATGAGAATCCAACTCTTTTAGCCAGACCCTGTTCAAAATACAAGACAAAATTAGGTGTTCTGTGTTTTCCCATTCTAGTATTAAATGTGAAATGAAAGAGCTGGCATGAGTCATAAAGGTTAAGGAATGTCTTCTAAAGGAGCAGCTCCCAAACTTTCTTGCTTTGTTCTTTCTCCTTGAAACTCTTCTCTCATTTCCTTTAACTTTTATGCCTTTATCAGACTTGTGCTTTCGTGCTCTCTACTAAAATAAGTGCCAGAGAAAGCCTAAACTGTTCAATTTATAACACCCTTATTAAACATTGCAGGTACAAGACAATATATCAAAGGGAATCTCAATGAAGCAAGCATTATTATTAATGCTTTCCAAGTTGCTTTAAATTATAAGAAACAATCAAAATGCTATAATGTCTTGCTCTCTTGCACTACACTGCTGAGCTGCAACAACGATTTGCCTTTTCAAGTTATTTAATTTGTTTTGAGCTTCCTGCCCATTCTTCAGCGCGGTATCGGTGAGCAGACATGAAAGTTCACCTTGCTCACTCTTGACAAAATTCAAATGAAGAGAAAAGCTATGATTTAAAGTAGCACCTGGGGAAATCAAAGGCTGGCACTGGCAGGAAGTGTGCACTTGCTCCAGAGTTGCTTTTTGTCATTTGAGATATTGGTAAGCTTCAGTTAAAGTCTGGTTTACTTATTTTCAGTGGTGAATAAGGCAGAGAAAGCCACTCTTGCAGAGAAATGTGGAGCATAAGGGTTCAGTCAGACACCAGACTAAATTCATTCCTTCATCACAGAAAGTTGCTAAGCTACGCTTTGTTGGATTTGAACTTGAGTTCATCATCACCTGACAGTTCTATCAAAAGCTTTTTTCCTTCTGTTGTGAAGCCAGGTGGCAAAATGTCTTTGTGAAAATTGGACCCTTGATCCAGCTCCTATTTTTCACTGTCAGTATAGTATCAATTAAATTCAGTGCCCAGATATTTGTATGTATATATCTCATACATCACAATCAGTAGTTATGCAGAAATGATCTTAAAATTTCTTTTTAAGAAGGGATTTAGTATTTGGCCTATTTTCCCGTTTCCTTTGTGCTTTATAAATTGCACTGCCTTTAACACTTGCCACAAATATTAAAAGGTGTATCTTTCAGTTTGGTTTTCTTATGCATTCTCAGTTCTTTGAGACGTGCGAGCAATTGGCTGGTCTCCATGGCCACAGGTCATTCCCAAAGGAATCTCCACCCTCAGATCCAAAATCAGCATGAAAAGCTTCACCTTAGGAAGAGATGAAGCAGAACTGCCGAGGGACAAGTCAACACCTTTCCACATGGGAGCTCTCTCACTTGTGTTTGGAGAAGATTGTGATCCCTTCTTGTTTCACTGAACAGAACTGGAGACAAAAGCGTGCGTGTCACTTGTGCTTTAATTACATTTTCCACCTTTTCACCCTGATCTGGGATGACTTTCAGATTGGTGGGCAATCTGGGGCCACTGGCAGGTTCTGAAGGGTGCTACAGAGAGGAAGTGAATTGAGCACTGGCACTGCCCTTGGAGTTCCCTGTGTTCCCCAAGGCTGCTCGTGCTCCCTCGAGGAGAACCCATCCGTCTTTTCCACTCACCAGATACTCCAGGAAACAAATGAAGTCTGCTTTTCCCCCCAACACTGGCACACCTTGATATGCCTTTAAAAGTCAGAAAGTCTCCAAGCAGAACATGCACAAGTGGCAGAAGACCAGTGATTTCAGTATTTATTCATCATTATTATGGGATGTTCCTGTGTTGCACATGTCCCACATGGCTCCATTTGAGAAAGTGCATTTTCATATCTCCATCATGAATGGTTTAAGTAACAACTTAACGAATCATGTAAGGAGCATCAGCTTTGTCTTAAGAACTGCTGTCCTTTTGTGCAATTTTTCAAGTTTGTGAGCTTTGGCAATTACAGCCAATATCAAGCTTGTATTGTGGGGTTTTTTTCAGAGGTTTTTAATAATGTGAACAAAAGTTTAGTTTTTCTGTTTGTTTCAGTTTGATCATCACAGACATTTCTCTCAATTTGTTTTTGGTGGTTTGTTGTTTTGTTTTTGTTTTGTTTTGTTTTGTTTTTAAGGACCTTCACTCTGTATTAAGGTGTTCCTGAAGCAGGAAATGTTTCTTTAGGTAACAGCTCATGACAAATGATGCCCCAAAGCACAAAGACAATTTGTTTTCTTCACCACTGGAAGTAGATCCCGATGATAGACAGTTGGGAACATGCATTCTTACACTCTTCTTCTGTCTCTTACTTGTACCAAGAGGCTACGGACAGACCAGATCTCTTCAGCCTTCTCATGAAGGCTGTAATTCATGCAGTCACCTTTTTCATCAACAACCCTTCTTATTTTCTTTGTGTTTTTCCATTGAAAATACTGCCATCAGCTGAAAATTACAATATAAATTTGAAATGGCTTTAATCCAGACCAAATATAAATTAAATCAATAATTCTTTTATGAAACCTGAAGATGAGGAAGGTATTTTAAATTTAGTATGTAAATTCACTAACTCTAGACTTATCACCAATTTGGATAAAAGTTGCTTTAAAATCAACTGTATTTTTGCCTGATCCAGTAGTGTAGTATCTGTATCATTCCTAAGTATGTATATTTTATTTTACTGCAAACACCTCTGCTGTCATTTACCCTCTCAAAGATTTGTGCTGGAGGGGAAATGCATAGGGTTAAGAAAATGCTAATATCAGTGAGGTGATTCTTTATAGTCTTTATGTTTAATGCCATAAAAACTTGTTAGTTTGTGTGAGTTTCTATTTGTGTACTGTAATAAACAGCCACTTTTTGGTTGGAAAGAGACAATTATGGTGTTAAAGTATTGTAGTTTTCTGCACAATTCAGGGAATAGATCTCTGTGAAGCTGGGGGACATTGAGGCACTGAGAGATACAGGCACTCCGAGTTCAAAGGTGTTGTATCCAACAGTCCCAGAGCTCTTCCTGGGACCACCACTTGTGTGTCCCATCTGTCAAAGCAACTGCTGTGATTGGCAGGGCTTCAGATCAACACAGAATTTCTCAAGCATCTCAAACAGTGCTGTCTAAGACTCGATAGGAGCAGGACCAAGCCCAGCTTTGCCTTTTGCCACCCTGCATTTCAGCATGGAGATACTTTAAATGCTTTATGACTTATTTCAGTAGAGAGATTGACGGTATGTTATATTTTTTAATAAACAGATATGTATCTTACAACAGGAAAGGAGTTTATCTCTAAGCCCTACTGACCTACTCCAAAGTTACTGCTTCTGGGAACTACATCAGTAGTATTGCACTCCCATAGCCTACAGGTATATGCTAGGGAAAGTTTAGGGTTTTTCCCTCAAATTCTATTTTTTTCATAATTTTCCTTCAGTCTTCACAGACAAGCGCTGTGTGAGCAGGAGGTAAGGAGTATATCCCTCGTCGGGCTGTTTCCCCTGTCAGACTGTGCTGCAGCAGAAGAAGGACAAGGGATGAGAGGGGTTTGAGGAAGGGGTTTTCTCAAGCCAGTGTCACATGGGGGCCCAGGCTGCCTGAGGGAGAGGAGAATCCCTCAGTTCCATCCTGCCCGTGTGGAGACAGCCACAGCTGAGGGGCAGTCCCTCTCCCTGGAGCTGTGCTTTGTGTGAACGTGCTGTTGACACAAGGGAGGTGACAGAAAAGGGAAGGTGAAGGATGTGTTGTGTCACATCCTGGGGTTTCTTGGAAAAAAAGGCACAAGCGCCTCCTTCCCCCGATTCCATTGGAAGCTCATTCTGACAGATGCCAGGCCTGAAGTCTTCTCTGTATGTCCCCAAAGGGTGAATCAATAGGCTGCTGAGACATAATTACTTACCTACTGTTCCTAAATTGGTAACAAATAAAGCAATTGTTCATTTCCACCTGGTGCAAAAAAAGGGAGCAGAAACCTTGTTGGCTGATCCTAGTACCTTGTATTATCACTCACAGTTATGATTCACAGTTGCAAAAACTTTTGATGCAAACCACTTTTTTTCTCACCTCTAAAGCCTGAGTATACAATGTTTTGTACACAACCATGGAATATAGCTGCTTGCCAAGGTTATTCTATTTTTCTGCTTCATTTATATAAATGTATGTATTTACCTGCCATTGCAAATATATTCTTGGTTTTCTTTCATAACTCCAGTGATATATTTGACGTGTAGGAGCATTTTCAGTATGAAAAACTTACAGAAAGCTGTAATCCTACTCTGCTAAAGCACAGAATTTCACAGGAAGCTGCCAGTGGACATGAAGTGATTTGAGCCAGTCAGATCCTGGCACCATATTTTTCTTCAATTGTTAGGTTATCACAAAACTAAGTAGCAGCAAACCTGTGAGAAGCACTAAGTCCTTACATTCATGTACAAGGCAGAAAGAAAGGCAAAGAACTTGGCAGCTGTGCCACAGAAACTTGGTGTTGCCAGAGCCTCGAGGTGAGATTATCCCACCTCCCTTTTCTTGCAGGGAGAAAACTAAAAGACATCGTATGCCTCCAATTAATAAAACGGAATTTTAGTAGACCAAAAAAAGAAAAATTAAACAATGTATTTAAAGATGAGGTTTAAATAGAGAAAATTCACATACTTTGCTCTGCAGATGAAATAAATTGTAACAATGAACATGTTCTTTCCTCTCTGTGTTGTGGCTGATCATGTCCTTCCCTCTAGCTCTGTTTTCTGGCCAAACAACTTTCTAAGACTTGGAATCACTCTGGGCAACTTTTACCACGGGCAAAGGTAGGCAATGTAGTAGCTAAAAACACAGAAGAAACAGATAATTAACCTAACAGGTAACTAAAAGGTGGGCCTTAATTTGCTCACCACTTTTGATGTCTTCATTACCATGCAGTTGTCAAGCTAGAAATGGTTAAAATCTGTGGCTCCCTTCAAGGGACTGATCTTCAGGATCAATAAATTACCATCCTTGAACTGTTTTTCTCTAAATGGCTTTATAATTATTTACATCAGTTTTTCTTGAGCTGCAGTCTAGCCATCTCAACAATCTAATCTGAGTCTGAAGTTTTACCTCTTCCTGACTGGCCTTTCATGGCTTTTGTCTGCACACTTTACAACAGCTGGTTCCTGGGAAGTTTGAGCCCAGGTTATACAAGTTGTGGGGTGCCTCACACACAGCTGAGCCCCTGCTCTGGGGAAGGTTACAGTTTCCTGCATGCCTAGTGTCTCCCTCTGACTTCTCAGGAATGTTTTGGCACGTTTTTGGCTTCCCTCAGTGCAATCCCATTTTGCAAGTCACTTGGCTCATCCCTGCCTGTGTTTTCCCACTGTGTTCCTTTGTGGGATAGACAGTCTCTCCTTCCCCTAGAAGACTGCCTGACTGCAGGTGAACAGGCAGATTCCTGCCTATTCCTGCCTATTGCCTTTTTGTATCTGAAGGCAGAACAGGCAGCATATGCCATAAACTCCAAACAAATGAATCAAATAATTCTGCAGTCTGTCAGAGGTAATAAGATCTTTGAGTGAGTTGTCTGCCGCTGGATCTCCAAGTCGGATACATGCTTTGGCTCCTCGATGCTGTGCTGCCAGGCTTCCCAGCAGCCATCCAGTGGGAGGTTGTGTTACACTTACCTGGAAAAATACTTCAGCATCAGGGGGTTTCTCCGGGCTGTGGAGATCTTTGAGCAAACCAGTAGGGAGCAGAGGCCCTGTTGGCAATTCTGATTCACAGCCTGCGCGGCAGCAGGAAGAGGAATGCTGGAATCTCCGCTGGCAAAAATAAGATATAGCAACTTAAAAACAGATATCACGGTGACCCTGCACGGAAAAGAATATATTTGACTTGCTAGTGTCAATAGCAGGTATATTGGAGAAGGTTTTCTGCCTGACTCAAAAATCACAGGCAGGGACACTCTGGCAAAGAAAATCTTAAGCCTTCACTGGCAAAAAATGCTCAAAGTGTTGTCTGTTGTTAGCTGTAATAAGATACAGACAAAGACATGGGAGACAAGCGGGGGGTTGCTAACAGGCAGGTTTGGGGCTGACCCAGAAGCTCCTGCTGGGAATGCATTCCATGGATGGCGAAGCAGCTGAGGATTTTCCAAAGGACTGTTGGAGGAACAGGGCCAAGGTTGTCAAAGCTCAGCAAAGGAATTTCTGGCCTTATAGGTTTAACTTTGGCAAAATACATTAAGGGGTAATAGATACCACATTTACCTGGCCTTTAAGGTAGATTGTTTATAGGAGTTTAAAATAGAGAAATAATAAAAAATCCCCCCACGTTAATCTAGAGGCTCGTCTTTCCAAGATGAATTTTCCAAGAATTATCTCAAAAAAAAGGAGGCTTCTGCAAGCTTGCTCCTCGTCTTTTTCAACAGAGAGCAATAAGAATAGACAACTAAAGGCAGTAAGAATAGGCAAAAATAGAACTAGATGCTCTGCATCTAGTTGGGGAAATATTAGTGATTTTGCTAATATCTAAGCGAGTTCATTTAATTCTAACTTCATTTGTTTTTCTGGGGTGGGAAGATGACAACTTTCCACTGCCTTTGCTTTCCAAAAATGTATCTCCTGTGGCCCTGTTTGATGGCTTTCATTGATGTGTGTTGAAATGTTTTGGAGAAAAGCCTAAGTGTTCAAAAATGCACCTTCCCTGCCTCCAGGTTATTTTTGGTATTTGGCTTTGTCTTTAGTTGTAAAGGCTTTTGATAACTGAGCTGGCTAAATACTTTCATATAAAAATGCTATTTTATTGAGCCCCGAATGTTTCATTCATATTGTCTTTGGTGAGAGCACTTCCCAAGCCCAGAGCAGGGTGCCAGGTGAAGAGAACCTGGATTTCTGATGGTTTGTGTCAAGGGATATGGATGCAGGGAGCTGTCAGGACTTCAGACTTTGGTCAGTCCTCTGCTGCTGGAGCCCAGAGCCATCGTTTCCTGTTGCTCCTCAGCAAAATTGTCATCTCGGCTCTGGTCATGAAAGCTGACAGGAACATCAATATCACTAAGTGGTTGCAGGGCCTGGGGAATTTAGCACATGTTAGTTTTTGGCCTGAATTGGACTGTAACCTAGAAGAGTAAAACAAAATCAGCCATGAATGGAAATTCTGCTTTCGAGCCAGTTCTTTTGTAGCCTTCACCTGGTGCTAATGAGGAATAGAAAATTAGAGTCTCTTGTGCTGGAGGCATTTACACGCTCTTTAATTTGTTATTCTCTAATGTCAGTTTGGGTTTCTTCACCATTAATGCATTTAAGACTTAATGCAAATACTTATTATTGTTTGTGACTGATTTCCCCCCCACCAAAAAAAAAAGATCCCACAGAAAAATGATGGCCATAAGATTCAATTCAATCGTTTCAATGCACAAAGATCAATATGGGAGAATTACCTATTTCCTCCTCTACTTTAGCTGAGTAGAGACTTTCAGGCTTTCTACATTTCCAGGTTTTAACTGTCTGAACTTTAACATCCAGCTCAGCAATTGTTCTACAAACCAGCACAGGTATCACAGTAATATTGGTCCTTTGCAGTTGGTGTGGTGAACATTACCAGTGCTGCCTTTTCCAAGCCAAGATAAACAGTATTCCTTCCCCGTGGAAAAGGAAAAATGTATATTCTCATCTCAGTGCTGAGCAGCTTATGTTCCTTCTGTCCCAAACAGGCACAAGTTTTTTATCTTGCATTTATATTCTTAATTTGCCTATAATTGCTTTCAGGCATCACATCTGAGGCCAGCTTCATTAATATGTTAATTGTGCAGTCCCTCCCAGTGGATTTTTCCAAAGCTAAGAGTAAACAGAAAGGTTTATTCCCCTCACCTTCCCTCAAGCCCTCTAAACAGAAAAATATTTTTATGAGATACTTGACTAGACTCAGATCACCATGATGATGGGGCACATTTATTTCCTGTTTCTGGATCTGCCCAAAACAGCTGATCAGAATCCCTCTGTTGGAACAGATCAGAGGCTCATAAGGTCAGAACAAAATGGTATTTTTTATTGAGGTGCAATTTGGAACCACTGTACACATTTCCTCCATCCTATTCCACATGGATATGCTAAATGGGTATAAAAAAAAAAGCTGACATTATCAAAGTACTACAGGGAATTACCCACACACTTGCTGTTAATTAATGTGAGATGTGCAGAGAATTTGCCCACACTGCTTTGAAAATCTCAGCTAAAACATTTTAATGGTGAGTATTTTTGGGGAATGAAACATAGAAGAAGCCCTGTGAACCAAACTCCTTAACTGTTTATTACCTCTCTCTGCTGTTGAGCTGGATTTGTGGAAAGTCATTTATGTAAAAATTATAGAGTTCATTTTTGAGTTGTCCTGAGGACAACCCTCATGCCTTTTCTGTCAGGAAGAATGACAAACATGAATTAAAATTATTTTTGTAAATAATTTAAGTCATTTGTTGGAATTAGAATTCCTATGACAACCTCTCTTTCCGTGTTAAGATTGATGATAAACTGTGCAAAAGATGTCCTGCTGTAACAAGGTGCAAAAATAATTCACTGCCTATTCCTTTATTTGTCTCTTCCTTTTATCCTGGCACAAATGGGGGCAGCTTGTGAAATCCCCGTAGGTTGGCTGGCTGAGTAGGGGTGTTAATTGTCAGCTATAATTGACGTGCTAAAGGCTCCCTGAGAAAATTTGAACTTCTGTATCCATTGATATCCTTCTTTCCTCTCCTGTCCAGTCACTTCTGGTTCCCCCTGCTGCCAAATGTTCCCAATTCCACCCAGTCTGTAACTGCCCTCCTCGCCTGCCCAGTGCATCCTGCTGCAGCAAAAGGCTCAGGGAGCTCCTGACATGTCCTGCATTATTCATTTCCCAGTTTCTGAGGGCAAAAACTAAATCATCACAGGACAGTTTAGGCCAGTTTAGGACCTATTCCCTAAAGTCTGCAGTGCACATATGAGCAGGAAAAAAATGTGTGCCTATAGTTGCAAAAGGTAGAGAAGACTCACACTTGACTTCTTTTCCTTCTATTTAAATACAGCTTCAAATGTTTCCATCCCCAAATCTTAAGACATTCATGTACATGTTGCTCATCCTTGCAATTACATGGATTCAGGATGGATGCAATAGGCATATGAGAAAATCATCTTGGCAGCTGGAAAACCAACACATCAAGGTGCCTACCTCTGCTCCTTTCCTCAGCTCTTGTAAGCTCACTCAGTCCATCAGACTGGTTATTGCAAGTCATGATTCATTCCACAGCTGAAATTGTGGCTCAGGTACCTCATCTTTCCTTCTCTGAAACTTGCTGACTTGTGCTCTCTGTCAATCCAGTGTTTTGGATCCATGTGCTTTTCATCCTGCACGTGATGAGTGTCTGCTCCTTTTCCATAATGGCATGTGCATCAGTGTGACTGTGCTCCCTGCCTTTGCACTTCAGGCGCTGTCAATGAGATGCAAAGCCTTTATTTTTCCTCTAAATATTTCTCCTACCTCTGCTTCCCTGGATCTGCCATGTATCTGTATTATCTCCTTTCCAGTCCATGTGCCCCTTTGCAGAGTACTGATAAAAATTGATTTTTGTTCTGTGAGTAAACTGTACTCGGATGAAAGGAATTGTTCCTACAGGATGTATGAAGGATTTCTGTGGAAAGCCCCAGAGGACCATTGAGAGGTGTTTTTCATAGCTCTTAGGACTTCCCTGTAGGTTTGCTGAAGATAAGCCAGATGAGAAGGTGCACTAGACTCCGATAATGGGGGCCAGGGGGCTTTACATCAGTGTGTTAGTTCTCTGTGCTGGCACGGCACTTACTTCAGGTGTGCTCAGTCTGCAGCTAAATCCTTGTCTGAGGTAGTGTTTAGTTCTCAGTCTTCTCCCCATCCCCATGTATCCTCTATAAATCACCTCCAGGGGTCTTGAGTGAGTCTTTGATCAAAGCTTTATGGAACAGATGCATTTCTGTTTCAGTCCACCCTTTTCCATAGTGCAATAACTTTGATTTCAGTAGAGGGGCAATGAGTGTAACTGTTCAGATCTTTTTGATTGCATATAATGCCGAGTCCATTTCCTGGTAAAGTTAATTTCACTATTACATTTCCAAGCTTCCTGAGTCCCACATTAGTAGTACCCATTGTAGCAAATAGGGGCCGAGTTACTCAGAGGATGTCAAACACTATCTGTGAAGCCTGTCAGGTAGGGCCTTTTCCACCAGGATCCGTTTAATTCTCAGCTTTCCTGTACAAAGGATGTACACCATATAATTGGCCTCGTTTAACAGCTTGTGTTCCTGCAACCAGTGAAAGCATCTCCTCCTGTGATTTCCGGTATTGCCCATTTAGGTCGTGTTCAGCAGTTCACTTCCAAAACAGCTGTAAAATAGAGAGGTGACCAATAGGTGTCAGATTTGAGAACAAGGAGGTCCTACAGCTGGTGCTGCCCTGCCCTACTTTGGGGCTAAATCCCGTGGCTGAGGTGGCCCCTGCCTCGCAGTGCACTGGTCATGGCAATGAGGGCTTCAAAGAAAGCTAAATGCCTTCATTTCTATTCAGCGCATTAATCTTTTCCAGTTTTAAAGAAAACAATTTAAAGCAATCTGGAAGGCATGTAAAAAGTGTTTTAAATTGGTGATATTTATAGCTGCTTCATTTTTTTCTGAAGTCCCTGTTCTTAATAGGCAGTAACAGCAATTCAGTAGCAATCCAGATCCTGCCAGTAACCTCCTCCTAGGAAAAAGGATTTCAGTAAGCTTTATCACCCAGCGTAGCCAACAGAAATATTTGATACTAAGAGCAGTGGAACCAGAAATCCACTTCAGATGTCCTTCAAACAGCTAGATGAGCAATTCAAGGGGATGTGGAATAGGAAACTCAGAAAATGGAGCTTGACTTTGATACTTACTTGGTGTGATAGAGTAATTTACTCTCCATATAGATCTTACTGTATAAGAAAAAGGAAGAAAGAGGAAGCAGTAATGTGTCACCTTATCTAAATAAGGTACCTGTCATTCCTGAAATTCTGTTTAAACTATGATGGATGCTCTTATTCAACAAGAGAGATTTTTTCCCCACTGTGAAAGACGATCCTTTCAAACAGCAAAGGGCTATGATGAGACTGATTTTCCTTCTTATGGATGAGGCTGAAACAATGCAAAAATAGCTGCAGAGCAGGTGCCCTGGGATTCCTCTCTGACCACTTGCAATGTGTGTAGTCATAGAAAAGGCAGCAATCTGAACAGAAAAGCAGCTGGGCTAATTGTCTTGCCAGAAACATCTGTAAGCTTTGAAGTGGTGGCATATTCTCTTATGTGTTGTGTTTATTTACTAAGAAAGTTTTGTTTTCTTTTCAGTTAATTTTGATTGACTGATCTGTCATTCCAGAACTTAAATTTTTGCTATTTTCCATGGTTCTAATGTCGACTCTAATTTAACTAAAGACATTAGCTAGAAATAGATCAGTGGTGTTTTACTCTCTTTTTTTTTATTTTCCCAAAGTAAATGGTTTTTGGTTTTTTTTTTTTCCTTGTAGCTTCTATTTGAACATTGGTTTTAAAACAGTTAATCTGGTCACTGCATTGACCTATCCCTTTATAATCTAGAGGACAACTCTCTGAAATGTATGGTGAGCCTCTTCAGCAGTGAAATTATGCACTACACTGGACATATCATAAAGCAGACTCAGTGATCTCTCTCCTAAACTAATACCAATAGGTATAGTAATGAAGAAATGTTTTGAGCTGTAGTAGTGTCAATTAAAACCTACTTCAGCACAATGAAGAGTGTGAATTGAGCCCTGGATATAAACAGTGGTACCTGTGAAGGCTCTCTGGTACAGTGTGTGCTTGGGGGGGAGCACAAACGAGCCCTGCCTGTCTGGATCACCAATTGCCATTATTTTGTGGTGTTTGTAGGCTCAGCTGGGAAGCCAGGGACTAACCCAGCCACTGTAAAGCTGCAAAATTACTTTAAATCCGTAACTCATTAGGTGCACTAAATCACCGAAGCCTGGAAGGGTGGCCTATGCGTTCTGTGACCTGATCAACCTGCCAGCATTCTTGAAAATATGATCTTTCCAAGAGCTTCTTCCCTGCTTGGGAGCCTTTGTGCTGCACCTGTCCTTCTGAGTGGTGGTTTTGGGGAATGGAGATTTAGGAGATGGCTGTACATCCACGCACAAAAGAATATTTGATGGTCTTTGTGTATTCTTTTGTCCAAGGCGCTCGAGTACCGTACCTACGGTGATGACGTTTCTTACAGGAAATAAAGTGAGCAAGGGCTTAGACAGCTCTTTCCTACAGCCCACCCACTGGAACCACAGGCTTCGTATTAAAATGAGCGAGCTGCATTTATAGAAAGTTTTCTGGAAGACCTTCCTAAACCGCTTTACTTTGCCTCGTGTATGCTGTTGCTCTCAGGAGCCAATTATGTTCTGGGGACACAGCAGGGTTTGCAGGCCTGCCTAGAAGTCCCAAACCCTGCTCTGACTGGAAATCCTGCAGAAGCAAGTTCATTTACACCTCTTTGATGTGTTGTTTCATTGTTTACACTGTATTTTCATCAGTGTGCTGCTCATGAAGCATGGGAGAACCTGACAGACGGGACCTGGAGCACTTGCCATCAAATTTAGCCCAGGTCTACTGACATCTCAGCAGGGGAAGTGGAGCACTGTGATTCTGAAAAAGGCATTTTGCAGTCTCTAATCTTGAGTATACAGCACTGAGAAGAGCTGCTTCTGCATAATGTAATTCATACCATCAGGAACTGTACATTTTAAATCACAGATCTGTACTTCTTGAACCCCATTCTCTGAAGTCATTTTCTTTGCTCGCTGACATTTTAAGTGTTCTGTGTTTGGTGGCACTAGATTATGACATTTTGATGTTCAGTTAGAAATCCAAAATAGCAATTAGGGAATTACAAATTGCAGAAATCTTGCCATATAACTATTAATTATATTCCTTATTGTCCTAACTAGTAAATGATTATACAAAAATGTCTCTTAAATATAACAGGCAAAACCTTGTTATAATTAGGGTATTCCTGAGATGTCAGTCCCTACTCAATAGAACTGGCTTATCTCTAGAGCCTGCTGAAGCTGACAGTATTTCCAGGTGAAGAACAGTGCTCAGGAGGAATAGAAGTATGTGTTTGTGTGATTATAACCTGGAGACTTAGATTTTGACTTGAGCTCTGGGAGATGTTGAAATTTTTGTCTGATCTAGGGCATGATGTGTCATCCTGGATTGCTGCAAGTCAAGCAAGCCTTATTGGTATTACCTTTTGTGAAGAGATTTATAAGAGTGAAAATATTTTAACTTTGATGGCGTAGGATATTTCAGCAAAGGCTTTCCAAACGTGTCATGGAACAGTGCCTCAGGAGTGCTGCTTGCTTTGCTGCCTCACTGCAGCAGAAACCATGCTTTACATCTATGGGCAAATTAAATCTCTCCTCTTAGTCCTGTTTACTGCACTGACTTCGTTCCAATGCTGCCCTGCACCCAGCCTGTCCTGATGTTAATATTTCGTCCAAGCAGTGCTGGAACAAAGATGAGGTCCCTGGGAGAGCAGCTTCGTGACGTGCACATCCAGAAGATTGGGTCTTGTTTGCATGAGGAAAAGCAAGGGTATAGTAGAGAAGGCTTAGAAAATCACAGGGAAATACAGCCAGGACTTCCAACCAAGCTCAGTGGTTGTGCCAGGCCCCACAGACAGCCCTAGATTAGAGTAAATTAATTCCAGAATAAAAATCCCTGCAATGCACACTGCACAGATAGTGAGTTGCGTCAGTTTTGTTCTGTGGGTCTCCTAATCGGTAGTTTGAAGTCCTGCCTGGTCTGCTGTCCTGATCCCACCTGAGGCTGGAACTGTGGCTTGGCTTTCCCCATAGGAATCCTGCTGCTGTGCTCCACAGTGAAAGCTGCCTTGTTAACTGCAGCCACTGCTGCAGTGCAGTCTGCACCTATTATAGAACAATTAGTAAAAATACAAGTAAACATACAGCAGATTCCATCCATTGCACACCCAAATCGCCTGTGTTTAAGTGCAGCTCTGAATTTCCTCAAGCTAAGTGTAGCATGATGGATGCACAAAGAACTGTACCGAAATAGAAAAAACTAATGTTGGCCTATAAAATAAGATCATCTAACCACCTTTTCAGCAAGACTAGCTGGGAAATAGAAAAAGAAACAGCTTGAGAGATACATTTTCAGTCATCTCTAAATGCCCTTTTCCCTCTCTAATTTACTTCCAGACAGACAGTGCACACATTTCAAAGGAATAGTTAGCTAAAAACTGAAAAGATATTAAAAAATTAGATGAATACATTGTGTTCTAAAGAAGAATTAGAGGCAGAGGTCATTGAGATTGTTTTAAAAAGGTCTCTGTCTCTTAGTGATGATGACAATACTGGCAGTGAAATAATGGAAGCTGGGAGACAAAAGCTCTGAAATGAAGCTTTTACATGGGCCATGCTTTTTCCAGGGGTCAGTTACCAAGGATAGTAGGAATGTTTTCTGGCTGGTGCTGGGGTATAGGACAGGTATTTAAGTTGTAATAAACTGTTGTAAATAGGATGTGGTGAAGCACTGGCAGATTCCCTGTGTGACCGAGGCTGGAGACCTGGGCTGGGTGCAGCACCACATTTGAGCTGCTCCTGTCCCGTTTTTTGATGTACATTTCCACATCACACACTGAAAATCCTTTAAAGCATAAGGAGAAAAGATTTCAGTTTTGTATTTCAGGATTCTCTTGACCATCTAAGGTGGAAATTACTCTTGAATTACTTTAAGAAAATATTCCTATGTATGATTGCAGAGTAATTTACCTGAATTAAGAAGCTCTGGTGATAATTTCAGATTTATGATTTGGTTAATATTCCTTAAAAATTAGTTGTCTATGGAAATTGAAATTATGTTAAACATCAGGAGTCCTAAAGAAAGTAACACTGAAGGAGTGGAGGAAACCATTCAGAAGACACTGATCTACTTTTAAAGGTTTACTGTCCTGTAACACTTTGGTGCAAATGAATAGGTTTTGGCTAAGTTCAAGTCAAGTCATTAAGATTCTTTTCTCTCTTTTAAACCCTAAATAAATGTTATCCTCATTGTCAATACTGAAAAACAAATTTTAAGAAATGAGGAGGAAATGGGAGAGAAGGAGCAGAAAGACCAGACTTCAAGCCAATAAAGAATTACTTGAAAGACAGGAGAAAAGGTCCTCAAAAAGAAAGATAAAAGGAACTGTAAATCTTTTAAAATTAGGAGGCTGTTAAAAAATAAAATTAATGCTGTACTGTGTAGCCAAACCATTATCACCTACTGAGAAAGATTTAAGAGAAATGTGAAAATAAGTTTTATAATTTTGGAAACGTGTTGTTAAAAGTCCACAGATTATAGGTGCATTAAGAAAAAAACCCCAGCTTTATTAGTATACACACTGTACAGATAAACCCCAAATCTGAGGAATAAGTAAGAATAATTTTCAGCATGTTTATTGCCCTTTACTTGAGAATGAAGTCTTGTTCAGCCACAGTTATTTTTGTAGAAAGCTGTGGCCATAAGAACTGCCATTCAGCAGTGGGTAGCTCCAGATAAATCACAGAAGGATGCACACCCCATACCTACCTCATCCTGATCGCTTTTGCTACAGTTCAGTGAAAATCCTGGTATGGGAGTGTTATCTCTCTTCGAGAGTGTTACTTATCATTAGCTATGGCAACTCTCAAAAATCTACTTAAAGAATAAATCCAAGTACATCAATTTTGCCTCCGAATTGACTAAGGCCATCAACCTGAAGTAAATTACTCATTTATGGTCAAGAACAGAGGTCACTCAGGCAATCAGAAGGTTAGCTACCAAAACCAGGAGCACTATTGGGTGTTCAGATGTTTTATTTATATACAAATATAAATATTTCTATTATTCCTTGCATTCCAAGGAAGAAAAAGTCACCCTCCATTCTGCCTTGAGGAAAATCTGTTTTTATTAGTGCTGTCCTGCACAAAGGTGTTTTTATTTCTCTGGCTGGGTAGTGTAGTGCCTTCCCCATTCATCACACTGTAATGTAAATGTGGGGCTGCGAGTGAGAGATCAGAGCGCTCAGCTTTCACAAGGAGGATAACAAACCCTAAAAGGAAAATATGTGGGAATGAGGAGTTCTGTCTCCCTTTACAATAATACCACTCAGAAGCAACTGGTTTGAACTAGACTGTGCAAGGGATGTTGCAGGCTTCCCAAAAGACCAGTAATTCTCTCTTCCTCATGGGAGGAAAAAAAAGGATCAGCCCCCTGACAATACACACATGTATCAAAAGCTGTCAGGCTTTTCAAGTTCCTCCTGCATTGCTCCATTCCCTTGGTATTTTCCAATGTGCTTGCTTTTCAGCCGTGGGTTTTGTTTTGGACCTTGGAAGTTCAGAATATTTCTCAGGTTTTTATTTCTCAAAAGTGGGAAAAAAAGGTGTCTCCAACTTCTTGCAGTGGTGTCTTGGATCAACAGTCATGTCAATAAACCAGCTGTGGTAGTGTAGCTGTTTCACCCCTTTTTCTGCAATTGGAGATAAATTATCACAGTAAGGCTGGTGTATGAAGATGTGTATTTTGACTTTTTTAAGGCATTTAAAGACACTGCAAGTCTGCTATGTTTGCCTCAGTGGCCTTATAGCTGAGCAAAGCATCCAATTATTGAGTTCAAAATTCTAAACTTGCTATTGAACAACTTTTCACGTCTGGTTCTGAGGGTGATGCTCTCATTTATAATTAAATTGCATAGACATTCGTCATTGTTTTTAAGTGAAAATCACCAAATTTTAAGTGTTGTTCAACAAATTTTGAAAAGCTATTTTCCATAGGCTCAAACACTGTGGATGCCCTGAACTTAAGATAAACTAAGAATCATGTTCTTTTGCTAATATTTTACATTCTTAACGGTCAGATTATTATATTGTCTGACAATCTTTCAACTGGTACGTCGTTTCTTGCAAAAAGAGGGTTTTATTTCTGAAACTAAATGTTCAATTCTGTTCTCAGATAAAGTTGCAGTAGATATCAGAACTTGTAATTTGGAACCAAAATTCACCTAATTTTCTAGTATGTAAAAACAAACCTGCAGTCTTTTGGGGCTCTTCAAGCTGAAGTTTCCTCAACTGTGTTTTAAAGCACAGCATCACAGTCTAGTCGTAATCCTTGTTCTCAGTTCTGACTCCGTACACACATCAGAAAAAAAAAATTATTTTTACAAGATATGTTAACTCCTTGGGCACCTGCATCTTACCCTTTTTGCTATTTTCATGGATGGTGCACATGTTCTACTTGCTCACTATCTGCTGTGTGCTACAGTCTGTTATGTTCCTTAAAATGTGTGACTGCAGAGCCAAGGAGGAAGCCAACCCTTAGGCTGGTTCTGGCTGTCGCAGTGGGTCGTGCAGACCTTCTGGAGGGAGTGCTCAGTTGGCTTTCAGCAGAGGAAAAGCTCAGCCAGGAGAGGCTTTTCCAGACTAGGAGTTGGAGTAGGAGAGAAAGGAGCACATCTGCAACGAATCTGAAGGTTTGGAAACTGTTAAGGAGAGGGAGCAGAAATATCACAGCAGGCTTCAGAGCCAATGGAAGAAAGTCTTTTTCACTGCGCAGAGCAGGCATACATCCTTTTCTCTATAAAAAGTCCTACCCCTCCTGTAGGTTTTTGCAAAACTGAGTTGCTGCTTGAGCTACAGGAAGTTTCCAAAGACAGGACAGTGCCTAGGTCTTCATCTGCTTCTGTTGGTCTTGCCTCACATTTATTCTGGTTTAATTATGCAGATTTCTCCTTATTTTTTCCCCTCCTAACCCAGTCTAATGTTACATTCTGTTGTTTAGTTTTCAAAATTTGTCAATCTGCTCCAGTTTCATTCTGTCTTTTTCACATTTTAATAGCTTTCCATAAGTTTAAGCTGTCTGGGGATCTTTTTCAGTTAGGAGTCTGTGATCCCCTTTGCCATCTGGCCTTGGAGGAGAAATTCCACAAATTATTTAAAACAACATGTTTGCCTCAGCATAATCAAATCTATAAAATCTCCTTGTTCTTGGTTTTTCATCTGAAGCAGATAACTTCCAAGAGATGTATTATTTTTAGGAGTGTAATATTCTATAAATTTCTGTAACTGATAACTCAGTCTTCATCTGATAACTGAATTGGTGTTCCTCAGCTTTTAAAGTAGGGATTGCTCAAAGTAAACTCAGTGCCACTAACTTGGAAGATTAAAATAAACTGGTATCTTTTTTTCTCATCTTTCATTTCAGCAGCTCAATTTTCCTGTTGCTTACCTATATAAATATGAAATTCTTGCTTGAACTTGCTTCAGTGACTTGCTGCATTAATGGCTATTTCTTGGAGTTCTCCATTGGCCTTTCCTTCTAATTTGCCATTTCTTTCCCATTTCTCCTGCCAGCTGCAGTTCAAGATCTCAATTAATGAGAATTATGAGTTTGTGTCACTCATTTTGATGGCTCTGTAAGTGTAACCGATAGATTAACCAATAAGAAAAAATATTTTACAATGAGAATTGGTTCTTATTTCCTCTAGTTTGCTAAAGCAAATCTCTGCTATTGATGTCACTGTTGTCAGAGATGAGGTAATCCACTTCTTCTCAGCAGTTCTATTTCATCCCTGACGCTGTGCCAGTGAACACAATGTAGTTACACACTTGAGGCCATGTTCCCATTTAAAAGCTAAACCAACTTTTCCCAAAACTCTTTCCTGGGCAGAGTATCAGTCTTTGCCATGTTGTGCCTCCACTTTTTAAAAAGGTCCTGGGTGACATAATCCCAGCACTGTTACAGCTCTTTGTGCTGGGCCAGGTTATCTCACTCAAACTGTTCTTCACTGCTGTTGTCTGGGATTGCCAGGTTTCAGGATTAAGTTCAATCATACTTTGTCACAAGGAGGTCTGTAGAAGTGTAGAACCAAAATTTTTTCTGATCCGGTCCGAGGGTGGATTATAAAAATAGAAAAATAAAAGGGAAAAAAAATTGAAAAGGACAATGGCTCAAAAAACTTTCAGAGTTCCTGAGAAGCATATTGCAAAGGCTGAGTTTAAAGCTGGCAAGCTATTGGCCTTGCACCTAGTATTTATAAATACACTGTTGTATGAGTTGTGGGACCAAAAGAAATCTGTCACAATGCACTTTAACTCTTTGACCACTTGGAACTTTTTTAAATCTTCTTTAATTTCGGTATTTGTGTAAGTTTTTGCCATCTGTAGATCTCCAAAAGTTTTCTTTGAAAATCCAACACAGTACACATTGCTCTTTTCTGCTCTTTGCTCTTTGAGTGCTTAGTCTGCTTAATAAGCAAAGGACTGGCAAGAAATTTTAAAAGTTCCTTACCTGCAGCCTCATAACTTAGTTTGCTCATGGATTATAATAGCACATCTAGCTCAATGATGTTATATGTTCTAAGTGTTGCAGCTTAACCTTCCTGATGAAAATTCAAAAATGTTCTCAGAAATCAGGCACAATTCATACATTTCAATATTTAAGTGAAAAGCAAAATGGTTTTATTGTATTTTATTACTACAAAATAGTGCCAAAACATTTTCTGTCTCTCCTTTTACAAGCATAAGCCCAAAATCTCCAGGAAGGGAATTCTATTCTAGCTTTTTTCTTCAAACTTGAGCCATTTACCAAATGTGTCAGTGCCTCTTGGAATTCCACAGCCGAGTGTGCAGTTGGCAGTTACGTTTCTTGGGCTCCAACTTCCATTTATGTGATCACACAGGAGAACAGGAGGCAACAAAATCTGTTGCCCTACTGGGTCCATCTGGGAATTAAAATGTCTTTGGATTTCTAGGCTATGACAGGCACAGGTTTGATATAGAATAGGTGCTGAAAGGAAGGAGAATTAAATTGCACTGGTATGTAAGGAAGAGTGAGTACATATGGGAATACAGCAATGATCTCAATTCAAGGACTATTCATTAAAAAATTTACTCTGCATGCTGAAGATTTCCAGCTAAACGTAAGAAGTGAGTTTAAAAGAGAAATAAGCCTTTATTCCTTAAAATTTCAGAGAATGACTCTTGGCCAAGTTTATTTTTTACTGTCAGCTACAAAGGGATCTTTTAAACGATATTCAGTTGAATTTTACAAAATCAGGTTTTCACCTAGCCTAATACAAAAAAAAAAAAAAAAAAAAAAAGGTATTGTTGTTAAAATAATCAACAAATTTCAGTAAAGCACAGACTGGTGTGTGGCTCCCATGGGTTAGCCCTCAAATCTTTGTCTCACTCTGTTTGGGAATCTTCTACCAGGCTTGGACATTTTGGAGCAAGGTCATATGCACACAAATCCTTTGAACACATAATTAATAATCTACAGCACAGATTTGTGGCCTGAATAAGACAGGTTGTTCAGTTGGGAATTAAATGTGATCACTCTTTTGGTGCCATTATCCGGTGAATCCCTGCTGGCCACAGTCTTCCACCCAGTGGCAAGGGCCACTGGAACCTGTGGGATCTTGGAAGAGGCTAATTCTTCTCCTGCAGCTTTTATCTTCTCCCTCTCTGCTTCTTCTCCTCAGATTTTGGTGCCTTGCAGTATGAATCCTCAACTTGTGAATTTTCATGATTTCTTCATGTTGAGCTTTTTGATGCTGGTGTCAAACTGGTGGCAGCACCTCCATGTTCTCACTTCCTTCGTTGCTGGCTTACTGACCATGCTTGTGTTCTTCCTTGCAGACAAAGGTGAGAATTGAAAACTGCTGTTTATCATTAATTTCTTTCAGCAAAGCCTGGCCTTGGAGTCACATGTGAGCCAACATAATTTACTGTAGCACCAGGGCTGGCAGCCACAGAGATGGCCTTTCTCCTCCGGCACTGGAAGCACAGGCAGTGCTCCATACAGCACAGCAAACTGTCTGGAATGACTCTTTTAACTCTTAGTAATAAACATGTATTGCTTCAGAAACAGCATTTCATTTGGCAAAATGCCAAAATATTCTATGGAAATAATCTATGGTACTTTAAAAAGTGAGTTTCTAAAGTTGAATCATAAGCATCTATTTAGTTTAAAAGTTTATTTTCAAGTGGTTCTGGAGACTGCTAAAACAGAAAGAGCTGAGAAATTATCTAAGGTGGTAAGAGTTCAAGCAAAAAGTACAAAGTCTGACACAGCGAACTGGGGACTCACCTTGCTGCTTCCCAGCACAGTTTGTTTCTGACAGCTGCACTTCTTCTGTTGTTTTTCTGGGTGATTAGCAGAGCTTTTCCTTATTTCCCCCTTCCTGCCACCTTATGGTTTTAAAAATGTGTCCTTAATCCTATGGGAGTCTTTTGCCTTCTTTTTTTTTCCTCCTTGTTTTCCCCCCCATCATTTCTCACACAAACCTATGCTATGCCTTTCTCACCTGTGTTTCTCTGCTTTCTTCACTCTGTTTCTGCATCTGACTGTGAACCCCTGCACATCACTGTGGTTTTTTCCCTTTATCTCTCAAAAATGTGCAACAGCCGGAGGTTTTGGTTTTCTCTTTCATTCCCCTGATCAGCTCCCTGTGGAGTTTGCATTTTGCTCATCTCCACCCCTTCCTGTTCTGCTGGGTTTCTTCCATCAGGCTCCTCTTATGTTTCTGTGTGTCCCATGAGGCTGTGTCGCTGTGTTGGAAGATTTCAATCAGTTCAGTATTGTTTCCTTTGACCCATGTGGGATGATGGCCTCTACACTGCCGTTTTCTTTTCCTTTTTTTCTCCCCTTCAAGCATCCCTAGGCACCCCCAGAAATACTGCTGATCATTACAGGAGCCATTTCTCCTGAGTAACCTGGTGTCATCTCCTACTTCTCTCTTGCTGACATGGAGACGAACAGAGTAATGGGGATTTGTGCACTGTTTGTGGCTCCTGCTTGGGTAGTGCACCCCCGAGCAAGCAATCATTGCAGGTCTGTGGCCATAACAGTTTCTGAAGCTCAAAGTAAGGGGTGTCAGGCTGCAGTGACTTTAAATGAGCACCAGGACTTCTCCAATGGCTAGAACTCCGCAGGCCATGAAAAAAGGATCCTTGAAGAAAAAACAAAACACATTTACACTTTATTTTTCCAGCCGCATATATTCTCTGTATCAGAAGTTGTCTTTTTGCACAGCTCAAGACAAAACAATAAATAAACTTGGAGTGTCTTGAGTTGGTTCTTATTTCTGGCACATCTGGGAATATCAATATTCACTGTGAAGTCATGAAAAAATATCGTGAGGTTTTGTTGATCTCAGCATCTTTCTCAAGCATCAGTACAAGTTAGTGGTTCACAGATATATTTTAACACAGGCTCTTCCTAAATCTTTGGGAAATGTAAGGATTGGTTTTTTTCCACTATATCGAATCACTTAATCCATAACTTTAGCAAATGCGGAAATTAGAATGTTCATGTTTTAATACCCAATACATAGCTGTCATTCTGGCTTGAGTTCCTCTGCAAATTTCAAATCTTTTAGTTGGGAGTTTCCCGCAAAGAATGCAAGTGTTGAGAGCACAACTTCAAATTTACTCATGCCGGATCAAGGTTAAAGATGAAGTTTGGTGACCCAGGCTTCACGTGTTGCTTTTTAGTGCCAGCTGTCTGCTCTGAGATGTGGAGAGGAGTGTGCAGGTGTCCCTGTGAGTGTTGGTAATCCCTTTCTACCCCCCATGAATGTAGCCTTACAGAATGAGTGCTCGTCCATGCCTTCTCCTCAATTAATGACCCTGTAAACAGGGTGCTAACGTAGTCTGGAGGACTATTGACTGTGCGAGTAATTATCTGCTGTGAAAGTAGGAGAGAAAGCAGCTAATGGCTTTTTAGGCAGTTTCTCTTAGTGAAACATTCTTCCTTATTGTCTTTTGTGTAAAGGACAGGCATCCTTCTGGTTCAGGTTAGAACTCTTGAGACTGCTGGGCAGTGGGGTGAGTGTGTCACAATTTAATAGCTGGTGAAGTGGCAGGTAAAACTTAAAAAACAAAGTGTTGTTTGAAGGTTTAAGATTTTTGTGTGGGTGGGTGGATTTTTGTTGTTTAGGGTTTGTTTTTTTTTTAAACGTGGGTCATTTCACACCTCATGTTTGCAGCGAAGCTGAAAAACAGTCAAATTATTGCGGATTATCTCAGCTGTTCCGTACAGCCAGAAATGAGGGGTTTGGTGTGGCAAACAGCAAGAGCCTTTCAAACCTTATCTCATATTCACCTGGCGGAGTGAAGCTGTGTCCTAACCCAAGGAAAAGCTGAGAACAGCAGTGCATTTTGACCCCCCAGGGTTAGGATAGCCTGGATAAGGCTTTCATACATGGAAATGCCATCCCACTGGCAGCTTTAAAAGCCGGGTAGTGTGGCTGAGATCCTTTTGGTCCCGATTTATGGTCCTTGTCAGTCGGTTTTATGTGGGAGCCACAGGCTGCTGCAGAGCAGTCCTGGTGTGGGGCTGCTCGTGGCCTCCTCTCCATGTGATGAAGCCCTGCTTTGAGCCCTTCTGCAAAAACGAGCCTAACCTGAACTCAATTTAACCTGTCAGCCTTCACACATATTCAGAGACACAAATCCGGAGTGTTAGCTAGGAGGGTCTTTCAAATTAGTGCCGATGCAGTGAAGTATAGAATTTCCCCAGTTCTGTACTACAGATCATTTTAGCCGTGCAGCAGTCTATTAAAAATATAACTCATCCAGCTTATCTATTCTAAAAGCTTCTCCACTGCAGCCAGCCACCATAGTTGGTTAAATAGGTGCTTGTCACGCCAGTTTAATGAATTTAATGTGAAAGCCATTTTTTCTCTTTTGGCCGTGAGAAGGCTGGCTCAGGTTCTGTTCCGCTGAAGGAATGGAATGGTAGGATCCTTGTCATATAATTTTATAAGTGTAATACTCATCAGTACATCAGCTAATATGAAAGCAGAAGAAAGAGGGTAAGAAATAAGACCACAAGCCAAATTGCTAATACTTCTAATTCCTTGTGGAAAGATACCACTTTAATTGAAAGATATGGCAATAAAAATATCAAATAATTTCTTTAAAGAAGGGTGTAACTCATGTTCCATCCTTCATGCTCTGTTCTTTGCTCAAATAGAGTAACACAGACTGATTACTGACTTAATTTTCTAGGCAATTTCGGTATTTAATGTCCACTGTAAGCTCTTAAAAATGTTGTATCCTTGGTAAGGTAAAAAGGAAGCGTTGTCTTGGCTTTTAAGGAAAAACCTGCAAATCAAAACCTGAATCAGAGGGAAACAACCTTTTTTCCTCCCTTCTCTTCCACTTTGTATTGCCACTGATAATTAGGCTTTGCCGTGGAAGAGGCACATGTGCAGGAACACTGTCCAGTGCACCTCTAAATCAGTAAGATACTCCCAGTTACCTAATTAAATACATGCAACTTTCTGCGTAGTCACTGTAGCGCCCTTATTTCTAAAAATCACATTTGCTTTTATGTGATCTCGTATACAATTTAATTTCCCATACCAAAAAGAAAAATAATAAATGCCAGGATATTGCATAGAGTTCCCAGTGTTAATAATTATAAGGAAATTGCAGTGAGATGAAAAAACTTATGTTCTACGAACTATATCTCCTTACAAAGAAAAGTCAATCAGAAAATGCTTTAAAGTATACAATACATAATCAAAATAATTAACAGCAAGGCATGAGACTGCTACCTTCAATCTCACAAGTGTCTGTAAGTAAAATTAAAAGACCTTGGCCACCTTTGGAAGTCCTGTGTATTTTCAGCAAAATCTTACATTCTAAATAACTTGTATAAAGTGATTATTTAAAGATGATTCCATCAGCCATTCAGGGACCAAAAATTGTGAAGTGGTAGTTAAAACTAATTCCATGTTTTATCACTCCAAGTGCATGCTAGCTGTCTTTGAGGGTTGTGCATCTGATTTCTAGAATCAGGTATTTGTTGTCAGAGCCCTTCTTTTGGACAGTGTCCAGGATCAGCTGGGGAATATATCTGGTGTAATAGTTTCTAACAAGATATTTACACTACTCCTCCAAGCTCCTTCCGCTAGTACTGTGAAGTAGGATTTTTGCCAATAAATTGGTTTTTGCTATTCTTATCCAGTGAATAAAGACCTTAGGATGAAGACAGCTCTACCATATCACTGAATCCATTCTTTAGGGTTTTTTTTCTTTTTGATCTAAGCAGTTAACATTTCAAGTCTTTCATGACTGGAAATTGCTTGGGACGATTTATCCTTTGAGAGACATACATTTTATTGGGGCTTTTTGCTACCTGGAGTTATTTAGGGACTCTAAACACGAAGGAATGGCCATCACCAATTTGATGGCTCCAAGGCTGCTTTACTCCCAAGTGCACAGATTAGAGGAAAGATTGCAAAGTGTCTGTTGTCCTCTGTCAGATTTTCCACGTGTAGAAATATGTGACAATAGTTCTCCAAATTTCAAGTGTCGGGCTTTTATAGCAAAGCCACCACTTCCAGTGTTGGGTGTTTAGGTCCTTAGGAAGCAAACAAAAGGTTAAATAGCTGAAGTTATGAGTAATGATGAGCTACAGGCACAGCTTAGGCAAGGCAGGAGAGTTCAATGAAAATGGGATATACAAAATGAAAAGGCAATTTACTCTGTAAGAAATTAATTTTAACTGAAATTTCCCTCAGAAAAATGAAAGTAGTAATAAGAAGTGAGTCTGGTCAGGTCAGAAGTCATCTCTGCTTTTGTCTGGAAACCCAAGAGTAGTTATGCTGGGAATCCCTCAGGAGCGAGTCTGTATCTGTGTCCCCTGCTCCCTTTCCAGATTCTCTCCCAAGGTGCATTGAAGTTGTGATACTCGGTGTTAAGACAGATGGAAAGACCTGCAATAGAAGTGCTTTGGCAAACACCTATAGATTATTATAAATCACAGAAACTGATCAGGTGGCTGAAGAGAAGAGTGACCTGAAATCAAGAGTCTTAAGAAAAACCTGACAGTTCTGGATCAGTATTTTTTTTTTTTTTAACTTTTTGTCCCTGGTGCTCCAAATATGTGAATACTTCCTTTAGGGTGGGGCTATCCAAGAACTTCCACCACAGCAAGCTTAGAATTTAGTCCTACTCTCTTCATTGCACAAACTGTAAAATGGTCTTGTTAGGTTTCTGGTGCATAGTGATGGAAATTGTGACTTATTAATGACGATTGTGTTATTCTCCATCTGGTTCCAGCACTGACTTGCAGTGAATCACTTAGTGCAAATATTTTACTTTTTAACTCAGCCTAGAGATTATAGAAAAAAGCACCTATTAAGTAGTTAGCACATTGTTGTATTAGAGGAAATCTGTGTTTTTCATTTTGTTGTTTAGTTTGTGTATGTCGCTGATGCATGAAGTACTTCAGAGTGAAGGTCTCTTGCACAGTGTGGCAAAGAAGAAATAAAACAAAGTCAGCCAATAGTCCTTCTTAGAATGTCCCTTCTCTTCTTGGGTTTAGCCCTCTGAGCCAAGTCACCTGCAAAGCACGGTTCAGAGCATAAAACTATCCAAAAAAATGACCCAGTACAGGTGCACGAGCATGTAAGAGTAGAGATCATAATCAGTCAAGAGGCAGACAGATCTGACATTTGCTGAGAGCATCCCTATATTTTATTGAGTTGTCATGCCTTGTTGCATACTTAATGAGAATGAGTCCCTTATATGCTGATTTTGCATTACAAATGTTGTTTTGCTGGGACTGTCAGCTGCAAATAGCTTGTGGCAATACATCTTCCATGCAGCAAATAAACACATACACCATTATAGCATGCCCATGTTATTGCCACGACTGTAAACAACTAATAAAAGGAATGTATTTACTGTGCCTTGCAGTCATTCACTCCAGTCATTTTTTTTTCCACTTGCAGGCCTATTGACTTTATGTAATATTTGGCATCATTTCATCGTGCCATCATTGTCTTATTGTGTCATCATTTAGACAGAACTCGTGCTGTATTCCTGCACATGGAGTCAGCCCCACGGGTCAGGGTATACCTATGACCAGCAGGTGTATTGGGCGTAATCTCAAAGGCTCTGGAAGCATTTTGTGTGCTAGGAATAGTCATTGACCGCAAGATAATTGCCACTGAGATCAGCTTTGCTGGTGCTAATAATGCCAGGGCTGTGGGCTTGATCCCTGTACGTGCCATTCACTTCAGAGCTGGACTCAGTGATCCTTGTGGATCCCTTCCATCTCAGAATATTCTGTGACATTTAGGTCACTGATGTCATCAAGTTGCTCCTGGTAGCACCTGGGCATGGAGGAAATCAGCATTTTGCTCCTCAAAACCAAACAGCACGGCTTGATCTGCATGGAAATCTGTCTCCTTCTTGACAGAGGTTATGGGTAATCGAGCTTGGTTACACCAAAGAAGGTTTTGGTGTGCTTTTATTGGTATTTTGCTAGTTTTGAGGATAGAAAGTTACATAATTGTAGAAAAGTTTCATCTCATGAAGGTTACTGAACTGTTAGCACCAGAGAAAATCGAATCATGGGTTTTTTTTTTTTTTTCTAAGAAATTTCTCAGGGAGTCAGATGGAGTGTATCTCTCCCTTTAAAGGTGAGTTGCAAGAACTAAATCCAGACAGGACCTCCTGTATCAAAACCCCAGCCACTGTAACTTTGCTGGCACGTCCTCTTTCAGAACCATACTTGTCACTAATTTCTGATTGAAGATTCTTTGTGGTCTGTTTTAACAATTTGTTCTCCAACTACCATTATACTTTGGGATTCAGTAATTCCTGTTGGTTTTAGCATCTTCGTTTTATTCTGAGAGACCAACTGTTGCCTTCTGAGCTTTCTGCTTGGCTAAACAAGGCAAGTTCCTTTAATCTGTTCTCGTGAAATGGCCTCTTCATTCTCTCTTTGTCGTGGAAACTCTTCTGGTTTTTCCCCAGTTTGAGTTTTAGGATGACAGAGAGTATTTGTATCCAGTGTAGTAACATGAATGCTCCTTTACATCCATCAGAAACGTCTTGATAGAGTGATTTCAGGAGTGAATTTGCATGGATTTTGAGGGTCATTGTGTTTGTATGTAATCTGCTAAGCAGAACTCCCTATCTTTGCTTCATAGTTTCTAACTGATGTGCACTCATCTTACAGAAGAAATCTTTGAGTATTTAAACGCTGAGCTTCATTTTTCCTTCTTGTTCTGGAGTACTGCAAACTTGTTCACCCACTGGACGATCTCTTCCTCTGCCTTAATCTGGTTTTTCTCCAATTTCTCAAATTAAATCTTTAAACCTCTGTCTGATTTTAATTCCGAGGAATTTCATTTGATGCAGCACATTAAATAGTGTCTGTAATGTGTTCAGGTTGTAATGGACATGCCTTAATTTTCTGAATCCTCATTGTCTTAGCAGCCGTCCTCACCTTCTCCCTTTTAATTACTGTCCAGTAAGAATGGATAACTATACCATAAATTCATCTTTTAACTAGCTGCCCCTGCACCCCTTGGGACGGGTTAAATGTGCTGACAATGAACTATCCTGTGTTTTTCAGTCTGGTGTTTGAGCTGCAGGTAAATTGCATTGCTCCTGCTGCCTTTCACGAGTGATACGAGCTGCAGGTTGGGTGAAGCCTAATGAAGCTGAGTGTGCATCCTGTTTTTTATTTTTGCGGCACTCACAGCACCATTATATAATGCAGAAGTGTTACCTGCTGCTGAGGAATTTTAACTGCATCTCCTAACTAAGCTGGTGGCAAATTGAAAACTAATAAGTTGTATTTTGCATATCAAATTCTGCTCTGGGGATCAAGCTAACCTAGACACCTACCAGATTGCAACTTCCTGCTCAGTTAAAAAATAAAAAGGCCACAAAATCATGATAGCTCATTAAATGAAAGAATAAATTGATCACCCAGAGCAGAATAAATGCTGTGTTATTACACAGTAATTGTGAAGGCATTTCAACACCTTTGTTCATGAAAATATTAAATGTTTTTCAATGCTATCTGTAATAAATGTTATTCTAAAGGCAGCAAATTGGTGCAATATTTTTAGCATTCAATACCCACAGACTGAAACTATCAATGTAGTCAGTTGAACACAGAGCAAAAGCCAGGCAACTTCTTTTACTGTAAAGCAAAAAAAAATATTCTTCAATTTCTGTGAGTCTGTCCTCACTGTGTGTCTTGGAAATGGTCTCGTTAACCTCTGTTTCTGTGGTTAAACCAACATTGACAGTGGCATTGGGTATGGTGATGAGGTGTTTGTTCAGGACAGTTATGCTCCAGAGCATCTTCCCAATTCTGTGTTTCAGAAATTTTGAGTTTAAGTTCCATTAACATTGCACTTCAACCCTGTCATTGGTGAAATATGAGCAACTTGTGCTCCAGCCCAGGAAAGAAGGACAAATAGGAAGAGTTATAGGGATAAACTGCAGTATTTGAAATGATTAAGTTATATTTTACATATAATTATCTTGAAAACTAATCCATTTCATTGTAATTTAAGTAGCATTTATATAAATTAGGCACATATGACATTTCTAATTGTGTATACTTTAATGGTTAAATCATCAGTTTTTAAAATGATAATTGGGCTAGTTGTAAAATTTCAAGGTCTGTGATTTTAAAATTGAATTGCTCTTTGACTTATGTAAAAGAATAGATTGTTAAGTGAGTGCCTCACAGGAGAGAAGCAGTCTAGGATATTATGATTTGAATTAGTTTTTCAAAGGAATTTAGAGTAGGCAATCTGTCCTCTGATCTTTCTTTGCACACTAAAAGTATGAGTCAGTTATGCTAAGGTAGCTTAAATTGAGAATATAGTGATTTAATTAACAGCTGGAATTGCAGAATTCCACGTGTGAGGAAGGCAATGCCTTAATGGCTTCCCATACTGATGCTCTAATGAATCCAAGGTACTTTCCACTGGAAGCTGGGTTTTTTACACATAGAGCTGTCTGTTGCAGATGCAGTATGGCCTTTCTGAGCTCAGAACAAGAATTTGGGAACTTAAAGAAAGTGGCATCACGTGGAATATTTATAGCCACTACACAGCCTTGTTCCAAAGGCCTCATTATTGGTTCATGTCAGTGTGGAGGGCAGCAGGCAGACGCAGGACACATTTACCTTCCAGCAGCACTTTTGAGTGGAGACCTCTGGGTCCAGTGGGGTGACTTCCCTCTCCACACAATCCCCAGCAGCAGGTTTGGGTTCAGTGCCATTGTCTGAGCCTCTTGGGGACAGAGGCAAAAGCAGAGCAGGGCATTCTGCTGCAGTGTAACCCTGGAGAAACACAGAGGGCAGCAGTCTGTGAATGTGCTGCAGCTGGTGCTCCGCCAGCTGAAGGTCCTGGTGCAGAAACATTCAGCTGTGTGGAATGTAGCAATGTAGTCTGCAGTGCGAGAGAAAAAGTGTTTGTGACAGCTTGGTGATGCTGCAAACAGTTTATAAATCATTTCTACCTGTGCCAGGGAGAGTTCCGGGGGAGTCACTCCCTCCCTGGTTTCAGTGAAGTGGCCCAGGTGTGGAGACTGTGTGCTTTGAGTCATGGAAAAGAAAAGGTTGTAAAGTCATGTCTCACTGCTAACAAGCAGCTCAGGACATAATGATCCAGACTAGTTTTTCTGAGGGATTTAGAACAGGACGATCTGTCCTCTGATCTTTCTTGACACATCAGAAGTATGAGTCACTTGCACTGGGGACATGAGGCTGCCTTCTAAAGAATTCCTGATTGGGCAAATCTTAGTCTGGAAAAGAAACAACTGGGGAAGCAAAGGAATTTATAGAGTGGTGAGCCATTTGGAGAAGCAGGACAGTGTTTCCACTTCTGAAACAAAAATGGAGCCCCTCAGTGAGCCTGGAGCTGTGCTCAGGCCAGATGTAGACTATTCTTCCTGTTAAAAGCATCTGAGTTTAGGAAGCCACGAAAGGATACGAGGAGTGCCAGAAGTTTGCATGGTTTCAAGAGAGTTTAGGGAAAATGAACCCATTGAGAATTACTCAATACTTAGAAATTATACCTGGCTAAAAAAGCCCCTGAAATGTTCAGGAAATGTTCAGATGCTGGAGGACAGGTGGTGGTGGTGTGTGCTTTCCTCTCTGCCCGTGATACCCACTTTTGGATACTGTCGAAATTGTCTGTGCTAGTTAGACCTTTGATCTGGAAGTGTTTCAGATGTTTGGAGGGTTTTCCACATTTTAGAGTAGGCTTTGCTCACAATTTCCAAACTTGGCTACTTCTATGATGATCAGTCAAACCAATTAAAAGATACCCGTGTCTTCAATGAGGAAGCAAAATGCAAACCCTTACAGCAGATTATGTGAAGCAAATGCCAATTTCTTTCTTCTTTCTCTATAGTCTCCTTATCATTCAAACTTTGAGCTTGGCTTTAATTAATGTGATTTTAATTGCCAACCCAGGAAAAATTTCTCACAACCTCAATTAGAAGTCTGCTGGACCTCCCAGCAAACATTCAGCAAAAGATTGAGCTTGGGAAATGTAGCTCACGAAATCTAACCTCAAGATGTGACGGAAGCTTTGACTCCTGATCGCTCTTCCTTGGTCATCCAGGTGTTTGTGTCCCAGTCTCTTGGCCTAGCACTGCCTTTGTAAATCTGCCAACACTGGTATATATGATGGTCTTTAAAAACTTATATGCAGAAATGGATTGTTTGATACTGCTCAGTTAGGCGTTCCCATTGAAATTGTCAGTTGTATTTGCCTACCCTGGATGGACCTCTCACATTAATTTAATCTGTGTTTACTGTCTTTTCTCTCAGAGTTGTTTCTGACAGTGTAAATATGTTGATTTCTTTGTGTGCTACTGGTGTCTCTCAGGATTCACCAAATAATTAATACCAACATCTGTTTAGTATGCAAATACCGAAACCATGCTGTCCTCAGATTGCCATTTGGATGGGAGAAAATGGGAACGTCAGTTTGTCTCCAATCACGTGCCCAGTTCAGGCTTATTTTGACAGGTTTTGTCCTGCCTGATTCCATCAAAGGCAGGTGGCAGTGGCCTTGGTGCAGTCAAGTGCCAGCTCTGAGGCTTAAAGGCTGGACAGTGTCCTGTAGCTTCTTTTTTAGGGAAGGAAAAGTTGGTTTAGATTATTGTGTAATAGGTTATGTTGATTTTCTTTGCAGAAAATGTACAACAGAGTGAATTTACATTTGAAGCCATCAGACACTCCCTGTTATGAAAACTTTATGTGCGACACCATCACATATAGAAGTGTGTGTGGTCTGCATAATAAATACCTGTTCAAAGTATACTGAACAGTTTTTTTTAAATTTACAGTTACAGTTATGGTCCGGAATTGCTGAAGGTTACACTTCAGCAGTCGTGCACAGGAGAAGACTGACACCAGTATTTTAAAAACAGGACATAACTATTCCAGTCCTGTGGCAAGCCTTGACTTTTTAATATCTACCAGTGTGACACCTGAATGATTTATGTGCACGTTCTGTTGCTGCCACCTCATTCCCAAGGATTGGAAGTGCTGCAGCAAACGTAAATAACAAAGTGGAATGATCATCCTGATACTGAGAAGCTACACATTGTGAAAAACAGTGTTATCACCTGGGAAAATTTCTTGTCATACAACTCTCTTGTCATACATACTGTCTTCATCTTAGATTTTCAGACTCTTTGCCAAAGGATCCAAAAATTCCCATGTACCCATGAAACCTAACTTAGGCTTGCTTCATCGATGGGTGAGGCTTTGCTTGTTTCCTACTGGTGTGAAAGACACTGATGAAACTGTCTGCAGCATTTGCTGGAACTGTAAGTGCAAGATTCTGCACCACTCGGTGGTTTCTTGTTTTGAGGTCTTAGGATGAGAAAATGCAGGGTGTCAAAGGGACTGTCAAAATGCTGTCAAATTGGATTCAAAACAAATATTAACTCCAAAATCAGTGTGGCTCCTATTGCAAGAATCATGTAGCCTTGTTCAAGAACACAGTCCAATTTGATTGAAAAATCTGAGCCGGTAGCTTTTTCTAATAATGTTACAATGTAAGTCTTGGAACATGCTAAAAAAACACCAAAGCACAAACCCCTCATCTATCTTGCATAATCAGGGCTTTTTGTTAGAGATACTTTGCTACGCTTTGAAAGGGTAGTTTCCATTGGAAAATTCATATTCATTGTAGCAGTGATGGAGACAAATGAATAGTAATGAAAGTCCAAAGGAGCCTGGAAAATTACCTTATTTTTTGCACTTTGGGTGCATGGTTCCTCTGAAACATAATGAAAATATCTGAAAGAAATTACAAGCAATTTTTAAATGTACTCCTAATAACCAGTTGCAATTAAAACTGTGGGGCTGTTCAGAAATATCTGGCAACAGTTTGCATCTTTAAGCACTGGAGTAGGAATTTAGGAAAAAAAATCAAAAAAATCCAGTCTTTCTAGAGGCCTTACTTTTTTATTTTTTTATTTTCAGTTTATATAAGAAATTAATAAGTGGCTCAACTGTAATGGAGTAGGCTTGAGATTAAAAGGAGCTAGAATTTGTTGAATTGGTAATAAGGCCAGATCATCAAATTGTTACAGATCAAATCCCAGGCTAGAGTAGTGCCTGGGTTATAACTGCTCGAGCCGTGCTGATCCATTAAGGGCGGTAATAGAGTTATTTGGAGGAATTTGGGGAAGTCTGCTGTCACTGGTTGATAGAGATTGTTTAATGCCACTTGGGTCTGCAGAAAAACCTCTCTGGGAGACTAAGGACTCAGTTAAGACTTGTAGGAGGAACAAAAGAGGAGTATGAGAATCTGAGAATGAGGTCTTCCGTCTTTGAGTTCCTCTGTTCCAGGAAAGAACATCATCTTAGATGATGCTGAGGCATGAGGTTAAATCAACCATTGTTTTTAGTATACATTGGGAAAATAACATTTGATATGTGTTAATGGATTAAATTAACCATGTTACCGTTGTATGGTTAGTCCCAATGATAAAATAAATTTAACAGCATTTACTTAATCCATTTAATTATATTTATTTAGCCTGCCCAGCTGGTGAGCTCATTGGAAGAATATGACTAAATTTCTGGTTATAATACTAAGTTTGAATGCATCATTATTTCTGCTAAAAATAATGATAATATTTTATAATTTTCCTACCACACTAAGAACTATATGTCATGTCCCAAGATGATGAAGATAAAAGTATTTTCCCATGCTATATCCTCACATAGGGAGAGTAGGAAATAGTACCCAGAATATTCTGCAATTGCAAAAAAGTATGTTGCTGGAGGATTTTATTAACAGTTACTATAAACAAAGATTTGGTAGCAAATATTTCATGCTGCACATGAGCTGGATAAAGCAATAAAATTATTGGTAGTAGCAAATATTTGCTACTACAAATAGTAGAAATTGAAGCAGTGAATTATTTGTAGTAAATATTTCATATTTGCCTTGAATAAGGTACTCAGGTGGGAAGAAGTCAGGGAAGCAATAAGGCATAGCACAGCAGTTATGCTCTAATTCATGAACCTCCATGGCTGAAACTTCTCATCAGGGTTTATCAGACCAAACCCTTTTGCTGTCTTCTAAAAGCAGATCTGTTCAATGTCTGCTGGACTGCTGCTTCCAGGTTTTAATCCCTTGCTTCCTTCCAGATATGGTTTAGTGTCTTTACTATTTCCTATTGTTTTTTAAGATATTGCCAGGCACCTTGATTTTTTTTCTACTTAATTACTTGAAAGCAATGCCTAGTCAAAACAGCTGAAAATACACTTTATTTAAAATAAATGAGAAGAAACACGTAGAAAAGGCAGCTTGTGTCTGTTGTTCTCCTAAAATACAGGAAACCTGCTTCATTTCTGGGAAGCTTCTATAGGAGGGAGCTGGAGTCATCTCATCCATTGCAGCTGAAGGAATATTGTTCTGTCCCATGGATTTAGCATTTACTACTGGAAGTACCAGAAGTTAGGGATGGAGAGCTGTAGATACATTTTGGTGCAGGGCATGGAATCATAAAGGCTGGAAAAGCCACCCAAGACCATGAGTCCAACTGTTAACCCAGTCCCACCACCGTGTTCACCACTGTGTCCTCATACTCTACCTCCACACGTTCTTTGCGCACTTCCAAGAGTGGTGATTCCACCACTTCCCTGGGCAGCCTGTTCCAATGATTGACAATCCTTTCTGTGGAGAAGTTTTTCCTAATATCTAATCTAAAACTCCCCCAGTGCACCTTGAGGCCATCGAACACATCAGTTTGTTCTCCCTGGTATTTGAAAGTGACTGCTGCATGCATCAGCATTTGATTAAGAGATTGCCCCAAGTAGATCGTTCTTACATACCAAATGATCTACCCATAAAAATAGAAGTTTTCTAATAATCTTTTGGTATTTTAGCATCAGCTAATTTTCTGCTGAGGAGAGCAGGATGTGATTAAAGCAACGGAAAACATTTTATGGTGTGACAGGTGGTCGTGAAATTATATTAGCATTTAAATGACAAAAATGAAACCTTTCCTTTCCTGGTCTGAGAATGTCAGAACGTGAAGCGTCAGGATTCATCCTCTCCTCCCATTTCCCATGGGTTATATTTTACTTTAAAAACAGCTGTTAATTCTGTCTCACAAATTATGAAGGATCTAAAAGAGAGTGTCGTGACTCGCCGTAGATACCACTGGAAAACATTTTCCATCTGTGTGACATACTTTAAAAAAGCCCTTGGCCACTCAGAGAGTCAGCTCTGGGAACTTTATCGGATGTTTTTCTTCTCTTGTTAACTAAGAATCAACTCTAGGGAGTGTTGAGATCACCGTGGTATTTATTTTAAGTGAGTGATTGGATGATTCCTGAGCTGCTCTTCCGGAAAATGAAGCAAACCCTTGCTTTAGAGGTCACCTCTAATTAGAGATCAAAAAAATAACTGCAGATAACTTCATCAAAAATATAAATAACTCATCAGTACAAGTGCAGTGGCTTTGTCTTATAATTAGTGCCATACAAAGGCTCCTTGAAGTCAAATGACAGTTGGGTCTCCTGCCTCAAACTTCACAAACGAACCAATAGTTTCAAGCTGATGCTCCCTTTGAACTGCTCTCCCAGGATAAATTACTGATGGCCTAAATGTTACATTTACATTTATTATTCTCTATTACCAAGAACATGTGAAGCTGCAAAAGATTAAAGCAGCAATTACTGAAGTTAGAACATTGGAAATGGAGTTCAAACACCAGAAATTAATGTTTAGGAAAACAGGAAAGACAATCACCTGAGGCTAGTTTTAACTAAATAAAATCAGTGGCTTCTACATCTAAGAGGATGTTTACAGGTGATCATTTCTGTACTCATGAATTTTGAGTGAACTACTGGCAGCTTGGGCAGTTGGGTTTGGATGCAGTCTGGATAAGGCCTTGGTGGTCAACCTCAGAAGATTGACCAGGAGTCACCTTAGCACTCTCAGACTTCAAGGGAGGTAACAGCATCAGAGGGAATAAATTTGTCCTGGTAGTTGTTCTTTAGAAAAGGTTTCATAAGTGTTACTGAAGTTGCTGGTTTTACTGTATTTTTTAATCTTGGTTATCTTTCTGGATTGCGTTTTTGTTTTGTCTGTTTCATAAATTGCTGTTCTGTTCAATTCTTGGATTTGTTGTCCTTAAAAGACAAAATTTGGTTCACTGAGTCCATGTCAGTTTAATTGGGTTTTCTTAGTTTTGGAAGGAGGGTGAAAATGGGAGATGTTCAGAGAAAGAAAGAGCAGGGAATTGTTTGGAGCAATTTCAGGTCTCGTTACACTCAAAGCTGTTCAGTGTTGTCTGCAGCTCCATAGAGAAGAAATTTATCCAGGTTCTGTGTATGGAATGCAACCCATCAGGGTGGGGGCTGCACTCAGACTGCCCAGCTGGGGGAAATGCACCATGGTGCAACTGCAAACCTGCGCTCAGCCTTCCCCAAACATTCTGGGGCTCTGGAAAACCTGGCAGAAAAGGCATTCCTGCCTTTGCAGAGAGCGGCTGCCATGCCTTGGGCTTGTGAACAGAAAATGGGCTCGGGCAGTGCCTGTGTGTGGCTGCTGTCTGCTCACCCCCACGCTGATGGGGACTCACACAGCGGCCACTAATGGGGTTGTTTTTCAAACACTTCTGCTCACCTTTAAAATGATGAAATTAAGCTCCCATAGTTATTAAGAGCTAAAAATAATGATTTGCTCGCACTCTGCATTGTAGTAGCAGGCGCAGCAGAATATTGATCTGCACTCTGTATCATATTATATTTACAATGGGGCCTGATCGATGTGCTATTTCTGATCCCACGGCTCTCCTGGGTATGGAATTGGGGTGTTTTATTGTAAGACTGATGTACACGGACAAATCACAGCAGTGTTGTCCAGGGTGCTGCACATGAGCTGGATGAAGCAATGAAAAGGTCAGCTTTGTATCTCTTCTAGTTTTTAAATGGGCTTGAATTTTTTTTTTTTTTTTAATGTCTAGTAAACAGAAACACCGGTGCAAGCAGCACTGTACAAAAGCAGGGTAAGAGACATTCCTTATCACACAAACCTCACAGTAAGTGCTGACACGCAGACAAAAGCAGAATCAGAAAGTGATGAAAGCAATGAAATGACCTTTCTCAGGTCACCAAGAAGGTCAGCTACAACTCTGAGGATAGACCACATTCCTTATCCAGGGTATCAGTCCATTTTATTATTTAATCACCCAGTGATATAAGTGGAAAGTCTTGGGTTTTGCTAAGATAAATCAAGAGGATGATTTTGAGAATATCAATGGAGTTAAAGTGATGCTGCCTAAAACAGTGAGGAGAAAGTTTGCTCTATAATTTTTATTGAATGTTTACTCTTTAAGGGAACAAAGTGCTATCATCCCAGCTTTTGTGCCACCGTTAACAGCTGCTTGAGAAACTCAGTCTCCAAAGGACTGTCAATAAAGGCCAGAAATAAGAATTTAGCAAAATGAAATATATTGCTATTGAGGGTCATGGTTGCAACTGCCATGCTGTATAGATGTGGATGCTCCCCAAAAGAGATAACAGAGTGATTGAAGAGGGTATTTCAGTTATTCTCCACTCCAGTTCTAATAGGTAGGAAAAGAGATTAAGGCTAACAGTGATGCACTGAAAAAAAGTCTTTTGGGGACTCTTTTAAAAATTGATTTTGAAAGTAAATCCCAATGTGTGTATAAATACGTCTGTTTCTGGCTTGTCTGTCTTCTATTGCTTTCATTCATATGAGTTTCAGTCAGTCTGGTTTATTGTTATGTTGGACAAATAATAATAGTGTTAAGGTGTCCATTTGGGTTCATAAATTTGCTGTAACTTTTGAGACATAGCTTAATTTTCTGAATAGCCAAAGCCATCTTTTGTGACTGTCTAGGCGTAAGTGTGTTTTCTTATTAAAAATCTCCACCTGTTCTGACAGTAGTCCCTTAAAATTGTAACCAATACTGTGATCCTGAGTGAATTCCTGCTGACCATCCAAACTGCTTGTGACAAACCTGATCCAAAGGGCTTCTCCTGTTTAGAGGATAACAGCCATATGCCTGAAAAACTCTGGATATTTGAGTGGGAGAAGTGGGGCTTAAAGGTCCCTGAGTTTTGTTTGGCACAAGTGTGGTGTGAGAGCTGCATCTATCCTGTGCCCGGGGCAAATGTCCAGGTTCTGATCTAGGCTGCTTGGAGCGGACAACTAAATTCTAATTTCTTGTGGACTATCGAAGTCTAAAGAAAAGTAAGATGCATTTTTAGGTGCCTCTGTTTTGCTTTAGGCACGCAATTCAAGATTCACATCCTAAGAATAAAAATGCACAACGCAACTCAAATTGGAAAGGAGCTGAGAGACAGGAATGGAGGTGTTTAAAGGATTATTTTTAAAATTATTTTTTAAATTATTTAAACTACTGCCCTGTAAGTGTGGATGCTGTTGGGAAAGGAGCTCTGACTAGCATGTTCTGTGTGGCTAAACAGTATAACTGTAGGAACTCAGTGTCGCTAAAGAAATGTGCATAAACTAAATGGGTTTAGAAAAGGAAGTATGAATCATTTCAGAAGAAAATGTGTAGAAATGAAGCTGTGGATGTTTGCATTTTTAAAAAAATTCTCTTTCCTAAATCACCCAAAGTATTCTCTCAGACATTAGCAAAAGCTTGTATATACAAAAGTGCTATCATATAAACTACAAAGTGCAGGTAATATAAACTGTAAACTACCTGACTCCAGAATTAAGCAAATACATGTTTCTGTTCACGTTGATCAGTGTTTATTTTGTTATTTGGTGTATTTGCAGAACATTTGTATCATTATGCATAAGTTATACAAGAAGACAGGCTAAACTCTGTTCAATTTAGGGAATTGATTAAATTAAAGCTAGTAGGACTGCTTCAGCAAATAAATGTAGGCAGTGTTTGACACAGAAAGTCTTTACAAACAGTTCTAAATGATATGGGGTGGTACTTCAGCTGGTATAAATCACTATTTCCATTAGCACTGTTTGCAACAGATTTATGCTGATTTATGCTTAGAGGTTCTGGCTCTGCATCTGTAGTTAGTTCAGTGAAACAAGGGTTCTTTCCTGTAATTCTTTTTCTTTTCTAAGAAATGTATCAGAATTTAGACAAATCTATGGAACTTGCAGTATTCTAAGATATTTTATTTCCAGGGAAATTTAAGGAGATTAATTTCAGTACTTAGGCCACAGATATATAAATTTATATGTGTACATATATCTGTGTATATACACGCATTAAAATTTATCATTTCACAGTTAGAAAGAGGTCAGAGACCTGCATCTAAAGGACTAGCCAAAAATTTTAATTGAAATTATTAGATTTCTAACCATCTTCTTTCATTAATGAAACAGACCTAAATGACCCTGTGTAAAAGAGATATTGTCCTGAATTACTGAAACAGCAGAATATTCTGAGTATGGAATAACTAGTAGCATCAGGATTACAGCAGTGTGCATGTGGCTGTGTGTGCTTTCTCCTGCCTCGCCGTGCCTCAGTTTGAGCTGCTCTGAAGTGCTCGGCATCAAACACAATGCTGTTCGCATGAGGTGCAGGAACTCCTTCCCATGGCATGCCATGAGTTTTCCAGAGCATTGATGTTATCTAGAGCTTGGCACAAGCACAGTCCCAACAGTCTGAGGAGCTCTGAGTGTAAAGGTCCTGCCAGTACTCTGATGTGCACGGCTTCCCACAGTTCTCTGGAACAAAAATAAAAATCCACATGCTCTACCAAATCCTTGGTGCCATTTAGTCCTCTTTATAGCCTCTAAAACTGTCAGATCTTTCAGTTCTGGTTTGGGTTTTCTAACTGGTGTAGTAGTCTACATCTTGTGCCTATTCCTTTCTCTGACGATGACAAGAGTTGATTGTAAAGTGCTCAGAGGCTACACATGTCAACTTTTCCAGCTATATACACATGATACTGAATTGGCCTCTGAATTCAGGTGCTTTGTTGCAGGAAAGGTCAAAAGCCAAATAAAACCAATTTAGATTTGACAGCTTCCAAGAATCGCTTTCTGAAATAGAAAGTAATTTATATTTTTTCCCACTTTGATTAAATCTTTCCCTGATGGCGTGTATTTTGCTTTATCTTTTTTAAGTGAAAATATTGTTCATGGCAGAAGAGGAGCCCTTAATTTTATTTAGGTTAAACACGCCTCTGGAAGAGGGCAGATTTGAAGAAGCAGGCTCTGGGGAAGAGAAGGTACTCACCTGTAACAGACAGAAACAGATTAGGCTCTTAGTACATTATTTCTTTCCCCTCACTGAAGGGCGATTGTGTAGGAAGAAATGTTTGAAGACACTTCAGCTCTTCCAGACAGGGAAGATGAGGGTCATATTTCTGATGAAAGTAGAGGAGTTGGGGCATCATTCTTGCACAGTGCTTAAAAGGTTGGCGAGTGTTTGAGCTGGCAGATCTAACTCAGTGTGCTGGGTCTGGGGGGCCTGGAGGGCTGGGCAGAGGTTGATAAACAGGGCAGCAGCTCTTTGGTTGGGCAGCTCTGTGCTCAGGTAAAGCAGCACCAGTCAAAACAGGCAACAGAACAGCAAACTCAAAAAAAGCTCCAGGCAAGGGCTGACCTGGAGCTGAGGAGCCCCCATCACAAATCCCTCAGAAATTGCTTTAGTTTAATTTTATTAATACCAAGTTTCCAGCCTGTGAGGCTACAGGTAAAATGTGTGTGAAAAGCCTTGCTAATTCTTCAGACACGAATCCCCATGCTGTGTAATTAATGCTGTAGTATTTCCAGCTAAACAGACCAGTTAAGGACACAGAGAAAAAATAACTTACAAGTCCTTGTCTGTATCTTGGCACATGTCTGAAGGTTAGAAGGAAAACTCCCAAGAAATCTCATTAGGTTAATGCTGCTGCTTCTCAGCAAACCTATGGTCCTATTCCTGACACTACTTTTCCCAAACTGAGTTTTTGCAGAGTGGCAGACAAGACTTTATCAACCTGCAATGCAGCAGTCCACGAAGTTGCCTGTGGTGGCAAACTTAACTGTGAGCAGGAAGTTCTGAAAAGAGAAAAGTGAGGAAGTTTCTGTTTAGAAGGTGGGGGAGGACTTTAAGCTCATTTGATAGCTCTTAGCTTCACCCTAAACACAGACTGCATCTTTCCCACTAGATGATCTTATAACCCTGGGCTGCAGCTTCTCGTTAGGTGGCAAAAAACCATCCCACCCATGTAGTCATGGTCTGATATGTGCCAGGACCTGTTCTTCTCTCTGAAATGAGCAGCAGTGTCCATCCTTCTCAGAGTGGTGCAGGAGAAAGATCCAGGGTGGGGAGAACACCTCTGGCACAGGAGAATGTGATCAAACCCCTCACACGGAAAACTCTGAGGAAGTGCTTTTGTGAACTGTGCTGTTTTTTGAGAAGAGTGTCCAAAAAGGCAAATGGTGTCTGAGCAGCCTCCCTGCATGTATCAGTATCCACATTTGCTGATAAATGTTTCATCAGAGGCAGTAACATGCACTTTCGTTCTCAGGGCATTTGCTCTGTTCCTTTAACATAACTGGCAATAATGTTCTGCATCAAGGGGCGCTGCTGTGCTTAGGTGGAACAGCTACGTTCTAAATGGATTGGTAGGATCCCTGTTGTCAAGCAAACAGGATATTCTGCTGTTGTAATACTGAAACTCAAGTCTGATCTGACTGTACAGAACAAGAATTACGTCCTGTTGGCAGTTTTGTCTTGGACTTGATGATAAAACACTGCAAAATGTTTGTTCAGGCTGAGGCGACTAATATGAATTGAGAGATTATAAACCACACACAGAAGATTTTAAAAACTCAACCAGAACACAGATCTTTGTATGTTTTATGGATTCAGGGAATGTTTTCTTTCTGCTAGAAAGGGCTAGACTTCACAGCCTTTGTAACTTAAAAGCGTCAAATAACCTCTCTAATTGCTCTAATTATTTCTGTGATCTTATAGAAAATAGACTGAAGGCAAATAACTACACCATACCCTGCACAGAAAATGTAATATTTCTTCAGGTTACTGCTGAAAATATAATCAGAAGTAATCATTTGAGCTGTGACAGGCAGTGTGACATTTTCAGGTAAAGGAAATACCTCTTTCTAAGGAGTTAATTTATGAGTATAGGTAAGACATATTAGCTTTGATTTAACTTGTAGGGACATCCTGCCATTGCCCTAAAAAAAGAGAATAGGATGGGAAATGGTTCCTATAAACTAACCATGAGGTTTTGACAGTGCAGTGTTCCTTTCTAGCTTCAGTTAAAGTCAATACCATGCAGAAGCAGACTTTAGGGAGCCTTTTGCCTGGATGTTTGGTAGGTTATTCCTATGGCAGCTTAACCTTAGGAACAGGTTCAGACCTTTGATCCATCTCAGAGAAAAGATGAATTTAGACCTCTGACTTGTCATTGAGTGGAGTTTTGCTGCACTGTTACTTTGGGAGGAAGTTCCTCTGTCCACAAGCACAGTAAAACAAATGAAAGTTCTCCTGGTTCAGATTTTATTATTTATTCCCAGTATGACATAATTTGATGTTGTTGCTGTACTACAAATACAGACATCTATAGGCCAAAGCATCAGAATACCACCCACAGTGCCATTTTGGGCATAAAGCCACCAGCAGATGTATACATTATTAGTGTTAGTGTAGAGGTTTAGAAGGAAGTTGTATATCAGAACAGTAAATAATAATTCACAATCCAAAATTTCATGCATTTTATTAGCCGAATATTACTACAAACCAGATATTTACTTCTAGAGCAAAAATATCTGTCCTGTGACTTCTTCCCTCACTCCCCGGCAATTTTTATCACAGATAGAGTGATTTCTGTTCATACCAGGGAGAAAACCATGTGCTTTGAGAGCAGTGATCACTTTGACCTCTGTGTGGGGACTACCTGAAGCAATGTGGTCCAGGACAGTCTCTTGTGTGTTGTTCACACACTTCGTGTGTGTGCTCAGGAACAGCAGCAGCAATGTGTGGTGGTGTGCAGCTGGCACTGTGTTTATGTGCTGGCCAGGCTGGGGTGGAAGAGAGAGAAAACAGTATTTTGGCACTATTTTATTCTTTTTTTAAAATCTCTTAACATCAGAGCAAACTCGGGCGTGGATATAAATATCACTTTAAGGAATGGAATGTTTGCAAGAAGAGACACGTCTGGTCTTCACTAGGAATTTGCATGTCAGATGTCAGTGGATGTGTGTAGTCCTACTGAAGGGGTAGATATCTGAATATTGAGGTATTTCTGGCCCATTGGTAATCAGGGAGATAGAAGATGCTGGAAATTTTCTGCTCATACCACACTGAGACATTTTCCATCTACTTATTGATTGGCTCAATTTATTTCACTTGTCTCCTGAGCATTGAATGTTTTCCAGAATCTTAAGAGTATCCTTAGCATATCTAAAATTTGTCAAAATATCAATGATATGATGGTATATCTTTTACCTAATGAAGCTTTAAATCAATTTTTCCCTAGCCTGAGATACCACCTTAGTGCTCGATTATTTTTTTTTTTCAACAGCTGTAAACTAGGTTTAGTGGGCCAAGGAAGAAGGCTTATTTTAGAGTAATGAAAATAGTTTTTCTGTTGAAGTCAGGCCTCTCATTTCATTGAGAAGTTGTACCTGCTGCCTCCAAATACAAAACTGTGCCCAGGACTTCTGACTTTCTCTTAGTGCTCACCAATTATCAAGATCAAACTCCAGGAAACAAGTTTATCTCTTGAAGTGCAAGTTCTACATCTTCTTTCTGAAACGTACAGTGGGTCTGCTGCTGGTGTTTAGGGCTGAAGATCGCTCTAAGGTGGAGCTCCATCCAAATAATGCAATTTTCATACCTCCATCAGTGATGGTGATGCTCAAAAAAGAAAGAGAAGGTTAAACCTTCCCAAAGCTCCCAAATTGGTCAGAAAGAACTCAATACTCTTGGCAGCCTTTCTTGGTGGATTGCTATTTTACAGGAGTTCTAATGTATGTTTGAAAGAAGTCAGGATGTCCTTTTTTGCCAAACTGAGCTTGTAGAGAGATCCCCAGATGGAGAGAACTCAGCTGGGTGACAGGGCTGCCGGACAGGCGTGCTCTCAGTGCCTGTGCTGAAAGTGACTGAGGAAGGACAAAGGAGGATTTCTCTGAGCACTGACATTATCTTACATCGTGTTGGCCATGCCAGCTTCTCCAGCTCGTTAAGAACAGGAAAAGACAGGATTCACCAGATGCCAGTCACCAGATGGGATACTTTCTCCTTAGCCCACGTGCGTATTAGGGGAATTTTTCTCGGGTAAAAAATGGTCAAAAGCTGCCAATTATGCCTGATTTGAACATGAACAGATACGTTCCTGCAGCAGTGGAAATTGGTTGTGGGGCAAATATTCTTCTAAATATGCAAGTCTTTTACTTTAAAGTAAAATGTTTAAAATAACAGGAAATGCTGCAGTCGTCAGTCTATGTTTCTTTTCAGAAACCAAAGGCAGTCAGAGCTTACCCACAAATGAGTGAAAGGCACGTGAGTCTGAGACTTTTCACTCCTGAAATGTGTGTCACTGGAAGTCACTTCTTCAAAGGTTTCTCTTTATAACAGAAAGGACCTCACAACTGCAGAGATCTCTTCTCCCTTTGGGAGTGGACAAAGTGATCTGAGGTGCTGTGAAATAGCTGCCCCCTTGTTCCCATACAACAAAGAGTTTTTTGGAGTCTTTTATACAATCTAACACATCCCAGAGTCTAGGCTCACTCTAATTCAAACCCTACCTGTTCCTTAAGGTGTAACCCTGGTCACAATTATTATTCTTTTCCATCCTCTTTCCCTGGATTCATGGCAGATCTGATTCTGCACCAATGTAAGCAGGACTAAGCTTCCAGTCATGTCTTATTACAAACAGATATATTGTTAGTTTATGTAAAAGTGCATTTCTTTGTGAAGGATGAATAAATTCTGTTTATTTGTATTTGCTGTGCTCAGCTGCATAGCCGAAAGATTTTTTTTTAACGTGGTTGTTTTTAGTCTAACTGTTTAGGTTCACTATGAACTAATAACCATTTTGTTTTATTTAGTAAGCAATTAGAGATTTCCTGGTTAGCTTTTGACAGACAAATCTGATTCAGCTCTAGTTACCAGACTGAGTTAGGGCTAGCATTGGGAGCTCATTGGTATGCAATTTAAGCTGTGATTATTATGGTGTCAATGGTGATGAATCTTCCCGGATAAAATAAGTGTTGTATTACATAATACAAAGACAGGTGGATAACAGATTAGTACATCCACTCCCTTTTCCCTGGAGCCATGGAAGGGGATTCCAAGCTATTAATCAGAAAGGCCTTTGGCAGGGCGTGTGCTTTAGAAACTGGGAGATGTATGGCAAATTGAAGCATTTCAAGACTGAATACAGATGTTTATTTCATATCTTGTTGCTGCATTAAATCCTTTTTCTATACACTTCAGCATTGCCAGGCAAAAAATTATTTCAGGTTTTTGAGATCCAGGACTGGTAGGTGCAGTACTGATTGCTTGCCTTTGGCTCTGATTTTTATACAGAAAGTTGAATCCAGCAGTGGCACAGTCTGAGAGATATGAAAGCACCACTGCACATTCAGATAACACAGAATAACCGTGCTCTGTCTTGATGTGTGTTAGATGTAATATATGAAGGTTGGGGATGAATGGTTTAAAGATTTTGGGTTTTGTTGTTTTTTTTTTTTTAATCAAGGTTTAAAAATGGATTAAACTGTGTGAGAGCAAATTGGTGCTGAAGGAGAGCGTGGGTCAATAATTAGAGCAGAGGCCTGGGATTCAGCAGCACTCTGCTTGCTCTTTGTTCCTTTTCCTTTGATTTGAATAAATCATGTGGGGCTGGATATGAGATTTCTGAGAAACACCTAGGAAAGTTAGACTCCAGCTCGGATTTTGTCTTCTCTCTTCTATCTTTGTGCAGTGTTACCTTTTGTATGTAGAGGATTTTAATACTTCCCTGCCTCAAAACAATACAGGTCTTTCAAATCCTGTCTTTCTGTGGTGCACACAAGCCTTTGAAATCTTCAGCTTTGAATGACAATATCATTATAAAACAGTGTACCAAGATCTTAAAAAAATAATTAGGGCTGAAATATTCCATCACTTCTCTTTAATATCATTTAATTTCTTCAAGTAAGATTCTCTATTTGGTACCAATTTTTATTGACTTGTCTTTTCCAGGGAAATTGTCATCGTGTTTTACAGTTTTCAGTATTTAAACTCTGAGCATTTATCTAACATAGAATATGTGACCTTATTTGTACATTGTATGTGTTACGGTGTTTATTCAGGGCGTGTCTGTGAGCTTGTGGTTGGGTTTATCCCATTTCAATTATTCAGGATGCCAGGGAGAAAAAAAATTTGAGATCGCCTAAGGACTCAAGTTTGGGGTGCCAGGGACTCAAGTTGGGCCTCTTCTTGGTTATCCTGCTGCTAATTAAAGAAATTAAAGACTTGTAGAGAGTGAGTAACTCTGCCTGCTGTTTGAAACGAGCGATCTGCAGTGCATGGCAGCGACTCCCGATGATTAGGGATTCATCTGTGGTAGCAGGCAGCTCACTTTATAACTACCTGCCTATGCCTCTTGCTTTTTAAACAGCCCTCCCACAGATCCACCTTTCAGCAGCTCTTGGCAAACACCACAACAGCTACTGCTCCTCTTATCTTACTCGGGGCTTTGTTATTCTTACCACACTCAGATTGTGTTTGTGATGGCGGTGTCATCCAAACCCGTGGAACCACCCCAGTCTGATCCCCTGGGTTAAAGGCACTTGAATACAGCTGCTCCACAAATTAAACACTTTTTTGTCCAGGAAGCTGAAAAAGCAGCATTAGAAGCTGCCTCAAAAGTTTGATTAATTTCTGTCCCTAATGAAAGCAGAAATAGAGGTGACGCTTCCCACTATTTTTTATATTCTTTGTTTCCATTCCCCATCAGGATTGGCAAACAGAAGCAAGCAATAATTAAAAATTAGCAGATCAAAAATTATTTTGGCTATTAGTCACTAAAAAATATTTTCAATTTAGTTTGAGGGAAATGTCGCCATCAGCTTCTACCTAATTTGGCTCCTCTATCTCCTCCTCATGGCTGAGCTCAGTACTGTTTTCTGAGCTGGAGGAACATCTCAGTGCTGCGTCTTCTGCAGCGTTGCCTCAGCAGTCAAACATCATCAGGCAATTATTCTGGAATATTTGCTTTGACGTAAGTTCAGTACAATGAAGTAGTACAAGGTTAAAGACATCATAGGTGTAATGGACTTGTCAAACCCTATAAGGAATTTGTATAATTCTGTGCCTCACCCATCTCATGAGGATATAAAAAGCTGCCAGTTCCACAGCAGGGATTGAGTGGGCTGGAGTGTGCCCTTATTAAAATTCCTAATGTACCTTTAGCTGGTTTTTTTTATTATTATTATTTCTATTTTGGCTGGCTTTGACCACTCAGTGAAAGCTAAATTGAAATGATGTTATGTGTTTTGGCTTGGGCACCAAATTCTGATTCTGTTACATTCTGAGTTTTGGGATGAAATGTCAAAGCCTTCCACTTTTAATTTAACAGAAATCCTGGGGTGTTTTGTCACAGTAGCAGCACAGACCAGTGTTCTCCAGATGCTGCAGCAGAGCTGGGGGAAGCTCACCCACACAGCTGATCCTTGCAGCTGTGTCCCAGGCCAAAGGCCTGCCGAGTCAAAAAGTCTATGGCATCACTTTCTTCACAGAATCTGGATAGAGGAAGAATATCAGTCAGAACTGAGGCAGTTGGAAGTGGTTAAAATTGCCCCATGAAAAAAAGGGACATGTAAGTCACTGGGGCAGGGAGGAGTTCAGTGGTATGTGTTTTTTTTTTAATGAGGGTTGAAATGAAGTTACATAACCAGGTACAAACCTGGCTGGTTCCCAAACCAGATAGGTATTGAAGTGAAGCAGATACAGAGCAGCTGTAGGCATTTTCAGTGATCTAACTTTCAGAAAGCTGGAATTAAACATCAATTGCTATGGCAAGAAACAGAGTGATGATCTGCTACTGCTGGGAAAATTTCACTGCGTCATCCTTCTGCTTGGCAGGATGGCTGGAGGGGATTTTGAAGGGGAATGTGTGGGGTTCCCCTCCCCTACTATCAGTGATTCCAAGTTGTACCTGTAGCTGAATGCCTTTGCTCTTATAGCTTTCATTTGAGGAAGAAAGAGGTGGTTTTTTCTGTTACAGGTTACATTTCTTTAAAATTATTAACATGCCCTAGATGACCACTTACATCTCACATGGCTGACATCCAGAGATGCTTAAAAGACTTACACAGTCTTCAAAGCTGAGGATGCCCCTGATGTAGACATAAAGTCTACATTTCTCCATTTTGCTCTGTAAAGCAGCCCATTTAAATTAGAACAGATAGTCCTTAATGCAGTGGCACTATAGATGCTGGCAGCTGAAACAAGGAAGCTGCCCATGGAATAAGGTTAAGATCTGCTTTCCTGCCACTGTGTAATTTATTCAGGCAGGGATGGACTGGAATGAGGCAAGTGTAGTGGTAGGGCCAGGCCAGGACCACACTGGGCAGAAGGAGCCCAAGTCTCAGGGATGTCAGTCAAAGCCCTTTCCTAGTTGTTTTATTTTGAGGAGTGGAATCAGACATAAAAGAGCAAATTGTCCTGTGTTTCTTAGCTGTCAATCATTGCCACTACTGCCACCTCAGCAAGTTGAGAAGCACTTCTTTCCAAAAGTACTTTTTCCTGATTTTTAGGTTATTTGGTGGTCTCTACAAACACAGCAATTCTTTTCTCTGCCTGAAGTTTCTCAAGATGTCAGCTGTGCTTAGAACTGGTTTTTGTAATGCTGGAAGGGAGGAGAAAAGTAAATCAACGTAACTACTGAATTTTGATGTAGGATCCAGTTGGTGACTTATTGGCAGTAGTAACCATTGCTAAAGGGCATTCCTCCATTTGGGCACTTGTTTTTATTCAGAGCTGTGAGATCTGTAATCATAGTCCAGTCATCTTTGGTAATGCTTTCTGAACCACGCTGGAAGACATCCTCACGCTCAGAATGTCACCAAGCTGTGTCCTGGCCTTTTGCAGCTGCTGCTGGAAGCACCTCCCTGTTGGATCTGCCTGTGTGGTGATCGCCTAGCACGACTTTGAGTGCTTTGGGTTAGTAAAAACTCCCAGTCTCGAGGATCAACACCATCCAAACTGCTGAGGCAGTATGGAAAGGGGAGGGGAGCAGTAGCAATCCTAGCAGGCTGTAACCTCTTCTGGGGTGATGATGTGTGGTTAAAGACAGTCACTTCTTCACCAGATCACAGAGCACTCCTGGTGCTATTCAGCTGAAACCCAGCCACGGGACCACAGTCCTGTGAGACATTCACATGTGCATCAGCCTAGAAGTTTTCCCTCGAATATTAAGGCTTTAGCAATTCCTCTTACAGCCAAAAGGAGCTTTGACTTTTATAATAAGAGTTGCTTTGGATGCTTTTTACCAATGAATAGTTGCATGTGCATATCCAGAAGACAGTTGCAATTGCATTGTAAATGCAAATGCCTCCTTGATATATCCTGTACATTTTCAGAAGTGGAGAGCCAAAAATACAGCCCAGAGAATTCTGTCCTCTTTCCTGCTTATGGATGTACGCTTTTCTTTGGCTATGTTAAAGAGAGTCTCTAACCCTTCCAGCTGGCTTTGGCTCATTGCTTTCTTGCTGCCTGTCTTACTGTAAATGTTCTTCTGCTCACTTCTTCCTGGCACACACAGTTTCTCTTAGGCTGAGTTTTAATTCTTAATCATATGTCTTGTACCTTAATTATAGTAGGGGAAATCGTGTCTCCAGATCGACACACAGAAGGAACCTTCCATACACCAGCGATCTTTCCTTACATGTTTGGCTCAGCTGTCCCCACAGCATCCCAAGATCTCTGCTCCGTGCTGATACACGCCTGTGTCTGCATTGGGAAGGCAGTGACAAAACTGGCAGGTAGCGAACTAAGAGGAGGCAAAAAGCTTGTGAGGAAAAGAGAGCAAAGCCTGCCTGTTTTATTCTCTTGCAGAGTTTTCATTTTGACAAAATAAGAATAGGTTCTAGTTAATTACCATATATGGCTGCGCATTTGTGTACATATGAATATACATGCCCACATAAATGCATACGTACCCTCATATTTATGAATATGTGTGTGCCTATATCTGTGTGTGAATATGTGAGAGCCCTTCCACGTTGTGTGGAGGTTGCGTTGCGTTTCTTCCCATCCATACCTTTCTAAACTCTCATCTTCCCCCTGAAAAACTGCAGATAAAGCTAAGGAGACCTGTAGTTAGAAACAGTTCCTTTAGAGAAATAGCTGCAGTATACAACGCGGTGTAATACAAAGGTCTGTAAAACAATGGTCTGTGAACTTTGTGTTGCAAGCTGATGCAAAAATGCTCTGGTTGACAGCTAGAAATCTTTAATCAACACATTTTTTTGGGGGGTGAGAGATGGATTTCTGCCTGCTTTCCTTCTGGGCTGTGTACTTGTTTCTTTTTAAATTCCATCTATGCTTATGTGTTTTAAGCAGCCCTGCCTGTCAATGCTTTAAATCAATACCATTACAGCTCTATTTGAAGGTAAACTATTTCAAGAGGCTGCTTTACCCTGCAATTATATCATGTGCTAAGTGAGTGAAACTTTCAGAGATATTGAATGCTTCTGGGTTTGTGTTTTTCTTTTCCATTTCGCCAGATGACATCCACTGATAATGGCCTTAACATGATGGGAAATTAATTGAGAGCGCATTTCTACACCGCCATAATTTTATCATCCATCCTATTGCTGATATTAGCAGGAATCCACAACCCCGTGGGTGCTTTGAGAGAATCTCTTTTAGCAGAACCCAAGGTGTAGGGGTTACAGGGTTCAGCTCCTTCCATCAGCTGGGTGTCAAATCACTGTAGCAGAAAAAAAAAAAATTACTGCTGTATTCATTTTTAATTTATTTTTTTTTTCAATTTTAGCTTCCATCCCTGCGCTGTGGGGCAGGAGATGGTCTGTAGTGAGGCACTGGGGAGAGCAGAGTGCTCGTGGCCCCTGAAGGGCTCTCTCAGGGAGGTACTCGGTGGGGTCAGTGCGCATTAACGGGGTGCAGGGGCAGCGCTCCCATCTGACGTCCGCTACAAAGTGGCACAGGGAGCCGCACCTGCAGCAGCATGGCACAGTCACCCTGTGCCACTGGGCTTCTTTGTTAAATTGTGCCTGCTGACTGCCACAGAGCAGATTCTCTTAAACCCCCAGCAGCCAACCTGCCTTCCTGGGCGCATAACGCTGGCCATGTAAAATAATTCTGTTTTCTTCAGAGCCTGTTGTTTCCTCTTTCGCTGAGTTATAGCGCGTGCCGAAGAATGGATTTGGAAGTGGTTGATGTAGGCTCTAGAGCTTTTCTGCTTATCTTGTGACTTTCACAGGTATTTTGCTTATTTTCTGAATCAAGTGCCCCTTTTCCCATTCTCCTCCTCCACAACAGGCCAGTAAATTGGGGTAAAATAGTTTTGCTCTCTTTTCCTCTGCCACCTGTAGCAATACCTCTGTGAAGCAGATTATAGCTGTGACTGTGGCACGCTCCTCAGCAGCCATGAATGCTGGAACCTAAATCTATGCTCACTGAAATGTTTTGTTAAAATAATGTGTGCTTAGAGAGAAGATAAACTGTTGTGAAAATTCCCCATGTTTCACTTGAAACTTACTATTTCCAAGTACATCCTGAAGAACTTCAAACTTGGGATTCTCTTTCCCTTTTTCTATTACTTCTAGCCCTGTTCTACTTTGTCATTAACCAGGAAAAGGAAGAGAGGGGAGTTAATTGCAAAAAATACCGTTTTTTATTATCTGAAATGCACCTGTTTCTTTTTTAATTACTATTATTTTTCCTCTTAAAAACCATTCCTGACCCTTCAATCCTAATTGGCATTTTTGATACATCAGGTGGGATTATCGCTCATCTCTGGCTGCACAGATCTCATGATAATTAAGTAGTAATCACGCTTAATTTTTCCTGTGCAGCCAGCTGACGTGACTGAGTGCACGGAGGATGCAAATTACATGCGGGAAAGTGAGATTCTACCAGGTCTTGCCTTCAAAGTAGAAAACACAGCTTAAATACAACCCTAAAACGACACTTCCTCCTCGCTCGTTCCTTCTGTGTGACGTTTTCTCTCTAGAAAATCATTCCCTCTGTTCAGATTCCCCCGTGGGATTCCTTTTGATTGCTGCTGTGGCAGTAGAAGTTGGTGTGAGGGGAATTCAGGAGCCCGGAATGAGCAGAGCTTGCTTTGCTCCCTCGCTGTGTAGGAGAGCTCAGGGTGCTGTGTTTCCAAGCTCCTGGGTTAAATAATGTCCTTGCAAGTCTCTCTCCAGCCAATCCCCCCACGAGAACGTGTACAGCAGAGTAGTCCCGTGCCACGGTCATTACTGAGGGGGGCCAAAATTCAAACTACAATTACAGGGCTGGCACAAATGGCACTGAAGGAAGAACTGGGAGCCTAGAACTACCTAAAAACATAACCCTCTGGATCGCATTTTGCAGTAATACTTCTATCAAAGGGAAAATACCCTTGCAAAATGTTGGAGTGCATCTTCTACAAGCAAAAAAGCATCAAAGAGAATCAGGGATGAATCATCCTTTCTGTTATTTTCTCTATAATGTTACCAGATCTTCTGGGACTTTGATGATTTTTTAAAAGGACACTTTAGGAAACTTTGTCTTATGTCACCTCTGCCATAGGCTAAATGTGGCACATAAGAAGAGCAGCATCTTCTTGACTAAAACACAGAAATACTCCCAAGCAAAAAGCATCTTGCTTTTGTAAGCACTGGAAATAAGTGCTTGCAGGAGCAGAGGGAAGAAGGAGCACACTTCCCTGTGGTTTGTTTACAGGAATGTGGTCTATCCATTATAAAGGTTTGGTTCAGAGAGCTACTGGCCCGTTGTATTTGCCAAAGGAGCTGCAATTACTCAAACTTCTGCTTTTCAAAGACTTCAGAGCTGTTACGGAGTTCAGGCCTTTCACCATCTAAGTTACCTGGTAAAACATTTGTGGTTCTCACAGGGGACTGAAACCTTCCAGGACATGAACCCTGGCAAGGTGTCAGAGTGGTGGTGCTCTCTCCATTACTTCAGTAGAACCTTTCCACCAAGGTATCTTTGAGAGGAAGGAGAACCTGTGCTTTGTTTTATGCACTAAAAAAAGTTGCCTAAATTCTCGTGTTCTTTCTTTGCATCATATTTATTAGATTTTTAATTTGTTATTTTGGAAATTATTTGTTGCTCTGTCAACTGTTTGTTGCGAGATTTCCCTTAGGGGGAAACAGACATTCGTATCCATGATTACACATCACAGTATGAATAAGGCTTGCCACACTGCAGTTGACAACTAGGAAATATTAGTCAATAATGCAATATAATTGGCTTTATCTTCTCATGTTGTCACTAGATACAGCTTTGTTCTTAGGGAGCCTGACCTGAGAAACAAGGACATTTCAAATTCCAACAGGATTAACTCACTGCATTAAGGAGCTCTGATGGAGTTCAAATGTTGCTATTAACTTAAAACATCTTTTTTCTCCCAGAATAGTCAGTGCTTTAGTTGTGATGGTTATTTTTGTTGCTGTTTGTCTTGAGACATTTAAATTTTTATGATTTTGATTGGTATAGCTGATCTACAAATAATGTCCCTCAAGTTTCATGCTAAACAACATCTGAACTGCAAGAGATAGTTACTGTAGCTCTTAAAATAATAAAAAAATATAAAATAAAAAAGAGAAATGCCCTTTTAGTCCTCCTTTCATAGCAGAAGCTGTTATTGCCTTTTTTGTTGCTGCATTAAACATATGTTTGAATATGATTTTCTAACTTTCATTGCTGTTGGGTTAGGAACACAAAGAGCATGCCCCCGTCCTGATTAGATACTCTTGTAGAGCAGCACAAAAAAAAAATGCAGCAATGGTAATTTCTCAGCTCATTAGGTGCATATTCATCTTAATAGAGCATCAAAGTTAAAAACTGTAATGCCTTCCACTCATTTAATACTCCAGAGAACATTCACAGTAACCACATGAAAGCAAAAAGGATTTGAACATTGGGGCTGCAGAAGTAGGTGTCTTCTTTCCCTCCAGGCAGATAGAGAAGAGAGAGAACTACTTTTTATCCTTATCCCTGCCTGACTTGCCTTGCTGTGCTGGCCACTGGTCACTGGGGCTGTGTGAATAACAACTTTGACCTCTGCTAGTTCTTCTGGTAGCTCAAATTTTAAATCCACAGTCTGCGAACGTATGGCATCTGCTGAAGAGCACAGTGTGCTGAATTAACTTCCAGAGGTTTTACTTTTTATGATTGTGTGGTTGCTGAAACAGAGACCCTTCATCATGGTGAAAAACTTACTGTGCCTTGAAAAATTTAGGCAACCCCCCCATCCTTAAAAATGTTATCTTTGCCTAAAGTAGTTATGCCAGCTTAAGCTCCAAGCCTTATAAAGGCACCGTTTCCTGTGGTTTAGGAAATAAAAGTGCTCAATTCACACTGTTTACTGAAACAGCAGCATTTCCAGAAACTACTTCTAAAAGTATTTCAGGGCTGGTGCCCAGCATGAGATTCTGGGGCGTGTTTCCAGGTGCAGACTGAGCCATGTGTGGTGTGTGTGTGGTGGGTGACACTCTCTTGGCTCCCTGCCCAGGGTGCACCCTAAATTTGCTAAATTTGCTCCTGGTTGTGAGTGTTCTGCAGCACGCTGATTGAGAGGCTGCCGTTCTGCCCCGACAGAGCCACAGAAGGGAGTGCAGTTTGTATTCCATGATCCCTGTTGTAGGATGCAGGGTACTGAAACGTTGTAGCATGCTGTCTCCCAAACCCCAAGCTCTCAGTAGATTTTTTTGGCGTCTCCCAGATGCAAAATGATGGGCTAGGTAAAAATAACTGCTGGTAGCATGGGTGTTCATTCAGGATAGCAAACAAGTTTTTCTTCCAGATTGGAGAAGTTCTCATTTTCTTTCAGTTTTAACACCCGCATTAAGAAAGAAGCAGCCTTTTTCCTTCCTCAGATATCTCTAAAAGGAGACATTCAATATAGGCTATATTCCATTTCTGTATTTCTTTAAAGGTGATTTATATATATATAATTCCTACAGTGCATTTATGATAATTTACTAATACAGCAAATTTTAAAAATAGAGAAATTGGTTACATAATTCAGAGTATTTTTTTGTAAATATTAGTAGAATAGAAGATTGAAGGAAATGAACAGACTTTGGAGGAGACATTTTGAGGTAGATGAAAAACTAGCAGTGACAAGGAATACTGGGAAGTTCCTTAAGAAATAGAATGAAAGAAAACAGGGTGGATTCTTCCCCTTAAAAAGCATGAATTAACTGGACAAAGCAGAAAAAGCAGGCAGAAAGCGTAACTTCCTCATCTGATTAAACTGATTAAGGCTCTCTGATTTCAGTGAAGTTGTGTGGGTTTATGTCAGCTGGGAGGGTTTATCCTTAAAGGGAGCCAGAGATGAATGATAATCTTAAAGGGCATCCCTTGAAGACCATATGAATGAGAAGGTAAAGCAGGCTCTGAAATGCCTGTGGATCAGAAATGCCACTTTGGGGGTGGTGAGAAGTGAAAAAAGGGCTGATGAAATGGAGGGAGACTCTCTTTGAGATTGGATATGAGGAACTCTCTGCTTCTAATCAGAACCTGGACCTGAGTGGACTAAACCCTGTTTTTGTAGTCTTGCTGTCTTAATTCTTTCAACAGTATTTAGTTGTGGAGGCCTTTGAATAACAAATATTTTGAGAACCAGGCTCTTGGCTCTCAGTCACTGAAGGACAAGGGAGGGCTTCTGCATTTCAGGTAGCGGAGCCCCATTCTGTGAACAACAGCAGCAACACACGTGCACTCATGTAACACATGTCCAGTGTTTGTCTCTCCTTTTGGCAGCTCAGTTTAGTGTCTAGTTTAAATTTTTTCTGTATTGCTTGTGCATTAAATATTTTATTAGGAAAATTGCAAAATAACCTATTGATTGTTGCATCGATGTGCGTTAGAGAAAGCCAGTGATCTGGCATGTATTTTCTGCCTTTGTTCATCCTGGACACTATTTGTGCAATAATTTCCTTGTTATATTAGCAAATACTGCAATGCTTAAAGGTTCTGTGCTGGCTCTCAGACGAAAAAAGATTGGTCTGTGTCAAAACAGCTGGCATTTGAACAGGATTTGGATTGATCACTGCGATCAGGATGCTTTAACTTTTATGAACTAATTTTTCAAGATGCACTGAAATAAATTCTGCTGGATTCATCCCTGATGGAGGATTCCTGGAGGCCCTTCAGCTAGCCATGTTATGGAAGAGCTAAACAGACCTGCATATTGCTTTGTTTTGGTCTCAAAATGAAAAAAAAAAATTAAACTAGTGGCAATACAGGTTCTGCTCAAGTTATTAGTGCTGTACGGATTTTAACGCTAGTAAGGAATTAATCTATGTACTTGATGAATTTTGAAGTCTGATTAAAAGACTTTGGCTTGAGGTCCATGAACCTCCTGTCAGTAATAGCTCGGCTTCTGGCAGAGGATGTGTGTGGGTTTGAGGCACAGGGAAGGCCAACAGCACACTGCTGGTACCAGGTGTGGGAGATTCGCAGGCAAAGCCTTCTTTTAAGGTTCTTGGAAACTTGAAAGAATCATTTCCTATCTAAAACCCAAGCACAAGGTTCCTCTATGAAACATAATAGAGGGGATGAATTGTTCCAGTCCTCCTTTATAATAAATAGCGGATATTTCATAATTCAATCTGCAAAATACATATTCTCCTGAAAACAGGAGTCTATAAACAAGCAGCCACCTACTCTGTATGACCTTGTAGAGGCTCTGTTTTTTCCCATCTGCTACCCTGTCTGGGTAGTTGTTACAGCCTTTTCCTTCCTTTCCCTGTGCTTTTTTAAAATTAAGCTATAATTTAGCAATGTTTAAATGTTCTCCAGCAGTTTCTTGGAACATACATAACACACTGGTGTCCCTGGGCCATAACTTATAAACTCTCTGCAAGGTTGCACTAGTGCTTCTTCCTAAATGGCTGAACAAGGGGTTAAATGGAGAAAGGCCCCTCAGAAGAGATGAAAATATGTCTTTGGACAAGTTACACTGAATCTAATGGTGACTCTCCCATTTTTTTTAATGCAAGGAGACCACAGTTTGGGTGATGTGGCAGGTGGGATAATGACTGATGTCTGTCTGTGTCACTACCAGTGTAAATGCACTGCCTTCTACGTGAAATGCTTATTATTTTCACAAATTAGTGCATTTTTGTGTTTCATTAATGTTTCCCAAGTATTCTGAAGACAATGTGATGACAAGCCAGTGAGGGGGAAAAAAAAAAATCAGAATTGCACAAATTAAAACAGGCTGACTTGTAGTGGGGAGAAGGAAAAGCAGAAAACCATTTGCACCCTTCAAAAATCGTTAAAAAATGGGAAAGCCTTGAAATCCTGAGAGGAAAATCGCCCGTGGCTGGAAGCACAGGCAAACCTGCTAGCTGAGCTCCCAGCACCAGAGGCTTGGCAGGCCAGCCTGCAGTGCTGAGTACGTGTCATTCCTGCTAGAAGGTGTCATTTCTGTGCCTAGTTCATGTTTGTGGGGGCTGTTTTTGGCCAGTGTTTGTGCTGCATGGCAGAAACCATCCAAGCGAGAACGCGCCAGTGACTGCTGCTTCCAGGGGAGCCCTGCTCTCCTGAGGTCTTTATATTTCAGCAGAAACAAAGCTAAAGGGCACAGATAATCCTGTCAGACAGTGGAAGAACAGGGAACCTGGCAGAGCCCTCAGAAAAAAAGCCTATTATTTGTCAATAGGCATTTGTGGTAATATGTTAAAGTCAGTAAATGTGTAAGGTGGGGGAGTTTCCATCCATGCAGGTGAGGCAAAAGCCTTCTAGCTCTGAGGTCTTTTGGCATTTGTTTTGGTTTTTTGTTCTGCTTGTTGGGCTTTTTGTTTTCGTGAGTTTGAGGGGTTTTTTGTTGTCATTGGGTTTTTTAATTCCCAAGAAATCAAAAGGTGTAAGAAAATGTAACTCCACATTTTAATTGCTGGGTACAGAGTTTAAATGTGACTTCTGCTTCCACTTGGTTGTCTGACTAAGCAGTTCGGGATCCCTAAGGGTAAATAGTCCTTGCTCCAAGGACCCTTCTTTGAAGCAACATAAATCAATTATTTCTATGTTTCTGGAAATTACTGTGCACATTATCAGATGCCCAAAGGACTTTACTTCAGGTTCATGTTTGATTCACATAGAACAGTAAAGGTTCCCTAAATGTTTGCAGAATTTTCTTTTCTATTTTTATGTTGCTATGGTACAAATCATATGGGTCTTCAGTTTGCTTTTTTGGTCATGAAAAAAAAAAAGTGAGTTTTGAGACTGTATTTGATCTGAGTCAGCACTAACTGTGTTGTCTGAATCAATACAGTCTGGAGAGACTACTGGGAGAAAGGGAAGGACACCCTGTTTCATGAAACAGGAGCTGCTCCCCCGGCTTTGTGAAACTGGCTAAGACGCCATTGTGAAGAGGCAAATATTTAGGCTTAGAGTGTGAATATTTACAAGCTGGTGCCTGCAGAAGACTGTGCTCAGCTTCTCTTCTGAGAGATTTATTTCGCTGATTTTCTTATCTCCTCCACAAAGCAAAGTTTATCAGATAGAGAGCAGCAGGGACCTGGGGAAGGCTGAGTGAGGAAACTGCAGCATGGTAAGCCCAAGATGATGTCCTCTCTTTGCCTGCCTTTTCTCTTGAGGCCTGGCTTGTTAAAACCTTTGTGAATTAAGATAACAGAGAACCTGCTTTTGTGGCTAATGAAAGTGAAGAAACTGTGGAAGAGGAGGACTGATGGCCAGCTGGAACATAGCTGCCACCCACAATTTTTGTGGAAGGGGAAGTGATACAGAAGGAGAAGGATTGGGGATTGGAACTAGATGATATGTCAGGGCCCTTCCAACCCAGGCCTTTCTATAGTTCTATAAATTGTGTATCAGCAAGAAATCTTCTTTCTAGTGAGAAATGTTTCTGCTCCATAGGCTGTAAGAATATATCCCAGCTGACTTCTAAAGCACTTCTCCAGATGAGTATTTTCCTGTAATTATCTTCCTTATATAATAACTTTATGCTTCTTAATTCAATTTACAATTAAAAAATGAAAACACTTTAAAAAAACCCAACATCCTCAGCTAGTTTTGTTATGGCCTTGTTCTTCTTTAGCTTTAATTTCATCATACTTCTTTTCTAATTAAAATCCAGTTTATTTCCCCCAAGTTGTTAGAAACAAAATATCACTTTTCTTACTCACTAAACTAAATTGTATTTCAAAACAGAACACCCTGACTTTTTTTGTCTAATAGGATTTATTATGCTATTTTGTATAATCATTGTAACTGGGAATTGTGTACCATTATTTTAACAAATTTTCCAGTCAGAAACACTGAAAATCTTACGGTTGTTACCAGTTAGGAGTGGATCCTACTCAGAGCCACTGTCTTTACTTAGACATAGAAAACACTTCATACTGCCTTCTTTTTTCCAGTTACACACAAGCAATTTATTGGGCAAACACAAACACATTACAGTCACTCTGCTGGCCTCTTACCGTGTGTGATGCCCAGCCATCCCTCTCCATGCAGACATGCACAGCACTTGTGTTCTCTGGCTTTGTTTAAAACAAAACAAAAAACAAACAAACAAAACAAAAAACAAACCAAAAAGCACAATTGGGTAATTTTCTTTCTCCCCATGAAACTTCTAATGCAGCCCACATGTGCACTACAGATTTGTGAGCTCACTGTTCTCCAGAATTTCCACAGCTGAAATGAGAGTCTAGGCACCCTGTTACTGTCTAAAAAGACACTTATTCATGCAGGTCAAATAGATTTGAGGAGTCCAGTTGTCATTTCTAAGGTATTATTTCGGAAGGGATAGTTTGGGTTGTTTCTGTGTGCTGTGTTAATTTCACATGGATTCTGTATTGAATAGAAAACTTTGGGGTGTGTTGCTGCAAACCTGCTCAGCTCTGGGAACAGCAATTTTGACGTCAACAGAGAATCCTCATCTCCTTTTCCAGCAAGGATTGTTGTTTACATAGCTGCACATGCCTGTGTGTAATTCGGTGGTGAAACCTATCTGAAAAACTTGCTGCAGGAGGGGTTTTGTCACAGCACCTCAGAAGGTGTTGGTAGTAATTAGTATCTTTATATATAATCCTTCACAGTTTCCATATACTGTGTGTAGAAGCTGTGTGTTGGTGAATAATCCAGGTTATTGAAGATACATCTGCACTGCAATTACACCCTGCAAACGCAGGAGCTGCAGACACACGTGGAGCCTGGTTCCAGTTTGAAAGTGAACAGTGCACCATTATTCTGCCAATTGTCACACTTGAGACAGGTTCAGTGTGCAGGTGGCTTCCTCCTTTTGAGGATCTAATACTGTATCTCTGTGAATTAAATCTTTAAAATGCTGGACTGTTTTGAGATTCTCCCTTAGCTGAGGAATGCACTTGAGAATAGTTGCTTGGATGCAAAAAAGCCAGAATTTCTGAACTCTAAGTAACCAAGGAGAAGGCTTGTAAAAGTTGTCCTTGCTTCAACTCTCCGTATCTCGACATAACCCTAAGGAGAAAAAGTTTCTCATTAATTTAATATGTATAGATTTAGAGAGTGAAATGTATCAATAAGCAATGCTTCAAAGTTATGCTTTTACTGGCTTGATTTTTGGCTAAAAGCAAGAAGAGATCTAATCAAATTTGCACTTTTTTAATAAAGCAGGTGGATATGAAAGTGGTCACCACAATTCCTTTGTTTCTTGAAACATATTCACCAGAACTGATGAAAAAAAAAAAAAAGAGAAGTCTCAGAGATGAGCAACATGGGAAAACCAAAAAAAACTCAGCAAAAGAAATAAACCCCACCTAGAAAATCAGTAGGGAAGAAATTGTGAATTTTAAAAAGCCAAATATATATCACCTAGAGAGTGACAATTTTGGTTCAAATTCAAGAAAGCACTTAAACATTTACTCAAGTGCTGTTCTGAATAAGAATGCTTTCCTCAATAGAAAAGGAAAGGAGCTGGCAGCAGTCTATGTACCCTCCATCCTCTCCCTGATGTGGGGAGATCATCACTTGGGGAGATATAAATATTAAAAAGATACATTTCATCAGAGCAGAATATGATTTTTACTATTTCAAGTGAAATATTTCTTGGGACTTTCTTAGCTAACAAAATATGATAGTAGTAAACATTTTCTTGAGAAAGATTCCTACCTGGCAGGGAAATCAATTCATTGACCCCGGAGATTTTCTTGCGTTGTTTGCTCCATTGGCATTCTTAAAAAATAAAATTGGGAAAGCCAACTTGGCATTTGCAGTGTTAACTTCCCATTAATGATCTTGTGAGGCTGTTGGGTAAAAACCCTCCCTCTTCCCTTCCACTTTCCTATTACCCTTAATATATTATTATCCAATTTAGCTTCCCTGCCAGGGGAATCTTTTGCTCTCTGATCTCTGCTGTAAGAGGAATGAAAAAGCACAAGTAAGCTGACTAAGTCTAAAGGAGCAAACTACACCAGGTTCATGCATAATGTAGCCATCACATCTTCTTTTCTATATTCTTTTAATATTAGTGAGTTCATATGATATTCAGTGCTCACACTGAGAAGAAATAGAGACATATCTATTCCTTACTTGTGGATATTATTTCTACCTTAATGAATTCTCTTTCCATCAACAGATAAAAATTCAGGAAACTGAGAATTCCTCCTCTCTCGAGCCCTTTTGATTATAAAACATTTTTTGTAATTACCCATAAATTATGAGTGTTTAGTTTTCTTAGAAAATACATTTTAACATAGCTCTTACATGCCATGTTATACTGCTCTGTAATACTTCAGCTTCCAGATGAAAATGTAAGCTAAGTAGCATTCTAGATTAACAATTAAAAAAGACAACTGGAAATAAATTTAATTACAAAGCCAATCCACTTCAATGGCATAAAAAATTGATCTTATGTAACTTTAAAATGTATGTCTACTGCCCTAAGTCCCAAGGCAGTGGAGTATTGGTAAGTACAAAGTAGGCTTATTTCAGCCATGAGGGAACAGCTCATACAAACTTCCTAGAGCACTTACTGATATAAATAACATGAAATGTTTGCTGAGATACCATTGTAAGTGTTTCCTTGAGAAAGATGCATTATAAACAATTAATCGTGGAGAATCTGCAAGAAGATTCTCTCTGCTGCTTGAGAAGGGAAGAGGCTACGAAGGAAGGGTAGTTTGCAGCCTTTTACATATATATATATGTGTGTGTATATATATATAAATAGCCAAAAAAAACCCCAACTGAGAGCAATAAAGGGGAAAAATGCTTCTGTTTCTCATTCCTGTTAAAGTCCGTGTTCAGAAGAACACAGTACTCTTCGTTTGCCATTGCCAAGTTGCATGATACCAGACTGGGGTTTTGTTTTAATCAGCATCATTTAAAAAGAAACAAATCACCATGTACGAGCTAATTCAGTTTGATGAGAAACCCAGGATGACAGAAGGGGAAGGAAGTGTTACAGAAGAATTTACTTCTGAGTGACAATTAAGTTTAGTGCTCAGATTAGCAAAAAGCAGCCTAGTCATCATCTGATGGACTGCAGAGTGAAAAGACTGAAAACATTAAACAGCAATTTGCTTTTATGGAAAAATCAGCTGGAAGTGGCCACAGCCTTGTTTTTAAATATCCAAGTGGAACTGTACAGATAATAAGGCAGCGTGCAAAGGCTGGAAAAAATATGGAGGTTCCTTGTTCAGGCACTGGTGGGTTGGTGTGAGGGAGGAAGAACCTACAAAATGAAATTTTAAAAAGATGATACTTAATGCGTAACTCTTGGCCAGTAACTCTTTGTTCAGAAAAGTGTGAATTAGTGCTTTTTCTTCCATCCAGCTTTGCTAGAAATGCCTGATTTGATGTATTGAGATTGACACAGGAATTATGAGGAAGCTTAGGATGGGACGAAACCCTCCCACATGGTACAATATGCTCCAGGCTCAGCAGCGACTCTCTTGGGAGCCAGCAAGAAGTCTTCTGAGTGCTTGTGTGTGCGGGGGGATTTGTTCCAAAGGGGGATTCTTTGCTTTTGTGCAAAGCTGGCACTGGGAAATGTAGCAGCCAGCTTTCCCACAGTGCCAGATAGCACTTTGCAGCCTGTGGAGACACGAGTGGGAGCTGTGCAGTGCAGCTGTGCTGCCAGGAAGGAGCCAGAGATGCCTCGCTCCACGTCCTGGGGACTGTCACTCTCAAAACTCCCTGAGAGATCGATCACAGGCACTTGGTCTTTGAAGGCTTTGGAGAACAGGTCAGACAAATGTGCCACAGATGGCCCTTTGGAGATGGGATGGGATTAGTCGACCTCTCAAATTTTTTTTCACCCTGTTTTCTGCAGCTCTGCAATCTGTCTTTTGAGGAATCGCTGGTGCCAGTTTCAGATCCTAAATAGCCTAGGATGAATGAATCTTCTTGATGAAATGTTATTCCTCAATCCTGCTCCATATCTTCCAGCTCTTTTTGTGAACACAGTGTATTACCAGCTTGGCAGGCAAAGCACAGGGACCGGAGAGAGCAGCTGGTGAAGACAGCTCTGCTGTGGGTGCAACTGCTTTAGGGGAGGTGACACAGGGCAAGGGAATGGATTTGGTCTGAGCTACCACAAAGTGAGGGGATTAACTGTTCCTGCTCACTAGCTGCAATGCACTTCATGAGCACACAGAGAGGGTTGGGAGATGGACGAAAGGTGGACACAATTTGGAAGGCTCTTTTCTCACATCCTCTCAGCACAACAGTTATCTTGATCAGAGGAAAATGATCTGTCACCTGTGATATCACACAATCCCACTATAATGACAGCTAATACAGCAATATTACAAACTTTCTCTGTTGTGCCTCTTGGAAGACCACAAAATGTTCTCAAAGGAGAGGCAGCAAGGGTGTAGGCCTGGAGTGGGCATCAGTGCACGTGCACATTTGGACCACATTGCTCAGGCACTGCCTCTCCTCAGCTGCTAGGGCAAGCCAGGGTCCCAGCAGGGCCCAGGTGCAGGGATAAGAGCTGGATGAGCAGGCCAGATGTACTTGGTGGGAGTGCTGGTTCATGGTAAGTGACAAGGGAGAGCATTGAGATCTGCAACCACATTCCCAAGAAAAGGTGACATGTCGTGTAAGGCTGAATGTCCAGCATGAAATGGAGGCACCAGTGAGAAGCAGCAGTAAAAAAACATCCAATAAGTTAATATAAGACTTGATGTAGCCAAACTTAGTCTGAGAAATGGGGCAACTGAGAGAGGAGTGAAAGCTGCCCAGAGATTTGCCAGTTTTGTGGCTGTGACAAGCTGCTTGTTGTGAATTCAGATGCCTTTGTAGCCAGCATCTGGCTCACACTGAGCATGTATTTTCAAGCATTAAAAAAACCAGAAATAATTTCCTGATGTGTCAATAATGCTTTCTGAATGTTACTCAATTCTAAACTGGGTGAGGTAGAGTTCTTACCAGCTATCCTGAGGCATCAACCAAGTCACTCAACCCACCTCGCTGAATAATCTCAATAGTGCTTTTCTTTTCCTTTTGGCTCCCCAGCATGTCCCAAAAGATAGGATGTGCTGTTTGTACACCCACCTTATGCATCTGAATCAGACATCAAAAACCATGTGTCGTATTTCTCACTGCAGTGAACAGAAGGAGAGCACCCATTCCAGCAGAATTCAGAAAAGGCACCTGGATGTGGCAGGCTCCCCAGGGTCACTGCTCCATCCCCTGCTGAAGTCACTAGTTGATGAACAGGGTTTAGGGACAACTGTGGCCCACTGGTTGGAAAAGAAAAAGGGCTGCTCAGGATGAGAGATGGTTTAGAGAAGGAGCAATTTGAGAAATGGCCTAGAGAAGAGCAGGAGAATGCAAACAGCTCAAGTAAAGTTAATGGGCATAAATAAAACCCTTTAAAGTACAGTGTGCATGCCTTTGTTTGGGGCAAAGTACTCTTAGGTTAATGTAGTTTGAAGGCTGCCTTACTCCCAGATGAGAAGCCTGTACATGGTGGTTTAACAGACTTCGATATATGCTCATTAACTTTACACTCTTAGCTGGCTCTTCATAAATTTCTGATGTATTGAGTCTTTTGGGAGTTCTCTTGGGTTTATTTTAGCTCTTTGTTGTAGTTTTACCAGAAAATAACAGTCTCTGTGATTTCTCAGTGGGACAAAATAGCCCTCAACCCTACTAAAAAAAAACCCCAAAAAAACCCCCTATCAAACCCCAAAAACCCAATCACTTCAATATAGAAAAGGTATTTTAAAAGGCAGAGAAGTTAGCAATGGTGACAGTGGTACCAGAGACAGTTTTTCACTGGGCCACAGTGTACCTGTCACAGGAGATGCTGAACGCACCGAAAGAGTGAGAGAGGGTCAGTACTTAGAATGTGATTTGTATGAAAACATGTTGTGTAGTTTAAAGGTCCGGGTTTGACAATCTTTATTATTGCTTTATGGGTTTTCAAATAAAACGTTGAACTAAGTATTGCACTAGTAATATTTATGAAATGGTATTACAGAATGTGATAAAAGTTTATAGGAAAGTCATTACTGTAACCGTAAAGCACCATCGCATCCCAAATACCACCGGTGGGGAAGAAATGAGTCAAGTGGCTTCAGGGGGCTGCTGCCGAGAGGGGCACAGGCACACGGGACACCTGAGCACATGGGTCTGGGGGGAATAAAGCCCTGGCTTCAGCAGGAGCCATCGGGAAGCATCTCCTCCTTGCCGTGTCCCTGAGGCTTGCAGAACAGCGCTGCCGGAGCTGCGGAGAGATGAGGAGGCAGCGCCTGCCCTGAAGCCGGTGTCGGTAATTATTAACTGCTAATGGCGAGAAAAAACCATTATGGTACACAATAGGCTTTCCGTTCACACCACTAATTGTGTGATGAACTTGCTTTGGCAGTAAATTGTCACATCTGCTGGGGAGAGAGATTGCACTTAGGGAAATATTACAAATACAGTTGCCGTTCCTTTATCGCTGCGTGATTGAGACATTTGGAAAAAAAAAGAAGGAGAAAAAAAAACTTGGCAGATAGAACGTATTATTTGTTAGACAAGGCTTTTGGGGGAGGTAATAATTTTATTAGGGAATTGGAATCGTAGGAAAACAGGTGAGCTTTCGAACGACCTCCTCAGTTTGTTGCTTCTGCTCTGATTACGCTTCTGGGAGAAGCAACACCAAAGGCCCCGGTGGAGGCACATTTTTGATGTCGGCGCTTCCATTTGCTCCTGTTTCAGTGGCCTGATGCCCCTTGCCCTGCCCCTGAGCTGTGCCGAGGCAGCTGGCCCGACCTGCAGATAGATCGGCTGGCAGAGCTGAGTGCCGCAGGGGATGGCCTCGGCTGCTGTCCCTTCTCCCGCTGCCCGCCGAGTGTGCGGTGCGCTCATTGTCACCGGGGCACGGCGCTGGTCCTGGTCAGATGGCACCTGGGCAACAGAGTCAACGAAGAGAGAGGCGAACAAAGAAAAATGGCTAGCAGGGAATGGAGAAATTAATAGTGCTTTGGGTTTGTTTTTTTCTCTCAAGGAGAGAGGTAACCTTGGGACACCGAGGAGAGGCTGGGGGAAAAAATATGTCCCCAAGGCAGTAAAACTGTGGACTCTGTGACTTTTAGTTCCTATTTCTAGCCTCTGGTTAGTAATTATTAAACAACTGCTGGCTTTTTCATCTGCTCTATCCTGAAATGTTCTAGAATTTAACGCTTCTAGTCTTTCTATTACTGAAACAATATTAGGAAGGCAGAGCAATTCTCACGGAGTGCATTGCAATATTATTTCTGTTGGTTTTCAGTCTTAAGTCTGTCACTAGTCTTCGGGTCTTTTAAATACTAGTTTTCGTTATTATCTATTTCTACATACTATCTCTAAATGTCGGTGTTCTAGCAGGAATTCTGTACGTTTTTGAGGGGGCTCCAGAAGATGTCCTCTGTTTTCCTTCACTTCTAGAAGCTGTTCTGTACTTGTTCATTACTTACATCACAAGATGGATGACACTTTAAAGGACCAAAATTTGTTAGAAGGCAGCAGAAAAATTGTGTTCTGTGAGCACTTTAATATACTAGGATAAAAGGGAGGGCAAGAAGGAGAAAACTTTGCAGAGCTATATTTAATTATTAGTTCAATTTATACAGTAATCTGTACACACAGAATTGGATATTTATATCCTTATTTAGCTAAGAAAAAGAAAATAATGTTACAACACCAGTTGTTGCATTTATTGGAAAATCAGTTCTATGGTAAAGATGTATCGTGTCATAAAGAAAAGAGAAAACACTTATAAATGATACTTCTATCCTTTTAAATAAATATGAAAGGGAAGCCTGGTTCTGATCTGTATTGCCACGTTCAAACCAGGCCTATTAATCCTCAATCCACCAGAATTACAGCTAGTTGAAATGGAAATTTTGGCCAAGAGATGGGCAATAGTATTATTGAAACACTGTAGCTAAGAGTCCTGAAGAGTATTTCCAAACCGACCAGTGCAGCAGCAGTATTTCCAGGTGTGCCTACAGTTAAATGCATGTCTCTGTTCCTCTGAGGAATTTGCTTTTCCTGATGCTTGGTGTGATGCTCTGAATAATGCGTGCAGGCAGGTTGTCAAAAGTCACAAGGATCTTTAGGATGCCTTAGCAATAATCTCAAATTGCTTGAGAGGAATGACATATTTTTTATTTAAATGTCCTCTAGCAAGAGTCCTACTTTCAAGCATATGTCTGTGTCATGTCAGTCCCTCCTCTCAATGCCAGCTGCCTTTTTCCATGTCAGGGCTGTAACGCTGGGTTTGCATTGCCCAGAGTCATATTTACACGATGCTCCTGTCAGTTTGATGGAGACAAATGCAGGAAGCGTCAGATGGGTTAATGGTCCTACCACGGTGTCATCACATCACTTCAGGAAATGGCATCAACATGCAATCATGGTGTGATGTGCTATTACACTTCATTTGTCTTTAGAACAATCCTGGAGTCAGCAGCAAATCAGTGTGTGTCCCTTGCTTCCCAATCAGCCATGAAACTGCACATCCTGCTCCTCTGAGCCGCTGATACTGTGCCGTGCCTTACTTCCTGCAATTGATTCTCGAGCCTTAACACTGTCTCTTGAGATGGACAAAAGTCAGAGCTTCATCTTTTCGGGAACTCTTGCTTTCATTTCAGTTCAGAAGAAAGAAAAAAGACCAAAACCACCACAACAACAACAGAAATCCATCCTAAATTCCAAACCAATTTTGTGCAAGAACCAGAAGCACCATTGAGATTACCATAGCAGGTGTGGAGTGGAAGTAATTCTGTAATTTTTTGTGCTCCCAGTATGGATGGTTGCAGTGACCATTTAAAGTAGGTCCTATGAGGAACTGAAAACCCCCCAGCTGAGTGAGCTGGGGGTGTTTAGAGAGAAAGGAGGCTCTCTGTAACTCCCTGAAAGGAGGCTGTGGCCAGGTGGGGGTCAGGCTTTTCTGCCAGGCAACCAGTGACAGGAAGAGAAAACAGCCTTAAGTTGTGCCAGGGGAGATTCAGGCAGGACTTCAGGAAGAATTTCTTCTTGGAAAGGGTTTTCAAGCCTTGAAATGGGCTCCCTAGGTTGGTGCTGGGGACCATGAATTCCCTGGAGGAATTCATTAAACAACTGGATGCAGCAGTCAGTGGTGTGGTCTGGTTGAGGAGGTGGTGTTGGGTCACAGGTTGGACTCAATGATCCTGGAGTCTTCTCCAACCCAAATGATTGTGTGATTCTGCTCTCCCCTCTCTGCTGTTTGCAGTAGTTCCCCCTCACCCTGCCAAGCGCTGCACTTCTCTGCCTCGCTTCCACTCTGGAGATACTCTGGGGAAGTTTGTATTCCTTGTGCTGTCTGCTGCAGGGGAGTTTCTATTCACTGCCAGCTTGAGCCCCGTGCCCTCAGTGCTGACACACAGAGTTTTGTAGCTCAGTTTCTCATCTACACCTCTTCCCTCTCATCGAAGCACTCCACAATAGGATGCCTTGGTATTACATAACTCCTGTGAATAGCCAGGTATTTCTGTGAAAATGCATCGTGAAATGAGTCGTATTGCATTGTGTAGGACACATAATATGGCATTCTCTGGAGGAAACAATTATTTGCTCAATAATGCCTATCACATTCAGCTCCTCAGTTTATGGTACATTCTTCGTAAGGGCACAAGGGTGCATTTCTTGGTAAAATAATTGTGTTTTAGCTTAGAATATCATCTTTCACTAAACAAAAAACCTACATAAACTCTGTAAAAGCAGTCTTATCATTGTCATAAGAGAAGTGGACTTTTTCCACTTAATTTATTTTGAGAAAATACATTTCCTGCTTATTTTCGAGATTGTTATTTTAAGATGTGGATGTTGACATAAATTAGATTTCTCCCTGTCTGAATCAGAGATACAACTTAGTATTGGGAACCCATAAATTGCATGAGCTATTTTTGTGGAAGAGTATCTTTAGAAGGTTTTGGGTTTTTTTTAAATCTTTCCTTCAGGTCTTCTGTGGATTGACTTGCAAACAAAAATTTGCTTTTGTTTTATGGGACCTGATTTAACCTTATTTTTTTCTTCCAGCAACAGGTGTCAGCAAAATGACAAAATGTAAATAAACCCAGTAATAGTTTTGTGGTGCCCTCGTAAGTTTGGTTATCTGGTCTCATTTTAAAAATCCTCAGAATACTAGGAGGTGTTCAATAGAAGGCTTCTTAGTTGTGGCCTCTTTGTTAATGGCCTTGAGCTTTTCCTTAGCATTAGCTTTGATCACTGACTCTGTGTAATTATCTCCTATTTATGGGGCAGGTCAGCCAATAAACAAAAGTAAATTGGAACTGGACTGTGGCCTTCTGTCAAAAGGCACAGTTGTGTTTTAAGGATGAGGTGCACTACGTGCAATCAAAAGAAGATGACAGTAGGAGAAGAGTGGTTACTGTCCAGGTGCACCTGAGAACTTTCAGGCTTAACACTCATTTGAACAGGATTCTTGGGATCTTACTGAAGGGACACAAGAGCAGCTGTGCTGGAGGCTCTCACAAAGGAATTTGTAAAACTTTGTTCCGTCTTAGCAATGTCTTAAGTGTTAAATACTTCTGCAGCACAGATGTGTGCTTGTTTTCTCGGCCTAAGTAACAGAAGTGTACAAACATGAGACTAGACTATGTCTGTGAGTGTCTTTACATGTTTTTTTATTCATTAACTGTAAGTTCTCTGTTAAGTAACACCTATTTTCAAGGTAAAAACAATCCTTAGAGTAACTTTGACACATATTTGTGTGTGTAACCTCTTCTGTGTGGAACCCAGTAAAGGTCGGATTGTTTCCTTTCTCCCTTCTTTTAATTCCATTTTTTCGTGTGAAATGGGTCCCAATTAAATCCTGTTGTGAGTAATCTTATGTGCCCTTGCTTCTGCTTCTGTAGGATGGATTCAGGTAAGCTTTATTCAGCTTATGACTTCTCTTGTGTCAGAATTGGAAAGAAGGTAAAATCAGGTACAAAAATATTTCCCCCTCGGTAAAGTAATGGCATTCTGACGGGCTCTGCATGGAGCTTTCCTTTGGCAGGGTCAGATAGACATCTTAGGAGTCTGACAGATGATCTCTGATTAACTGAGACAAAAAAAAAAAAGAAAATCAATATTCATGTTAAGTAAATGGTGGTTGGCAAGTAGATGGGAAAATATCCAAAGTTTAAAGCAATTGACCCATATAACACACAAACAGGAAAAAAAAAAACCTGTGAAAACTTTCTCAAGATCTCCAAACATGAACACGGAGTTGCTCGCTGCAGGCCATACTCAGATACTCTTTCTGTTTATATATCTCACGTTTCTTGATGAACCACTGTAATGCTGTTTTAAATTTGTCAGATTCAAACCATATGGGAGCCCCTGCTCTGCACAGAGCTGAGCTGAGCCTCACATTAAGGCAGTGCCTGTCACATAACAACACCTCTTTGAAATACTTTTTTTACATGAGATCAGCTCACGTACCTTCAACAAAGAAATGCACCCTTTCAGTGCTCCCCTCTCCTTAAGAATTTTCACATAGGCTAATCTGGTCCAAATATATATATATAAAGTTTATGCCTATTTTACATGCACTTCTTTGATCGGTATGTTCTTATCCAGAACTGCCCTTCAGTGAAGACCCCTGATTGATAAAGATTGTTTCTGTTAAAATGTTAGTTATATGTTTTACCATTAGAAAGACTATTCATTGCTACTTGTTAGCTATAAGAAGAGATAAAGTAGGTTTTTATAGATTTGTCATAAACATCTCTAGCACTCAGGAGATGCGAGGAACAATGATGTAAGGTTAAAAAGAGCAACATTTTTACTGCAGAGTTCACATATGTAAGAGTAAATGCTGGAGAAAGCTAAACAATAGCATTGCTGGAAGACTCAGCTCCCTTCTGATTGGTATGGACACATGCCCTGAACAGAAGGACAACAAACTATTTAAAATCGAAGCATTCAAAACCAGAGATGGAAAACAGTTTGTTGCTGAAGCTTCACTGGATGTGACCTTCGGCTAAGAGCGCTCAAAGCGTGCACACCACCAGATCTGAAAATAAATGATGGACAGAAAATCGGCAGGATGCTCCCTGAGGTCTAAACGGTGTAACGTCATGTTGTTTGTGACTGCATGGACATTTGTCACTGCAATCCTGCAGGAAGGACACACACTGTGCAAACCCTTGTTAATGTGTAGCATTGCTTTTCGGTTCTGGTGGTGAGAGTTGAGTCCGACGTTTTCCCTTGTCTTCCCTGAATTCGTTGTGGGCAGCTATCTGAGACTTTATGAATTGCACGGTGGGGTCTGCTGTGAGATATTGAAGTACCAAGATTATAGCATATGCCTGTACTTCACAGCTTCATTGACAAATCTGTTAAAGCTCTTTTCTCTTTGTGCCCCCTCCAGGGTATTATGAACTGCATGTGCCAGGGGAGGTCACCCAGGAAAGCCTGTGTGCTTGAGAGGAGCACCTCGTTTGGCACCTCATTCATACCTCTCAAGATTTTTAAGATGAATTATTTATCAAAGGAGCCACTGTCAGAAGTTCGGACAGCACATGTCTTCTTTAATTATTCCTGACTTTTTTCCTCTGGGGAAGCACACGGTGAGTTTCTTGAGGAGAGAGTAAAGGTGCTTTTTTTCCAGGATACCACAGAACACACTGAAGAAAAATGTCTCTATTTGCTTGTGTGCCAGCAGTGACTAAAGATTACAATGTCCTGATATCTGTGCCACAGATTCCTGCTCAGATATTCAGCTCCCTACATATGGGAGACTCCAGCCAGCACCAGCGGGAGCTGAAATGTGCCGGACTGACAGTTCTGGATGCTGAAGGTCTTTCTGTCATGTAATCTGCATTTTAATAGACTAGACAAGACACCATCCAGTAGCATCACAGTCTTGGTAATGAGGGGGGAGATGTGTTGAGAGGACAGAAGAATTAATTACCCCAGCACTGAGATCAGGCACGTGTGAGGGAAAAGTTCCAGTGGGAAGGCTTCACGTGCGCCTCCATCTGTGGACTGAACTTGCCACTTTGGAAATCAGCCTAAGTTCTTCCTGTTCTTTTAATTTTCCAAAGAAGAACTCAGTGATGCTTCAGGTGCCTCTCTGCAGGGAAGTCAGTCAGCTGGCATTTACAAAGCAACTGCATGCAGAGAGACCAGAACACAATAACTTCTTTTAAAATCAAATTTATATTATTTATGGCTTGCGATGAACTTGCATAAGAACTATCCTGTTTGGAGAGACCTTTCTGTTAAGACCTTGACATGTGTGAAACTCAAAGACACAACTGAAGAAGCCCTGGCATCCAAAGGCTCCCACAAACATCCTAGAACACCTTTGTGAGACCAACACCATGGAACATACTCTTCTAACAGGTAGGGATTGCAACCTCTGCGTAGGGAAAGGCATTTCATAAGTTCTTGATCCCCAAAGCACCTGCTAATGCCTGTCACTGAGCAAGGCTGGTGTTGTGGCCAAGTTGGATTCCTGATCTGGTCCAGCAGGAGCTGCCATGGCTTGTTAGGCAGAGCACACTGATGAGAAGGTTTTCACATTAGTTCAAGAGCAAATGTTCATTTCAGCCAATGTTTTGTGAAAGACAATTGGTAAAATACCAACAATTCCTGCATATGGGATTTAATTTGCCAGAGTAAACCGTGCATTTTTCACTTAGGTCTAAAATGTGACTTCAGGATTTCATGTAAGCTCATTCCTTTTCAGGAAATTGGAGCTATTTAAATGCTTGATGTAAAAAGAATAGCAAGCTGAGAGATAAAGTTGGAAAGGAATGAGAGCAAGGGGAAGGGACGGAAAACAGCTAAATTAAGAGCGAATTATTTCCCCCTTCTCCAATTCTGAAATGAGCAATGAGGGTTCTGCCTGCAAAGTTCCCTTTTGGAGCTGAGTTACCCACACAGCATCCACCTGCCCCAGTAGATTTTGCCATGGTCGATGCTCTAAACTAGCCTCAGGTGGGCTGGCTGGGCCCAGGAAGATGCGGGCAGGCTTGGCTTCTTGCCTGTGAAAGAAAAAGGCATTGAATTAGAGCAGACAGGAGCTCCTTCCTCACCACCTGACAGCAGGTAAGAAACTTTGTGCTTTGTGACATGATATGGCCAAAGCAAGTCACACTGATATTTCCAGTTTAGGGGGCGGCGTGTGTCTCCCTGCCTGGAGTTGGCTGAGGTGCTGCTCTGCTCATTCTCATTTCTTCGGGGTGTTACACAATGAGCCAAAGGGAAGAGGGGCTGGGGGGTATCTGTGTGCTGCCTGTATGGAGGGCTTTTGGAGAAGATGGCACTTGTGGAGTAGAGGGTGAGGTACAGGAGTGACTCTGAGCCCTGTCAGAGGGGTTTGCTCTGGTTTGCCCTTCAAGGTCCTTCATGATGTGCTCCTCTGAGCGTGGTGTGTGATGTGGCCTCAGGCAGCAGGCTGGGGCTTCATCATTTGTGTGGTGCCTGTCTGCGGGGGTGTTAGTCAGAGGGGCTCCTTGAGCTGCAGGTGAGGATGTTTCATTTTCTGGGTGCTACAAAAGAAACGTCTTTCCATATTCTTAGTTTATCATTTTTGCCAGCTGCTGGCTCATTTTGCTTCCTCAAGTGGTCATAAAAAGGAAAAAAAAAATTAGTTTGGGGAACAGAATTTTGGTCCCAACAAACTTGTGTCCTGGTGACTCCACCCCACCATTGCTATACATGAAATAAACCGAATCTTTGTCTGCTGAGCAGGCTGGAAATCAGTTTAACTTGCAGCTGGGGGATGAGGTATTGGTCAGGAGACTGTCCCAGCCATTACTGGTGCTGCCCAGGGGTGGGGGATTCTCAGCCATCCCTCGGGAAGTTATCCACTCCTGCTGGTACCCAGGAGCCTCAGTGGTGGGCTGTGGCCCCCTTTCCTCCTCTTGCCTTGCCACTGACTCTGCTGCACCCAAATGGCTTTTCTCCATTTCTTTGGCAAAGCTTACACTTCCATTTCTAACTATGAACTGCTGTAAAACTTAAGATTTTTTTTTCCCCTTTTAGACATTTAGTCTATAGTTCCCCTCTCTTAATGACACAAGTAGATTTTTTTTCTTTGAATTCTTCCTTCTGTTGTTTCTCTGCTTGCAACTAAGATCCTTTTAATCTGTAGCTCTTCTTCCATATAGGTTGTCTCTGTGTCAAACCATACATGTTTTTCTCTCTGCCTTCTTCAGTATTTTTCTTTGTCACCTCTGTGATAGCCTTATTTACTGCCTCTTGTTCCAAGGCACTGTCATTATTTCTTTTCTCAGATAAGTTAGAGAAAATTTGGAAACTATCAATACAGAATTGTTTGAATGTGGTTTCAAAAGTCTCCCTCTTGATCTCTGTAACTGGAAAAGGAAACCTTCAGTTCTTTAAAGACTTTTTTTTCCCCCCCCCCCAAAGTACTGGTGGAAAAACTGTGGGGTCCTCTGCTTCTCCTGAAACTAACTGTAATGGGAGGTGGGGGGAAGAATCCACTCAAGTTATCCATTTTAATAGCAAATATCTGACCTTTCTTTTTCCCAAGGGTTTTGTGCCATTTCTGCACATCTCTGTTCTGCTTTTTTTATGATCTTGTGGTGTTTCATGTGCTGCTTTCTTTTTTATTCCTATATTTTATTTCCATGCATAGAGTGTCTAAATTTGTTGTAAGTTACACTGGAAAAGAACTCTGTTATCTATCTCAATAGAGCTCTGCAACAAACCTTTCCTGCCAAACCATATTTACTGTACATACTGTATTTTTAAACAGCAAAATACTTATTTTGAGTAGAAAAAACAAACTCATTTTCTTAATTAACTTTTTTATGGCTGTTTTAATGCATGTTCATTATAGAAATTGCAGCTCTCCTCCAAAAAAAAAAAAATTGACTGTAAAAAAAAGTTCTTTGTGGTGTTCCACATTTATTGTGCCTTAGCGATTTTCATATAAAATACATGCAGGTTAGGACTGAAGAGATGCTTTTGTTTTCTACCTGGCAGCCTTGTGCATTCAACTGGGGCTTTGGCTCAAGCTGGGTTTTTTTGCCTCCCCATGCATCAGCACCAGCAGGACAAATTACAGCTTCTGTTTACACCTGCCTTTTCAGTGTGCTTGTGCAGGTGCGACAAAATACAGCCTAGAAAACCTTGTCGTGTGAGAGGACTCAAATCTGGCTTGCCTGCTGTTGTGTTGGCCCTGTAAAACTAACAGGACTTGGGAAGGGGGAAAATAATTTTTCTTTTTGGCATGGCCACAGCTACGTTTACACTTGAGGAACACGTCTGCTAGGCTGACAAACAAATAGTTGACATCTTCACACAGTCATGTCCTGAAAAACAACTGCGCCGGTAGCCAGGAAAATAAAGCCTTTTGCATTAGGCAGCTGGTTGTGTTCTTAGCAGCTTCTATGGGTACCTGTGTCTGGGAGGCTGTAGGATGGAGTTTTTCCCTAATTCCCCAACAAAAGGAAGTTCTTGCCGTTGTTTAATTTAAAGCTGCTTTACAGCCCAGGGTTGTTGGACGGCTTCTGTTTGGGGAGGATTGTGTGGACAAGAATTACCAGCACCCAGGTTCCTGCAGTGCTGCAGGGGAAAGAAATCCCTTACCTAAAAATTCTGGTGGATTCCAGTGTGAGATGTGGGTCACGAGGCAAACAACTGTGAGGCACTCAGGGCGGGAGATTCACTCCCTGGAGGACAATTCCTCCTCTAATGTCTTTGAAGGCTTCAGTGAGTGGCCCTTTGGACACAGTTGGTGAACAAAGTTGATCCACGAGTGGAGATGGGTCATGATCAGTTTTTCCCAGGGCATAAATTCACATCTATTTTTACTAAAGTTTTGGCAGACCAAGTAAAGCTTTGGTTTCTGAGCTAGCACCAAGACACAACTCCTCTGCAGCCGCCAAGATCTTCAGTCATGTCACCCTGGAGCTGCTGCTTGCAGGCATCTCTTCCTAAGCCAGTGCATTCAGAGGCTGGACCAGGCTCTGGAATGTTCAAGTGTCTGGAGACTTTTGTGGTGCCATTTTGAAATGTGCTATCTGCAAAGTAAAATGGGCAGAGGAGAAATCCACTTGTCACTGTTCATCTATTAAGAAATCTCGATGGTTGTAAGAGCAGTTACATCTTCCTCCACAATCACTCCCTGGGAAATATTCAGCAGGATGAGGGACAAAGGAATTCCTTGACTTCTTTCTAAATAAAATTGGCAAGTTTTTTTCTGATTACAGTGTAGATACACATAAATGGAAGAGGTGATAATTTTGTTGACCAGTTCCCATGTGATTGCTATTTGAGATTGTTGTAGAATCCCAATGTGTAGCCACAACTGTTTTGTTTTATCCTTGTGATTTTTTTTCTCTCACATGCTTTTTTCTTCATTTTCTTCTTAGAATATTGACACATGTTCATCCTACCTGAGGTTGCAGTTTTATTAAACACCTTTATAATCCGCCTTGTCACAACATCACTTTCAGTGAAAAGGCCCTGCATGTTATTTTAATCAGAGGTTGCATTTTATTCTTTTGAACTGTAAAATTGCAAGTGGAAAGACCAGCATAAAAACCCTGAGAATTAATTAGTTGCAAATGGGCTTCTTGGCACACAAGGAAAGGCTTCCATTTTACTGTTAATATAAGGAAAATATGATTAGAATTCATCAGGGGAAAAAAAAAAAAACCCTTAAACTGGTATAGTTCATTTGAGCTGTATTGGGCAAGAATAGGAGTTCCTTCTGTGGAAGATGCTTACCTGAAGTTTAAAATATGTGCCCCTTAACACATGGCTCCTAATTATTTTCTGCAGAGTCTTTTTGAAGCAAATTGTCATGTAGCCGAGGGTGAATGGGTTTGCTCCTTGATTTTGTACCCAAACAGCAGTACTGGGTGGGTATCCACTATGTGTTAAAGTGTCTCTCCAGGTCTTCTAGCTCTCTCAGTTGTCAGAAATAATAGAAAAAAAAAAAAAAAGAAAAAAGAAAGGAGAAAACCAAAAAAGCCCCCAAACAAACAAATAAAACCCCCACAACCACAAAAACAGAAACCAGAGGGAGAGTTCTCCACATGGGGACCACCCCTGCATCCAGCAGTGAGCTGAGGGCCCAAGGGCCCCATGCCAGGGCTGTTTATTTAAGAGCAGTGGTACACATCCCTCAGGCAGGTGTCAGATTTGAAAATCCCTGGTCTTCACACCACTTCGTGGCAGCACATTCTTCAGAGCCCACTGGATTTATTATCCTTGTTGCCCCTTTCTTTCCTTGAAACATGGGGAAAAGCAATCTGTTTGCCTTTGTCCTCACCCTGCAAGTTTTGCCAGGGCCCTGAGCCCTGTTTGTGTAGATGTGCTTGTAAGGGCAAGACCTCTATCATGACTTAATGCTGGCAATGGGACAATACTATCAGAAGCCTTTTTGGGGCTATTAACTGAGGCTGTGTGTTCTGCCATCCAGAGAGCAGATTAATTCCCAGGCAGTGGTCTTGTTTTCTTCATTCACGGTGTGAATGCACTGTTTTGGTGGGTTAATTATCTGTATGTAGCAAGGAACAAAGGTCAGGGATGTGTGCTGATATTCTGAATGAAAGAGAATTTTCGAAGTAATTGCTGAGAAAAGTCAGGAGTTAAGAAAACAAGCTGGACTTTGGGCTCGTGAAGACAATATTCATTCCTCTTCTGCCTTCTGAGATGCTGCTTCTGAAAAGGTCATTAAAAATAAAAAAAGCTTGTGTTAATAAACACAATGTTCCTGATGTCAGGAGACATGAAAATACCGTGAAGAACACTGTCTCTCCATTCCTGCTGTTCGAGCTGTAGTTGTTTGTTGTGGCTATGAGCAAGCAGAACTCAGGGAATTAATGAGCTGCTGCCTTGTTAAGCATGGCAGAATTTAATGGAAATGTGTCCTTAATTTTCTGGGAGCCTGTTTTTTACTTCCTCTCTTATCCTTGCTAAGGAGGTATTTGTTAACTCACTAGTCATGCATCATATAGGGAGAGGGAGATGTCTGAAGAGGGATGCAGGTCTGACGTCTCCCTGTTCATAATGGGAATTGTTTTCCAGCCTGGTATCCTGTTGCAATGTGTTTGCTACTTAGAAGCAGATATGCAGCATTTCACTTTGGCTTGCTTTTCACATAGCTGTGCACATGTCAGAGTGCATGGATTGGGGTCTTCAGAGAATTGGCCCGTTCATTACCAATTAAAACCAGAAATTACACAGCTTTTGCCCTGGTTTAAGGTGGCATCTCTGAGAAGTGCCTTTGAAAACACTGTCTTAAACAGCTCAATCTTTTGATGAAAACTTGAAGACTGAAAGCTCTATGTTAATTAGTGGAGCAGCAAATCAATAAACGTATCACGGTTGCTTCATCCACTGTCCAAATAAATGAGTTCAGTATTTTACATCTGCATTTCCCTTCTTTACCCTTCACCCCACTGAGATAAAGCATTTCAGATCTTCACTGCACTTGCAGCTGTATGAAGGACAAATTAAAAACTGCTGCTTTCTGTGAAACAGACTGATGTATTAGAGAATTTCTTTCCAAAAATGACTTTTGTTGGAACAGGCTGATAAAGTAATCTATTTTAGATCCATCTTTGCAAATAGGTCCTGCTGAAAAGGCTGACTGCTAAGACTGTTTGGCTCTCTGAATGAATCTTGCTTTCAAAAAGTGTTTAAAGGTTTAAGCTTAGCCCTAGACTTCAATTTCCGAAAGCTTTTGGACTTCAGACAGTGAGCTTAACTAGCCTCTAGAATAACATGAGAGGTAGCAAAACGTCTAGAACATCTATTGAAAAAGCCTCTAATATATCTAAGTGCCCAATTTATCTCTGGACTTAATGTTAAAACTGGTGGAATTTTTAAATAAGGAAAAAGTTCTTCTAAAATATAATCATAAGCTGCTCTAAAACACTGCTCTGAACCAACTGGGACAGATATAGTTTCTTACATACCTATTTTGCAGTAAGATATGCTGCTTGAGGGGATGATTTACTGTTTCTGTCAAAAGGAGCTGCAGTTCCTGTTGCAAAATTGTTAGAGGCTGAGTCTAAGGGGATTAGCAGATTTTAAGTATAAGCTTTTTAGTGTGTCATTTGGTTAATTTATGGTACTTCTTCTAGTGTCTGTGGAAATGGTCTACTTTCTAATATGGTACCACAGATACTTTTATAGAGAATTTTAATTGCCTTGCAGTTAGCATTTTTAACTCTCTTCTAACCCCTCCTTCCCTCATTCCTTTCCAGAAGTGAGGAGTCCTGTTTCACTCCAATTTATCTACTTTATCCTTACTACTCCTGCACTGTAACACACCCATGGGTTAGATGTGGGGATTGGAATAAGCAGGTTTGTCAGTCTTCTGAGCAAATGTCTTCCTTCCATGTTTCCCTTCCCATAACCATAAGGAGGCCACAGAGGACTTGCCGAGATGTGGCCACATGAAAACAGTTGTCATGTTTCTGTGCCATTTTCATTTGCATCAAAAGGGAAAGAAACGAGTTTGTCATCATTTATCCCCACAATTCTTCAGTCAAATTTGTTCTGCTGTGATGACTGCTTAATCTAAAATGTGATTTAAGTGGATTTTTCAGCTTCTGGTTGCACCTTTTGAGTTAGTTATTTCATAACCTGGCACAAGACCCCAGCGGGTGTCAGAATCCTGGCCTTCCTTCCTTTCCCTGTGGTTTTTCCAAATAACCTCTTTGGGTGCCCAGCACTTCCCATGGGGCATTCTCTTTTTTCTTTTTTTATTTTTTCCAATAGTTTTTGATGGCGTCTGTTCTGTTGTCAGCTCTGTATTTGTCACTATAAAGAAAACTGAGCCCTTCTGGACAAGGCTGTTGCCTTTTGCCCCCCTCTTGTCCCTCCCAGTCCTCTGGGTCATTGCTCATTTCAGGAGAGGTGGTGTTTTGAGGTGTTAATTAATACTTACATTGTATTGTCCTGTGTTTCTCAGGCCCACCCTACCTAGTCCCTTTCTGGGATTATAAATGATGGTGTTGTGAATCCCAGTTTTCCTTGGGAAGTTCGAGTTACAAGACCAAGCTGGCATCAAATTACCTGTGTGTGTCCTTATCACAGAAGGTTATTGGTGAAATTAATTTCCTTCTTATAGTCTCCAATTAAAATACAGTTTATCATGATGTACTTTATTGTGACTCACATGAAAAGGCTATAATGGATTATTTTTCAGCAGGTGGAAATGCTATTTGTAAGGCTTTGGGTGATTTCATGTGGCACTGCTTATACATATGGGAGGAGAAAGAAAATTCTTGATCAGTTGATGGATTATTTCTAAATTGTCTTTGTCCTTAATGTTTCAGTTGCTAATAATGATTTATAATGCTTGACCGTTTTCTCCTCCTTTAGGAACAGATTTTAAAAATTGCTGTATTTGAATGTTCTGTTCCAAAAAATATCGGGTTTGGGATTTTTTTCAGCCCTTTTATTGTCTTGTTCTGTTCTACGCATAGACACAATGTCGTGCTATGAAGGATAACCTTGAGAGCTGCAGTGTCACTGGTGACTGTGACTGTATTTGTACAACCTGAGGAAAGCTCAGTGTAATTATTAGCTATCAGGGAATATTACTCTGGCACTAATAACTATTTCAGAAGTAATAAAATTTCCAAGGATAATAGGGGCTGTTTCCTATTCAGATTTTTAATTTGCTAAAGCAACTATCAAGTCTGCCCTTCACAAGCACCTGAATGCATGTTTGAATCCATTCTTTCAAGAGACATATCTAAATAACTCCTTATTTTTGAGGTTATTCTCAAGTGTTATACGTGTCAAGTACCTAAGTTTTAATATTAGGAGAATCACTTAAGTTTTGAAGTGTTTCAATGCCAGTTTGACAGATGTGCTTGACAATCCCAAATCAATTTCGGTCAGATTAGAAGAATTTGACAGGTTTAGCTGTTGATGGCAGGGGTGGGACCACTTTGCTTCAGTTGTTCTGCCCAGCTATTCTAATTAATCTCCACCTAATTTAAAGAAATTACTTACTGTATCCGATAATGAGTTAATTTGTAATTCAATTAGCGGCGCCATTTGCAAGCCTTTAATGTGAGCAAAAACACCTGCTGAACTGCTCGGCCTGAGTGACACCTGGGAGGGGACAAGATGGATCTCTGTCCCCTGGCATGCCCAGGAGGACAAGGCCAGGTCACTGCTGCCCACAAAGGTGGGCTGGCACCACCTGCCCCAAATACAGCACATTTGGACTCCTTCGAAGTGGCTGTCCAGTGGTGTGGCCAGGAGGGGGTTTGTTGTGGTTATTTTTTTCCTGCAGTGTTCTGTATTTGGTCCTGGTGTAAATTGACAGAACTGTAAGGTTTAGGACGTGCCAATCCTTGTGGGTTGTTTTGGCCCAGCTGTTGGCCAGGAAGTGCTCTTGCTCTCCTGCGGTGCCAAATTATCATATTGCTTCTCCACAGCCACTTTTCCCACACCCCAGGGGCTGTGGAGATTTCAGGTGGCCATTTAGCAAAGACAATAGGTCAATTTTAAATTTTGATAAAATAATTTTTTTTAATTTATTTGTTTGTTTGTTTATTTGGTCTCTAATGCCAGTGAAAATTTAAGGATGTACCACAGACTTTGGATTTTTAACTATGCTCTGAAAGTTTGGGGAGTCTGGGAAAGAATTAAATAGGTGAATTTATTGGTGGAATGATATTTTTGAGCTGTAATCTTGGCTAGACTGCCTTGCTAATATTTTTTTTTATCTTAAAGAGAAAGGAGAGGTTTGGTTTTGAGAAGTTTACAATGAGAATGCTGATAAACAGCTCCATTAAAAAAAAAAAAAATAACCCACTCCCAAACAACCCAACCAAACACCCCACCAAACAGTCTGCAGATCAGTCACTTTCTAAAACTGTTTTACACCTGATGCTGTAATTAGTTGAAAAATGGAAACATGTTCCTTAGCTTTGCAAAGCTGTAGTGCAGTGAGCAAGGTGGCTATAAAGGAACAAATTACACAAATTACCCAACTGGCCCTTGTAAAATAGAACTTTTGGGGGTGGTTGTGACAAGGTGATCTAAAATGTATAGAGTGACCAGAGTAGAAAAATCAGGTCTGCAGAAAAGTGGCACGACAGGAAGGGTGACAGAGGGTGGCATAACACTTAGTTCACTGGGAAAGGAAAGGACAGAGGAGGAAAAAGAGATCAAGTGTCTGTATTTCCTACTAGACTGCGACTCAGGGTGGGATTTAAGCCAAATGACCAGATTTAATGCTTCTAATCACTTTTTTATTCTGCGGTTCTTTTTTTCCCCCTCCATGACTAGCACCATTTAAGAAAAGACTTAACAGGCCAATGTTCATCTTAATTATGCTCTTTCAGGTTTGTGCACGCTCACAATGCCAAGCATTGAAGGCAGTCCAAATTTTTCCTGCCTTTGGCAGAAGGAACTAGATGCCTGCTCCTAACACTTATATCCTATGTGCTGAATGTCACAGCCCCATTGAAGTAAGAGTGGAAATGTTCAAAGGAGGTTATAGCTTCTGAATATTTTAGATGTTTAGAATCACAAATAGAGGAAGGTAAAGCAGAGTTCGGCTGCCAGTTGAAGACTACTGATATATGAATCCCTTTTACTTGAGGGTTGCTGGTTCTTGGCAGTGTGGGTACAGGACTGCAGTGAGTCCTAAACACACACACCTGTGGTATCTGCATTCAGAATTACACTGGGTGCCTCTTACAGCTTTTTTTTTTGAACGAGCATCAATGCAAAGTGACAACCACTGTTGTATTTGGTTGGTTTTAGAGTGTTGTAGAGATTTGGAGGTTTTTGTTGTAATGTGGTTCCTGGGAACTGAAGCTGCTGTAAGGCCAGTCGCTGGCTCCTGTTATTTGTCTCCATGACTGGAAGACCCTTCCTCTGTGGTGTGCTTTGAGAGCTCTTTATTTGTGGCATTTATGAACAGTAAACATAAATATCCTAAAATTTTACCACTAAAATTTACATTAATTAATTAAATAACTGGGCAATGCAATTAAAATCACGCAGTCTCTTTTTTTTTTTTTTTTTTTTTTTTTGTCACTGACTTTTATGACTTGCTGTTATTTCCATATTCCTGAAATATGAGTTTCTAAATTGGAATGCAATATTTAGAAATACATTTCCCTTGGTGTGCAACTCAAGATGACATTAGCCCCACTAATTTAATGTCAGCTAAGAGCTCCTCTTGAACAACTTAACTCTGATCCATTTCATAGTTCCAGCCAGGATTCTCTTTTCATATGGTCGTGTTAAACATATTCTTGGGTTATTGCCAGTTTATCAGGTCACTGTACTGTGACCAATTTACCTACTCACTTTTTCATCTCACTGCTGAAATAATCTTTGTGCCCTCAGCACTTTCACAGGTGTTTCCAGCTGTATGTGCCTCGTTTTTGAACTGCATCAAACCTGAACCCTTCAGGACTCCACTTACTCAAATCTGGTTTGCTGATGTTGCCTGTATCTGGTAGAAGCTGTACAACTGTTAAGTCTTAAAATTTAGAGTGGATTTGTGTAGTTCATTAATGTGTCCATTATAAAGATCTTTAATTATGTTGTGAACATCTGAGCTGAGATAATCCCATGGTAAAAGGCTAGCTTGTATCATTATTTTTGCCCTTATCGGTCAGGTCTTTGGCCTTCTGCACTTGAAAAGCAGAGGGAGAATTTTTCCAACTCAAATGCACTTGTTATCAAATACTTTGATAATCCCATGCTAACTTTGAAGTTATTTTGTCTGGTGTTTATGTGAGACAATTACTTCCACAGGATCGTGGGATAATTCAGGTTCAAAGGGACCCCTACTCCAACCTCCTCCATGCTGTGTTAGATGTGAGACAAGGCTGCTCAGGGCATTAACCAGGCAGACCTTGAAAACTTTCAAGTGTGGAAACTGCACAGCCTGTCTGGGTCCCCTTTTCTCTGTCTTCGTGGTGAAAAGGCTTCTCTTATCTCTTTCACCTTCAGACAGTTTTTGTGAATATCTGCAGCGTTTGAAGTTAAGGGAATTTTTTCATAGGCTTTATTAAGTTGGCCTAGGTTATTGCTTTAAAAATGTTAGTAAGTGATGGGACAACGTATAGTTATTAAATCAATGCAGATCTGAACAGGAAGGGTTTTGTACAAACTTTCTGGTCTGACACAGAAGAGAGTTTTGTTGCAAAAATATTTTCCATTCTAAACTGAAGAACTGCGATGTTTTCCAGGCAAATGAAATCTTTTAATATACTTTTCTGTAACAAGGTAATATTTTGCATCTTCAGAACAGACATCTGAGTGGATGAAGGCTGCTGATGGCAGTTGTCACTGTGCAGTGAGTAGATGCTCCAAGTCTAGTTATCACAAAAAGCACGCTGGGTTAGACAGCATCAGTTTGTGCTTCAGTTGGCAGAAAAGCTGTGCTGTCCCTGGGGAGCCCGATCCAAGGCAGAAGGAAAGCTTTTCCAGAGCTGAGCTCTTTCTGTAGAGGAAATGACATCTGCTTGCATTGTTTTATACCTGTTCTGAGAGTCTCTGCTGAATAGTCGTCTGCATCGGCATCCGAGGCTGCCAACCCAACGTGCCTCACAAGCACTGCAATTTCCCTCTAATCCCTCCCGTGTGGATTGAGGCACACTCTCAGTGAATCACTGGGAAGAAGGATGGGAACTGTGTTGTTCTAGTGGAGGCACTTTAGGAGCAGATACCAAGAGTGGGGAATGATTCGTGCACTGATCATAACACAGTGTTCTAAAGTGCTGTCCCTTTGTCTCCCAGAGCAGACTTAAGGGAGTGCTTTGGTTTATTAAATGTCATTTATCCCTCAGCTCCTTTAGTTCTTCCCAATCTCCTCTTCCTTCTAGTGCTGAGGAAAACACAAGTCCACCCTGGACAATACTTGGTGGGTTCTTTACTCAGCAGAAGTCCAGCAATGTCACTGAGACAGGGAGCCAAATTCCACACAGCAGATAACTGTCCATAATGATAGACTTCAAACTATTCAAGCTTCAAATTGCAATTGCTGTTTATAGCAACTTTAAAATACCGGTGTCCACATTTAAAACAGCAGCCCAGCTGTAGGGTGGATGTGAGGTATTTCAGTGTGGGCCTTTGTTAGGATATATGAAGCTGTAAGGATGGCTGAAATGGATCCATTGGTCTGCTAGCTTGAACACTTTAAGTCTTAGTGTAAAGCCCAAAGTCTTTGTTTTAAAATGTGTGATTCCCAGCGCTGTTGCTGCGCTAGGTCAGGTGAAGTCTCCATCCAGCTTGTGTCTTATTTCAAACTGTGGGCATTTGAGGCTACTCTAAGGAAAGAGCATTTAAAAAGGTGTGAAGCTGAGGATATTTTTCCTAGTATACCTCCAATCTAAAGACTCCCTGGGGCAGAATGCATTAGCAACTGTTCTGGAACGTGTCAAGATGGCACACTGATGTGCCTGGGCTCATTTTGATGACTAGTTAGATAAATACAGTGTTAAAATTGAACTAGTGTTTGTCATCTCTTCTACCCTAATAGTTTCTTTCAAAGTTTATCTGATAAATTGCATTCAATCTAGGAAATTCAGCCTGATAGTTAAACTGTAAAAATCTCAAGAATGAGAATGTTCAGCTAAGTGGCACACATAACCTAAATCCGGTCCTTTCCCAATAGTACACATTAATTATTATTTAGGTATTTAAATACGGTCTTAGTGTTGCGAGTTAGCTGCAAAAAAATGCAGCTTGTCTTTGGAAGACTCATCCAGTTGTTCTTTTTTATTGTTTCCATCACTATAGGGCAGAGTTAAGGCTGTTTGGATGGCCTCAACTGTAATTATGCTGTTGCAAGAAATTTATGAAATGTTTACATGCATATAATACATTGTATATTAACTTCATTAACCCTAATGTGCTTTGGATCTGGTCCAACATTGATGTGTTGCTGAATTTGTAAAATGCTTTGGGATACTTCAGATAAAAGGCACTGTGATAAAGTGGGAGTTAGTAATTACCATAAGCATGAGGAAGTGGGTTTATTTGACTCTAGCCATTGACCCATAACTCTTGGAAAGAAATTGAAAACGAAATGACAGAGACTGCAGAGTAGGATCCCATCAGAAATTCTATGCAGTTTCCTAGTGTCTAATCTAACTACCCAGTTCTGAAGGCAGAGGGTGAGACATTTCCATCTGGTTACAGTTAAACAAAGCGCCGAGTGTTTCTTTTCCCAACCTGCTCTTTGTGCTGATCTGTAAGCCCACCTGCAGCGTGGTGCAACCTCCAAAGCACCAGCCTGGCCAGCTGCAGTGTTCTAGAGACACTTCCATCCCTCAGAGCCCTCTTTCCTGTCAGCTGCCGTGACCATCCCCTCCCCTGTTGCCTTGGCACTGGGATGCACATGACGCACAGCCTTTGGTGATCTGGTGTTGGTGTTCACCTTCATGAAATTGCCCCACTGAGTGTTGGCAGGGCTGCAGGCTGACGTGGTCAGGGACCCAGCAGAACGGGAATATGCCAGGCTCCACACCTCGTGAAACCTGAGCATCACCCGTTTGGCTGCCAGCAGCGAGACTGGGTGAGCGAGAGACAAGGAGGATATATCCGGGGACTGACAGTACGTGTCCCACTGAAGCCAGGTCAGGAGGAATGCAGGTTTTGCTAAGTGCGTTTGTTACAGCTGAGGGGAGACCTCATCCCAGCTTCCTCATGAGGGGCAGGCACTCAGCTCTTCTCTGCAGTGACCGGTGACAGGACCTGAGGGAACGGCCTGGAGCCATGTCAGGAAGGTTATGTTGGGTATTAGGAAGAGGTTCTTCACCCAGAGGGTGATTGGGCACTGGAACCGGCTCCCCAACCCTGCCAGAGCTCACAGAGCATTTGGACAACATTCTTGGGCAAGTGGTAGAATTTTGGAGCTGTTCTGTGCAGAACAAGGAGCTGGGCTTTGGTCTTAGTTGAGTCCCTTCCAACCCAGGTATTCTGTGAGGTCAGTCTAAGGAGGGTGGGCACATTCCTTCTGAGATAAGGAAGGAAGAGAAAACTTGCCTGTCTAGTTAGTACTAGTCACCAACTACTAAGTACATCTTGTCCCTTTCTTGGGATTTATATTTGGGGGTTTAAGTCTTCTCTTTTTGCTTTTTGAACAGAAGATTGCTCAACTTCTGTATGCTCATATAGAAAATTCTACTGGAGATGATCCCAATGCTGTCAGTCACTGAACGCCATGAGAGCATAGCCAAGAGCTCTCTGGGCAGTAGGAGAAACATGGAAACGCTTACAGAGACTTGCATGAAACAGCTAAACAACTTTAAAATAATCATTGACTCTCCTGTTGACAATGGATAATGGTGAAAGAAACTTGGGAAAGAGGGCATGACCTCCAAAGACTTGAGAGCAGTGGTGCACTTTTGAGTGTAAAAGTGAAACATGCTACTGAAATCAGTCTCTCTCTGCAAATTCTGAAAATAAGGTCCTGGGGTGAGGTTTAGTTTCCATCCCTCTTGAAAGAATCCTGCTGTCTGTGAGTGAGGAACATGAATTCATCTGTCCTGCTGCGGGGTGCCCCTCTCCTGCCAAGTGGTGGTGGGTGTCCTGTAGACTGCAGTTCAGCTGTAGTGCTGTGCAGGGGCCTGAAGGCACCACAGACAAAAGGGCTGAACTTCCTCTCCATTCCCTGGTATTTAATGACTTTCCCATTGCATCAGAAATATTATTTATTGTATTTCCTGTATTGCATGGTAAATATTTGTCATGGTGAGTAATCCACGTGTATGTCATAGAAAAGGTCATAACAAATGTATGATTTGACAACAGAGTTATAAACCATCTCTTTCTTTCGGTGCCAGTTTTTGTGTACAAAAGCTACTTCTCACTGCTGCAGAGAGCACAGTGGAAGTCCCAAAAATGCAAATATCCTTAGTTAGAAGATGGATGTAAGAACCATCCCCATCATTTACAGGGTGGCTTTGTTTCTGGACAGAAAATGTCCTTAATGTATTTAAAAACAAAATAAAAAATCTCCTCGCAGCAAGGAGTTCAAACCCCCCTCTCCCAACGAGAAAGAAGTTAACTGTGCTGTGTGGCACTAGATATAATCTGCTTACAAAGAGGGCATATTTTAGCCAGTAAGGCAATTTATTTAGAAAAACAGACATATCAATCTAAGGTAATTACAAATTGCAACAGGAAAATTAAAATAAGTACCTCAGAGGCACTTGTTGTGTAAGGAATTTTCAAATAGAAACATACTGGGTGGAAAAATACAATATGTATTGTTTCTGTCCACAGTGCAGATTAGTTGCTGCATTAATATGCACTAATGTACATTTATGCACTCCTGCTAATCATATCCAGAGCACTTCTGAAGTAAATAGACTCACTGTGTTCCAGCTAGTCCTGTTGTACAAAGCACAGCACTAATCAAGCAAGTTATCTGTGCAATTAGGGAATAGAAATCATTGGGGACATCACATGTTATGATTTGTCTGCTCTATTTTTAGAGATCCTGAAATGCAAACAGATAATGAATTGTGTTAGTGGTAAATTTTTATTATTCCGTCTTGAAATTAGTGTTCGACAGGCACCCAAATGGCACATACTGTCAGAAATTGCTGCCTTCTTTGGTCCCTTCCCCCCTCCCACTCCCCATGCATGACGTGTTGTTGAAGCACCTAACTCTCCTTCCTTGCCAGAAAGGCAAGAATGGAGCTACTGTTAGGTCCTGAGCTGTCCTGGAGGCAGATGCTTTTCTCTGCCTTTCAGCACAGGGAAGGGAGGGATGGAGGGGACAAATCAGAGGGAGTCGGGGAAGCAAGTGCTCTGAGGTGTACAAAACACTCTGAAATGCCCCTTCTGAGGGAGAGTATCTCTGAGACTGTGGGAGGGAGGGCAGCTCTGGGCTGGGCATCAGGAGCCAAGAACCTGCTCTTTTTGTTTGACTAATCAGGACATCTCTGGCAGCCTGAGTGTTGTCATCCCTTTTGGAGCTCCAAAACTGGTGTAGAATAAAGGCTGTGACAGTGGAGGCCATCGGTGCAAACTGAGCACAGCTTGGCTGGGGTGGCCCAGGAGAGTGACAGTGACCAAACTAACTGATTTTTATGGAGTAGGAATTGTCTTTGCACGTGAGGAACAGCCATCTCTTTCACAAGTTTGCCTGAACCGTTCACATTTTGGGTAGAGTATAGGCTTGAATTCCCCAAATTACTTTTTGAGGCTTCTTTTGTATTCTTCTTGCCATTTTTAGCCTCAGAAAACTTTTCTTAGAGAACCACATCTAAGGTATGTCATTTGGGAGGATGCAGCACCACACTGGTTCTGGAAATCAGTAACCAAAACGTGATCCACGCGTGTAGGAACAGAGGAGATGTGGTCTGAACCAGGAAGAAAACTCACATAGTTAATATTTTTTCAAGCAGAATTTATTGAATGGAGAAATTTAATCAAATATCCTTCGTCTTTCAGACAAGACTGTGCACAGCCATGATGGAAAAGTAGCAAACAAGACAGGAAGTGCCTTATCAAAGTCTTAGAGGGAGATAAATGCACAAGCAGAGAAGGATCTGGCCCACAATATGTGTAAATTCAGCTTTTCTTTATCATAATGTATCACTTGTTTCCCATAAAGTAATGTAAAATTCTGTCAAGTGAAAGGTGACCACTAGCCGTTTTTAATCCAAGTGTTGATATGAGGATGCAGAATGTGCAGAGTGAACTGTTCCATCCCTCTGGGGAAGGGGGGGAAACTTGTAAATATGAATAGTTTTGAAGACTGGATACATCTCACTTGTTTTTACAGGTTGAAAAATAACCTACATATATTTGAAGGCACTTTATTTTCTCTGAATTAGCTGCTTTATCTGGAAGTGATATAAGACATGTGAGGTCTTTCTGGGGGGTGGAGGATTGGTGTCAGGGTGCCACAAATAGAGCCCTCAAATAGCCAGGCCTAGGAGCTCTGAATAAAGGGCAGTTGTTAGAGGTGCAGAGGTGGATGTGGACAGCAGGAATTTATCCCCAGTTAGCTCAGAAAGAAAGCCCTCCTGGCCCGTGGGTATTGAGCAGTGCATCCCCAGCGTGCCTGCTGGCAGGTCATCTATCCATTGCAGACGGATTGCTGCAGGAAGGAGAAGCTCTCACTCAAAATATGGTTCTCTTGTGGCAAGATGCACAGCAGCTTGGAGCTGACCAGATTTATCAACTGCCAAAAAAGTAGTTGGCGTGTTTGATCATCTCCCTCCACTCTTTCCTCAGATTCCTCTGAGTATGGGTATCAGATTTATTTTTTTTCAGGGTGTTTGAATAAAGGGGGTTTGTTTTTTACAGAGTTTCAGTAGCAGATAAATCAAAAGTTGTAGTCCTGATGGGCAAGGAGGTGACACTGCAGCCAGCCATGGGGTTTGAGCCACAGCCTGTGGAAATCATCTGCAGGTAAAGGTGAAACACGTTCACACTGCAGAGAAAGGGAAAACAGAACTGAGCAAAGTTGGTGAAAACTAAAAAGGAGTAAGGGTTGCAGATGTTGGGCAGACTGAACGAGACAAACTGTGCTGTCTGTTCAGTGCCTCTTTCTCTTCATATTTCTTTGTTCACATTCATTTTCTTACGAGGTTATTTTCAAAATGAAAATCCTGGGATTTGTTAAAGTGAAAGGAAATAAATTTATTACTGTGTTTTCAATATTGCTGTGGGTCTGCTATTGGGGTGCTATAATTTATAACCAGTAGCATTTCTTGGCATCTCTCCATTGTTTGATATTAACTAAATGAAAAATTCAGATTGTAAATATTAATCTGAACTACAGCTGTTTCAAAAAGAGAAAAGACCTCCAATTTCAACCTACAGACCTTATAGGTGGAGTATCTTGCTTTGGAAGGAGGGATATAAAAAAAAGGAAAAAAAACAAAGCAACAAAATAAAGCAAAAACAAACATACCAAAGCCAACTGCACTCCCCAAAATTAAACCCACTCCCTCCAGGGGGTTTCAGGAAGGTGTAGCCCCCAAGGCCCTGGCTCAGTGAAGTGCTGCAGCACCTGCTTGGTTTCCAGGGGCTGTGCCTCTTCCAGCATCAATAACTGAGCACTTAGAGCACTGATCGAGCAACTTGTTCATTCCAGGCAAGATTAACTTCAGCTGATCATATCTGTAGCAGCTTCTGTCTCCCTTAGAGCTTCTTCCACTCCCTTGAACAGAAAACAAAAAGAATGCTTCTTGATACCCCTGTGGAGACTGGATTGGGGTTTCTCTGGAAATGTTACCCTGCTGTTTGTATAGGACCTGCTTACAGATGGGGTGATCAGCAGTGCCTTTGTGTATGCTGTTCTAGCCAGCAGCGTCAGAAGGTCGTCTCTTTTCTCTTAATTAAAAAAAAGGGGGGAGAAGAGTTTTTAATAACTCAATTTTAAAAAGACATCTACTTTATGGTACATCTACCATTCAGTGGTGCTTTGTCATACAATTCAGTATGTCCCTATAAAACTCAGTGCCAAAGCACAGAAGGGGATGACAAAACCCTTTCAGTCCAGAAGCACAGCTGGGCCACAGCTCTGGTGCCTTGCAGAGAATCAGAGCTCTCTGGAATTCACCCTTGGATTGTCACCTACTCCCAAATACGGGCCTTGGATGTGGGCCTCAACCTCCACGGGATGGGATAAGCTTGGTAATTTGGGGAGAGAACTGAGTGCTTGTCTGAACAGCAGCTGCTCTGTCGAGGGGATCGTGTAAAATCTGGCTGGATTTTGGCGACTCCAGTATTTCAGTACTTTGTCACAACACCAGGGCACAGCCAGTTCCTCTGGATCCTATTTTTTTAAATGGAATATCTTCTCTTCGCTTCTAGTCTTCTTCCCACATATCCTCTTCCTTCAGTTACCAGGTGAAAAGCCAAGACTGTTGCAAAGCTAATGAAGCATCCTTTCCGTGCTGGGCCCTCACTGGTGTCTGCAGCTTGTGGTTTTAATGGGCAGGGTGACAGAGAATAGAGGCCAGGGGCAGGGCTCAGTGCCCAAGTTTGCCCCAGGATCACTATCAGTGCACTGCTAGTTCAAAAACTAGTAAAATAAATCTATAAGAGGGGCATTTTTTTGAGTAGCTGACAGCAACCTGTTTTTGCCAAAAAAATGTCAGTTCAGGAAATGAAGTCAGATGAAGAAAATGAAAGTTTACAGGTGCCGTGGCCAAGTAAGTGCATTCCTTTCCACCTGAATCCAAGTTATGTGGATCCCCATGTTCAAAAGCATGAAATATAATTGTGGCTAATGCTCACACAACACCTTGGATGCAGACAGACAACAATTTTTAGGTTTTGAGACACTTGAAGATGTGATTTTTTTTGTTCCTGTGGTTGCTGAAGTGGTCTGTCTCATTTCTTGGATCATCCCTGTACAACATTTCTGAGCAGGCATCAGAGGATTTGCAAGGCAATGCAAAATGACACTGGAGATACCAGTCCCAAACAAAGACAGGTGAATGTATGATAGATACCAAAAGGTCAAATTCTGCACTGACATTTACCAAGACGTCTCTATAGGTCTTTATTTTTTTTTTTTCTGTTATCCCGGTGCTTACATTTCATATTCATGTTGTCTAGATTCTACAGTTCTCACCCCCAAGCAGACCTCTTATTTTAACCATCTCTTTATACCTGTCCTCCTCTATGTGTGCCCATATCTTAAAATGATTGCTATGTACCTCACTATACATTCATATGAAGTTATTTTATGTGTTTTTCTTAAAGGCAAACCACAGAAGCAGAAGTAGGTAGTCTCATAAATCCCAAGTTCTGGCCCTTTCTGGATACCATGAAGTTAAAAGAAATTTTGCCCCATTTTCTAATAGCAGCTAGATAAAACCAAGATATTAACTGTAAAATAACCAGGAGACCAAGCTTATCCTTAAATGAAGAATTTCTGAAGGCCAGGGAATAGTTGGTCTGAATCCTGAACTTTACTCTCTGGATTTGTGAATGCATCAGTAACTTACATTTCTCATTGCTGCCTGCAGATCGTGGGATAAGACAGCTTTGAGGGTCTCCAAGTCCACTGTGGTCTCATACTGACAGCAATTTAAAAGGTGGTGTTTGAAGAACTTAAAGATGACAAAGTTAAGGTCCAATTTGTTTGGAAATGCTAAAGTTCTTTGTGCCCCCTCAGTTCTACATCCTTGTTCATGCTCTAAAACACAGTGTTTCAAGTATTTGATAATTTATATCAATGTGCCACTTCTATTTCTTTCTGAATCTGAGTGTCTGCCATGGGTTGTAAAGGGATCTGGCAAAATAGAAGGGATTTTTAAAACTCGGTGCTATTTAAGGTTGTTGAGGGGCACTCACCTTGTCAGAGCTTCCTCTGTGATGGGCAATTGCCTAACAGGGTCTTTTGTACAGGCAGTGTGTTGGAAGCATTACTGTCACCTCCTGTATCTTCCCTTAAGTTAAATCAGAAGGACATATCTGGCCATTAAAATGTAACATCTACAAAAATGGTGCGAACTGCTTGTGAAGTTCCATGTGAAACAACTTCAGTTAAAGGTATTTCTGAGCTTTTTTTTTTCTTCTATTGTAAGCCCTGAGCCCTTGCCCTCGACCAGAACATGATTGTAAATTAAATGTATTCATAGACGCTGCAAGACAAGACAATGCAAGACATGACAATGAGGTTGGAATGATCCTGTGGTAATTGCACCGCTCATAGCAAGAAACCCAAATTTTCTTTTTTTCTTTTCTACCCTTTTGTACGTTACTTGGTTCATCAGCAAAAATCTGGGTCACACAGAGCTGGCGTTCATGGGGTTTTTAAAAACATTCCAGAGTTAACAGAGCCGTAAGAAATTTGAAGCATTCTTCTTGTAGTAATATTGCTAATCATAAAATGATGTGTGATTAAGTGCAAATTAAGTAGTAAAACAAAATAACTGAGTGAATAAAAAGATCATTAAACTGAACATAAGGTGATATTAGGAGCATAAAACCGCTGAGGAACAAGTTTATATCAGAGTAACAAATAGGTTCTCTAATCTGAGATCTGTATCTCTCAGCTTGTACTCAAAAGGCACTTCCTCTCTTTTAAGGGAAGCGGGTCTTTAAGTACTCAGAATGCAGGAGCAAGTTTCCCTTCTTGTCAGTCTGCATGAGGCAAACACGATTGGGAAAGCGATTACAAAGAAATAAAAGGATATTTGAAGTGTCAGTGATGACAAAGTACGATCCAATTCTGCTGCTGGTCTTTTTAAGTAGAGTGGTAAAACTGCATTTTTATGTAAAGTGACTTTCCCCTTTTGGTTCATCTCCCTTTTTAAAGTGCATATGGAGAATAACTCGTTCCACTGCTGTTGCCTCCTTTCACGGATGAGTTTTGATCAGAACTAAGCTTTTGATGTCAGGTAACGTTTATTCTATTTCATTGGAAATAGTTACGTGATCTCTGTCAAAGAGCAAGCGCTTCGCCTATCCTCCATCTGCAACCTTCCTTTTAGAATTAGCCCTGGGCGCTCACCAGCCTCATCTCTGAACTGCTGCATCCCAACACGCTTTTTGTTCCACCTGTGAATTGTGCGAGTGCACACCTTTGTGTACATACAGCAGCTCTGTAGTTTTGTCTCCTCCTTCAGTGGATTCTTTGTGCCATTCCCATGATGCCTATTTTTTTTTTTTTTTTTTTTTGTACAATGCAGCTTGCTTCACTCACAATGTGCTGCAGCTCGTGTGTTGACTCTCATGTGTTGACTCATGAGAGTCAACTTTTCTCTGATTTTAGTTTTTCACGACTCCACATCATTCTTAAATAAGACTTTATTTGGCATGACACTGCATTTTTATTGTAAAAGGAAGAATAGGACAAGTAACACACTTTAAAATTATAAATAACGAAGTAGAATATAGAAAAAAAGACAAGTTTGTTTAGGTACTTCAGTTAAACCAGCAACAGACTGTCCCACTGATAACATATCAAATGTAAAAATTGTGGACCTGTATTTTAGAGAAAAAACTGTATTTTAGATTTTAGGTCACTAAAGAATAATATTGCCGAGGATTAGATTTGCATCCAAAAGGTACCATAGGTCTTGGTGAGGGAAACAGAATTATAAAGCTCAAGTAGCTCTGCATAACTGCAAACCAGATGCTACAGCACACTTCTGATCTAACCACTCAGCCAACATCCACATTGGAAATGGAAATAGTTTTCAGGAGAGGAGTTAGGTTCATCCATCCATTCTCTCTGAACAAATACAATTGTCTGTGCTTGCCTCCCTCATTGTCCTCATCCCATGAACTTACATGTATGAGGGACAGATTTTTTCTGTGTGTAGGGAAGCAGGGCTTATTGCTGGCTTCTCCAACTTGGAAGCTTCTGTCTGTAACAATTTCACCAACAATGAGGATGTTTATTGAGTGGAAACCCACTAGAGGCTGGGCATTTCAATTAGAGAACATCACTCCTTGCCAGAGCCTACCACAGCAGATGTCTCATTCTCTAATACAGTACTGAATTCTTCCTGACATTTAAATTTTCGTCATGGCAATGCTGTGCTGCAGATATGGAGGCAAACTAAATTAATCTGCTGTGCTTTAAGGGGAGGAGAAAGGGTTTGAGTCTTTATGCATGTGTGTGTGAAGAATATGGCATGACAAACAGCAAAACTCTTGATGGCTTTGTTACGGCTGTTGTTTGTTTTTTAAGTAGTAGAGAAGTATTCTGAAGACATATGGAAATGCAAAAAAGTCTTAAGAAATGAGAACTATCTGATGGGATATGTGAAGAAAAGCAGGTGTGCTGTGTGGGAGGGCAGTGGAATAGCCTCCAGGACTTTATTTGTGAGAATGTCCTTTATCTCGGTCTTCCTCCAGCAGACATGTGGCAAAACTGCCTTTTTAAAAGTGGATCAAAGAATGCTACCAGTACATTCATCTCATCTCCCGTTTATCCTTCCATGTCTGTCATACAACCCATTTATTTTAGGCTCCAAGGAAAGCAGAGAAATTAAATTTTCTGCCAACTTGATTTCAATGCCATCTTCCTTTGTTTCAGATTAATTGGTGCACAGTGTGATGTTCTTAAATAAGCTGTTATCTAATGCAGTGGAAGTGATGGAGAGGCCAGGGGAGACCTGACAGTGACAGTACAGCTGCTCCCTTGTCAGAGTGCTGTGGCTTTTCAGGTGTGACTTGTGGTCTTCAGCTTCTCTTCAGTAAATCACTGATGGTCCCAAGACCAAATAAATTCAGTGGACGTAGGCACAGAAACATAATGTCATTTCGTACTAAAATTTACCCAAGTCATCAGAAAGAAAAACTTTCCCAGTGTTACTTAGGTGCTCTGTGCTCCTTTAAGGTTATTTCTCATATCGTGGGCATGCTGAGATGCATGATCTTGCAAATCATTTGAGACCTGGGTTGTGCTTTCCTGAAGCTATTCAAACAGTCTCCTGAAATTTCCCTCTCAGATAATTTTTTTTTTAATGGAAGCATGTTAAAAAAGTACTGGCTTCTGTTTACTTGAAGGTGAAGAGCGATTAGCTGGACATTTTCACTCAAAAAGGGAATAGTCTCTTTTTTAAAATCACAGTTCAAGCAGCCTTGCTCTTATTAGATCCTTTTGGCAAAAGCTCAGTTACCACGTCTCTAGGAGGATCAATGAGGACCAGTGAGGGTGGAGAAGGGGCAGAGTAATGATGAGAGAACAGCTAGAAATTAGGGCCCACAGAAATGTGGGAGATTCGTCTCATCCAGGTCTGCCTTTGGATCCATCTCTGTTCCTGATGAAATCGGTGGCATGGCTCCCACTTCCTGCAAAGGCATGAGAAGGAATGCTGAGCCCACAGTGCTGTCTGCTTTCTTGGGATACATGTTTTGGAGGTGAAGAGGAATGGAAAATCATCAAACGCTCTGTCAGCAATTGCATAATTGAGTGTTTGTCCTCTGCTGTGGGAGCTGCAGATGAGAGCCGGTGCCTCAGCTCACTGCAGGTCCATCACTGCCCTTCTGCACACCTCTTGGTAAAGATGGGGAACAGACCTTCCAGGACAGATGTGCTAAAAGAAACATAATAACTGCACTCATCTATATCCGTGGATTTTATGAATGATATATTGGAAAGAGCGTTAAATACCAACAGGAGTCCAAGTACGAAGCCGGCATTGTTTCTGTTCCAAGCTCGCAGATGGATAATTCACTCGGCAAGAGATTTTCATTACCAACATTTCAAGCAATCCTGTTTGCCTTGGACCAGCTTTTTTAAAAAGAGAAAAAAAAATCTTAACTTCTTGTATCTGAAAGTTTTGATTTCTTTTGGATAGAGTTTAAAGAGAGGAAGCAAAGAAACAAGCTGCCTGAGGAATTTCCCCCCCCCCAACTCCTTAAATGACTGAGAGAACACAGAGTCTTTGTTAAATCCAGTTAAACTGGAAAGTGGCAACTGAAGGTTGGATGGCAATGAGTCTTTCATAAGATGTCTGCTATGCTATGGAAGTCAGTGCCACAAGATTTCATTCTAGCTAGAAATTTAAAAAAAAAATAAAAAGAAAACGGTTGAAGCATTAATAATATTTTAAATACTTTTTCCAAAAAGAAAACTTTAAAAGACATCTGAGTCTTTGTAGTATAAGTGCTTTCTTAGACCACAGTGAAAGAACTTCTCGTATCATCCTTTCTTCTCTCTTCCCCTATCGCTTCCATCAGTGGCTGTTGTCCAGCTTGCATTCCCCAGACTCCATACCAAAATACTCTGGGTTTTCCCACTTTGGATAAATGGAGCCTGCTCATTATCGAGAGCAGTCCCAAGTGCATTGCTCCAGGAGACAGTGTTAATCCCAATCCCTGTATGCCAAGCAGCAAACTGTGAGTTAATGCCCCTGGGTGCCCACCCTCCTGTTTTTGTCTGGTTTCTGTTTGTGCTTGGCAGGCAGTGAAAGCGGAGTGCTGGGGGGCATTTTGGTACAATTCATTGTTACAGTAACTATCTAGAATCCTTCCTGGCTAGAAGGATTCTACCTTAGCATGCTTGCCGATGCCTCCCTCATTTTATTGGGCAAAATTCCCTCTTGTAATTGGGCAAATGAGCCTTCCTAAAGGACGGTGCCTCGCCTGGTGCTTAAGTGCCTGTGAAGCTGATGAGAATTTCTCATGTAGATATTCAATATCTGCGTGTGTGCACGAGTGCATACTGCTTTTTAGATCTTAAAATGCAAGCCCACTCTGGGGAATGTTTTCCTTTCTCCCACAGGGAAGCTTTTAAATTTCTCTATTTAAATAAACGCAAAAACCTCTGCTAATTAGTTCGCAGTAATAAGTTTTACATGTTCGTTTTCTCACCCATGTCCACTTAACATTGTGGGTAATGAAGACAGGTGATGAGAGCAGCACAAAGATTTCTATCTAATCAACACCAAGATGAGGTGTATGCTGGCAAGAGTGAGCCAAAACAATGGTGCAAGCACACACAAGATGCTTAAGGTATCTTTTCTCTCAAGTTGCAAATGTTGTTTGAACAGAAAAGCAAATATTTTGCCCTCTATTTTGTCCCACAGTCATCACTGCTGAAGTTTAGAGGTTGCTTTCCCCTTTGAACTGCAGTTTCCACATGTGAAAATGCAACCTTGCTATGGTAACAAGCTGCTTCTCCCTTCCATAAAAATGAAGGGACAGCTTTTCTTCCCCAGTGATAACTGCTGTCTTGAGCAGTGCTGACAGGGGCAATCCTTGTTACAATAGCTGGTTCTTGGTCAAACAAATGAAAAAACTACCTGTGGAAACTGACTGTGATGGACCCAGTCATAAGTCCTTCACTCTGACTGATATTTAGTGCTCTAAACAAATGGATGAGTGTCCCTCTGGCCCTCCTTCCCTGCGAGGGGCAGAGCACTCATGTTGGTTTCTTATTTGGAGTAATACATGTTGTTGAATTTCAAGTATTTTGTTTGGGTTTTTTTAACATAAGGTTTCAATCCAGAGTGTTTCAGGTTAGACACAATCTGGTAACAAGTACCAGGGACTGCCATCTAAGGCACTTCACAGGAGTAGTGGTAAAATACAGTAATTACAAAAACGTACACAGCCTTCTGGCTTAAGAGACCCTTGCATTGTGTCCTCTGCTAGGATTCCTGGCCACCTCTTGCCAACCTTCCTGCTGCTGTACCCAAATGCCCTGCTGAAAGACAATGCCTTTCTCAACATGCAGTTGAAAAAATGAAATGGAGAATGAGAAGGAATTTTCATGCATTCAGAGCAGCCTGTGCTGGAAATTACAGGGAGATAACTCACAGGTTGCCGAGTTCAGTCAAAGGCGTGGAGCTGAAAATCCAAGTGTGTCTGATTATACTGCTAAGGACTTGAATGTACTGAGCTGGGGAGAGGGATGGTAGGACCTGTGCTGAAGTGACTTGCCACAACAGCCCAAGAAACTGATCCCACAGCTGTGAGATGGGCAAGAAATGCAAATTGATACCCTAGTGTTCAGTTTTCCTTATTATGAAGTGCTCTCTAGTTATTATATATACAGCAGGCTCAAAACTTGGTCCTCCCCAGCAGAGATGCTGTTTGGGAGAAGAATTGTTTGGAAATGTTGTCTGGAGTGACAGTACTTCGGAACTTGAGTGTACATCAATACCTATTGGCATCTGCATGTATTTCTCTTAAAACATAAGCCATGTACAGACATCTAGAGCCTGAGACAGGCTCCATAAAACAAAATAATTACACTTAATGCTCCGTACTCCCAGTGGCAGGGCCTGCCACTGAGGGAAAATGTAAAGAATCTGTGCTTTTGAAATGTATCAGTGTTCCAGTAATGTTTCAAAATGCATCCAAAACGTTGCCAATATCTCCGTATTTCACAGCAAAAGCTAATGCCTGCAAGGTCTGAGGGCGTGAAGCCGTGTTTACTCATTGGCTAATAGCAGGCTTCAGCCACTGACAAGTCAGCCCACTGATACACAGTGTGCAGTGGTAGCTGTTACTGCAAATGGACAAAAAAATATAGGTTTAAATAACTTGTATGGCTTTTTGTGCACTTGGCGTAGAAGCATCATCTTGTGCAGAGGTTATTCAGGGCCATCCCAGTCCTTTGCTTAATTGGAGTCCAAAAGCTTTTGAGAGATAAAAAGATGCTTCTGCAAGCAGATTTGAATTGAGGTCTTTGAGATTTCAGAGAATTTTCTCCTGCCTTTACCAGTTTATAAGACAAGGCACCTGGGGAGCACTGTTCATTCCTGTAGCCATAGCTCGTGGGCTTGCTCAGTGGTAGGAGGGTAGGTCAGACAGTGTCTCCCCGTGTTCAGCACAGCCCCCTTTGAAGCAATGGAGTGATGCCATTCCAGGGTGATGGCAGTCCTTAGGAAGCCTATTTTCCCGTCCCTTTTAAGAGACCAAAGGAAATAATTGGTTTGTAATGGTTGCCAGGAGCGCAAACACTGCGAGAGGGCTGTTATGTGTTTCTGTGCTAAGTGATCGCTCTGTGGGACCTCCTTTACTGATTCTGAACACAGCCGGGGCAGCTTCCAGTACTCCTCCCAGGCACCCCTCTGTGTGTGCTCTGCTCAAGCTAAAAGAGACAATATCACTGCTAAAAAACTTTGGCTGCAGCCCTGCAGGTGTGTGATGTGGGTCCACGCTTAGCGTGTCTGATCTGTGCATCTCTTCTGCACTCACTGAGGGGTTGACAATTGATTCTTAATTGCTAAGATTATTGGAAGGGGTTTTTTTGTTCGAGAGTAAAAATCCACCGAGCACCACCTTTTCTCAATGTTAAATGTTTTAAATAATATCACCACTTTCTTCCTTCTTGCTTTCTTACCTTGCTCAGTAAAAGCCTTTTCTCCAGTAGTCAACACTGAAGCAATGTATCTTAAGTATAATTTTTTCTTTGAATGCAACAAATAATTAAAGAAAACTGTCCACTGCTGCGTGTGCTACTTCCTGAGCCTTTACCATCATTATTAGACTGGAATATAATTGCTTTTTTTTTTTCCTGAGAAAGGAAAGAGGCATGCAGAGATTTGATCAAATACTGTAAGATTTCGATGCTTGTTCTTGGTGTCCTCAATTCCATCACCCTGTAATATTAGTCCTCCTCTACTCCTTCTTAATTTTTTTTCTCCTTTGCTGTTTTTGGTTTTGTTTTGGGTTTTTTTTGGTTGTTTTTTTTCTTTTCTTTTTACGGTAGTGGCAATATCTGTAAAATGACCAAGCAGTACAAACTGCTTGAAGAGAGCTCTCAGTCTTTATAGATCAGTCTTGAGAATTTGTGATGAGTTTTATCACCCTTTAAATGAAAGTGTTCTTCACTTGTGCGTGTTTCCTGTTCTTGTTGAAGTTTTAGTGTGAAACCCCAGCAGACCTCAGTGAGTGAATTCAGGCAGAGTACAATGGGTAGAGGGGTGTGTTCATCTTGGTACATTCTCACTGTGGAGAAGAAGAGAAAGGAAAAGAGAGAATGACCTTTCCAATCCTGTCTTGGGCGGAGACAGAATGAAAAAAAAAAAGAGAAAAAGACATCTAGGTTTGCCAAAGAGCGCGACTAGAATCAAAACAGGCAAAACTCAAGAGACAAATTATCCTCCTGTAACTAGCCAGCTACAGGTGTAAACTTAGATTAAATCATGCTTCTCTTAGGACAGCAACATAGTTTGTGACAGCACATAGTAATTTTGATATTTAGATCTTTTAATTGAAAATAGAGGCAGGTTGAGACTATAAGCAAAGCTCTGGGGGCTCCCCTTGTGCTTCTGGGGCATGGTGGCTTTTTACCTGGGGGTCCTGTTCCTCTGCTGCAGAACTGTCCAAGTTTCCCCTCCGTGCCTGGGACTGCTGCATTCAAACACAAAGGGGGGGAAATAAAAAAGATAATGAGCCTTTTTTCAATTTATATCTGATGGGTGTGGAAGGTGTAGCAGAAGATAAATGCAAAATCAGGCTTCCTATCCATAAGAAACAAGTAATAATTTATGCACTTTTAACTGGGTGCACCTCATTACACAGCAGTAAATGTTGATGCCAATATCTTACAGCTGGCCTGCATTTGAAAGCCCTGCATGTTTAATTGTAGGGTACCATTTAGAAGGGAAACTCTCCTCAAAGACCACACAGGCATTACTGGAAAGGATGTTGTGGTGTGGGAGAGATCCAGTGGTAGGCATCCAATGGTTTGCTTCTACCTGAACTTAATGGATGGTAATGCATCTTTTATGTCATGTATAATGATAAATTTACTACACTAATAAGTCCATATGCCATAAGAATAGACTACTGCTCCAGTAAGTTCCTCTCTTCTATGAAAAATTGCTGGTGTATTGAGAAGAGGTTGACAGATAAATTGCTGGATGCTACAGTCTTTGGTACAATGATGAACTATGACTCCAGCAAAAACTATTAAATCAAAGTCTGTTAATGAAAGAAGGAGGGGAAAACAAGAAATTATGTAAGGAAGAGAATCACTTTAATTCTCTTAAGTAAACATGCATAGAATAGGGCTGCTGTAAAGAAGGGCTCTGCTGGACTGCTGAGCTACAAAAGGATACTTAAAAGTATTCAAGCATTAACTTCTAAGAACACACTTCCAAGGCAGTTGCTAATACTTTATTTTTCTTATTGCTTCAGCGTTAAAAAACTATGTGCAACTATCTCTTCAAATTGTATTGAACCATCAATATATTGAACTCTTTATCAGAAGATAGTCAAATAGTTTGGCTTTTTTCCAAATTCAGAATTACTTGGAAGAAATCTATCACATATTTAAGATCTCTTTAAGTCCCTCCTTTCTCTCCCCCATTTCCCTTTCTCCCTCTTACTCTCGTCTTTGCTTTTACTTTCACCCCCAGCATGCAGAATGATGTCAGCTTAGTGGCAACAGGGACATACATTCCAGAAGAAGCTACAATCACCTCTTTAGGCTCAAATGCAGATGATCTGCCTTAAAAGTGAGCAGTAGTGCAGCCAGAGGAGGGGAGGGGCTGGGAAGCAGGTATGTTTATTTTTTGAAGGCAAATCTCCATCAAGTAGGTGGAGGATTTCTGTAAGAGACACCAGGAGATCTTCTGCAGGGGGAGGATCTTAAGTGTATCATTAGCACCCATTATTTTGGCTTAACTTTAGTGGAAATATTTTAGCATAAATGAAAGGTAATGTTCCTTACTGGAGATCTCTTCAGCAGTGAGAAAAGCATAGAAAAATATTAGGATTGCCATTTTCAGCAGATTGTCACAAATTTGTGACAAAGTGGAAGTGTGTCAGCTGATCCTGCTGGAGGTTGTGGCTGAGGCCTTTTCACAATGGGACTGGATGGAGAATGGATGACATTTGTCCAGAATCAAAAATAAACACAATTATCATCATCATCATTACAGTCTCATTGTTTGGTGAACCAAAGAACGAATGTCAAAACTGTGGGGGTTTTGTAAGGGCTATTATTAGATCTTGACCCTGAAAACATGTGCCAGAACTCTGCTAAAAAGAAAAAAAAGGACATTTTATTTGAAAGAAATTCATTCTCCTTAACCAAAATAAAAGCATGAATTTAACACTCAACTATCATCTTTGAAAAGGCACAGTAGAGTTTCTACTCTGTGAATAACGAGAGAAAATGGACAATTGCAAGCCAATTCCTGCTCCAGGGGCTTAAAATCATCTGCCAGTGTCATAGAAAAAAAAATCCAATTAACTCCAGTAAGCACTGGGTCAGACCCATATTCTGTAGGGTATCTTGCCTAGTGGAGTCTATCCCAACAGTTCCAAACTCATGGGGCAAAACAATTACCAGTGTCAGGCTGCAGTCTGTAAGGGCTGCGTATGTTTGTTCAAAACTCAAAATGATCCCTCCTTTACTACTGCTGAAATACATGTCAGCCTTCGTTGTGCTGCTTTCCTGCACATTTGATAAAAGAATTATGTAAAGTGAAGCCGTTGGAAAATACACGTATGCTACTTGAAGGATTTCAGATTTTTATTTATTAGTTTATCATGCCTTATAAGTAACAGAGGGAAAAGTTGTGGTCAGGGCTGTGTGCATCTTGGTTTTCCTTCCAAAGCAACTTCAGCTAGTGCTCTTGTACTGCATTAGCAGTGCTGATTTCTTCTCTGCTGGGGCCCAGGAAATGAAACCTTAAACAGGCTCAAGGGCTGCTAAACCAGGAACCCTAATTTCTTCATTGATTGGAAGCCTCTGTAAGCAGAGTGACCAGGTTTATTATTTTTCCATTGCTATTGACAGGAGGTAGTAAGGCTACAACACAGCAGCTCCAATGCAAACAGATTTTTGGAGGGAGACCCAGCTCAGGGTGATGATGAGTAAAATGAGTTGCATGGCACAGTGTAGATTCAGACTCGGAGTAAGCTCTAACCTAGGTACCCTGAGTACCAAAAGAAATGGTTTAGTGGCCACAGTGTGAAGCCACTTGGCATTTTCTCTTTGGGTTTGAAGCCTGCTTTATGAGCTTGATTTCCAGTGACTCTGGCATCGGAATTGACATGTAAGGAAAAAAGTGAGTGTAAGAGTTTATGAGACAGAGGTTGCACTCAGATAATTGTGAAGTGGAGACCTGCTGGAGGCCGTTTCAGCACAGGACACTTTCTGGAGGGCACTGCTGGTCTCAGTGGCCTGTTCCTTCAGTGCTCAGGCCTCCTCAGTTGGCTCCACCACACATCTACTCTTTGCTTTTCCATCCCTTGCCACAACCTTTGGATGACCCTTCACTCTACCCTTCCCAATCTGGGCAAATTTCACCTGTGACTGGGTTCTCGTGCTGATGTGGCATTAATCATTTGGAATAACACAAAATTAATCTCTTGGTTTTAAGCTGTGTTTACGTAACAGGGACACAGTTCCCAGAGGTAGCTAAGTTTTTATGCTTATTGTGACTATCCACTCCTGCAGAGAGCTGGAACAGTAGTCAATGGACATATTATTAAATGCATAGCCATTTTCCAAACATTTTCTGGCAAATCCCACTAAAATACTCTTGAGAATAAAAAGCTTAATTAATTATGGTGAATGTTCAGGCATTGGATCCAAAATATCACAATAGAGAATTAAAGGGAGGAAAAATATTTGAAAAGAAATCTTGTTATGTTCCTGTTGATGCCAAAAGCCATATAATTGTTCAGCTTTATTTGTGAATATAAAAATGGAAGTTTTATCCCCATGATCATTTTAGCAAGGAAAATACAGATAATATTTGTCAACCGTAAACAACTAATTCTAATGGGAAGTAAAGACTCTAAATTGATGAAGACATGAGCATGAGATAGGAGTTTATCAAGGAATTGCAGGGGATTCTGCCTGGCACAACAAAGAAAAATAATTAATTTCGCAGTGTCATCGCCAGCTAAAACCAACTGATGATTTAAAGAAAAAAAAAAGAAGCAAAAATAATTCTCACGTCAAAATGTCTTACCAGTATTTCCTTAACTGTCTTATTTTAAAGAAAATACTGTCCTCCTTTTCCCCTTTGGCTTGTGCTCAGTTCCAGGACTTTTTCTTGTGGCAGCTTCTCTTTGTTCTCTCCCTGTGGCCTGATGTTAATGGAACTGATGGTCCCCAGTATTCAGAATGTCCTGGCAAGAGTTTTTGGGTACAGACAGTAATTTTTTCTGCAGTCCTTCCCTCTGAAAAGGCTGCTTTTTATGTAAGCAAAGAAATATAATTGAAGTACAGTAGATCCCATTTTCTGCTGCCTTCTAATTTATCCAGAAGAATAAGCTGCTTGAGAAATTTAACAGTAATTTAGCAGTTGTTCGTATTCTAGTTAATATTTAAATATTATACCAGAATGGAAGCTTACATATCCTTTGGTTTGACTCCGGTATGAATAACACCAAGCCTCCAGTGTTTCCCCATTAATTTCCTTTGGAAAGAACTTGGGCTGGATGCACCTGGAACAGATGTGGATACTGCATCTGCCTGTATGAACCAGGCATCCACACTTGGAGAGGTGGAGGAAAAAAACCCAATGAGCCTTGCTGTTAGTAACAGAGTGATATTGTATTCCGTGGCCCTAGCTGAGGAACAAAGATGTCACGGAAGAGTGGAATTGTGAGGCGTAATTTTTGTGTGAGTTAAAGTTCAAACCCATTCTTGAAAAACAAACAGCTTCTAAATTTAGCATGCTTTATCTACTCCTTTTCAAGCTCCCTCGTCGCCACTTTTCACCCATTAGGCTGTGACATCCATCACCCCCTCAGCCCAAGGAGGTGAGGGATCTGAGCACTTCAGCTGGAGGTGAGCAGAGAGCCTGACACCATCAGCCAGTGCCCACCCAGGCAGAGTGCTCTGATCTCCCTCCACTTTGAAATATTCAATTAAAATAGGTGTAAAGGATTGACAAGACCCACTGAAAGTGGCTCAATATTTCAAAGAGAAGAACTTGTCATGCTGGGCTGCAGGGTGTGAGAATCTACATAGGAGGGCAAAGAGAAAAAGATTTTGAGTTATAAAATATTTAAGAATATCTTGGCTCAGCTGGGGAAAGAGGATAGGAATTTGCTGCTGGAAGATAAAGCTCACAAGAAGAGTATTTTAAATTTAAACATATCTGTATTATTCATCCTAGCTTGAAAGATCAGGCAGTCCCTGTGCTTGGAGAAGTTGATTTTTGTTTTCTGAAATCCTGAGTTTAAGTCATGGCCACCGTGGCCACCTTGGCATCACTGGTTAGGCTGCTGTGAGGTGGGTGCAAAGCCCCTTGAGTTTAAAAATGTGAATTTGCAACCCTAGGTACAGAAACACTATGTTTTTCCACTGTGGCTGGAGATATTCTTTACTCAAGAGTGATTTTGAAATCTGGTTTACTCTGGCAAAAGGAGGAATATTTTCTCTTTTCTTTCTCAGCAGACTCACTGCAGGCTGCTGGCTGGTTTTATGCTTCTGACTCCTTCCACTAAGAGTAAAACTGGGTTGATAGCGAGCTTTTAGTTACTCTTGACACAAAATTATGTTTAATCCTCTCAGAGCCCACTAAAAATGCATTTAAAGTTTTGCAGATTTTGAGTAGGTGATGACAATTTCCTGAAATTACAAGAACCATGAATTCACAATCAGCTTGGTATTCAGGGGAGCAGCCACGAGCTGTGCTTGCTCTTGTGACATGTAAGCAACAGCACCTCGAGGATTCCCTTCAAATCTCAGTCCTGCTGGTGGCACTTGAGCACCCTGAAGCATTGAGCTGTTTGTGACTCCCGGCAGTAGCTGCTCTTTTCTTACACACTGCAAGGGGCGTGCAAGAAAAGTTATTGTGAGAGAGCAGTGAGGAATAACCAGAGAATCCATGAGCATGGGGATCCAGAAAAACCCCCAGAAATGTCAGCAGTGAGGGTATGCTCAAAGTCCAGCATGCTCCTTCACTGCTGGCACAGCTCAGAATTGAACAGACCCGGGTAGGTTGCTGGACAGAAATCTCAGCAGATGCAGCAGCTCTTGCTCCCCTCCCTACACATCCATGGGCAAGGCTTCTTTCCCCCATAACTCTGCTGTCTACTCTTATGTGGAGAGCTCTGCTGCATTCCCAAGATGTATAAATTCACTTTTCTCCACCCAGCTGTATTCCAGGCCCCACCTCAAGTGCCAGCCCGGGATGTGAAATGTTGTTTCCTGATTACTCTCTCACAGCCAGCATGGACCTGTCCTGCCGTATAAATGATTTGCGGGAATTTTTTGAGAATGTCATGCAGACATAAATCTTGGGATGATTCCTACTCGTGCTGGTTTGTGGGGCTTGTCTTTGTGAATTTATAGTTTACAGGAAACCAAATGTGCACCCTACTAGAAATTACTGGAAGAAAATGCTAGTCTTATTTAACTGGAATGGGGAAGGCAGGTTTTCTAGCATTCGTGCAGATACTCCTAAAAAAGCAGTAGGAAAATTATTGGTACTGCATTTCTCTCTTCCTCCCTCTGCATGTGGAGCACACAGACCACAGCCTCTGGAAGTCTGTGATTTCTGACTTCTCTTGTGAGAAGTGCTGGTGACCTCCAGCTTGAATATCTTCCCGTGGGTTTGCATTTTAGGGGCACCAGTCTTCTGGGGAATTGAGGTACCCTCCACTGTGCAGTGGTAGCAACTTCCAGGAAATCTCACACCTGAGGATGTTCCTGTCACTTCTTTGAGTCTCTGCCAAAAACACAGTGTCTGGAGGTTGCTGCCTGCTCTGGGAGGGTTGTTCCCTGGTCGGTGCCCCATGTATCCATAAACACCTCCACCTTCAGACAAGGTCCCTTAAGGCTGTGCAATTCCAGCTGCAGTGTGGGAACAAGAGGAGGGATCTGCTGGACACCACCACTTAAGAGGAATATTAGGGGTGTGCTAATCTGAGCTTTCTCCTCAGACACCTTTTTGGCTGTGCACAACTGAGATTTGTGATAGCTCTGCAGTGCTCTCCTGCCTTTTGTCCTTTCAGCATGAGGGCCAAAGGTAGCTCTCTTCCCCATGTCAGGGAGAAACAGGCTGAGATTGTTTAAGGTTAGGGATGGGTTAGGGTTGGTTTGGTAAAATGAGGCTAAGGGGATCACTTGGTAAAGTGCTACAGCCCCTTCAATTCTGGAAACAGGTAACACATCAAGAAAAGGTTCAGGTCAGAGCTGAGGATACTGTTTGGAGGGGAGAAGGTCAGGCAAGTTCACAGATACTGTCTCTCTCTATTAGTTTTTGCCTATGGTTATATTCAGATCACAAACTCTCAACTGCATCCTTCTAACTGCATCCTTCCTTTTAATGAATGTGTTTCCACTCCAAAAAATGCATACTGTTCCACAGTTGAAATACTTGCTTAAAGAATGAGTCCCTGCTATTTCTACAGCACTCCTGTTTGGGCACCCCAATACTGTTCAGGATGTTGGTGCCACTGTTCTGGGTGAGTCTGAAGGTTTTGGTGATTATCACAGATCTGTGTCTCGTCTTCCTCTCCTCATTCACAGTGTGGACATAAAGCAGATCTCAATCTCTTGCTTCCCTGGTATTTCAGAACAGCTTTATTCTTGATTATCCAGTGGAATTTGCAAATAAGGAAGCCTTACCCAGCTTTAAAATCTAAACCTTTTGTATTTTCCAATACTAAGTGGAAGGCTTTGTTTTGTTTTGCTGTTTAGAGAAGAAATGAGGTCTGGCATTCCATTTAGTGACGAAGGAATTCATCCCAAACACATTTCCTTGTGTGTCAGGATGGAAACCAAGCAGCATGAATTAAACTCTGTGCACAGCCTCTCTCTCTCTTGTGCTGAAATGTGTGTGGTGCCAGTGTGGTCTCCTGCAGCCCAGAGCTGTGGCTACTACAGGGTCTGGAAGGAGTCTAGACCTTTGTCACTGTGTGGAAAAGCAGATCCTGGTATTCTGGGAAACCTTGGGAAAAACCGACATAAGGAGAGAAACAATTATGTCATGGCAACTTCCTTGTCCAATAATTAGCAGGGGGAGTTCGTGCTCCTCAGCTTGTCCCTGTCTCCTGGCAGGGACAGGAGATGACAGCTGGTCCCATTCTGAAGTTCAGGATGGAATATATTAGAGACTACTGTTATTAGCTCTGGTATTTCTGTTGACAAACAGATGTGGGAGTCTCTCTTACCGCCTCACTGGGTCACAGGAGAGCATTAAGTGTAATGAAGTCCTGAAGATGATCATTAATTACAGCTGCACCGTGTGTCAGACAGTGCTGGTTACACCTCTGGCGTGGAGCTGGTGTGTGCTCTGGGCCCTGCCATGGATAAGGCTGTGTTCCCAGCTGGGGTGGCTGCCTCAGCTCCACCAAACCACGGGACAAGGTGAGGCCACATCCACCAGTGTTCTGGTTTTTACACAGTCAGAGTCTGCTCCCCAACATGCCAGCCTCTGTGGACTCTGGCTTGGGCCATATACCTACAAGAACATTGTTCTGTGTCAGAGTCATTTCCATCATGGTAAATTCCTGGGGAAGAAACAGGTTCTGTTTTCATGACATCCACAGTTGTCTTTCAGTCCTGACAGCAAAGTAGAAAGGTCTCAGAAATATTCCAGTCAATCTCATGGCATCTTAAAATGTCTCTCCCTAATTAAACAATATCCAATTCCTTGAGTGGAAACAGAATGAAGCAATTCATCTGTGTCAGGGTTCTGAGGCCACGATGGACAGGTTTTTACTGTGTGGCTTGAATAAAGACCTATGAAATAAATTATTTCAATTCTTCAAGCTTAATCCTTGCCAGCCTCTCAAAATACAAAATTGAATACAGTATTAAATATTGAACCCTTGTTTAAACGGCTGTATTTGCTATCATGCTGCTTTATTTTGATGGCTTTTGCTGCAATCTTGTGCAACTCTGTCGCAAATTTTTAGTGTAGTCTGATATGTGATCTAACTTGTCCAAGCAGATGCGTGTTCAACAATATCAATTCCACCAGGACGATCAGTATATTGGCATCAAATAACGTTTGATCATTGTTTTGCTATCAGATCTGGTAACATGGTAAAGATGAAGCTGGTAACATGAAGTAGTTTTCTGAAGTTGCATGCAACTCCACCAGAATATATTCATTATTGTAACAGTTCATGTTGTAATATTAATTATTTATCCTATTTTACAATTGTTAGGAAAGGATCATAAATCAGAAAATGGTGGGGAAAAGGAGTGGAATTCCACATAACTCCAGTTTCCTAACTTTTCTTCAAGATCTCTCCATCCTTCTTGGTTCTGCAAGCAGTGCCTTAAAGTGAGCTTAGATTGCTACTAAACCCCCATTGCTCCCTAAGCTTACTGAAGCCAAATTTAACGTAGTTTTTAAAATGTGCTCCACAGCGTGCACTTACATCAGGACAATGGTGTTAAATGAAGCAAGACACAACATTTGAAAAGGTTTATTAGGTATGTACGACTGCTCCAGGAAATGACAGGTGCCAAGATGCTGTCTGGGGAAGCTCCTACCTACACCTGGATGGGGTGTGAGCAGTGAAGGTCATAACAGAGGGGGGAAGAAGCACTGAACCTAAAGTTCCTCCCTAACTCCATGATCCTTCAGAAGTTGAGCTCTCCAGCAGCATTCAATTGAGCAGTGCTGTTAAATATAGTGTTCAGCTTCGCGTTTTGGCTGTGACTTTGAATTCTCATCCAGCCTCCTCCACTCTGTCTGTCTTGGTAGTTTTCCTGCTTCCTTTTCCCTGCTCTTGGCGCTCTGTTCCCTGGCTCCCCTGCCAGCTTTTCCCCCTACCCACCCTGCCAGGGAGCCTGAGAAGGATCTTGCCCCCCACCTTGGCCCTGTGAAATGGACAGCCGGACCCTTCTCCCTGTGAGGCGCCAGACACGGCACAGGCTACATCAGGAGCTTTCCCTTGGGATGCCCAAAGAGCAGCTCCTTCACAGCCTGGCTCATAGATTTGGGAAACAGAGCAGAGAATGATAAGGGCTGATGCTTTTTTCATTTTTTGTTTTCAGTCCTTCATCTCACAATGCACCTGCCTCCTATTTCTTTAAATCTGCAGCTAGAAGATAGGCAGGAGGCTGGAGGGGAAGGGAAAAAAAAAAAAAAAAAAAAAAAAAAAAAAAAAAAAAAAAAAAAAAAAAAAAAAAAAAAAGTTTTAAAACCATAACAACAGGTCTCTAAGAAAAAGGCAAGTTTTATCTGCTTCAGCTGAGGCAATGTGTGAGTTGAATTCTGCCAAATTCTTTGTCCATCTCTTTTTCCAGCAATGCCCTTGTCTGCCTTGAGCAGAGTCCTCACCTTCTCTTTTCTTTGACTATCCCCATATGTCAGAGAAATTCATGTTCTCATTTAAAATGCTAGTATTGCTGGCTCTGACTTCTCATATTTTATTTTCTTCAGACTCCTGTGGTACTTGGATGTGTTTTTCTAGACAGAGCTCAAGAATCTAAGGGTTATGTGAAAAGCTGCTTTTGTTTAAAGGAAATATTTCCCTGGACTTTTGTTTGAGTATGAAGAAAAGTTGGCAAAACAAATGTTCTCTAGAGGCTCAGAAGGCAGCAAGAGTGCAATTCTCTGTTTATTGATATCTTGGGGTTTGGTCAGTCTCGTGGCTTTAGGCTATAGCACATGCTGGTTTAGAGCTGAGGGTCAGTAAAGCTGAGCGAAGGGGCTGTTTTCTGCATCTGCAAAGGAAAAATCAAGATCTCACACCCAAACATGCTGGAGTTAGATGTGGATTCACTTTCTTGTGTAGAGTCACCTCTCACCTCAGTATCTAAAGCGTCACAGAGATGTCCCTTGAAAATATGCATCTGGTGTTTATTTTTGCATGTCAAAGCCCAGAAGAGGCCAAAAAAATAACACTCCCAGTAGCAATATTCCCTTCCCATGGCAGTGCCTTAACTCTGCAGTAGCAAGGACTGAAAGGAACCACCCCAATACAATGGTTCTCTTTCTCTGGTAAGAAACAAAAGCTCTGACACATAGAACAGCTTTGCTGCTATTTAGGAGAGAAGGAGGAATATGGTGTTATGACACTTGTGCTGGGGATGCTGAAAGGAATGAAGACAGTGCTCTTATTTTTATTGCCCTGGCAATCCTACGTCAGTGGACTGTGTGAGTACGTATTAAGCAGTGTTGTCAAGAACTCCAGCAGGGTCTTTCCAAAGAGAGCTTACTGCTAGTGGTGTTGATAGATTCTAACATGGCCTCAGAGGTCACAGAACATCACCCTGAAGATTTTCATGTCTCTGCCCTCTTCGTGATGGGTAGGAAATGGAAATCTCTAGGCAAAGTGTACTCTGTGCACCTGAACTCAGGAAAAAACCCAGAATGATCCAGCTCTACTATCCCACCACAGAGCAGAGAGACCAGAGTCCCCACTGCCCTGTCTGAGCAGTACCACTAATCCTTAGACTCAGTCCACTGGCAGCTAAAGACATGATCCTGTGTCATCCAGGTGGAGAGAGGACACAGAGTGCTTTGCCTTCATGTCCTCCAGCAGTTTTCTGCAGAATGGTAAGAGCACATTGCTCTAGACGTGCCCAGGCCCCTTCTCACCACCCAGACCCTCACCCTAGCAGTGAAGGTCCCTGCTCACCACCCAGACCCTCACCCCAGCAGTGAAGGTCCCTGCTCACCACCCAGACCCTCACCCTAGCAGTGAAGGTCCCTGCTCACCACCCAGACCCTCACCCCAGCAGTGAAGGTCCCTTCTCACCACCCAGACCCTCACCCCAGCAGTGAAGGTCCCTGCTCACCACCCAGACCCTCACCCCAGCAGTGAAGGTCCCTGCTCACCACCCAGACCCTCACCCTAGCAGTGAAGGTCCCTTCTCACCACCCAGACCCTCACCCCAGCAGTGAAGGTCCCTGCTCACCACCCAGACCCTCACCCCAGCAGTGAAGGTCCCTGCTCACCACCCAGACCCTCACCCCAGCAGTGAAGGGAGTTCAGTCACTGCTGTGGAAGGGTTGAAGGGGGGCAGTGTGGTTTGTTCTGTATTAGAAGGTTTGTGATGATTTTGGACCTGAAATTTTGAACTTTCCAGCAATGTATCAAGCAATCTATTTAGTGATTGGTGTTGAAACAGTTACCCAATATTTTTGCCTCAAAACAGAGGCTGCCTATTTCTTTTTTGTAGCAGATTTGTGTACACCCTAGAAAATAGAGCCCAGATCTTCACTTGCATTAATTCAGTGACTGACGTGATTATTTTTTTTTAAATTATGAGTACTCGTGTGGTGGTTTGATGTACTAAGTCAGTCTAATGTTTATTAATATCTTTCATTTTATATTTGCTTCCTTATCTTTTTAATAAAATGAGCATATTACTGAACAAATGAGGTACACTTTCACTGATATCAGCAAAAATGGATGCGATGACTGAATCATGGCCACAATTAAAAGAGAACAGATAAATCTGGAGACTCAACTGAGCAAATCACCAGATTAATATGGCAGATAACTTGTCAAGGGTTATGCAAAATGCATTTGCTTTGTGGTGCTTTGGCATGAGGGGAAGTTTTGTTTCAATCCATGGCTTGAGCCTGTCCTAGGCAGCATGGTGTGGTGACCTAGACAGCAAAGATAACACCAGTCCCTTCTGGCCTTAGGCCCTTGCCAAGTGACACTGCCCAAAACAGATGGCAATCCATCCTGCTTGGTTTAATTTGCCCTCGGCAGCTCACTGTGAATGCGCTCTCGTTAAATCTCACTGTTGTTGCAAGTTTCTAATTTATTGTTGATTTTTGTTACTTATCCCTTCTGCACAGTAAGACAGAATCTGTCAGCCACATAAATGCTGTTTAAATCCTACACATTAGCAGTTTTTAAATGGCATTCCTTGCTGACTGTGGACTGTACAGGAATGACGGTGGCAGGCCCAGAAAGGGGCGCTTTTGGGAAATGAGAATAGCTAAGGAGTAAATATATTTCAAAATTCCCTAAAATATGTGTGTTCACATTCATTACTGGAACACGAAGACACTTTTTCATCATGATAAAAATAAAATGCCTTTGAATTTGCTCTACTTCTTTTTTTTTTTGTCTTTCTTCTGTGTATTAATGTCCTGTGGCTGCCAGTGGCACCACAGCCAGTCTCTGCTGGAAGCTGTCTGTCAGGTTTTTGGGTGACTTGAGCAGGCAGGAGAGAAGAGGCAGGTGACATTGATGCTGGCCAGAAAACAAGCACTTTTCCTTCCTTCTGCCCTGCAGTTTTCCACAGTCATTTCCCAATAAAGTGGTTTGGGGATCCTTAGTGTCCTGAGCAGTCTGGTGGGAAGGAGGGGACACAGTCCCCTCGCACCCATCACAGTGGAAAATCCCATAGCCAAATAAGCATGGATGCTGCCTTTCTGCTTAGTTTGTTTGGGTTTCTTTTTGCTGGAATTGCCTCACTGTTGTAGCCAGGTGTTCTTCCAGAAAAGCAGATTCGGGAGAGGCAGTGGGTCCGTGCCAGGACGAAGGGTGTTAATGCTGCTGCCTGGGTTAATGGACATTAGTTCTGCTGACTGTGGGTCTAATGATCTAATCTGCACAGTCACTGCCTTTTCCTTACAGCTGCTATTCCTTGATCTAAATTAGGAAATTAATAGTTATAAGATCATAAATTGCTCTGATGACTTTTAACCTAGAATCAGAAGTTGCTTTTGCACATCTCCAAATAGATTGCTTTTCTAACTAAACAATTAAAAATTTCCCAGCTCAGCTGGAAGCTGAGCCTGTGTCCCTCATGTGTAGTCTAAATTGTATGTAATTAGCTCTTTAATTTCTATTAAAATATGAAACAGCAGCATAAGGTTCAGCAAAGACAAGACAAATCCTGTAACCTTTACAGGAGCAGCGTTAGTTCCATATTTGTGTGGTACCTGAGGGTGGTCACAGTGGCAATTTATTCAGAAGTAGTTTTGGTGCTCTTTGCAAGGACTCCAACTCCTGCTTGTTCTCCAAAATAAATCCCATTACAGAGGGTTGATCCTTGCTGATGATGTAGAGAAAAAAAGCAGCAGTCGGTGTCGGGGCACAGAAACCATTCTGCAAGGCAGGCAGGAGCTGGGCATGTACCCATCTGTAACTTGTGGGTTTCTATCACTGGAAGACTCTATTTTCCCTTAAGAACAAACTGTCGCTTCCACCTCCTTTGCCTCATCTCCTTAGCAGGAGCAGTTCTCTGAAGTGCCACCCCAGGGAGGGCGGGTGGGCAGGGACAGCAGGTCCCCAGCACATTTCTCAGTTGTGGAAGCAGAGCCCAGGGAAGGGGCAGACCCATCCACAAGGCCATGTAAACCTTCTTCAAAATGTTTTCCTCTTTAATATCTTTCATCAGGAATTGCTGATTGGCAGTGCCCTGGGAGAAAGGTTGATCCAGCTTTTGTAGGTGTTGTGCTTGCCTTACATTATATTAATATTTCTCCCTCTCTTTAACGGAGGGGGATTGAGGAATGGTAGCTATGTTGGCTCCTCTATTCAGCTTCTTATTGCAATTAAGTGTTTAAAATATCTCCTTATCCCCTATACTATAAATGTTTAGACAGCTTTTTGTGTTATTTTATTTGTGCATGCCTCCTGCAATACAGCCTGATGAGGTTTTAAAGAAAATCAGGAAAAAAAAAAAACACCAAAACAAGAAACTGAGGAAAATTGGAAAGGTCCATGGGTGTTTGCCCATTTCTAGGCACACATTTGTATTGCATTCTGTGGCAGTTACTATATAGCTACAACATTTCAAAATTTTCTCTTCCTGCAACAAATATCCATCTAATAGCCATTTTTCATTACTTAGACTGCAGCAGCCTAGGTGTGCTATCTCTGTTCCAGAGACAGGAGCTGAGTCTCAGAGTCAGATAAAATCTAGAAAGAACAGAGGCACAGAAACACAAGAGGGGGGGCAGGGAGGATGCAGAATCGAATGATCACATAAATTCTGAGACGAATTTCATCATTTTAGATGTGTGCTTGGTGCTCTCTGTAAAACATATTTATTTCCCCTTTTCCCATCATATAAAATCAAATCAGATAAATATACTGACAATTTATGTGGATTTATTAAACGGGCCTTAAAATAATATAAGCAAAGATACCTCTTCATATCTCTCATAGGAAAAAGAACATTTTTTTAAATTTTAGTGTAAAAAATATGAGTGTTTTGTTGGGGAATTTTTTTTGCCTTTCACTATTGTAGGGCCAGGATCCAAGTCAGCCCTTTGTTTCAGGGTAAATACCATCCTTATTTTACTCCAAACATGGATACTGTATGTGTCTTGTATATTATTAAAAGCTCCATCACAATAACTCATTTTATGCTGTTTCAGTAACTGGAGCTTTGTTTTGTCCCTGTTCTTCAGGGGACTGCCAGAATCATTTGGCTGAGGTCAGGAGATACTGACACCAAGCCAGTCTAAATGACAGATGAATCAAACCACATACCCAACTCAGATATAGTTTATTCATTGCTTGAGTTTGGTATAGATTCTGTTTTTCTGATCTCTCTGCACACAGATGAATTTTGTTTCCAACCATCATCTGCTGGGAAAATAGAAATGCTGTATTTAGCACAATCTAACTCAAAGCTCAGTGAAGTGTGCAGAGACGTTCCTGTTGATAACTGAAATTTAGGTTGGACCCACACAGTTTTGAACAAAATTCACATTATATGGATTAATCAAACTCTCAAAAGCAAGAGTGTTGTCACACCTTTCCAACTGGCACAGCTGTTGGCAGAGGTGGCCTTCCAGCACATGGGAAAAGCAGGATCTGTCCAGCCATCTCCTGCAAATGATCACAAATCCCAGAAATTGCCTCCAGTGAGTATCTTCTAACCAAGGAGAAGGTAGCTGAAGAACAGCTGGTTTCCAGCTGACTCAGAGAAAACAGCTGCCACCAGAACAGCCGCCGAGCACTCAGCACAACCTCAGCCAGGATTTTGAAATGCTTTCTAGGTATAAAGCCAGAACTTAGCAACACAGCATTTGTAATTTGCAGGTTTGTGTGGAAGGAATGGAGTCAGCAGGAAAGGGGAAAAAAAAAAACAACCAAAAAGAACAAAACCAACAAAATAGAACAAAACAAAGCAAAAACCCCCAAATCCAACACGAAGAAAAAAAAATCAAATTCTGCTTGCAGAGTAGATGCAAAGAAGGGAGTTTGTATTCCAAGATGGGGAAGAAGCAGAATGCCACTTCTCGCTTTTGGGTGAACATATATACAACAGCTGTTGTATCTTCATAACTTTTTGAAAGATGTGGCTACTTTTCAGAAAGCAATTTACACCAGATGTCTTCAAGGAATGAGCAATTCAGAGGTGTAACTGGAACCAAACTTGGTGAGCAGAGGAATGATCATTCTGTGGCCCATCTAGAGCTAGGAGATATACTTTGTTTTGTCACCCAGAATTTTTTTTGCTGGTTTGGTCTTCAATAATTTGGCAGTGTAATAGACAATGTTGCCCAGGGATAACACCAGGGATGTTCTTCTAAGAGCCACTTAGATATTTGCCATCTCTGTATTCTGTTGATCTGCTGAGGGATGAGATTTGGAGTAGTTATGTGATTAAGGATGCATTTAAACAGAAGACAAGTGATGTGGCAGTATGGGTGGTATTATCTTTCATAATTCTCTGCACAACAGTAAGGTGATCCATGACTAGACATTAAGATAAGTCACTTAGTTTCTGGTTTTGTCCAGGAGTGCCGACTGTGTATGAAATGGGTGATTCTCTTTTTATCTAGATAAACAGAAGTAACCATCCTTTGGCATTTGACATGTCAGGTTTGGGAGTTTTGGTTTTATGGTTGTTTCTTTTCGTGTTTTTTTTCTTCCCCAGAAAGGGAGATGCTTTGAGAATCACAAAAAAATTAAGAGAAAGTGAAATGATCCTAAGTAGAACAGAATTTCCACCAAATAAAAAAGTTTGATTTTTAAAGAAAAAAATAATTAATTGAGAGGGGAAATTAAAAAAAAAAAAACCTGTATGCTATACTTATGAAAACATAAGTTTGTAGTATGTGTGCCCCATCAGAACAGCTACCTCTCTTCTGCTGTTGTATCCCATTCCTCCAAAAAGAGTACATGAAAAATGAGTGTGGCTCTGAAAGGACATTGGGGCTTACAATTTCTCTCCTTGTCTACAATTAATGACTTTTCTCCAGCTCTTGGGGCTTAGTGAGTTAAATGCCATTCCCTGTGTCTGTGGCTCTTAGCAGCTGATGGCCACATACATGCATTTTTCCTACTTCTGGTGGTTTTCTTTGGAGACCAGTTCAAATTTTTTAAAATCTGGGGATGCTAATTTTATTATTAAATCTCAAGAGAAAAGTTACTTGGGGGTATATCATCGCGATCAACAGGGCATGTAAATCAAACTGCAGGCAGAGCAGCAGTTCTCTGAAAATCCCATCTGTCCTGGGATGCTGCCTCTTCACATGCTTCAGGCTCTCTTGCTGAAGCCTCATTCTGAAGCTATGAGCTGTTTCTCTAGTGCTTTCCAGGCTGATTATGTATCTTGAATCACCTGGAAGGAACCAACTGGTGTCAGAGGGTAGATGGTCAAAAAAAAAAAAAAAAAAACAAAAAACCAAAGAACAAGATATGTAAAAATGAAGTCCAGAAGACAAGTTATGCATTGAGTGGGAGAAAGGGAGGTCTATGTGGTAATTTCCTGATTTTCTCCAGGGTTAGGCGTCGTGGTTTTGTCTTTGAGGTTCCTTCTTTGTATCCCCACATTGTGTGAGTGCCTTGCTATCTGTTGCATCTTTCCATATAGAGACCAAAGGCATCATCCTCATTTCAGCACCGTCGTACAAATCCTGATCCCTAATCACACAGAAGTGCCTGGCAGAGCAGTAACGTCTCTCCAGATTTTAGGACAGTGTCCTAACTTTGGACTACACTTTCAACACATCGAGCATCCATGCCAAATGCAAGGAGCATGCAGCACCTGATGGCAGCTGGCACAGTTTCATCAGCACCAAATTTGTGTCTAATTTGTCTCTAAAGACCCTTGACAAGGGTCAAAGTTTCATGTGGATTTTACTTGTAGTTGGTATCATCTGCTGAATCTCCTCTTGAGGTCCTTTGGTATCTATTAAAAAAGAGCTCAGTTCAGGGCATGTCTAGGGTCTCTGTCCTTTTCCCATTTGTCTGCTTCAATGAAACTTGTAGGAATTTAATTACTTTGGAGAGAACTATGATTCTCTAGTTTGCTTGAAAGCAGCCAATTAAATAAATAATGTATGAGGGAGAAAAGAGTTGCATGCTCATAATCAATGTAATCCCATAAGCCCTGTTTCCACTGGAAAGGAGGCTGGGACCTGACCTCCTCACCGTGCTGTGAAGCTTTTCACGTCTCTAACAGCAAGGATGTAGCAGGAGCTATCTGCACTAAAAAAGAGCAATAGCTGAAAATGATTAATGCCTCTATAAAGAAAGCACACGTAAGAACTTAATACTTGGGTTTGTTTGAAGCTCACTATGAAGCTTTTTTCCCCTGAAGTTTTCACAGTGTGGTTGTAGGAAATTATTTAGCCCAAATGGGCACATGCACTCAAAACAAAGGTTGCAGCTGCAGCAAGATGAAATAATTTCTCATGACAAGTTAGTTTTGCTGTGGTTGTTCCTCTAGTTAGATGTGAACCAACTGTGCTTTCATTAATAGCTTGCAGTGTTCTGTTTCTTGGGGACATCTTGATCTGAGTGACTTACCTTTTCAAGCAATAAAGAGACAATCTCATTATCACTGAATAAGCCAAGCACCTTTTGCTGGTTAGAGCTGCTGAAACTGGTGGGACAATGATTTTCACTGTTTTGAGTGCTCCTGTGATGGCTTCCCAAGGGTATCACCTGGGAAGACTCTCTTAACATCACACACCAGTTACTATTTTGTCCACTGTTGCATGATAAGCAACAGCAAAGAGAAGTCTGTAATCTTGCTAATCTATTCTTTGCCAAACTGCACATTTTTTAAATGTGGCAAAAGGAAGACAAAGCACTCCTTCTCCTTTCTCAGCATAGATGCAATGACAGAGTGGGAAGTGATTTCCTCTATATTCCAAAGGTTTCATTACTTTTTGTAAAATACACTGTAGCCTGTTAAGAGGGACAATAAATTATTAATTTTAAATTACAGTGCTCTAAATCAATACACAATATGCATTTTGGTCAGAGTGTTTTTTCTCTCCTTCTTCACTTACTTAGTAATTAACAGAATTCTGTAATATGCTATGGGTCTCCTAGGTATTACAAACACAGAGAGAGCATGTGGTAATTGCAGATGAGAACCCCAAGCCGGCTATTTATTTAATGCTGAGGTATCTTCTCGCTTTGTCACTATCTGCAGCGGTGCTGTAACTTTGTTTTCACTTCGTACATTTTCCAGAAATCTTTCTCCTAAGCCCTTTGACGGTCTTTAACAAACGTCTCGTTGGCGGGAGGCGGCTGAGATGTGCCTCTGGAGCTCCATCTCCCGCGGGTAGGGCTTCTTTGGACGAGCAGTCCTGGCTCTGTCGCTCCTCCTCAGGCTCACACTTCCCCTTGGTGGCCGCTGGGCACCAGCCAGACCCCAGCACCAGCCCTGGTGGCCTTCCCTTGCTGCAGGAGCTGCTGGCACACGGGAGGGACAGGCCACACGCTCCATTCCTCCCCCGGCGGGAAGTCAGGAATGCATCTGGACTTGGATTTGGGAAGCGCTCCTGAGCTCAGATCCAGCCACGGCTTCCCCACCTCTCTGGGTCAGCTGCGACCAGCAAATCTGCCTCGGGGGAGCCATGGTGGGCAGCTCGGGTCTGCCCGGGGCACCTTCACTGATGAGGCAGGGAGAAATTGTCTTTTAAGTCTGTAGCGGGGCTGCTTTCCAGCACAGAACAAATTTCTGCAGTCAAATTTCTGCATGCTGTGTTCAGGTACCTTAGAGAAAGGTGGTAGTGCAGACATACTGGTGCTTTTCAGAAACTGTCTTCTCTCTATTTCCAGGTGCCAAGGTGGTTAAAACTGTTCTTGAAGGTCAAAAAAGGAAACAGTTAATTTTGATTCAGCAAAATAACCCAGATGTGTTAAGAGCAGTAGTAAAGAGGATCTGACCAGGCAATCCAGAGATCACTCCCCACATCTTCTGGGCCATTTTGCGTTCTCTGAGTGATAGATATGTCATATGTGTATTAGAACAGATGAATATGACTGGGAGGAGGGTTCGGACTGGATCTGCCCCATCAATATCACAGAAAAACGCGCTGTTATGGCAACACAAACCCTTAACAATGGTTAAGCCTGAGGGAAAAGAAACAAGAATTATATACAAATAATCTGTGCTTGAAATAAGTATTATTGACACAGAAAAAAGAGACGCCTTCTTCTCTGGAAAAAAAAAAGTTAAAAGTTCTAACTAAATCTTTCTGCTTGAGGTGTGGAAAATCCCCAACAGTGCCAGAAGGTCTCTTGTACGACACCTAGTACGTCACCTGGCCCTGAGCAGAGTTAGTCTCTGTTACTGCATGAAAACATTCAAAATCCTCCATCTGGGTTGATGAGCTCCTGAGCATTCACGTTTCCACACCATATTTAACAAACGGCGTGAGAGCAGCACTGCTGCTACCAACAGTTCTGCCTTTCTCACTCCTGAAAGCCTTGGATCTGGGATTATTTTGCTTCATTTGCTGAAGCCTCTGCCACTAACCTCGACTCCGGAGAGGTGTGATGTTAAAAGAATTTTGTACGCAGCATTCACATCCAGTCCAGATTGTTTTAGCTTTCTATTTGGACAAAGCTTAGAAGGTGATAATCACCTTTCTGTGTCCCAAATAGGGTTTTCCCAGCACACAGCATTAACAGACCCCACAGATTTGATTGTGCACTGTTGGAAAGCGTTCTGCCTCAGTATCAAAGAACACTTCAGGCAGCAGGCTATTAAAGCAGTCATAATTTAAACTGAAAAAGATGCTTTGGCTTTAGAATGGGTAAGACACTGTTCTCAAAACAAGGGCCAAAACATCCGGATGCCACCTGGCAACTGAGATGGGGACGATGTGTGGGAGTTCAAACCTCTCTGATCCCTAAACGTTGCTTGGGAAATTGTTTTCAAGTGTGTGAGGAATTTCTGCCTTCTGGTCACTCAGAAAGTACTTGGAGTTTTTTTCCGTCATGGTCCCATATCTCTTCAGAGGTGGATTCAGGAAGTACCAAGATAAATGAAAGGGTTTTACTTGACTGCTAAGTAAGCTTTTCTAAATCTCCTATGCTGTACAGTTTGCATTAGTTTTAGATTGAGTTTATTTTTTAGATTACCCACACTGGTTCAGCAATCCCTGCTAAAGCCCAAACGATGTAATAAATAATAGCTGAGGAAATCAGGAACCAGGCTCCACGTAGAAGAGTCTTTTTAAGGCACACCAGATGTTCAGACTGGGAGATTGAATCAGGGCACAGGTCCATAAAAGGAGAAGCATAATAAGTGAAATTCATTTTATCAAATTTATCTTGAAAAATTCCCATCACCACTACCAGAACAGTTCTGTAGGGGAAGCCATGAATTCATTAGATATCCTGTACTTGCAGAACCACCACCTTGTCTTCTACACTTCAAGGTGAGCTTTTCTTTAATAGTTTCTACTGCTGTAATAAAAAGAAATGAGCACAAGATTCTCTAAAGTTCATAGGGAGATAATAGCATGTAAATCAAGGACTAACTATATTAGTCATGAAAGATGATGGGAAAAAAATCCCGGCTAACTAAAATAACTAACTCACATTTATTTCCATGGGATCAGAATGTCAGCCAACTTCCTTCCAATGCTAATACCAGCCTCTACCTCCTCATATGGGAGAAATCTACGGGGGAAAAAAGGAGAAACTATGACCTTGTATAAGAATGGAAGCTTTATTTTACATGAGTCACACAGCTTCTGGTACTCCTATTAATACCAGAAAGGCTATGGTTTAGTGATATAATTTACATTAGCACAGTTTGGGTTCAACTGTTCTTTCTCAAACCTGAGAGCAGAGTTCCATGCAAGGCTTTGGAGAGTATCACAGATTGAGTGACACTCATCTTCTGAAAAACGTTCAGGTTCAGAAAACCAAAGTAAAGCAGCTTGTTCCCACCTCAACTCAGCCCAACCTCTCAGTAAAAGTTCATCCTTTTTTTTTTTTAATAGTCTGAAATTCTAGATATTCTTTGTGCAAAACAGGTGGCAGACCTAACTTACCTGACAAAACTTACCCAGCTACCTTCCTTAAATTCCCTCTGTAGCCTGTAGTTGGATTGGAGTAGGAGGAAGCAAGAGGAAAACCATGAACACACACAAACTTGGGAGCAGAGCTGGAAATTAGGAAGTGGAGGGCACAGAAGGATGGCAGTTCATTCCTGACTCCTCACCTTCACTGGTGCCAGTCCAAGCCCTCTGCTCTCACCCCAGTTTTCCTTGTGGCTGGAAATGGGTTAGGCACACTGTGCCTAATAACATTGTATTATGTTATTATCTTGTTCTACCTTATTACAGAATACTCTAATATTCGACATACACTATTGCTTGATGGGGCTGAAATACTACAGGCCTGCATTTCTCCTTCCTGTTATAATGGAAACAGCTCTACATCTTCACTTCTATAGATGCCTTTATGGGGCAAAATTGAGAGGAAAAGGTATCATTAGTCTAATGATGACTATGTGAGATGTTAGCAATCACATTTTCTCCCTACTTTGCTCCTGGAAAGTGCCAGGTATCTATAGGGAAAGAGGTTATGGAAGTTAGTTTTATTTTCTTGCTAACCTAATGACTACAGAAACATCAGAGATGGTGTTCCCTTCTTTAGTCAGCAATCACTGTGGCTGTCCCTGACATTAAACCAAGAAACAGGAGTATAATATATATAGGCTGGGATTGCTGACCAGGAAAATATATCACAGTTGAGTGGCAAAGGCCTCAGGACAGGCTCTATGCAAAACTGCATCTAAAGTAACAACAAAACCAAATTTAATTAAATATTTAGTAACATTTGTAGCAGAATTTCTAGTGTATACACTAAATGGCCAGTTTTCTGAATAAAGCTGTGATGTACAAACCCTCTTCCTTGTTTAAAGAGTGACTGAATAGCTGTAAGAATTCCGTTGCTTCCGTTATCTCTATATTTACTCAATTCACAAAATTTAGACTTGAGATATAAATCACTGCCTAAACTGAAAATGAGAGCTTCTCTTCTCTCTTCTCTTCTCTTCTCTTCTTCTCTTCTCTTCTCTTCTCTTCTCTTCTCTTCTCTTCTCTTCTCTTCTCTTCTCTTCTCTTCTTCTCTTCTCTTCTCTTCTCTTCTCTTCTCTTCTCTTCCTCTTCTCTTCTCTTCTCTTCTCTTCTCTTCCTCTTCTCTTCTCTCTTCTCTTCTCTCTTCTCTTCCCTTCTCTTCCCTTCTCTTCCCTTCCCTTCCTTCCTTCCCTTCCCTGCCTTCCCTTCCTTCCCTTCCCTTCCCTTCCCTTCCTTCCCTTCCTTCCCTTCCCCTTCCCCTTCCCCTTCCCCTTCCCCTTCCCCTTCCCCTTCCCCTTCCCCTTCCCCTTCCCCTTCCCCTTCCCCTTCCTCTTCCTCTTCCTCTTCCTCTTCTCTCTCTCTTCTCTCTCTCCCCCAATTAAATGTTATCTACTGTAGTTACACAGTACTAAAAATTCATTTCAATCCTCTGTAGAATTTCTAACTCTAAGCATCCCTCTTGGACCCCCTCCCCTTAGGGGTGTTAGTTCATGTATGCTTGAGAAAATCAACTCTAAATAGACATAGCTAAACTATTTAGTAAAGAAAATCTGACTTGTTAACTACGTAGCCCCGCTGGGACTGGCAGTACCTCCTCTTGCACACTAACAGAGATACTGCAGAAGCATAATCTCAGCTTTTCCCAGCCTACTTAAACAGCCCCTAAATCTCACTGAAAGAATTACAGGGAGATTTCAAGCGTGCTTTAGTGAGGAGCCCATTTTTGCCCTGAATTATCAAAAATAACAAAGCTAAGAACTTGGCTATTTTTAGGCTTGTCTGGGGAGAAGACGCCACAGTTCCAAGCCATCCCTGTCCTGTGCCAAGGTCCAGTCTGAGTGGCTGTTTTGCTCCCGGCATGCAGCAGCAGCATTGCTCCCTAACCAGGAAGGTGTCTCAGCCCTATGAGAGCCATGGGCCTCATATCTTGAGAGCCATCTACTGGCACCTTGTCTGTTATCAACACACTGCACATCCACACACCCTGCTCACTTTACAGAGCTGGCAACCGAGCAGATTTTACATCTTCCTGCTCTGATGGAAATAAGAACCATCTTAGAGTGGTCTAAGCTCATAAATCACCTGCAGGGGATCTCTCGGAGTCCTTCTTGCACCAGACTCCTCCATGCCCTGCCTGCAGTGAGGCTAATGCAGGACAGGGGATTGCAGAGAACTTCTCGTAATTGCTGTGTATTTCTCCTGCACAGAGTTTAATGGGGATGGCCTTGCACCAAAGCTGTGGCAAGTTTTAGGAAGTAAAGAGAAAATAAGCTGTATCCTGGGCAGAATGTGCCATTTCCATAGGAAGCCAAAGCCTCCGCCAGTCCTACCCTCACACCTCACCCATCTGGGGTTGAGATCCTCTAGCAGGGCTGCAGCAAGAGGAGGGTGGACACTGAACCAAGGCAGCTTGTGCCAGAGAGTCCCACTTCTCCCAGCAGTGTGTGTGCTGTGCCTGGAACCCTCACAGCACAGGGTCTGGGAGCAGAGCAGGGTCAGCAAAGACACGGATCACCAGCAGAGGAAAACACAGCTGAGAGGCTGTGGACAGGGATGAGCAACTTTGTGGATATCACAAATGCAGAGCATCTTGCCCACCTGCAGTTTAAGTCTCCCAATATTAGATGCAAAATCCACTTCTCATGTGCTAGGCAGCAAATACCTGGGATGTTTTCTGTTTGTGCGTCACAGACCTACAAAAAATTACTCTGCCACCATGTTCAGAGTAGATGGGAATGGTATTTAGGACTGCACTCTGCCTTTAATTCCTTTTTTTTAAATGGAAGCTGTTAAACTTTCTGGTTAAGGCATCAAGGAGTTCTGTATTATTCCAGATGCTTTACTTGACGTACTTGACAAATCTTTTTCTTTTTTTCTTTTATGTTACCATTTGTATATATAATTTGACATCAATGTTTTAGCTAGTGAAGAATCTTCATTTGCATTTTTTACTTTTTTGAGTCAATATGCCTTCAAATAAAGGTAGCTATTATTTAGAAATTGTCTGACTGATCATAAAAAATGTTTCTATCACACACAAGCAATGACATTTTGAATTAAAATTTAATTATGTGGAGTGAACTGTTTTCAGGTTTCAACAATACTTCACTGTATTGCTGTTTTGTTTCATTTAAGGTAAAGTTAAATACATGTGTGATAGCTTGCAAATCAGATAGATTAGTGTGGCTTGCTACAAAACACTTCCTAGGTGTTGGTGCCATACACTAAATGGGAAGCAATATTAATTTTCCTTAGAACACCATCTCTGTGCTTGCTGTTGGTAGCCTGTTGTGTACAATGCCAGTATTGCCAAAACATCCGTTTCCGATCCTGAGATGGAAAGTGCCAAATGATGCTTTACAAAGCTCTAGCTCTTCCAGGCCTCTCCCTTCTCAGATGTGGAATCTGATTTCATAATATCTAAAGCATTATGTTTCATCCATGTCTGTAGGTATGAGAGAGTGTGTGTGTGTGTGTGTGTGTGTGTGTGTGTGTGTGTGTGTGTGTGTGTGTGTGTGTGTGTGTAAAAATTTCTAAGGATTTTGACTTCTGATCCAGGTGCAAATCCTTCTTATGCAAATCTTTCAAGAGCCTCAGTGGTTTTTCTGTTACACTTAATTTTCATTGATGCTCCGTTCCCGAGGAGAGCTGGAATGCTCCTTCCCTTCACTCCCTGACCTAAGGCAGGCCAGCTGAGGGGTGTCCACCAGGCTGAGCAGCACACAGCACCACACCACCACTCTGGTCACCACTTTGGCACGATACCATGACAGAGCAGTTGAACTTATCCCAGTATTGGCCTGGGGCGTTCATAGTGGCCTTTAGTTCCCAAACTCGTGTGTTTAACAGGCGTCTTTGGGTTCACACACTGTACCCATGCCACGTGCTCAGGACTGCAGGGACACTCTCAGGACTATGGAAGGGACACTCCTGCTGGCAGTGCATGCAGTGGTGAGACACTGCCCATGGATGCCTCTCATGAGCAGGGGCCAGATCTCCATCCCTACTCCAAAGGAGAGCATGGGTCGGGTGTTACCTGTTAGAAGGATTTAGCAATATATCAGGAGACACGGAGCAGGGCTTACAGATAAGGGTTGGCACAAGGTGCTGAATACAAAGTGACTGTTTGTTGTTTCATAATGCATGAAGTAGGAGATCTGGTGGATGTTAACAACAACTCAGCAGGTGCTGAGTTTGAGTTACCTTCTCACACAGTTCGTGAAGCTCTTGACCACAGGTCCTCCTGGCTGCCATATGTTCACGTGGTTCGTGGGAAATTCATGGAAATAAAATCTATCAGGAGCTATTAACCACAGAGAGACTGCCTCTTATCCCTGAGCAGCACGTGTCCTCAAGGCTCTGCTGGAGACAAGCCAGAGGTGGCTCCTGTGATGAGCAGCGCTGCATCTGTCTGTGGCTGGGCTCTCTGCTGGGCAGAAAGACACAGTTCAGGTGCTTCTGTGACAGCACTGCCAAGCAGGGACTGGAGGAATAGGTCAGACTGCTTGGGATTTGTTCACTTAAACTATGAACTCCCCTTGGTGGCTGCAGGAATTGTATCTAGGTAGAAGGATGCTGTGTGGTCAGTTGAGGTGAGCTTGAATTGAACTCCTCCTGCAAGCTCCATTTTCACAGAGGGAGAAGCTAAAAGTTGACTGAGACACCATTTGAAAATGCTGGTTTATGTCTGAGTTGTTTTCCTTTTTCATTGAAACTGATTTATTACCTGCTAGGAAGAAAAGCAATCACTGCAATTCCAATGAGCTCAAGTGGCTACAAAGACCAAAGGTATGCAAAGGCTGCACTTACTTTTACATTATAATCCTTTCAGGCCCTTTGTCTTAAAAACAACTCTGGGCAAAGGAACCCAAAGATAGAAAATGAAAACAAGAAACGGATGTTACATTTCATCAGACAGAAGAAATTATTCACATGGCCAAGAAACTGATGTCACACAGAAATTATATCTGTGAATAGCTGCTGTGGGTTTTGTCCTTGCAGGCCCTAGTTCTGAATTTCCATTCAATACTGTGCTGGGAAAAGGGCTGCAAAAGTAAAGCTCAAGCATCTCCACAGCAGCAAAAGTTGCCACCACCACCACCTCTTTGAATCCAGCGCAGTGCTGTCCATCCTGAGAACTGGAGGTGATTTCTACTGCTGGTAGCAAAATGTCCAGCATTCTAAATGCGCTCATAAGAGTGAAAGTCTTTGTAAATCAGTCATGAGAAAAGACTTTTAAGTTGGCTAACCCTGGCAGTAAACCAGAGTTATCAATTTCTTATTCTCCCTTGAAGATATTTTGTTGCTTTTCAGAAATAAACACTGCTGAATAACCATGACTTTTTATAAATAATACACTCCCTCCTACAAGCTGCATGAAATGTTAAAACTCCAGAATGGACTATAAACGGATTCATAAATCTTTAGGATCCATGCATTTCAATCCATCTATTTAAAACTGAAGGTAGAAGGATCACAGTATTTATTTACGTTTTCCATGCCCTTTGTACACTTTTTCCTGACATCAATTTCATGTGTGGAACAGCACAAAATAGTGTTCCAGTATCAATTGCAATACTTTGTTCTGTCCCTTGGCATGTGCCGGCAGATTCAGTTGAAAGCAAAAGCGTAACACCAGACAGCTTTTTTGGCACAACAGGTCACCAAAGCAGTGGAATGTTTCAGTCAAAACTCAAAAGTGTGAGACATTGCTGAAAGGCAAGTTGTCTTTCAGGCAAAGCTGAGACCTTTCTTCATCTTTATACATGAGAAGTCTTGCTCTGAAGCAGTTAATTACAATGAAAAATATGGCATGGTTTTCTCATAACTGTACATGAATTGTGCTTGGATTCCATACTAGTCCCAGGGAAGAACAAGAGCCATATTTTGTCTCATAAGTAAAGGGGGGGAAAAAAAAGTCTGTCATGATGTAGATGAATGTAATCGACTTGTTGTTTATAGACCCAAAGGATCCCTCAGAGCATTAAAAATCCATGTGATATCCAAGAGCGGCATACTTAGCATGGAGATATGTGATTTAGCTGAAAGCTGTATAAAATCTGTAAAACTGCATGTAGGCAAAGAGCTCCCTACTGCCTGTGCATTCGAGTGAAGCCATGTGTGCTTTTCCTGCACACATGAAAAATAGATGATCATAAAATCTGCTTGAGATTCACAAACTTCTGACAGAAACACGTGTCTAGGCTAAGCATGCCAACTTTTGGTCAAACCAGGCCTGAAAATACACAGACCTGAAATAAGCATTGTTCTTCCATGTGATGGGGAGAAATTCCAGCTTCATACACAGCAAGGTTGTCCTTTACTGGTCTTCTGCTGGAACAGGTAACTTCCTTCCCTACTGCCTGGGGTCTTTTGACTGGCAACTGGGCTTCCAAGCCTTTTCTGGTAGGGTCTTTTGAATCAGACCCATGCTTTTGTCAAGAAGAACTACCATTGAAAATTGGTGACCCCCACACTCTATTCTCTTAGGATTGGCTGGGATCACCATGTTTGGGCAAGTGTCTTGTAGGTTAAATAGATTTTTTTCACTTTCTTTTTCTTAGGAACTACAACTAGTGGTGGTAGCTTGCAGTAGGTCACACACGTGTAGCTCTCGTTCTCTCAAGAATTGTGCAGAGTGGGGTTTGGATGGGTTTTTTCAATTCGGTAAATGTGTGTTCATAAACAGGCTGGGATGTGGTGGCAAAAGGGAAGGGGCTAAATCAAGTGTCCCTTGTACATTTGATGGGATTTGCTCTTAGCAGCTGTGGAATGTTAGCCCATACTTCTAGTGCTGGCTCAAAGAAAACATTGTTCATGAGTATTAGCTGAACTGTTAGAAGACTTTTTGCACTGATATTCTTGACCAAGACGACCTCCCTAGGGCCTTTAGAGACATCAGACACAGGACATAAAGGGTTTTAAAGACAAGGATCCATGAAGTTAGCTTCATAGTCACAGCTTCATAGATAGACAGAGAAGAAAGAGAACGGGTGTTGTGTACCCAGGGCTGTGTTGCCGAGGAGGTTTTGGTACACTCATCTGTACCATTTGGCTTCTCCCAAGTTCTGGGAAACTTTTTGGAATCTGCAGCCTCCCAAGAGCAGCACAGCCAAGATATAACACAAGTGTGAATAACTGAGGTTGCGTAATTCCTCGCCAGTACAGCATCTGCTGGCCAAGCACAGCATCAGAAAGCATTACTCACAGACATGGGACTGGGACCAGGTGCAGTCTGGCCCCAGGCCCCCTCTGCCAGCTGCTGCTGCCCAGTCCCAGCTGAAGGAGTGCAGTGCACAGCCAGGACCCACCCTGCCCTCACTTTGAGACATCTGAGGGCCTGAAACACCTCAAACAGCTGTTTGTCAGCTGGGAGCTGATCTCCAAGCACAGGTACACACGGCATGGCCACGTGTATTGGATAAATCCGCATCGGCATCAGCCACCCTTGGATACACTCATCAGCCTGTTCCTTGTAGCATGAGCATCTCAAAACTGTGCAGGCCTCAGAAAAGCCCTACAAGAGGTGGGTTTAATACTTGAGATGTAGTCTGCCCTCATCATGTGCAAGAAGGGCTCTTCCAAGAAGGTTGTGATTATTTTTGCTGCTCATCTGGCATTAAGAATCAAACATGCAAGGAACCCCACTGGTGGCTCAGTAGTGTGACCTCAGTGTTTCAGTGAGGAGACGCTGGTTGCAATTTGTACCTCACACCAGCCTGGCACTGCCTGCGTGGTTTACAAGTAGTAGTTTTTGTGCAGTGGTGAGATGGGATGGGCACATCAGGGAGTACAAGACTGTAGATGTCAACTAGCCTAAGTGTTGAAGTATAGCTGGGAATAATGTGTTGCTGAGAGATTGTGTGTGCAGTGTCACATTAAGAGGGTAGAATGCTTTGCAGCTAGGAACTACATGAAAAAATGATTGTATCTCAGTCTCTATAATTCAGAAGAAATTGCTAGAGAGCGTAATTGAGGAAAGGGGCTTGTGTGTCTAGCTGTCCCTTTTGGAACAGACAGATGTACTTTTTTTTATCTTAACAATTTTTTTATAAGTAGAGTTTTCATATCAACAAGGAAAATCTTTTGAAGGAAGATACCAGTTCTAGTCAGAGCAAAAATTGTCCTGCTCTGCCATAAGGAGATTGCCCTTCAGACACTTTCAGGTTCACAGTTCAGCATCAGGTTGTGGCAATTAAAGGACCTCTGGTGGAACTTCCACATCCCAAAGTCTGAGAACCAGTATACAAACAGAGGGACTTCTTCATGTCCCCAGGCAGTGCCTGTTGTGTGAATGGCTGAAAATAAAGCAGGGCAATTGCCAGCCAGCACGGTGAGCTCGGTGGCTGCAGTGCTATAGAGCACTCTGGGGACAGCAAGGGCCGGAGCCCAGCTCTGCTGCTGGGTTTAATGGTACTCTGTGAACACCAGGTACACTTGTGGGATCATCTGGAGCATGAGTTATTGTGGCAGGAGGGACACGTCAGAGAGGGTCTGGCTGCTCATCTGGGAAGGACTGACCTAGCAGTTTCATTCCCCCTGTGGTCTGGCTAGACTTGTCTAAAGAAGGGCCAGCAGTGCCTTTATGACCTGTGGTTATGTGAAAATGAAGGTAGGTTGGGGTGGAAGAAGGGAAGAGAGTGGAGGAAAAGAAGAAAAAGGGAATAGAAACTGCAGCCTTTGCTAATTGTAACCAGGGGAATGGAGAGAAGTGACACCACACAGATTAGGAAAGTGGGAGGAAGAAACAAGGGGAGAGCAAAAAGATAGGAAGAGAGAGGAGGACATTCCTCTGGTGTTGCTGTGTGACTGTGGTACCTGTGGCCAGCCAGGACATTTTTGATTTTTAAGTACCTCAGTGATATGCCAAGTAGAGAGCTGAGTTTTAACAAGCAATAATGAATATGAGGGGGGGGGGGGGGGGGGGAAGAAGAAAAAAGTTAAAACGAAAAGGAAGAGGAGACAGGGAAATAAAAGGAACATGGTAGTATATGAAATAACTGAATGGCATGAAAAAATGAAGTAAAGAGATAAAAGGAAGGGAAAAAATTGATCTGGCACCAGGTGCTCAGCTGGCAGATGCTCTGTAATCCCGCAGAAGATAAAGGATAAGATTCAGTGCAACCACTAGCAGGCAGTAAAAATTAGTATTTTCTTTCTGCTTAGGTCTTGATTAGTAAATAGGAAACTGTAGGCACGGATTTGTTGCGGATCTTCATCAGAGCTTTAGAACATATTGGAATGTGCAAATTGATACCCTTTAATTGCAGCAGAGGCTTCTAGAGTACAGGTGGGCAGGAGAGGTCAATAGAGATAGCAGCAGGTGGGCAGAGCGGGGAGCAGACACGGACGTACAGGGGAGGCAGGAGGCAGAAGAAAACCTGGTTTAGAGCTCGGGGAAGAGCTAGACGGGAATTAACCGAGCGTGAAGCATTCCTTGGCTCCCGCATACCATGCCCCTGTATGAAGGGATAACGAGCAGTAGTACTGGTGTAAGGATTTGCGTGGACTCTCAGCTTAGGGGTCGAAAAGGAGGTCATACTTTCGGGAACAGCAAACTTCCAGCAGGGTCTCCTGGCACACATTCGGGGGTCTCCCGGCCGGGAGGGCACCGTACCCTACTCCAGCCTGCAGCGCCCGCTCCCGCGGCTCGCCGTGCGGTGCCGGAGCCGCCAGGGATGCCGAGCTGCCCTCATGGGCGGAGGAGGGGCAGGGCCGGCCAGCCCAGCCCAGCCCAGCCCAGCCCAGCCCGGCCCGGCCCGGCCCGGCCGAACGCCTGGCATCCGCACAGAGGTTCCCCTGGCATCCGCACAGAGCCCCGTCCTGCCGGCCCGGCCGCTCCGCCGGCAGCTCCCACCGGCACGGGCGGCCGCGGGGTCCAGCGCCCGTGTTTAGAAAGCGTTTCCCTGCTGCCATCTGCAGAAATCGATCCGTTTAGGGTTTGTTTTTTTTTTTTCTTTTTTAACTACTCTCTAAATCTAACGCGTCCTTGTGGCTGCAGCCCCCCATCCCGCCGGCAGCCCGGGATGCTCAGCGCCGCCAGGGTCCGATTTACCTGGCGGGTGTCTGTCGGCGTCGCCGAGCGGCGGCGGGCCGGAGATGCGCGGAGCAGAGGGCGAAGTTGGGCCGCCCCCAGCCCTGCGGCTCCCACCGCGGCCGCGGAGAGAGGGTGAGGGGGACACCGCTGCCGTGCTCCCGCCGCCGGGGAGCGAGGGGAGTTCCCTCGACCGTCCTGGCCACTGCCTGCTAGAACTGAAGCCCGCGATAGCATCAGCGGCGCAGGGCGCAGCGGGGGAGGCGGCTCCCGCAGCCCCGTGGCACATCGCCGGCCGGAGGCTGCTCCGGGGCTGCGCTCCGCCAGCGTGCCGTAGGTGCGGGGGGCAGAGCAGCCCTCCGTGCCAGCGTGATGGTGCATTTTCCTCCGGCTCCGTCGCGGGGATGGCGGGATGGTGCCGCAGCCCGACAAGACCTTGGCCACTGCCTGCCGAGGCCGGGCAACATCTTCCCTCTCTCTCTTCTCCCTGCTTTCCCCGCAGTGCTCGTTTCTTCCCTCGTCACCTCTCCGGCCCTGTGCCCGCTCAGACCCCACAGCCGTGACGGTGTTTTATTTTCCTAACGTCGCAGCCGCGCGTGATTAAATACCGGCACCCGGGCGCGGGGTTGGCAACTTCAGCAGCGCCCGTGCGGTGTGTGCGGTCTGTGCGGTGTGTGTGCGGTGTGTGTGCGGTGTGTGTCACGGATGTCCCTGCCCGCGGGCGCGCTTGCCACCTGCGGCTGGCGGCCGTGCGCGCACATGTCGGGGCGCGGAGAGGCGCGGAGAGGCGCGGCGCTGCCCGCCCCGCGCCCCGTCGGGGCCGGCGCATCCCCGCAGCCGGCGGGCCGGTGGCGGCGGGCGCAAGGGCGCGGAGCGCTGCCCCCGGCGCCGCCGGCAGCCCCCGGCAGCCCCCGGCGCCGCCGCCCGGCCCGGCCCTGCCCCGGGCGCTGCCGCGGGGCGCAGCGGCTCGGCCGGCCCCGCCCGCCGGCCCCGCAGCCCGCTCGGCCAATGGGCGCGGCGCGGCGGCGCACGTGACGCGGCGGGCCGGGACCCGCTGCTTCCCCCGCGCAGAGGGATGCGGGCGGCAGAGCGGGGCAGGCGGCGGCGGCGGCGGCTGCGCGGCGGCGGCCCCTCCGCGCCCTCCCCCCGCTCCCCCGCCGCCCGGCCCCTATGGCAGCCGCTCCCCGCCCCGCCGCCGCCCGCACCCCCGCGCCGCCCCGCCGGGCTCCGCCGCTCGCTCCAGCGTAGCGCCCGGCGGCCGCTCGCCGACCCGCTGCCGCCGCCGGCCGGGGCCCCGGGATGCCCGGCGGCCCCGCCGCCCGTCCCTGCCGCCCGCCGCGCCGCCCGGGGGGCACGCCGCCGCCGGAGAGTTGAGTTAGGAAGTCATGGTGCCCTGGGAGCCCTCCCCGCCCCGGCAGTGCGGCGGCGGCGGCGGCTGGACGCTCTGCGACTGCTGCTGCTGGCTGCTGCTGCCCGCCGTGCTGCTCGTCCTCGCCCGCCCCGACAAGCTGGCGGCCTTCCCTACCTCCTTAAGCGACTGCCAGACGCCCACCGGCTGGAACTGCTCCGGTAAGCGCCGGAGCGCCCCGCGCCCGGCCCCGCCGAGCGTCCCGGCGAGCCCCGCCGTGCCCCGCCGGGCGCTCGGAGTTGCGCGGACGAGCCCGGGGGAGGCAACTTCAGAGGGCGATGCCGCGTCCCGTTGAACGCACGGGAACGGCGAAGGCTAAAAGTCCCGGGCGTCGGGGCTCGCCGTTCCCGGTGCGACCGCAGCCCGCGGGGCTCCGCTCGCCGGGCGCGGCAGCCGCGCCCTCCGCCGGTGCGGGCGGCTCCCGGGCGGACAGCGAGCCCCGGCCCCGCCGGAGCGCGGCTCCGCGCTGGAACGGGGCGCGGGGAGACGGGGCCGCGGGTGCGCATCCTGCGGGCGGCTGTGTCCGTGCGCACCGAGCGGGGTGCGCCGACCGGGGTATCGGCGTCGCGACACCGGCAACCCGCTGCCCGCCCCTTAAAGTCGGGCTGACCTTTGTAACGGGTTTCCTATGTAGGTCAGCGGCCGGTCCTTCTCCGATACGTAAAATAATTCGGAAATTGGACTGTAGTAGCTTTCTGAGGGGAAGAGCGTTATTTGGGGTACTGCGTGCATCGCACATGACGCGTTAGATCGGGGGGAATTTGCGCTGTGAGCTCTTGGCTTTTAACATGTAGCGATACGGTTAAGAGCGCTCGGATGTTTTCTTAAAAAAAATCAATGGATTCAGATCTTAATGGGTTTGGAGTCTGATATAGCTGTTTTGTTTAGTACCTAGCCGCTCGCTGTGGGAGTGGGAAGTCAGCTAGCGAAATCTGAAATTCATGCTTGTATTCGTGAACTGAATCTTCAGTCAGATCTGTTGGTTTTTCCTGGAGAATCTGAAGGCAAAAGAGCTCGGTTCACTCAGCGGCTCGTGGGGAACCTGGCACTTCTCCTGTTAACTTAGAGGTCATCAATCTTCATTGGGATCAGGCAGACCATCACAGAAAACACACAGCCTGTTTGTCTTTATTATTGGGGGCTTTGTTGTGTCATGGGCTGGAGAAATTCCAATTTGGACTTTTGTCCAACAGATTTGTTATCGGATGGGGATAAGTTGATGACATTTCCAACCCAGAGCCATGAAATTGCATAATTACCGGGTGACTTTTGAGGAAACCGAGTCCGTGAAATAGAAAAAAAAAAAAAAAAAAAAAGTATGTGTGAGGTAGTGGGAGTAAGAACCGAGAGAAACACCGAGGGAGAAACAAGAGGAAAAGTGAAAAGCTGAGGACAGGGAAGGACAAAAGGAAATCTGGACTGTCAATTTCATCAACAAGGTTATTCTGCTGTGTGCATTAAAATGCAATCATCTCATGTAGTTCCTCTCGCTAGTCCAAAGCTGACTTTTTTTTTCCCTCTCTTTGCATTTGAGGTTACGATGACAGAGAAAATGATCTCTTTCTCTGCGACACCAATACCTGTAAATTTGATGGGGAGTGTTTAAGGATTGGAGACAGTGTGACTTGTGTCTGTCAGTTCAAGGTAAGAAGATTGATATTTCGTTCTCTAATTCACTAATGAGAATACAAATCAAGGCTCTCCCTTTACAACCTATCACTTGGCAATTTATTTCTCTATGTGCAGAGAAGTTAGAGGGAAAACCTGACAGTGTATATAAAAGCTGGCAGGAGGACCAACTGGTGTCAAGAAGACATAAGTTTCTCTGGGAAAATGCAGATGCTGTGGCTTTAAATGTCCCTTCGGGTCTGCAGTTCCAGGTTGTGCATTTCTGGTTTTTCATCCCTGCCCTTTTAACGAGGATTTAGAGCCCTTTCTAAATTCATTTCTGATACAGATCATGGCTTATTGTATTCGGAGTTCTGATCTAGTTAAAGAAATGGATCTGTAATGTGCTTATGCAATATTTTCAGGAAGGGCTGCATAGTGACAATGCTTCTGCCTGTTTATCTGCCCAGCTGATCAGATTAAGGAGCAATCCCTCTGTTCCAAAATGATGAACTTCCTTTAGGTTTTATATAGTTTTAGGAGAGCTATTACTGAGTAGTAAGGGATTTTCCTTCTGTTTCTTCTCTCTTCCTCTCTCAGCTACATTTGAACCTCAGCCCTTCTCAAAGTCAGACGATTTCATTATGAAGGATTCCATTTAATGTTTTAGCTAACTCGCAAAACAGCTGGTCTTTAAATAATGACCTGAATAGAAACCACACAAATTAAAGGAGTTTAAAGCATGTACCAGCACAGGGTTGTATGTATGTTTATGCCTCAATGTTTTTCTGCATTTTACTGTGGATGAGTGAAGTTGTGAAACTTACAATGCTGATCTGAGTGTTTGCAGTAGAGCAGGCCAAATAGTGCACAGCTCAAGACTGCACATCTGTAATGACTGTGGTGATACTGAGCTTTGATAGACCTTTCACGTTAAAGCATTGCAAGTATCATTTCTATTTCTAGAGCCAAATGTGCCTTCGGAGATAAAACCCAAGTGATAAGTTCCTTCATTTTAAACAAAGAAGGGATTTTCTCAAATGAGAGCAAGACAGTAGTTCTTAAATGCTTGTGTTTCCCATGTTGGAAGGGAATTCATATTGACCATGGGAGTCTTTTATTCTATTTGGAGTTTGCATACAATCAAAAATTCAGCTTAAGAATGCTGTTTTGAGCATTTGCCTTGTATCACTGCATATGCTGAGCCAAGGGTTATGGTCTGGTCTGCTTTCTCTTTCTAAGGAAAATCTGCAAGGCAGTGAAAGCTCTGTGACTTGTCCCATTGCGTGATGGTAACCAGGGCAGGTGTTGTGCCATGAGCCTGGGGCACTTAGAGCAGCCACTGACAGTGCTTGGGGCTTGTCCTTGGTCCCTGTTTGGTGTTGCCATTTGTTATAAAGCAGTGAATCCTAGCCTGGAGGGTGCAAATTCAGATGTTGCCATAGGCAGGGAAGAAGGCATTGGGAGCGCTGTTTTCCCAAGGCAGCGTGCTGATGTCTGGTGATTTGGGGTAAATGAAGCTAGGTAAACCTCTCCAGGCTGTGTGGTCCCCTGTTTGAGAGGTGAACAGTCTTAAGTGTGCTGAGTTTAGCAGTTCTGTAGGGGGCAGTTGAAACAGATTTGAGGAAATCAGGTAATTGGTGATATTAATATGCAAATAAGATCAAAAGAATGAGTTTGGCCATCATGGGGCCAGTCACTAGGAAATGGGTCAAAATCAACAGCAGTCTTCTGTTTCAGTGGCCTTTGGATCAGGCCCTGTAGACCCTCAGAGCTGTGTCTTGCTGTGAGCCTGTGTGGAGCCCAGGGCTGGCTGTGACCTTGGAGGGCACATTACCTGTGGTGCTGCTGTGCCAGCGCTGCCAAGGGCGCTTGGGAGCCGAGCACCTTGATACAGGCGGAGCCTGGGGGGATGTTAGCTTCTCTTGTAACAGCAGTGGACAGCGTGACAAGCCAAAAAGGTATGCCACTGGAGTAGAAAATTAATTTTTGGTGTGGTGGCTGAGGCTGGCTGAGTGAGGCAGAGCTGGCCAGGTAATTTATGTCACAACTAAGGGGGACCTCCATCAGAAATCAGGACTCCCGTTTCAGTGGCAACTCTTTGTGGTGATAGTGAGCAAATCAGTAGCAGAGTCCTCATCGCTATAACTGCATTTTATGTCATCTTCAGAAATTTGAGAGAATAGACAAGGATAGAGAGCTCATTTAGCCTCCGTACTGATGAAAAGTTCTGGGCTGACCAGCCTGTGTCTTGGGGGGCTGAGAACGCTGAAGTGGAGAGCAGAGCTTCTGCAGTCTTTTGTTTGGGTTTGTTCAAACCAGAATTACAGATCCTTCATGTCTACCCAAGTGGAGTTAAAATTAATTTATTTTTCTTTGAAAGGATGAATATGATCCAGAATATGCTCTGGAACACTCAAGTTAGACTTCCAACCCTAGAGAGCCCGTGGGCATGTGCTTGGAAAAAGAGGTTCATATTGGCTGTCATAGTCTACTGTGATAGCTCTCAATGAGATATGTATTTTATTGAAAAACACCATGGCCCGCTCTGATAGGAGATGCAGACCCTGTCCCCTGTGCTGGACAAGCCCAGACTTTGGTGCTGGCAGGGAGGGAGGCCATTGGGACAGTGCTGGCTCCAGCAGGAGGGCTGAGCATGTGGGAAGCCACCAGCCCTTCCTTCCCTCAGACTCAGTGGGTCCAGCAGAAGGTGCAGAGCTGTGCCAGCAGGGATGTGGTTGGAGACATGGCTTGCTGGGGTCTGTACCTGTTAGCCCAAAGCCACAGGTCTGGAGCTGGGCTCTCTCCTCTTACATTTCATGGACATGTAAAATAATACACCAGGCATTTCCATCAGCATCTTTGCTCCTGAGTTACCAAGCCTGTGGACAATCACTGTTTTTTCAGGAGGAACGAGTCCCGCTTTCATGCATGTCAAGTCTTCCACGTGCTTCAGTGTTTGTGGAGCTGCAGCATCACCTGTGCAACTTCCAGCTTGGTTATATTTCTGGAATGTATTTTCGTGCTACTTGGTTCAAGATGCGGGTGGCATTTTGGGAGTAGTTGATCCATGAAAGTAGGAGGAGGTCAAGCTTTTAACGGTGTTACCAGGAGGAGGAGTTACACAGGTTCCCATTGTCTTTAGGAAGCAAACAACCTGTTTTCAGTGCTCAGCACTGATCCAAAGGCTCCCAAAGATGGTTTGTCCTTGGCTGTGGCAGTGGGGACTGGAGGCTGAAGGTGCTGAGGAAGGCAGCCTTTGACTGACACCTGATGGAATTGCATGAGTCCATTTCCCCGCTCTACAGCTGTATTTTAAAAACTGCCACGTGTAAGAGAGCAGTGGCCAGTGTGGTGCGGTGCTGCTTGGTTTAGTGGGAGTTTTGACATGGATTTCCCTGAGGGCTTGCTCAGTCCTTACTTGGGAATGAAGAATCATTCCTATGTCTAGGGCCTGGTCTGTTCAGCCCTAAACCAATGACAGAAACATGTTTCTAGACTGAGGGAACTGACATTCAACACCGGATATTTTCCAGCACTAGCAGGGAGTATTCTGTGGTCCTGATGAGCTGTGAGCACGGGGTTCAGCATGGGCAAACACGAGAGTCTAGCTCTAGTGGGTTAGGAACCACCTGGTGACTAGCATCACAACCCTCTCATCAGTGGTTTTGTTTTCTTTCCGGAGTAACTTCCACTACAGTTTCCAGCTCAAAGCCAAGGCAGGATCTATATGGAAGACATCCCTCCCTTTGTTCCTTCTGACTCCTGCCTCTTCCATCTGAATCCTACTTTTTCAAAGGTGCTGGTGGGGAGAGTGGACTAATACTTCCTGGGATCCTGGTGTCTCTCAAATGTATTTAAAGTTGCCAACCTTTGTAAGAAGTTCCAGCCTATCTCACAGCACTCCTTTCTGTGGTTTGGGATTTCACCATGTATGTGGGGCTGTCTGGCCTTTCAGATCTGCAGCTGAGTCAGTGTCAAAGATCGTCCCTTGCTCTGGGCGAAACCGGCAGAGGAGCCGCCTTTGTGTGTCTCAGGCGGAGAAGTTGCCACTGTGTTTCTCGGGCAAAGAATCCAACCTTGTTTCTACATGTAACAAAGCCTGTTGAGATACTCCAGGCCAAATTCCTCGCAAATCCTTGGGTGACAAGCAGATATTGCACCTAAAGCAAGCATGGTTTGATGCTTCATGCTTTAAAAAATACGCACGATTGTGTTAATTGTCCTGGTTATGTATTCCAGATCAGCCTCCAGCAATTGCTGTTGAGCTTCTGGATGAAGTTGGCATTTTATGCTTGAAACATTGCTCAGATTTAGAACATAATGGTGAAAATAGCCTAGAAACATTTTTAATCAACAGTTTAAGATCTCTGCGTGGAGGAACGCTCCATGAGGAGCAGAAGGAGAGCATTTCTACTGTTGTGGTTGCTGTTTTTCTTCCTTGTTCTGAGGGAAGAGGGTGCTGGGGGTGGGCAACATCTTGGGAAGATTGAAGAGAATACAATGCAAAAGGAAAATGTCATTTGTTTTGGCCCAATCAAAATGTCACTCTGACCAACTATGAATAATTTCTTGGCAGCTGCTCTGTGTGGAGGCCTGCAATTAATGCAATCTATGCAATTGTTTGTGTTAATCACTTCTGTAGTCATTCAGTTTAAAGCATTTTTGACGTTAATATCCCTGATATTTCAGTTCTGTATTTTGCATTGTGCCCAACAAGCACACCTCAGATGCGTTGTGGCATAATACAACTAAATAGGATGTGTGATTTCTTCTAAATTTTTACCTGGATTTAGGCAGAGGTGAGCATTTGTAAATTATAATTGTGATCATTCCATTTGTTCTAATTAAACAATGAGGCATACCAGGAGTAGGGTAATCACGAGATAATCATATCCCTGGTATAATTGCCGTGTACAGGGCACATCCAAGTATTTCTAAGCCTCCAAGCATGATTATCTTGTGATAACTGCACCCGTAGGTTGCCCAATTTTCGATATGAAATGAAATGATTATTTTTTTGAATGAACGAGAACGGGCAAAACTGCCTTCCAGTGGTAGAGGAAATCAGTCAGAGCTCAGCAGGAGTTTGACCCAAAGCCGGGAGTGCACGGTGTGAGAAACTTCTGCCCTGGCTGAGCTCGCTGCAGTGCTGCCGCTCCTCCCCACTGGCCACCGTGGGGAGAGCTTGGACCTTTGTGGAGCATCCCAGCTGCAGCTTGCCGGGAGCAGAAACGTCTGTGCAGAAAGAGGGATGGACTTTGATGGCTGGTGTCTCAGAAATAATCCCCCTCTGTCCAGTCGGCGCTTGAGCAGTTAGAGACACACGTGTGTGTGCAGAGTTCCGTAGCACTGCGGGTGTGTGTGTGTGCAGGAGGAGGGAGGAGAGAGCCTGTTCATTACTGTTTGTCTGGAGCCATCCAATGGAAGCAGGGAGCTGCTATTGCAGATGTGAGGAGTCATTTCCAGTGTTCCTTCCCTGGGAATGCCCCCTGCTCCTGCTGCCAGTGAGGGACCTCCCTGGGGCACTTACTGAACACCTTGCCCAGTCGGATTACCTTTCCCCTGATCCCTTCAAATCTGATTTTTCTTTTTAAAAATACCCCTCCCTCTCCCCTGGTGGCTCTAAAGGTGGGAGAGGACTGTCAGTGTCTCTGCTGTTTTCTCAGGCAGGGAGCAGGGTGTGTGTGTGGGGGCACCCAGACGGGAGCTGTGTCCCCTGCTCGTGTCACTAACGCTGCTGCTCTCTGTCCCTTCCCACCAGTGTAACAATGACTATGTGCCCGTGTGTGGCTCCAATGGTGACACCTACCAGAACGAATGCTACTTGAAACAGGCTGCCTGCAAGCAGCAGAGTGAGATCCTGCTGGTGTCCGAGGGCTCGTGTGCCACTGGTACGTATGACTCGCTCCAGGCTGCCTGCTGCCCCCCAGGAAAATGGCCTGGGAATGGCAAAAACCACTTGAATTCTTGCTTTGAATTCATTACTGGTTAATTCTTTGCAGTTTGGGGAATGAGAAGTCACTGCCATCCTTCCGTTTTAAGTAGTTTAGTGTAGGCTCACAGTTCCTGATACACAGTACCCCTGGCACCCTTTGGAAGAGTTCAGCACAGAAGTAAATTTGCTTTTTTTTAATTTGTATCTTGTGCTCCTAATCATCCTGTGCCCTACGCTTCTGAGCTGTTAGCACAAGTGAACTGGTAGCAGATTAAGTGAGCAGATGTCTGATAAATGGGCATCTGGATTACCACAAACCTCTCCATAATCTGGAGAGAGAGAACTGGAGCGTTATTGCCTGCAATCCAGTTTCTTAGGTTTTTCCTTATCCTTGTAGGGCCAGATCCCCAGCTGGTGTGATTCAACAGACCCCTGCTTGTAATGAGCCCTGCCAATTCATACCAGCTGAAGATTTAGTCCAAAGCACACATAATGAACAGGTCTGTGCCACAGGTGTTTTGTTCTGGACTTGAGAAAACTGACAAGCATGTGAGACAGCTTAGCTCAACCCTGAGCCTTGTGAGCTGTTTATATCTCAGCCTGTATGAAAACAGCGAGAAAGGTGAATGAGCAAAATCTGTCAGGAAAACCAAGTTGCTTATGTGCAGGAGTTCTTGATGTTTTTCTTTCGTGCTCGGGATCTGTTGGAGGTGGGCAGTGAAGTTAACTTGAAAAGAGCAAGAGTAAGCCTTTGTTCTTGAGAGAGTTCTTTAAACTTAAAGCAGAATTTTTTCTTAGCTGAGGATGGAGGAGTCAATAAAAAGTACATTAGACAAACTTTTTTCAGTGCTGTAATTTCATGTTTCATACACCTGAGAGAAAATAAACTCCTTTCTCTGGAAATGTTGTTCTTCTCTGAAGCTGTTACCTGACAATTTTCAAGAAGAAAAAAAACATATACTGCAATTTTTTTGTCCATAAATTGGTATTAAATGGAGCTTGGGCTGACAAAACCTACTGTGGTGTAGGATTTGTTCAACTTAGTAAATTCTCTCAGCACAGCACCTGGTCTTTTTTGGTTCAAACTTTTTGATTAAAGGGATAATTTCAATGCATTGCTGCAACTTCCCTGAAACTTGCTTGCCTGCTGGCAGTGACTGTGTTGGCAGCGTTCTCTTGAAATACATTGTGGGTTTCAGAAACATAGAAGGAAAAGAACCCACTTTTTCCTGATGTCTTGAGCAAGGCCTTTGGGGTTTTTTTCCTTCTCCCAAGCAGGAGCTCGGTGGAGAAGGCAACAGCCATTTTCCATAGGTATTCCCCATGGGATGGGGTAGAGAGAGAGGGTGCTCAAGAGCCCCCAGCAGAGATCTGGGCTTCTGGGAGAAGTGTCAGTGAGCCCTCCTGGTCCTGTTGGCAGGGATCTGGGCACTGAGGAGTAGGGCAGGAGGGGAGACACGAGGTCCTTTTCCTCCAGAGAGCCAGATAAGGTGGCAGCTCACTGTGGAGGCAGGTGGTAGCAGGTGTTCATTCCTCCTGCTGTGCTGGGGAGCTCTGGCACACCTGGAAAAGCAGCACCTCCCACAGCCACGGGGGCACTGCAGTGCTGACACCTTTTTTGCCTCTTTCCTCGGTTTCCTCGTTTGGGAAAGAGCATCAGGACAAAAGACGAGATCAGGAAAATTCAGGACATGTTCACTGGGAAAACACCATTATTTCTGTTGCTCTCCTCAGCCACCTTTTGCATCTGGCCTTTGCAGCCTTGCTGCATAAATCTGCCATTTGAAGCAATTCTTCTTGTGACCAATTATTTAGCCAAGATTTTCCTTTTCTTTCTTAGTTCTGAGCAGTGATGGCACGTGCAAGTTGAGATCCACCAGACCTCGGTGTCAGTAAATGAGATCTAACAGTTCACTGGGTGCTTTGATCCCAAAGCAGCTTTTCCAAACTCTTTCTATGAATCTTGATGCTGATAAATGCATGACTCCTCCAGTAAGGGGGAGGATAGGATGGCAGCCTCCCTCCCTTCCCTGCAGAAGAAACTCCTCTTAGGTGTTATTTTTGGTAACCCTACGTGTGTGCACTTACATGCTTTGCCTTGCTTAGAAAGTTTCTTACTGAAGCTCTGGGCTTGGCAATTTCGTGATGTTGCACTTTCTAAATTTGTGACTCTCATCATTCCAGCCAACAAAATGTCGAGCAGAGGAGAAAGAAAGCACTCAGCTTTGAAAGTTAGCAACAACCTTGAGAAAAATGGCGTTTTAATAATTTGCCTGAAGATTTTGAATAACAGTAATTTAATGGTTTGTTCCAACTAGTTATAATTTGATGAGATGTCCTGTTTTCTTAAGATAATGATACAAATTTACAGTTGCTCTCTCCTCAAACGAATGGGTTTTAAAATTCCTCCTTGGTGGGGATTTAGCAGTGACCAAGTGGAGTAACTTTGTACTGCTGTTGGGAACAAAGATTTATCGGTCTAAGTACAACAAAACAAGCTGGAGATTTCTCAGGACATTTCAGCATTCTGTGGCTTACGTTATTTTCATCTGATGGAGAGACTTTAAAGAGAAAAGAAATGGAGACACGAGAAAGATGGCTTGAGTGAATTACATTGAGATTAGATCTCTATAATTTACCCAGGGATGCCATCAAACGCGAGGTACACTGGAGTACACTTCACTGCAGCCTTGCTTTGCATGCTCACAGCTCACACTGGAGCACATGAATATAAATTTCTTTCTGCTCTTTTCTCAGATGCTGGCTCAGGATCTGGGGACGGAGGTAAGAGCCCTTTTTTAATATCTCTGTTCTTATGTGTACACACGTTGTCTTCCACAATTTTGGATTCTAAGTGGATATGCTTTGCAATTTAGTTGTTGCAGTACATATTGTTTTTTTGTTCAGCTCTGTCTTTGAAAAAAGTGGTATTTTGCATTTCAGTCAAGCTGGAACCTAATCATGACATGCTGTTTTCTAGGGAAATTCAGAAAGCTGTGTTACTTCTAATAGGACTTGGAATTATTTATAGGTTGTGCTAGGAGCTCTATCTCCATCTACTGTTACAGTTGCACTCATTTGTTTTATGCTTAGGGTAATATTTCTTTTGTTTTTAAAACATGAGCCAAACCCTTGGCTCCTCCTCACTGGAGGATTCAAGCCAAATATGTTGTGGTAGCAGAGAGCATTCTTTCAAAGATATAAAGAAATGTCACAGGGAGAGAACAATGTGTTTTTATAAGAACAGCAACAACAAAACTGAACGTGGAAATAGCCTGAGCCCTTTGTGGCGTACAGGCGATACTGTGAAATGTAGGCAAACTAGCATTTAAGTAGGGGGTTATTTTGTTGTTTTGGGGATTTTTTTATTATTATTATTTATTTCTTGGTGCTGTCATAATGGGTTTGCTTGTCTGACATCAGTCTTTCTTGGAAGTGTAAGTGTTGGGCCTGGGTACTGCCCTGCCTGGGGGTAGGGAGTGTGACTTTTGGGGCTGGCTGGTCAGCTTCCCTGGGAGGGCCAGGGCTAGTCTGGGGGATAGGGAGAGTTGTCCTGGAGAGTCCCCCTCAGTTCTGCCCCAGCTCCCTGAGTAAGCTCCAGGATCCCCATGGCAGAGGAAGAGCAAGGTCAGCATCAGGTTGGGGGCTGCTGGGTTCCTCTGGCTGGGGCAGCCCCCAGGAGCTGAGCCAGCTTTTGGCGTGACACAGACAGCAGGGCTGTGCTCTGACACAGTTTTATGGCTGCTCCTGCTTGGATTCAGGCTTTTCTAATACAGTCACATTACTTGGCAAAATGGTCTTTATTTAATATTGGTAACCATGATATCAGCGGGTGTGGTGTCTTGGGAAGATGTTAGTTTTACCTGTGAAGTGGTCAACAACAAGAGCATGAGGCATTTCAAGGGGCCTGACTTTCTGCCATCAGACTCAGGCTGCTTTCTGGAGCTCAGGGCACTTCAGGATGCTTCAAATCTGGCTCCCCAAAAGCTGCAATGTAAATATCACTGGTTTTTTTTCCAGCTATTCCTGTTTTACTCTAATGTTCTTTTAGCTTGTCTTTTTAAGCTGTTACACCAGAAATGCACCTTATTCGGTGCTTATCAGAAATCTACAATTTGATTTATACATAGGCTCATGTTTTGGCACCGATGGCCAATAAATTGGTTTGCAAATAAAGTTGCACAAAATTCATCAGGCATGTACCAAGGAAGACAGATAAAGTTTTCAATTCGTTTTATAACTGAGGAGATGGGAAAACAAACTTGGCCGCTTCCTGAAAGCAATGAATTCCATTCTCAGAAAGCATAGGCGTTTAAAAGCGTGATTTCCAAAGACTTCCATTTTAGAAGCTGAGGTTGACAGAAGATGAGCAGGGCCTTGGGACTGACTGTACAGGTAGAAAGGAAGCAGATTTGTGAAGGAGACAGAACCAAGTTGGTACATGTGTTTAAAGGCCTACAAAGCTGCCTTGTTTTATTCAGGATTTAGTAGGCAGCTATGGCTGTTCTTAAAGTACAGGAGTATATTTATGTGCCCAAAGAAGCTAAAGAAGCTAAATCCAGACAAGTAAATATTGTCACTACATCACTCTTTACTAGACGTGGTCTTGTTGTAAAAGCTGCAATAAATTTCGGATGTCATCACAGTAAGTCTTGTAAAATCCACTCCAGCAGTCATGAGTGGGACATGTTCCTGTGACAAGCACAAGGTCTTGGGCAATCTTGTGTGTTTTCTGATTTTCCCTGGATTTTTTTCTTTCTTATGCTTCTCCAAGCAGTCTTGGTTAACAGAATAACCAGTGCAGTGTCTTTTTTAGCAAACCTCCTGCCATAGGGACGGTCCCATCCAGCCAGCTGTGAGATAAGAGAACAAATTTTTCAAAAGACTTGTATCTCGTGGTTGGATTTCTTTCGTCTGATGAGATACACAGCTAGTAAGAAATGAACTCAAGTTGTGTTTTTCTGGTCCTTAGGACATGGCAAGTCTCCAGCTTTGAGGTGGTTTCCCCCGTGACCGACACCAGTTCAGCTCCCAGTACTGCTGCTCCTTCAGTGGAGCTTGTCACAGGAAGCTGTAATTACTGGAGGGCTCAGAAGGAGCTGGAAAGGGGTTGGTGTGAGGGTCAGAAGTAGATAAGCACATCATGTGGTCATACAGGGCCTCTTTTTCTCAGGAGGCTGGTCAGAGCATGAACAAAACAGCCAGAGGCTGTGTTTTGCTGCCATCTTTTCCTTTCAGGTATTCCCATCTGGGTTTGTAGGGAGGTCTTCTCAGTTTACTACATAGGGTTTGGGGTTTTTTGCTTTCCTGTCAGGGATGCTGAGATCAGAGAAGTCCCAGCATTTCAGCACTTTAATGACCTTGAGGGCTTTCCAGAGGTGAATTAATCCTCCTTTATGCAGCAGTAACGTACAAAAGTCCCCTTATTTGTAAAATCGTGAGGCAGTCTTAATCTCATTTGATTACTGAGCCTGCAGCATGCACTTTTGGGGATATCCAGTAGATGGTAGGACAAGTAGGTGTTCAAGTTTCTAACTGCAGAAGACATTTTTCCCCGTAAATGAAGATGAAAAATGCAGAATCAAGAGCCATTTCAGTGTTTTGATTGCAGAAGCTGGGAGTGTGGTGTGGAATTATTTAAAAACCCACATCCCAGAAAGATACTAATCAGAAAGCCAGAAAGGATGAATGTGAAAGACTTTATACAGAGAGTAATTTAAAGAGATTCCATTCATTTTCATCTCTGCCGTTCTCTAGACAACTGGGTTTTTTTAGAACCCAATGATTCATGTTTTGGTCTTGAGCAGCTTTATAATGAATTCTTGCTCGTTTCCTGGCTTCCTTCTAACAGCAACAAACTCAAGATGCAGTATTTCATTATGGCTCTTAATGGGCTAAGAACTCTCTCCTCCGTTTCATTTTCACACTGAGCACTTCTTTGCCCTGCCTGCATTGTCTGCACTCCCAGCCCTGGTGACTGGCTTCCATTCGCAGTCGGATGGATCCACTGGAGGTGACTGTCACACTGGCTGTTGCTGTGACCCTGGCAGGGCAGTGCATAAGCACCTCCCTTGAATTCCTTTCAGAGCCTCCTTCAACTTCCATTCAAGTCCTGCTGACTTCAGTGGGAATTCTGTGGGGCCCTGGGTGCACAGATCTTAAACTAGTTTGATTTTTATGTTATAAATTCTTTATGATCTTGACTAAAGCAAAATCAACCAACCAATAGAGTGATAATTCATCAATACCGTCATCACCATTTATTTTACAGTAGCTTCTAGAGGTGCTAATTCTCAGATTAGGACTCCAGGGTGGTACGCCCTGACACTGTGAAGCACAGTGGGGAAAAGAATAAAAACTGTGAAGTAGAGCCTGGATATTGTAGTTGGGCAAGGGCTGGGAGCTGCATCACACTCCAGTGTCTGAGTTGGGAATAGCACATGCTGCTTCAGAGCCAAGCCACTGCTGGGGCTTTTGAGCCCCAGTGTCTGTCAGCAAACCCATGTGACATCCAGACAGAATCAGAGATTATACTGCTCTTAAACTTACTCCTGATCTATTAGACAAACCTGAAAGCCAACAACCTTACAAGCCCCATCTTCTTTCCCCCCCCTCTGCCTCTCTTGCTTTGTGTGTGTATTTTAAGATTGAGCATGGCTTGTTTGTTTGTTCGTTCTTTCAATTTATCCCTTCAATCTTAGCCAGAAAAAAAAAAAAAGTCCTGCAGCTTTTTGTAGGTGCCGAGATGTAGATTTAATGATAGATTTGGTATTCTGGTCTGCCTTTCCTGTTGACTTAGAGATGTGTGAATAAACACATACATATTATAAATCTATATGGAGCAGCAGTCATCTTGAAACACTAACACAGAGAAAACTGGCAGGAAAAAATTAACACTTTGGAGCCTATGTTATTTTTTTTAAGGCAAACCATAATGCAGCATGTATAAACTTTTTTTTTTTTCCTTTAAACAACAGGTAAATGGCTACTTTAACCTAATTGTATTGGCATTTGTCTCTGTGCTAGTTTTGAATGGCTTATTTGAATTTAGCAACTCTGCTGCTTTTCCAGTGATTTCCCTTTCTGCTTTATTACAGTGTTGATTGATGGGCAGGGCTATGCAGAACACGCTGAATATTGCTGTAAACACTGTCCTAGCAGTCACACTTGAGCCAAAATACACCATAAAACCTGGAGTCTGTATTGGTTTGAATGAAGCAGTGTATAAAATGCAGTGCTGATAAACACACACATACACACGTGTTCTCAGTATATGGGAAAATACTTTGACTGTTCTGGTTTAACCTTGGAAAGAAAGGGAATTCATACTTCGAGCTACAGGTTCTTTTCCTGGGTGTAATAGGTGATTCAAGCTTCTCTCATGTGAACTCAGAATATCTGCTGACCCCACGTGCAGTCATCTGCTGCAATAAGGAAATAGGAAAGCTTCTTCTGCTCTAATTTGATTTGGGAGATATAATTTAAAGCAGCATCAGAAGGTACAGAATCAACTATAAGCAACGTGCACCGACTGGGTAAATACCTCTGGAGGGAATGTTTAAATCTTAAATGATTGACCTGACTGTGGTTGGTCAAATATGTCTCCTTTGTTAAAGGGTTTTTTTACCTTGTTAACCTCAGCATGGCACTGAGCCCAAACCAATAAGCTCTTTGAAAGGCCGGGTTTATTAGCTCAGGCTCTTTGCTGTCCTAACATGATTACATGACTTTCAGTTCAGGGCTGGTGCTCATCTGACCTATATAAGAGGTAGGTCAGGGAAAGGCAGTTAATGTCTCTTTGTGGCCTTTAAAAATTAGGAAAGGATGAAGTTCCCATATGTTTTTGTTGACTGGAAGAGAAGCAGTTGGGCATTCACAATTGCCAGACTTCTAGACCCCTGCCAGGGGCATTTTGTGCTGGGTAGGATGCATTAGCCATTTTGGAAACTCCTAGGAAGGTATGGAGATGACAGGAATACCAGTTTATGGACACCTCTTAGGCTCTCATTTAAGCTAAGTCCTGAGCTCATCCACCCTGCTAGGCTGAGGTGCTTGAGCAAATCCCCTAGAAGCTCTCCAGGGTTATAGATAAAGCACCAGCCCTGGAAGATGGTGGGCTTGGATTTAGTTGCCTGGATTATGCCTTGTGTTTTGCTTGCTGCTTCTGAAGCTGGAATGCAAACACCCAGTGAAAAGTGCTGCGTTTTCTACCTGTGCTGGCGGTGTTATTGATGGGCAGCAGTCCTTGCTGTGCTCCTGGTCCCATCCAGCAGGCACTGAGAAATGCCACGGGGAAGAGCTGACGGGTAGGGAATGATTTGTGGCCCCTTTTCAGCCATTCATGCAAAACTGAGGAAAATGAATGGAAGATGCCAGTGAAGATCCACAGAGTTCTGTAGGCGAGAGGGATGAATGACGTTCATTCATAGCCTCTTTCCTGCATTATGCAACCCTTTAGGTTTTTGGCACTTTGTGTAAGTAGTTCAGAGCCACACAGGGATTCTATGAATGGAAGATGTTCACCTACATCAAAAAATAACCGAGGATGCCCTGGTTTTGCTTTAGAAGTCGAAATTGGTTCTCTGCATAGAAACAGAGAAAAAAAAATTCCAAAATACGCTGGCTAATCATGTGCAATCTGTAAATCCACTAATAACTAAGTCATCAAATCATCAAACAAATCCTATGATACTCCAGCAAACAGATTAAAAAAGCAGCACCCGATCACAAATACTCATTTATTGGTCTGTTACTGTAAACGCAGCAAGAGAGAGATGTAGTGGTCTAGATTTGTCCACTACATCTCTGTAAACCTGGATTAATTTTCCTTGTGACAACTGTAGAATCACTAGAGATTAGCCGTGATGACTGTGAGAGGCAAATCTAGCCCGCTGTTCTGCGTTTTTGTGCAGGGAGTTCTTCCACAGAGAGAAAAAAAAAATGGTTTTAAAGCTTTCAAATGTCTCTTCCAAGCTTGCTAAGAACACCTTCCATCATGGGGCAAGAGCACGTGTTCAAGCACATACTTTGTTTTTATCGCATGCTTAAATGCCATTGACTTCTAAATTTTTCTTCTGGATGTGGATGTCTTGCACTGGTGGGATCTGAGGCAGTCTGGGAGTGACCAGAACTGCTTCAGATCCTCATGCATCTCACCTTTATATATATTCTGTGGTTTAGTGGTTGAAGAAGCTGATTCACTGTGCGCTGCTTTGGACTGGTTTTGGTGTGACATAGGATTTTGTGAGATGCTCTCACGAGGCCTTGAAAAGAACAAACGGGATGAAAACTGCCAAGTCTCTCTAAAGGTTCATGTATTTGCTTTCTCTAACTCCTGCATTTCAGACCTCAGCTGCATCTGGCAGATTTAATGTATTCTGCACTGGATGTTTGAATTCCCTTTTGTCTGAGGGTTTCTTTCCTTTCAGAGATTGGGAAATGAAACCAGAAACTTTGCCTGCTGTTTTTGAAGTCAGTGGGAGCTTTATCTTCAGGAAGGACACAACCGATTCCTAGACACTTAGCAAACTGGAGACAGCCTCCTACTTCATGTAAATGTGCACACAGGACAAGTTTAATGAGTGTGGTGCAAGCCCAGGGATCCAGAGCAATTCATAATCAAATCCAGACAAATTAGAATTTTGTGGGAGAGCTCTACCAGTTCCTAAGATGTTGCCATGAGTCTTTTAGCCCAGGTTTTTAAATAGCTTTATGGAAAATGCTTAGTTTCTAATTTAAAACAAACACATAGCTTGTTGCTCAGGAGAATACTTGGATAGAAACCCAGTGTTCAACAATAGGGAGATCTCCAAGTTGCAGTTTGAAAATATCACATCTCGGGGAAGAGGAGGTCAAAACCATTTCATGTTATTTCACGTGAATTTTTTTTAATGCCTTGGACTTCTTGGTACCATTTCTTCTAGCTGCATGGGAGTTAGATAAGGATGGTGCCTCCTTAAGCCCATTAAAAACCCAGATATCAAAGCAGGGCTCTTTTTATCCCTGCAGCCCCAAATATCTTGCTGGTAGCAATGTCAAGAGAGCTCATTGAGGAACTTTAATGTTGGTTTTCTGCAAACTTGAGACCATGTGTAAATTCTAAAGGTCTGAGAGAATGTAGATGCATAGGTATTAGAAAGGGTAAAGGGGGGAAAAATCAGATATTTCCAGGCCTGCCAATCTGACATTGATTGAGGTAGAACAGGACATGCAGTCCCGGACCTGCTCAATAAAGAAATAAATGAGAATTAATGCTGAGCAACATGTATATCAGTAATATGGGCTGATGTAATAGATTCTGTCAACTAATTGAAATGTTATTTATGAAGCTACAAGTTTGGTTGATACAGTGTACGTGGATGTCAGTGGAGCATTTGGCATGCTGCTACATGACACTGTGATTAAGGAACAAGAATCGTGCAAAATTGACATGGTGCGCAATTAGTGGAGTAAAAACTGCCTTTCAGGATGTAATTATAAGTGGATTTATCATTGTTAGATAGACAGCAAAAGGATCTGCCTTGTGTTCTTTATTTATTTGTTGTTTTACCAGTGGCTTGGGTGGGCACATTCCTCACTGATCAGGTTCTCAAAAGTTCTGTCTGGAGAATTAACTAGAAATGAGTGGTTCACTGTCACAGCCCACCCTGATTTACTCTGTGCTCTGGTGCAAGAGCAGGTCCTCTCATGTGGCCAAACATAAAGCCACAGAGCAAAGGCAAAGCAGAGAGCGAGTGGGGCAATGCTACTGGAAACAGTGATGCTCCAAATAAGCTGAGTTTTGGTAGTGGGTGGGCTTGTGTGAGAGACCTCTGCACACACAGCAGGGCAGAGGGCCGCTGGTGTGTCTGAGAATCAGACTCCTGAGGAGGAGTAGGGACATCAGATTACCTCCACCTTCAGCAGAGGAGGTGGCTGCAGCTCCAGAGGCCCTGAGAAGCAGGGGAGCAGGCTGTGTCAGGGACAGGAAAGGTTTGCTGAGGTCACCGTCACTAATACCAGTGCTGGGAACACAAACGAGCAGCAGGCTCTTTATGCTGACAGACAAAGGTCTAATGAGATGCTGGGCTGGCAATTAAGGCTAGACAAACTCCGAGTGAAGTTTAGATGTGTGTTTGTAAATGAAGGCAGTGGCACAATGAGGTAAGTGATTAAAAGTTCTGTAGGATTCTGCAGCGCTTGAGGTTTTGACCCTTGGGTGTGTAGATTGCTCTGCTCAAATGAGGATGGATTTCAAAGTCCAGGGCCTCTGTCACATGGAAGGTCACGACAGGTGCTCAGCAGTTCTTAGTTCTAGATACCATAAATTAGTTTACACGTGAATCAGGCAGAATTTAGCCTGTTTTGTTCAGCAGGATTGCTGTGCTAAGCAGTCCAGAAAGGGATTGATTATGTGGATATGTTTGTTCATTTCAGAATCCACACAAGTGTGTTTCTCTCTGCCCTCTCCCATCTGACTGTGTACATTTACATCTGCACTTAGTGGAAGCAATGTGGGCTTTGGTAGCAAGTGAAAAACTTCATGCATAATGCTCTGCTAATTGCTGTGTATTAAAAAATAGGCCACACTACACTGCATTGCATTACTAACACTTCTCTGTGTTGCCAGGCACTGGGTAAGTTCAGTAGCTCCTGATCTTATCTGAGCTGTGACAGGCCCCTTTGAGCTTCTTTCTCTCTGTCCTGCACTGCTTCCCTGATTCCCAGTGTATTTACTGGTCTACCCCAGGTGGTGCTTGGAGAGAGTCTGAAGGGGGGAGGAGGATCCCCAAATGTCTCTGGAAGATCTGTCCAGGATTCTTTTCTGTCTCATTTCTCCAAGGGAGGATGACACCCAAGGAGCTCTGAAGTTCCAGCCAGTATTGGTCATGATGAAATATAATTTGGTTTTTTATCCGTTGCTACAGAGAGCCTCCCTGTGTTTGATGTGGTGTGTGTGATGTGTTTGGGAGGTGAGAAAGTACCAGAATTGCTTTGGCTTGTACACATTGTCCACTGGACTCAGACAGAGAGGCATCTTCATATTTGTTATAATAGGCCTTTGATAAATAAATAAATAACTTCTCCTTCTGTACAGTGCCTGAAATTTTTATCAAAAGAGGAGGAAGCCTCTTATATGAATCACAAGGCCAGTGCAGGACAGGTCTGTGCTGTGATTCATTTAGACAAATGTTGAAGTGAGTTGATGGATTCAGGTTTGTTTAGATTAGTGGCCTTTTGAAAAATGAGTTGTCCCATGTGTACAATTTTTCAGTCTGTTTGCATCTAATTAGCTGCTCAGATTGGCTAAAATTAAGCGGTGTCACTTGTAATGCATTCAGAGGTGAGGATATGATAAAAGAGGCTCTTTTATAATCTCTTCAGCAAGTGGCTTGGAGCACTGGCATAGTGTGAACCGAGGGCGTGTGGAAGATCTGTGTGTAAGGTGGGAGCAAATATAATCAAGCTGCAATCTCACAAATGTAGGGAATTGTCTATAGCACCTCTCTGCTGCTGGTTCAGAGGCAGAGCAAGTTTTCCTGTCATCCTCTGCCAGGACTCCTTTTTGGCAGCTGTGCCTGGCTGGCTGGGGCATGGTGTTGGGGCAGCTCTCCTTGTACACTGGCATCTTTACCTGTTCTCTATTGATTCCTGCATGCTGCATATTCCTCCCTGGAGACAACTCATTTGAACAGCTTGAAATCTAAAAACTGATTGCTGCAATGTCAGGCTTCTAATTCTGCAGCACAGCTGACAGCTCTGGAAAGTCCCTATCAAAGGCAGAAAATACAACATTCTTCAGCAGACTTTGTTCTGCCACCATACGGCCCCAGTTCTATTTTACTGCTCCAAAGCCTACAGGCTTTCACATGTTTCTGACCAAAAATTCTGCTATTAATTTGGAAGCTTCTTGGCAATTAAGCTGTGCTGATTGCTGCATCAGTGCTTTTAGACTGTGACCAGCAAGCAGCACCCTCTGCATGGCAGCAGCAATTCACTTCTCATGCTTAGTCATGGATACAGATCCGAGGAGATTTTGGCACAGGTTTTCTCAAATGTTTTTGAAAGTTTCTGTTAGTCTTTTCTTTCTTCCTTGGCTCCCTGGAAGCTTTCGCTAGGGATGTGCAGAGCAGTCCCCTGCCCTTCGTACAGCAATCCCTGAGAAAAAGAGCATTTAAATGTTTGCAGAACTGAGCTCTGCCATGGTGAGTGTTGGGTGCTGTCACCTGGCTCCTGCATTCTGTGGCATGGCAGTGCTGTCCCCTCTCAGCTGGACACTCAGCCCCACACTAAAGGACATCATGGGCTGTGGATGAGCCCCCCTGCCCCATTTGTGCAAGGAGTGTCCTGGTGTCCCGTCTCTCTTCCCGGGATATTGTGTGCCAGGATCAGTGGTGATGCACCTCTGTGTGTGTGCTGGAAATGAAAGCTCAGCAAAGTGGCTCAGAGCTTCAGGGGCAGGGTGCTGCCATGGCCTCAGGTGGCACAGAAACAGCAGCAGGGGACCTTTAACAGCTGGCAGTGGGAGTGCTCTGTGAAGCTTTTGCAGGCAGCACTCGACAGCTCAGAGATGACTTAGTGACAGCACAGCTCATGGATAATATGGCCTGGCTGAGCTGTCCCTGTGCCAGGAATCCACCTAGACAACAGCAAGGAAAAGCTGACGCCTGGCCAGGCGCCTTTGTCATCACAAGCCCCTCCTGCCCCAGCCCCCTTGGATACTGCCCATAGCTGCTTTCAGACCCTTAATTTCCCAGAAGGAGAGGGGAGCTGAGGGCACTCAGCAAGTTACAGTCAGACCACGAGATCTCAGGGGCTGGGCCATGCCAAGCCTGCCTCCATCCTTGCTGTTGTCCTCTCTGGTTTCTTCCTGGGTTTTTTCTCCTTCTGCCCCCGATGGTGGTGACTGTCCCCTTGTTGGGGTGTTGTCTGGGCCAGGCCAGGTTCCCCTGTGTCGGCAGGGGAAGGTTGCATCTTTCCTGTGCTCTGGGATCCTGGAAAAATGTGCTTCATCAAATCTGGGGCCCTCAATCTCAGTCTTCATCAATCTCCTAAAGGTAAGGGAGACAAATGACTAAGCAGTGTCTACAGGCAGCAGCAATAATTTTGGGTTTTTGTTGAAAAGAGAGCATTTTACACGGAGAGGGGCTCTTTTAAAGCAGTGGAATAAATCTGTATCTGAACCCATTAGTGCTACTTAAGGGCTCGGGAGTCAAAGGTGCAGCATGCACTAGCACCTCTGCTGTAAGGAACTCTTTTCTGGATGCCCTTAGCTGCATAACAGCTGCTTTTAGTCTGAAAATTTCCTTCTGTTGTCAGGAGGATTTTCTTGGATTCCCTTTTTATTTGAAAACACTACCATGAGCCACTTTTGAATTGGCAATAATACATATGAAGTGAAAAGTTTTGGGTTTAAGGCATTCATTCTTACTTGAAAAGAGCAGTTTTAAGTGTCATGAGCTGGTACTGGGCAGTCTTTCACAGGATTTTCTGTTTCTTTGTGCCTATGCATCTAACCTCTACCTGAGGTTTAGGTACTCCCTTTCCGTCTCAACCTCTGTACTACAACATTTGTTAGTTAAAAGAGAACCTCTTATTTCCATGGGCAGTTATGGTAAGGTGAATCTGTTTTACAGAGATCAGCTACACTGAGAATAATCTCTGGTTTGATGCAGTCTCCAGCCGGTACTGGGATGGATAAGCAAGTGCCCTTAATTTGGAAGTAGTGCTGAGAACATCTATCAGTGATTTATGTCTTGGAAAGAATATCTGAAGTAACTTTCTAGAGCATTAAAGTTGTCTGCAAACCATTATAAATGCAGAGCACAAGAAGGTTTAAAGTTGATAAACAAATGGGAAGAAACTCCTACACATAATATCCTGGGAAACCACCAGGCTACTTCCCCATATTTCCCTGTCTTCATCTCTAGATTTTCCTGCTAGATTGCTTTTCAGCTTCACAGGAAGGGGAGATTTTGCTTTGTCTTAACTAGGGAATTAAACAGCTGCTAGGGGCAGGAAAAATGGTGGCACAAGCAATCAATCTTTCATCGTATTATACAAGATGTATCTTCTTTCTTGAAGAGATTACTAGTGCAATCTATATAATTAGGAATACACATTCCCGTTTGTTTCAAACAACATGTAGTGGCTAGGCACACAATCCGCATTTTCTCCCTTCCCATAAAAGTGCTGTGCCTTGAGGATCAGGGCCATCTCTGCATTTTCTGTGTGTAATGGCATTGTAGAACTAGCTGATGAAATGCTGTTAGTTTGGAGGGATGTAGAAGGAGCACAAGATCCCCAGCAGACTGATCTGACTGCAGTGAGCTGCTCGGGGAGCTGTCAGACTGCACAAGTTGCTAAGGCCAGGTTAAATTAATGCCCAATTACTTGTACAGTGGTAGTAGGTGCCAGCATGTACAATACAAGTGTCACCATATAAATCCCTGCAAATTCCAGTCTGAAGTTAACGGCACGGAGCGTTCATTTAGTCATGTCACTTGTCAAATGGCAGTGTCTCAGAGTGGGGCAGGCAGTGAGATTCTTTCTGGGTTTTAGGATTTAGCATAACTTGTAGTGTTATTCATAAGGGGTTGAATTTGTTCAGCTCAATGTCTCAGCTGAGCTTATAAGCACTTTGAGCAACTCTCATCTTCATGGTGTCCTGTGAGGGGGAAAATAGTGGTGAAGGTGCCATCATCTCATGGAGACAAGGCTAAGCACACTCACAGTCGTGTCTGTGCACAAAGAGGAGAGGGAGGGGACACTGCAGAGCACCCTGGCCTTGGGACCCTTTGGGACACATCCAGGAGAGGTGGTGGGGGAACATGGTGAAGCACAGAAGAAACAACCAGTGGTGAGGAAGGGAAAGCTTTTCTGATATCTCTCCTCCTTGCTCTGGTTGCACTGTTATTGTCTGGAAAGATTTAGTGCCAGAGGGTTTCATAAAAGATAATAATCCTGCAGGTTGTGTACCAGAACTTCTTTTCCTTTAAGGTTGGTGGTCACACAAAACTGCTGGAAAGTGGCTCTCGGCAATAGCAGCCATGAACACCACCAAGAAAAATGTCACATTTACCAGAAACAGCCACCAGATGGTTTATCTAAACCTTGGTCTGCCACTGGCCAGATTAATTTTTGGAATATTTTATATTATACTGCCGTTAAACAAATACTTTTGGAATGATAATCATCTCCTAGCTTGAGTTTCTTCAAAGGGCTCAACAAAGATTCCCCTCTGTTTGGAGGAAGGGCAGAATGTGTGCTTTTCAAGGGCTCCTGTTGTAACCACCAGCTCATGGTATAGTTTACAGGCGTTGTAGAGGATTAGCTAGAGAGAGCTCCAGAGGTGCTCTTCTCTGTCATCCTACAGCTGACAATGTCATCTGAGGGAGAGGAATGAAGGTAAGAAATGCAAATAAGCCAAAGAGAGTGAAAATGTTGCTTTTTCCTTTGGCTTCTGCCTTTCAAAAGCAGAAGGTATAATTTCTGATCCTTTAAACCTACCCGTGAATGAAAGTGTTTCAGGGCGTGCTCCAAAGCATTTCCCTACTAGTGCCTTCTGTGTAGAAACCATTCTGACTGTGAAAAGCTGTGCCTCTGCTTTTACACACAGAATGGTAATTTTGTAAAAAAAAAAAAAAAAAAAAGGCAAGTTTTTAAGCCAACCACAGTATCCTTGGGAGAAAAAGAAGAGAAAGGTGTTAGTGAAGCCTGTCCTTGATGAGGATCAATCCCACCTGACGTTCAGAAAACTGAGGTGGTAAACTGAGCCATGCTCACGTGGGGCAAGCACAATCAAGCTTTTCACTCATTTCTGCTTTTCCTGGACAGTCATTTTCAACTGGATCTAGTCTTCAGCTAGATTTAAGTGAGAAGCTGGTTTTGCTAGTGAATTTGTAAGATTTTACTGGCCCTGGAAGTTTTTTGCTGTAATGCACTCAGTATATTATATTAAAAATGTATACCACAAGTGAAGCAGTTTTGTAAAACAAGCTTTAATGCAGCATCTGCTTATTTGTGCCTTGGGGATGTGAGACAACAGCAAACTGCTTACTGCTTGAGAAATCAGCACACCACCAGAGGCGTTGCTCTGGTGTTAGAAGTCAGGGCAGTGCCTTAATCTGGATGCAGATCAAAATGCTGTGTTGATAATTAGAAGACAATAAGCTTGCATGAAATTGAACCAAGATGTATTGAAATCAGGTAGTAATTTTCCTTAATGCTGACTGGAAGGAAGCCATGTCAGAAGGTAACCAGAATGCATTATTGTTTGCCATTTCGAAAAGGTCCATTTAAATAGCTCTCTCTCACCGAGGGCTATTTAACCTTTTGTAGGTATGAGCATTACAAGGGAGCCTAACGCATATTTTTGTGTGCATTATTCTGCATAAATGCATGCCCACAGTTTTTATGTTTCTGTGTGCATATTCATCACGAATCAGACTGGGGTCAATGTATTTCCAAATCATGTCACTGGAGATAGCCAGGAGCAGCTGTTTCCAAAGAAGGTGAAAGAAGCTTCATCCTTGAGCTACCCTAGTGGGAAATGGCTCGCTGGAAATCACCAACAAATGTTTGGCTTGTGCGACAAGATGGGAGTGTAAATGTGAACAGGAATGGTCTCATATAAAAAAATGTGTTTATATGTGAGAACGGGCTGTGAATAAACATAAAGGGTGGGTCTGGCTATATGATAATGATCTTAATAAGTGATCCTTTTGCTGGAATGAAACTGATTTCACTGGATGTTCTGTTTTCCTTGGATTCTGAAAGCTGAACACATGACCCTTCAGGACCTTTCCCTGTGCTTCCCCTTACCTTGTCTGCCTCTGTCTGCCCTCTTAGCTTGAACTCCTTTGTAAAAGATAGGTGTTTTGTAAGGGAGCACTGCTACTCTCAGGAACGTTTCAGCTTGTCTGTTTCCTCCCTTGTGCTTTTTGTACACTGCTGTCTGTGCTAATAGGACATTACTAGTTATATCTCTGCTGAGCACTGTTACTGATTGTTAGGTGATTGACTGTGGTGCGTTCCCACAGCCTGCCATAACTGGTCTGTTGTGTTTTTTCATAGCGCTTCTTTCAAAACAGATGAGCTTGTGCTTATGTTGATCAGTAACTAAAAGGAAGATGCTAAGGCAGCATTTGAAAGCTCATAGATACAGTACGGCTGTGAGCTTTGGCTTGCTCTCATCAGCAGCCTTATGGTGGGTTTAATTTGGAAATCATTATTTGGACAAAACTGGGGCAGAGCTGCATCTCAGCTGGTCCCGAATAACCTCGCAAACATCAGCCTCTCAGTGCCTGTGCAGCTCAGAGAGCAGATGCGCTGTTTATTTACAGACAGATGTAACTGGAAGCTCAGATCTACGCCTAATTTTGCACTGCCACAGTGAAGAGTTCTAAAAAAACTGTGTGGGCGCCTTGCCATCCCTCGGGCAGCGGGACAGGAGACACGTCCTGTGGAGCTTGGCCAAGGTAGCATCCAAGAAACTTCCCATTGCCTCTGCTCCTGCTCTCAGCTCCACAGCACCACTTCAGGTGGTGGCAGCAGTACAGAAGAGAGTATTAAGATGAAGTGTCGATTCTGTTTATGGTGTTAATTCAACTATCAAAACCGTCAGCAGAAGCCCCTGCTGAAACTGGAGGCGTCACTGTGCTGTTCATTCTGGCAGATGAGTTGGAAGAGTTCTAATACCCTTTCTGCTCTCCATGCCAGAGCAGGCTGGGTGCAGAATAGAGATGATCAGTGGCATTGGCTGGAAATTTGTGATTTCCAAGGCTGCAGCTGGAGGAGTGAATCTGGTGGTGGTGGTGGTGTAGCTCTGCCTGAAGCCTGATAGCTAAATTAAACCGTCCGCCCAGCCACAGCAGTGTGTAGGCATTTAATGCTTCCCCTAATCATGTAATAGTGCAGGAGGAAGTACAGGTGATCTGAAACTTCGCTTCCTGAAGTCTGATGCCTCAGGAAATGCATTTGTTTCTGAATTTTCTGCCTCTTAAGTATTTATTCAAGCACTTAAGGATCATTCAGTCAGGTGCTTACAAAGCAAATAAATTCCTGAGAATACGTTAGATGTTTCTCATCTGCAGTGTCTTGAGAAAAGGCCGATGTAACCTCAGCTGATACAAGGGCTTGTGCCACTCCTCAAAGGGGTCAGGATTCAAAGGTCTGAGTTTAGTGCCTTCTGCTTAAAGGTATTTAAATGGGTGATGCTTTTCCTGCTTTGTTCTTCTGGAAGCTCACTTTCTCTAAATCTGGAGGCATTTTGTGGATATTTCTTAGACCAGAGCAGAAGGGGAGAAGAGCTGTGTAAGTGTGTTTGCGTATGCAATTATGTAATATATGGGCATATAATAAGGAAGACCAAATTTACATTTTTAAAAAATCAAAATGATTGGTTCATTTATTTTTAAAGCCATGGAAAGCAGGATTGTCCTTTTTTCCTTTCTTTTTTTTAAAGGCCTGCAGCAGGCACAGACTGTGGAAACTTGCATTATTAAAATTGACAATCACAATAATGCTCTAAAATCCACAGGAAGAGACTCTGATGATTGAAAAGCCAAGGAAATAATCAGTAGTCAAGGGCAGACAGGGTTCCTAAAGGGATTCCAGCTTGTAGAGAAGAAATAATACACCAGGAAGTAACAAATGGAATTAATTGGTTCTTCAAGTAGAACAGTTACAGAAGGAAGGAGGATTATACATATGTATTATTATTTAAATAATGTGAATGAATAGAGGGCTCCAGACCTGTGGGTAGCACACAAACACTACTAAGAGACCCTGGGCTGCTGAAATAAATCTGCATTACAGCTGGGCAAGGAAGGAGGATAATAAGGTGCAGCAGGTCTACTTGAACTTATTTTGGCTGATGATGAATTTGTTAAAATGTTAGACCTTCAGGTTTTAAACCCCCATTTTTGAACACTGAAAAGTTCCATTTGCTTTTCATTTGTTGTTTCTTTTCACGGGTCCTTGGTTGCTCCAAAATAAGCAGCTTCAGAGTTAGAATTCTGCAAGCCTGACATTTAAATGGCAGTTTCAGTTGTATGTAATTTCCTTCTTCAGTCCTTTTGGGAGTATTTTAGTGTCCTATTATGCAGTGACTGTACTACAAACTGGAATTGTCTGTGTACAGTGGATTGCATGTCCTCTTCCATTTCGTCTCTGGCTCTAGGTGGGAGTTCTGTGGGGGAAGCTGATAAGATTTTAGCGATGTTGTTGTCTGTAGGTTGGCTGTGTGCTCTTTAAGTATGAGGGTACCGGATAAACATAAAATACTGTTCTAATTGTGAAGTGGAAAATCTTCAGCCAGTCTGAAGGCAGAAACTGGTCATAGCAGCTACACTCTTTCCGTTAGAGGAAATCCCTATAGCATCTCTCAAATACACTCTGTGTGATTCTCCTAAAAGGCATAAACTGGCTTTCTGCTTTTCCCAGCTCTTATAATTACAAGGGATACAAATGTTTAGGATTTCAACGAGCCTTTCTGCATGAGTGCAGATGTGACTCTTAGTGACTCAACCATTTCCCAGAACTTAACTCACCCTCTATATAATTATTCCAAAGAATTATCCTTCCAAAATTAGAAGAAAAAAAACATATAATTACAACTCCAATATTAACATACTTAATGTCTGCCTAATGTCTGAGCCTCAAGTCAGAGACCATATTTTCAAAAAGTACATAAACCATGAGCAAAATTACTTGGGCTGCTCAACGTGTTCCACAAAGATGCTAAATATACGAGCTCTGCACCATTTATGCCGTGACTGGCCATGGAACTCGGAGAGAAACTGAGGAAAGTTACGTTTCAGCCTGATTGCTCTTTCCCTTCCCTCTTTCTCCTTTACATATTGATCGGGCTGTTTTGCCAAGCACAGCGATCGCGGCTCAGCCCGCCGTGGGCTGCCGAGGTCCTGCCCTGCCTTTTGCTGGCCTGGCGGCTTTCCCGGCCCCTCTCAGGACAGCACCCAGCAGGAAACAGCTCCCGTGTCCATGGCTTTGTCCTCTGCCCACTGGTGCAGTGCAGGGCTCAGCAGAGGGGACAGCTGGGGAGGGTAAAGCTGCGTGCGATGCTGCGTGGTGGGGTGGTCAGCAGGGATCATGGTTGGCAGTCCCACTGCTCTCTTCCTTAATGAAAAATTCACTGCCTAAAATGATGGAATGCTGCATGGTTGGGGTGGTCAGCAAGGATCATGGTTGGCAGTCCCACTGCTCTCTTCCTTACTGAAGAATTCACTTCTTAAAAAGAGCTCCTTGCGGAAAATGGGGAGCAGGAGACAGGTCAGACCAAAGGGGTGTTGTGTGTGTGTGCTAGCAACAGCAGTGGAAGAGGAGATGCTGTTGAAAGCCCCAGAATTGCATTTTGTTTAAGGGTTTAGTCAAACAGGAACACTATAGCCGTAGGTAAAGTCAGGTTGTATAAAATGAGCATCATTTATGAGTTTTGGTGGGTGTTTTTTTTAATATAACCTGGTTGTACTCCCTCTTTTTTTCAAGAGGACTTTGTTTTGTGCATTAGTAGCTGGTTTGACTCCACCTATATGAAAAATAAATTTTGAGATTGTTCAGCATGATTAAATCTTGCTGGGCTTCTGCTCACAAGGAGCTATGAGAGCTGGAGTGTGGGAAAGGAAGGCAGCACATTCATATAAGGTGTAGAAAATGGAACTTGCAGGACAGTGCTACAGTTATTCGAGGTGACATGCTCATTTGAATCAAATGTGCTATTTTTATGGCATGTATTAAATGTGAAATTGTGACTGGTGTTAGAGCAGTGCCAGAACTCCTGCCAATGTGCCATGTAATTTTATTTTAAGAATGAAAGGTCTTGAATGAGAACCCTGTATTTCCAGCAAATTTATTCCATTTGTCTAGGGTCAGCTCTATGCCCATAGGTCGTTGCCCCCTTTATGTTTGATTTCTTCCTTACACGACATTTGATTTCATCTCAGGGTATGAGCAGAGAAAGCCTAGGTGGCTTCTGCAGCTGTAAAATCACGTACAGTGCACGAGATTTTGTATGAGATGTGCTCCACATCTTCAGCCAATGTTGACTGAAGTCCCTGGAGCTGTGTTAGCGTGGGTCAGCAGGGGAAGAGCATAACCCAAGAGGTGAAGAGTTGAAGCACCCTTGGCTGGGAAACAACCCCTCCCAAAAGTGAGGTGGAACACCAAAACCGTGATACTGTGTACAGCAGAGACAGCCCAGGGCTCTGTTATTAGTATAGAGATTATCCCAGGGCATGGTGAGTAGTTTGTGCATCCCTGACTTGAGACGTTCTGTTTTGCCATAAAAATGTGAGGTTTTAGAGGAACTGGCTCCTTAAAGTCATGTCGTGCTGTGCCAAGGAAAATGCCTGTCTGTTTTAAATCACGGGCATGGCTTTGATCCCTCTGTGTCAGGAGGAGGTGATTAATGCCAGGGACAGGCTGGCACTGGAGAAGGAGAGTTATGGTGGGCACCTGAGGAGCTCCCCAGCTGCAGCAGGGGCCAGTGGGGCAACAAATGGGTCACTGTTGTGGTTAATTGGGGTCTGTTGAATTCAAGTACAAAACGGACTCACTGGGAACAAAAGGAGCAATATGCAGATGAGCTCGGCAAAAAAGGAGTAGAGCAGGTTCTGATATTCACCTCTGAAGGGTTTCTTGTCTCTCCCTATGTTCACCTAAGTTCATATCACTAAAAATAAAATTTAAAAAAAATATCCCACAAATATAGCATGATTTCAGGAAATTATTTTATAGTAATTGTAGCTAATCCAATTAAAGGTGATTTGTAATGACTGCAAATTAATTACAGAAATAGTGGATTTAATGAGTGGATTACTATTTGTTTTGATAAAAGAGAAAATGCAAATATCAAGCTAGACTATTTAGTTCACTTAGATCACGCTGAGCTCAATACTGCTAGATTTACAGCACCATTTGTTTCCACAACGAGGGAGAGCACAGTCTCAGCTGAACACATGGAGACAAATATCAAGCCCTTTTCCTTTCAAGAAGTGCATCTGTATGACATGGCCAGACATCTATGATTTTCCTATAATGGAAATCAGATGTGATGTCTGGGGTCAGAACTTAGTGTGATTGTTAAGTACAGAAGTATCTCCTTTTTTAGTAGGTTTTTTTAATCTTACTTTCAGTATAAGCCTGCTGGCTTGTATATGGGTTGCTGCTTGACAAGATGCTTCCACGTACACGAGATGCACACCACGTGCCTGTTCTCCCGTCCAGCAAGAAGCTGAATCCCTGCTGGCTGGGAGGATCCTGTGGTGGCCTGATCCTGCAGCTGGGAGGACATGTGGAGAAAGGAAGGAGTGTGTGTTTGTAGTCAGGCCAGGGAACCTGCAGCCTGGCAAACCCCATATGCACTCAGGAGAACCAGGCCTTGGTGGTACAATAAATCCATGGGTGAGGGAAGGGATGTGGGAGTATTGCATCCTGCTGCTCCAAAGTGAGGCAAGTGCAGGGCTGAGATGTCCAGGGCTTTGATGGGTGGTGCTTTTGGCTGGGGAACACAAAGCAGATACCACAGCTCTGCTTCTGCACCTTCCTGGTCACAAGCTGTGGGGTGTTACCCTGCTTCCCATGGGTCAGAAACACAGGGGAATGGAGAGCCAGCACTGAGGGCTGCCTGTGTGTGCTGAAGGTGGAAGAAACACGTGTTGATGAGGCTCGAGTCTTGGGCAGTCACCAGGTTTATAAAGTCAAGAGGAGCTCTCGTATCAGAGAACACAAATGTCTTGGGGCTCTGATGGGGAACTTCCCAAGTTACCAAGCACTGCAGGAGTAGAAATGCAGAGGCTTGTTCCAGAGAGCTGCACAGACCTGGGCCAGGTGGTTCTTTAGTGGGCCTGCCACCTTCACCACCCTTCCCCTGCCTTTTTCTCGTCTCATCAAACCTGTCACTTCTTTTTGACTGTCCACCAGCTTCTGATCCATGTGCCACCACCACTTGCTCCGCTGGATTTGCTTCATCATCGAAGCCTTTGCAGCTCTAAGTCAGTCTTAAGGCCTTGATAATGCAGTTGTGTTAGCAGTTTTTGTAAGAATCTAACTCTGGTTTTGTTGTTGAAGGTGATTGACTAGGTAAATGGAAATGAGCTTCCTTCCCAGCAGCTCTTGCAGCAAATGAGCAATGGAACAAACTCTGGTTCCTAAGGAAGTCAGAAACTACTGAGCAACCTGTAATCAAGGTTCTCCTAATGTTGTGTTTTAAGTAGACCCATTATCATAGCAATGTCTTCCTGAAAGCATTTAGACTTCATTACCCTATTAGAGAAATTAACATATTTTAGCTGATAAGCTTCTGGTGCATTCAAAAACTTGTAATAATGCTGGGTGTTGAAGCTACTCTAAAACATGCTTTCATTAAAGGGGGCTTGTGCCACATAGGAAATGTATAAATAGAAAAACCATAATTGAAATGCCGCATTATCTTGTTCTAAACTTAGTGTGTCTTGAAATTTAAGTACACAACACTATCTTCAGAATTTTCCAGCAGGATTTTTCAATTTTATTTGTATGGAGGGAAAGAAACTGGGTGTGGTTGAGGACATTTTTGGTTGGTTGTTCTGTTTGATTTTTTTTTTTAAGAGATGAATTTCAAATATGATTGTAATAAGTGTCCTTTCAATTAAAGTTGGAGTAAGTCTTTTTAGACCAGTCACAGATTCTGAGAGGTAACTGATCATCACTGAGGTATTCAGAGGAGAGGCTGCACTGGAGCACATCAGGAAGAAATGACAAGGAGGATCAGCAGGGTCAGTGCAGAGCCCAGTGCAGGCGTTGTGTGTAATTGCAAAGTCAACAGAGAAGAGCCGGTTTATGCCAGAATTTGATCTTGAACAAAAACGAAGAATAACAGAGTCCATAAATATGGATGTAAGGAGACCTTCCTTTTTTTGCTTTTTGCAAAAATAGCCGAAATTCAGATTTCTGAATGCTTTCATGGTCAGAAGAATGTATAAAGCCAGTTCCTGTGGTTTGGGTTCACAGCAGCTCTCCTCCAAAGGTCCTTAATCCAGCATGATTTCTAGCACAGCCTCTCCATCAGTGGGAGCTCCGACTGGGCATCTCATCTGAATGAAGCCGCTTATTCTCGTGAGGCTTGTAGGGAATTAGTGTTCTTTTTAAAAATCTGATCCAAAAGTTGTGGGAGTCATGCAGAGACTGACGGAAAGAGAAAATCAAAAAGTTATTGTGCTTCTCTAGCAGTGATAGAAAGTGGCATGTGATCTCTGGAGGGCAGATTTAACTATAGAAGAGCTAAACCGTTTTTGTGTCTGTGATGCAGGGCTGCCCCACTCTGTTCCGAATCAGATTGGATGCCTGGCTGTAACAGAGTTGTGAAAGCTCGAGCTGCAGCCCGTGTGTAGAGCACTGCATGGGCCCTGGGGTAACAGGGAAGGCATCCAAGGAGAGGGGATCAATACACACACTTGATTAGCAAAAGGGTGATGCAGAGCATAAGGCTGGATCACTGGACTACCTCTGATCGTAATTACTGTCACCTCTTCCAGGTGATTTCATGGGCTTCCAGGTCAGGGAGAGATTGTACGAGTTTCATCTTTTGAAGTAGTCTGTGTTTAAAATTAAAAATAAACACACACAAAAAAATAAAAAGTCCGCCCTCGTTCCTGGTTCCTTCACAGAAATCTTAGACCCATTATTCTTTGCATATTTCCATAAGTTAGACGTTTTTCACCTTTTTAAAAGGGACTGCAAACACATGCAAACAGGGCGCTGAGAAATCTCACATGGGTAGGTGAAGGTTTGAGTGCTCATACTTCGTAATGGGCCTTGGATAATTGGCTGCCTTATTAGTCAATAAGTGACTTTCTGTGTGCTTATAGAAAATTACATCTTGATTGATTGTAGGCGCGTCGTGTATTTTTGTTTGTTTGTTTGTGCTGATAGGGAACACCCCAGCAGCGTGGTCAGAGGCAATCTAGGTGTCGTTCCCTGGGCACAGCTTTGTGATATATTGGCCAAGCTCCACACAAAAGTAGCAAGTTCCCATTCATCAGCCTGAGCTTCAAAAGCGTGGCAGGGAGAGAGGGTTGTCTCTGTACTAATGATCTAATACACACTGTTTGTATCAAAACTGTCATAGCAAGGACACTGGTGGGAGTAAGAATGCAGTCAACTTAAAGCTGTGCTTCTGGCGTTATCTGGCACATTGGCAAAATACATCCTCAAAAGTGTAATTATGCAGAATTCACAGGGGTCTTGTGAAAAATGTGTCAAGCTGGATGTTTATTGCGATGGTAAGCCAGCTCTGACATTGCTCTTTGGGATGGAATGTGATCATGTGTGGGTGTGTAACGATGTGTGTTCATACATATGTAGATATCTGCATGTGATACGCAGACAGAATTTGTATGGCATTGCCTGGGTGCATATTTATGTGTTTGCTCTCTCACACATGCAGCAAAGAGGTGATTAGATGCCAAAAAAGGCAGATTTTCACAATAACTTAGTAAGGCCAACATGCAGCTCTCTGATGCCGTGTCTTACATAAAAGTTTCCGTGTGGCTTAGGCTTAAATCTGTCTTCCTCCTGTGCTCTAAGAGTCAGTCCTGTGTTTCAAGTGGGGTTTTGAGGTCATGGGAGCCGCCTCACAGATGCGTGGCTGCTGGGTTACCCGTGGTGGGCAGGTCAGGGGGCAGCAGGGGCTCGTCTCCTGGCAGCGCTGCACAGGGCAGGGGGCAGCCTGGGAACGTCCCAGATACAGCCAAGACACAGGTACAGCTAGTGCAGGGACCCGGGGAGTGCTTCCAAATCCTGCCTTGGCCTCCCTCTGCCTGACTTCCAGCGCAGCATTTGACTTTCGTCGCCTCTGCTAAATTTATAGAGGTGGTTATGCCAGGAAACTGCTCTGAAAACGCTTACGGGCGCCGCAGAGAAGACAAGCAAGTGGGCAAGGAAAAAGTAGTAGCTCTCCTTCCATTTTACTGCTAAAGAACTGAGATGCAAGAGATTAATGGATGTGCCCAAGGTCATATTGGAAATCTGCAGCAGAGCCAGGCGCTGAATCCAGATACTCTGCATCCTAGCTCAGTGCCTTAGCCATATTTTTTTTCTGATAGTATTTAAAAGAAATACTGTTCCTGGAGAGTGGAACAAATCAGAAAAAGAAGCTGGTGGTGTGCGAATGAGAAAAGGTCATTTGTCCTGTTTCATCACTTTGTTGTCCAAAGATCTAATTACTTGGGGAATTACCTCAATGGCTTTCAATCAGTGCCTGTCTGTCTTAGGTCATTCCACACACCTCACCTTGTCAGTTTAAGGTGCTTTGTAAAGATTTTTTTTCCCCCCTCTTAATTAAAAAATAATGCTTCTGGCCAGCTCTTCTGCACGTGTTTTTCAAACCTATGCATGAGGCTGAATACCAGCAGAGCCAAGCACTTGTACTCCTGACATCTGCTGATTGCCGTGTAAGAAGCAAGGCGATTTTACCTCTAATACATCAGAGCTTTCCACAGATTGGAGGTGACTTATAAATTACACTGTGGAACTTCTTCACCTGCAATTGAAAAGTAATTGCTGGGGTGCTGGGAGGTGTGGGCCATTCAAGAGCACTGAATTTCTACACTGTGTCGTCGTCCCTCGTGGCACATTTTAAAATCAGGAATGACTCTAAATCAGCTTGTTTTAAAATAATGTTTCAGTTCTGTTATTGCCTTTCAGTTTCAGGATCTTTAATACTACACTTACATTTTCAAGAGTTTTTTTCTCTGCAGTCCTAGGGTTGGGCAAGACATCTCCTGAAACATTCCCCCACCCACTCCACAGAATCACTTCTGTGTTTTCTTGGTTCCAGCACCCAGGCCTGAACAAAACCAGCAGGTATCATACATATCACAGCAGAACCATGACAATAAGTGCTTCTCTGCAGATAGCAGGTTATGCCAGCATTGACCTGGAAGAAATAGAAAATCTGAAAGAATGTGCTCGTTCTCAATGAACAGTGCTTTCAGCCTGGAAGGTACTTGGGGTCAGTGCTGGAGAGGTCCTCTCCCACTCAACTTCGTAACTCTTCCAATTCTTTTTTACGCTGACCCAGATTCTGCATGACTGGGTTTTGGGAGGACTGTAGGTGTATCCCTGAGTTCCCAGGGAAAGCTTCTCCTGGCCTGGCTTCTGGTTCATGCTGATCTTTGTATGGAGAGGATGATTGTCTGTTCTGTTGCCAGAAAAGCTGGGCTTACATGGGAAGACTTGAGTGTTAGATTGAACAGCCTTTCTCTCTTCTTCCCACTCTATCTCACAAACCACGTTTTGCCAGCTGCTAATTTCAGGTGAGGGCTCCATGAGTCCTTCAGCAGCGGGCACAGCTCTTGGCATGTGTCCAGCCAAGGCTGGCTCACCTTCATGGCTTGGGAGATTAATGTACTGGGGTGCAGGAGCTCTGGTCAGGGACACAGTCTGCATTTTGCAAGACAGGCAGGTACTGAGAAGAGCAAGTCTTTGCCCCTAGAAGTTTGCAATATAAGTAGGCCAAATCTCAGTTAATGGCTTGAAAATAATTTTTACGAAGCTATAATTAGGTTAGATTGTACCTTACCCTCTTTTCTTTCCCCCTTCTATGAATGGAGTCAGTGACCTAAAAGCTTTGTGCCTGACTCCATCTCTTTGTTTCTATAATTAACACTGTTTACTTAGTATTTTCCTCACTTCTGAGAGGGACAAAAGCTTTTTTTGTTCCCCTTAGATGCAATTTGTATGATACTGTATTTATTTAGAATTAATGACAATAACCTTGTCCATTCTGGGCCCTTATGCAATTCATCAATCTCCCTCAAATTCTGCAGACGTTAATGAGCTCGCTTGGGTGGCAGAGAAAATGCAAGAGTGAAGTTGCCTCATTTCATAGCTTTTCAAAAAATGTACCCTCATTTTCCCTTCTCCTCTTCCTCCTCTCTCTGCCTTCTCTTGCCCCTTGTCTGTGCAGTCTGCTGTGTGTAGTACAGCCTGATCCTTACCTGAGAGCATAGTTGCAAATTCAACCCGGAGTAAGCTCAAAGTGGCTTCTGAAAGGAAAGAGAACTTTCCACTTCTTTGGCTACACCTTGCAGGATTTGTTCATCTGAGGACGTAGAGGAATAAACTTCTGAATGGAAAAAGTCTGTTTTCTCAGACTCCTGCCTTTTCGTGTTAGGACAGTCGCTTTCCTCAAAGGCCTTGAAAGCAGTGGATAAGCCAGTTCACTGGTGACTAAGCAGAAGAGCAGCAGGTGACATCCAGCATTTTTGTAACAGCTCCTGTGGCTGTGAGAGGCCACAGATCTTTACTGCTCTTACTGTAGAGACAAGCACCAGGGGCTGGATTTTACGAGAGAGCACCCAGTTCACCTGAGCAAAAGAAATAAGAGGAAAGTCAGCCAGTGAAATGGAGCTCCACTCTTTGCAGAGCTCTGCAGAGCACCAAACACCAGTTATCACCCCAGTGGGAGTGACTGTGAAACGCTCACACTGTTGGGCATTAAAGGTGTAAATCAGGGATTTTAGTAGTGCTCTGCTGAGGCTCTTATATGCTGGCAGTTGTGGATCAGATTTACATGAAGTCCTAAACTAGCAAGCCCCAAATTGAATAAAGCTGTGTTACTCTGCAATTCCTTTTTCATGACAGCAGCTAATTCAAGTTACTGTTGACCAAAGGTCCTTTCACAGTCACCTGGCAACTTCTACTGAATCACATTAATCATCCTCATAAAGATGTGCAGAGGTGAAAGAGCTTTTACCAGTTTCAGACTGAAAGTGTCTTTTGAAAGAATAAATGGAATAATTTTGTGGCATTTAAAATACCACTGTGCCACGCTTCAGTCTGCACATCCTTGGGTGAGTTTGAAATTGCCCTTGTGTTAAGCACAGTGAAAGGGTCTCTGCAATGTGTCTGTAACACTCTGCTGTAGGTCACACAAAGGATTGGTTTTTTTCCCCAATGGGACCAGAGTAGCAGTATCAGTTTGGAAACTTTTGGACTGATCCGTCAGCTTAGTCCTTTACTCAGCATGACCTTTATCATCCCATATCTTACTAGAGCCAGAGATTAGTGATTTGTCTTTTGGAAGATCAAACTCATCATTCCTAGATGCTGTTTCATATCTGTATATTTAGATCATGCTCCCCCTTGGCACTTCAGTATGTGGTATGAAGCACTGGGTTTTAGCTCTAACAATTCTGAGAGGGAAAGAACAAAACACTAGTGAAATGTCAGCATTATTATAGCTTAAAGAAGAATATTACAGTGTTTGCAGTCAGTGTGTGTCTTCTTGTGATGAAGCTTCCTCTCTGAGAAGAGTACAGTTATTTTCCTTTTACAAATAAGCAATTGAGATAGAAATAAGTGTAATAGTTTTACTGAGATCGTAGAAGGAGCTTTGAGAGAGCCAGTTCATCTCTCATAAATCTGATCAAATCAGCTAATGGAGGAAGATCTATGCAAGAACAGAGGAAACAGAAATCACTGTGTGTGTGTGTAAGAAAATGTCTATAACCACTCCAGACTGGTGCTTTCAGGAGTGTCATTCTTTGTACCTGGAACTTGGTTTCTAATATTCCCCACAGTGAAGTAGAGAGCACTGGTGTTTATTAATACTCCTCCTTGGTCAAAACTGAATGCTCAGCACAGTCATTCTCATCATATATGGGGTGATATTTTGGTCAAGCAACCTGAAGACTGATAGGAAAAACCTTTTATTTTTTCCTTTTTGAAATTATATGTATGTTGGGGTTTTTTGGTTTTTTTTTTAGCAAGAGCCAAACTTTGTAATATTTGTTGAACAAAATGCATGAAAGTTTATTAAGCAAAATAAATAGAGGAAAATCAAAATATTTAATCATACAACTACAAAGGGAGGAATGAAACAGCTTGGCAAATTGCATTTGCAGCGCAGTAAAATGTGTACCATGTCTGCATAAGTAGTAAATCAGCATTTTTATAGCACTACCATGCAAAGCCTCAAACTAGAGATATGTAAATACTACAAAGTACAGATATGTTTGAATATAAGAATGTAAATACACCGAACCATAGACCAAAATTAGGCAATCACCTTCTAATAATTATTTGTAAACATCCTGTTAATCTTAGAAGTCTCCATTTGATGTTTCAATGCTCCGTTCAGGGATGATACATTGCGTGTAAGGCTGCATTCAAATAGTCATTAGTTTGGAAGTTTCCGTTGTTAGCAGGATACTGGGAAGATAAATGATGAATTGTGGTTTCCTGAGTCCATCTTTTCTTTGCTCCCCATAGGCCTCGTGCTGTCTCCTCTTGATTTATGCCAGAATCAGAACTGGCTTTCAGTCTGACTGGTCTAGTCTGAGTACAGGCTTCCTTCTGGGTCTGCAGCAGGGAAACCAAACCCGTTGGGAGCTGCCACACATCTTGTCCCTGGGGCCTGAGCAAACCTCCATCTGCACGCTGCTGGTTTTCTCTTCCATGGCTCGCAGACTGGCTGTCTCTAGGGGCCTGCTCTGGAGGTCGTTAAAAGCTTTGGCAATGCTGATACGGCCTTAATGGCTCCAGGTATAGCTAAATATTGTCAAGAGAGCCGTAAATAACTGCTTTGGGAGGATGGCTCCTTTCCCAGCTGTGCATAGCGAGGGGTGGCACTTGCTGCCAAATTTTGTGGTTTCATCATGGGCTCTGTGGTCTTTTGAATTTATACACAAGCTTAGGATCCTCTGCATGTGATTTACTGAAGATCTGAGATTTCTTTGATCGATTTCAAGGAGTTTCTCTTGTCACTCTGTGGTAGAAAACAAGCTGGCAATGCAGTCTGGAAACGAAAGTGGGAAAAAGTGTGCTTCTGATTGATTATTTTTGATGAAAGGTATTTTTTAAGCTCGACTCATGGTTCCTGGGTCCTCTCTCATCAGTTGGAATTCTCATCCTTGTTTGCTGAACCCTTGCTCGCAGCCATGCTGCTTTGCTTTCTCACTCCTCTTAGCAGTGCTGGGAATCAAGGTGTTTTATCCTGTTCACCCAGTTTACAGCCATCCAAGGTAACTACAAAGAGTGAAAACACAAAAGAGGCTCAAAGAAAGCCTGTGATTAAAATGGAGAAGAGGATGGAAAGGCAGGTCCAGGATTCAGTCCAAATATCTCAACAGAAGTATTTTAATTGCAGATGAGACCCTGAACACAGATGTGCTGTTCCCGCGCTTTGAGTCTGAACCTCGATAAAGCACTTTGACATGAATGGATCTCTGGAAATAAACAGCAGGTTGCCAGTACAAGGCAGTTGTTCCAGCACTGCCCGAGCAGTGGATGAGCTGCTTATTGCTCAGGGCCTCTGCCAGCACTTTTACAAGAGAGTACAAGGGAGATGAAGAGCCAGGGGAGGGTGGAACCTGAAGAGGAACTTGCTCCAGTTAGCAGAAGGCATCTCATCAGACTGAGCTGGGCACGGAGCACACTCGGGGTTAGCTCCAGTCTTGCCTTTCCCCTCCAACAGTTACATAAGCGTTTGGAAAAATAACTTCACTTGGCAGAACACGGTGTATGGAAAACGAGCCCGTTTCTCATGATGATTTAGATGCCACAGAGATTATGAAGTTAAGGCTCTTGTTTTAAAGGGTTGCAGGCTTTTAACAGAGATCACAAGGAACATCATGCTTTGGGATTTAACATTTATTCATTCAGTTCATCAAGTAGTGATGTGCACATAGTACTTTGTTGCAAGCATCACAGTGCTCACAGTAGCCCGAGGTTATGAACAAGGGATCTCTAGACAGTACAGAAAAGGTTGGCCTTGCGTAGTTCTAACTCAGTTGTCATATAATTTCTCCTTAGATCTGACTTGCACGTTTTGTACTTTGAACAAATACAAGCAGTGCTTTAGCTCACCTCCCCTGCTTTCTGTTGACAAAGGGCTTTACCAATTGATTCTCGAAGGAGCAGGGAAATGGGGGATTTTTCTTGCCAGTGAGTTTCAGCCATACCAGGACTGTGATAAAATCACCGGAGCCTGTTTGCACCAAACACCAAAGTAATCAAAATGAACATACTACTGAATTTTCTCAGAAGCCTTTGAGTTAGAATTATTAAACACCTTCCATTTCCTTTGAAAGCGTTAACACAGCCTGGGTTTGCAGAGATCATACGGTAATCAGAGCAGGGTTTCAGCTGAGTTCATGTCAGAATTTCACTGGCCACATTCGGGAGGAGGGAAGGGGACGTGACAAATACAGTGTAATGTTATCAAAAACAGTCTCCATTGATTTCAGTAAGGAATGATATTTCCACGTGCATTTCCTTCTCTCTCGTGCTTTATTTTTCCCCCGTTTTGAAAGATGTTACTGCAGGTTTTAAAACCCTACAAAAATGCTGTCGCTTTTTCCAGAGAGGTGAAAAGTTCAGCATATAAATTCCAACAGAACAGTTGGATCTCGTGGTAATTCCTGCATGCGGATCTTCCATCAGGAAAGAAGTTGTCCAGGTTCACAGTCCAGATCTCCTCCAGTGACAGCCAGCTCAGTAACTACATACAGAAGTGGCAGAGACTAAAGGGCCCATTGATCCCAGTTCTTTCCACTTCCTGACACGTGTCCTCTCTTCTCCAAACCACCAGTATCCTGTGATAGCCATTGCACTTCTTCTCAGCCTCTGCCTTAGGTCAAACAGGCTGAAGTCTTGTGTACCTTTTTCCGTTTCCCCTTATCCACAGAAATTAGGCTGAGGAATTAGAATTTGTTCAGCATGGCTGCCTAGAGCTTAGCACAGCACTCCAGTATTGGGAATGGCACTTCTTTGGTGGTGAAAACATGTCATCTCAGAAATTCTAAGGTTTTGTTGCCTTTCTCACAGCGGCATCAGATCTTATGGGCTGTCCACGATTGCCTCATTATTATCCCTGTGGGGTTGCTGTATCTGCAGTGTTTCTCATGACTGAAGGAGCTCTGAACATTGCTGCTGCCATCTAAACTTTGCTCCAAAGCCTTGGATGCTCGGATATCACTGGGAGTTGATGTTGGCAGTGACTTCCCTGTTGATTTCCTGCAGAGGTTTTTATGCTCAGTGTGTAGCAAGTTTATTAGTGCCCATCTACCGCTTCAGCTCATGGCACACTGTCTTCTTTATCACTCCTCTCCAGGGAGGCAAGGAATGCAGGTCAGGCATAGGGTCATACGTGGTGGGGAGGCCTTAATTTTGTCACAGGTACTTCCTGATGGATAACATGAGCAGTGTCTGTGCTTTGTGCTGTGGCTGTTGCTCACAGGAGCTTTTTCAGCATTTTGCTGACTCAGAGTAGAAGGACGGAGATGATGTTGGTTTTTCTAGTCAAGAAGCTGATGATAGTTGATGAGCTGGATGGCATCAGGCTTGTTCTCCATTAATGCTCTCTGTAGCTGCACAGCACAGTGCCAGGATTCGCTGTACACAATGTGTTTTCATTTGCACTGAGTTGTTTGGGTTTTTTTTTTCCTCAGAACTCGTCTCTCTCTCTGCTCACACTAACTGTTGTCCTAGAAATCTTCATGAAAGGTTATTGCAGTTGCAAGACAATTTGATGAAACAGCACTCTTAATGCAATTATTTGTAACAATGATCGCAGAAATGAAGAAAACATGTTGAAAAAACTTATTAAAAACCTGGTAAAAGCAATATTGCTTGCACTGTTGATTAACAGCGTGCAGTTACTTTGCGTTGCTCGTTACAATGAAATCAATGGCCTTGCTCACTTTTTTTCCCATTTGTGTAAATACAATCCATGCTAATGAATATGATGTTTGAGCACATCCAAAGTGTTTGTCTTGGGGACTACAAGTAGCAGTTTATTTATAACCTCGTCGGAATCAGATCAACATCCAGGCCAAGCTTTTTTTCTCTCTCTTTATTAAGAGCATGGAATAACTTTCATACAATTACATATATATCTTGCTAGAGCAGAACCCATGTAGTGCAGGGAAGCTCATAGCACTGGAGTATTTGCTGTGTCACTAATGTTTTCAGTAGCTGCAAGCTAACCCTTTAGAAATCAGTCAATGCTTTCACTAAATGGTTACATCTAATTTTTGAGTGCTTTTACAAAATCCACACAGTTGATGAAAGCAGATTAAAGGAGCATGAAATTAGTGGGGCTTGCATCTCTTTATGGTTTGTGAGCTGAACTATTATTGGTCTCCAGACCTGATTCAGAATCTCAATAAATGAAGGCCAAAGTTTCTTATATTTAGATTTCCTAAATAGAAGAGCTTTCAAATTACCTTCTTCACACCAGATGAGCACCAAATCTCTTGTACATTTGTGTATGAAATTACCCTCCGTTCTTCTCTTTAAGCTGTAACAAAAAAGAGCAAAATGTTGAATGAACTAACACTTTGGCATGAATTTAAGGGCTGATGGTGATTACTGGGGCCTAGGGAGAAGTGTTCTCTGGGGCCACATTATTGCCTTGATTCTAATGATGGGCTGGAGCTGACTGCATTTGGAAATCAAATAATGCACCAGACTGTTAAACTCCCATTGAAATGGTGGTGTCTGTGGGTCAGGGCTTGCATTATTCTGTAAACCCCAGTCCAGAGTTACAGAAATGCTCTGTAGGAGCACCTGGAAAAGATCTGGGCTTGTCTCCTGGTCCAGATGACTATATTACAGGACAGTTTTATTATCTACTATAATATCCATACCGTGGTAAAATCCTTCTGGCTGAAGAAGAAGACCCTGAGAGTTTGAGTTCTTCAAGCAGAAAGGTGAGTAAGCAGAGACTGTTATTGCAGAAAGACCACAGGATGCAGGCAAAGCTGTAAAAATGGTTTGTGGTCACACCTTAATGTAGTAACCTCCCTCTTCCTTTTATGCTGATCTTGTTTCCCTTTTCAAGTATGATGCAGAAAATGATGCTCAGGAAGGTGTCACAGGTCTTCTGTGAAAGCAAGAAAGCAGTGGGTGTGTGGGTTTGTAGTGTTTTTAAGAGCCAGAGGGATGGGATGGACACCAGGAAGGTGCCAGGGATTCAAATACACAGTGTGGGGAGCGAGGGAAAAGTGTTGTACTGCTTCAGGAGATGTAATATAAAAGCAACACTGTACTCCTGAAGAGAGGTCAAAATGCTGTTCTGGGAATGTTTGTGGTGGCAGAGAGTCCTGTGTTTGCAAGGTGAGGCAGTTAGGCTGTGAGACAGCATGGAAATGAGTTAAATCCCAAATAAAGCAGACAACTTCTAGAAGTGAGAAATGGCAGGTGGAGGAAGATCCCCACTGTGTGATGTAAGACAACAGGAGCTCAGTGGTGAGCTGGGGCTTGGTTTCTTCCCTCTGGGTAAGTGAGACATCCCTGGGATTTATTAAACTCTCAGTAATCTTAGTTTTTCCTTAAGTTGGTGTCTGAAAAACAGTCAAGCCAACTGACAGCTCTTTTTTTGCGTGCCCTTCGTGTGTAGGGAAGCTCAGTTGGCATTTTGGCATGTTAACCTCCCTTTATACACAGAATGTAAGGTGCACACACCTCTCTGAGTGACTGCTCAGGATGTGAGGGCCGGGGCCACATCAGTTCCAGCCACATGTCTGAAAGGAGGTGCAGTGACAAAAATGTTCTGTTTTCTAGGAGGTTTAAAACTCCTGTTGCCAAAACCATTTCAGTGTTAAGATCGTCTGCTTTCATGCCAAAGTTAAGGGAAGAAAAAAAAAAAAAAAAAGGAAAGAATGCTTATGGTATAATCAGAAGCAGAACAATCTGTGATTCCTAGAAAGCTCTGCTAAGCAAGGCTGCCACAAATGTGAGAGTGTATTGCTTAGGGAAGAAAGATGGGAAAGGAAAAATGTTTTCCTGATCTAAAGTTACACTTACACTTTGACTTTTGGTATTGTTTTCATTTTTAGAATATTATTCCAGTACCTTGGTCACAAAAAACCTGGTTTTGTATTTGATGTTCTTAATGAACATGGGTTCTCAGCCATTCCCAGATAGTTTTAGTTTTTTAGTACAAATACTTTTATTCTTCTGCCATGCTCTTCTTCACAGATGTGTAATTATTTTCCTTTTAAGACAGTGAATACTGCTTCACCTTCACAGTCTGTAGAGATACAGAAGGACAAAGCCATACTGGCATTGCCAGACTAGGATAATAAGTAGCACAGAATTGCATCCCAGATATCTCTAATGTAAGAAAAATGCCCAGTGAATTGCAGTTTATGCCTGTTCACCTGCTCTTAGCACAGAATAAATGTGTTGCAGCAGCTGGGGATGGATGGCAGGGTCTGCTGCCCCTGAGAAGAGCCCATGTGAAAGTCAGGTGTTTGCAGTGAGCCTGCACCACTGTGTAATGTACAGTTAGAGTCACCAAAATAAGAATAAAAGCCTGAGTTCTTGCACAAAAACCCTGAAAGTTTTCATTGAAAGCAGAAACTTTTGCACTGAATGCCACATTTGGGTTAAGGACGCTTTTTACTGGAGAAACGTAAAATTCTCAGTGAAATTTAGTTTCCTATGGTTTCATTTTTCACCCATCTATCCGTCCATCTATTCACCAAGCACATTAGCTGTGCCTATGCTGCCTTCGGTTGCTGCTTTCAGATCTGGGCTTGAGCACAGAGAGCCAAATGTCTGAAGACAGCTGTCAGTGCTGCTTTTAATGGGCAGAGCCTGAGCGTGATCCGTTCCCTCTCCCAGGCCTTGCAGAGAGCTGGAGGGTGACCCAGCAAAGCAGACAAGCAATCTGCACAGCAGAGAGTTTCACCTGGAGCCTTTTGTGTGCTCTTTTTTATGTGCTGGGTTATTACTGAGTTATTGCGCTCATACCAAGGTACATAAACGTCGTGGGGTTTGGGTTTTTCCTTCTCCAAATGCACAGCTATAAAACCCTCCTTGCTGGGAGAAAAGGCGCTGTAACAACTGCGTTTTCGGCCATGCCTTTTTGTTTCTGTTTGGTGTCTCTAGCTGAAAAATATTTCAGTCATCAAAGGTTTGATCCAAGCTAAGAGAACGTGCACATCCCTCTGTTTTCAGCGGGAGCTTACATTCCTAAACCGGTTTTGATTAATATTAACGCCAGGTTTTAGATTCTCAGTTCGGATGACAGAGGAGACCTTTGAATATAGCTTGGCTGCATTGCCTGCATACTTAAACATCTTCACATTTTTCAAGACTGAGCAAAATCAGCCCTGTGCCTTACAGTGGTACTTTTGAGGTGAGGGACTCAGAGAAGAGCCAAGCAGTGACCTCTGAAGACATCTCACAAAAGAGACAGGGCACCACTATATTATGCAATATCACAGGGAAAGAAATCTGAATGAATCCTTTTAATCAAATAAAGATCAGGGTATTAGGACCAGAAGATAACTTTTTCGTCTGCAGGAAATGAAATCCCAGATGAAAAATTCTCGCCAGATACTCACAAATGTATCCTCACTTCCAGCTAGCAAAAGAGCAAAGATCGGATTTGCTGTTTCACCTGTAAACAATTAAAGAAGTGAGAACTCAAATAACTGTCTACCAGCAACCTTGAAATGTGTCAGAACCTGGAATTTCTGGCAAACTTGATGTGAATCTCAGTCCCATTAAGTTCTCACTAGGCCTGCAAGTTAGTTGTTGGCACCAAGAAAAAGTAACTGTTGGCAAATGATGGTACAATGTGCTAAGTGTTAAATATAACAGTGAAGCTATTGTGTGGTTTGCTTACAGTGTAATGAATTAGCACAAGATAGATCCTCCAGGACAGGTGCTCAGTTCTCTGAGGGCAGTTGAGATCTTCATGGCTGGCAGAGTTGCTCTCTGAGAAATTGCCCCAACTTCTGTGAGCTGGATTTGTTTTGCTCTTGTTTAATTTAGAATACCATTATTTTTGAGACCAGGCAATCACAGGCTAGTATGATTTCTTTATCTAATATCCTGCACAGGAAAAGCATAGCCCAAAACTCTCTAGAAGGTCAGTCATAATATCTCATTTACCTAATCAGATCAACACTCAGCAAAGGGGTGTGAGCCAACAAGCTGTGGAGAGGCTGGTCTGCAGCTGGTAAGCTGTTTGTAATCTGCTACGTGAGGGTCAAAGCACAGAGAAGCCAACCTAAAAACCTCTGTTGATTTTGGTAGATCATACCCTAGGGCTTCCTGACAGGTGCAGGTTTTATATCTGGTTGGAGAGAGTGCTGTGTATGTTCACCAACAAAGTGATACCTGATGGTTTGGTCTGCAGGAGCCATATTCAGGATTTGAGTGGAACGTTGTAAAGGACTTCTTTATTTCTAGTCTTTCCATTCCATTTGTTATCACAATTAAATTCTGCGTTTTATTCTTAATGGTTTGTCCGGCAAGTAGTTGAAAACACGGGCTACCTCCTGACTGAGTGAATGGTCTAAAAGTTCATTTAAAAGAAATGGATTGACCAAGATAAATCCAAAGGCATGTGTGGCAAACTAAAAATGGTAGATTATTTATTTGCCACCTTTTCCAGCCAGTGATTTGTACACCAACGTCAGTATCTGAAGATAGGAAAATGGATGCAAGCAACATAAAGTTTCTGTTGTGTTAATGCCCATACTGGCTCACCACGTATGATTTTGTGTGTACTCATGACTTATGTGTATATTCCTTTTGTGATAGGTGCTGGATTTATGGCATTCATAACTTTGAAGTAAACCTTGAAGGTCTGTCAAGACCTTCTTCTCTCTTTCTAGACTCACTATCAGTGATAGGATTATATGTGTGATCTTTCTTGAAAGTCTAGAGAACTGGACCCAGTCGCTCTCTCTAGTCTGGGTCCCTTCCAAACCAAATTTTCTAAAATAAGCAAATTTCTAAGATGGTAGGAATGGTGATTTGGGGTTTTCTCATTGGATCTGGCATGGGCTTTGCTATTAAATGATTGTAAAGGCCACTGTAAGGGGAGAGGTGCTGACTTTCAGACACAATATCATTAACTTGTGGTCATTAGAAAAATCCCCTGATACTTTTAGGAAAAGTAGAGTAGTTAACCTTGGTGGCTTGGCCAGACTCCAGCTTTTGTAATTGCATCCTGCCTAACTAAAATTGCATTGCACTCATTCAGTTGGATGGCAGATTCTTCACCTTTTACCCCAAGCTGCTGAGTACTTCTGTTCAATATTTTCTATATTTCAACCCAGAAATATCTTAATTCAGCGTTATTTGCTTTGAATGATTGTTCTTAAAGTGCTTTGAAATCCTTCTGGCTGGAAGTTGCTGTCAGCCGTAAATGTACATTTTCTTTGTTGCCAGCTGTAAAATCACGCAGGATTTGACATCAAAAGATCTGTATGCCTTGCACCACTGTGATTTGGGTTGAGGAGCTCCTGAAAGCCCGGGCAGAGCCTGCATTAAACACAGCCCTTTGCTGCGAGGATGCCAGGCAGGAAAGCAAGTAACATCATCTCCCTGTGGATCAATAGCGTGCCCTTAGGGACACTGATACTCGGTGGGATTAGCTGCCTGGGAGTGATGGTCTTACCTTTAAGAGAGCATGGCCATGCTCCAAACGCTGCAAGAGGTAAATGTCCTGGTATGCTGCAGATGCTTGGCTGAAATGTGACTTTTGTAGGCAGCCAAGGGAAGCTTTTGCTTGTTTGCACTGAAACCTGTCAGGGGAGTTTGGAGTGGACTGTGGTCTAAATATAGTGGTGATTGTTTTCTAAGCAAATCTTACTTTTTTTTTTTTTTGACAAAAGTCTTCCATCCATGCATCAAAGCAATTGCACTTCAAGGGACTTTTATCTCTGTAGATAAGGCTATGTGATACAGGAATTAGGGAGGGAATAAAGCTGGAATTAGTGCTAAATCCACAGTAATATTCTGCTGTGAGATACTTCGACCCGCAGTTCTTTTCAAGTTGCACTGTGTGCACTGCCAGCCCGCTGTATGTGCTTCTAATGAAACATTAAAGGAAGTTCCAGGCACCTGAAGGTGAAAATCACCTGTTTATTGTTCTCTTGGTAGTATCTACTGTGAGAGTCAAAACCTGCCCATGTCCCCAGAAAGCAAGCAGAGAATTCAAGGGTGAACATGAAAGGGGAAAGAAACAATCTTCCTAGGGAGAGGGGTAATAAAGGCAAAGCTTTGTGCTTTGCCCAAGTGTAAATTCAGGATTATTTTCCCTTCAGATAGTTCTCTGTTCTTCTCCTTGATTTTTTTTTCTTGTGGGATGCAGGCAGACTGCACCAGCACAGGCAATTCTGCTCTTGGGGTGGCTTTTGCTGGCATCTGTGGCTTGATCCAATGCTGACCAAAGGCATGCAGTGCTCCCTGTGGACTTCAGTGAGTTTGAGAGCAGAAAGCTCAAGTGCTCCGACGGTGTCTTTATTCTGCCAGTCTCTTCAGAGGGGAGATGCTTAAAGCCACCTTTCATCCAAAAAACCTGAAAGTTTTCAGGCTTTCATGTGCTCAGACCAGGGAAGTTTTTTTCCCCTTTTCTCCTGAGAGCCTGTGGCCCCTGCTCATGGGCTGATAACCTGCCTGGTGCTTGATCTGTCTGAGCAGAGCATCTCTCTGCAGGGCTTACGGGGAGCCCAGCAGAGCTGCTGCCTGCAGAAGGGGGCATTTCCCAGCCACGGCTGTCTCCTGCCCTGTGGAGCGCTGCCACTCCACAAGCAGTGTTACATTATCTGAGACACAGCTTATAAATGTCATTACAGGGCCGTGGGTGTAACAAATATGGCCCAAGGAGCAAGGATAACCATGGCTTTGTGCTGAATGTGGGGCTAATCAGGGACCCTGGGCACTGAGCATATTTTATAGTTCCTTGTCCTGGCAGAACCGACAGGCAGAGGTGACAGCCTGCCCACAGCCTCTGTTGCAGGGGTTTTTGGGAGCAGGGAGACCTTCTCCTATCCATCATGCTGCTTTCCAGTGAGACTGGAGCGGGCAGGGAGAGGGGAAAACATTGGCAGTTTATAAAACAAGCAGCTGACCTCTTCAGTCTCCTGGCAGCACGACTGCAAATCTGAGTTCAGATCATGTTTCAATATATTCAGTAGCATCCAGGTTTTATTCACACAGAGCCAACCCTCTTCCTTAATGTGATGACTTTCCTTCCCTACCCAAGGAAATACTGTACCCGCCCTTCTTCATTTCTACAAATGGCTCAAATTGAGCCCACAAGGATTGTTTACTCAACTCTGCGCCTTGCTTCATGAAACACTGAAGTCTGTGAAATGAATCATAGGCAGAGGTGGTTTTGTTTTTTAAATACCATGATTAACCCTTGCTCCTGGCTCTCTTAATACCCACTTGTATTCAGAGCGTGCAGAACTGCTACCCAAACATTGTTGCCACAGTAGGCCTGGGTCTGCTTATTATAAATTTATAAATTGCTGGTGGTATTCCGGATTCCCTTAGAAATGCAAAATTCGTAGAAATATGAGCTTTATAGTTGAACTTAGTGAGTTGGCACTTTTATCAGGTGAAGATGTATGGCCTTATTTAGTTGGGCAAGGCACAAATGTTGATGCAGTTAGTGTTGCTCCTCCAAAGCCTGGCAGTGGGAGCCCTGGTATTCTTTGACATTTTATTCTGTGCTTTCCATGTGTTCTGGCAGTACAGGCTGATTTTCTAGTTATCTACACACCCAGCTATTTTTCTCAGGCATTCTCCAGCTGTGAAGACAAGTTTACATGAGGCCTTATGGAACACACTGCTCTACTGGAAACAGCTCTTCCACCTCCAACGAAGACATGTGTTTCCATAGTAATTTCTTCTTACCTGTTTGTGGAATGTCTGCCCTGTTTCATCGCCACAAGCCTTGTCTTCTTCAAAGCCTTCAAAGCTCCTTACTGGGATGCTTCCAGAGGAGCAGTGACTGGCAGTGAGAACATCAGCCTGGGCTTCTGCCAGATTGAGTTCAGACCTTTTTCCCCAAAGGCTGTGCTGAGAGTGGCCACTTTCTGGTCCTTTACAAGGGTGGCATATGGCGCATAATCCCAGCTCCTACCCTCAGCATGTGCAAAGTGAGGACATCCAGAATTGTGGCCCCAGAGTGAGGCCAAGTCTGCCAGGCTGTGGCTGGGCAGGGGGAACACACAGCTCTGCAGTGCTCACACAGTGAGCAGCCCCAGCACAGCCTCTGTGCTTACATCTCTCCATGGGAAATGTGGACAAGGGTTTTCTCTCTAGGAAGTGTTCCACGCAGATATAGACACATTGCAAAAAGAAAGCCAGGGTCTAAAAAGGGCAGCTGAGACCAATGAGACACTGTAAATGGCCATCAGAACCGTCTTGTCTGCTTCTGTTGCCTTCAGCTTTCAGCAGCCACTGTTCTCCTGTGCAAAGCCACCTCTTTTCTCTGGCTCAAAACTCAGCTGGCTGCTCTTGCAGGTCAGCGTGTGCTGGGAAGTTTCCAGGATGATAGTGATGAGTTTTTCTGGGGCATTCAACAGATTTGAGAGCAGGTGACAGGTAAATGAGAAGGTGGTAGCTATATTTTGGTTACTGTAGTCATCTCACCAGAGCGAAGGCCCTCAGGCGCAAGGGACACCTCATCAGAGGACGAGATCTTTGGTGTGGGTCTGTGGCACTTATCTCTTGTATACTAATGGTGGAATTTGCTGTAGTGTCATCAACAGGTGACATCTTTACTCCTCTTCTGAATTTTTCTAGCAGATTCTTCATCTAGTAACAGAGAGGGTAGCTTTAAGCTTACAGATGGTTCCAAAAGACCTAGGAAACACTAATTTCAACACCTAAAATCCCAAACCAAATTAAAGCATGAGAATGGGTGTTAGACTATCTAGAGATAAGAAAAACATGTTAGCAATAGTCTGAAAGCATTATCTGCCCTCCTCAGCCTTTTCTGTGGAGCAGGGCTATGAATTCAAGTGTACTTAAAAGGTTTGAAAAAACAGATCTGCAACAATACCATGATCTGAGTAGACAGCAGAGTTGTGGTTCGCTCCTTCCCATCTAACTCCAAAGTAAGAGGCAACAGTGACATTCAAAATTTGTGGAAGCAATTATGGAAAAAGCCCTGGTGTCATGAGGCCTGTCTGGGATTTCAGGAATGGTTTATGGGCCAGCTGGACAGTGTGGAAAAAACAGTGTGGCTGGTGGCTGCTCAGCCAGAGCAGCATGGAAAGGAGGAATAGGAAGGAGGTTTGGCCTTTAGCAAAGTACACGCCAGGGAACAGTGCTCTGAAACATTATATAGGTGCTGGGGAATCCACCGAAATGTAGTACAGGTGCTGGGAATGCACTGAAACATTATAGGAGTGCTGGGAAATCCACTGAAACATTATATAGGTGCTGGGGAATCCACTGAAATATTATACAGGTGCTGGGAATGCACTGAAAGGTTATATAGGTGCTGGGGAATATCTGCTGGCACCAGGCCAATTGCAAAAGATAAATAAAAAAGGGAACAATGTTACCAAAGACTTCCTGGGAATAAATCGTGGAGCTCTGATTAAGTCTCCTGGATCTCTGGCCAAAAGAGTGTGAAGAAGAAATGCAGATAGGCTCCAGGAAATTAAATGTCTTCAGGAATTACCTGTATCATTTTTTTCCATTTGTTAATGATACCTTTGGTGTGATCTAGAGCTCAGCTAGTCGGACTATTTAGATCCATCCATTTGGATACTGGTAGCAAGAGAGAAGAGTAGCTCACAGAGACAAGGTGTTTATGGCCCTGGCAAGGATTTTTGAAGCTGATTATAGCGTTTTTCAACTGCTTAATGTCCTCATTGGCTTTGAAAGGGTTCTGAACCAAATACTGGAGAAGCAAGCATAAAGCAGGTGCACCGTTTTACCTTGGCAGTGGTGAAAGACCACAAATTATTTGGGGATAGCATTTACTCAGGTGCTTAGGTTTGCCACTGTTTTAGAAGGATGAGAAATAACATGATTCAAAGCCAAAGTTAAAGTAGTAGTGCTGCTTGGTAAGTAGGAGCATATTTCAGCGTCAGTGTTTAAACAGGGATTGGTTCAGAGCAAGAAGAGCCTATTGTGACATCTCAGGGAGGCAGTGGCAATCAGCACTTACAGATAGAGCAGGGAAAAGACAGGTACCTGTCCCGAAGGCATGTGTGACCACAGGCTGAGATGGAGCTTCAGATACTGCATAACTTCTGTTAATCTATTTATATTGTAAATAAAAAGTTGTCATTGAAGGGGCAGTAGTGGTTTAACCCCAGCCAGCCGAAATACAGCCCCCTGTGAGTCACTGTGAAGAAAATTAACTGTACCTCATCCAAAATCAGCACAAAATCTTATGCTTCCAGAGGGAAAACAGACGATTTATTCTCTATAAATGTTAATATCCAGAGTCCAGTCTAGGTTTGGACTTGTGTTTGCGAATGCATTTTGTAAAGGGCAGGAATAGAGTAAGTAAGAAAAAGAAGGTAGAAGCTGATAGGAAAACATAATGCTGTATATGCCACTGAGATTAGCTCAGATGGTCAGAGCGTGATGATAATAACACCAAGGTTGTGTATTTGATCCCTGTATGGGCCATTCACTTCAGAGTTGGTCTCAGTGATCCTTGTGGGTCCCTTCCAACTCAGAGCATTCTGTGATTCAGTGATTGTATTTTTTTTTCTCTTTGTTTCAAATAGTGGTGGTTTGGTAGAATAGCTTAATGGATGTTTTCCCTTTGGCCGGATGCAAGTCCAAGAGCAAAATGGAATCCACTTAAGTAGGATATGCATATATGTCTTATAGGTGACATACTGCAGGGAGTCTTTTAGTAAACCTGACCACAAGTCCCTAGACTCTACTTCTGATAGCAGAGAGTGTCTAATGCACGCTGTTCTTGAGGGTAATTACCAGGAAATGCAGAGGGATCAATCATACTTGATGCGCTGAGCAATTATATTTATTCCCTGAAAAGTCTTTAATGTTCATGGGATGCAAAGTGTGTGAATTTCATTTTAGCACGGAACTATTGTTAGGAAAACAACAGCGTTAATGAAGCAGAGAGGCACAGTGTAAGGCCATGAAGCTGCTCAGACATTTGGGAGATCATCCCCATAAAATAATCCCATTTTAGATATATATATTAAGAAAGAAGCGGGAATTTGCAAGTTGGGTCGGGGTCTTGGAGAAGAACTATTCCTTATGTGCAGACCAAAACTGTACAGATGGATGCTTTTGTCAGTGAGGGCTCTGAGATGGGAAACAGTGAAGAAAGGGAACCCAAATCCAGACAAGGGTGTGATGAAGAAGGCTGTGCCTGATTTAAGAGTGATAAATACCAGGTTCTTTGAGATCAGAGAGGACCAGGTTTCGTGCTCTGCTGCAGGGTTTTGGATATGCTGGCAGGCACTTGGAGCTCTTTGCAGGCCTGGCTCCTGGAAATGGTCCATGGTGTTGGCAGAGCTGGGTCGCCTGCTCTGCAGCCAGCTCAGCCGCCAACTGTCAGGTCACTGGAGGTTTCTGCTCCTCCAAAGCATCTCTCCTGCAGCCAGCACAGTGCATGGCTGTGTCTTTCCCACTTGCTTCATTAGCTCTTTGATTAAACGACCTGTGATAGTAAGACCAGAAAAGGAGATCTGTGTTTTCGTTAATAAGGTGGTAACTGGGAGCTGGGCAGAGCATCTGGTGGATGCTGGTTGTGTGGAGCAGCTGGAATCCTCTCAGATGGACTCCTGCTACCCACCCTGACTTCTTCCAGCCCTCCCCTGACGTCTGCAGCTGTCCATGGCGTGCTACTGATGCTGCCACCAAACGCTGGAGGGCAGAGGAGGAGTTCTGCTCTCCCAAAAAGCCAGACCATTAGCCAGCTTCCTACAACCACGGTTATCTCAGGAAAGAGAGGGCTGCCAGCTCTGGCGTGGACAGCTGGGATTTTCTGGCCTGTCCAGATCCCAGGCAGTGATGCAGGAACCCGTGCTGTCCTCCTTGGATGTTCAGGTTCAAAAGAAACCTGGAAGCAGAAATCAAAGCTGATAGTTGTTTCTGGTTTGTTTGACCAATGCGATCAGAAAGGCAGCGCTGCCCGGAGCTGGGAGGGTGGCTGGAGCTGGTGGGGTTTGCCACTGCCTTCCTGTGGTGCTGCAGGAACCACAATGCCACCCCCCAGGGAATGGGCAGGAGAAGCCAGCACCAGGAGCTGCCCGTTTGAAATCCCAGGATAAGAGATGTGGTGCAGACACCAAGTTTTGTTAAGCCGAAAGAAGGCCTTATCAGATGGCAGGTAGTATGTGAATCCCCTCTGTCTGTAGGGATGCAGCTCACCAGGGCTGCTGGCATTTCGAGTAGAGATATTTAACCAATGATTTTTCTTTTTCTTCTTTTCTTTCATTTTTGCTCTTTGAAGTGTCTTCCTGAGATTTGTGATGGGGCATCCATAAAGTTCCTCCTCCCACTCAGCCAGGCCAGACTTCAGGGAGCTTTTTGCTCCTGATGCAAAAGGATGAGAAAACTCTCAGCTCCCATGGTGAGAGCTCATAGCAGTATGTCTTAAAAACATCCAGGTGCTAGGACTTCAGGCAGGCATAGAGCCCGTGTGAGTACTGTTAAGGGAAGAGTCATGCCTGGGGGAAGTGTATAAACCAGATCACACACACCACATAAAGTCCGAACCTGTGTTTGCTCTTCCCCCTGTCAGGGCATTAACATGATTCCACTTGTGCCCAAAGTGGGAAAGCAGCTTAAAAAACACATTTGGAAAATAAAGCAGGCAAATAATCAGGCTGCGGAGAAGAATGTGCCTGGTTTTTTTTTTAAGGTGTATTCACAAGTTAATTCAGGTAGGAAATTATTCTGACAGGTAGAAAGTAAAGTTTACTCCCGTAGGCTATTTATTTGTGCTTTATTTAGGGCTTAAATGAAGCACAAAAGCTCATGAAAGACAGAAAATTCTCCCACGTGGAAGACAAGCCTGTGGAGGTGAAATGTGGCTAATCCAACGCCACCTTGCCCCCAGTGATTTTTATTTCTGCTTCCTGAGAGCAGTGCAAGGGGCTGGCAGCCCCTGTTAATCCAGCCCGTGGTGCGCTCAGGGACCGGGGTCAGAAAGCTGATTTCTCCACTACCTCTCTCCACATATAAATTTAACTACTTTAAGCTTGCCTGTGTATGCTTCAGGGTGCCAGGGTCCCGGGGAGGATAAAACATCCCTTGAAGACACTCATGATTGTTCCCATCACTGCTGTCAGGGGGGTTACGAGCAGCCCGGACTGGGACAGCGCTGGACCGCTGGTAGCTGCCAGAGGGCTTTTTAATGCGTGGTTTTCCCCTCAAATGAGTAGTTTGCTGGTTTTCCTATGGCTGAGACATGGATACAAGCTCTGCACCGTGCACTTACATTTTAATGTAGAAATGTTATTGCAGAGTCTGAGGTAATTACCTGGTTGTTCCTTTTACTGCATGTAATTACAGCAAAATTCTACGGGGATAGTTTATAGCAACTCGGTGTGAAAATAAGGTACTTGAAAGCGATGGTTGGCTTAGATGATGTTTACACTTCTTTCACTCTGAACGGGCTTTGAAAAGAAAGGTACCCACATCTACCACGTGCTAATTAGCTTTCCCTAGGAAATTCTCATGGTGAACACACAGGGTTTGGTCTCAACACGTTGGGAGGCAGCTCTGCTCCCCTGAAGTCTGATGGGCACCCAGCTGAGAGGAGCTGAAAGCTCACCTCCCATCCATGAGCTACAAGGCGAGGCACATCCTCCTTCCTCATCGTGCTGTGTCTGAGGCCACAGCAATTCCTTCATTTTAGGCTGACACATTTATCCCCACGGGTTTTCCTGAAGCCAAATTTTCACAGTGTCTTGAGCAAGAACAGCATTTCATCTTCTATAGCAAGTACTTAATTTGTGATAACTGACAACTTTTCCTTACTGCATTGGGCTAGATCCTTTTTTTCTGCCTCTGTGTACATGGGATTGCATTGCTTAGCTATGTTTACGTTGTTTGGTTATGCATGGAAAATCTGGCTGCCTCCTCTCTGATTTATATTTTGGTCCAGATCTCCTCATCCCATGTTTGGGGAGGGCAGACACAAGGGGTTTGCTGTCTGCTGAAATAGCATCCAACCATCTTTATGTCTTCTGTATGGATTCATAGGTACACTTCACTGCAGGGTGAGTTCAGGTGCCTTACCTGATGCTTAGCTGCCATTTCAGTGGCTAGACTTCCTTGTTCTTACCTCTGTGCTCTGTCTACTCAACCAGACATAAAGGGTTTAGTGGGATTGTTAGCAGAGGTAATGGAGAGAGTCCCGTTGATTAGAACAGGACCTGAATCAGACCCTTCATTTTTCCTGGCTGTCACATGGGACACATTTATTATTATGGGTTGGGTTTTTTTTTTTCCCTTCATCAGAATTCACTGTGGAAATTTTTTTCCATCATTATCTAGGAGTTTGTGGAAGGAAAACTTGCATTTTAAAAAGTTACTGCCTTGCTGCAATTTATTCTGCTCACTGTTTCCTGATTCTAGCTGTGCCCTCTTGCTCTAGCAGGGTTACAGAGGTTGAGTTTCCCCAGCGCCAAGCAGAGAGAAAATCTCAAGGTGATCAGGAACCGTGCATGTAATATTCTTAATTGTTCTGTGCATCATTAAAATGCTCGTGCGTTTCATGTACTTTGGGCTGAAAATTGCCCATTCAGCTTTAACAGGTAATTACAGGAGTGACCAGGCATTCACATGGCACCCGTGTGCTTTTTGGAGATGACAGATGGATGTGCCTGCACTCAATCCATTCTTTTTCCTTTCTGGAAGGCTGTGTTATCACTGTGCAGATGAACTGGAATCCTGCCCTGGGCCAGGCTGCTCTTGGAGGAAAAAGGAGGGGAACAAAAGCGCGCCCCGTGTGTCCCCTGGCAGCTGCTTGGAGTGGACACCCGAGGCTGAGGAGCCACCAGAGGCTGCCTTGGCTGTAGGAGGGCAGCTCAGTGCTTGGAAAGAGGAGCTGGGGGACAGATCCTGTGCTGTGCCCCTGGCAGGTGCAGGGCAGAAAGTGCAGCCCCAGGGGACACAGAACAAAGGTGGCTGCTGGCCCTCTGCTCTGCATGGCTCTCGAGTGGGCTGCCGAGGCTCCTGACACACTCCTGACAGGCACAGGCTGCTCTGGTGGAAAGCAGGGCTCCCTGAGGTTCCCAGCTTTCCTGTCCCCAGATTTGGAGCTGGCATTAGGAGCTTCACTGCTTCCATCACCTCCTGCCCTCCCCATCAGGGCGCAGTCACCACAGGTAGCATCGTTTTGGTGTGAGGGTGACAAGCTGAGTGCTAACACTGGAAACTCACTGCTGACTGCCCTGGGAAATGCATTACCTGTATTTCTGTATTAATGTAGATTTTGCAGTCCATTTAACAAAAATTTTTAAGTGTCTTCCTTTTAAAGAGGTCTATTCCTTTCCTCTAAAAGGTATTTTATTATAATGGAACAGAGTCTTGGTCAAGTGGAACAGATATATTCAAACCACTGTATCCAAGGGAGTAAACTTCCCTCCCGAGAGAGGAAGATGTGGTTAGCTCCCCTACCTCTTCAGGATCAGATGAGCTGAAATCTTGACCACAAGGTCTTAGATATGGCCAAATTCTCCGTATTTGCAGGAGTCAGAAACTTTCAGAGATTGAGCAAAAATATATATACTGGCCCCATACACAGGCATTCATCACACACCCAGATGACATGAAGATGTTTTAATTACATTACCAAAAAATGTGCCGTGATTTCAGTGGGAATTCGTTCAAGTAAAGGTTTGAGTAGTGCACAGTGTGGAGCCCAGCCATTCCCTGGCTTGAGGAAAGGTGTAGTGATAGGCATGTGGTTCTGGAAGTAGCTTCAACTGGTCGTCTCATCCATCCTCCTCAGTCTGATGGGAGCAACTATAGTTAGACTGTGCCTTGCTCAGACCTCACATGGAGCAGTCTCAGAATCCTCTGAGCACACTGGCTTCATTTCAGCGCAGCCTGTTCCAGCCCACGGTAATTACTAGAACTTGGGGGGACAAAATCTCCTAATATCTAACTTAAATCTCCTTTGCTGTAGATTATGTCAATTATTTCTTGTCTCAGGAATAATGGATGTGGAGAACAATTGACTATACTTCTTTTTATAGCAGCCTTTTTTACATTCCTTTTCGTATCAGACGAGTAGTCTGCTTTTCAATCTTCCCTTTTCCAAAGCAAAAAAAATTTCCATTCCCCTAAGCTCCCCACAGAACTGTGTTTTCTAACTCTTGTCATCCTTGCAGCTCTCCCTTGGACTCTGCAAAGGTGGCTGTCCCTTCTTAAATGCTCTGCTGGAGCGTTTCTCTACATGAACCCAGAGCAGCATCAAGCAGAGTGGGATAAGAATGCCTTATAAATGTGTCAAAACGTGGGGGAATAAATAGGCATCGGACTAGCTGAAATACTGATTTATTTTTTTAAGCTCAGAATAAAACTGGAATTGAAGCTTCTAAATTTCTTCTGCATTGCACGTTTTCTCTGCCAGTTGTCCTGTTTTGACCTTTCCTGTCCCCAGGAGGTTTGTACTGGCAACTTCTATTGTATTATAACAATCTGGTCCTGGTTAATCAATGCACAAAGCTCTCGGTCTCTACTCAGCTACATGTCTGTGTTTCCTCCTCTAAATCATTCATGCTCTCTCTGTTTTGGTGTTCAGCCACCCCACTAGTAAAACTTTTGGGAAAATTGCTTACCCTCTCCATCAAAGGGTAATGTCTCGCATGTTTCTGCATCTTGTAGGTCTGAGTTTCTTCTCAGTAATTGTTCTTACTCTGCCTTGGATTTCAATTTTAAAAAGCCTTAACCTGATATTTAATCAGCATTGGCAGCAACAGACCATTCATGGGGTTTTATGTCCAGTGGGTAAATAGCTCATTCCCTTCATTGTTCATTAAAAGCAAATACAGTTTACACCCTTTGTCTCTCCCCTTAAAAAAAAACCCCAAAACCCCCAAACTTCACTGTATTGCCCACCAGTGAATATTTCATTATTTATTGCTTAACTGCTGTTTCACGCTAGGCATAAAGACGTCAGCTAGGATGGGGCTGCTGGAGGAGCAGTTATTAGTGGTGAGGGGCAGAAGCAGACCCCAGGCAGCTGTGGCAGTGCCATTTCTCACCCGGCGGCGCTCGGCGTCGTTAGCCACGACAGCAAACCTCTCAGCCGGCGTGGGGAGCCCTCACACCATGGAGCCCTTGGGATGGCTCCTCTGTGGCCCTGCGCCGTGCAGAGACACCATTTCCTGACTCGTTTCTGGGGCTCTGAAATGAGATCCACAGTCTGCGGACGCGACCTCTCGAAGGGAGCCCCGCGCTCGATCGTCCTCGTCGTATTTAACTGGGGTTTATAGTGTCCACTTGAGTCTACTGACACAGTGGGGGAGAAAATAGAGAATTAATCTTCTATCACATTCCCTTCTGTAGAGAAATTTCCTAATTAAACATAGCAGAAAATGACTTTAAAAGTAACAGGAGGAGGGGGGGGGGGGGAAATCCTTCCTCTATTGTGAGCATGGGCAGTATTAATTGAAAAATTGTGATTTATTCATGCAAAGCTTCTAACTGCGCCTCATGTCCACACTGATTTTGCTAACATGGAACTAGCTGTGCCCTTAACGAGGAGTTTTGTTAGGGAAATAGAAGAATGTATTATAATTACTGTTTTGCTTCTGGTCGGTTTGCTTCGGCTTTCCTGTTCATATTTATTGATGTTTCCGAATTTGAGAAAAATCCCTTGATAATCGCCTCTTCTCTAAGGTCTTCTCACCGTGACAGTTGTCACACACACTGAGAATTTTCCATTTTAATATTCCGCTCTATTAGCTGCTAAGAGCACAGATAAGATAACGAGAAATGAAAGTCCTTTTTTTAAGCATTTTTTGTTTTAAAATGACAACTTTAAATGTATTACTCTGTTTAGAAAGAAAAATCTGAGTTGGATGGCATGATGGGTAATGATATGTAAATGACCATTCATGCATGAAAATCAGGGCCACAGTTGAATGTATTAAGCAATGACTGATATAATCATTATTTTGGATTTTGCATCTGAAGAAGGGGGGGATTGCAGAGATCAAGTGAATTGCATATTTAAAGAAAACATTAATGTGCATGTAGAATAAGGACTATTTATGACATTTTTTGCATTAAATATTCTAGTGTTATGCTGTTCGGGCTTAAATAAGGTCAATATGCTGGGTTGATGCTTTTTATATTATGTCTGGCTCTCGCTTTGGCAGATCCTCCCTTTCCCTGTTCGTACAGGGTACCATCAGAGTGCCAAGTTTGTAATGTCAACTCCTTCCAGCTCCCTATAATGCATTTATCTACAAAAAGCTGCCTCTTGCTCACATGGGGGAGAAAAGCAGTTGCTTGCATTTTTTAAAAAATACATAAGAATTCACCATGGCTGTGGTGATGCCTTTGACATCCTGTGTTTACAGGCACTTGCCACGTCGGTGGGGTGGTGGGGGGAAGTTGGTGCTGCAGGTCTGCTGCAGCTCGGGGGGTTACTGCCCGGGAGGTGACAGTATAACTCATCCTTTGCTTCCCAGCCAGGGCTCTGCAGCTGCTCTGCTGCTTTTCAAAGTGCTGCTTTCATGAGGAGACTGAAATAAGGAGAGGATGACTTGAGAGGGGGATGTTTTCCTGTCTCATCTCGTTTTGTGCTACGAACTTTAAAGGAAAAAGAAAATTTCATTTTGGAATACGAAAAAAATAGGCACCTGTTATACAATATCTACATTAACAGATTCCTTATATCAAAGGCAGAAAATAGCTGTGGTACTAACTAAAATTAATGCATCTCGAGTTTGGAGAACACTGTGCTGAATGTCCATGATACATTCTCTGTCCCCTTCGGCAGTAGCATGTGATCAATTTTGCTACTCTGTCCTTACCTAATTATCGCTGTCGCTAATGAAGGGAAGTAGAGAAAAACATGTCTTAGTAGGTTAATAAGCCATCTGGAAAATTATATTAGCATGATCAATCCTTAATGATTATGGTTTCTCCTAATATTAGATCACCTGAAAGGTGTTTTTGGCAGAAATGTGAGGGGCAGTATGTATCATTTCGCAGCCGTTCTTCCAGGAGTGCTCAGTTGGTGTTTGGAGAGAAATTCCCTCTAACTTCGGCTCAGGAGTTTTGACTGCTCTCACAAACACTGATTTACTCACTGGAACTGGCTTATTTTATCATGCAAGGATCTGGAAGGACAGCAAGTATGGGGTATTTTCTGCCTTCCCTCCTTCCACAGATATTTGTGAGCAGGCGGTGTGCACGTTTTGTGTTGCTTTTCATAAGTTTTGGTGAATAATCTGTCAGTCTCAGGTCAGTGTGACCCACCTTCCAGCTGGCATTTCCCTCTTTCCTCTCTCCCTGATGATAACACATCATTTGCAATCTAGTAACTCGATCTAGTATCTGGCAGGATTTCTTTCATGTCTTTGGGTTTCTTTGTCTCTTCTTTAAGTACCCGTGTAGCCACTACTGCAGCATACTCAGGACATGTTTGTTTCAAGGAAAGCATTTCTCTTAGAGCTTGTCCAAAGAATTAAGGCAAATAGTAGAGGGTAACGATCCTCAAACATCAGTCTCATCAGACTCCTTTTTTTATTTTATTTATTTAAAGATTTTCCCCGAATTAAACTGAATCACAATCCTCCCTTTTAATTTGTTAATTACACTTCTGCAATGGTAATGCAATCAGTGAATATAGCTAAAGTGTTTGTGTGTGGGAATCAGTATTAATGAGAAAGAGCATATTTGCAAAGTGTGATATGGATCAGCTGTTTGCCTCGTGTCTGTCTGCTGTGGTAAGGCTGCTCTCGACTGGACCCAGCTCAGCCAAGGAAGCCCAGCTGCAGGAAAAAACAGGGATTTTTCCCTCCAAGTCATTCATTCCCTATAGTTCCTTTTACACTTCCCATACTCAGGGAATGTAGGGGCAGGGTGCACTGCTGTGTGGGGCAGGGGGAGTGCCCCCATTTTGGGCAGCAGAGCTCATAGAGAGCTCAGGCTCAGCAGCTGTGGTCCTCTGGCCAAAGCAGCAAGCCTTTGCTTGAAGTGACTTCACAGGTGACAAAACTCTGAGTGAGCTCATAAAGGTTAATCATGACTAAGTAAGAATGAAATCTGGCATTTTCCTGCTGGGCTTCCAATTTTCTGTATATGCAGTGTATTGAAGCTAAGTGAGATTAAATGTTTAAACCTTTCGTGCCATATGGCTCCCCCTATATCATAAACACGTCTGTAAAATTATACTCAGAAGGGCAACATTGTTCTGGTTGTAAGTGGATTCAAATCCATGCTTTCCTGCTGCTTCAAACTCAAGGCTGAGTATGAAGTGTCACGCTCAGTCTGTTTGTTCCTGCTAGTGGAGTTCTGAGAGGCTTTTTCTCCCAGTTCTGTAAATTCTGGGTGACAGCACAAAATTAGATCCCATGTTTATTAACAGGCTTGGTTCATGGAGGCTCCTGCTCCTAAATCCTGGCCACCCTTGCAGGAGTGGCTGTGCTACTCATTCATGAACTACCTTTCCTTTCTGCCTAGGCTATCAGCAGTGCTGCCAGTGTTTCTCATGGATTTTGTGCTGTGGACACAACTATTCCACTGCATGTACCATGGAGGGCCTTGAGCCACTACTCATGCACTGCCTCAACCTGCCCACTAATAATGGGAATAAAAAGGGAAAAACATGGCTTGCTTGAGTTTTATTTCCCATTTGTCCTGAAAGATTGTCTTCCTACCAAATATTTTCATGCAATTAACTGACGCCATATGTTTTCATGTTTGCTGAAGAGTAGGGTTATGTAAAAGATAGGATCTATGTGGCGTAAATATTGTATCTCCTCCAGCAAGACTTGTGGGCTTTGCAGCTGCCCTCATCCCAGCTTCTGGCAAGTTCTCAGGGTGCCAGCACTCCTGCAGCAGAGACCCAAGGACTGCCTACCTACAGCCTTGGGAGGCAGAAATGCCTTCACATGTGTCAGGAGGGATGTCTTAACAAAGCTCTGAGATGCAGTTTGGCTTTGTTTTTGGTTTTAAAGGGAGTTCTCACAGGGAAAGGAGCACACTCAGGGATGAGCCCTGGCTGCACAGCTCAGAGGATCAGATCAGTGGTGGCAATTGCAGATCGGGGGGTGCTCCTGCAGAAATACTGAATTCTGGGGTGGGCGCCGTGAAGGGGGATTGGGGATGCACTGGTGGAGGAAGAGGCAGCTGAGGATCTCTCACAGCTCTCAGCTGTGAGGTTACAGCCTGGCTGAACGTGGGCTGTGACTGTTGGTTTTGGCACCCCACTGAAGTGCTCCCTTCTGAGAACCTGCTACTGAAAATGAGCTGGGCACACACCTGCTTGGTGCTCCTGAGCCCCCAGGCAGCTCCAGCTCTCTGCTACCTGTGTGTAACCTGCATCAACACCACAGAAATCAAGGGAAAGGAGTATTACATGGAAGAGAAGTGGGGAGGGAGAAGAAAACTGTGTTCCTCTTGTTGAATCCAGTGATAGGTAGACCCGAGTCATTTTTATAGTGGATCCACTTTGCACACGGCTGATTATGTAGATGGGACATAAACTAAATCGGACTTTCACTTGCTCTGGCACTCCCTTCCATTGCCAGAGTGATTTTACAGCAGCTCTAGTGTAAATTAAAACTAGGACCAGTGTCTGCCATCCACATTTCAGGATTTAAAACCAGTCATTTCGCAAGATAATTGTGGTGCAGTCGAGACCAGGAGCAGCTTCCCAAAAATTGGTTAATACCCAGATTTGGGTTTCTTCACTGGCTTAAATGGAGTGGCATATTATCTTCTCTATAGTCTGCCTAAAAGATAGATTTGATGTCTGCAAGCAAAGACATGAAATTGCTATAGGCTTCCATTCTTATAGCCTGCCACCTATGTGATTTATGTGATAAGTGATCTCAGATGACCCTCCAAGGCACTGAACCATTAGAGAGTTATGTTGCACAGTGATAAGAAATCTTCAGAGATACCTAAATCTTCTTTTACCACTGGGAGTTTCATCTGTTCTGGAATAAAGAACATTTTTATGTATGATGTTGCTATCTTGCTAGCCATACTAATATTCAAAAGGATACACAGACTTAAATCAATAGCAAAGTGACAAAGATCTTAAAACTGAAGTAGTCACCAAGTGGATTCCAGACAGCTCTTTCAGGCTTTATCTTTGTTCCTTTCATTCTGTTTCTTGAAAGATGAGTAGCTGTAAGGGTTCACATTTAAGACTTCTGTTAATCTTTCCACCAGGTAGGAGGCTGGCAAAAGCACCCTTTCAGTGTGGAAAGTCACATCACCCGTTTGGGACTTGCTTATTTTAGGCTTTGTGAAACAATGGCTTTGAATATTTTTATTATTTTTTTTCCACTGAGTGTTAGTAAATTCGGTGATGCGGATTCATCTCTGCCTGGAATGAATGAAAATGCTCAGAACCTCAGGTGGGATTGTGAATTCTTGGCAGAGGTCAGGGAAAGCACAGATGGGTAATTTCTGTGGTTTATATCCAACTGTAACATCTTCTCCTACGGAAGAAGGATGCCTCGTATTCCTCTAGCTGAACCTACATCTCCTGCGGGATTTCTTGACAGGATTTATAAATGCAGCGTTGCAGCATGCACAGAGTCCATACATTCCATGTATGGAATTCCATCCTGGCCTACTGCACTTCTTTCTGGCACATAGGACCAGCCAGGCAGAAGCAGCTCAGGCTTGACTCTGCTTCGGGGTAACCTGTGATGGGCATTTTCTGACAAATAAGAAAAGCGTTAAGACATTGGGCACTTTCCTGGGCTGCAGCTTCCTACCTGCCTTGACACAGTGCTCAGGTTAATGATCTGTGTGGCCAGGCAAGGCAAACTGAGGGGGGAATCAGACATCATCTTCTCTTACCTCTCCTTGGTCCTGAAAAATCTCCCGGTCCTTGCAATTTGGGCTACAGTAATTTCCCTGCAGGCTCTTTAGGAGTGGCCTTGATTAGTGACCCGTGGCATTGCATCCTCCCAGGTGTGGCCGTGCCCACTAGGTGGTTTTGTTCATCCTGTTGTGCATATTGAAATACATAAAAGCAGGGACCGATGCCACCAAAGCTTTGGCAGCATCGCAGGCATGTTTTTACAAAAAGATGTATCTATTTCTTGAAAATTCTCCTCCAAGGAAGTGAGGTTTCTCTTTAAATTAATGCAAGGCAGAGATGAATAGTCCCCGTGTGCTATTTTGGCTTTTTTACTCAAAGCTGTTTTTGAGGGGAAGCTCTTGGCAAAATTAAATGAACCTACTCTTCCTCACGCTGGCAAATGCTGTCAGTGCTGGTCATTGTACACCTTCATAAATCTACAGTGCTGGCAGCCCAGAGACACCAGGCAAACGTCAGATTTTGTAGGGGGACCACACAACGGTGCAATAACCACAGCTGTTCCATGTCAGCATTCACAAGGCTTACAGTAGGGTTTTATTCAATGAGCCATTCCTTTTGTAACGCCATTAGAGATATTTGCTGGGAGAAACTGGCCTCAACTAATCGCATTTAATTTTTATCAAATGCACTGTGGGAGCTGCGTGAATATGCATGAGGCAGCAACCTGCAAGTGGTGTTTGTTTGGGATAAATACACTTTGGGTAAGAATTGAATCCGTTCCCTCCTGGCCACAGCTGTAGAGATGCAGACAAGTCTCTGCGGAGCTCTGTGGAGGGTCATGGCCTGGCTTCAGACACGAATGCTGCAGGAGACCTCCAAGTGCTCCTGCTGAAAGGAGAGAGCTGCAGGCATGCAGGGCAGAGGAGCAGCACCTTTCCTGCGAAACCATTCCCATCCCCTCCACTTTCAGCCACCGTAAGTGAGGTTTAGAGGGTGGGAATGCTGCCCAGGGCAGACCCTCGAGCCCCTGGGCTGGGTGACAGGTTCCCAAGGTGTTGAGCTGGGCCAAGCAAGGGGCAGGTGGGTTTGCGTGGACCCACACCTCTCCTCACAGCAGCACCTCCATCTGCAGGGCTGAAAGCTGCTCCAGGTGTTGGGGAAAGTGCCACTAGAAAACTGGGGGTGGTGGCCAAAGGAAAGAAGACCCAAGAGCATTTGAAGGCATGACAGGAAGCCAGACAGAGGGTAAAAAGTAAAGACAGAGCAGCAGTGCTTAGTAATAGTGTGAGGCAAGTTTTGTGCTAGTTATTCCCCAAACTCAGGGTACTCCCAGGCAGTTTCCTTCCACTGTGAGGCTCTGCATCCAGGGCGGGAGCACGACCTTTACTCACAAGGTGTGGGTGAGCTCAGCATGGGACTGTGCACAAGGGTGAGCTGCTCCAGAAGTGCTGCTTTCCTGTCTGACATCAACTCAGCATTGGACTGAAAAAATCACGAATCAGCCCTACAAAAGTAGTTTTTAAAAATTATAAACGTGGGAGTTCCTGGTGTTTGTTATACTCATGAGCATTTTCTCTGCTGTTCTAAAGCTTAGGCATACCTTTCAAAACAAATGTATACATGGAAGCCAAGATCCTTATACATCGAGATAATAATCCACTGGTTATGATTTAAAAAAAAAAAAAACAACAACAAAACCAAACAAGCTGAGAATCACAGTATAAATACAAGAACTGAAAAACACTGCAAATTGAGTCTGACTGGCATCAAAGCAGTGCCAGGCTCTATCTACATGGTCTTTAGCAATAAGATAAGTGCAGATTTTATCAGCAATCTGAGCTGGCTGGGTGCATCTAGTTCCTCCTGAAAAACCCTGCTAGGTATTTACATCATGCCAAAGTCATCCCATTAACCTTTTCCAGCACTCGGCTGAGAATGGCAACACAGAGGTATCCAAGGATGGGACCTGAGGCAGTATGAACCCTGAGGAAGGGGGTCTGATTTCCCAGGCAGCCAGCTCAGGTGTGGCACAGCTCCAGTGCTGTCTAAATCACCTGTCCATCACCTTTAAATCACCTTGAAACCACCCAGAGAGCGTTTCAAGGACTCACCTGTGGTGCTATGGGGAGACCATCGAAGGCACGTTGGGGTGAAGCAGAATATTTCAGGTCTCCTTAAGAAGTTCTTAAGTTGGTTCCTGAGCTGGGCACAGGCACTTGTTTTCCCCTGCAATAAGTAATTTCCCCAGAGTGTTTATGGGTGTGAGGGAGGGCAAATTTGTATTTATTGAGATGGAGCCAGCTGGCAGGAGTAAAGCAGAGCAAGGCACACCAGAGTTTGAATTTATTACCAATACCGTAGGCCATTTTCCTTTCATTCTGACGGTAATGCCGTTCTGAGCCTCTGCCAGACTTTGAGGGCAGAGTCGTTGGCGAGTTGACCCCCTGCTTTGCACCCTTCATTTTTCTCACTTTGCAGGTTTTGACTGAGCTAATGCTTTCAGGAAAAAAGGCTTATTGATTAGAGTGAAGTCGCTTGCAGCATCTGGGCTTTTATTGGTGCAGTTTGTGAGGTATTGTTGGCCCTCTGGTAGTGCAGGTAGCGCTTGTTCTCACACATTTAGTAAATTCTGCTGGCTTCTCTGCCCTGCTTGCTTGGAGCTTTCTCACTTTATCCACTCACCTCCTCACCTGCCCAGAGCACTCCTGTTAGGACTGAAGCTCTCAGCTGGTCTGAAGAGCATCCTTCTCCACTACATTTTAATTGGCACGCTGTCTTTCATCCCGGAATACAAAAATGGCCATCAGCTCTCATCTCCGTGTGATTTTTGTTATTACCTAGATTTACAGCTGAAAACAAGCATGTATCCTGTTAGGATGAGCTAGAGCAAGCCTTTTTTTGAAGTTTTCCTTTCAACAATAGCAAAGATATCCCACCATGAGGAGTCAAGTCAGAATCAGGGGTTGTGATGAGCACGTGTCTGATCACATCGATCAAAGGAAGACTACATAAGAGTAGTCATAATTCATAATTCATTATAGTCATATTTTGTATATTCAAGCTTCTGGTGATGTTTCATATTGTTTCTTTGTTGTGTTCTACAGTGTAGTTGAAATGCATTGAATGAGGATTGTTATAATAGTCCTAAAAAGCTATGAGAACACTGAGTTTTCTTGGGTTTGCTCTGTTATCTTCAGGGATGTGTTAGCAAAGAGATTCAGAGATCTGTGTCTAGCCAGTGTTGCCACCTGATTGTCTCTCGCCAGCTGCTCTTCCCACCCCTGTTTACTCCTCACAGTATGGTCAACACTGTGGTCACAGTATGGTCTGTGATCAAGATTCTGTGCGTAATCCTAACTGCTCTTCTGGAAATTGCAAGGAATTTATTACCATCCTGGCTTTGCCACTCATCGAGCACCTTGGGAAGACACTGAGCGAGGGTTATTCAGATTTTTTTATAGAGATTTTGATGTCTGTGTTTTAAAACCTCTAAACTACCGATTCAGCTCCTAATAGAGCAGGAGTCTGGGAAGCCGTGTGGGTGAAGTCCCAGCATGATTTTTGGGGGTTGTAGCACCTACAGAAGACTTGATTCAAAGAGATAAGTATAAAGAGAAACTAGAGATGTCTGCAGTGGGAGTGGGCAGGTTTTGGGCTTTTAGCTTTCTCCTGATGTTGCAGGAAATAAGCACAGGGTCAGACCAATCTACTGATGATACTTTCAATCTGGTGTTTTTCAGCTAGGGAGACAGAGTAAAATGCCTCAGAAATGGTTTCTTTCTTGTGGGACCTGCAAACAATACAGACATTCTTGAAATCACAGCTATCTGAGCACTGTGAGAATGCCAGAGAAGGACCAAATGATTAAAGCAGGAGCTGTTGTGGTTACCACAGTCCATTGACTCTGTAAATTGTGTGTAGTGCCTTCACAGCTGAGAATTTATATTGCTTAGGAGACTGACGTTGTCTCTGAAGTGACTTTCAGATAATGTTAGTGACCTTCTAACCCTTGTTAGCACATTTCTTTGGACTCTCAAAGTTGACAGTCTTGCTAATACAAATAGGAATTTGCAGCTTAACATTTCTCCGTTGTGTGAGTAGTAAGTGGTGGGCTTCAGTGATTTGCCTCCCTGGAGCCCTACCATGTTTCTGCAGGGGCCTTGGTGTTCAAACCTCAATAGGTGCTAATATGAAAACTACCTAACATGCATGAGAAGAAGACTCCTCCTCTGTTTTGAAGGAGGAATCCAGAAACTAGATTATTTTTTGCTAACAGTTTTTTCCAGTTGGGTTAGAAAATAAGTGCAAATCAGCAAGTGCAGTGAGGGGAAAAAAGGAAAAAGAGTCACCTTAGAAAATAAGCATCCACTAGTCCTCAAGCTAGAAAGCAGCGGGAAATATTGGGAAAATAACTCGTTGTAAGATGTCTGATTTATCAAAGCACTTATCTGCACAGCATGGAGAAAACAAGCCCTGTGTGTGTCAGCTCTGGGTGCGGGTGCATATGCCAGTGGGTATGTTTGTGTAGGGAGGGAAAACACACCTCTAGGAAATGTAAAGAATAATGTTATCTGCCTTACTGACAACCGAAAGAGCATAAACAGGAGATAAACAGCTGTCTTTTTTAGTGAGGACTGCTGCACATTTGCACATTTAATGACAACGTGCACATTGACTACGGAAAGCTGGTCACAGGGCTTATCCAGGAAAATAGGAAGGGGTGGCCTGTTGTTTTCAAGTAGAAATTGAGCACTGCAGTGTGCTGTAGAGTGGATGATCTTCTCCAAATCAGTTACTTCTCTTCAACATGCTCAGTCTTCCAAATGCCTTCTTTAGTGGTTTGAGTAGCTATTTCACTTGTTCTGTGATGTAGAACCGTGTGGGATCCCCGGCCAGGCGACACGTGCTGGGCAGTGATGAATAGAAACATTACAGGGAGGAAAAAAGCAGGGCATATGTTTTAAATTAAAAGGAAATGCAAGGGAAGCGATTTGCAGAATAACAAAATAAAGAAATTAAAGCTCCATTCCATAAAGTATCTGTTCTCACCCTCCTGAACTGGAGCAATTGTCACGTTTCTGATAGGTGAGGAATGCTTGGCTGTTTTCAGAAGTCGTCTGCCTACGGGTCCCATAGTCACTCCTTATGTGTCCTGCCTGATACCTTAACCACTGGAAATCCTCTGCCACGACTGGCTGTCAAAGTTACCTCCTCAGTAAAAGAGATTTCTATATTTAAAATGTAAATGGAACATTGCAGGCCTGGGTGCAGCTGCAGGGGGATGGGGAGGATCATGAGCCTCGTGATGCTGTGGGGCTGGAATCACACAGGCAGCACGTGGAGATGCTAATGGTGTGAGGATGTGGCACTTGGACTCCTTGTCCACCCTCGTACCTTGGCTTTTATAACGTGTGAGCCTACAGAGGTTCTCAGTCGTTGGAGGGAACAGGAAAACCACAGCTCAGACCCTCCCTGTAAAGCCTGACAATGCAGTAGAACAAAAATCCAGAGTGTGTTTTTCCTGGTTTCCACTTTGGTTTTTTGTACATGAATTTTATGGATATAAAGCTGAGCAAGTTTGAACAAATAGACCAAAACTTCCCTTTTTTTTTTCCCCTTTTGGTATAATCAGATAATGAGAATGCTTTTCACAGGTGAATTTTTTTCAGTTTAATATAGTCAAAATTCAAGCATGACTGATAAGAAATTAATGCAGCATAGTCCATACCTAAAAATACCAGCACTTCCTTTTGACTATATTAAGGCTCAGGAAAAAAGCATTTTAGATAAGTCATCTACCTTTGGCATTTCTGTGATTTCTATCAGTGTAGTATCTAAGCATATCACAATATTTTAATATACTTGTTTCCACAAGTATATTAAATTCCCACATTCTCCGTTGGGAGGAAATGATATTATTCCTGTTATCACATAGTGGGGAGCATGGCAGAGATTACATAACTTGCCCAGGATAGGAGGAAGCAAGTTCATTGAAAAAGAGGCATTGGAGTCACACTTGCTCTTCTAGGGGCAAAAGCCTTTTCTCCTCAAACAGCTTTGTGAAAGCCTGGGATTCTCATCCCTTTTTGGATAAATAACCAAAGCAGCTGATTTAAAGTCAGAGAGCTCTGGCACAAGAGGCCCTGGTAACAACCTGGATGTACATCAGGTGGATGATTTGTCCGGTGGATGTCACTGGGGCTGCCAACACACTCCAGAGTGTCCACCAGCTTTGGTGGGTCACACCCAGGTGTGCAGAAGCCTGCACCACGGGGCTGACTCCCAGTGCAAGAGAGATGACACTGCAGAGGCTGTTTGTGCAGATAGCAACATCAGTCAGAGCTGATTGATGCTTAAAGTCTGCGTTGGTTTAATAACTCTGCAACTGGCAGAAGGATATCGCTAGGTGCAGCATCTTGCTGGAGAGAGGCGTCTTTCAAAAGATATCAAAGGTTGTTTATACACTTCAGTAGAAACACAGATAACGTTTCTTTTGGATCTTTTAACAAACCTTCTTCTTGGTGCCTACCTTAGTGGTCTCTTTTTGTCTTTTCGTGCTCAGCCATCAGTGTTTTTTCGCAGTCCTCTTACGCCCGTATTTTTATTTTCCCTTTAGTCCCTTTTTGTTTTTGACTTAGGGGCCAGGTACAAACCTTACACAATTGCAGACATCAGCATTGACTTTCCCCTGGTTTCAAATTTAACCTATGCTGGAGATTGTCCTCTCCTCTGGACAGCACTAAATCTTCCCTGCCAGAGATAACTAGTCCTTGGGGCTCATAGCTGTGCTTCCACAGAGAAAAATGTTTTGCCTTTGGAGTGGACTAGATTGCACCACACGGCAGGTAATTTCAAAACATTCTGGAGGAAAGCATCCCCTTGGGGCCATCTCAAGGCCTGCACGGGTAAAGGACACGAGGCAGCTTGTGATGCTATCGATGCCCCTCCATTATTTTCCCAGGGAACAAAGCAGTGAGGCTCAGCGGGGACACGACCTTCCTGGGCTGCAGATTGAAGGGGTCGTTGTTTAAGGGGAGAGGGGAAAGGAAGGGTTTTTCTCTGGTTTTCCTTTTAGCTCTGCAGTGGAGGGGATTTATCACAGGCCAGCATGGAAGTCTCTGTGTTGGCCCGCTCAGGAGCTCTGTTGGCTTTGTGAGCACCGCATTAAGCTGATGCAGCGAATAGATTTTTCTAGAGAGAGAGAAGTGCTTTGCTACAGTGCTGTCTTTACTAATGTATATTCTTCTGCTTTCCATCAAACAGTCAATGAAGGCTCAGGTGAAACCAATCAAAAAGAGACATCGACCTGTGACATTTGCCAGTTTGGGGCAGAGTGCGACGAAGATGCAGAGGATGTTTGGTACAGTAATTTGCTCTCTACTCCTCTATTTTAATGAATGTTGTATTATTTAAAGGTGCTGTGGTTTGGAAAGCATTACAAATGTTAGATACTCATTTTTTTTCACCCAGAGATCCATCTCAAAGTGACTGAGGTGGTTATTACTCTGAAAAAAAATGTGTAAAACACTCTGGTTTATAATTATGGAACATGCACAATTTAGACCAAGTTTAGAAACACAGTTACCCATTTTGTTGCCATTTTAACTTATGTTATTCCATCTGGGGTTTTACAGCTTCATACTTCAGTAAAAATAGAATTGGGAAAAATAATTGACCTGAAGCTTTTCCAGTTAAAAAGTATCATTAGTATTATCATCATGTTAATCCATGTGTGGCATTAGAAAGGCTGGGAAATCTGTCTCCCTTTTTCCTAGTTTGCTGGAGTTGAAAACCTTGCCCTCAATTGCTTGAAAAAAATGAGAGTGTACATTTAGACATTTTCTCAATGGAAATGGTTTTAATTTTTATTTTTTAAAAGGGATTTCAAGAATATTCAGATTTTCTTATTTTAAACCTTAATTACATAAGCTGAAGGGAAATAATTCTGTCTACTCAGACTTTAATTTTTCATGTTGCCTAGGATGTATGCAAACTTCTGTTAAGCCAACTGTGAGCTAATCATTTCACTGTGATTTTGGAACAGCCAATAGATCAAAAAGGTCACTATTCACAGAGCTATATTTCTAACAGTGCCCTAATGCCATGCCTCATGTTTCTCTCCAAGTAACTAAAAACAGATTTAGAGAGACAACAAAATAACCATGCAAATATCAGAGCTGTTGTCTGGATGGTGCTTCTGGAGCTGTGGGCTAAAGAATGGATGTGCAAACGGGGCAGTGAGGTGTCAGTAAAACAGTGAGCTCTAGTGTGGAGAATTAGAATGGAGCAGAGAGGAGTCAATAAATGAATGGTGAACATGACAGCTGGGCCCAGTGTTGGGCACCTGACCCCACCCAAGCAAGGCATCCATGCAGCCTTGGCCGGGCATGAAATTAGGAACAGTTCTGCTGTTGGATAAAGAAGTTCAGGAATATGGTTATGGTTATCCAGTTGTACTCATTTTAGTTTTGTCTTGACAGTAATCAGTAATCTCCAGTTCTAGTCCTTAAAAAAACCCCCAAGCAGACCAACCACTGAGTCCTTGCTCTGCCTTCAGTCATCAAAGGAGATCGTGGTGGTGAAAAACAGGAGCAAGGTGCATCATGGTTATAGGTTTCAGTAATGTATTGAAATCTCTGAGTAAGAAATTGCCTAATGTTGACTTTGCTTAAGAAAATTACCCCGGGTGTTGTGATTTTCATTGTCTCCTTGACTGGTTGTCCTTGAGAGCTTTGGTGGCTCAGTGTAGAAACAAAACCATGGTGAAATTAATATATCAAAATTCACAGTCTAGTGCTCATGTTTTCATAATTAAGTGCACTTCCAAATTGGAAGGCAGGAGAAGAGAGGGGCAAGGAATAAAATTAGCTACAAGATAACATTATTAATCATAAGCACTGAGCAGCAGTGTTTATTTTTTTCCAGAAATAGCTTGGTAAAACTGCCTGATCCAACTTACCCCAGTGTTCCCACTGCAGCTTTTGCACAATCTAATTCCTCCCTTTTGAAACAACTTGGCTTTTACAGAGCAGCATAATGATGGCAGGAGCTGAGGTGCTCAGTCTTTATTGACAGGGGAAGGTGCTTCTAGGGGCAGGAAGCAGGAAAGGACTGGCACTGGGAAGATGCTCCCAGACAAACTGTTAGGAGGCTGGGAAGCCAATTCCCATCTGAAAACCCAAACCCCGTGTAAAGCCTGGGGAAAGGTCTGCTTTGAAATAAGCAACTTCATATGCCATAAGAAAGCTCTATTTTCTTGTCCTTGCCCCCAGTTAGTCTTGGATAAGCATCTTCCTAAACAATGAGCCTCCTGGCTGTCAGCTTTCCATTATTTTTATTTTTAGAATAAAAGTGCACTGTGTATGGAGGTTGTAGATCCCTCTTTCAAATATCCGTTAGTTGAATTTTCATGTTTGGCACCAGAGGCACATATTGCCTTCACTCCCCTTGCCAAGAAATGCCAATTTATTATTTGTTCGCTATTTTTGTGTGGATCAAGTATCAGATGTAAGCAGGGCTCCTTTAGCTCTCTCACCTGACTGATGAGGTTTGTAAAATGCAAACAGGGTCAGCAGTTCCTGGTGGTCCTGGCACCTGTTATTAAAGGATGTCAATCCCAGCACCAGCAGCGAATCCCTGTCAGCAAGGAACAGTTTGAGGGTGCAGGGTCAGTTCCTGATCCGCTCCAGGTGAGAGGATGCAGGCTGGTAGCAGAGGCAGACTTCAGAGAGCTGGAGATGCCAGGCTGGCTGTCCGCCTGCTATTTCTAGGGTGCCAGAGTGGATCAGAAAGGAGAGCACAGGTGTGAAAGCAGATGTGGTTGGGCTGCCGATGATTTGAAGTGACAATTGACATTCTTCTGCATTGTCACAGTCTGTATCTTGCAGACCGTTATCTCTGGTTTAACTCTTTAACTTTTTTTTTTTTTTTTTTTTTTTTTTTTTTTTTTTTTTTTTTTAATTCATTGCCACTCGTCACTCATCTAAATTGTGCTATTGTACAGTGCCATCATTATTTTTAAATCTTTTTATTTGCGTAAAACCAATCTATTAATGGCTAGACTCCTGGGATTCTAATGGGGGGTTGGCACACAGATTACTTGAAGGGGTAAGATTTGTGTGAACATTTTCTGAAAAGTACAGAGAAAAGACAGGAAAGAAACCTCTGTAATAACAGGTTTTCCATGGCATGCAGGAGCACACATGTGTTATTATCCTATTCTGCAGTCAAGTATCATGAGAGTGAATGCAATTTGGCATTCCATTAGTGAATCTCTTTCTCTAAGTTAAAAACAAAGACTGTTCACTTGAAAGTCTTTAACATCTTGCTGCTTTAATATGTGAAAGCTTCTTGTCACTAAGCGGATCGCGTATTACTGGCATTATTCCCACCTTTAATGCATTTTGCACCAGTGGGCTTCATGAATATTTAAAGCAGGGCAGTGGCTACGCTCTTTAGCACCGGGTTGCAATCTACTGGTAAATCAGACATTTGGTGTTGCTTGCTTTGGGTTTTATTTCTGAGCTGGCTAAGGAATAATTGATTTTGTAAGACAGGGCTACTCAACATAACACCCCGAGAGATATCCTTAAAAGGAATTAAGAATGAAGCGTAACGTTTTGAACCGTGGTGTATTGCTCAGATCTTCCAAAAGGCATCGGTGAAACACTCGGTGTCCATAAACAGTGCTCACCAAATGGAGTGCCTGCACTCTGCTGGAGTGGCTTAGTGTCAGTGCAGAACCTCATCAGAAACCTGGGCTCCAGCATTCATCTCCTTCCTAAGGGCCACTGAGGAAATAAGAGCACTCCCTACACTGGACAAGCCATGGTTCGTATAAATACTGGGCAGCTGCCTCAGAGGTCCAATATGTCCAAAGTGGAAGGAGATAAATAATAAGAAAGATCCTTTGGTTGAATTTCCAGTTGGAAAGTGCTGACAGTAGAGAGGACAGGAGTGTTTTCTTAAAACAAGATTAAAGCCTGCAAACCTCCGACTTGCAGAGTTAATCAAAATCAAAATGATGAATTGGGGTTAAATATGCATGCTTTCCCTGTGAATTCCACTATCAGCAGGTCAGCCAGCAGCAGTGTGGAGGTGCAGCACTGCCCACAGTAAGATGCAGGTTGCTAGTGGAGGGCAGACACACAGCAGTGTGTGGTGTGCTCAGGGAGAGTTCCCCTACAGCCTGGCAGTGTCCAAGGAGGTGAGGAGGCCTCCTCCAGACTGCTCCTCTGCCTGCCCCTCCCTGCTGGAGGCTGCAGGTGGAGGAGAAAGGCAGCATTCTCTGGAGGGTTAGGAGATGCCTGACCCTGAAACGGGCCACTCGAGGGTTTGTACCAGTGATAAAAAGGTGCCTAAATGTCCCTGCTGCTTCCTGCAACGTGGTCCCACTCACCCCAAGGTGACTCTCCTTGGCTGGGAGTGGTGTATCATGCTCTGCAATAGTCACTGTGCTCCTGGTAGGAAACTTTCTCTACTCCTGAGAAGCCTAGCCCACAGTGGAGGAGCCTTTCCCATTCCTTGCAAGTGGACAGGGATCCCACTGGGCAGGTTCAGCTCAGGAGGAGATGCTGAAGCCATTCTTCAAGGGTCACTGATGACGCCAAGCTGGGAGCTTGGAGGGAGGCAGCCAGGGCTAGGGGAAGGAGCTGGGCTTATTCAGTGGGGCAGGAAGGAGGGCTGGTCCCGGGGGGCTGGCTGGCATTCCCGAGTGGCATTCCCGGGTGAGGCGGTGACACCGCACACAATTACAGCAGAGCTCTGTGTCCTGTGCCTCTGTCCACACAGCTGGGACAATAAACTCCACTCTACCCACAGCAGACAGGCACATACACAAAAGGTATTACAACGATAAACTCTTTCAGTCCCTCATTTCGTGTTTTACTGCTGGTCACTGGTACACTGAGTTGGGGAAATGCTCCTGTAAGGCAAGCGAACAGTCAGAAGCATGTGAGGAGGGTGAAGCCACATTCTCATGCAAATAAGTGGCTCTGTACATGGGAGATATCTGTGCAAATCATGCAGCTGCCATCTGCAGCGACCCCTGCAATCAATACTGCCCCAGCAATCAATATTTATCTTTATTATGGTATGGAAAGAAAACACATGAAAGAAACTAATGATTTTGCCAGCTCCTCTATCCACGCAGCAATTAGGTCAGTCAGCTTTGGGTCCCTTCCCCCTTCCATCAGTTGCTCTCAAGCAGAGCATTTGCAAACAAGATGCTGTGCTGCTATAAAGTACTAAAAGGTAGTTTGAAGTCTCACATACATTACACGGGTATTGGCTGCTTCGTGTTCAGCAGTGTGTATAATAACTATGTGTGACCTACTTGTTCCAGATGCAGAAACAATGAGCTGCTTTAACATCTGCAGTGTCCCAGGTGTTATACAGTAGATATAGTGCCTTTTTACCTGCTGCTTTTCACTCCCTTCTAGTGAAAAAGTTGACCTTTGTTTATAGCTAGACATAACACCTGCACATACATGTTGGACTTGTGCTCAGATAAGCACAGGAATGGAATCAGATCATTAAAAATACACAATTCTGGGAAAAAAAACCCTTAAATCTCTGCTTAACTTGAGATCATACCTGAGGCAGGAAGTGAAGCTGCTGCTGCATAAATCTTCACATGGAGCTTAGTAGTCATGTCTAATAGGAGTCCAGGCAAGGGTTTGCAGAGGGGAAGTAAAGGCACTGGAGCACAATCCCTGCATTGCACAGTGGCAGATGACCAAGCAGGTCACACCCTCTCACACCCCTGTCACTTACCTTATCCCCAGCCTGATAGCAGAGCTACCCTCCAGTGCCTGCCCAGAAATTAGCCCGCTTCTGTCTCTGTAACCTGTGAATGTTTCATTATGCATGTTCTGTGGTTAAAAAGGTCCTGAAATAAAAGGAAAGCAGCTGACTTCCAGAGAAACTGTCGAGATGCCATGTTGAGATAAGTGTAGAGACACTGTTCAGTGGGTTAAGAGTCAGCAATACTGGAAAAAAATGTAGCCTAAGCAACTAGAAATTAGTCAATGAAGCATTTGCAATGAAAGGCAAAACATGAGGGATGTTAGAAAAAACAAGATGATGCCTACCCGTCTGTATGTTATGTTTTAATTAAAAGCCTGCTCTGAAAAAGGGCCAGGTTGGAGGCTTTTTTAGGAGGCTGGTTAGTTATCCTGCTGCCTGGAATATGAGAGCTGAAGAGAGAACCCAGCCATGTTTCTTCATTGCAGACTTGGGAGAAAAAATTCTGCATGAACAGACAGGAAAGTGGGAAAACTAGCAAAATTCAAAATTGTAGCTTGAATTGCTGTCCGCAGCACAAACTAGAACAACATTTCAGCTTAGGTGAAATATTTGGCTTGTTAGAAACTGGGGTCTAGACATCATGTTAGGGTCAGAAAATAAGGTCCCCAGGTAAGCTCTGCATGAGTGGCATGGCTCCTGTCAGGTTTCTCTCTGGCAGGCTGCTGAGATGTTGTAGGACTCTTTCAGGGGGCAGTTTCAATCTAAACTAGCCCAGGTGTAAATGTGACTTTGTACCCAACCATAAACAGGCAAAGATCCCCACAGACTTCAAAAAGACTCTAAATCATGCCAAAAACAGGTGGTTTTGCTCTTTCTTAGAAGGAGTCGGCAGAAGGAGCCAGAAAAGGTGTGGAAAAAGCAGTTGGCTTTATCTTCAGCAGCTCCAAGAATAGCTTATGGTCCAGTTCTCCAGAGGAGGATGAGGGAATGAGCACCTTATGTTTCTAAACTGCCTGCACTACTAGTGGCCTGGGGAGAAAGTTAATGCTTGGGAAAATGATGGCTTGTTTGGCCATCTGGTGAAATTGCTTTACTCCACATATATATTACTTGGGCTTAGTTAAAACCAGCCATTTTTCCCAGTCAGGTGAGTTTCACAGAATCACTTTACCATCTCTGCATCCTTCATCCTGTGCCAAAATAGCCTATTTAATTTTGAAGTGAGACTGATTCCCAACTCCTTTAGGATGATGGTTGGGAGAATTTGACCTTTCTATCCGTTGAGTCAACACAATCCTTCAGAGGCTTATGTTCATTTGAGTAAGTTCTGCCTTTCCAGATTCTCAGGATTTATTTTCTTAATAACATTCTTAAAAAAAACCCCAACAACTTGTTTTAACATAAGCCAAGATTGTCTGGAGTTACTTATACTTCATAGTGTTTTATTACCAATACACTTTGGAACACTCTGGTAAATAATTCTGCCTACACAAAGAAATTGGCTATATTTTCTCTATACATCGAGGAAGTCTGTCATGTAGACTATACATCATGGCTCTAAATGTTCTCAGATAAATGCAGACCCACATTGTATTCCATCTGTACTACTCACCCAAGCAGGTTTTTAAGGACGCTATACGACACATCCATCTCTTACCCAAAAAGTAGAATCCCCAACATTTGGTTTTGTAATAAAAAAGACATTTTTTATCTTCTGCAATTACAGCAAAACCTGCTGTGTGTCCGGGGAATAATACTCCACACAATCATAAAGCTTATAGATTTCTTTTTCCTTGTGCTCCTCTTTTCAGCTGCTCACCCAAACTTGGTTTTCAGTTCAGAAGGTGAACCTCCAACTTAGGGAAGTCGATGAAAGTTATCCCACTGACTTCAGTGAAACAAAAGTTTTCTCCCAGTTTGATAACGATGGAGTAACTTCTCAGTAGCTTGTGGAGTCTTTTGCTGGTAGAAGGGAGAACAAACTCAGCTGGAGTGTGAATGCTCTGTCAGTATTACAGTGCAAAGGAATAACTTGGAAATTGTGATGATAAAAGCAGAATTCGACTTACTGACTGCTTCAGTTGCCTCAGAGGAAATATTGATTTGTGAAAAACCAAAAATAATTTCTGAGATTTTGGGGGGTTTTCATGCCATGCTCTTGTAGGAGCAAGACACAAATTCTTCAGAAATTCAAGGAGAGGAGGACTTGTAAGAGATAGAGTCATTGTTTGTCCTTGCAGTTGGCCTGTCAACATCAGAATTGGGGAAAAAAAACCCTGCAATAATTTTAAAAGCATGGCTCAACATAGACCAATTTTCCTGTTAAGTTTCCATGGCCAAGATGCCTATCTATGTATGTGTGGGGATGGGAGGCGTGGAGGGATGAGTGGTCATGGCAGAAAAGGCTGGAGGGACAGAGGACTTTGGAAGCAGAGAGGAAGTACAGAGATGACTTGCAATTAGTCCAGTTGGCTTTTTGCTGAAGAGTGGGGAGGAGCTGCAGTGGCTGCACACATTCGGGGGCTCAGGGAGGGTTTTGGGGACATTACCCAAGGGTGGAAGGGGGTTTGTCCTGTCCTGCCTTCCCTCTGCCTGGCTGGGAGGCTGGAATGGCTCACTATGAGCAGGTGAATTAAAGGTTTATGTGGCAGGGACAGCTGGAGGGTGTGGGGAGGCAGCACCGAGGTGCTGTGCCTGTGGGACTGCATTAATACCGACCTGTACCTCTTACAGAGGTGTGTGGGCAGCACTGTGGGGCAGCAACAGCATCTGTGTCTCCTTTCAGAGGTGTCTGGATACAACATGTGCACATGACAGCCTGGTGGAGAGCCACCATTTCATGTGCCCAGATGAACAGGGCAGCAAATGAACCCAGGGTCTGGGGCTTTTTTACCCCTCTGCCACCAGCTATGACTGTGGTTTTCAGTCCTGGGGAGGAAAGTGTGCCCGCCTTCTGAGCACATGCCTTTACTGGCATTGGGAGGAATGGCTTTGGCAGTCTGTTTTGTGCTTCTGCTGTAATCCAGGGTGTAGCAAAGGTCACCCAGCTCCTGCTGCTTTGCGGGAGGGACACAGGAGGGTCCCTTTGGCCCTGCAAGGGCAGCGCTGTGCCCAGGGCTGCACCAGGCTGGGTTTGTGCCCCCACGGTGACGCTGGCTGTGTAACCCCATGGCTGGGACAGCCTGGGCTCACCAGGCTGTGAAAGTGCACATAAGGCATGATAATATGGTAATGCACATCAGATATTAATGTGCATTGACACACAATCGTCTGCCTACATCGAGGCATTACAGCATGAAAGAGCAAGTGCAAAGGCCTCGTGGAGCGACGTGCTTCTGCACCTTTCTTTCCCCCCTGTTCCCTCGTAGCCTTGTTATTTAAAAGTAAGCTTTCCTGCCTCCCTGGCCCCCCATTTAGGCAAAGTCATCCCCCAGCAGTAAAGTGAGCAGTGCCTTCCTGACGGCCTATTTAGTGGCAATAAAAGGCCGATTGGCCTAATGCGCAATCAAGAAAGGAGTGACATTTATTGCTTCGGTTTTATGATGCTGTGAACTGAGCAAGATTTGGAGCCTTACAGTGCCTTCAGGGGGCAGGAGATCACCAGCAATGAATTGTATTTATACCTTTTCCAATTTCCTACTAGCGTTTTGGCAATAAATAGACTCTGTTGTTATTGAGTTTTATGTAAGTATGTTTACGAAAGCAGGAATACAACTTGGTAGCTCAGAATTACATGTGTTGGCTAAATAGATCAGCAGAGAGAATAACTATGTAAAACACTGGGAAAGCACTTACCAATTTATTATCAAATGTCTTAATAGAATGCTTCATCTCTTCCATCCCACTTTATGTTAGCTGTTAAAATAGAGCTGCATCCATTGCAGAAGGTCGGAGGCTCCTTCACACACCCATGTAGGAACATCAAGGCCACGGTTTGTTCACACATCTAAACCATTAAAAATACATCCCATGCATTAAATATGAGCCTGAGGAAAACTCAGTAGGAGCTGACGCACAGGGCTGACCTCAGCTCTCACAGCCCCTGCAGAGTGGCAGGTGTCCCTTCCTCACAGAGCCCATGTCCTGCCCCAGTCCCTTCCCACGTGCGGGCTGCAGCTAAAAGCCTGTGAGATGTCCCCAGACAGAGAGATTTAATTGCTGTGTCTCAGCCTGCCCATTTTGTGACGGAGCTCTCCCCTGTGGAGCAGCACGGCTGCCCCAGGGACACCTGTCCTGGCCAGTGCGCAGCCCTTGCTCCTTGCAGGGAGCTGCAGGTGGATTCCACTGGCCTGTGTGCCAGCCCTGAAGGAGGTTACTCTCATCCCATCAGTTTGCTGGCAAGGACACGTCCTTGAGATGGCACATTGCAGTCATTCGTCTGCCTGCCTTTCCCTGGCAGCAGTACTGTCCCTTGGGGCTTGGTCCCAAAAGCAGCCAGCCACCGTGGTCAGCACGAGGCAGATCCCCAGCCAGCAGGAGTGCCTGGTTTTGTACAGCAGCTTTTACCCACAGACCTGAATGCTCCAAGGAAAAAAGAGGGTTACTACTGCACCCTTCTTCTTGCAAGTGCAGAGGTTTGCTTGGGTCCCACGCTCACACGTGTGGGCTGAGGTCTCATTGCACTGATGAGGTGAGGTCATCCTGCCTTATTTCTGCCTGTGCAGGAGGTGCAAACAATGCCTGAAGGAAAGCCTGGAAGTATTCTCCTGAAATTTCATTGAATAGCAGACTGGATTTTGTTTTGTAGTTGAGGACAGCTGACCAGGTATCCTGGAATGTGTAGCCAATTCAGATGGAGCTGCCTCAGACTGGTACCCCTGGTTGGAGTGTGGTGCTACACCACGGTTGTGTGTCCAGCCCCTGCACGGGCCATTTCCTAAAGATGATCCTTGTGGTCTCTGTGAATCCCTGAGGAAGCGGTGTTTAAGGACACAGAGGGGTTTGTGGGGAGAGCTGGTCCGGGTTTGCACATATGGAGGCAGACCTTACATTAAAGAATTCCTTCACCACAGCTTTCACTCATCTTAGGGAGGTCCCCACTAGCAGTAGATGGCTCCTGTGCAGCAAGGGCTGGGGCTGGCAGCACACTGGTGTCTGCTAGCCAAAAGGCCACCCTCCCTGTACTGTCACTGATAAATCAGAGTTCACTTTCCACTTTCAGAACTAACTTCTAGTGTTAGCAGAAGTTTTAGGAGGAATTTCTGGTTGGGCCCATGGCAGGACCTGCAGCTAGATAGTGTCCCGTGCTTCCCACTGGATATTGCAATCCTCCTACTGACTGTTCAGTCCTGGGCAAAACCGTGGGGTTTGTGGAAACAATTTTCATTATTCTGCTGGCTTCAAGATTGGAGTGAAGCGTATCAGCAGTCTGAGGCACACAGCAATAAACTGTTCATGAAGGACAGCCTCAAATGTTTACAGAGAGAGAAACAGTCAGCAAAGCTTTGTTTTAGCGCAGACCACAGAGACGTGAAGGACACCAGGGGTAGGCAAACCATAGGAAGGCATTTATTTTATTCTAAAATAAACTTTACACATTAGATACCTGCAGACACTTGAATTGGCATGTGCACAGAATTAGAATTGTCTTCTCTGGTTACAGCTAGCATGAGGGCTTTTCCATGACTCTTCAAACCCAGTCATCAGTCTTGTGATTCTCTGTTTGGCTTTAAAGCATCCAGTGTAGCAAAGATCGCTTTATACAACTTAGTATCTTTTAAATAACAATGATATTTAGAAGGGAGGGGGAAAAAAAAAAAAAAAAGAGACATTTATTTTGCCCTGAAGTTGTTAGTACACAATTCAATGTACTGTTAAGGGCACCAGAGGCATTGGGAGGCCAGGTGAAGGTCATACTCTAATTGGTGCTGTGAATTGTGAAGAGGAAACGCAGAGGTGAAGTCTGTAATGTTTTTTGTCAAAAATTTAGTAAAAAGAGTTACAGGTCAAAAATTAAAGGGGAATTAGGACTGAAGTTGCAGTGTCTTGCACTGCAGATTTAAGATCTTTTTCATGAGCTGCAGTCTCCAGGATGACTTCTTGAAAACTGGAGGAGCGTGAGAGCAGCTCCTCAGTGAGCCCTGGGAAGCAGCCAGTGCCCAGAAACTCCGCTCACAGCTGCACACCAAGGTGTCTCCAGGAGCAGCCCATGCTTTTGGAGCATCCTCCATGAGCTGCCATGCAAAGCATGCTCTGAAAAATCCATGTGTGTTTTTAAGCACTGCCAGCAGCAGCAGCGTGGCAGCTGTAGCCCTGGCTCTGTCTCCAGCTACACTCCCAGAGTGTGTTGCATTTGGTATGCAAGGAAGGCCATCACTAAATATATTCACCACTTTAGTGCATTTTAGCTTGACATATGTCCAGTAAACAATATTTTGGGCTTTTGCAGTTAAAAAAAAAAATCACCTGATTATTCAGTGCTTCCTTCTGTTATGATGCTTTGGGGTCCTTCAAATCATTTTCATTATGCACTACATAATGGTAAAAATCTCCATGCAGTATGCTGATAATTCCGGGCATGGTCTCTGTGATTTCTAATTGTTTGAATAACAGGATGCTATTGAAATGCCATGCAGAAACACTGCATCACCCTGAGGGAATCAAGCTTTTCTCCTTTTACTCCTGGTGAAGATAAACATTTGAACAGTTGAAATAGGTAAAATATCCCAGGGAAGCCACTGTGCAAAAGTAGGCAGTTAAAGCCCTTAGCGCAGTCACAGGGCTGCAAAGGACAAAAAGGAAAAATAAATTAGATAAATAAATAAGTAAATAACAAATACTGAATGGAAGGCCCTCAAAATAAGCCGTGCTTTTCTTCTCTTGTGATCTTAAACAGAAGAGAGGCACTAGCTGGCCCAGGAAAGAAATACTGCGTGCTATTTTTGTTCTGCCATTATAAAATATGTATTGTTTATTGTTCTGCACTGCAGCTAAAGTTTTGCATCAACCTCAAAAATTACAGCAAAATTTATTTTGAAGGAGACACGCAGAATCTCTGTTCTTTAAGCCTCTTAATGATGTTCTTAAGAGTGCAGTGATAGGATTTCAGTCTCCTGGCAAGCACAGACAGGTTGTAGGGTATGATTCATAGAAAGTGTAAAACACTGTGTGCCAGTGTGCATTCTGAATATGTATTATATAGATGTGTGTCAGCATATGTATGATGCTCAGTGCATGCCAAAGCAGGCAATGATGCCAGGCTGCTTTGGGTGCCATCCTCTTATGTGGGAGTCAAGGTGGACATTGCACTCAGAGTGCTTCTTTAAAACTTCAGAGGGCTTCAAGCATCAGGACCTTGTTATCTAAAAGCCTCTCATACCTTTTCCCTGTAGCAATCCTGTGGGCAGCTCCGCACAGCTCTGGCTCTTTTCTCGTTCTGCAGCAGTTTCAGTTAGCTCCTTCCTGTCCCTGGCAGGGCCATCTACCCCTGTCTGTTCCACATGCAACACCTTACCCTTCCTGTCCCTCTCACACCATCCTGTCCCTAGCTCAGCACAGCAGCAGCCTTCAGCTGACTCCAACTAAACCCCCTCCCAGCTAATGCACTCTTTATCACACCCATAGCTGGGAGGGCAAGGCTGTTCCCACTCTGATAATGAACACTGCTGCAGTGGATTGGAGGCAGGATCGCCTTCAGCACTGTCTCTGTCTCCCCACACTCTTGGGCTGTGCTCCACGTGCTGCACAGAGCACTGTGGGGTACCAGACTACCAGAAGTCCCTGGTGACTCTGCATTGGCCATGTCAGGACTTTGCCTCTCTGTTAAAGGGGTGTATTGCTGCCAGGCCATTGCTGCTGTGGGGCTCAGTGGTGTGCTTGAAGATGAGCTGAGGATCAGAGGCAGAAACTTGGATTTATGTGGTCCTTTTGACACTCACGTCAAAACAAAGGTGTGTCCAAGCCACCTGGGGCAATCCAGTTTTGCTGGCTGTGTGCAGGTGGCTTTGTTGGTGGGTGATGTGCTGAGGTGGATACAGAGGTGACCTGACAGTGAAGGGCTGTCACAGGCTGTGTCTCTGAGCAAGGCTGGTCTGAGCAAGCTGTCTGAGCTCCCAGAGGTTCACCTTGCCCAATCCCTGCCTAGAGCTCATTGAAATGTCTCTGCAGGATGTTGTGTTGAGACATTAAACACCCCCAAAGCTGCCTGGGTAAATGAGAGCTCCCACCAGCCTCCTGACACGCGGCTGAACCGTGCTACAATGCCTGTTCCAGTGTCGAGGCATAATGTTAAGCCTGGCTTCATTTCAGCCTGCCTGCTGGTAATGTCAACAAAGATGCCCTGTGTACCAGAAAGAAAAACCTTGCAGGAATCCAAATGATAGAGAAGGCCTTTGGGACTGATTGCCAGGCTCTTTATACAGGCATATACTGCCAGGTTTGCTTTAAATGGGCATTTAATGTCCCAGTCGGAGGGGCAGGGGGTTTGGAGAGGTCTGTGCTGACATCCAGAAATCTGAGTTTCTGATCACCGTTTTCTAGTCAGAGCAGGGGAAGCTAAGAAATGTCTCTGGTGGAAATATCATAAATGTGCAACAACTGTGTTTTTACTGTGTTTTTATTTATACACTGTTTTGTGGTGGCAAAGGAAAGGCTTTGGGCTTTTTTATGCTGCAAAATGTTGTTGGGGTTTTCATTGCTTTTTTTTTTTTTTTTTTTTCTTTTTTTTGGCCTGGAATAAATATATAGCATCTAAAATTATTACAGAATGGAACTTCACCTTCCCTGTAAAATAGTGCTCTCTGAGACATGGTGAGATCTCACACTTGACCAAATTAGTATATGAGCTCAAATATCAGAGCTCTGACTAGTAAAAATAACACTAGATTTGCATTTTCACATTTTTAGCTCTTGCCTCCCTGTCTCTTTGGTTTTATGCCTTTTTTCTTGACTGACAATTCTCTTTGTGGCAGATTTATTGCTGTTCTGCTGTTTGGACCCTGTAATCAACTAGACACTTGGCTGAAGACGTTAGTCATTTCATTAAGTACTTCTCTTTCAGATATCTCAGGCACAATTTTCTGTTGCTCTGGTTCCAAAAAGCAAATGACCCACGGCAAGCAAAGTCTGAATATGAATCTTTAATAAACAGAGGTAGTACCAACAATGCTCTCAGGTTTCCAAACAGCAGAGGGCTAATTAAAAGATGCTGAATGGGGAAGAACTGCCATTGCCATCTCGCTCTGACAGAAATGTGCCTGCATCTGTTCCCAGTGAAACAGCTCTTTTGGAAACACTGTCTCATTTATCCTCCTTGCTTCCCATCAGAGCTACACAGGAAACCTTCCTCCTCATGCTACGCGCAGCTATTGCATAGTAATTTTTTAAAATTTATTTTTCAATAATACACTGCTGGAAACAAAGACCGAATAGTCGTCTTAAGAGTAGAGATAAAGCATGGAGTGCGTTTCTTTTTGTCATGGCTGTGTCACTAATGATTATATTCTATTCATGAACTGAGGAAACAGAATTATAGGATTCTCATACCCTTCATGGGCAAAGAGCCATTCTCTCATTTTATTGATTGAGACTCCTCCTCAAAACGCAGTTTTTTGAGTTTCCTCCTTCCAGAGACAGCCATGAGTCCTCTCCTCAGTAGCTTGCTCTCTGCAGGCAGAGGTACTCTCTTTGCCCAGAAAATGAGACCGTATGTTATTTGCAGAAGCGTGGGGCGTTAGGAGACTGTGCACTCACCCATGCCTGGTTTATTGACCCCATTAATTTTTATGGAGACTGATTGAACAGAAAGCCAAGTTGGCTGCTCCAGCTTGGCCAAGCAGCCTGGTGCAGCGCATCACCATCACTGCTGGCGCACAGACCAGGCTGAGGGCTGGGCAGGGTTTCTTTGTGATCAGGATCCGGGCTGGAAAGGAGTTCCTCGTGCTCTTCTCTCATTTCCCTGGGGAGGGAAGAAGCACGATAAGCAGGTGAAATTCCAGAATGCCTGTGGGTGCCCCTGTGCTGCTGAGCATCCTCCTTGCAGTTCCTGCCTCGACAGGAGCTCCCAAAGCTCACAGACCGGAGTGCAGCAGCACACACCCCACAAGTCGGTCGTGAGGCACAAGGAGGTGCCTGTCAGCACCTCACCTGCCTCAGGCTAAGCTCAGCTCTGCCAGTTCTCCCCCAGGCACCCTCCTGGGTCTCTCCTGCATCTTCCCTGCGGAGCTGCACCTCTGCCTGCAGACACCTTCTGGTTCATCCTGGGTGTGGCATTCTCATGACAGAGTCCAGCAATGTCATCAAGCAGTGTTGCTAGATCCACCATGGTGGGGGGAGGTAGCCCAAAATCCTCTCAGGAGGTGCCCAGACTTGCCCCTTCCACTGTCTTTTTAGTTTGCTTTGGTGTCTTTTGCTTCCATGATCACCAAAGTAACCTCACAGATTGCTGGATGTTCAGCTCCTCCAGGATTATCATCATGTGAAATGAAATTGAATAAAATGAAGTGTATAAAAAGGAAGGGAATTCATTGGAGACTATCACAATGACCTGGAAGAAAAGACATAAGAAAATGAGCCTTGTTTAATGATTGTTTATGGTGGCAGCCTCAATTTTAATCAATTAACATATGAGCCCATTACTTGAAGATGCAAAGGGCCTGCAGAACAGCATTTCTTCCTTTCTCAGAGGGGCTGCAGGGTATCTGCTGACATCTTGGGTGCTCTCCTTCCTCACAGAGGCTTTTAAAGCTGTGTTTCTGACTGCAGAGAGGGCATGGTTAAATCTTACACAAGTCTTCTGTGTATGCTCCTGGGTACAGTTTCATCCTGTGACCCCCTAGGAGACTTCATTGACCTTCCCACAGCGAATTGAGCCCCAGGAACGCTCAGTCAGCCTTTCTATTGCCAGGCTTTCTTCAGTGCTACACTTAGGAACACAGAAAGCAAATAGATTTATTGACAGAACTATAATCAAAAGTCAAATGCAGGATGATGGCATGGTCAAATGATCAAATTACTTAAAATTCGAGGCATACTGGAGTGCCTCAGGGACTGGGAAGCTGGAGCCAGCCCACTGGACACACCCTTGGCAGTGGGATGGGTGCTGCCAGCCCTGTGCATGAGGAGTGTTAGGGGGAGGCTCTCTTCAGGGTAGGGGGCTTCTGTGTCCCACAAGAGCTGGAGGTCCTCTCTGTGCTCAGAAATCAACACCATTGGTACTCTCACCTCACATACCCCCTGAGCCAAGCAGGGATGACACAGTTTGGTTCTTGTTTAACACAGGAGAGTCCCACTCTTGCATTTTATAATGCTTCAAGAGAGGAAGGCACCTTTACAGGTTTTCATTCGATCAAATGCTTTAAGTGCTGTTCATTATGTATTTATTACCTCACTGGTGGATCCCACTTAAGTCTGAGGTATTCTCAGGAACTGCCTGGGCACACACGTCTGGAGTACATGCCTCACCTCTTTCCCTGCAATTTGCCCTTCTGGAATTTGGCAGCATGGTCCATATGGCAGACTGTTGCTTCCTCCAGTTTAAAAAAATGTGTTGGAATACCGTCATTTTCCCTGATAAGAGGAGCACTATAAATTAAAAAGAGTCAGCAACACAGGCGCATTAATCTTCCTGATGCAATCCTACCTTTCGCACTTCCTGACATATATTTGATGTCGACTTAATTGTGCAGCCTAAAAGTAGGGTTTGAGTACATAAGTGCAAAAGCAGTAATAAACTGCAGATGCAAGCTAGAAGTTTTCTCCTGAAAACTGTGCAGGGGGTGGATGATGCACAGATTCTTGCAGCAAGTTTGGGGCGACAAGTCTGGTGATTTTTCAGATCCCTCTAGCTGGCCCTGAAAATCAGGCTTCACACAGGAGATCCTATAAGGCTTTGGAGCGTGTGGTGTCATCCTGGGGGTGTCCCTTTCTGCTCTCCCTGGCACAAGAGTGATCTGACCCCAGCACAAGCAGCACGTGATTTGTGTTGCTCTCCTCGTGCAGCTGCTGCAGAGGTTTGCTTGGAAAGAAGGGCTGGTGTCACGGCTGAAATTTTAGAATGGGGCACAGAAAAACCTTGATTCTCGTCTCAGTTTTGCTGGAAGAGGTCAGGAAAGTAATTTTGTGTCTTTGTGTTTTGGAAGGTATCAGTAGATATAAATAAATGCCTGGTGGGCTCTGAAGCGGTCTCTGAAATCAGTGGGAGATAGGTCTCTGAGATAGCAAAAATCTCACACAAAGTGTTTGCATGCATCTTGAAGCATTTAAACACCTTTAAAAATATGTCTCTAAAGTGTCTGAGCATAGGTTCCTGTGTCCCCTAGGTATTTCTGAAATTGCATCCGAATTTCCTGAGATTTCCCCTAAAGAGCACCCTTTTGTTGTAATTTTCCCGTTGGCTTAATTTTCTCTTGACTTGAAACGTAATATATATTAACCTTCACTCATTTTTCTGTAGCAGAATGTAGAGAAGTGAAGCTATTTCTTAGCTGGTTTATTACAAAAAAGGGAGCATATGGCTGATTGTGTCCCATCTGAAATGCAAATGGTGGAGCTACGTGGAAAGAATTGCTATTGCTTGAGCAGTAAATGTTTCCTAATGAAGTGAGTTTGACTAAGGTGGGAAGCTTGAAATGGCTGCAGGAAGAAATGATGATGGTTAATATTTCAGTGGAGCAGAACATTCTTATTCTGCTGATAAGGAGATTCTTGGGAAATGCACTGGATTTTTTTTCTTATATTCTGTATGTTTATCAGTGTGGGGAAATTGCTACACACAGGGAGCTAGACGCTTTTCGTCGAGTTATGAAATCATCTAATTTAATTTATAACCACAGCTTTTCACCACTGGCCTCTTTTTGAACTGAAGTTTTCTTCAGTATCTTTTGAACATTTGGGGTAAATAGGCCTACCCAGTGTAAAAAAAAAAAAATCTAGAAGAGGACAACTACCGGTTCCACTGTTTTCCATCATCCTGGGCACATTCCTGGAGGCCAGAAGTCAAACGGAGTGATGGAGAGATCTGACCCACATTAATTCCCTTCTTCCTCCTTCCACCAAAGTTTTGTGTATATCCCTCTACATCTCTAGTAGTCAAAGTGTCCAGATGTCTGCTGCAAATGGGAGGTTGGACTGACTTTTAAACACTTTCTTAAATCAAGCAGCGAGGCTGGAGGCTTGACATTTCCATTACTTAGCTTTCCAAAGGGAGAGCCGTGGAGCTGGCACTGCGAGGTTCAGCACAAGCAGTGGGCTGGAGATAGAGCATTACTTTGCCTTAATGTCAGAAGGAGCTGGGAAGAGTTCAGGTAGCAGCATGTGCACAATTACGTGCTCAGAAGAGCCGGAGCAGCTGCCAGGTTAGACCTCTGGCTTGTCCCCAGGCGAGATCCCGTTGGGTTTGCTGAGGCTGAGCTGTGTGTTACACGGCACAGTTGGGGGACAGAAGATTAGCCTGCCTCTCCCCTGCCAGTGCCCAAGGGTGTCTGACGTTGCTAATGATAGTGAAATAGGAGAGAGCTAAAGAAAAGAGTCTGCAGCCTGCTGTTGATGGAAATAATGAGGTTTCTTCATCTTAGAAGCAATGGCGAGGCTTGCTGGGATCAGGATGTGTCCACATTAGATCCAGAGCAGACTTTGGAAGTTAGTATGTCCCTGTGCTCTGGGTCACATCACAGGGCAGCCCAGGAGCTCACAGGCTGGGCTCTGGAGTCTCTGGAGATGGCCCTAAGCAATCTGAGCATGGGGCCACCACTGCCCTGCCTGCATCTGCCCACACTGTGCTCTTGGACGTGGGAGCCTTCACCCCTCACAGAGCACAGCACCAGGTGAGGAGACCTTCCTGGGGAACACCTGGGTAAGGCTGTTTGCTTGATGAGTTGTCCAGGTGCTTAGAAAGTGCTTGTGCACAAAGTCTGCCATGAAACAGCATTCTCCTGGTTTTAGCAGTGAGCAGCCTCTCTGTGTCCAGGAGCTGGGGAGATCCACCAGCCCGAGGCACAGAGAGTGTGGTCACGTCCTGGCTCCAGTCTCAGTCTTGGCAGGTGGTTTTATCCCCGTGGGCTAAAGTGAGGCTTCAGTATCACATCTTCTGTTACAATCACAGGGCCTCTAGGTGTTGTAATTATTTTCAGAATTAAATCATGAATCAGTATAAACCCACATTATATGGTATTACATACCATGGACAGCACCTGAACAGAGGAGAATTTTGTGGCTCCTTTGGTTTGCAGGAGGGCTCAGCAGCTTGCTTTATCTGCATATCTCTTTGGTTTATAGGAGATTACAAGTGGTAATGCTGTGGTACAGTTTTCCATGTAAAACACTCTTCTTTTATCTTTCTTTTTTCTTGCTTTTATGTGCCTGTTCCCTCTCCCTGCATCTCATTTCCATGGAGAAATACAAATGACCTCTTGACAGAACTTTCTGCTTTCATTATGTTGATTTGCATTGTACAGTTAGAATAATACAAACACTTGTATTTCTGAGATGTATTTATGATCTCTTGAAAAAAGTTTCTCATATTAGCCTCTTCTTTTTTCTATTTCTGTATCTTTTCAGGTGTGTGTGCAACATTGACTGTTCTCAAACCAACTTCAATCCTCTTTGTGCTTCCGATGGGAAATCTTATGATAATGCATGTCAAATCAAAGAGGCATCATGCCAGAAACAGGAGAAAATTGAAGTCATGTCTTTGGGTCGATGTCAAGGTAAGTCTCATAACAAAACTCATTTCAAAGAATGTTTTCAATTTTTGTTCAGGGAGGAGAGAAAAAAAAAAAAAAAGAACCAGGGCTGGCTTCTTATTTGGGAATTGTTACATTTCCATTAGACTGCTGCAGTTTATACTGTGGAGCACAGGCTGAGAGGGGTGAGAGGCAGAGATGCAGACACAGCGAGGCGGGAGGGGGCAGCACTCCTGACCCTGCCCACAGCAGCAGCAGGGGACTGCCCAGCCCTGCACTGGCATCAGTCACAGTCTCCTGCCCAGAGCAGCTTGCCCAGAGCTCTGCCTGGAGCAGGACAGTGGGAATGCCCCTCAGATAGATTTTGACACCCAGGATGGATCCTCTGGTGCTGCCTTAACTGGAGCAACATGAGGCAGTCTGGGGAGAGTCTCCAAAGAGGTGCTCCCAAACACAGTGCCTGGGCTGGTTTTTCAGGTTACCCCTGCTGGGCCCCATGATGCCCAAGATACCTGGAAGGAAGTTTTCCAGTCGTGGCTCGAGGCTCTCTCTATTTCTCCATAAATACAGTGCTTCTCTGTGCCCATCTCTTGGGCTACTGCATCGCCTGTAACCCTTGAGCTGACTTTAAAAAGCCTGTTTTTCTCTAAAATAAAAATGAAGAGAATTTGCCTTTCAATAGCTCCTGTAAATGAAGTGTCTGCTGAGGCTCAGACTCTCAACAGCTTTTTCCCTTGGATTCTATCCCATAAATCCTCAGTACATCTACTTACAAGGCCATAGTATACAGGTGTATTAAACACATTCCAGTTTACTCCTGTCTCTTTAAAGTTAACCACTCTAAATGGCAGTTCATTTCAGGGTACATATTAAAACTCCCCAATTACTTCAAGTAGAGCAGAAATGACAACTCCTGTTTCAGACTGATATATTTATCCCAGCTGCAATCTGCTACCACATATTGTTAGAAGAAAGATCCTGCTGTTTTCACCGGGCAGGCCCAGGAGAGCAGCCAGCAGAGATGATGTGTGTGCAAGTGGAGTTAGCTCTGCCTGGGCACTGTGGCTGGGGCATGGGCTGTATCGAGTCCAGGCTCCCCAGGCAACTCAACACGTTTCTTTTCACACAGACAATACTACAACAACTACAAAATCAGAAGATGGGCATTATGCAAGGACAGATTATGCAGGTACGGTTCCTATTCTGTGAGAATCACAAGTCACAGGATCTGTGTAAGTCTCTTTTCTCTTTGTTTGCTGAGGTGAAATGTCCTTGTCTTCTAGAGCGGTTTTACTGTTCAACTTTAAGAAAACACTGTCTTTTCTTTACTCTTTCTTTTGCTGCAAACTCTCTTCTTAATAAATGGGCTGCTTCTATTTTTGTCAACCTACAGCTCCTCTGGCCATAAAACACCTGTTCTGACGAAGGAAATAAGTACTGTAAATTATTTGCCAGAATTAGCAGACGTTATTGAAAATTACAGAATCAGTGCACTAGATTATGCATATCTTTGTAATGATATACAGGTTTAAGGAAGTGAAAATCCAGCTCCTAGCAGTGCTGGGATACCATGAAATGCTGCCATAATAGATATCACCTGTCGGCATTTAACTATGAAGTTAATAAGGTTCTTAAAATGTGGGGGGTTTAAATGATAAATGGGTTTAATTTATTTAGAAGCTACAGTAAAATATAATGGCTGAATAGCCCTATATGGCACTTGAAATTAAAAACATGTAAATACTAGTGAGGTTTGGGAGGCATTTTTTACACCCTTTGCCTGGGAGGATCGATTTAGAAATCGGACGTGTGTGTGCGCGCGCACGTGCATGCAAATGTTCACAGCTCACAGTGAGAATGAAAGCCTCTGGGAAGGTCTGGTGAAAATGGGTCAGGTGATGCACTCATTGCTTCAGTTTCCTGATGTTTCTGTGGTTTTGAAGTGTTGGGAGAGAGTAGGTGTGGATTGCTGGGTTTGCCTGGGCTGCATGGCTTGGGTGAAACGCAGCTGATGGTTTCACAGGTGTGAACGTTTCATACATGGAGAGTCCTGAGGCAGTGGTTAATCCAGCTGGGTCATCCTCTGTGCCAGGGAGGTACCTGGCCTTAGGAATGATTGTTCTGTTCCTACTTAAAGCAGTGCATGATGATTAAAACACAGAGCTCTGAATAGATGATGTCTCAGTGAGGCAGAGCAGTGCATGTGTTGGGGGTTGCTGCAGCAGGGAGGGTAGAAGTTGCTGTGGAAAGCAAATGCTGGGAGGAATTTCTGGAAGATCAAGGGTGAGCCACAGCCCAGGTGTTTCCTACTGCCAAGGAGCCCTTCCATTAGTGAAGACAGGGACATGCAAAGAGAAAAAATCTTCAGCGTCTTTCCTCCAAGCTCTTGATTACCCTCTGCTTTTTGTGGGAGGTAGTAGTCAGTTTTCTTAAAAGGCTGATGTTGTGTCCTGTGGGGACAGGGGCAGGAGATAAGGCCAAGTAAGCCAAAATTATTTATTTTGGATTTAGAAACAAGGCCAAGCAATGTGATCTTAAATCCTTTCTCTTTCTTGCTGGAGAGCTGAGGAGAGCACTGGCTTCCCCAGCCTGAGCTGGAGCCCCTTTTCAGTGTGCAGCCTGTCCTACACTGCTGCTGTCTGGTGGATTTGCTTTAGGATGGCAGGGAGCCATCCACGTCAGCTAGAGAGGAAACAGCATGTTTAAGCATGGAGCAACTGAGTTGTAACAAGAAGGGAGGAAAGGCAGGTTGGGGATTAGGGAGGAGATAGCAGTGGTGACAAGAGAAAGCCATGTCATGGGTCATGGAGGAAGAGGAGCACAGAAGGCACCTTGAGCTCAAGTGAACAGGAGGAAGAGAACAGCCCTTGCTTAGGAGAGCTCCGTGTTTCAGCCCACATTCAAGAGGAAAAGTGGTGGGTAGAAGAAAATTGGCTACAGCAAAGTGTTGCCAGGGGTTGGGAGCCAAGGAGGCACCTCAGGAAGAATCTGGGTTACTTGACAGGGAGGAGGGCAGAGCCAAGGCGCAGAGGAGCAGGTCTCCAAGGTGGAGATGGTCTCCAAGCAGCAAGAGGTCAGAAGGAGTGTGGGAACAGATGGTCCAGTGAGAGATGAGAAACACAGGGCACCTCCCCTGCAGCCATGGGAGTGATGGAGGCACCCTGAATCAGCAGTGGCATCCTGAATCAGCAGTGAAGTCCAGTAGGTCCCTCTGGCACAGGGAGACACCATTGTTGCACCTTAGAAAACCACTTTTTTGGGGCTTCTGATGTGGCTCAGGCCCCAGTGGGCTTCTCAAGGGTGGTGACTGTGGTTCCCTGGGCAGGTCCCATCAGGTTCTGTCCATTGATTTAAGCTCAGCCACAGTTGCCTGTGCCAGTTGCCTCTGTCCTTTTGTGTGCATCTATTACCCTGGCTTAAATTTTTCATTTTTACATACAGTAACAGCATGTAGGGTGAAAAATGCTAGTTTATGCAGGGCAATCCACATGCCTCCAGCATCCCAAATGTCCCTGTCAGAAGACCTTAGGGGAATGGGAGTGCTTTAGCAAAAAAACTGCAGCAACTTCAGCCTTCCAGAAATAATCAGGGAAAAGGAAGGCAGCAGTATAAAAGTGAGGCTCAGTGAACATTCATGCATCAGCATTTGCCAGACAGGAAGCTCTGTGCCATCCTCATTTTCTTTCAGCTGCAGAAACATTTGATGGTGGTGGCTGTGATAAGAATGTGGCATGTGCAACTTTTTTTCCCACCTTCCTATCTCCTCAGACAGGAAATGCTGCCCTAACCATGGGGAGCTTTGTGTGAAAAAGCAACAGTTCCTCAGCCTCTGAAGCAATTTCCCCGAGCCTGCGGCTTTCCACAGAATACCTTTGTTCCCTACCATTTAATGGCACTAAAAATCGCCGAGACCGTGAACACCGCACGCTTTTAAAAACATTGGCTTCTATGGACAGGCTTTCCCAGGGGAGAGCATAGCAGTGGGCAGAATTGATGTTGTCAATTATGCTAATGCAGCCAAATGCTCTTTGCAGGGGCTGTGGTGGCTGAGCAGTGCGGGTTTTTCCATAACCCACCGTGGGAAGGCAGCAGCTCTGCAAACAGCCACAAGTCTCAACACCCAGCTGGGTTTTTCCATGTCAGACTATTCAAACTGTCTGCTCAATCAGCGTCTTCGCTCCCTCCTGGTCTTGCCAGGCTGCTGATGCTCACCAGTAATGCACAAATCTTTTGGTTTGCTAAACTGAGGGTGCTCATTCCTTTGGGGGGGTAGATCTTTGTCTTGCTTTACCACAGGCAAGATTTATGCCCACCATCTACATGCCTGACCAATATCAGAAGCACCCCAAAAGCAGTACCCCCTTTCCAACAAAGCAAACCTGGGAAGAGTGAGCTGTTGGAGGCCCTTCTCTGACCCTGCCCTGCCTCTCCAGGGTCATCATTCCACCCTTGCCATGGCTGCCTGTGCCACACAGTGTCTGTACTCCATTTGTGTCTCTGTCCATTTCTCCTTTTTCTGAAACCCCAAGGTATTTATCAGACTTGGGGAGATTTTCACTCTCCTCAACAAATGGCAGATCGTTGACCTTGATCAAGTTTGTGCAGTGAGATTTGGTTTAAGTGCATAAATGAATGGGGGTGATTTTCCCCTCAAATCCAATAGAAAGACACTTTATCTTGCGATTTCCATGAAAGAGCATTTTGAAGCATTTTAAGTGTAATGTATGTTTTAAAATGTAGTGTCTGAGCTGAAAGTCCTGTGATGGATGTTTTCTTGAATTTCCCCATTATATGCATAACTAAGGCTGTTTTGGTGGTATTTTGGAATTCAGAGTCCAGGCAGTTGAGGAGTCCTCATCTTATTAATCCATTTGCCTATTTATTTGTATTCTTCAATATTTATATTCTCTTCTTAAAATCTGGATATTTGCAATTATCCCCCTAATGACTTTCTCCTCTCATTATCAAATTACAGAGGGTTTTTTTTTCAAGCCATTTTGAGCACCATAAGGAATAAGTCAGTATGGATGTGCCATATTTCAGTGTTATGTATTCATGAAAATTGTCGGCAAAGACACTGACAAATTTGATAGACCTATTCAATAATATCATCTTCCAGGCCAGACAAACCTCCCCATATGAGCATTGATTAGATCAAGTCTCAGCAGCTGAATGCCAGCAGCACAGAGAAGCTGATGGGAAGGGGGAAGGAGGCATTTTCAGCCCAAATACTCTGCCCTGGTGAAAAATGTGCATCCACAAGTGGTCAGTTTGAGGTGTATTTTGGGTTCCTCGAGGGCAGGAAGCTCTCCCTTGGCAGCAGCCTCAGGTGGTGCCTTCTGGGCCCTTGGGGAGTCCTGGGGCTCTGCTGCAGGCAGTGCCTTGGCCCGTGCTGCCAGTGCTGTTGCTGTGCCCAGAACCGATAATGAGCACAAAATGCTGCACGTCTGCTCATGGCTGCTCTGTTCCCTGCTCGCCCTCCTGGCTTCCCATGGGATTTCAAACCTGTGTGACAGTCTTGGATCTTTTTCAGAGCGCTTCCTGGCACCGGGGCCATCCTGGCACTCCTGGGGGTGCTGGGGCGAGTAATCCAGCAGATGGCTGTGTTGCCCAAGCAAACTCAGAGCTCCACCAAAAAGGGCAAAATCCATCTGTGTCAACACATCATCTTCCCTTGGCTGGGCCACGGCTCTGGGATGAAGGCCACGAGAGCCATGGCACACGGCAAGGATGAAGAGTCTCGGACTCTTCAATGAGTCTCTTCAAAAGTCCAAGAGTCTTGGACTCCAAAATAAATACAGTTCAGTCACAGCCATCTTCGTTGTCTGTAACGGGCCTGGAGAGTAGCCAGGAATCAGAACAGCAGTGCTGAATTTCTATAGTGATTATTTTTTAATTTTCTTTCCCCCTGGACTAAAATATGAGAACTTCAGACTAGATTCCTCCTCCAGATGATCACATTTTCAAAGTAGGTTAAGTTTGGAGTCCAAACCACTTGACATTGTCTGTTTAGATTAAATTTTGTGTCTACTACTATGTCAGCCATTTGCTGAACTGCTGAGGAATAATAAAGCCCCAGAGTTTAGCTATGGGATATAAACTATGGTGCATTTTTGCTCTGCCTTTGTGAACCAGGCTTTCCTTTCTGCTTAATGGAATTAGCAAGTGAGACACAAAGCTGAACACTGTGCAACCCTCACAGCTAGAGAGAAACTATTTCTCATCTGCAGCTTTGTAAAAATGTGAGGTAAATTACATCCTTGCATATGCAGATTTGCTTGGCTTTCAATTCATCAGACTCGGAGTCAGAGGTTGTCACACTAAATAAATAGATTATGTAGAAAGCTTTCCTGCTATTTCATCAAATCACTTAAAAATTGAAAAAACCCTAGATTTAAATATTTTGACAGCTGTGAGGTAGCATGAATGCTGTCTAGCTGCAGCCTCACCTGTGCTCACACACACACACAGACACTCCAGCCTGTGGAAGAACAAGAATGATACAACTGATACATTTTTTTTAAAACAGGAAGCTTCTAAATGCTGCTTGAATTGTTATTTGCATTTACAAATTGCTATTTGCATTTGTTTGCGAGGTTTTATGAAAATATACTCAAGGTTTTTGCACACTGAAAATCTTCAAAAGATGGTAGATGAGCTCTGCAAACATAGGGAAGAAACCCACTGATCCTTCAGAGAGGTTTTCAAACACAAGAGAGATCACTGTGTTCTGTGGCCTGGTGGTCTCCAGCCTTTCTGTTGCCTTGCAGCTCCTCCAGGGTTGTTGATATCCAGAGGAAAATCTAAAAGGCAGTGATAAATACCAGCTGTTGGGTCAATAAATCTTACTGCCAGCTACTCCTGAGCTCACGTCTGAGTAGACAACAGTCAGTCCCAGTGACCCTCCTGGCTTCCAAGCCTCCACTTGTCCTGGTGTGTTTGAAATGAAAACCTGCAGCTGCTGCTTCTGTGATTTAACTCCAAGGCTGTAAAAGGTGGAGTGGGCAAAGTCCCACTCCAGCATTTTCCTGAGTCATAAGGAAGACTGGATGTTTCATTTCTAAAATAGGAACGGAATAATGCAATTGTCTTGCTATGGGCACTGCAGCACAAGTGCTTTTCTTCTGTAGAACCCTCTCAAATTGGCCTTCAGATCCTGCTTGGCTCTATCTTTCTGATATCTGCATAATTTTTTTGGTATGGGAGACAGACACACAGTCGTAGGGGTCACATAATAGCCTGACAAACAAGCCCCCTGCCAGGAGGGAAGCTGCAGCACTCCAGAGCAATGTGCCATGTGATTTAACAGCACTTACTCCTAACAGTCTCTTCCTGAGGAGCATGCAAAATAAAAACAGGCTTATGGAGATTTTAAAAACAAGCGGGAGGGAGAGAGAAATATTGCTCATTTAATCTGCCAGCCTCAAGAGAATACCTCACTTTTTATGGGAGTTCTCCTCCAACTTTGAATTGCATGTGCTAAGCTTGGCAAAATGTGCCTTGTTTTTCTGGATTTCTGGGGGGGTGTTTGGCTTTATAATGAGATAAATTGTGCCTTTTCATTACTTACGTTTTCCCAGTGTCATGCTCACGGAACCTGTAATTGTTAGCATTAAAACTTAAATTAGGTCTCAGGTGAACTGCTAGACATCTCTTTACCTAGACTGATGTAGCTCAAGGAGGAAGAACATTTCCATTTGTGCCTCTAAAGCTTAGCCCTTAATTCAGTCACTAATGAGTGTGAATCAAAAGTTGCAGAATTCGTTTGTGCTTTCTTCCCATGATAAACAAATTCAGAACTGTTGTGAGTGAACATTATAAAGAAAGCTATTTGATTTGCATTAAAGCTTGGGAGCCTGAAAATTCAGTAAATCCAGACTAAGGATTTGATCTGTAGGAAACAAACGGGAAAAACAAGTTCCAACTTGTAACACCAGTATTGGCATGGGCAGCCTAAAAAATACAAAACCAAACCAGGCTGTTTCACTGCTGTCAGCATCCCTGAAGCATTTAACTCTTGGAAATGAATTCAGCTTCCTAAGGGTGGAGGTTGTAATCCAATTTTATTTTTTCATGTGGGGTTTCCATCAGAACTGTGAGAAATGTATGAAGCTTGCTCCAAACACTTCTGCTTGCCCAAGACTCTTTGCCTTACTTGTTGGTTTTCCCCTTATGCTATCATGTAAGCAGTCTTCTGTAACATTTTGTTCTCTTAAAGGTTATGGATAAAAACAGAAATTCAATGTGCAATAGAGATGAGCAGACCTGAGTTCATGCAGGCATTTCTACAGATTCTTCCATTTGTCTCCCAGTCCATAAACACATAACGTTCCATTTGCATATGTTTGGTGTTATTTGGAGCACAAGAACCCATCTTCATGAGGAAACCTGAACCTTTCAGTACCTGCTGATCTTTTGGTCCTCTGCTCAGTATCTGTGTTTTGATCAGAAGAATTTGTAAGCTGAAAGGAAGGTAAAGCTTGCAGAAAGTAAACCTTCCTGCTTACACATAAACATGTGATCCCCAAAACTCAACACAAGCTGAATTGTGCTTGGTTTCTCAAGTTGTCTTTAACCAGATAACTACTTCTTAAATGGGACTGCTAATGGCAAGAGTAGGGACCTTCAAAAAAAAATTACATTTATGGTTTGCAGTCTTTATGGTCTAGTTACAGCTTCTCCCAAAACTTGTTTTTTTCCTAACCTTTGTTTTCAGAGGTTTATGGGAATGAAACGACATGATCTACAGCCAGTGTTTGACTGCCATGGATATATGGAATATGCACCATAATTCCTGGCTGCAGCCACTGCCATTGTGAAGGGATTTACAGTTATCCAAAAAAGTCTTTTTATATCTGACTAAATCACTTTGTAGCACCTAGATAATACTGCATCCCGGCCATTTTTCCGTCCCCTCCTTTGAGATAGACCAGCATTAAATAGCAGAGTTCTGTATGAACTCCATCTAACAATGCAGGCCATGAAATGGCTCCGCAGACCTGCACTTAAGTTTACTGCAGGCACCCCCAGACCCACTGCACACTGCACGTCACAGGGAAGCCTAAAGCCTTCCTTTGGGCTCTGGGAGGACTGTGCAGCCCGGTTCCTCTGTAGGACCAACACTCGGACAGTCAGGGACACAGGGTGGTGGCACCTGTGACTCCTGGGGGACGCTGCTGTGGTGCCTGGGTTCCACACTGCAGCAGCTGTGCTGCCGTTGTGGGTGTCAGTCTGTAACCCCCAGCACCTCATCCACGTGCCAGGAGCGTGCTAGATACTGTCTTCAGCATTTTGACACCCTGGAGGCATTTCCCTCTTGATGACATCTTTCCTTTCTCAATTCCCCTGCTTCTCCTTCAAAAAAAAAAAGGGGGATCTGAGACAAAACTATCAATCTTCCTCAAGGAACAGGGTGGGAAGTTAACCCTGTTTTCTGGATTTGGGGAGGAATTTCCCTCAGCCTTGTTTCCACCCTTCCTCTGGGCTCCAGGCACTTTGATCATCTCAAGGGTCATCCTTGAAGGATACTGTTCAAAATGATGCACAGCAGCTGTTTGCCATCCATTACACTAATTTGAATTAGTTGGTAGATATTAAGGAGTACCACAGTGTATTTTTATGCCCAGCTGCTCTATTTTAGGTCTAGTTTCTGTGAATTTGCTGTTAGGAATCACAGATCCTTCCCAAGGATTTGAGAGTTAAAGTTATAATGAGATGCTAGAATATCTGTTTTCAGGAAACATCAACATTTAAATATTTGTGTTTGATCTAGTCTGAAATGTTAAAAAAAAATATTTTGAAATATTCATAGAACTGAATTTCCTCAGAATTTTGTTTCATGGGATGTTTTGGCATTCTTTATGAAATGTTAGATATCAAAATACCACAAGATGAAAGCATACGACAGTTGTAATAAATAAGTTGTAACCATAAGGAAAGTTGCTACTTAGAACTGACTGAAACAGCCTTTTTTTGCAGAAGGAGTATCATCATGTCAAATTGCAATACAAAGACGAGATAATTTGATCATTTAGACACATGCAATGGTAACCTGAGCTTTAAGATAACAAAGGCTTTCACCTGAATTCAGGAGTATAGATGCATCTGGTGGAATTAAAGGAAATACAGTTGGGGAAGAAAAGAAGGAGCTGGTGTATTTATTGTTAGTAGAGACCTTCAGAAATAGACTAGATGGAGCCAAGTGGCAAATTTTGCCTGGTTTAATAGATTTAGGTAAAGAAAGTAAAAACAGACAAATATTTTGCCACTACGGTTTCACTTGGCTGATGGTTCCAGTTCATCGAACACACCTTCCAAAAGGTGCATTTACCTTTTCCATTGAACACACCTGCTAAAAGCCACGCCCTGTGTGGCAGTCAGGATGGACACTGCACTCAGAGTACTTCATTAAAAACTTCTGAGGGCTTCAAGTGTCAGCTCCTTGTTATCTAGGAGTCTCACATACCTTTTCTCTGTTGCAATCTCATGGGCTTTGGCTCCTTCTCCCCTTCTTCTTCTGCAGTTCCAGCTCGCTCCTTCCCATCCCTAGCACAGCCACCTAACCCTGTCTGTCCCTTGTACAGCATCTTACACCTTGTGTCCTTCTCACAGCCTCCTGTCCCCTCCTCCTCACAGCACGGCCAGCAGTCTCAACTGAACTGCAGCTTCTCTCCCAGCTAATTCACTCTTTATCACACCCATAGCTGGGAGGGCAAGGCTCTTCCCACAACCCTGCACTGAATTTTGGAGAAGAGCAACATAACTGTCCTTTCCACATTAACATTTTGTGTATGAAACCACGAGTTTCTGAAGGAAAGTGGAAATGGTTTAGGGAGAGTATGAATTTTAGCGGGAGATGCAGCAGTTTGAATATTAGCTGTGCCTTCTCCCATACTTCTGTCTCTACAAACATTCCTCTGCATTCAGGATAAACCCAGCCTTGGCAGTTTGAGGAGCACCTCTGTATCACCAAGCAAGCACAAGTGCTCCTAATAACTCAGGTTTGAAAAGCAATATTTACCTGCCTAGAAAGGTGACTTCTTACACACTTGGGCTGTCATTTTACCTTGTACCCGTGAGCATTAAGCGACTGTGAAACTCTCTTCTTGGAAATACAACAGCTGTAAACAAAATGTGCTATTAGAGTACCAGTGGCAGTGCATGTCAGAATATTATCAGCACTGAATCAAAATGCACTGCTTTGCCTACTGCTGTTATCACAAGCCTTAGCCATTTTAGACAGCGTTACATAACAGCAAAATATTTTTCACGGGAGGAAAAAAAATTAAAACTCTCCCTATGTTTTAATCTCCCTCTTATTTTTATCTGTGGTTTAAAGCTCTGTCAGGTATACATCGAAAACACCCCTTCCCTAGAGTATTTAGTTTACAATTTCATTTAATAATGGAAGTGTACTTCCATCCAGCTAGGATGGGAAAGGATTAAATAAAAAGCACTGTTCTAAAATCGAGTAACACTAGTGTAGCCTGTCTCCATGCTCTGCAAATGAAGTAGCCATGGAAAAGCTTGTTATTAGTCTATAATATCAAAACTGATAAACTATTAGTGTTTTGTCAGGCATGATAAATGCTAAACATTTTCCTCTGCAGATTGCCTCAACGAGAACTGTGACTGTTTTTAGACACATCTGGCACTGCAGATTTTTTTTTTTCCATCCTGCATTTTAGTGATTTAAAAGGCCTTGGCTGGGCAAAGGATGTCAGCTGTTTGGTTTAAAATACTGTTATAAGAGTCAATAAGATTTAAAGAGGCAGTAGGTAAAATTCTGGCCTTGCTGTAAGTAGTGGGAGAGTGGCCATTGAGTTTAATGGCTTTGAGATTTCTCTGCATGGCTTTTTCATCCATTTTTATTCTTGGTAAATCTTCCATTTCCCAGAATTGCCCTTTGTTTTCCATTCAGCTTCTCCTGCTTTCAATATTAGCGCTAGGAGTGAGCGTGGAGTTAAAATACCAAACCCTTTATTTTCAGAAATGCCATCTTTACAGCTCACTTCTGTGGCACTGCTGCAAGACAATAGTAACAGGTGTATAAAAATAGTAAACACGGCTATTCATTTATAAAAAAAAACAAATAGGTGCTCTTAATAGACTTTTCTGTCTGTGTTTCAAAATGAGCTGTGTGACCAGTGATGAGTCCCAGGAGCTCTGGGGCGTAGAGAGGCTGTTCCACTCTTTATGGAAGGAGATTGCAGGGCGAGCTCTGTGCTTGCTTTCCATCCCATCACACAGGGAGAGCCACGGGTCTGGACGGGAGGGTTTGATGGGAGATGGGCCGCCAGATGCCGGTGCTGTTGGCTTGTTCCAGCAGGCAGGGGCTGGGCTGGCTCCGGGGGGGAGTCAGCTCAAGGACACTGCGCTGGTGGAAGGGTTTGCAGTCAGCAGAGGGGAGGTGATGGCTCAGTGTGTGTCTTGGAGGGCTCCCTCACAGCCCCTCAGGCTCTGACAGGCACAAAGTGTGCTCTGCAGCACCGGGTGGGCTCCTCTCTGCATCTCAGAGATCAGCCACTCCTGATCTGACAGACCTTTGGCACTGGAGTAATAGACAAAAAGCTTAAATTTGTGTGGTGACATGGGATGCTTTTGATGCAAACCCAAGAACACGCAAAGGTTTTGTGTTCCTCCATTACAGGGTTTCACCACAGATGGGAATCAGCGTATCTTTGGTGAGAAGGGTAAAGGAATGTAGCAGGTTGTGCTGCAGTGACATTTTATATTGTTTTATCCATTTTCTCCTACACTTAAAATTGGGTATAGTAAGGGCTATCTCTCCAGCTCCAGGCATGGGAAAGGATGCACACTGCTTGGTGTGCTCCTGTTTACCAAGTAGGAATTTCAAAGAAATAATCTGCTGAAAGCCAACCCTCTGAGCAGCCACAAAAAATTTTAACAAGACAACTGGACTGATACAAAAAGCAAAGTTGTAGACTGTGTGGACCCATTCCCATCACAGTTCTACAATGCAGGACTCAGGGCAAAGGGGTCAGTAAAAATAGCATCAAACCACGCAGGATTCATCCCTCAGCAAGTGTAGCATTTGATTTGTAAAGAGCAGCGATCACAGGTTTGCAACATGCCAATAAAATGTTTCTGAGCGTAACAAAACTTTTCTGAGTAGCCTGAACAAAAGCAGTGAAAAGTATGGCAGGAACCATGCTTTTAGCCAACAACAGATACATCTCTGAGTAGTCACAGGCCATTCAGGGTCATGCTCTGGCAACTAAAATAACCAGGATGTTCACAAGGGATTTGCCAGGCATGAGATTCAGGAAGTGTACAAAAATACCACATATAGGAGTCAAGTATTTTTATTTCAGTCTCCTATTTTCTCACACACACTTCCCCCAAATTCTGCAGCTCTTTCTTTAGTTTCCTGGATGAATCCTCTCAGGCAGCATGTTTTTACAAGCACAGATGCTACCTTGGAAAAAAAGAAAGGAGGGAAGGGAGCCAAATGGGTGTCACACTTCAGCTTGGCAGCATCTTGCCAACATGTGCCCTGAAAAAAAAAAAAAAAAAAGGAACAGAAAAAAAAAGGACCAATTTTAGTAATCAAAACTGAATATAAAATCAGTTCAAAACTAGGACTGTAAAACCCTCAGATTGTCAAAAGGACTGAAGGAAACCCTTGTAGCCAAAATGACATCCCTGACCTACTTGTCCACACTGTCACGTACCTGGGTAACCTTTTCTTATCCTTCCATCAAACCTTTGACAATTTTGCCATTCATATTTGCTTTCATGTGTAATTTTTTTGAGTTCGTTTGAAGTGTAGAACCAGAAAGTAAAGTCTCATAATCCCACGCTGGCAGACCTAAATATAAGTCAGAGACCTTTTCAAACACCACTTCTCTATGGAAAACAATCCATTCAGACCTAGAGTTCCTATTGTAAATTAGGGAGCAGCCTGGTAATTCGATTAGGGTGTGCTTTTATGTGCAGCAGATTCTCAAGAGGAAGTTCCTGCTTTGTTTCATTGATTGCCTGCCTGATCTTTCTGCCAGTAAAAGCCACACATACAGCTGAAGGGGCGAAGATGGGTGGAAAATGCAGCTCTGTGTTATGTAAGATGTCCCTGTTCTCTGAGTATGATCAGGTGGATACAGGTTGTGAGTGCATCTGCACACAAACTGGAAGCGTGCTTTGTTAGTCTACGGTTTAATTTCTTAAAAGCAATTTCTATCAGTGGAGCCTTTACAATCTGGAAGAGCTGCTAGTTGCACCAGTACTTAAATTCCTGCAGGCCTTTTGCGTGGGTGCTAAAGAAGGGAAGACATCTGGGAGTGGATGTGCAAATTGAAGACCTTTGGAGTGTACACTGTTCTAGAGACAGAAGGGAAAAGGAAGAAACCATATTTGACTTCCACATTTCCAGAGAGAGTTTAGAAATACCAGATCAAATTTACAGGTGTGATCCTGAGAACATGCTAGCCTCAGTCATTTATGGTACGGGATTTCATGTGGCAGGAATTGCAAGGGCATAACTTAGGGCACAGTAGTGCTGTTTCAAGAGGACTTGCACCCCATTTCTCCACTTTCATCATCCCCATCGAGGAAAAGATACGTCCTAGTGGGCAAGATGAATTCTGGTTTTTTTCTGGGATGGGCTCCCATTTTTCTGCTCGAGCCCCTTCCAAGCACACCCTGGGCTTGGAGGATGGAGACATCATCAGTTTTGCAGCTGTCCCCTGGGGCAACGCCAGCCAAATGATCCTGCTCCTTCCACACATCAATATTCCTGACATCCGTCTTAAAACTTAGGTCGTGCATATCCATCTACTTTTCAAAAAGTGTCAGAAGGATACAAATATCCCTTCACTATTTTTAGAGCCATATCAAAAGTATTTATCAGCTTTCTGGCACCTCATCCCATTTGTCATAGTTGATGCTATCTACCAGTTGGCGGCGGAGGATGAGGTGCTCTAGAAAGGCAGCAACAGGTGGATGGAACTCCATAAGCTGAGACCACAGCGAGGGTGACTCCTGGGATTGTTGTGCCTCTTGTCACAGTCAGGAAGTGCCTCTCACAGTCTCCTGAGAGCAGGCAGAGCCCCAGGGCTCATGGGAGCAGCTCATCCCCACCTGGGTGTTTCCCAACCCAAAGGGATGTGGAGGGAGCAGGGCAGCAGGGCTGAGCTGTGGGGGAGGAGGACAGCTGATGGGTGGTGACCACCATCCCCTCTAATGCCCACCAGCCCTCCCACACCGCCTGGTGATGCCAAAGGACCTCTTCCCTCAGCACAGGCCTTGGCTGTGCATCCCAGCTCAACGTGCAGAGGACAGGGCTCAGTCTGTGTATTATGCATAATTCATACTGCTCATGCAAGGTGGAACAGGAGAGGTGCTGAGAGTCTTGTTTTTCCATGCGCACGTTGCCAACGGGAAACTCTCCCAGCTCCTCCGTAGCACACACCTCGAGGCCTGGCAGCTCCTCAATGTGCAGGTAATGTGTTCATCGGCCTCGTGCCACAAAATCAGGGTATTTTCATAGTACTGTTGCTTTTTAGAAGGCAATGTATTCAGGTTGAAACTTTGCCCACATACCATCTGCTTCAGCCTGATCTTCTTTGACAAGAAAGCTGAATATATAATGTCCACTTGGCTTTCCTGGTGTTACATAAGGTTGTGGTTTTGTGTTAGGTTTGCAGTTTCAGAGCTCCTCAGCAGCTCCTACAACATGCTCCAGCTCTTGTTTTCAAGTGGAGAATCAGTGACAAAAATCAATACCGTCTTCATAGCTATAATGAATGTGACCCACAGGCTTTTTTAGGATGACCACAAGCTTCCATCATATGTCTGAGGGCTATTTGCAAATATTGATTGGTATTGCAAATTATCTGTAGCCATTTCATATGAAATCTTAAGGTCTTGCAGTTTTGCTCTCTGTGCTCTGTTTGGTATCAAAGGTACAGCTATAAATCACAGGACCCACCCAGAGACATTATTGATAGCCAAGGTTGCTGAATTGTGAGAATTAGGAGTTTCAGGGATTTTTTAGCTGCTTAAGGAGGATGATTCTCAAGCTCCAAGTGAGGGAAAGCACTGCTTTGGAATCGAAGCAGACTGTTTACTTGAAGTGGGGGGAAAAAAGTGGGACCTTCATATGCAAATGTATGGCATTTGGAAATGTCATATAGCCACATCTACATATAAATAAGCTGCTCTGGAGTGCTGCACTAGCCGGGCTGCTTTGATAGAGAAATTGCATAGCAGCACACAAAGCAGAAACAGCAGGACGCCACTTGGCCAAGTTCGGGGAGTTTTGTTCCTTAATCATCACTAAGTAAGTTAACTAATAGTGCTGTGTCACTGCAGGGCTGGGCTGTGAAGGGTTGTGAGGAGCTGCTGGTTAGTGAGAATCGTGTGTGTGCTGCTGGGGCTGTGCAGGAGGGATGGTGGTCTGCCGCCTGTGCCCCAAAAGACACAGCTAAGATGTTCCTCTGGCAGCATCCCTCCTAGCCATCCTCTGCAGATCCATGCTGCTTTCTCTGAAGGAGACACGATTTGGTTGTATAAAGAAAAGCATCTTCTGCTGTTAACATCCACACACTGGGGTGGCATTTCCATCTCTGTTTAATCTGCTATTAAACACCAAATTGAAACTCTGAGGCATGCTTTTTCAGAGGGAAGCACACAGAGAGGAGCCCTGATCTGGCTGTTCCTGTCCATTTTTTACACCCTCCAGCACTGGCACTAATGAGTAGCTGGAGGAGAGCTGGATGGGAGAGAAAACAAGCCTTGGGCTCAGCTGTTGGGAGGGATTTCTCACCAGGGTGACACCCGCTCTGCTCCTGCAGTGCGGCGTGTGATGGATCCAGGCTCGCCCCTCTGCCTTCAGGCACGCAGCCTAATTGGAGGGAACCTCACAAATCTCCAAACTGACACCAACTCTTTTTCAACACAGAATTACAATAATAATAAGGTTAACTCATCCTCTGAGGGCTCTGTCATGAGCTGCCGAAGGAAATCATATGCAAGGGGGATAAACTATGACTTTATTTCTTTACACTGCTGGTTTCTGAAGGGGGAGGATGCTGCTCCCACAGGGCTGGTGGCATCTCTTAGGCAGGAGAATCTGAGTGAAGGGAGCGTCAGCAGCTTGCCAAAAACAAAGAGAAGCTGAGTTAGCACGAAGAGGGATTTAATCTAATCTAAGAATGGGATTAACACAGATTTATTCAATCCTGACACAAAAGGAGGCAGCACAAACTGTAAGGGCCCATTTAGCCAAGGCTTTGATAAATCCACAATACAGCCCTTCAGCATTAAGTCACAACCTAGCAATGATTGCAGCCCTCAATACAAGCCCCAGCACCGGCTGCCTTAAAGAGCTGTGTCTGTGCTACTTCAGCCACAGAAGTGTGGGGACATGGCTTGGGGACAGCTGGCACAGAGATGGCACAGGGAGCCAGGGACCTCGCCAGTCTGCTGGGATGAGCAGCTCCGTGGAGCTGCTGCAGGGAGAGGCATCAGCCTCCTCTGGATGTCCTGGAATCAAGTGTGGAGTGCAGCATCAAAGAGCAGTGACTGCTGCTTTAGGGGTGGCCTCGGTCAGGGTGAGAGGCTGAAATGTGGTGGCAGAGAAGCAGAGGAGGTCTGACAGGGTGAGGCAGCAGCCTGCCTTACCTCCCTGAATGAAATAACCACCCCAGGGAGGAGCTGAGCCTAAGCAGCTGGACGTGGAGAAAATGCTGCTTTGGAGTAACACATTAGCCCATGGGGTGTTTTTTCTCTTCCAGTTTAGCTGACATTGCTGGGTGTTCCCATTCAGACGTGTGAGCAGTGGTTGCTGCCATGTACTCACATCACTTTGGGTTGTGTTGCACCTTGTATGGCAGTAACTACTTGGTAGAACCTTGGTTTTTTACATGCAGGAGCCTTGGCTTTTAGAGGCCTGTACAACCTCTAGGGTAATGCATCCGTGAATTTGAGGGGACAACAGACACTGCAAAAAACAAGGGGGGGAAAAATAAAACCAAACAGAAAAACAGTCCTGGTTTAGTTTTGAGTAGACAAATGGTCTTGTAATGTATGCAGGAAAATGATTAACAAGTTGCTTGATTTCAATCAGTTTTCTCAAAGAAGGAAGATATACTCACAGATGTTGTAAATAAAAGTGCTTCTTGATTTCCAAAGTTCAGCAACAGCTTTAACATATATAGCATATATAGCCCCCATATATCTGCTGACAAGCTGAAAGTATTTTGTTCCCCATTTGAACATCTGGAGATTATTAGTGTCTTAATTCATTGGTTTCTATTATTAATTATGGCAGCAGGCTGAATAATTACGATGCATTGCTGCAAAGACAGAGCACAATATTTTTTTTTCAAAGTGCACTAGGACATCTTGCCATCATCTCAAACATAAAAAGCCCTAGATTATTTTTAAAAAGGAAAGTGGATTTTATCTTATTCCAGGGAACTGATTTGCATAGGGACATTTAAAATTAATAAATTACTGTGTTCAGCAAGCCTATTTTGTGCCTGAGAAAAGAAGGGAATGTAATTTATTTCACCATGTTCCATTTCTTTTTTTCCCCTTGGTGAAGCAGCTAATATAGGAAGGGTATTTTTTGTGCAGCTTCAGTAGAAAAACTAGCTTCAAGTTTGTACTTGGAGTGGCTGCAGGAGGAATTTAGGCTCAGGCTGCAGCATAGTGGTGCCAGACGTTTTCAGCTGACATTTGGTGTCTCATTTTCCACTTGCTCTCAGGGAGAGTGGGCTGGTGAGCTCCCTCTTGAGCAGCAGCGAGCACTTCCTTCGGAATTCTCACTCAACGCCCACCCAAACAGTGATTTTCAGGCGAGTTGCTTGCACACATTTCCTTCATTGTGAAGAGGCTCTCTGTAATTGTAAAAGCAAGGTTTCGGGGAAGGGAACGTGAGGGGTGTGGAGGTGCTCCCCAGGCTGGCCCTGAGCAGCTGGCAGCAGTGCAGTGTGCCATGCAGCAGGGCAGGTTTGCCAAGGACACTGTGCCTTGGAGCTGGTCAGCAGAGAAATCTCTGTTCTCTCATCAGAGCCGGGGCTGAGCTGGGATTTATCACGGCAGCTCTTCATTACGAGTGAGTGGAAAGCCTGCTTGAGGACTCCATCCCTAAGCTGATGTGGGACCTCACTTCCTGTTGGATGCTGTTGAAGAGGGGGGGAAGTACCAGCAAACCTGCTAAAAAAGCACTTGTGTACTTTCAGAGGGAGCAGCACCATTGCCACCCTTCTCCTGGGCCTTTGAACCGCTCCTGCAGATGTTCCTGGCCCAAGACAGTTCCCTTTGATATCCAAACAGCAGCACTTGCTGATTCTGTAAAGACTGAAGATGAGTAACACAAGCTATCCATCCCTAGGCTCATCCACAGGGTTCAGATTCCCACCTGTAGTCAGTCAACTGAAGCTCTTTCCCACAATTCAGGGCATCCTTGCCTTTGCTCCACAGGTGCTCTCTTGGTGTTTGTTTTCATTTCAAACAAGAATTGCACACGAAGTCTCTGATGCAGAGCAGAAGAGCTTTGATAAGAAAGTTCCCAGTGCCATGCTCCGCAGCATCTTTTTGGGAGAGCCAGCAGGGAGGTAAAAGGAGTGAGGGAGAATTGCTTCCAGAAGGGTTTGGGGAGGTTAAAGGCACACACTTGACCCAAGAATCCCTTTTTCCCTTCATATGTCCTCTGATAATGTGATGTGTAAGGAGTCACTACTTCAATATCAGCGAGAGCTTCCGTCGGCAAATTTGACTGACCTCAGCAGTATTAAAAGATTAAATTATTATATAAGTCAATTCTCCTTAACCACTTTTTCCAATGAGATAAGTGTCAAAATCGCTTCTGCTGCACATCATTCACTGTCTCATCCCTTATTTGATGAAATAAATGTGTGTATTGGTATTTTCAGGTCTTCTCTTGGTCCAGGGATGACTGTACATTAGGTGTTAACATTGTACATGAGCCAATATTTTCTCATATGGGCATAGCCCAATAGTTATTATTTCCAAAGCTCCAGCATTACCTGCTGTACATCAGCCAAAACGTTCACATCACAATTTACACGCTGTGGCCCTCTACTTTGCTTGCTTGAAATCACCTAGAATTCTCACTGATTCACTCATGAAAAATGACAGAATTATCAGTCCTGCAGAACTAATTTTTAAGTGCCTGGCAGTCAGTTCTTGGATACAAGAATCCTATTTTTTGCCTAGATTTTTATTTTAATTTCTCTGAAGTGGATTGCAGGACCTCGTGTCTGGAAAAAATTTTCTGGGCACTCCAGACAGTACTTCATATAATCCTCATCGAGGGCACTAATGGATTTATTCCTTTGTCAGCAGCACATGTTTGGTTGTGGAACAGAAGCTCCACGTTAGCTCAGAAGGGAGCTGGGGACCAGTGAGGGCTGCCCAGAGAAGAGTCTGGCTGCCTTGTTTTCATCACTTGCAGAGGCACATCCTGCCACCAGGCAGACTGCTCCAGCTTTTGAATTGCAGCTTTCACTGAAACAGTTACCTGAGAAGCTGAAGGGTGTACATTCAACTTCCAGAGACTGAGGGAAAGCCATACAGCTAAACCAGAAATTAAAATTAAAATGATACAAAACATATTTGAACTCATTCTTCTGTGCCGTCTTGATGAAAGGCAGGAACAGGCACGGATATTAAGGAATTTAGACAAGATAGCTTTAAATAATTTATTAAACATTTCAGAAGACAATCCATCAGGAAAAGCAAGGTCACTGGGTGGGTGGTCAGCCACACTGGATATCCTTTTAGGATCCAGTTTATCCCAGAGAAATAGCTCATCATCTCAGCATCTCCCTGCCATCCTCAGGGAGGTTGGAGAGCAAAGGTTCAGCTGGAAGATTTTTCCAGTGAGAGAGATGATAATCTGTTCCAGGCTACACAAAGTAGCATCTGGCCCCCATGCACTTAAAAATAATGTGTTTTGACTAGTGTGTCTTATTTGATAGGCTATCATGTCATGTGCTGGCACTAACAAGAGATCTGAACAATATGAAATGTCATGTTAGGCTAAAGATAAAAAAAAATGCTGCAGAAATGCAAAAGATGTTGGCTTCATCAAAGTGGCTTTTTCGATCAGAAAAATGCTTCAAGAAAAAGATTCCTGAATACAATTGATCTGGAGGGTGAGGGTGTCTTTCTTTTCTGAAATAAAAAGGACAAGCATTTTGAGAAACATAGCAGTAATTTCTTTTATCCAGAGATAAGAGAGGCTGACCCAGTCAGTCCAATTTTTTTCCCCTAGTCTTTACAGCTGGCTCCTGCCTCAAATCCTGTCCATCACAAAAAGGTACCAATCTGTCCTTCTGGCACAAATAAAACTTTCCTACATTATTGCCAATAACAGTGCAGGAAGTCTAGTGCGTGAAGAGGAGCTACTGAATTTAACATTACTGGAACCTGAGTAACTTTGAATTGGGTCTGGGTCATGGCTTTTTGCATACAGATCTGCTGTACTTGGAAAAAAAGTGGGTTTTATTAAACTTAGCTGTCTGTAGGTGTGAGGTTGGTTTGGTAGAGGGGCACCTCAGTGTAATGATACTGTAGTTTGATTAGTAAAATTTGCATCCAATACTGTATTTATAAAGAATCCAGTTTTTATAAGTGGGGAAGTCCTAATTTATTTAATTTAGGTTTAACTTTTTAAGATATGTACAGTTCTTGTTTGCTTCATAACTTCAGCATGGTTTTTATTTATATCCTCTCTTTTTAGAATCTTGTTCTTATATTTCTTGTTTCGTGGTGATGTAATCCCTGTGATACATCCATAAAGTTCGTATCTCACCAACAGCTGGATTGCTGAAAAGTGCTCGGGTCCTTCCAGAAATGGGAGCACTCAGCTTTAACATGAAGGGTCTTCCAAAGCATGCCTGGGTGTTTTAGTCTCTACATTGTCTCCAAGAAGATGGATTTTGTAATGAGAAAAATAACCTGTTTTGGGGCAGAGAAGTATTTTGTGTGTGTTCAAAATGAGCTGGGAGGGGGAGCTTCTCAGTCTGAACAAAATGATGTTTTTATTGTGATCTGTGTTCCGAGTAACCTAAATGGCAGATCAAACTAAAAATGTGGTTTTCCCCCTCTCTGCCTTTATATAAATCCCTGGCTCTTTTGGAGGAGTCATCAGTCAAAATGAGATACAGATATAGATAATTTGTGTCTAAGTTTTGTGGGCTCTTCTGAGACAGGTGATGAGTGTTCCTGTATGAAGTGTTTACCCTATGCAGAGTTTATCCCACGAATGCTAGCAAAGCTTGGGCCATCTCATTTTAGATTCAGGAAAGCATTTTCCATCACAACATTATGCTTAGAGGTGTAATTCTGCAATTACAACAAGTTCTGCCTGATCCTAGATTCACTTCAAAGTGTGCTACATTAAAGAAAACATGGTTTCTACCCACATGATTGCCAACCCTACAGCCAGTGAGAGCATCTGCATGTCCAGATAGGTCCTGGTCCCCCTTTCAAGTCCCAGATTAGTCTGTCCTGAAAGTTACAAGTCCCCCTTATCTTGAAGTGTGCCTTAAAAAAAAACCAAACTTAAACCAAAGGATTTCATACCGTTTTAACCACACTGCTGGCTGATCTGAGCGAGGAGGGATTTTTGCACTGAGTGGTGGTGTGCAGACATGGCAGAGGTTCCTCAATACCCGAGAAGGAACAATCAGAGATACACACACACGTGCATGTGCACACAGAGCAGTCTCCTGTTCTGCAGAGAGGAAGCCAACTTCCTCTGGTAATGGAGGATTTGAAGGAAATGGCATTATGTTTTCCACCATAGAAAAAGAAGTGTATTAATAAGGATCCCATAGTTCTTGCTGCAGTTTCCTGGACAGAAATAGCTTTGAATGTGGGCCACAGCAGAGGTCAAGCACACCCAGAACCCATCAGGCACCGTGCATAGGTGATCACTACATGGCTATGGAGTCCCACAAGTCCTGAGCACGTCAGGATCTGCTGTCTGCCATGGGCAAGTCCATTGATAGCTGACACATCACACACATTTATTCTGTCTGGGAGGGTTTCCAGGGCACGAAGAGGTGATAAATCTGTGTATATATTTCACACGTTGGTCTCACTCAGAGATGATAGGTAGCCAAAAATGTTTCGTGCCAGACCAAGTGGACCCCTTGTCTTCCCACCTTTTTCCAGCAGCAAAAACTCCTGGGCAAGCTGTCAAGGGAGGTTATAGCGTACCTCTAACATGCCTCCTGTCAGCACATCCTGTCTGTGCTGTCCCAGAGACAGCTGTCAGCCCCCAGTCCAGGAACCCTCCCCATGCTCCTGCAGTGCCTGGTCCCCAACAGCCTCCACCAGCCTCGCACAGCTATCCCAATGTAATCAGGGAACAGGGAAGGACACACTTGTGTTGTTCAGCATATGTGCATTTGAGAAGATGCAGTATGGTGCAGAGTGCAGAGGTCCTGAAAATCCTAAGGATGAAAGAGAAGCTCATGCTGTCAGCAGGGACGTAGAGGTTGCCTGTCATTCTCATTTGCTGGGAGCTGGTCCTCGCCTGTTTTCGCATAAGGACAATATAACCAACTTTATTAGTGCAAGTGGTTAGAGACTCTTACAACTCTCCTTGGACAGCAGCGACAGAAAAGAAATTCATTATGAAAATCTGAATCTTGGATCTGCTGCACACACTTTTCCCAGAGGTGGGATAATACCTAACCATGCCTGCTGCTGGCATGACTGGCTCGGAGGCAGAACACAAATTGCAATTGTTTTATAACACTTGGGGACTTCCTTTGGAAGATAAAAATGCTTCAACTTATTTTGCGTGCAAACTACATTTCCTCAGACATCCGTCATGAGATTTCTTTCTTCTGTTTTTAATTAATCATGGCTAGAAGACTCTATGACAGAAAAAGGAGTGTTACCATTTGAGATATCATGGTATTGGTTAAATGGAAGAATTTGCCAAAATTATTTAGATTAATTAATACCTTGGTGGCCTAAAAAATTCACGTGAGTTCATGGTGGTAAAACTCCGTGTTTCAGCCTGTGAAGTTGAGCACATACCTGTTTTGAAACTAAATGAAGTATCCATTTTCCTGGCTGGATGAAGGGATTTTCCAGGATTTGCAGTCTCAGTGACTCTTTAACTGCTGCAGAAAGTCAAACTAGTTTAGAGTGCTGGATGCTGTGGGATGTGGAGGAGGCCACTGGGCTTTGGGGCATGGGCATGCAGCACTGATGATAAACTTCAGCTCTGGGCTCCTGCCATAAAATTGTCTTGCTGTATATGTTCTGTTGAATTGTATTAATATTCATTACAAATGTATTGTAATGTATATTACATGCAATTGTCCAGAATCTGTCTCCCAACCTTGTCTCAGTTTGAGGAGACAGTCCAGAAAGTAAACCAGAAATAATCAGGTATTTTGCATGTGCTGTTCTGTCATCAGATTTTGAATAGTCACGTTATTTTCTCAGATGTCTCATTTGCTGTAACTTGACAGGGATTACAAAAGACTGAGATAAACCCTTGCAAATATCACATCAGCCACCCTGTTTGAATGGGCAAACCCTTGCTCTTGCTTCCCATGAACAACATCTTTCACATCTGTTCTTCTGGTTTTTCTTTCTTTTATATGTTGAGCTTTCCATCACTTCACCTTATCCCAACATGGTCAGGTTAACTTTTCCTCTCACCTGTGTTCACAGAGAATGCAAATAAACTGGAAGAAAGTGCAAGAGGGATCTACATCCCCTGTCCAGAGCATTACAACGGCTTCTGCATGCATGGCAAGTGTGAGCACTCCACAAACATGCTGGAACCATCCTGCAGGTAACCCTTCTCCTACCAGCAAGGGAAGGCTACACACGTGGAAATACTGACTTTACAGAAACGCTTAATCTAGATCAGCTATGGAAAATAATGGCAACCGTGGCCCTTTGTGCTATAAAACCCATCAGACTTAAATTATTCAGCAAAGTCCCAAAAGCGTATTGAGTTATGAACAACGTTAATTGACTGTGAAGCCATCCAGTAACCTTCAGCTGTATTTAGATGTGTTTTTAAAAGCCCTTCACAAAGCACTCAGACCACGCTAGGTGCCCTCTCAGCCTGAGGGAGAGGAGTGTCCCCAGTGTGTGTCCCTGCTGTTGCAGGAGTGGTGCTCGTGGGGCAGCTGGCTGGGGCAGAGGTGGCTGCTTCAGCGGGAGGTGATTTTGGAGGAGCTTTGGGCAGGGAGGAGGAATAGAGTGAAAGCACTGTAGTGCTCCTGCAGTGAATGCCTCCCTGCAGATACTATTTCTGAAGTCCACACAGTGGCCAGGTGGCTGGAAAACATAAAGCACCATTTTCCTGGGATAGTTGAATAGGAGCTTGAAGATACAGGCCAGACTCTCCCCAGAGCAGAACCTCAAGCCAGCTTCTCCTGAGTCACACAAACACCCAGGGCACGTTTTGCTCTTGGCAGCTGCTGCATTTTAGGTGCTCCATTCAGCTGGAAAATGTCCCTTCCTCAAGGTGCTGGCAGCTGTGGGACAGCAGGAGAAGAGAAGGGAGGAAGCACAAGGCTTAACCCATCAGGGTTAGTGCTCCACTGACACACCTGAGAGCAGCCCAGGCCATCTGTCTCAGTCCCTGGCAGTTGCTGCTGCCATTGACCTGGATTTTCACATCTTGCTTGGGCAATTAAGGGGAAACCGGGCAAGAGCTAAAACTGTAAAAGCACTGCTTGGCCCCAAAATCACAGAGCAGTGCAGCAGGCAGCATCGGGGTGGATGGCTGCAGCATCAATAGAGGGTTTTTTATAGCAACCAGACGAAATGTAAATGATGTATCCACTTTCAGGAACATCTAATCACATTTCATATGGAGCCTGGATGATTGCTTATCACCTCCTTAGGGGTAATCTGCATAAGGAACCACAGCTCGATGGCTTTTCACCCTCCCCCACCCCCTCCAAAGGAAGGGAGAAATCTAAAGTATGTTGTGCAAGGAACTAAATGGGTTCTCATCACAACGTGCTAGTAGTTCCACTTGAAGCCGGTTATGTCGTGGTCCCCTGGGCAGCTCCTGGCACTCTCACAGTGTTGTTCACTCTCACAGACCTTAGTGACACTTGGGACCACAAATCTTCCCTCTGAGAGGTTGAGCACTCACTGATACTCTCTCTGTGGGAGTCCATTCTGAAAAAAAAAAAAAAAAAACAAACCAAAAAAACCCCCACGTAAACTTATGCTTCAGCCACTATATTTTTTTTTTCCAGATACAATTTTTCAGCATTCTCTAAAAGCAGCAGGTATAATGAGAAAAATACATTTTTTATTTCAGATGTGACGCCGGCTATACTGGACAACACTGTGAAAAAAAGGACTACAGCGTTTTATATGTGGTTCCAGGTCCAGTACGATTTCAGTATGTCTTAATAGCAGCTGTGATTGGAACCATCCAGATTGCTATCATCTGTGTTGTAGTCCTCTGTATTACAAGGTCAGTATCTCTGGTACTTTACAGTAGAAAGAGAAAAGACTTTTGTTTTTGCTGCAATGTGCGCTGATTATACCGATTTCTGCAGTGACACTGCTGATAACAAATGCTATTTAATTCACCAACCAACAGAAGATATCATCTGGTCCAGCCAGCCAGTGCTCCTTCATTATTATGACTGAGTTTTTACTTCTGAAATCTAAATCAAACTTCAGTAGCAACGGTGCCTACAGCAAGTGAAGTTCTCTGTTTTGTATTCAGATGCTCGGACAAATATTGTTCATACAAATAAGGGGAATATAAATACAGCAGCTGGATCAACACTTAATAAAACTAATCATATCTCCATCTGGTTTCCTTAAGGGCCCATTCCCTTAGTCCTAATCAGGCAAAGCATACAAACTTTTAAACCTGTTTGCAACCCCGCTGATTAAATGATTTCATTAGGCTTGAGTGCACGTTCAAAGGCACTGCACATGTTTTAGGGTCTTCCATATATGATGTAGTTGGGTTTTTTCCCTTTAGTGAGGAGCAGAGGGTTGTGTGAATGTAAAAAAACTCCAGAGTAGTTCAGAATGAGAGGGGTAAATGCAGTCCATCCCGTCCATGAGCCCCTCCACTCCCCCAAATGACTGTGTTACTGTCTCTGGGAGGGCTTGGGGTAAGTTCTGATGTGAAACATATACAGGCTTCTCTTAGAAATCACAAGGTTAAATTAATTCAGTTAGCAGCACTGATAAATCACTCTTTAAAAAATAATTTTCTTTTTAAAATTAAAAAAGCCAGGTATCATCCCTCCATATAAAATAAAATCTCTACTTTATATCAGTCCCTATATTGCACTACCTGGCTGGAAAACAAGTGTAGAGCGTTTGTTCCTGGAAAAGACAAAACAAAATTCATAAATCCTTCTCTGGCCTAAAGGCACAAAACAAAACCTTTTCTGGCCAAACAGAGTTCATCACCTGAATGGCAGCTACTGAATGAGGCAGTAGATTACAGGAGGTGGCATTCACAGAGGTACTTCAAACAACCAAAAATTAGTAGTTAGAGAAAGCAGTGAGAGAAAGAAGGTGGAGTAATAACTGATAATGGAATAAATGTGTATTGTTTTGTCAAGTGACTCTAGTTTTATCACCTTGATGCAGTGAGCAAAGTACTTTATGCTGAAGAATGAAGACAGGGAGCTCTGAGTGATCCGGTGCTGTAATGCAAATTACCCATCACACTGTTTTCATACAGAGACTGTACCTTTTCCCCCACACTTTGTAACCAAGTCAATTTATGATCTTTTGACTTTTTTCTGTAATGCATGTAATTACTGCAGAGCATCCTCCATCCCAGCATAATGATTTGAGATACATTTGCAAAAGTGTGCTCTTAAGTGGCCTAAGAGAAATCCACATGACGAGAGAGCATTGTGGCAGCATATGCATAAGCAATTGAGTTTTTGAAGTTGTCTGCTTTGGAGAACCTGACTGTACTGGTTTGAACTCCAGACCCTGAATTCTTGAAAGTGCTGAAACCACATTGCCAGGTTCCTGGGAAAAAGAAGGGAGACTTCACTCAGAGGCTACTGCAGCCAAATTCTTTGTTGCTCATTTCAATGCAACTTCAGCTAATTAATTTAACAAGCGAGTTTGGTGCACTGCATCCATTTGAGCCTCACAAAACTACCACTGTAATTTTCCAGCTGTCATTACTGTTGTTGCTCTTAAAATTTTACCTGTGCAAATCTGCAGGAGTGTCCTCCATTGCTGGAAGGCTCTGAGCAAGTCCTGGGAACTTTCAGGGCCATTGTTGCACAGACACTTTAATCTGAATAAACGGGCTGCTGACAGCTGAGGTATGCCTCTTTGTCTGCCTCCTGAGCACTTGGCCCTCCAAATTGCCACCACTACCATTTCTGTAGCCACACAACCAACAGAGCCAGAGGATGGACTCAGCTGAAAATGCAGCCAACAGAAGTGATGCTGTTTGGGGTTTAAGTGACTCGGTGCTTGGCTACTCATCACTAGTGCCAGCAATGGGAATAAGTTTCTGGGGTGAAGGAGTAGGGAACCAGAGGCCAAGAGGTAAAACAGCGAGGCACAGTCTGCCCAAGGACTTTTAGCTTAGAAATGAAGCAAAAAAAAGAAGCAGTGATAAAAGTGAAGGAGGATGGCAAATAATAGACGTATGGCCTAGTGTCATAATGATTCTCAGCAGTTTTCTTTGCAGCTTTGCATTTTTAGTGCTTCCCTAATGTTTAGTCACAGCAGCTTATTTATGTGAAGAAATAACTTGATTAAAAATGAATGCATAACGTGTTCTACCTGCTATGAATCATATTGTGAGTAACTCGAGCTCTCGAGTAAAGCTTCAGGGAAGGGAGGGGAGGAAGGGCAGCCTGTGCTCCAGTACTTGGTTTACATCGATGTAACTGCTGTGTTCATAAATGAATGCACCCCACACACAGTGCACTACAAAGGACTTCTGATTAAAGAGTTAAGGACCAAGGAAAACCTATCACTCAGTTTTAGCAGATGATTAAGTCTCAAAAGCTGGTTAAATGCCAATGCCCCCTTTAAGAACCCCTGCTGCACTTCAGACAGGGGTCTATTTACTATTGTAAATGCAATAGTATTGTGTGTAAGCAGCCCTGGTGTTGGTGCTGGGCGCTGGGGCCTTCCCAAGCTCCCACCCACTGGTAATTTACAGTTAAAACATGGGGTTTTTTGGTTCAAAAATGCCTTTTCATCATCCTAATTGGAGTAATCTCTACGTTTGAATTGATTTGTCTCAGCCTTGAAGTAAGTGACGGTGTGGATACTGTCGGTGTTGGTTTGGGGAAAGTGCCTGTGAGATGGAGCAGTTGGTACCCACCATGCACAGCAGCATCCCCTGGGATTGCTGACCATCCTCATCATCCCGCAGCCACCTGGCTCCTCCGTGTTCTGTAGAAAATGAGTCTGGTTGTGCCCACTGTGCCCCAGTTCCCTAACCCTGCTTCACATGGCTGAGAGCTGGGGCAAAGCAGGGCTGTAAATCCAGACGGCAGGGGCTCAGGAGGAGCACGGGAAACTCAGCCACACTGCCTGGGTGTCAGCCCTGGGTGTTGTGGGGCTGCCTGAGCTGGTGGCAGTGTCCCTGGCCGTGTCCTGCCCCGGGCAGGAGGCTCTGGGTGTGCACATGGGGCACGGCGAGCCAGCCCTGTGTGTGCTGACAAAGGCTCCCTGACTCATCCCAAAGTTTGGTGGCCTTTTCAGGGAACTCGCAGTGAATAATGAGTTTGTGATGAGATGGCTGAAGTCGGCCTTAGTTCCGTAATGAAAGCTCTGCCGTGACCCCTGAGAGCGCAGCAGACACAGGCTGGTTTTTCCTGGAGTAATGATAGCAGCCTACTTCACTGCTTCCCAGGAAGGAACCAGGCAAAATATAGCCCACAGCCATACAGCTTCTCATGAGGGGGTGGTCCTGGTGGCTTAAAAGTGAGGCAAGTCAGGACAGTCTGACCCATATTTTGCTAGACACTTACATAATTGTATTCCAGCGTTTTTAAAAATGCTTCCTAAGTTCTTATGCTCTTGTTTAACCTTTCAGTTGACATCACAAAACTATAACATCACTCCCATTCAGTGGGGTGGAGAAGTGGGGAGGGTGACCTTTTTTATTTTAAGGGGTCGGTAAAAATCTATTTCACTCAGTTCTGCTCTTAGTTATTTGACACAGAGCTGCAGGCAAGTGCTTTAAGCTCTCACTGCTCTGAGGTGGGCTCTCCCCAGTGAATAACCCATGGGGTTTCACAAGGTGCTGCTGAAAGCCCTCCTGTAACAGAATACAAGTCAGCCCCATACAAAGGGAATGTTTTTCCATGTCAGCGTGGTCTGGAGTATTGTGGGGCTTCTTCTCATGGCACTCCAAGAGTGTTTCAGTCTCTGTTGTGCAGTTTTTACCATAACCACCCTTGGCTTTCAGCTGATTAGAACATCCTGTGGCCTCCACCTGGGATTAAACTCCTCCATGCTTTCTGCCTGAGGGTGCCTTTCCGTGGGAGGGAACCAGAAACCATTAGGTTTTCCATTAGGGGGAAATGCAGCTTCCTCACAGCAGGTGCTGCTGCAGGTGAAAGGTTGAAACGTGCCCTTGCTGAGGAACACTGGAGGTCCTGAGACACCAGGGCTTTGCCCCTGCAGCTGTCCAGAGGAATGTCAGATTTGGGGCTTTCCAGCACAGTTGCTTCCCACACCAAGCCCAGCAGCCGTGGCAGGGTGCAGGCAGCTGTAAGCAAAGTAGCTGTGTGCTCATGGGCTGAGCATGGAGCGTTTCCATGGACTCAGGGGGACTGCAGACACTCAGGGCCTTGGAAAGGCAGCCTCTGCAGCCACTTGTAGACCCCTCATGGGCCTGGGACGCTGGCCAGGTGAGTGTGGGACCTGGATCTCATCCTGGATCTCACCTGCACCTGTCTCAAAACAAACCCATTATTTAAAGCTGAACAGCGCGGTGCAGTTGGGATCACTGTGTCCAGTGTTCGGGAATCTGAACATCTCCCTTGCCATAATTCTGTCCACAGTATGTTTGGGGGGTTGTGGTGGCTTTATTTTGTGATGCCGTTGCCATTAGCCAGCACATTTCATTTCACTGAGGAGGAAGCACACTGAGGGCTGGAGGATGCCCCTCTCGCCCTCTGGAGCAGATGTGTGTCTAAGAGCCGTGTATTCTCACAACTCTCTTTTCCAGGAAATGTCCCAGGAGCAACAGAATCCACAGACAGAAGCAAAACACAGGGCACTACAGTTCAGACAACACAACAAGAGCATCGACAAGGTTAATTTAAAGAGCGCATGTTTCCACAATGGCAAAACTAACTGCAGAGAGCTTGGACTACAAAATACAGTATTATAGACAAAAGATTAAGACAAGATCTACACATGTTGCCTTGCATTTGTGGTAATCTACACCAATGAGAACATGTACTACAGCTATATTTGATTATGTATGGATATATTTGAAATAGTATACATTGTCTTGATGTTTTTCTGTAATGTAAATAAACTATTTATATCACACAATATAGTTTTTTCTTTTTCATGTATTTGTTATATATAATAAATACTCAGTGATGAGAAAAAAATTGCCTTTCTTAAATTTGCTGTATCTCATAGCTGTGTATAGTCTCGGGATATTGTATATGGACACTAACAAATCTCTTTTTTTTTCTTTTTCCAGTTCTAGTGGCAATTTTGAGTCTACTGAACTCAGTAGTAGGGTTTTGAGTTGGTCCAAGATCAGCGACAATTATGGATGTGGGAAAGGTGAAGAATAATTTAACCTACATTGAGGAGGGATAAAATATTTCAAATCCGGAGTCAACTACATTTCATCAGCCTTCTTCTCCCATACCATCTATCTTTACTCTCCCATAGCTTAGGAAGTCTTTGCCTCCTAAATTAAATCCTAACCGAAGGGGAAAATGGAAATTCTCGGTAACCGCCATGAGAGTGTCGGGGGTAACGTTTCCATTTGGGATGGAATTAGGTGTCTGTCAAGGTGAACCCTACAAGAACACTTTGCAGAATCTCCAGCTCTGGTCACTGGAGTGAGTGAAAATTGCTTCTCACTCTTGATTGAAAATTATTAGGTTAAAAAAGTTAATAACATAATAACAGCTGAAATGCCAGTCCCATTTGCACCTCGTGAACATGCTGATATAATTTATTTTTTCAAAGAGAAGGTGAAAACCACTCAGAAAATACCTTATGAATAACTTTATGGGTGACCCTACTCCATTAAATGTAATGAACCCAAACGTTGGCTATACCTCAGGAAAATAAGGGCATGTGTTTTTTCACATCCTCATGATGGACAAGATGCAAAATGATTTCTGTGATAGCTGCAGCTCTCCAAAACACATCCTTTCGAGAAGGTAATTCTGCTCTAGTTTGTGCTGTGAATTTTGAAGACGGCAGAGTGAGACTGAAGGGCAGAGTGGGGTAACGTCACTGCTGCTGGATAACATCCACTCCACTAATTGAGTGCTCTAGTCCCACTGAGTAGCAGAGCTGAACTAAAGAGCCCTTGTAACAGCAGTCACTGTGCTGCTGCTCTCCAAAGAGACTGCCCAGGCAGAACACACCCAAGACAAGAGTTAGGAGTATTTCTCACTGTCATCACCATGTCAGAGTCAGACCTGGGGTTGCCTGGGATGATGTCTCATGAGTGTGTTTCCATTTCCTGCCTCAGCATCCATCTGGTCACTCACAGCAGTCACCACCAACCCCACCAGTGACAGCGCACCCGGCCTGGCCTTCAGACACGGGTGCAGCGATACTTCTACTCTAACACGACTTTTGGTCTTCCCCCTCCCTACCCCAGCCTGCTTTAAAGTGAATCCATTGCATGATGTTCACACGGTCTCAGTTTTTGTCTTGTTCTGGGTTTCTTGGCTTTTTAAAGGTAATAAAAGGTGATTGGCAAGAGATGCTTCCAGACACCTGGTCTGTGCTGATTGATGGGAGTGGGAGTGTGGTGCTTGCACAGGCAGAGGGGCAGATGATGGCACAGGGCAGCTCTCTGGCACCGGGGTGCTGGCTCTGCAGGGACCTTCTGCCCCCTGGAGCCATAGGCTGGGCCAAGGTAGAAGGAGAGGGGGCCATCCAGGCATCCCTGTCCTCAGCCCTCGCCCCACCTCTCTGATCTTAGAGCCTTGTTTTCAGACTGGAAGAGTGATGGAGTGGGTCAGTAGTGCACAGCAGAGGCTGTGGGCAGGTGTGGTCCTGGCTGGCTGCACCACAGGGATGTTTCCATGCTCAAACCCACTGTGAAATACTCCTCTGTCCCAGTCCTTGCTGGTTTTGTGTCCCGCACTCAGGCTCAGCCAGGTGGTCTGACAAGGGGCACAGCAGCACTGCACTGCACAGGTTTGGTGGCACAAGATCCCCTCTAGAGAGGCTTTGCAAGCTCATGGCCAAAGTGGCATTGCAGTGTCCCTCCTCAGAGCCCTGCGTTCCTACACGTGACACAGCGATGGCAGCGAGCTCCTCTCTGAGGAGCACTCCAGCAGCAGGTTCAGGATTAGGCTGAAGGAGGCAAACCTAGCTGTACCCTGCACACACCCTCCGTGCTTTGTGTTTCCTGAGTGAAGAGCTGGAGTCTGACAAGTGTCAAACCCGCATATTTTGAGCCAATTCCAAATGTCAGTCCCCCCACTGGGACTCTCAGGTCTGGATTGTTTATTTCGGTCGCTTACATTAGATACAAAAATCAAACATTAGCACATACACATCGCCATGGAGCTACAGCAATAAACCTAATTAAAAAAGGCAAGGTTTGGTCTGGACAAAAATAGCACAGCGTCGCACAGGAGCGAAAATAGGAGTCCGACACGCTGTCTCCAAACTTCCCAACATTATGAGCCTGGCTTTTACTGAGCAGTGGCACATTTAATCCCCAGCCAGGCTGCGTTTGCCAGGTGTCATTAGCTGCACGCCCAGCTGCAGGGCCTGTCACAAAGCCTTACACCTCCCCAGCAAGGTTGGTGTTTAAATACCTGCTGCAGACAGGAGGGCAGAGAGGGGAAAGGGGGCTCTGTTTTAACACACAAGGGGCATGTCCCACCTCTTTAGGTCTTGCAAACTTAACCTCCAACATGCTGGCATGGGCACACAGTGTGACAGTAACAGTGTCTTGGGGTTGTATGTACAGGAACGGGGATTTCTACCAAAGCCATTTGCAGAAACTACAAAATACAGCAGACTTGGAGATGTGGATTTTTCCTTTTCTGCAGGGTCTGAAAAATGTATGTTTGTTAGGTCCTTGTGCTGGCCAGAACTCGAGGTGTGGCAATGTCTGTGCAGTTTAACAGAAAATGCAGGGAGGTGGACTTGGCACATAAAGACCTGTCCAGGCAAAGCCATGGCTGTGGGAATTGGGTCATGCTCCAAGGCAGAGCCCACCTCCTCCACCTGGAGTCACACAGAGGGGTGAAAAGGTCTTGGTGTTTGTTCTCTTCTCAGTGCACACTTCAGCAGCATGAGCAAGGTCCCTTGTGAGGCCCATGGAGGCAGACTCAGTCCTTGGGGAGGGCAGTAATTCATCTATTTTGGCTGTTTCATAGGCTTTTTTTGTCATGGCACTATGGCAACTGCAAATAACCTCCACTACCAGCACTCACCTACTTTAAAAACCAAACTAAAAGACCAAATGTACCAAAACCACTGAAAAGACCAGTGATGGCTTGGAGGAAACACACACCACAGAACAGCCTGCAGTCACTTGCTGGCCTGGCTGTTGTTTTACCACAAGCCACACTGAAACGTATAAAAGGTAAAAAGAGGTAAAAATAGGACTGTTGGCACACCCATTCCCTAAGGAACAGCCTGTAACATTCCTGGAGCAAGAAAACATGTCCTTATTTTGTATGTGATGCATTTATCACAACAGCATCTTGACCTCAACCCTCAAAATAAAGCCAGGCATACTATTGGCAGAGCCCCTCGCCCTCCCCAGCCTCGGGGGGTCAGATGGTGTCCAAAACCTTCGTGCCTTTGGATGCTGGGCTGGATCCCAGCCCATAAGGAGCCCACCTGCAGCTGCCAACCCTGACTGACTGCAGTGGTGGGGCGTTGTGGAGGCGTGTGTGACACACACCTCACCCTTCCCCACCCCAAACGCTGCATTACAGGACAGGCACAGCCCCACGCCTCACCATCATGCTGCTTCTCCTTGAAGTCTCATCAGATGTTCATTATCATCCCAAGATAATAAGATGTGATTTACGGAACATTATCATTACAAAAATGCTATAATTAATGACGGGATGCTGGGCAACCTGTTCTAACTGCTTGGCTTCCCCTGCACACTGGGGAACGGGGATCACCTCAACAGCCAAGACCCTGGGGCAGTTCCTCCTCCCCCAGGGTGTCGCCAGCACGGGCAGCTCTGGTTTTGGAGAGTTCTCTGTGGCAGCAGTGAGGGAGCCGTGCTGGTGGCAGGGATGCCCGGGTGTGTCCCACGCACAGGTTAACCGAGCGGGCAGGTGGACGTGGCTGCCGTCTATCGCTGCCTCCTGGTTTTTCCAGAAGCAGCCCTCAAAAAAAGCCTCATCTTCAAAGAGCTCTCTAAAGCTTCTTTGAAAACAAAATGATTAAAGGCTATCTTCCCTCTCATCCAACATCAGACACATCGCACTGCCGCATCCTTGCTTTCACCCCTGATTATGCATGCAGCTTTTCCCAGCTCCCACTTTTGCGTCGGCATGGAAGTTACAGCCCCGAATTAAAAGCGAGGTTCATTACTGCACATCAAAGCTGGCCTCGGCCAGCCTGGCCCTTTCTTTAATTTATGGGTGCGTGGCCAGGCTGCAGCTCTGCTTGTAAGGTGTCTACAGCCCCCACAGGTTGGTACGGCAGCCTGAGGGTGCCTAGCTGTTGGTGGGGCTTTTCCAGAATAATCTACAACCTCAGCTGAACTTTAAGGGAGATGGAGAAACACTGGGCCATTGCATATTAAGTTTTTAGAGTAATTTAGAACTATTATTAATAATTATATAAATATTCTTCATATTTTGCCTGGATTTTTTGTCTCCATGAGCCACAGCCTGGCTGATGGAGCCTTATACTGTGCTGTGCCTACATGGAAGCCAAAAAATCTCATTTTCTTGCCCCTGGGATGCTGCACCCTGACAGTGCCAGCAATGCAGCCTCTGCTGGCACCTGCAAGCAGGAGGGGCAGAGGGACAGGAGGGGCAGAAGGAACAGGCACAGCAGCTCCTACCCTGCCAGCCCCTGCGCTCATGCTTTGCTTTCAAATGCTTGGCGTATTAGGTGAGCTTAATTCATTTTAGTTTCAGTTTAATTAACAGTTTTGTCGCAGCTATTAAAAACAGAGACGCACGTAAAAAGGGAGGGGGAAAAAAAAGCAGGATTTTTTTCAACTTTTCCTTTTTTTTTTTTTTTTTTTTTTTTATTTGCCGTATTGAACGCGAGCCACAAGGCAGTAAAATATTCCGCAGTCTCGCACAGCAGCAGCCAAGCTGCAGAATAAAAAAAGCATGTGTGGAATCTGCTCTATAATGCTAACGAGGTGGCACCCGCCACCAGCGCTTTGTCAACAAAACGGGAGGACCATTTCACCCGGGTCGGGGAGCACGGACACCCCGGGAGGAGCCTCGGCATCAGTCCCTCTCCCATTTGATTTTGCCCGGACTGGGAGAGCCGTGAGCCCAGCCCAGCGACACGGAGGTGACCGCAGCCACGGCCACCCTTCACCTGCGCGAAGGAAAAACCACCGGAAGGTGAAAAATGTTAAGAAAATGTAGTAAGGCCTCATAAACTTGCCATGAGAGAAGCTTTAAAAGGGGCTTGGTTTACACGGGGTCACTGGGAAAAGAGGCGTAATTATTCAGGGTGAGATCCGGCCTCTAAATGCGGACGCGGGCGGCATCAGCCCCGACGGCAGCAGGGCAGGGATGAGCAGAGGTGAGGGAGAGCCCTGTAATGTGACCTGAATTAGCGGCTGTAGAGACTGCTTCCTGCATGTTTTACATTCGCCAATAAAAAGGATCTTCTTGTTTAATGGTTAATAAAAATGATTCGTGCTCCCAGGGCACGGACCCTGACAGATGCAGACCGTGCTGGAGGGACCAGCTACAAGACACGAGAGAAGATGAAACCAGTGATTTTATATTTTTTTTTCCCGTGGAGTACATCCCTGCCAGCATTTGCAAGTTAATTTGTAACGTAATTATATGTTACTTCTGTCACAGAAGCGCAGCACGTGTGTTGGGCCTGCCAGTGCCACAGCCCAGCCAGCAGTGCTGCAGTGAGGAGCAGCCAAGAGCTGAGGGGCTCTGTGTGTGTGCACACACGGATACGGACAGGCTGGGATGGATAAATGCACATATGGACACACACAGGCACCTCTGTGTGTGCGTGCCCTATATACACACTCCTGTACGCACACGGACATGCCTGTGTGCTCAGACGTGTAACAAATACACGTGCACACACACAAATGTAATTTTACATGGAAAAACAAGGTTATATTTGTGTGATGGATACTGTAGAGAAGAGCCAGCTGACTGCCCTGCAGCACGTCCTGCGTCAAAGCCACAAAGAAGAAGAGGGCAGAAGAGCTGTGCCCTGCCCAGCTCCCTGTGCAGCTCCCAGCACCACCAGCTTCCTAACAAAACCAAAACCTGCCATGCCAGCCTGGTGGCAGCATTAAACCCTCACCCTGAAAGCTGGCTTGACTTCTTTTAAAAATTATTTCATTTTTATTACTATTATTATTATTATTTCTTTTCATGGCATGCCATGTAGAGGATTATGGTCAGTAATAGTTTTCCAAGAAATAAAGTCTATGAAAGTAATTGTTAGCAACAAGCAGCAATAGCAAATTGCCGAGTGGTTGCCATAGTGCAGCAGCACAATTTGAGATTTAATATCATTACTAATGATATTTACTTGGCCTGCAGAAGAGAGTGAGACTTGTGCTCTCTAAATGTCATTTGACTGCTAATATGTCAGCGTGCACACCCAGCCTGGCCGTGGGGAGGGACCTGGAGTGACCAGGGCCAGCACTGCCCGCAGGCAGCGATGCTGCGCTGGTGTCCCCTGCCCAGCCTGTGCCAAGGAGCCCCCATCTGATAGGGGTGGGGACCCCAAAAAGCCACACACACGTGCAACAGCAGTGCTGGGGCTCAGCTCCTCTCTGGGACACCCAAAACCAGCCCCAGACTCCTGTTTACTGATCCCTTTTGGCTCATCTACACTGACTGCGAGCTCAGGCTTCCTCTCCTGTTGGGCTTCTCCATGGGAGGGGGAAACATATTGCCTAGCTGTAAAGTGAGCCATTTAGCTTATTAAAGGCTGTTAAGGGTGCCCTGAGGTCTGTGCACATGTGGGACCATCAAGAGGGAATCATTATTATTATTATTGTTCTTATTAGTCATAGTCATTTTCCCAGCGATAAGTCTCATGTCCAGATGTCTTCTCATCTATTGCTTAAATTTTCTGAGGCCAACACAAAACTGTTGTGAGGATGGACTAGTCCAAGTCCCGCTTCAAACAGTGCAGGAGCAGAACATCCATGCCAGAAATAAATATATATGTTTCTAAATTAAAAGACAAATGAAAGAAAGGGTCATAGTTGGCTAAAAATGAATTGCGCAATGCATAAAAGCGAAAACAGATTAGAGAAGATAATGCTTTAGTTTAAGTGTTCCATCATTATTAATTCATTTGGTGCTCTTTATGATAATACCAATCATTTGGAATTCATTTGGTGTTTATGTGGATGTCATCTCGACTCCTGCAGAAATTCCAAAGTAATTCAGCATTAATGTGCTATTAAAAATTGTTACCAGCCACTACCTCCATTACTTCACCAGCACAGCCTAATCTTTCTTCTCTCATTCTAAGTTCAAATTCCAGTGTTTATTTTGCTTTTATCTTTATTAGGGTTTTTAAATTTAATGCTTCTATTTAAAAATTCTCCTTATGCTACATGAACATTGTCATTCTTTTTTTTTTTTCTTTTTTTTTTTTGACAGCATCAAAATTATGCAAATAAAAGAGGGGGTTAATGGCAATTCTTCATTTTATTGCTGGCATGTGACCAAGAAACAACCAAAGAAGCTTCAGCTTATCCTTTACAAGAGTGAATTTACCAAGCTGGTACTTTTGTGTGCAGCAGATAACAGTGAACCTAATGTGGATGAAATAACACCTGTCCCTTGTGGAGGTGTTTGGGTTTGAGCGTTGCAGTTGCCTCAGGGAAGCCACTGATGACCCTTTTCTGCACTCACTCCACCAGTGGAGCATCCCTCTGCTTCCAGTTGGGAACAGTGGGGTGGGTGGCAGCTGCCAAAATGGATGTTCCAGGTCCAAACCCCAGAAATAGAAGGAAAAAGGCTGCACTTTCATGTGACATTGAGAAAACAAAACAAAATAAATAAAGGAGATTAAATGCAAAAACCTTACATTAAAGGAATATTAATTAGCTTTTATAGTCAGGAACTTGATGGTTAGAAAATGCCAGATTGCTGGGGATAATAAAAAAGAAAATCCCAAGGCTGGAGTCAGCCCCCAGCTGTGCCTGTCTTGTTGTGCAGCTCCATAATTATTTGATCCATACTATTTTCCCCCGGATATCTGCTTCTTTGGACCACACACATAGAATGGCACACTGGGGCAGAGGGAAGTCTGGGTTTGGCAGCTCTCAGCATCCACAACTGGAGTGTTGACCTTACAACCAAATGAACGCTCCCTTAATGCTGTTTCCCGGCAAATATTACAGGTCTGGAACCACAGACTGCCACTGCCCCGTGTGTGTGAGGAGAGGCACAGGGATTCTCGGTGCTCTGGAGCCCGGAGGGAGTGGGGAACACACCACACAGCTGGCCACCAAGCACTCTGAGCACGGTTTTTATGGAGAGGAGAGCCAAAGTCTCCAGGGTGACTGGTGGAGCAAAGCCCGTCAGCAGGACAATGTCACTACCCAGGCGGGAGAAGGGGAACAGCCAGGGCGGCTCACACCAGGGGTGACGCTAAGCCCCCAGCACCCAGCTGGCCCTGGGAGGTGGCACTCACACCCCACAGCATGACCAGGTCCCAGCTGAGCATCCTCTGCCGCTCACACGACCCCAGAGCACAGATTTACAAGGAGAATAAAGCCTGTTGCAGAGGAATTTTCCACTTAATCAAAATCCTGGGAAGAATATGAATGCTTATAGGTTAAAGGAACCTGGCAACTCTAACTTGTCTGTCATGTCTTTAAGGATTGCCATTAAGTCATAAACGTGACAAAGATTAAAGAGTTTATTAATGTTATTAGAGTTGAGATAAAATGCTATGCCTTGCAGGGTCTCTCTCCCTCTCTCACTATTTAATGAAAACATTTTCATCACTTTCTGAATCTATTATGCCAAATATTCATTTCAGGAGTCCTAAGATGATTTTATTTTAATTAGAAAAGATGTGGTAACTACCTGAAAGTAATACAGTTAAAATACCTTGCCACAGTTCCCCTTCTCACTGCTGCCATCAGATGAGAGTTCCCTCAGCCTCACCATGGCAGCAGAGGGAGCCCAGGGTGAGTGACTGAGCACACAGAAGTTCTGTGGCATGGCAAGAACATCCGGCCAGTCCCTCCTGCGCATCCTGAGAGCCAGCAGCCCCTCAGCCCAGGCCTTGCAATGGCCCTGTGCATGTCCAAAGTCCCCACCAAGGTTATGGGGTGAGGGGAGCCACTGCATCCACAGGTGGGACCTGGGCTACATCCCTGGGGAGCAAGCAAGGGGTGGGAGCATCTTCTGCAGGCACAGGAGATAAAGGGAGGTGCTGGCTGGTGGAGCAAAGCAAGGGAAGGAAAAGAATCTTAAGAAAATGAAGAAGGGAGTTCCTGATGGCCCATGAAAGGAGCCCTATGCTCTGCAAATCTCTGGCAACTATTCACAAAACCAGAAGAAGACAAGCAGCCAAAAACCTTCCTTGATGTGGGTGCTTTGACTTTAGTTGGTTTTATACCATTGACTGAGTTTTAATTCATGGTTAGAGCAGGCCCAGAGTCTTTTGCTCATAAAGGCTGGAAATCAAAGCAGCCCTGGGACAGTTACATGTTTCTGTGTGAGCCTTCCCTTCCAGCTCAAGACTTTATAACTGTTTTTGTAATGCAAGCAGCTCACAGATGCTCCTCCTTTTTAAACTTTCCAACTAACCCAATTTAATTTGTTAATTTATTCTGTAACCTGATTTACTGTTAATTTATTTTGGCGAGTAAGATATCCCAGCTTTAAGTTCCAATTAAATGAAGGGGAGGGCTTAATGCTTTTGCTGCACAATATCTTCATGCCACATTGTATTCCATTTTAACACCACGCTGAAGCATTGCCAAAGTTTATTGCCACTAACTAATACAAATCCATACATCTGCAAATTAATGTCATGCACACAGCAGATTGCTCCTTGCAAATGTACCTTTAAGAGGGCAATATTGGCTATAGCAAGCATCACTTGTTGCTTAGCAACAGACATAGCATTGCTTAGGGCAGGTCTATCCTAAACAGGAATGTAAAGCCCAGGGATGTGGCTGTCCACCCCAGCTCCCCAACTCAACCCACACCCATCCCTGCAGGCACTGCTCACCCCTGGTTAATAGATAGAGGATTTGTTGATTTTTTTTTTTTTAGTGTGTTTCATTTTAGGGATGTTAAAAACAAGTAACCCTCAGCCATTACACTGGCTTTCAGCAGCAACCCAAGGCTTGCTGTCCCGTTCTGATCATGCTGGCAATGCCAACCCAAGTCAGCGTGAGCACAGGCTGCTCAGCTTGTGCTGCGCTGCTGCCAGCTCAGCATTTTGCACTGGAGACTTTTAAAAAATTTACACACAGTTTGTTGCAATCAACTCAAGATGACAAGAGGGAAATCAGATTGTATTAAAACCATCCTGAGGGTATCCTGAGGCTGTTCTAGTCTTCCTGAAGCCCAGGGAAGCCCCTAGAGCCCTCGAGCCAGAAGCTGTCAGCTCTCAACTCTACTCTTGTGACCAGCCCCTCCTGTGACAAATGACCTTTCAGTGGTGTGTGCATCCCTGCACCCACCCACTGTCTGTCCATCCCTCCACCCACCCATCCATCCCATCCATCCACCCATCCATCCCTCCATCCATCCATCCATCCATCCATCCATCCATCCATCCTTCCATCCATCCATCCCTCCACCCATCCATCCCATCCATCCATCCATCCATCCATCCATCCATGGCACCCACCCATTCACCCATCCATCCATCCACCCATCCATCCATCCCATCCATCCATCCATCCATCCATCCATCCACCCATCCACCCATCCCATCCATCCACCCACCCATCCATCCACCCATCCACCCATCCATCCATCATCCATCCATCCATCCACCCATCCATCCACCCACCCATCCATCCACCCATCCATCCCTCCATCCATCCCTCCATCCATCCATCCATCCATCCATCCATCCATCCATCCATCCATCCATCCATCCATCCTTCCATCCATCCATCCATCCATCCATCCATCCATGCCATCCATCCCTCCACCCATCCATCCCATCCATCCATCCATCCATCCATCCCATCCATCCATCCATCCATCCATCCATCCATCCATCCATCCATCCATCCATCCATCCATCCCACCCATCCATCCATCCCTCCCTCCACCCTTCCTCGTTGCTGTGCCTCCCCCAGCTCCTCCCCTGGGCTCTCTGCCTGCCAAGCAGCCCTCCACCGTGCCTCTGCTGCCTGCCCTCTGCCAGCTGTGGGTGCCAGCCAGCTGCTGCCCTGGGCCAAAAAAGCGGCAAGTAAATAATCTAACAGCATCCATTAGCCCTGCCTTGGACAGCCCGAGCAGAGGGGCCCACGGGCTCAAGCCCAGGTTTTTAAAGCCATTATGCCGTGACTGTAGGCACGGCTTATTCACAAAAGATGAATGCAGGGCTTGCAATCAAGGGGAAATTAGCATCCCTGCCAGCAGAGAGGGTGAAGATGCGAGCCAGCCAGCACTGCCAACAACCTTGATTCTGTTTTTGGCAAAGCTGACTGGCTTGGCAAACACAATGGTAATGAGATAAACTGAAATACCAGGCAACAGGGCTGCTCTTTGAAGTAACTATCCTCCAGGGCAACAAGGAACAAGACGAGAAGGTTTTTAGAGACATGGTTTGGATGCACAGGGAACATTATTTGCATTCCTGGGTTTGCAAGGCTTAGGTGTGCTGATGCCAAGCAGCCAGAGGAGGGGCAGGACAGCCCGAGGAGAAGGTACAGTAACAAGGCAGGACGGAGAGAAGGGGAGCCCTGCAAGGAGCTTGGCAATGCTGAGGTTAAACCCTTATTCCTCCTGAAAAATCCCTTTTTGGGGTGGCCCCACTCCTCCCAGCGTACTGAGACGCTTTGTTTCAAGCATTTAGCTTTCAAAAATGCAAATCTATGTGAAAGGACTAGAGACAAGACAAAGGATTAAATAATACACTGTCAAATGCCTTCCTCAGTCAGGAAGTACAGGTAAGCAGCGAGTGGGATTTCATCTGGCAGGATCTGCAGTGTCATGGACACAGGAGAAGGAGGAAAAGGCAAGGCAAGGCAAGGGTAACACACGGCACAACACGCTCCCTTGGGCTGTTGATGACTAACCTGGTAAGATGCTGGCTTTTCCCTATAGGGACACTTGAGCCCAGTCTAAATTGGAGGTCTTAAAATTATTTTCCAAGTAACAGGTTGAGATCATAATTTCCCTGTGCACAATGTGCCATGAGGAGCAGGTTTGACTGGGAGAGGCAGGCAGGTGGGATGGGGAGGATGTCCCCAGCCCACATGGAGGGGACAGGCTGGGCAGGGTGCAGGACAAGCCCTGCAGCTCCTGCCTTCCCCTGCGGACAGCAGGGCCTGAGTCGATACCCCTCAAGCACTTAGGAGTTAAAATATTTTTTTAAAGTAATTACAAAGGCTAAACAGGTGAAAGCTCTTTTTCTTTTTTTGCCCACAGTGCTGAGGAGGAGGGAGCCACTTGCCCAATTAGCCCAATCATAGAATCATAGAATGGTTTGACTTGGAAGGGACCTTTTAAAGGTCACCTTGTTGAACCCCCTTCCAATGAGCACGAACATCCTCAACTAGACCAGACTCTTCAGAAGCCAGTCCAGCCTGGCCTTGAATGTTTTCTGGGATTTCTGCTGGACCTTAGAAACCTTTCCTTCTAACAAAGTGAAGAAGCCTAGATGCTTTCTCCAAATCCTTAAAAAACCCCAACATTTTTAAGAAAGATTGTACAGGAACACCTCCAGGGGGCTAGCCTAAGGCTCCTGCCCAGGCTGGATCTCTGCAAATGGTGATTTTGGAAAGAAAAACTCTATTCTATTGAAAGTGCCACGTTTTCCTCTGCACCAAAAATAGTCCCTCTTAGAGCAGAGCCAACCGAGGCGAAAATGTTTATTACATAGGAGAATTATAAGAGAAGAATTATAAGAAGTGCCTGAATCAGAACAAAATGTAAAAGAGGGGAAACAAATGTAAAAAGCTCTATAAAAGTTTTAATGGATCCTTTCAGATGTGGAGTGGCATTTTAATGTGATACTTAAAATTATTTCCCTTTTTTTTTTTTTCTCTTCAGCTTTTAGGCAGACCATTAATCTGAGGGGCTTTTTCTGCCTGCAGAGGAGGAAATGCTTCAAAGCAGGCACCCACCAGATGGTGGCTGGTGGGCAAAGCACAGATGGGGTGGAAAAAGTCAGGGCCCTGGGCTTTGCACCACGGGGAGGACAATCTCCCAAATGCCACACCCCCAGTGAGATTCGAGGGCACCCCATCCCATGGGAGCTTTGCTGCAGGTCTGGTGTGGAGGGACAAAATGGAGCACAAAATGAGAGTGGGAACATCTCCTGCTTCTTACAAATGCACAGAGATACAGCAAGGCAGACCTCACTAGAAGCTTCTTCTTTCCTCATGCCAAGCACCTACTTTTAGGATTTGGCTCCAGCCTATGCATTTCCAACACCTTAAAAGTCTCAAACTCTGTGCTTAAATATCTTTGGCCTATTGGTGACCTTTCCGAATCCCGGGAACAGCCATTTCTTCTTGCTGCTGCAGATGCAGGAAATTCTTAACTAAATCCCAACTGAAAGCCAGAAAAGCAGATAAGCAGGCTAATCCCATCAGACCCCAGGCTCCCTGGGACTGTAGGTCGAGCCCTTGCCCTGCAGCCCAGCTCAGCACTTTGCTTGCCCTTCTCTTGGCTGTGCCACGGGTGCCTCTCCAGGGCTGGGAAGGAAAGCTCCTTTCCAAGGTGGGAAATATTTTGCTGCCCTAAATTGATTTCCTGACATTTGTGGTGCATGAAGCTGGTCTCTGGCTGCTGCTCCCTTCACAGCAGACCTTGCAGAAGTCTGTGGAAAATGCATTCAAAGAAACACACGTGGTTTGTGTGTATTTTTTAGGTTCTGGGTGCATGAACCCTTCCCCTCCTGAAAATCCAAATTCTCACCAGAAATATATTATATTACACAATCAGGAATAGCAACGACTTTTAAAGATATATTTATATTAGTTAATAGGGGCAAATAGTTTCAAATGCAGTAGAGCACTGTATATTCAAAAAGTATCCATTTTGATGCCCTCAGAAATTCTGCTCTGATTTAAAGGAAATCAAAAAGAAAAAGATGGAAGTAATTCAATCTAGGAAAACTGTCGCTTTTGACCGAATTCTGCCTGCTCTCTCAAGAAGAGAGTCTGGAAAACCAGTCCAGGGGGGAAATGAAATCCCAGCCATTCACTCACTAATGAAAGAGCGACAGACTCATTAAGAGCAGAGGCTGTGTGCCCCGTGTGCGGCACTGCTGGGCACAGCAGAGCCCTGCCGGGAGCCCCAGTTCGCTGATGGAGCTGCAATTTGGAGGAGCCGGGCCCGTGCGGGGCTGTCACAATGCAGAGACATCCCCGAGGTTAAACACGGCGAGGGCTGCTGCAGAGGGACGGTCAGGAGGGCGAGGGCAGCTGTGCTCTGCGCTTATCTGCAGTGCTTCTCCACGACTCTCACACACACGGGCCCCCGGCCCCTCCACCACCACGGGCTGGAGGTCTCTGAGCTCCTCTTTTTGCCTTTATTTCATGCCGCCTCTGCTGATGTTTCCTGGGCAGTTCTGCCTGAGCCTGCGAGCAGGCAGCATTAAAATCACAGGCAGCATGAAAAGGGTGAGAAAACAATGAAGTTGGCTGGAAACAACATTAATAAACTAACTCCCCTGGAGGTTAGGTTTGTCCCCTTGCCTTTCAGGCTCTTTCCGAGCCTGCTCACCAAGAAGAGACCTGTGGTCCCTGCAAAGCCCAGCCATGGCTGCGTTTGCCTGTGCTGCAGCTGCTGGAGCCCAGCCCTAACCCCAAGGACAGCCTGGCACGAGATCAGAAGACAAGTGGGCAGCCTTTCAGCTTGGAGCTGTCTGCAGCCCATGGCCCAGAAGCTGACAAGTCTTGTTGCTGGAGGTGGAAGCCTGAAGGTCAAAAAACAATCCCGTGCCTAAAAGTGAAAAAGTAATTTCAGAAGAGGGTGAATGACATTGCGGACGCGCTGCACAGGGAGCGCGGCGGGGCTGGAGTCATGCCTGCAGGACAGCCTGGTGGGATGGCCCTGCTCCCCTCAGGCTGGGAGAAAAATGCTCCTCAGAGGACGAGAATACAATATCTACAGCGCTGTTGTTTCAAAAATGCTATTTTTTTAATGTATTTGCTCTACCAAGTGCCACTTAAAAGACTGGCTACAAGTGATCAATGTCATTTCGCCCTTAGGGAGCTGTATTTCTTCACCCCAACACACGCCACCTGCTGAGGCAGTCACAGCTGCTGTGCCAGAGGCTCCACAAGGAACACAGGGCCCCTCACACCAGGGCACACCAAAGGTCCAGCCCAGCTCCTCTCCCCTGGCTTCAGTCAATGGCAGCAGTAGGCAGTGTCCCCCAGCAGGGCTGCCCTGATGAACACGGGCTGCTGCTGCCTTCCAGCAGCCACCTGCAGCCCCTCTTCCATCAGTGCCAATGGATTAATGCTGAGGAAGGGCTTTGGGGACCTCGGGGTGGACAAAGTGCACTGGGTGGCCCACCCTGCCTTGTGCAGTAACAGCAAGGGGGACCTAATCCCTCTCTCCTTCTCCCTGGTCTTCACAAATGTGTTTGCTTGGTGTTCAAGTTGGCATATATGGATGTTGCCACAGTTAGTACTTGAATAAAGTCACAAGAAAAGCAGAATACTCAGGAACACTAAGCTCAAAACCAGGAGTTCAGCAGCACAAGCTGAAGTACTTCCCACCCTCTCCTATCAAAAATAGACAGAGAATGAAGGAACCTCTTGACCATGTCCTTATCTCACCCTTGTGAGCTCCAGTGACCGGAGGATTGGGGGAGAGTTGTGTGCTCACACAACAGATTATTAAAGGTTGATCTAATGGATGCAGAATGTATTTGCATATCACATATTACACAGCTGCTCTGTGTTACACAGCTTCCACACCTTCAGGTTCACCCACATCACTGGAAACAGCATCACCTCCCTGGGAGTTACTGGAACACCCAAAGACCCCACAAGGGGTAGATATGTCCTCTCACTGGTTTGATCTGCCCTCCCATGTCCACATACCTTCGGTTGCTCTGTGCATGTGACATATAATCGACATATAACGATGACAAAATCTGTCAATCACAGCACAGTGAAGCAGCAAAACCAACAGTGTTACACAGCACTACCCTTCACCAGACTAAGACCTACCCTCCTGTGTGAGGTCCCACCAGAAGAGTCTCAAACATGGATTTTTCCCCATGTCTGTGGCACTTCTTGCAGTCATTCTCTGAAGGGAGTGGCACAAAGGCAGCAGCTCATGAAGAGCAAGTATGTCAGAAGATTTTTTGTGACTGCAACGATGCTCTGGCCATCAGCCTGGGCTTGGTGTCCTGCCCCTAACTGAGCACCGCTTACTGACTGCACCACACTGCTCCCCAGTGCTCCTGGCACAAAGAAAATTATTAATACTGACACTGCAGGGCAAGGATTTGCAAAAGAAGAACACATCACTGCCCCAAATTTTGCCCCTGGCAGAGTTTGGGGACACCAAATAGCCTTTGGTGACACCTAAGACTGATCTGGTCAACCAGAGACATCATGCTGAATTTGGTTAATACTTATAATGAGGAAAGAAAACCCTGAATCTGGAAATAAGTATTTTGAAAAAGGCCTTGACATTTTCTCAAACTTTGTTTTCTTACCTTGAGTTTTTCTAGAAGGGCATACACAATAGATTGTAGACATTTTGTCCCTACCTGGTATTCACTCTTTGTAACTAAGGGAGAGATTTATTTAAGATGCTCTTAAAATTAGCTGCTGAAAAGCCTCTGCAGACAACCATCATCTTCCACAAAGAAAGCATCAAGGGACACCAGGTAGCACTTCTAGACCCTGCTGATGGTGAAACTTCTCCTCCCACTGCTTTTGGAAATTCCCACGTGCCTTAATGCACCTGGAAAGACTGCTGAAAAGTGTTGTTTGCCCTTTAAAAGCAAAAACCTTTCAACCCTAAAAAATAATTACATGGATTTCACATGAAGTGACACCGGTAATATGCTGTTAAATAGAGATGTGCAAGGCAACAGACAAAAATGTCAAGATCAGAAATGGACTAATCCTAAAAAGCCAGTCTTACAGGAGAGACAGAGGAAAGAGGGGGAAAGGGAAAAATGGTCTGAATAATATTGGAGACTAAGCACTGGAAGGCGCGAGAATAACCTTTTCCTAATTAATTACTAGTTGCAAGGCAAAGTAAATCAGCCAGTTGAGAGCGAGATGGGGATTTCAGCCCTGAAATACTTTGGCTGTCCTTTAAAAGCAGCGGCAGAGGAGGGGAAGTGGCCGCTGTCAGGGCAGGGGCTGAGATGGAGCCGGGGCAGCCCCTGGGGCCGGGCACGACTGGAAGGACAGGCCGAGGGACAGCAGAGAAGGGGCATTACAGGGTGTGAGCCCAGGAGGGAGAGATCAGAAAACGCGTCCTGAGCGGGGATATGCGAAAGGCAACCCAATTCTTGCTAGAGGAAAATTATCCAGGAAGCTGGACTTCAAAAGACTTCTTTAACCTCCCACCAACCTTCTAGTTCATATGCTCCTACCATCAGATCTTACTTCTTTAAATATTGCTATATTTAGTAACGGGAGAAGATGTAAAAATATTGGCTGAAGGTATAAAGTGTAGAAAAATTGTTTATTTTTTTTTTAAGTTGGTTTTTTTGGTCTGGTTTTTTTAAAGTCTGGATCTGCAGTTCTCAAATCATTCAACGACTCACTGCAAACCTCCTGCATCATCCCTATGGCACATACCTTGAGTGCAACTTGGCCAGAAGCAGGGGGGAATTTTTTGCCTTTTTTTTTTTTTCTCCTCATTTTTATTTTTAACCCACTTCATTTTTATTAACACCTACACTCTCTCATCTCAAGATGGAGAGCTCTCATGGACACTGGGCTCTCACAAATGCAGATCTGGCAAATGACGTCGGGAGGATTCAGGTGGAGAGTGACACTCTGTTCTGTCTGCCTGGCCCTCTCAAAGCTCATTAGAGCAGCAGAAGGTGCAGACCTGCTGTCTGGCACAATAATGTTGAATCTGGGAAAATACACAGCTTTAAAGAATGCTGCTTGCTTCCTTGAATTAAGCCCTATCACACTACACAAAGCTGTCCACTGATGTGATGATAAACGGGGAAAATATTTATCAGCATTAAAAAGAAAAGAGGGACAGAGAGGATGGAAAGAATACTTGTTTTAATGGAGAATTTAGCCTGTCTTTTTTCCCCCTTGCACCTCCCATTCAGCTGGGTGTTGTCCAAGAGGACAAGATATTTTTATGAGTCCCTTAAATAGTATTATCCAACTCAAGTTAGCTAAAGAAGCCAGGATTTCCATTCATATTAGTCCTTGGATTTACATGTAGCTCATTTAGAACAGCCAGCTTTTTTCTATCTGTGCATCAAGGTTAAAAGCATCCTGCTTTGCCTTAACTCAGCGTGGTATCCTCAGATGCCTGGAAATCACTGAGAAACCAACCAACCAACCAACCAACCAACCCACTGCAGCACTGTACACTGCAGAATAGTTGCTATGATGTCTAGTGCTAAGAAACAGAGTTATTAGTGAAGCTCTGAGGCTGGGCAAATATGTTTAGCAGTGAGGAACTAGGCTTGTTTTGTTCTTCCGTACTTTTTAGGACAAACTTTACTAAAGCAAAATGCCAATGGAAAAAAAAAATGTTTCTTTTTGAGGGCCCATAGGTTTTCTGAAAGGTAGTTTATCTAAGGAAAAAAACCACCTCAAAAGTAAAAACATGCTGCTTCTATTTCCCTTGCTATGGCCTTCCGTGCTCCCATTCAGTATTGGATTTGTGGCTACTGCTCCTGGCAAGCAATGAAGAATCTGGAAAGGGAGATTCTGTGGAGAAAGCGTGCTAGGGGAAAAAGCCCTTCCCAAATGAAGATTGATTTTTCTCAACCCTTCTGTCTGCAATCTGCAATGCTGTCAGAAGATTCAGAGGGAAAAATACTTTGGTGCTTGTTTTGGGTTGGGTTTGTTTTTTTTTTTTTTTTTTTTTTTTTTGTTTTTTTTTTTTTTTTTTTTTTTTTTTTTAGGGATGAGATCCCTTTACAATAGGTCTGCATTAACAAAACCCAAAATCCTACACTGAGGAAATCTCTCAGGTATATGAGAGCCCCGTGTACTCCTCCTGTGCCCTAAACCCTCGAGCTCTCCCTGTCCTCCTTTCCTAAGTGACGGAGAGTAGAAGAGATGAATCTCCTCTCACAGGAGAAGCTGTGGGACCTGGGGCCCTGCCTGCAGCTGGCACTGTGCAGACAGGGACAGGTACAGCTGCCACGGGTTTACATGTCACTTAGGCAAATTTTTAGTGAAATGATTCAAGCAGCACCATGTGAGTGTGAGATCAGGGTGAGAGCCAGTTGAAAAGCAACAGCCCAGCAGCTGCTTGGTGTGGAGGACTAATTATGGGACAGAGTCCTACACATCTGGGTCATGGCTTCACATCCATCTCAGCTGCAAACTAGCGACAAGGTCATTACTCTTTGATGGCTCCTTGGTGGCAGACAGGAAACGCTCTGCAGGTCCAGACCAGTTTGTAGGGCATGGGCTGCTCCTCAGGGTACCCCGCATGGCAGGGACTAATTGATCTTTGTGTTGGCAGCCTAAACAGAGATCTCAGGGCTGATTTGCTGCACAGCAAGAGGCCAGCCTGGAAGATGGGCTACCCTACCAGCTTCCCTGTCACCCAGAGAACAGAGCGCTCTTCCACGAGCTTGCTTGAACACAATCGACACTGCGAGACAAAATGGACTTTGGCAAAGGATCAAGAGCAGCAGAGTGCACCCAGTGCAACCCCTCCACCATCCTTTCCCACAGCAGGAGTAACCTTTATGTGGCTGCAACCCTGAATCATCTGAGAGATCTCCAGGAAGCCTGGCAAGACAGCCTGGAGCCTGTGGACAGAGTCAGGCTTTAGCAGTTAAGGATCCATGAGCTAAAATAAAACCGGGATATACATACACCTGTTTGAGGGCTGCAGCAGCCTCTTGGTGCAGGCAATGGGAGATTCTCTGGGATGGCAGAGGAGGAGGTTCACAGCTCTGGGGTGGGCTACAGGCTGCAGGGCACCAGCAAGCAGTGATGTGAAACCCTGAGCAGCACCAGGGGTTCAGCCGTGCAGCCAGCACATGTAAATAACTCCTGGTGAACTGTGCTCGGGTTAAAAACCAAGTTCAGCCCGCTCATGGCTGTGATTTGAAGGCGGGTTCACAGCCTGTAACCCAGAGCACGGCAGCACGCAGGAGAGCAAGGCTGAAACCTCAGTGCTTGCTGCATAAACAAACTAATTTGCAGCCTGACATTTTAGCCGTGTCCTATGTAGATTACTTTCTGCTTATTCAATACTTCTGAATAAAAATGCTAAATGCCTGTGAAGTAATAAATAAGCTATTAATACTGTGCGCCATGGATGCTCAGTACCTGATTTAACCTTCTTTTTCTTCTTCTAACCTCAACAGGGGCTCTGAAATATATGCAATTTTTTTATAACTAAGTTAATAAGTGTTTTGAATCACTGAAAATAATTACTATCAAGAACAGACAGCAGCAGTCATAGGGCAATATAAAAGCCAGCAAGGGGAGAGTGCAGGTGAGAGAGAGGGAGAGCAAGAGAGAAGACATTGTCAAATACCCCAGATTCTTCCAGCCTAGATTTCTGATTTTCAGATATAAGAATAAACTGTTCTCAAAATGTCCCTCTGTGAAGAGGAAGCAACTCTGGAGGCCCAGGATGCACCCCACCTTTGGAGGCTCTCTCACCTTTCTCTCCCAGGAGGCTGAGGTGGCTTCCCCCTGGAGCCCTGTCAGGTCACACCGATGCAGTTTGCATGACAAACTGGCTGGGCAACATTTACATCCAACGCTGGGGTTTAATAATTTGATTTCAGTTCCTCATTTGACCAGTTCACACAATTTTCCATATTTTTGGGGAGCTGCTTTTTCTTCTTTCACCACCTTAACTCAGGCATGCTATTGGTGATGTCTGTAAAGGGATAAATTAAAACCCCAAGTGCTGTGGCGGTCAGAGGCTGTCACAGAGGCCAGCTGGTCTGTGACAGACCCTGTTTGACTGGGAAAAACCCTTTTGTCACACTGTTGTCATGCCCAGCCCCGTGAACCTGGCCCTGCCCAGGTACTCAGCAATGAGCTGTGGGATGTGCACCCGGAGCCTGCTGCTCTTTCATCCTTTTCATGCCATCACGTCCCATCAGCGCTGCTCAGCACAAACAGTAACTCAGGTTGACATCATTCCTACCAGGGATGGGAGCTATTGAATTATCTAAGGACAAACCTAAATACTAGCTTTTAAAGGATAACTGATCTACTAAAAGCAAGTATTGTTTTGGACATGCCATGTCATATTTATCACGCTTGGCTTTGCATTGCACTGTTATCTTCTGCCGTGTCATCAGAACAGCATGAAGTCGCATGGCACAACATGACAGATGCCTCAGCAATGAAGGAAAGACACTCTCTAGATTCCAAGTCCATTATAGCTCATCCCAAATAAAAGATTCAAAGGATTTGAATGATGGTGAGTCTGCAGGCCAAAAGTGACTCAAGTCTCCTCAATTATCTGCAGAAAACAGATCTCAATTCACCTGCTTTTCACATAATTAATGCCCTACTTGCTTCCATTAAATGTTTTTTCATTATCAGCCTACTCCAAAAAACCTGATTACAAAGTAGGAAAATCTCTGCTTTCAGCTCTGTAGCAACAATAAAAATTCTGGGTAAAGGCACAATTCCTTTTAAGTACAATACTCATCATAATCCCTTATTTACTGCCAGAAAATCTCCCCCTCTGTTATGAAGAGGCATCACCTCAAGTAATCTCCACAACAACACAAGAACACTCTGTCAGTCTTCACAGGAGCAGCCCATTCTTGTCCTTTCCAAGAGGGTTGATTTCTTAACTCGAGAAATTTCAGAAGACAATAAATCATTGAGAACGTACTGTAATAAAAAGTATCCTAGAAGAAAGCATCCATGTGTATTCCGCCTCAAGTTATTAAAATCTTTCTAATTTTTACTCACTTTTATTGAAGAGGGAAATAAAAAGCAGACAGGTTATCCTGCCTTTCACTGAAAACTACATCCCCCTTTTCCAGAAATATCCAAAAGCAAAAGAGAAAATTAGCTGTGTTTCCATATATAGCTTCTGATCCGAAACTGGGGAAAGCAAACAGCATTTTCTTCCAAAGAACACAGCACTTTCGAAGGGAGTTAAAACATTGGTGAGGCGCTTCAATCACACTTCCTAAAGGCCCACCCTCCATTTGGAAAGGGGTTTTACCAGGAACAACAAAACACCTTCCCTGAGGCTCCCTGGTCCCTGTGACCTTGCGGATGCTCACAGCCACCACAAAGGCTTGGCTGCGGGAGCAGGTGTCGAGGACGAAGCCAGTTCTCTGCTCCAAAGGCAGAGCTTGTTCCCTGTAGGTAATCCTGGCCCAACCTGCAGATCCTGCCATTTTTCACGTCCTTTTAATATCACCTGTGTCTGATTTTTTAACGGAGCTGCTCCTCCTGCTCCGTGGCCCACATACCCGCCAGAGGAATACAATGCACTGGCAGGTCCGGGCTGACCGGCCATATGCTGTTCAATTTGTAACTGCTGGTGTCCTGACCTCGCTTTTGTCCGAGCTGCAGAAAAGTCCAACTGAGCAGCTGAAATATTCTCTTTCATCTGAAGCTAAGGAAACTATTTTTCCCCCCTTCACGAAACTTAATTTGCTTTTCAAAGGGGAAAAACAATATTTTTTTAAAAAAATGTAGTTTATTATTGTGCTCCTCGAATGTCTGAGGAAATACACAGAAAATGCCTGGCACATATGGCATTTTTATGTGGCTTATTTTTTTTCCCTTGTCTGCAAGCCTGCACAGAATCATTACTATTTGGCACACAGCAAAAGGAAGTCTCATGTGCACAACATGATTTAGTCTGGCCGATAAAGTGGAAGTGGATTTCTTCATTGCATATTAAGTTCTGCTGGATACCATTTGCACAAGAGAGTAAAATGGCAGTTTCATGTTCTTCTATGCTGATACATTTCCTGTCAGGCAGCCACATCTCTCTCTTTCCCCAAATATTAAAATTTCTCCTAGCAGCATCTCTCCAAATTCCCCATTCTCACGAATGGGCTCTCCAAACACCATGACCCTTGTGAGCACAGAGGTGCCAGCTGGGAGCCAGGCACTGGGGTTCCCTCCTGTGAGGAGCGGGCTGGGTGGCCATGAGCAAACAGAGCCCTTGCAGGGAGGGTCCTGCTCCCCTACACACCCCAGGGACGGAGCTGCAGGAGGGATGGTGTCTTCCTGGAGCCTCTTCCAGCCACTGCTTCGCCCACAGGGTCTCACTGCTTCCCAAAGGCTCACGCTGCCAGTGCACTGGGGATGCTGCTGCACCCTCCTTCTACAGTCCCCATTCCACCAGCATGCCTCTCTCCCAGAAGAAGCCCCAGGGCCCACCTGCCACCCTTGTGGGTGGTGGGTTTCCCCTCGCTCCCCTCATGCTAAATATTCCATGGACCTGCCCAGCCATGTGCAGCCTCCCAGGCTGAATCTCTTGCCTCAAGAGCTGTGGAGCAGTAAGAGGTTTTTCCCTCCCCAGCTCAAGCGCTTGCTGCTCTACACAAAACACTGCATCACGTCTGAGACACTGATACCTTCCCAAAATGTAAGGGCTAGTAACTACTGCTAGAGGAGAGCTGGCCCACGATGCACTGCAGTTACTGGCATCCATCAGCAGGCTTAGGGAGCTGGACTGGTCCACACTGGCTGCTCAGTGCCAAAGACAATGCAGGAAATCAGTCTCTGCTTCTCTAACCCGTTAGGTTTCTTCTCTAATGCTTTCAGAGCACAACCAACAGGGTATTTCCAGTGAGACTGACTCATAACAGACTTACTACTTTTTTTAAAAAAAACATCAAAAGGCAACATTAGGGGTTCATGGGCTAATTTCTCTGGGCTGTGTCAATGGAAGAAGCAACCTGTGCTGAGAGGGGAAATGCCTTCCACTGGAGTAAGTCCCATCAGCATTGTAAGTCAAGCTGCCTAATAACATAAACCTCACTCAGTCCTCAAACACGTTTATCAAACCAGCCAGTCCAGCCTCCGTTTCCCCAGAAGCTTCTGACCAGTGTCACACAACCCTGGCTGAGCGGTGGAGGTGCCAAGGGCATGACAAGTGTCACTATGACAGATGGAGCAGGCTGACAGGAGGGAAACGGCACTGTGGCCCAGCCCTCAGAGAAGCCCTTCAGCAGCAGGCAACCAGATTTCATGTCCTCAGCCCTTTCTGGGTGCAGACACTGCTGGCTCTGGTGCGTGAGATGCAGCATCACTTCTTCCCAACCCATGTCCCATCCATATCCCCTCTTCTCCCCTGTCCAAGAGAAGCAGATATCAGCCCCTCAAGGCACCAACCCTTCCATGCTGGGCTCTCCTCCCACACCTCCCACAGCTCTTCCCATCAGCCAGCCCTTCCCCTTAGCTGTCTGATGGCCTCACACCATCTCTTAAAAGCCACTGGTAGCTTGGACATGAAATTCAATAAGATGACAATGACCTGTATGGTCCCTGCCGTTCTTCATTCCCCTATTAATTCCCTTCTCCATCCTTTCCTGTCATTTTGTTTTACCTATTACTCCATGCCTAATAAATTATCAGTAATGCTCCAGCATCAAACATTTATTATCCTGAGCACCACGTGAGTAATGAGTGAGTTAACCTCCAATTTTTGTCCGTATAATTCACGCATATCGATTTTACATGAAAAGAACCCTTGACTTACATCGGATGACCCTGATAAATTTAATCTCTTTAATGCTTCTTCTTTCTAAATAAATGTAAAATGTTTTCCTCTAGAAAGTTTCTCACCAGTAAAATCTGTATTGAAACTTGGCAAAAAAAAACCTGCTCCACCACTCTGCCAAATTAATCGATAAAATTAAATACCCCAAACCTGCATAAAAATCCTCCAGTTCCTCCAAGCACTGGCAGCCCAGCAGCCTGACAGTGCTTTTACAAAAGTGACAGGTAATCAGAGCTGACAGCTGGTGTCAAAACCCACAGCTAGAATTTAGCAGCAGAATGGGACAGGTACCAGTTTGGGGCCATCTTTTCTCCTGTTCTCACCATCCCTCCTTTCCTCACAGCGTTGCCTCAGGGCTGATGGCCCAAGCAGCAATTCTGGGCAGGAAGCATAGGGACAAGACATTTCCCAAGCCATGGGGACCCTGAGGAATGCTCTGCCATGGGTGTCCATGGCCCTTGTAGCGCTGCTGTCCCTGGCTTGGCATTGCTGGGTCAGAGGATTCACCAGGAAAAAAAACTTGGTGTTTTGTGCTGGTTCCCGTGGGGTGTCACAACTTTTCCGTAGGATGCACACATGGCTGGGAGTTTTATACACTCAAAAACTTGCAGAGCCTTTGCAGAAGGCTCACAGCAGGAGTCAGGAGAGTGTTTCTTTAGATTCCATAGACAGGGCAGCTCTCTCCTCCATCATCCATCTGTGCCAGGTGCAGCAGAAGGTTGAAGCAGAAAGGCTGGAGGAGACAGGCTCCAGAGACGGGCTGGGAAGCCAGCTTGGCCAGCAGCTGGGACCACAGCCAGGCCAGGACTTTGCCACAGCCCAGCAAACTGAAGGAAAAAAATTAATTTGGAAAATTAAAAAGATATTTTGCCACAGGAAAGATACGTAGCTGGGCAAGGACACAGGCTGCTCCCTGCCAGAGCAAGGTAAGTTACGGCTCTCTGCAAAAATTCCTCCTCTTTGCCTCAGCTCCAGCCAAAATGAAGGGAGGGAGAGAGGAAGTGAGATGGGCAGGATCCTGTGCTGAGAGGGGCTGGCACCAGCAGCCCTCTGGAGACACAAACACGTCCTTCCCAGGGAAGGGCGGATCAGGTAGTGCTGCCAGGGAGAGCTCGTGGAAACAGAAGGGGTTTGTTTAGGTCGTGCCTTTAAAATATGTCCACTCCCCTCTCAGCCTGCATATTTTACAGTCTCAGCATAGTTTCCCCTGTGGACAGCTCTGGCAGACTCGATTTTTTTCCCGAAGTGAACTCACTCACAAATGCATTTTTCAAGCTCCCACAACTTGAAGAATAGAAGTTGCAGCCTGAGGGAAAAAAAAAAGGCAAGGACTAAAAAAAGGTAACATTGCAGAACATTCAGGGGCTCAAGCGCAGAGTATTTGAGATGGGTATCACATTTGCATAGTTCTTCAGTCATTAGTTTTTATCCTTTTTCATGGTGATTTTTTTTTTCTGTGTACAAAGGAAAGGACAGGTATCATGGTAATTTGGACCCCAAAGAGATGTTTTTAATCTCCAGGATGTAGGGAAATCATGAAGTATATATTTCAGCTACCCTAGTATTAGAAATCAGTATACCCAAGCACTGGAAAAATCCGTGTTGCAGCAAGAAGTCCTGTTTCCAAGCAAATGTAAAGGAGAGAAGACAGATAGTGACTGTTTGAGAACATCAGTACAGGATGAACCACCCAAGTCCACGGAATTTTGCAACATTTTCCCTGGTGATAACAGCTTTGTGTCCATCCTGGGAACAGGTATTCTAAATAAACAGCTTGGTATTTCTTCATGCCAAATAGCTCCTTTTGGTGCTTGAGAAGACAGTACGCCCAGTTTATTGCTATTCCCCCAAAACAGCCACACTGAACCTTATGATTCTTTCTTACTAAAGAAACACTGGAGAATCCAGGCAGGACAACCAGAGTGCCCAGCTAATCTGTACATCCCAAGCAGAGAATCCAAGCTCCTGGCACTCCTTCCACCCAGTAAAGCATCCCATGCAACACAACACTTGCTTGTTTCAGAATTTTTACTAACAAACCCAAAAATGGAATGGAATGAGATAGAATGGAATGGAATGGAATGGAATGGAATGGAATGGAATAGAATAGAATAGAATAGAATAGAATAGGTCATCACCTAAATTATTTTTCAAAGTCCTGCAATAATAACCATGCGAAGATAAAAATACTTACATTGTTATTTTAAAAAACCACCAAACCCGGTCTGGTGTTGTACGGGGTGGAAGGAATTATGGGAGACTTGATTCACCACAAGTAAATGTTTTATAAGTTTGTTAATTATTACGAAAATTACTAAAAATTACCATCAGGATGCTGATACAAGAACAAATATGCCAATACAATTTTTGTATGCTGTCAGAGCACATTAATATGTGAATAATGTAATAATTGATGCACTTATTAAAGAAGTAATTTACTTCTTTAAAAGCACGTCGATATACGATTACTGTAATAATTGTGATATCGATTACAGCAATAATTTAAACACCTTCAATTACTCTTATTAGTTTAAGGCCTTCAGAGTACAGGACAGGCTGGAAGTCCAGCCTAGAGCCGCGATGTCTCTCCGGCCCGTCCCCAGCAGCCCGCTCCTGCAGCCCGCATTCCGCGGTATCTCCTGCCATCTACCGATGCCGGCGGGGCGGCAGCGCTGGCGGGCAGCGCTCCCGGCGGCTCCGAGCGGGACGCGGGGCGGTCACAGCCCGCTGCCCGGGGCGGGCCGGGGCCGGGCCCTGCCCCAAACCTCCCCGGGGCAGGGCGAAGGCGCAGCCCTTAACAGCGGCGGCGGCGGGGCCGTGCCGTCCCGGGGCGGCCATGGGCGAGGCGGCGGCAGGCGGCGCGGTGCCCCCGCTGCCGGCCGCGGAGCCGGCGGGCGGGCAGGTGAACGCGCTGACCGTGCTGGCGCTGCTGGAGAAGCTGGTCTCCATGCTGGAGGCGGTGGAAGGCCACCAGCGGCAGATGGAGCAGAGGCAGCGGGGCCTGGAAGGGGCGGTGCGGGGCATCCAGGGGGACCTGGTGAAGCTGTGCCGCAGCCACGGCGCCACGGGCGAGGCGGTGGAGAAGCTGCTGGAGAAGTCGCGGAAGGTGTGCGCGCACACCCGCGCCGTGCGGGAGCGCCTGGACAGGCAGTGCGACCAGGTGCGGCGCCTGGAGCAGCACCACGCCCAGCTGCTCCGCCGGGACCGCTTCAAGGTGCTCATCTTCCAGGTGAGAGCCCCGCTCCCCGCCCGGAGAACCGCCCGCTGCCGCCCGCCGGCTGCCAAACTCCGCAAACTCGGAAGCCAGAGCTGTCCTCCTGCTAACTTGGCAGATGTGGGAGGAAAACCTTTCCACCTTAGCAGACGTGGGGAGGGAGTAGTCTTTTGCTGAGTCTTAAACTAGGGGAAGGGCCCTCTTTCATTGTTAGCAAGTGCAGGTGGAATGCCCACTTTTCATGGATGTAAGGAAAGCATGTTTTCCTAACTCTTAGGAAATCTGGGAAAAGCTTTCTTTTTTACTCTTGCAAACGTGAGGGGAAAGCCCTTCTTTTCCTTGTTTCTTTTTTTTTTTTTTTTTTTCCCCCCTTCCTAACTTTTAGCAAACTTTAGGAAAGTGCCCTCTTCAGCTCCTGCAGTCTTGGAGATACTGTTGTCTTTTACTAACTCCTAGCGAACGTGAGGAAAGTGACCTTGCTTTGCTAACTCTTAGCACGCATGAGAAAACTGCCGTCGTTTACTCTGAAAATGAAGGGAAAGCCGTATTTTACTAACTCCAAGCATATGTGGGGAGAGGTTTGTTTTATTGTGTGCTTTGGGCTTTAAGTAAACTTGAAGGGCAGTTACGTTTTTCCAAACTCTTGGCAAACTTGAGGAAAGAGCCCGTTTTGCAGACTTGCAGTAGAAGTACCCCTAAAAACTGCCACAGCATCTGCCCTGAGAAGCAGGAGAGGGGCAGGGCTGCATCTCCCTGTCTCCTCGTGCCCTGCTTCACTCTGCAGGACTGATCTGGCCCATTCAGGGATGGGCTAAAAATTCAGCTTAAAAACTCAGCTTCCTGGGAGTCCATCCAGTGATAGCAGCAGTTTGCATATTTTCCCCTTTTTAAGCAATGGTCTGGATAGAGCACGCCGCGAGCTTTAACTAAACACAGGACGTGACTTACACATATTTAAAAAAAAATATAGACAGGCCTCCACAAATCACTGAGGGAGGGCAGGAGAGCAAATGCTGGGCTGGGGTAGTCACAGCTCGGGCACTTCACGCTGAACTTGTCAGCGGGGCGTTACCTCTGCCAGCCACTAACTCTGCTCCTTGGGTTGTTGGGGTTTTTTTCCTAAACAATCCCAAAATAAGAGAGCAGTGCTTGATTGTGAAAAGCTGGCAGGGCTGGTTAGTGCACAGGCAATTCCCCCAGAAAGGAAGCCCCCACCTCCCTGCGTATTGTTCTCCCAAATTACAGTCCAGGCTTGTCAGGCCAGAAGAGGAGGAGCTGCAGCCTGTTTCCACCCCAGAAGGAATGTGGAAATTATTCCAGAGACTGGGTAAATTAAAAGACACATGTTCTCTGCAGTTCTGCAAGTAATTTCGGATCCATTACTGTATGTCAAAACACTGCCATCTCCCAGGCCCCATTAGCTGGTGACTGGCTCCCGCCTCCAGGTTCAGACCTAGACCATGTCCTGTGTGGTGGGTGCATCAGCAACGCCTGGGGGAAGGTAATTTTTAACATTTCTCATAACTCTGAACCTCAGAATTAAGGCCTCACTGTTGCAAGGAGTGTCTTCTGCCAGAGAACTCAATATTTACTGTTTTAAGATGACATAATGCAGAGAGGAAAGACAAACAGAGCTCTGTGTGTGCAGGACAGTTGATGCTACCTTGGGTGGGGAACTTCCACTGGCAACAATTTGCAGGGACTGAGTGAAAGCAACAGTAAAAATTACCAAGAAGGCTACCAGGGGTAAAGCAGTGTCCTGCTGACACTAAAATGTGTTCGTAAGTTCTGTTTAAATCTCTGAACCTTTCCTTAATACTGCACAAACCTAAGGCAAGCAACACAGGCCCATGTCCCAGTACAACAGATACAGAAAATCCACTGCCTGTCTCTGGGCTGGTGCCTTTGGACAGCAGGTCTGTTCTCCACGGCTTTTATAGGGATTTAGGTGACTGTTCCCATCTCTCACCAGAAAATACGTCACTACATGCAGGAGGATGAACATAACCAATCCCAAACCACTGCAAGCCAAGAACACAAGACTTAAAAAAGAAACGCTGCCGTTAAATCTACTTTAAAAACTCCAAACAGCTATGAGCTGGGAATTGCTGCTGGCAGTGGCCTTCAGTGAAATGGCAGCGTGACTGTCTGGAAGCCTGGGTGGTCAGCATCCAGGGCTTTCTCCAGTGGAGTCTGGGAGGAGCTGGGATTTTCTGCTGAGAACAGAGGGGTGCCCAGGCTGTACCTGCATGCCCACTGCCCTGCAATCTCCCTGCCAGGATCTCCTTTCAGGCTGGAGAAAGGACACTCTGGTAGTCAGCAGGGCCACTGCCTTGCTAGGATAATTGTACAGGGGAAAAAACCAGCAAGCTGGTGGGGTTGCTGTCCTGCCTTGCTCAGGAATCCATGGAAAAACAATTGCAGGAAGGAGAAGTCACAGTAATGAAGCTGTATTGACGCCAGATTTCTGTGGAAACAAAGGAGAATCTGGATGTATGAGACTCCTCTTCAGCTGGGGGATCCTCCTTTTCCACTGATAAAAACAATGCCAAACTTCACAGAGCATGTTTCTCATTAGAACCAGCTTCTCCAGCTTTGGGAGACAGCTCAGTATGAAAATATTAATTCATATTTGGCATTCAGTTCTGCATTCACCATATACCCTAAACTCCCTAATACTTGGTGAGAGCACTGAGCATAGCCAAAACAGCTCCAGCTCTGCATTTTATGAAGTTGTGCTGCCACACACCAGCATCAGCTTTCCCTCTGCATATGCACTGAGAATGAACTGTGTTTAGAAAAGTTCACCTATTTACATATTTTCCATTAAAATGCTCTTAGTTTTCTCTCCCTAGAATGTCTGCATATATTTCTTTAATTGGTGGCATATTTTAAGGGAGCGCCATTCCAAGAATTTGAGGATGCAAAAGTTATTATAAATGACACAGCAATTCAGCAAAACACTGAAGTGACTGTTTTAAAAATCCTTGTTAAGCTTTGGCATTGTTCCCTTCTATTTTGTTCTCGCCACATGACCAGCTTTTTGGTTCTAGTTTGGTGGGGGTTTTGTTTGCTTTTTTAGCTGCAAAAGCAAAATGGAAGATAAAAAAGGCTCATGTTTAATTTTTTTCAATTAAATGTCATGTTTACTGGCTAAATGTCATGGAAATAGGACAGCTAAAATAAGTCAAAACTGCAGCTTGGGGTCAAGCATGCTAATATTCAAGTCCTTTTCCGATGCTGCTGTTGGTAAATCCTTCATCCTAAAATGAAGCAAGAGGGGGGCACAAAAAATTATCCATTTTGTTATATCTTCTTGTATGGATTACTGCGGGAATCTTTTGCAAAAGCAACTTGAAACTCAAAAATGAATAAGTGAGGGAACCAGAAGGATTACAGGCTGAAAATGCTGCATGTCCCACTGGAGCCTTGCAGGAAGAACACTCTCCTATTGATTCTGACAGAAACACCTCCCGTGGCTGTGTGGACTTGGCCCAGCTGCGCTGTGGGAGGGCAGGGGACAGTGCAGCCACTGCCCCAGCCTGCACAGGACCTGCCAATGGGCGGGTGGCATTCCCTGCTGCCTGCCCTCCCTGCCCACCCTGACATCCAGGTCTGAAGAGCCGTGTTTGTCCAAAGGAAAGCAGGTGGAGCTGGAGCTGGTTTCAGGAGGATTTGTCATATTTTGACCTATTTTGCATAGCAAAACAAGTTTTAGATCATTTGGGCATGTAACAGCGACATACAGAAGAGCCTGGACTGGGGAAATGCCATCTCTCCTTCTTGAAGGTCATGGCCTCATACAGCAAATGTAACAAAAAATCCCAAACCAAAGCAGATTGATTTTCCTCATGCAGCAGCATCAGAGAATCAGCACTTCTTGAGTAAATTAACTACCTGTTCACTCGGGCCGCCCAGTTTTGTAGTACACTGCTATGGATCTTTCTCCTTTTTGTAGAGGATAGGGATGAAATTATGACCTGCAGGAAGTTACCAAGGATAACTGATCAAAGCCACAGTGATTTTAACTATGCAAGTATTACTAGTGTTAGCAAGAGTTGTTTTATGCACAGAACTTCCACTATTCCATTCATCTCCTACATGGAAAAATAAAATTCAGAGGAGCTAGCTACCTACAGTCAAGCCCATCTGAGAAAAAAAAAATAAAATGCAAAGGGCTGTTTTTGAACTCAGATGTGGAAAATACAAAGATGTATTGCTTTCTTAGAATTTTAGATTAGATCAAGAAGAAAAGATCAAAGTTCTACTTCCTTTGGCATGGAAAATAGTTATGCAGTTTGTAACAGCTGGCATTTTTCAGTGTATTGTTCTAGTCTTCCTAAATGAAATAGCAGACTGCTTAAAAAATGTATCAAAACAAAATATAGCTGTCACATAAACTTGTAAGACCAAAAAGTTATCAATAGCCCACTTACAACGTGTTATCTGTAACCATGTTTGAAATAGAAATGTCTGTTCCACCACAGAGCACTCCTGCTGTACCACCCTTGTGTTTTCAAAGCATTTTACTTCATTTATTTTCATTTGCATTTTAATAGTTCCTGTAATCCTAAGGTCTTGCGGAAGCATGACATAGAGAAGCGCGTCCTTCCCGTTTTATAAGCTCACAAATAGATGCCCTGATGTTTTCCAGAGCCATGCAGGAACTTAGACAGAGGGGTGATCACTTGAATTCCAGTACTGCCTGATAGCCAGAGACCACCTAAGATCTGCTTTTAATTGAATCATTAGCTCAGTATATTTTTGTTTGCATTTTTTTCCCCATTTGTAAAGATGGGTAGTTTGACAGTCTCTACTCAGAAATTTGATAAAAATTGTAATCATATCTGTGTTCATCTTCTAGAGACTGCATGCAGTACTTCAGTTTAACATGAATACTGTAGACAGAGCTAAACTGACCTTGAGAAGGACCTTTCAGACCCATCTCTGGCTCAGACTGCGCTGTGATTAAACTCATATGACACCACTTTCCTAGATAAAATACTTAAAAAGTAGCAACCCACCTCTCTACTCATTAAAATCAGAGTTTTCTACACCATTCAGGCACTTACACCTGAATGTTCAGATGTCTAAGATTGTGCATGATTACCTAGGTTTGGAAAGAATGCACTAGACATGAAAATTATGTTTTATACTGAGTTCTCATGCTCTGGGGAATAATTCAACACTGCACCCACTCATGTAATCCGCATTTCATTAACTGCAGTGGAGAGAAAATATAAATATTTGTGCAGCAGTTAACAGCTGGTTTCACTTAAAGCTGGTGCAGGTTTCCTTTGTTTTGTTATCTTGGTCACTGTTGCTGATAGCTGCAACAACATAATAGGTGTCAGGAGAAGAGTGTGGGCTCCATGAGATGTTCCCCTGCAGGCACAGGGCTTGTCAAGAAAGTTGTGTGCCAGTGTATCTGACTGAGGCCACGGGCCCAGAAAGCAGTGCAGGAATAAAGCATATACAAACTGCCCAACCAGCATCCATTTCTTCTATACTTCTCATTTTTAATATCCACGAGGGATATTACCCAGCATACTTGAATCACTGTGTGTGCATATATATGTATATGGTATAAAATTATTCTGCCCATCTACATTGCATATTTCTGAGTTCCAGAAGGGCTACTAAGTAGCCCTAGTAGTAGCCCAAAGCAGTCCTAGTTTTTTTAATAGAATCACAGAATAATAGAAACAATTACGTTGGAAATGAGATCATTGAGTCCAACCTGTGACCCAACACCAGACCATTGTCAACCAGACCATGGCACCAAGTGTCACATCCAGTCTTCTCTTAAACATCTCCAGGGACAGTAAATCCACCACCATCTTGGGCAGCACATCCCAGTGTCTAATCACTCTTTCTGTGAAGAAATTCTTCCTAATGTCCAACCTAACCCTCCCTGAGGCACAGTTTAAGTGTCCTCTTGTCCTATCACTGGTTGCCTGGCAGAAGAGCCTGACCTCACCTGGCCACAACCTCCTTTCAGGGAGTTGTAGAAAACACTAAAGTCCCCCCTGAGCCTCCTCTTCTCCAGACTAAACAACAACCATGCACAACAGCCTTGACAGCAAATTTAACCCAAGACACTATTCTCTGCAGTGATCACAGCTGTATGCTCAGTCCCGAAATAATGAGCATGAACTTGGAAGTGTATGTGGCCTTTTTCCCCCTTAACTGTACACTCAGGCCCACTAGGGACAGATCTGAGACTATTACAGCCCTTTCACTCAGCACTTACTGCTTTTTTGTATCTAAAGATAAATGTGGAGGGAGGAGGGAAAAGAAAACCCTTCCCGATGCATGCGAGGAAGTGAAATTGCATGCACCCTGTCTGAAAGTGATAAAAAAGGTAATGACTAAAGACTATGCAGATCCAAGGCTCAGGGTGCTGAGAGGAGAAGGGAGTGTGCAAGGAGCCTCATTTTCTTTGCACGGGTGGATGCCTGCAAACCCCCCACAGAACAGAGTGTTCATTGTGCTGCCTCTGAGCTGCTCGGGGTTGCAGAGCTTCTGCACTCAGTGGGCACAGACATCCCTCATTATGACCTGGAGCTTCTGCCCTTGCTCAGCCTGTTTTGTTTTTAGATTCTTTCTTTCTTTCTCTGTCCTTTCTTGGTTTTGTTTCTACAAAGCAATACTTCTCCTATTAGCCAGAAGCTCCTGTTTTCTATGTGGTATAGTGTCTATTTATTTTTGTGTACTGTAAATTTGTGATCTTACATTTCAAGGAGCTGTCCTATCCACATTTTAATATTTACCAACAAAATTTATTACTTTGGGGTGTTTTTTTTCTGTAAATAGCTGTAAAATAGGATATACTCTAAACATCGTGAACTTCATGGTTTCTCAATATCAACAGTCCATTTTTAACAGCAACGTACATTTTGCAGGAATATGGCATAAGTGCTAACTGCATTTGCCATTTGAGACACTTCCCAGATGCAACCAACACCTCTGCAGGGATATTCTCAGTCTCTGAGAATATCAGTCTTCTCAGGCTGAAGAAACTGAAAGCTCTGTGGGGTCATGTGGCTTCTGGAGGTCTGCAGTACAACCTCCCTCCCCACCAAACCCTCCCTTCTCCCCAGGGACAGCGATACAACTTGACAGCTAAACTCTTCATATGAGAGTTTCTAATACAAATTAAAAGAACAGGATTTCCATTCTGCCTACATTCCAAGTCACTTTGAAAGAGTAGTCTTACAGCTGACAGCTCATAAGCCTTAAACTTTACCAGATAATGGGTTCAGTGGGCTTTGAAGTGGTTTGTTACTGGTTAAGTGTACTGAAAAAACCAATGAACATTCAGCCTTCATCTCATCATGGGGGGGGAAGAAAAATAATTGTTTGGGGTTGTGCATTGTTTATTAAATTATTTGTGTCCTGTGAACTATGAAACTCAAATATTGTCAATTCTTTCAGGAAGAAAATGAGATCCCTGCCAGTGTTTTTGCAAAAGAGCCGATTCCTAGCATTACAGAAGGAAAAGAGGAGCCTGTGGATGAGAACAAAACACTGGAAGAAACCTTGCACACAGTGGAGTTGGGGTCAGATGACGAAATGTTTCACGAGGGAGATGACTTGGATGACAGTGCAGAGGAGAAAACAGAGGAATCAAGAGCTGAGAAACTTAAAAGATCCAGCCTCAAGAAGGTGGACAGCCTCAAGAAAGCATTTTCCCGCCAAAACATTGAGAAGAAGATGAACAAAATCAGCACAAAGATTGTGTCGCCTGAACGGAGAGAAAAGATCAAGAAATCACTCACTGTGCATCACCAGAAATCCTCCTCTTCAAAGGGCTCAGGTTTCAAAGTGTCTCCCCTCGCGTTCAGCACCAAGAAAGGCCGCGAAGGAGAAAGCCCCACGGAAGCTGAGGACAGACCATCAGAAACTGCAAGCAACGAGCAGGCTGAGAACGAGGACGAGATGTCCTTTGCCGACATGCACTCGGATCTGACACCCACCACCTCCCTGGCCGAGGAGGGCAAGGCCGCCGTCGATTCTCTGGAGAAGGAGGCCAGAGTGGAAGGGAAGGCTGTGGTGAGCAACAACATCGAGCTGTCCATCGTGGAGGATGATGAAGAGTACGGGATGCCTCTAGAATCTACCCAGAAACTGTTCGATGAGAGGAGCAACCCAGTTGGCGGGGAAATGGAACAATCTGATGAAGAAACGACCCCAGCAGCCGTCCTGCAGGTGAACCAGACAGCGTGAGCAGCCCCAAGCCCCCCTTCTCCTCCCAGACACACCCGGTTTTCCTTAGGCAAGGAACTGGTTCCAGCTGCAGGAGGAGCAACTCTTTCATCCTTTTTTCTGCAGTGATAACTTATTGCATCGTGTTGGAATGCAGAGCGGGCAAGGTCAACGACTTGAGCTGCAACGTGCTCTGCTTTAGGCCAAGCCACTGGTGTTGGTGAATTGAGAGATGCTGCCAGCTGGTGTCAGAGACTAGCAGGAAGAGAGGATGTCTGGTCGAAGCAAGCTGATCAGCTGGCTTTCATAGAGTTAGGTCAGAGGAACGTGTGGAGAGTAGTCAAGACCCAAGCATTTCTGTTCTCTTTTCTTCCCCCGGTATGTCCCGGCACTGTGAGTAGTTTTGTATGTAAATGTGGGAATACCAATGAGAACATTTGATTCCAGTTGCCTTGCCACGCTCCATGAATTCTAACAGCCTCAGTAACTGTGCACACACCTATAGTTTGTTTAGGGCTTTGCTCCACAGCACTGTAGGACTAAAAGAGCACAGTACTTAGAGGGTGAAGCTGAAAACCCAGTTCCATCCATTTCAGTGAGAGGAAGATTTTTGCCAGTAGTCACTCGCTATTCATTTAGAAGAAATCACTGTGTTTAGGTAGGGGGGGAAAGTATTTTTCAATCTAACGGAGTTATGGAAATACTTTAATGACAATCGTGAACGTGTGATCAATTACTGTACCTTTAAGGGTTCAGAAATTAAAAGAAAAAATACAGGTGTTTGATAGGAACATGAAGGTAGCCTGAAGAAAATATGAAGTGCCATGAAATGTTAAAAAAAAGCAAAAGTAACCCCCCCCGTATTAAATCTATACTCCCAGCTTAAAGCATATATACTCAGATAACACTAATTAAGTCATAGTCTTTATAGCAATATACTATCAAACTTCGCACCTGCACAACTTTGTATCTCAGAGTATTTTGAAAATAGGATAATTTATCTTTTTACAGATTATTTCATATATAGAGCTATATCTACACAGGAGAGTTAGATAATTACAGGGATGTAAGGACAATTTCTTCAAAAAGGTGAAATACTCTTTCAGGCATGTCCAAAGGGAACAATGTGTTATGGATTGAACTTCATGGCAGGGATGAATTTATGTAAGCATGAGCTTGCAAAGCCACAGGATTTGGTTCTCTGCTAGTAACTTTGATCAAAGTCACCCACCTGCTCTCAAAATTACTAGTATGTAATTCTTCAAGATTAATTGAAAATGAAAGGTTACAAGGTAGTTTGTTCACTATGAATGTTCATTCCTGTCACTTAAAGGTAAGGGGCAAGGGAGGAAAGGGAAGCACAATACCCACAACAGTTCCCTTACATCCTTGGTTGTTTATGCAGTGGGTTATTTTTATTTTTTTATATACGTAAAAATTCTACTGATACTTAACATTGCACTAAAAGGTTGCTTCCTTTTGTGTTTAGAATCACAAATTACAGGGGAAATAAAAGCTACAGCAGAAGTACCATTATGAAATAATTAACAGGTATTACTCCACAGGGATAATATCTGTAACCAGTAAATCACACTGGAACTTAGTTAGAGCTTAGTTAGGCGAGTACTATTAAGAGTTAAGCTCTTAAGTGCATGGTATCATATAGAAGATTCTGTTTCTAAGAAAAACCATGGCGTAACTCGTGCAGCTATATTTTTATTTTGTATTAACTACAATGGATTTCAATAATTTTTACTTGTAACTAACTACGAATATGACAAATAAAAGCATAATATAAAACACCGCCATGTCAATCTTTGGGAGAAGCATTCTGAGAAGCTGGCAAAGATGAAATTTAAAGGTCAAGTATTTATTACTTCAGTTCATATCCCTGTTGTATCTATACCGTTTTCTTTCTCATCCTGTGCTGTTATTTAGCAATGCAAACACCAGTACTTTGCTTTCCAGACACTTGTCAGGTTTCTAGCCCATCTAAACGTATTCAGGAACCTTCCAAAATCTCCTGGCTCAATCTGCATATTTTTATTGGACTGCAGCGTACTCCTACTACACTACATAGTCCTGGAAAGCATATTTATATGAAGTTCATATACTGAAGTCTATGTTCTGTCTATGCACACAGATAAACTCTTGTCTTCTGGAGTGCCACATAGTCTTTAGCAGGCTTAATTTTACTGACAGACCAAAGAAAGCACGTTTAACCTTTATGCAGCAGCTGTCAACCTCCCGCAGCCACCAAGTGCTAACCAGGAGCCCCAGCATCATGTTTACATTTTGCTTTCAGATATGCTGGTTTGTTTGTCCTGCTAAGCTTTAATTCAAACAATATCCCTGGCCATGCTTTATCCAGTTTTAGAGATGCTGAAATGAATCCCACACACAGTGTTCTAAGAGCATTACAATGCTATCCAGCAAAACCATTGCAAATGCAGACACTGAGCATCTGGGAGAATTAACTCAAACACTCACTTCAGAATACAGCACACACGCAGCCATCGGTTGCAGGAGTAGAATTAAATGTTTTCTGCATCACAATGGCACATTTACAAGGACAGGTGGGTCTGTAATCCTAACAAACAAAAGAAAGCATGCTTTGTGAGAGAGAAAAGCATTTACTCAACTCATCTATGTCTGCTTTTGTGCTGTCTTATAAACCAGAGGAGGAAGCAAGCTCAGGCTCTCAAGATGCCCCCAAGCTGTTCCTTCCCCTTGCCTTCCACTCTCGAGGCCTGACTGAAAACATCAGCCTGCAGAACTTGCTGTTTGAGGGAGGAGACAGGCTCTGGGACCAGCAGCACCGTATTCTTTCAAGTATCTCAAGTATGTGCCTGGATCTCGTCAGGCTGGCAGATGTCAGGCATATGCACGAGTATTCCATGATGGTGCTGACAGGTTTGTCTACACAATTACTTTTTTTAAAAACTGCTTGTTTACGCTTCCTGACACGGTAACAATGAGCTCCACTTGTGCCATTATTCCTTGGAAGACCTGACCCGTGAGCTGCTGCACAGATTCAGAGTCAGACCTCCACTGGAATCGGCAGCGGCTCTGCACAGAGAAAAAGGGTGTGATAAAGCCCTTGTGGTATAAATATTTAAACTAGCAGCACTCAGCAGCTGCTGATACTTCCATTTTCAATGACACAAAACCAGCTGACATTTCTGTCCCCTTTTAGGGGAAAGAGCAAAGACCATCCTGTTGACCCCCACGTGCTAATCCATGAGCTGGCTTCTCTGTGAAAAGGCACAGATAAGGGTTTTCTGGACCATTTCACTGTCAAATAAGAGAGTGCAGTGAAAGCCATCATACAGGCCTGACTGAAGCACGTTCTGTCTCTTTAACAGACAGAAGGAAGGGGAGAAGAAAAGGATCAGAAGGTAAAATACACCTGGATAGCCCTTTACACTGCTGCAATGAAAACCCTTTGTTGTTGTAGGCTGTAATACCAAACAGCTGCACAACTGATGACCGATAGTCACAAACTTAAAAAAGAGGTAAGCTCAGAAGAATTAGTGAAGTAATGGCAATTTGTTCGAGGTCAAACTCTTCCCAAGGGGCCGGTCCAACCCTGAAAGTCAATGAAAAGCCTTCAGCTGGCTCAAAAGACGCTTTGAGCCGTACAATGGGTTTGGGCCACACATACAACTCCTGTGATCATCAGTAAGCTGTGTGCACAGATATGGGACACGAGATCCGTGTGTGTCCCCATCCAACCTGCTTAGCTCATCAGCTGAACAAAACGTTTTCCTGCCATCAGCACGGCAGATGCAGCGGTGTGGCAGAAAGGAAGGCTCTGCCCTGCTTTGCAGGGTGCACTGTGAGCAGAATGGCTAGGTAATTTCTGACTGCAGGGTCTGTGCTGTCGGGAACTGCCTATGAGGGAGCAAGTGGAGCTGCGACTCCTGAAAGTAACATCAGCTAGGCAGGGGTCAAAGTTTTACTGTGACCCACTAAAGACACACTCACTCTGGGTTGTCATAGGAAAGGTGTCAGGCAGGTAGTCTTCCTGCAGACAGAGAAAAAGGTTCACCCATAGCAAAGCGAAGCCAGCATGCAGCTGTTTGGTCCCGGTCCTGGTCAGGGTTTTGCCTCGGCAACGAAACAAGGGATAGGAAACAACTGGCAGAGCCCCGGAGGTGCTGACTCAGCACCCAAGTATCCACCGCTCCCTGACTCACGGCCCTGGCTTTCCCAAATAAACGGAAAAAGGCTGAGAGCCACTTTCCACACTCCAGACTGCCCGTTTCCAGGGTTTTGTTTCGGGATTTGCATTGAACCAGCACCCACCCCGGGCTGAGTCTAACTGCGTGCATAAAGAAATTTTAATCAGCATACTTGCAGCTGTCAGTGGTGGCTGATCCTTCCTGCCTTCCTTTTGATCCAACTGCCTTTTCCCCCTTCCTCTCACTTCACCAAGTCTATTTGCAAGAGTCTGAAGCGCACACTAATTCAAACAAGGAACTCTCCATAATTGCATGTTGAGAACTGATAATCAATGTCATCTTTAATTTTTCTTACGTGGTTATCCCCTTTAATGGAGTGTGCTGCAGTAACTGAGAATAAATCTGCTTTGGGTTAAGCTAGAGATTGTTATTTATTTTTCTTTCAGATCAGAGATTAATATTGCTGTATGACCATTGGCACTAACCTCTTTTTCCATAGCAACACCAAAGAGTACATAAACTATGACTCATAATTTCTCTCTGGAGGACTTTTTTGTAATTATGATCATTCCACAGTTCCTAAAATATGTTAGCTGATATATAGCTCTGGTATAACAGCTTTGATTTTCCTTCATTTGAACACCCAGGCAGAAAGAAGAGACTTCCATTATTTTCTCTCTCTCAGGCTGGGCTAAACACTGCACGAAGTATCATATATTCATTATTCATTATAACTGTGTGGCTCCTAAAAATTCCGCAGCAATGTTTTCTTCATAAAGGTGGAACAGGTTTACTCACTTCCAATAACCTTAAATAATAGTGACCTTCTAAAAGAAAACTCGTGTCCTTCCCCCACGGTTCATAAATTGGGGTCTGAGAGCTGGAATTGATCCAAACTGGGAACTGTATTATACTGGGTGGCAGCAAGGTCGCACACTAGCATTGCCCCTCTGCCAGTCAACGGCCTTAAACTCTCCAGCATTTCCCCTCCCTCAGAACACAGCTGCAATACACTGTCTGAATTCCATAATAACGGTGATACTCTTTACTCCCTTCAGTGAAAATCTGGCCTTGGAACAACTTGTCTATATAGCTCCCTGGAATATCTCAGCAGATAATCACTTGGGATCATCACAAGAGATTACATGACTTTTTTTTTTTTTTTGTGTGTGTGTGTGGCTGTCCTACATTCCCCTTACAACACAGTCTGCTGTATACTGGTGCAAAGTGCTCAGGAAACCTGTAGTACCTGTTGCTGGAGAATAATTAGAAAAATACAATTAGCAGATTCAAGGACACACACATTTCACCAACAGCCATTATCCAAAATGGAGAGACAGAACAAGCTAGCATCTCTCTCTGCAGTGTGAGCCCCAGCAGCTAAACCAAGCCCAGATTGCACCAACAGAAGGGACACGTGGTTTGCTCTTGGCCTTTCCAGCAGGAAGCTGCACATACAGGCTCAGGCTTGTGCAGGCACACCGGGAAAGAGCAGAACATCAACCAGCATGCATCAATCACACTACAGGCTTCTCTGCTCCTCCCTAAAGGTTTGTGGAAAAACACCCTGAGCGTTCAAATTCCTGAATGTAGGGAGCAGAAAGTCACTGTCACCCCGGTGCCATTATGCACAGTGAGGAGACACTGGGTTTGACTTCTTTACTCCCTCCTCATCAGGCTTAAGCTGTGTAGAAGTGCAGGTGGTGTGAACTGCGATGGATACTGGAAATGTGCAGGACAGTGTTAGGAACAAACAGCACACGGGGGATGACTACACTGCACACCACATATTCATTTAGATCAAGTACCAGGCACAGTCTAACTACAGAAACACAGCAAGCACTAGTCAAGAAAATTTATCTTGTTCCTCAGCTACTTAGCTCCTGATGTCCTACACTATCCATTTAAAGGGAGTTTCAGCATCTTTTCAGTACGCTGCCAGCTACAGTTATATATGCCTTTATTTCACTTGTTCCTTCTGACATGCCTGTAGGCAAACGAGCCCCGTGAGGGTGACAACATGAGCTGCATTAACCAGCTGCCTGGTCCCTGAATCACTGCAACTCAACACAGCCCTGCCAAAGACATGGAAAAAGGGACACTGAGAACATCTGACTAGTGGTAAACAAATTATGAACACACAGAAGTTGCCTGCATTTGCAGAGTCAATTGTCACTTCCACACGGCCACAGGGAAAGCTATGAGTGCTGTGTGACTTCCTCTAAATAACCTTCATTTCCCTGCAAGGTTCACCATTCCACTGCTGGCAATAGTTGGAGACTGACAGTCAGAGAGCAGGTTATGACTGAAGGGTGACATGTCATGTAACACGACCTGTGTAAATATGTCCTGAGTAAAACTGAAAAGAAGGAGGTTCCTTTTGGCATATTCAGCTTCTCCAGAAGAATATCTGTGTCCTCTGCATGCCACTGCACAACTCTTCCAAGGAAAAGCAAGCTGCAGGACACAGAAATGTACGTTCCTGGGCTAGGCTCAACAGCATGGAGATCCCAACTGAAACAAGACCATGTCCTGCTGTAGCTATTAAACACTGTATGTCATAGATATGTAATGTATATGACACACAACTTCAAATAAGGTGAGAACCTGGAAAAGTTTAATGGATTTTGAAGTGCTTGTCAATTCTTTTGCTAAAAAAGGGTCCTACAAATCTAGTCCAAAAAAAAATGCATCAGGGATATTTTATTTTTTTTTAATTAATTCTCAGTACCTCTTAATGGTACAATAGTTGACATGCAGCCAGAAGTGGAGGGAGGCATTAAACAAGAAGTGTGTAGGAGGAGAAAAAAGTAGGAAAATGTGGATAAGAAATGGAACAGTGGGATGTGCATGAGAGAAGGGAATGTGTGAGGGAAGGAGTCACTAGGAAGGGCGGGGAACTGGAGGAAAGAGGTGAAAGGTTACTAAGAAACACCAGCAGAGTGCCCAGAACAAAGGCTGGTACAGAACCAAGAGGCACCAACAAAAATGGGAAAAAGGAAAAACAAGGGTTAATAAAGCCTACAATTCAAAAAGATGGAAATGGGAGTAGGGAATCAGAAATTACTGCAGGACAGCTGCCACGTAAGAGACAGCAACAGTGAGGAAAGAGCTCAATATTTATCATCTCTCTACCTGCCAAAATGTACTGCTGAAGCAATGTGCCCAGAATTAGGTCTAGAAGTGATTTTCACTGTGCAATGTAGCCAATCATTTTTATTTTGCTTAGAGTTTGTTTGTTTTATATGAGAAAAGTTGGTCCGGAATACTTGGTCCATGTCTACTTGCTTCCAAGGCTTGGGAGAGAGAGGTCAGAGACAAGAGAAGTGCTGTGAACAGCAGGATGGGGACTCCTCCTGTCCAGACCTTCAGGTAATTCCCCACTGAGCACAGACCTCCTGCAGACAAGGGGCAGGCAGGATTTGCTGGAAGCACTGAGGAATGCACCTCCAACAGCTGGCTGTAACACAGCCAGTGGGATTTCTTTCCTCTTGCAAACAGAGGGTTTTCTTTTGGGGAAAGCAAACCCAGCTCTCCTCCTGCACTGGGCCTCACCTCCCTGCCTTGCCAAGGAGCTGGGCTATATTAAGACATGAGGCAGCCATGCTGGCTGGGCCATTTCTCCTCCATGCTTGACCTCCCGTGGGAGTTGCTCCATTCTCATGCATCTGTTGAGAAACAGTTTGTTCTTTCTGGCTTTCCTCTGTTTCTTTATTTAGTGGTGCCACTTCACACAGTGGAAGCCAGGTTCTGCTCTAACTCCAGAAGAGACCTGCCCAAGTCCCCTTCCCACCATTCATTCTTCAAAAAATAAAGCAGCAGCTCTCTCCTGCTCACCTCCTAACATCTCCTAGGTGGTTGCCTGTCATTTTATCGTACTTTTTCAGAAAATCTCCATTTGTTATATAACTCTCTCATAAAATGGAAGGCTGCACTATGAATTCTCGTTAATGACTTGCAGGATGCAGGTTAATAGACACAAGGTTTTTCATAATTACCATACTTGGATTATTTCCTGTGCAGAAGAAGACATGGGGAGAAAATGATGACAAGCTTTGGAAATAACAGAAGGAAAAAAACGGATTAAGGTTTTAATCTCTAAATGGAAAACATCTCCTCACCAATTTGTTTGCTGCTGTCAAATTCCAGTGCCCGAAAAGAAAGTCTCTTTCTACAGAAGAGAGGAAGGAGAAGGTGCACTGAGAGGTAGAAATGTATCTCATACATGTGTACATCTACGTAACATGCATCACACACGTACCTCTACATGCTCACCTTTATATCCATCCTTGCTGTTTAATATAAGGATTAATATGCTAAACCCTAAAAAAATGCTTGGCATCCAAGGCTCCTTGGTTTTGAAGGCATCTGCACACTTATACCTCTAAAGACAAAGTTCCTCAAAAGTTTTCCTCTGGGTATTTTTTAAAGTGTCTGTGCTATCACAGTATTCAGCATCCAGCCTGAAAATGAAACTATTTCAGACAGTTCCCTTTTGCAAGATGTGACAGTAGTCAAAATCTATGCCAGCAATGGGAGACTACCAAAATCAGTGTTTATAGAAAATCAGGGACAAGAGAACTTGAATTGGTGCTTCTTGATCATATAAAACCTACTCAAGCTGCAGCTCTAATAGGAGTAATTTCATATTACTGAGAGCGTTTCACTTTATAACAATTTCACAAAATCACTTTGCAAGTCTTCCACACACAGTTTTGTGCAATATTTTTCAGGCAGAGGCAATGTTCACTCTGAGACAGACACCAGCTCCCTCTGCCCATGCTTCAAGCCAACTGGAAGACATGGCAAATGTCAGATGTTGCCCCAAGCTAATAATGCCACGTTTCTCATTCAGGCACGGCACTAACTGCATCCATATGGTGCCTGGTCAGCTCGAAATGCAGACAGGGTGAGATCATCTCTGCCTCTACAATGCTCTTAGGCATTGCAGACAGGGAGATTTGCCTGCAGGAACAATGCAGTTGCAGGGGATGTTAATCCACTGTTGCTCCACTAATGCCTAATCTACCCCAAGTACTGGACTACAATGAATCCTCAGACTATTATTGAAAATAGATCAAAAAAATCTGGTGATTATTTTATCTGTAGTAAGTACTGAAGCCAGAGGTGAAAATGTCTACTCAGAACTCAGCTGATTTGCTTTTATAGCTGGAAGTGTGGCAAAAATCCCTTTCTGATGCCATGCCAGTGGAGCAACCTGAAAGATTAGGATCTATAGAACCAAAATAATCTTCACACTACAATACAGAGCTTGGTGTCTGCTCTCATTTTCTTTGTACGAGGCTCAATGTGAGAGTAAAGGAGTGATCAGCTAAACTCTGCAGCAGTTTTCTTCTAGGCTAAATCCTCCAGGGAAAGTCACATGAAATACTGCCTGTGGACTCAGCAGCAAAGCATGTTCCTGCCCCTCTGTGGCACACAGCCCCATCCTCTGGGGCTCTGGGCAAAGCTCACAGTCACATTTATCATCAGCAGCAGTTCCCCTGCCAAGCCTGTGCCATCCACATGAACACAAGGACCTGAGGTGGAAGAAAGGGGAAGATGCTTTTCTAACATTGCTGAGAGCCACAAAAATTATTACTTTATGTAGGTAATGAAGAGACTTCAGCTTACTCCTGTATCCCCACTGGGATGGAGACAATTTATTCTTGAAGGTTCTATATTATTCAGTGTGTTCTGCCATCTTTCTCCAAATACTATTTTCACTCAACAGTGCAGCTAGCCAAAAACTGCAAAAAAAAAAAGCATTAGCTGAAAAAGTTATTTGTCAGGAAACAAGGTTTCCTCTTCTCCACCTAATGCACTCCAGCAAGTTCCAGCTACATTGCTTCCTCCCAGCATTTAGCTTGACAAAGAGTGTGGTGAGCCTGGCAAGATTCTGAAAACCTCAAATGTTCATGATTATCAGCATTAACAGCTGCTATTGTTCTTATCTCAATAGTTAAAGCTTGCCCTTAGCATTAAATGCTATTTTTCCTCATTACTACAGATTTCTTTTTGCACAATAATCCTCTTTTCATAGCTTCATGATATTTTCAGATTTTCCTGTTCAGCTTTGAATGCTACATGAATACAGCCTGGTGAAGAAAAACATGCTACATATTATTTTAATACAGTGATCACTTGTTCTTCATTTCCCCAGTTGCTGTGACCCTGCATTCTAAATTCCCTACTTTCCCCCCCCCCCATGAATATTTCACTACTATTACCACCATGACTTGCAGCACCAGATTGTTTTTCACAGGCTTCTACAAAGCTATGGTAAACTTTGCAGCCACACAACTGTACTGGTTTTATTTTGAGGGGGTGGTGATGGGGAAGGTGGGGTCCTGACATGCATTAGCAATCATTTGTTTTCCCATCCGTTTATTCAGCTTTATCCTGACCAGTCAAGTAAGAGTCCTCATGTTGCTGCTTGTCTTCAAATCTGAGTTTGTATGGGGAGATTAGTTCTACTGTTGGGTGCAGTTTTGGAATGAACGCACTGAAGGCATGGGGGCTGTGGAGCAGAGGGGATGGATGTGAACCAGACTCCCCTGCACAGCCAGGCTGGGATTGCAGAACTCCTCTTTGCAGGAATGCAGAAGTCCTGAACGAGTTTCTTCAAAATACCATCTCTGTACTACCTTTAGGACCAAAAGCTTGACCTGAGAGGCAGCTGATGGATTCAAACCAACTCCAGAATGCTTTACATTTGATGAAAACCAAGATCTCCCTCATTGCTATAACCTCCTCAAATACTTTAACTACACAAGCCAGCTTTAAAGAGAGCCTGCTCTGAACAGAGTGAATACACATCTGCAAAGCCAATTCTTTGGATTCAAAGTAAAGTACTCAGATACAGTTCTGAGGAGTATGATACACAATATCTTAATTCTCACTCAAACAGTTCCTGTTTATCTTCATAGAGGACTAACGCAAATATTAGCTTTGGGATTTGATAAGGGACACATTAAACAAACACTGCTGCCTGTATCATAAAAAACTGGCTCTCAGCCAGATAAGTGAAGCTCTGCCTTACAAATTAAGTATTACTACATTCAGGGTGTGCTTGCAGTGGTATTTTCTTCCACTGCCTGCTTTTTTTTCACTAGTGCATAAACATATCTAATAGAGTAGCTAGCAGGGAGATTTCCATCACCCCCAGCACAGGAGACATGAGACATTTCTGATGGCAGCTCAGCTGCACACAGCACTCGTCCCCCTCCCAAAGAACTCTGCTAAGAGCTGTGGGTCTGAGGCGCCGTTTTGTTACTCCATTATCGTGCAGTCATGAAGGAAACAACACTTTAATTGTTTTCTATCCGTGAGATAATGAATTACTCCTCTTTCTAAAACAGAGAGGCAGCAAAAGAAGGGACATGAACACTCATTTCCTTTTTCCAGTAAACAATTACAGCGCTTGTCAAAAAATATGACAATTGGAAAAATCAATGTAAAATTTGGTAATAGCTTGGCACTTTCAATATTGCACAAACTCCCACCTAATAATCTCAATGAATAGCCTTCCTAAAGCTGACGGGTTCCTTGAAATTAATGGTGCTTCCTGTGGGCTACGCTGCTCCTCAGCATGAATTAGACAAGCAAAAAAATCCAGTGTCTTACAAAGGAATTCGGAAGAAGACCTACAGTAATTACCAAGGAGTTCTTTTGATTAAAAAAAGTAAAAAAGAAAAGCAAAAACCAAACTCAGCCAGCAAAATAAGAGAGAAAAAGGAGGGTAAGAAAAGGTCACGCTTAACAGAAAACAATGTGAGTTTCCACAGGTATTTACCGACTTCTTTACCCTGCACCATGCAAATGTCTAAACACATTCTTACTAGATTTTCCAACAGAGAGCAAACAGTTTCCCCCTTGAAGATTACTTCCACATCTTCTCTAACCTGTTTTGTTTTTTTTTTTCAACCTCAGATTTTCCTGGAAACAGAGGTACTCACTAAAAAATGCCAGAATTTGCCACCAAAACATGCCACCCGAATTCAACACCACCTTTGCATTTTTGCTTACAAACTCTTTTTCCCAGGCCTCAGCCTTCCACTGCTCACATTTTGAAGGAAAATGCTCAAAGGGGCTATATTGCTCAGGCTGGCCATGAACACCAACAGCTCCAACACTCACTCACTTAAGACCAAATTTGTTTTTCTCATAAAACTTGAGAAAAACACCAGACTTCAGCCAGCCCCTGAGGAGCTGTCGCCTTTCATCCCAATCCTGCTCATAATCAACTCCCTGCACAAGGGGGCTCTGAACCGTGGCTGTGGCTCTCAGACACTGCCACAATAAAGAGCAAGTAGTGGGAACACACCAGCTTTCCCCTGGGAGGATTGCATCCAGGCACTTGCTTCGCAGCGATAAGCAAGCGTCCAAACAATCCGAGGTGCAGACGGTGCTGCTCTCAGAGCAGTTCCTGTGTTCGCCAGTCTCCTGAGAGGTAAAGGAGATTTCCCTCTCAGCAGCCACTTCTAGGCACGCACGCTTCCCCAGCCCTGCCTCACCCTTGGCCCTTGTTGCTCGGTCTGCCCTGCCCTCAATCAATTCAAAGGAGAAAAGGCCAGAAGAGAAAACAGCACAGCTCGCTGTTGTGCACTGTTTGCCATGGATTTAATGTGCTCTCTCTTCCTCAACAGCCAGCCCCAGGTTCAACAGTGCTGGCTGTACCTGGACACTGCTGTCTGCTCAGGGAGAAGTGCTGAAACAGGTCATTGCCCCCCTCTCCTCTCAGGGGCAAGCAAAACTCTATTTCAGAAGAAAACTGGCTCTAACTGGAGTCTAAAGCAGTGAAAAAGCAAGGACAAGTACAGGCTTTTCCCCAGGCAGGCAAGATTCCATTAGAAAGCTATTTCCAAGGGTTTAGGATAGACTGTGATACCTGCCAGGTGACACAAAGCCCCGAGCATCCTCAGCAGATCTTGTTTCACAAGCAGGTAAATAAGCTTCCCACAACACCACCCAGCTGAAGCAACACAACACCCAGCTTTTGGCTGCCATCGAGCAGAATCACCCAGGAAGCCAGATCTGTTTTGCTGAAGGGTACAGAAGGTCTGTTCCCACAGGAGAGCTTCGCTTCCTGCTTTGGGAAAACTAAATAGGTTGGTTATGTCTGCTACAGGCTCATAAATCCACATCAGCTGCTGCCTCAGGGACAGCCATTGCTCCTCTGGGTGATTTTCTTCCCCACTTAGAGAAGATGAACAGCTGGTTATGTGTGTCACAGCTCCAGCAACACACTTGCCCCATAGCCTTATGCCACTGAAGGAGCAGGTTTCTGTCATTGAGACCACAGGAAAGCAGGAGGCAAAGCAGAGGCAGCTCATTTTCTTTTACACCAGCCTTTTCAGGTCAGAAAACAAAATGGTAGGCAGGGTGGGCATTGGTAGCTGGCTTCCCAACCAGAGCTAGAAGTAGACCGAGGAACCCAAGTTTTAAGCCTGCTTATGTCATTTTAATTTGTAAAGTAACTGTGATTTGCACACACACTAAAATAAAGTTACATACTAAAAAAACAGCATGAGCCTAGATAAGACAGGTTCTGCGCTATGGAGAGAGGGCTGGTGCAGAAATGTGCCTCAAAACACATTTTGTTGCAGTTACATGAAGCTCCAGCACACAGCCACCCCTGTTGCTCAGGATGAACTTTATCCTGGCCATGGCAGGGCACCACACCCTGTAACCCACCCGAGCCTGTAGCAGCTGCAGGCAGGCAGCAGCAGCCTGGGCAATTCTAACACTGAGTCACTATCTGTGCTCACTCATCTGGGTCCCACATTGTCCAGTGGGGTTTCTGACCCCCAGGGACCGCTCTGATGATACAGACATACAGGCAGAAAGATTAACCATCACGAGTAGATTTAGTAAAAGCAGGTCATCACAAAGCTCCAGGAACTATGCAGTTCTGAATTTTCCTCTAAAAGCACGTACAGCTCCACTGATACCAACAGGGATACATCAGCTTATACCCACTGAAAATCAAGCACAAAATGAATCGGGGTAATGCTGGCATTTAATAGCTTGGTGCTTCTAAGAATTTTAAGATACGCTGCTTTGCCCACGTATGGCAAGTTTGCAAGGAACATAAAGTTCCTTTGTACCGGGGCAGAAGTATTATCACACGAGTTCTCAACAGCCTGTTTTTCCTTTCATGGCTGGACGTGTCAAACAGAGCCCAGCCAGCAGATAAGAAATGCCTACAGAATCAAAGTGCAGATTAGAGAACCATCCACCGCAGCTGTGAGACAGATCAAGGGAGCTGAGAAAAGCTAAGTGCAGATTCAAACTTTACATGACATTCAATCTATTACATAAATAAATAGGGCATTACAAGGCTGTGAAAACACTGATTTTTCTTTCCTGCCGGTTAGCCATGGACTCTGTGACATCAGTTGTGGCCAGCACTGCTGTTTGTGACACGGAAAGGCATGAACACAAAGCACAAAGTGAATTGGCCCCTTTCCCCAGCTTAGAGAGTTTTCATGTATCAGTGTTCATGAGGATACATGCATCTGTTTTCAGCAAACTGTCACAGCAATGTTCAAACCTGGGACTATTGATATGGGGGTGCTCTGTGACTGAAGGATGTGCCTGACGTGGAAATCTCTCCCTGCAATATACACATTACCTAGACCTAACATAAGCACAGAGTTTGCATGTCCAGGAACAAATTTACATCATGAGTATCAATGCAAGGAATGCAGCAAACAATGGACGAGGCCTGCAGCATTTCCCAGTGCTTCAGAGTTATGGGTAAGCTCTCATCAGGAATTCTAACACTTTGTCTAAAGGAAGCTATGCAGTATGGAAGGGGTCCCTAGCAGAGCCCCCAAAAAGGCCAGAAGATCATGAATTTCCCTCATTCAGACAAATAGGGCTCTGATCAGGCATGCTTTGCCCATATTGGTGAGCCCCTGAGGCAGCAGCATCTCCCACCAAATGAGGATCAACATTTACAGGTACCCTAGGGGCTTCAGACTGGCAAAAATGCTGCATTCATGGGAAAACCAAACACAAGCATCTGCTGCCTGGAGTAACGTGGGCAGAAAGCAGCACCAGCTAGGGAAACTTAATTTCCTTTAATAATGTATTGCTTGTTAAGCCAATTGATTCATGTTTGCAAGTGTGGAAAATTAACTTATTAGGCACCAGGTAGTTCAGTTTAATTGTCCTGAATTTCCAGGTGGGAACTGCAACCAGCATTTAAAAACAAATCCCTCTCTCTTTAAGCTGAGTCCATGCAGCTGGATGCCAGCCAAAGTCTGGCAGGTGCTTATCACATCTATGACAATGAGAATATCACCTGACAAACAACGCTGTGTAACCCCAGCTAACATTGAAGAAACTTACAGCAGCCATTGACATTTCTTAGCTGCTCCCAAGAAGGCAAGGCACAGAGCCTTGCAATTTTATCTTGGCTTTGTTCTGTTTAGGGACAAGAGCACCCTGAATACAAATGGCAGAAATCAAACTATGCAATTTTTTACTTTAGTGTCAAAAACATGTTAAAAAATAATTTAAAATAATTAAAGACCATCTTCCTCTTCTTCAACATCACAGTCCTTTAATCTACCACAATTCCACCCTCTGAAAAATCACCATTTCCAAAACACGTCCTTTTTCTTGGTATGAGACCATAAATTCAAAATGAAAACATCACATGAATGTAACTGTGCCCCTGATGTCAAAACAGGAACAGACTCTAAGAGTAAACACACAAGATGTACATGTCATTTGTCCTTTCCTGAAAAAGTGTGGTATGATGCTCTGAAGTCCATAATGCTCCTTGCAGTACAGCATCTTTTTGTATGGCTTGAATGACTCTCAAGGACTATATTTACCCACTCACAATAAGCCAAATAAAAAGGTTTGAAATGAAATTGCCAAACTTAACAAAAAAAAAAAAACATTGTGGCAGCTTCAAACCTCCCCCCCATTTCCTGCTCACTCTCAATGTGGCCACAGATGCATTTATACTGTGATGATGAAACTCCTACAATGCACAGACAGTACAAGAGCTAAGAAAAACATCCAGGGTGCTATTGAATTTCAATTGAAAATCTTACAGCACTTAAAATATCCAGTTATTTTTACCTGGGGTTCTGGTGATTAACAAGCTGTGAATGTCAGATCCATCTAACTCACCCTGAAAGCACTGGAGAGGGAAGCAAGGAGCGGGTCCTTAGCACCACTTACTGAAACAATACAAAAGTAAGAATTATTATTATTGCTAGTTCCACTATTGCACTTCAATTCAACTGAAAATCTGCCCTCCCATAACACAAAGGTAACTTGGGTGCCTCGGGAGATGAAACAACCAGCATTTTCTACAGCTTAGCTTATATCATACCTCACAAGATAAAACTATAAGAAATCAACTTTCTCTACTTCCCATACACAGTGCTTTTAATTCACAGCTCTGCCTTCTCTTCCCCTCCCCATGGAAGTGTCAGAGTGTTGTGAATATCAATTAAGACAAGACTGTGGTACTAAAGGCTTAACATGCCTCACTACCTAATAGCTGCATGCCTGCCTGGCCAAGCATCAGGACAAAGCAGGAGACAGTGTCTGCGTCAGGAAAAAGCGTGTAGTTGGGAATTACCTTCCAGTGGAAAGTATTTAACCAGATGGGAATGTTATTTATATGTGATGCTTCCCATTAGACTAACATTTACGCTATGAAATATGTCCTTATTACAGCACTAGAGTTATGACATGCTTTTAATACTTAGCACTGGGTTTTTGTTTTTTTTTTTCGTTCCCTAGCCCATACTTTCAAGTCATCTATGCAAGAATCACGGAACTATTATGGTCTGGTGACCTGCTTAGCACGAAGCAAGGCAGCAGCCAGAAGATAAGGAAGGGAAGAGAGGTAGTGGTGGGGACTGGAGTTCGTCAGTGTGTTATGATTCATCACTAATTTATGTGGGATGCTGCATAGCACAGGCAAAATCCAAGGACACACAGACGCATTTTCTTTTCAGTGTATAGGTGGGGCTCAGTCCACAGGATTTCCCCTTCCTCTGACATTATAGATCTTCAAGGTTGCTTATCCTTGGGATAAGGACAGGGAACAGGGGTTGGAAACACTCTAGGAAAACCCAGAGTTCACCCCAGCTGAGGGCAGGTCAGTGCTATCCTCCTCAGGACAGCTCAGGCTGCAAATGCCTCAGGACAGGAATTTTTTTGGACCCGCAAGATTTTGCATGACTCAGTGCGTGTTCATGCAAGAGCTGTATTTTCCTTCCACAAGATCTTGTGCCTAAAGTTACGGTATGTCCAATGAATGTGTCTTTTTAGAGACTATTTATTTAATGTCCAGCAGCACAAAGTCTCGGTACAGCGATTTTGCAGGCAGGCAGAGCCCAGCTCCCACACCTGGGACAGCCTGGAGGTTACCAAAGCTTGGGAAGAAGGATCTACCCTTGATAGTGCACACAAAGAAAGCAGGATTTTTTGGGCCACAGGGACATTTGGCAGAACCCCCAAGATAAGGATGGAATTAATAAAGCCACCACAGCAACTGTGCTGAATTAGCTCCAACTGTGTAAAAGGCAGTTCTGGCAGGGACAGATCACAACCAACTCATGGCCACCCACCCAAAAAAATGCCCCAACCCAAAAGAAGAGAGTGACTGAGCATATGGACTAATTAGCACAGGAAGCAAAAGATCCATGAACCAATAGAAAATATAATACTAATTAATAAGAGAACTAGGTGCCTTGTAGCCAATGAACATTGATGCCTTTGTTTGCTAAAGTATATAAATAGTGAAAAGTTTTGGTAATCTTTGTGCTGGCCTTGGGTATTTGCCACCCAGCTCCCCTTTCTGTGCAGAACTGTAAATAAATCAAATATCTCAAATCTCTGTGTAGATTGGCCTCTTGCTCACCAGGTGAAAGAGCCTAATTTGGGACAACATCACAGCACCAGGCTGCTGGCTCCCATTGCCCATGCCCTCTCCCACAACAGCAGCCCTCCCTGTGTCCCTCAGGCTTCAGGCTGGCTGGGCAGAAACCCCTCTTACCATGGCAGGTACTAAAAGGGCAAAACCCAGCTCTCCAGCACCTATCCACCCATCTGCACTGCCCTCATTAAACCTCCTGTGAGCAGAGCCCAGCTGAGACAGCAGCTCTCAGCATTGGTGCGTTTGCTGGCTGCCCCTCAAGCCCTGGCTGAAAGCAATTAAAGCTGCTGCTGCTGAGCTTCCCAGGGCCAGCCCTTGTTGGAGAGGTCAAGGCTGGCAGGGTAAAGCCAGAGCATGTCCAGGCAGCACGTCCCTGCTGGGGTGTGTGCAGGCAGCCTGGCCAGGGCACAGCAGGACTGCACCAAAGGGACCCACGGGAACCGACTCCCCCAGCAGAGCCATGTGTTCTCCTGTCTGAGCCTGGGTCATCCAAACCCCAGAGAGCTCAGAGGAAAACGAATATGGAAAGGAAATCCATCCCACCCCGTGGCCCTTTCTTTCTCCTTGGCCTGTCCATCAAGTTTGTCCCTGTTTTAATGGGGCCATACAGTAGGAGTGGACAAAACTTGCATGAGTAGCCATGATCATCTCGTGCTTCCCTTCTTTTTAAAACAGTATCAACGATGCACATTTTGCCTTCAGGAAGGCTTTCCTTGCACACATAATCATTAAAAAAGGATAATGACCTAGCCTACAGAAAAAAACCCTCTCTTTTCAGAAAGCAGTATCAGTAGTTCACTGTCAAATTGAAAGGATATTTTCTATGATGATCTGTCTTGGGTGACTTGAACACTTTCATAAATAATCTGGATGATGGAAAAGAAAGTGTTTACTAATCCTGCAGATGACAAAATCTTTAAGGGAGTTTGACAACAGAGCGACAATGAACATGATTTTGATAAAGCAGAAGAACGAACACTTTTAAAAATGTGACCCTGTAAAGAAAAAATGCAGTGGTCTACATCTAGTAAAGATAAGCACCCGCATGAAATAGGGAATGGCATGGCAGTGGCACAGGAACTCTTCTGGGATGCTTGTAAGGAATCTTAAAATAAGTATGTGTCAAAGTCATATTCATGCAAAAATATTTAGATCATAAAATGCAGTATCTATAAGGAATCCCTATGGAGCAAAAATAACAGAAGAGCCAACAGTCCTTAGACCTTGGGTGAAATACTGCCCTCACAGAGCTACAGGCCAGTCAGAGAGCCAGGAGTGCCAAAGGAACAGAAAACTAGGAAATCATGCATTTGTCATAATTCCTTCAACCATCCCGCACAAAGTGAAGGTTGAACGAAAACATAACTAACAAGGAGGACTTTCCAAAACTAGGAAGGAATCCTCGAGGATTCCCTAAAGGAAGGGGAAAAGCAATGACTCAAGGCGTCAGTAGTGAGAGTCAGAGTGAGCATCAGAAGGGGTGAGGGGATGATCTTTAGCAGCAGCCACCAGAAAGCACTAGTGAGATTGCTGGGCTAGGCTGAGGAGCCACCATCATCAGCTGCTGGTTAAAGCAGGTTGGGCTAACCTCTGCCAGGACTGATGCACTCGGAGTTGGTGGGACCAGACCCTTGCAGCACTGAGGCTCCAGTCCTGTTCACTGGCAAGGGTGGAAATGAGGGCATTGCTGAGTCAGCCCTCCCCAGGTCACTTCAAGCATCCCCTCAGCTTTTGGCTACCCTCTGCCTGCAGGAATGCAAACACCCCGCGGTTTGATGAGATTGACCAGCCCTCCGAACAGCACTGCTTAAAATGCCTCCTTCCCTCCCGGGGGTATAGACAATCTTGGCACATGAAATGCAAAACTGGAGCTAAGTCTCCGACTGGCCACAGGAAATACAAAATTGTATACTCTGACTTGAGGGGTTTATGTGAATCCAGTCAGAACCTTCTGAAGTGGATGCCTCAGATCAGACCATTAAGTCCCTACACAGAGGCCTAAATCAGTGGCTCATTTTCAAATACACACTGAGCACACAGCAGCTCCTGGAGCGTCTTAGAGGAGATGGTGATTGCTTGGCACATCTGAGAACTCGTGCCACTTTGGCTCTGAAGTGTCAACCTGAAAGCAATTTTCTATGCAATTTTTCACAGTCCTAATCTTGGTGTTTTGTGAACATCTTCCCTAGATTTTTCCCCTATACCATTATTTTCTTTGCAATGTAAAAATAAATATTTCACATTAAAGCAACTGCAAAGCTCTAACTTTAGCAATCTTCAATAGGTGCAGAACTTCAGGCTGAGAACTACAGCACGCCAAAGATTTTACCATATCAGAGTTTGCACTCCCACACCCCCTCCTGCATTCATAATTACATTCTGACTCACATTGTAATCACATTCCGGCCCCAGTCCTGCTTTGGAAATTTCATGGCTGCAGGCAGGGACGAATCTTGCAGTGCACAGCACCCATCTCCAGGTAAGCCTTGTGAAATCATTATTGCCACAGCCAAGGGACAGACTCCTCACCATCTAAATGCACCAGTTCCTGCAGCTGGACTCCTGACTGAAAAAAACCTGTGGTGCAAATCCTCAACACAGCCTCTTCAATAAACTGAAGTGAAATAAAGAGGTGTAAAAATGAACACTGTTCTGGCATCAAATGGAGAGATTTTGTTACTGTCTCTCTGAAAGAATGCTGGATTTTTCAGAGCTTAGGGATAGAACAACTATGCTCTAACAGGGATAAGAATTGGTTACCTACTCTTCTAGCAAAACAGGAAAAAATCAACTTACCTCCCAAACTCTATATTTTTTGATGCAAAATGCATCAAACACATGCTTCAAACTGAAATTCCCAATTTTCCCCAGAGTTCATCCTCCATAAACTCCGAGAGCGTATTTCAGGAATTTAACCAGGAGGACGCACAGCCAGAAACAGATGCTTGGAGCACTAATTCATACTCAAAAATAAGAGAAAGGGATCCACTCAAAATGTTACCCTATTACTATGGAGCCAGCTTACCCAGGGTAGCAGCATGTCCACAGCAGGGAAAGGAAGAGCTCCCACTTGCTTTAATGACTGGTTTTGCTTGGGCTATCAGCTGGCTTTCCTTAGTCTACTGCATTTATGTCAGGTGGTTTATTTTAGAGGGTTGCAATTCATACAGCATCAAGTTTGCTCTCCTTTTCCCCATTCCTCCTCATAAACCTCACAAACAGTTAAGAGATTTATAGGGAACGACACACATACCAGAGAATATGAACCCTTACCCAACCCAAATCCAACCCAACCCAAACTGAAATCCTTAGATTTCAGCTATTTTAAATGATGTACCAGATAATTACAAATCCATTTATAGTATACTAAGGACATATTTCTTAAGCAAGCTTTATTTTGTGTTTATGCTGTCCTCTCATTTCTCCACCTAGAAATCAAAATATCCCAAGGATATCCATGAACCATGCTGAAATTGGAAGCACAGCCAGCAAGCATCTGCTGAGCCCTCTTAGATCAGGTGCAAATATCACCAGCTTCCCTAATTTCAGTAATTTCTATTTCACAATTATTAAAATGTGACCTTTTTTTAATCTTCACATTAAAAATCCTACCTGACAATGAAAAAAAAAAATGAACCCCTAGCACTTGCAGTAAGTCACCCGACATCCAGCAGCTGTAAATTGGAGCCATTTCCCACTGTCACACACAACACCTCCATTTTCTCAGGACAAAGTCAAACACCACCCTGCAGCCCCAGCTGCTCCACCAGAGACAGGAGATGTTCCCCCCACGCCTGTGTGACACAGAGAAAGTCCCAAGCCAGCAGTGTGGGGGCCACACGAGGTGCCACACATCCTGCCCAGGCCACCCTACTGTCACAACCTGCCTCTGCAGCGTTTGAGAAGGCAACAACACAGAGCCACTAAACATTTCCCCTGTACATATTTAAGTACCTTCTAGAGACAAATCAGCAGCTGGAAATAAACCAACAGAGGGATAATCATCAACAGGCTGAAGCAGCCACAAATCTAAAGGTGCAACAGGTGTGCAGGAGGCTAGCAATATAACTATTTACTTATATAACATTATTTTAAATTATTATTAACTATATATTTCAAGAAGTGATATTGAATGCTTCATCTCTTACTAAAAAAGTTTTTGTTACCGTGAGTTATTTTGTCTGAAGTTATAATTATTTGGATTCAGAGACAAGAACCAGCAGTGGGCTTCTCCTCTTAAAAATTTTGTTGTATTTCAGGGTGAATAAGTAAATCCTAAACCAGTCATTTCTATACAGTATTTCTATATAAGTAAATTCTAAACCATTTCTATTAGCCAGTCCAGTCCGAGATGTTCAGGACAATGTTCAGAAAAACGAAGGTAAGACATTTGAGCATGCATTTAAAAGCAAACCCTAAACACCCAGCCCCATTATCAAGAGTTTGAGCAGCAGGGTTGGGTTTGTGGGCGAGCCCAGGCTGATGTCAGGGCTCAGCCTGCCCGCAGCTGCCACCGCACAGACCTCCTGAATATCTGCTGTCAGCCACAGGAGGGCAAAGCGAGCCTAACCAAACTACAGACACCACAGGAAAGCAGCCAAACCGGGGCACGACCACACCTGGGGAAAGGGAGAAGGTGGCAGGACCAACCAGAGGAAATACAGGCTATTCCTAGACATTCTCCAGACCAAAGGTGTCTCCCCACTTCTCATTAGCAGCAGGAGCCAGCTCAGGAAGGGCCATCAGACAGTGTGGAGAGGAGCCGCCAGCCACCAGCAAAGGGGTTTGGGGACCAGACTCCTTTTGTGCAAGCCCAGTCCCAACTGGCAGCTTTCTGCACACCAGAAAATTAAGCCCAAAAACCCTCAATAGCTGCGCAGCCATTTACTAATCAGAGCCCCGAGCACTGATTTCCGAGTAAACTTATTTGGCCATGGCAGACACAGCGGCTATTCATAATGCAGCCTCAATCAAAAACAATTTTGTGATTTGAAAGAATACTCGTTTTTCATAAATGCTGGCATCTCCCCAGCAATCAGTGCACTCCCTGGCAGCCAGCCAGCCACATCCAATGGTGGCAGCAGTAATTCCTCCTCATTATAATGTTTATATGTGCATAGATGTGAGCCAGGTGAATTCACAATGTGCATTAGAAAGACAAATGGATCACATACAGCGAAGGGTTGAGAAGGTGACTGAAGATTTTGTCACTAGATGAAAGCATGATCCAAAGACACAGTTCTCAAGATTTTGGAGCTCCCAAATTTATCACTCCTAGACCTTAGCCTTTTACTTTGGCCATGGATTTCCTTCAGTTTTCATTGAATAGATGATAAAGGTAACCAGTGCATGATTTGTTTCATAACTCAGTTGAATATTTTTTTTAATTTAAACACTCTAGAAACTTTTTTTTTAAAGTAAATCCTATTTTTACCTCAATAAGATAAAGCAGATAATTCCCAACTTTGCTGCAGGACCTCAGGGAAATAAAGGGTGCTTATTCTATGCATTTTTCATCCTAGCTTAGAGCTGTTATATGCAGGTTTATTTTTTCCCCTCTTGGACACGTTGTCTTTTCTCACTATCAGAAAATCAGGTCTTGGGGGGACCCAACAGAACACAAAGGATGCTGTGTTTTAATTTGTTCCTTGTGTGTTTACATCATCCAAAGGAAAAATTATTTCAGCACACACATGACCAGAAAGACAAAAGGCTGCCTCCACCTGCACTGGTACTGCACTTTAAGCAGAGTGAACTCTTCTCAATGTGCACATGTCAACAGCCATGGGCAAAACAGCTTGGCTAAAAATCCATGTCTTCTAGTGTAAAAAAGCCCAGTACTTCATATGCACAAGTCATACAAAACAGAAAGACTTTTCAGAAGGATCCTTTTCGCCCTGAGCTATATCTCAAAGAGGAAAATCCAGGGGAAAACATTCCTTCATGTGCCACCTTAAAAATAAAAGGCAGCTGGGAATAGCTGCCAGTAGCACTCCAAAATTACCACTGGTATCCTCCAAAGAAATCACGGCCTCTAACGCCAAAAAGCTTTATAAAGAGGAGTTGTGTATCTTTGCCTTGCGGTTTTCAAGCCAGATGCACACCCCTGTTGAACACCTCCAGTGCTTTCAGGACAATTTTATTTGATGAAAGCAGCCTGATCACAAGACTGGAATCTTGAGGCCTTAGGAAAATACTGACCATCATGAGACTGCCTTGCAAGAGGAACAGGGGTGAATTGTGAAGGGGAGAGGTATTTAAACATAGAGGCTGTGTTTCCTATCCCTGCCATTTCCCTGCTTGTGCCTGCCTTCTCCCCTCAGGTGGCAGGCGGTTCAGCTTTCCATCCAAGAAATGAATTTGCAATTTCCAGGTGTATTTCAAAAGGAATTTGAAAGAGCCTCTGCTCGTCTGCAGGTATCTCAATCCCTCAGTCACTCAGACAGGAACTGAACAGCTGCTACATTAAAGGGAAAGCCCCTGCATCAGAAGCAGAAAAGAGGAAGATGTTACAAGCAGACCTGAGCAAAAGGCAGCTTATGATTTAGTCACGAGAAGGTAATTAGGGGTGTAAGAGCATTGGAATACTCTAAGAGACACTTTCTTGGAGACCTCTATGCTGGGAAGCCAAGGGGTTCTGCTGCAAATGGGTGCAGGATCTATGTCAGCCCCTCTTGTCACACATCTCTGCTAACTTTCAGGGCTCTCACACTGACACAGGCTAAAGCAGGACTCGGTGAAGGAAACTAGTGCCACCATCCTGTGTCCAACTAAATCTGAAGAACAGTTAAAGTAATAGGGATGACTTTTACAACACCCGGGAAAAGGTACTGAACCTGAGGTCGCCTGTCCTGGTGCATTCAGGCCTGCTATTAAATTGCCCCAGTTACATCTTGCTGGGTGAGGATTTTTAGCTCACAGTGCAGTGGGGCTGCAGACAGGCAGGAGAAAAGCCAAAGGCAAGAATGGAAAGAAGGGATGGGGCAGCAGCTGAGGAAACATGGAAGTGCTACTGGTCTGTGGGATGCAAGGACATGCACACAGGCAGAACAAAAGAGTATTATTTCAAAATGATGGGAGGAACAGGAATGGCTGAGCCAGAGATAACAGGAGTCAGCAGGGGAAGGAGCTCGGGTCAGACAGAAGCAGGAGGACATCACCACTGGAAAGTTTAAGTGACAAAGAGAGATACTGGGGGGTTAGCAAATACAGGAAGAGAAGGGAAAGTCAGAGTCTTCCTATACAAGGCTGCTTTGAGGAAGGTCAAGCTCCTTGCATTTGGTGGGCGGGGGGGAGTGGATAAGAAATACTCCTGAAAATCCTTGAGCTGCTTTATGATCTTTTGAGGTGCCGCGGGTTGAGTTTAATTCACTATTTGCGTATAATTAGGTTTTGCTGCTAGGTGGTCATATTTGCCATTTTGAGTCTAATTAATCATTAAGGCACTTGGAGTCTTTGTACTGACATTTGAGAGATTCAATATATAAAGGCAGGTTTGCTTTGGTGCTTGGGTTTGTGTCTACTGAAAACAAAACCAGGGGCAGATCTAACACCATCCCAACGCTGCATGCACATAACCTTCAAACCTTGACAACCAGGTATCTTTATAAGCATTTCATGTGTGCACTTCTAAGCCAAACTCCATACTCCGAATGTCTTTCACTGCAACTACTCATCTTTTTGGTGCAGAAATAGATCTTAAAAAGCCAAATACACTACAAAGGATGTGAGAGAATAAAAATACTTTCCTGTCTCTATATGCTTAATCAGGGAGCCTTCTTAGTCACTCATAGCCAGTGAGATTGGCCTCTTCAGAGAAGGATTCAGCATCATCAGGGTAAGTTCTCTGAACATCTAGGACAGTAGACAAGCTCTGGGAAATGGCACAGCTGAGAGACTGACAGCAGTATAGAAATTCTGTGACCATGGGCTCAGTTCAGCCCGGTTTTACATGGAGCAGAATGTAGTGCCTGCTGAAACAAGACACTCCCTAAGAGACAGGATGCAGTCAGTACAAGGTGGAGGAGGAGGAGGAGGAGTCTCAAACCTGGCTGGACTCAGCCCAGCAGAAACCTCGAAGCCATACCCTTCACAATCTTTATGCAAGTAATTAAGTATTTTGAGTAAACACTCATTGGTCATCTAAGCAGACAACAGGAATTAAAAGAGTAAAATTTGCAACAGAAAGGTCTGTGAATATCAAACTCACAAAAAATTCAGTTTTCCCCGAGTGACTCAGAAGAAATAAGGCCCATTTCTAACACTGATTTATTAGAGCTGCACTTTGCATTTCTGCCATTACCATTACAGTAATAGTTTTGATTGACAGCAGCTCATTTTTAATTAGCAAGATCAACCAAGGCACAACATCAGCATTTCTGAAAACATCTGAAAAAGCAGCCTACTTCTGCAAGAAAAGCTTTTTTTCATTTGAAGATTAAAGGTTCTAGACAGCAGTAATATGTTTCTATCTGCCATTTCAAAAGGAAGGCTTGAAAACATCAAGCAGTAGCACATGAGAGATTAAAAGATACAAGGAGATAACTCACAACCAATTCTGCTTCTCATAGGTCTTCCTTCCTTAATCCTGTCCAGCAACAGCCTTGAACAAGAACAGTATAACTGCATTAATCAAGGATTATTAGCAAGGGAACTTAATGCAGTTTCCCCCATCCATCTTGGATGCACTCCGTGTTTCACTGGGAAGTGCCACAATCAGCAACGAGAAAATCACAGAATATATAAAGCGAAGAGACCCCTCCTGCTAGGCAGAGCAGGTTGTGTGCTGGGCCAGAGCGAGCAGAGAAGCTGGGACCAGCACAAGGTCTGCTCCTTGACCACAGTGACTGTAGAGCACTGCCAGTTTTTCCTGTGGCTTGACTTCAGCACTGTGCTGTGCGAGGGCGGCTGGGAAGGCAAGGGAGAGAACAAATGGCAGAAATACCAGATCTACCTTAACCTTTCTCTTCCAAACTGTCTGAGGAAGGCCTTGATTAATCCACAAATGTGGCAAAGTGACAAGGTAGTAGAAAAGCTGTCCAAACCCCATTATCTTCACTGCTTCTATTCCAAGCTACCTTCTTGCTGTTTGAGACCTGTTTAACCAAATAACACACTCCTGAAGCACACTGCCTTTCCAGACAGCATCTCTGCTTGCAGATATAGTGCTTTCAATTAAAACTGCTCAGGGGATCAGGCACAGAGGCTGGGCAGGAGGCACACACACATACCATGGCTTCAGCAGATCAGTGCCACTGTAATCATGGGGGAAGACAGTGGTTGCACCTGACGCTCTTGCAGAACAGGACAAGCAGAAGTGAAATGTGTTCTGCCTTGAGAACACACCCAGCTATTTTTACACCCAAACCAGATGTTTCCACTTTGATCAAAACAGTCCAAAATTTTTTTTTTCTTCAGTGTGAAACAGACAGACACAGCTAAAAGCTTTGAAAGCTGCAGCAAAGAGAATTTGTCATTCCCTGGACAGCTGGGACGAGGTGACTGCCAGCTACAGGATACGGAAACAAACTCTTGTAGAAAATAATCCTGCAACCAGACTGCATCATTTCAGTTTTTCACTCCTCAGCTTCATAGTCTCCTTACACTGGGGTGCCCATAAGCATTCATTTCTTATGTTGAGTGGACCCAACAGCTATTCATAGGGATCTCTTCTGAAGAGAAAGCAAAGGCAAACATTTCCATATAATAAACTCAGACTTTACAACCCCACAGTTAACCACTGGCAACACCAGGACAGACTTCCTCTGTCAGGGAAAGTCCCAATGGCCTTGTGCTCCTGCACATAGTTAACTCTGCCTCTAATTAAAGACCAATTTCCCCAACTGGCAACACAACCATCTGCAAACCTTACAGGATGCATTTGTGTGTGCCATTGTACATTCAGTGTGCAAGGACTTGTTGGACACCCTGCTTTGCTTTAAATCCTCTTTTTCCTTTATTTTTAGCAGTCTTAGCTGCTTTAGCTGAAACCAGGGGCTTTGTCATTTCTGCTCAGCATCAGCAAGGTTTTCACTTTCCATCATAGCCATTTAATGGAATGCAGAACATGGAGACCAACAGTCTGATTGCTTTGCTGTCCTCCTGTTTTCTCCAGAGGTCACTTGAAGGGAGCACAGCTCACCCCTCTTGCAGCAAGGCTGGGGCAGCTCCCGCCAGCAATCCCGGGGCTCTCCCTGACCCGGGCATTACCCCGGGGCATCCCTCTGCCACACAGCCTGTCCAAATGCCACCTCTAGGGCACAACCCCGAGTGCCCGTGGAAGTGGCACACAGGACAGGACATTGCTGTTTTGGTACTGACCAGATATTGAGAGGGGCTATATTTAAGAGTCAGCTTTTTGCCTACGAGGTTCAGCTTTTCCTTCTCCGAGCCCTGTAGACTAAACGCGTACCGCAATCTTGGGAAAGCTGCTCCAGCTTTCCAGAAGCCGCGGCAAACTTGCACCACCTATCGACACAACGGAGCGCTGGTTTGGGGCCGGGAAGGCGGCACCGCAACCCGAGAGGGCTCCGTGCTGCGGGAACCCGTCAGCGTACTCCCAGCATCCTGGGTTATAAAGGGCTTCAAAAAGCAGCGATCCATCCTCGCGGCTGTTTGACACAGCCGGGTGCGCCAGATGTGGCTGTATCACCCCCACCCATCCCAGTGCAGGGGGTGAGCTGAAGGCCCCTGGCTGGCCGAGGCGTGCTGCTGCCTCTTTGTCACCAGCTGTGCTTTGCAGAGGATGCCCTGTGCCTCCTCACCTCTGGCTCAAAGTATTTCTGGATTCATTGTCACAAAGAGCCCTGGCCATAGAGAACTTCCTCCATTTGAAACTGACCTTTTTTTCTCTTTCCCATGTATTCCATGAACTCAAAGGCAACATCATCTCCCAATTTCCTTTATTCCTGCTGTATAGTGAACTCAGTTTACTGCACTGACCCTGCAAGGAAGGGGTGCCCACCCCTCGTGCAGGTTGCAGACATTCCTGGAACCTGTGCACCACTGAGCCTCTCCTGCACACTACACAGCAGGCACTGACACATTGCTATTGTCAGAAATACTACATTATGGAAAATTTTCTCCCAGCATCATCTCTCCTCTGTGTGCAGCAGAAAGCTGCAGATACTTTGGGAGGCTGTCCCAGGTGGTGACATCTTTAAATACCAGTCACAGCTATGAGCACTGAACACAATAGCCACACAGTGCCTGTCAGCAACCAAAGGATGCTATTTCTTCCTCACCTTTGACCACTCCTCAGTGCACTCAGGTCAGGGTCTCTGCAGAGGAGGAATCTCAATGACCTGAGAACACAGCAGCCTCTCAAAGAACAGAGCTGCTGTGACCAAGATGGCCATCAGTCCTGCCCAGGGTGCAGGAGCTGGGAAGATTTTCTTTTGCTCCTCCTTGGAGCCGGAAAGGAGAAGTCAAACAACCTCAGAACAAGAGCTCCACAGGAATACAGGGTGTCTGGCCAGGCTCTTCCCAGACAATTTAGCTGCTATTCAGCATGCCCCACGTTTTGACCACAAAAATGGTACATTAATTCCACTGTAATGTGCTGAGCTTCCTACTGTGGGTATTGTGGATTTGCTTCATGTTATAATTTTAACTTGCAGGCTACAGCATTATCAGTCCACATTACACTTTTACTCCTTCAAAGCCATGTACTTGCTGGGAGAAGCTGGTTTTATTTGTCCCATTTTTCCCTGTGTGCTTGGCCCATGCTCGGCTTTCTACCTGCTCTGAATTCTTCTCCAAGAATCAAATCAAAGCAATGGTGTCAGCATTTTCAGATTAGGTCTTTAGATGGTATTAGATTTAGGTCATTAGATGTCTATGACCCTCAGGGATTAATTTCACCTGGTTCGTAAAAGGAACATGGGGGAAACGTTACCATATGAACACCAAGGATTTATTTGAACAGCACCTCCCCATTCCTCATAATAAATCCTTTTCCCAGACACACTAAGTCACATCAGCTCCTCTGGAGATAAAGAAAGTGAGGCAATACCCAGCAGATGAGAATTTGCCTAACAATGAAAAAATATACAGTGCAGTGGGCAAAACCCACCTGCTGTTTGCTCCTTTTGGTGGTGATGCCACTCTCCACCCCCTGCAGTAATAGGAGGTTCCTTCAGCCCCTTCCAGGACTCATCCTTCTCTCCCACCCCTGCAGCATGGACCTGCTTTCATCTCCTTGCCAGCGAGCCCTTTGGCTCCCAAGTCTTTTCCAGCCTCACTGACAACCCCCGAAGCACACGTAGCTGATGGAGGATGAATGCCTAAGTGGGCACAGGTCCTGTCAGCTCAGCCCACAGGCTCACAGCAGGCAGGATCCAGCTCCAAACTCCAGCCCAGGAGGACAAAGCTCTGGCCACAGCTACCAAATCTGGAGCCAGCCCAGAAGGGATGAGGAAGATGAAAGGCTAGACAACTCTTTTGTGTGAGTCCTGTGCCAGAGTCTTCACACCTCCAAGAGCCAAAAAACCATGCACAGCAAACCTCAGAGATAACCAGAGAGGAGTTCCAGGTGGCTTCAGAGCTGAGATGTGATTGGTGCCATTTCAGAAATGCTTCAGTGGTGCTTCAAACCTCTATCAAGGAGGAGGCAGTTTGCTGGAGAAGCCAGAAGTACAATCCAGTTCTACTCAGCACAATGTCCAGTTGCCTCTTAAATATAACCAAGACTACTTCAGTGTTGATGTTCTACTGATTCATCACATTAAACTACGATAGAAGAGATACGAAATTTAGAAACTACTTTTTTTGGCAGTCCTCAAAGACAGAAGATATCCCCTTCCAAAACAGAGATTATTCAAATAAATGAACGAATAAATTATTAAATCAAAAGCTATTTCAACCCTACTGGCCTGATCCATCAAATCTTTGAGACCCCAAGCACCTTATTTGTGTGTTTTATACACTTACATCCAGGGTACATCAGCACTTGGAAGAGGAACTGGCGGCATCCAGAGGCAAATTTATTTCTTTTTGCAGAAGACTCAGCTACATACCAGCTTTGATGCTCAGCTTTACATAGTGCAGCATCTGCCAAATGACAGCAGTCTCCAAGCACAGGTAAGAACTTTATGCCAAGAAAATACAGCCGTTATTTCATCAACAGTTTTGGACAAACACATCTTAACTTTTCAACATATCTGCTTGTATTTACCAATGCATTACTCGGCATGAGCTCTACAGCTTGAAAGGTCTGTCAGATTTGGGGTAATTTAACCCATATTTTTCCGACTCTTTCTGTTATTTGGAAAAAATTACACTGTTGTCTTTCCTCATATATTATATATCACTAGTTAATTGCAGAATAACCTACTGCAACCTAGAAAACATTATTATTATGGACTCCTTCTCAAATGTTCCTTTCCCAGGTCATTCCCTTGACTGGGATAAAGCAAGCACCAAGAAGTTGCAGTGATCCAGAAAGTGCTCACCGACTCACATGAGTGCCAGATTCTCATCTTTATTATAATATTGTTTCTTTCCAGAAATTATGTATGAGACAAGTCTTTTGATATTCAATAACCTGTTTACGGGAAATGACTTTACACAAAACATCAAATGACTTGACAGGAGATTGAATTTAAAATATGATTTTTTAAAATGCTCATGAAATTCATATTGCTTTAAATATAAATTAGCAAGAGTGCCAGAAGGGATGAATGTATTTCACTTCTTGACTGCAGATAATTTAAATGTACAGTTTTACCTACATTACCTCTATTCATAGTTCTTTTCTATTAAGGGATGGAGGACCTTTCCTAGCTGCTCAGCTGCCTGGTCACATAGATTTCCTGGGAAAGGCAGGAGGTGAAGGGATGAAAAGAGAAGCCTTTGGACAGGCACACTGCCATACCAATGCCAGATCAGACATGGCTACCTTAAAGCCACAGGATCCCAAGAGGAAAACAACTGCACAGCATGAGAGGGGTACAATTCTCCTTTTCCAACCAGATGGTCACCTTGGCTCCCATAACATGCACTACTGTGATGTGCCACCCTTAAGGGGAAGGCAGCACCCAAGATTCACAGATGCTCATGGTTGAGACAAAGGACAAAAACCAGAAGGTCAGCAAAAGCTTACAAAGTTTTATTAGTAAATTACTCACTTGGCATGGAAATTGCTATAATAGTCCCTGACCTCTGTAGGTACAGAACAGTGAGGCTTGGTTACAGAGGGAAGGTGAAAGAGAAGGGGAAAAGATTCATTAAAGAGAGGAGAGATAAAGAAAGGAAGAAAAAGAGATCACCGGCCCTGGTTCCAGCATGGATGAAGCTGATGGGGTGTCCAGGGTCCTTGGGGTACCCACACACCTGAGCTTGGTGGGGGTAAATTTTCATAGATAGGTTTTCCCTGCCATGAAATTTTCTCATTTTCTACACAAATTAATTATCATGCACAGTCCGTTCTTTCAAACCTTTCTGGAAACAGGTCAGAGAGCTTTGGTGGCCTTGGCACCCCTGGCACCTACGCCCACTTCTCAGCCTCATTCCTGTGCTTGTGCTGCTCTCCAGGAGCCAGAACAAGGATGTTTGTCCCAAGAAAGTGCTGCCCCTTCTCCAGCCACATCCTGTTCTTTCTCACAGTGTGTTATTACAACAACCCTTGGCTGTTACTACCAACAATCTTTGGTTGATTCCACAGCTATCTGGCTGTCAGTGTTTGAGACATACACATTGGCTCCTTATCTTCTGGGCTTCTACAACTACCAAATGTGCATGTATCCAAATTAAAAGTGAAACTGGGCCCTTATAGCCTCTGACCAGTTTCACCCTATAGTAGCATCCCCCGCCTAAAGCAGTATTGAGTTTCACAGGGCAAATTCCAAATCTAATAACTATATCATTCCAAAGTGAATTCTTCCACAGCTTTAAATAGAGTCAATATTCTTTATTTTCTGCCCATAAATACTCTGTGTTTTAAAGATTTGCTGCCTGCTGCCCCAAAGTGAAGCTTATGGGATAAATGCAAGTTATTTTGAAAAGCCTCCGAGCTCCTAATGGGAAATATGCTTAACTTCAGAGTCTTAGAATCATTAAAGATTTCATACAGAAAGTAACAATAATACGCATTCGATGGTTCATACTACTCTCACTAAGTCCTTAATTCTAACACTCATACAGATACACAGGCTTGTATAAAATCATATCCAACATTTCACTTAATACTTGAATTCAACCTCATCCATGAGAAATAACCATCCCATGGGTTGCTTGCTTCCCAGACATTCAACCAAATGCCTCTGGAGTTCTATTTTTGCAGTGGAAGTAAAGCAGGAGGCAGCCAACATCATCAAGCAAGAACAAACCTAATTGATCTCCACAGCCAAAATCCACATACTTGAAACAGAGTCCTGAAAATCCCAGTACCTGCACAGCCATGTGCTAGCTGCACATTGGTTCCTGTTTCACTCTAAGTAGAAAGTATTTAAAGACCTGGTAAAGTGCCACAGAGGTGTGCAAAGTTTAAGAGTGCTTCAACAGAGAGTGACAACTAAAATAAAGCTCTCTGCATAAAATCAGCTCTGTGTATTTTTCCACCCTCTATCAAATTACAGCATCCCCAAATTATGTTAAGAGAAGCCCTGTCTAAAATGTGAGGTGCTGTATTCCATCAACTCTCTGAGATGACTCAGGATTACAAGTCCTGAAATAAAATGGACATCCTGTTCCAGTTTCTTTAACTAAATTTTCTCCCTCAAATAGCATCAACAAGTGACTCAGTACAATGTCATAACAAACAGTACTTGTGCTGCAGCAATGTACTTGGCAAACAGAAACTCTCACAAATAAATCAGACACATTTTACTGTAGTCGCTAATCAAAGGATCTTCACTTTATCTTTGAAGAAAAAAAAGAAAATCACGTATAATAACCAGATGACAAGTAAACAAATTATTTTCATAGTAGTGGGAAAACTATTTACCTGCATTTGGATGAGCCCATAAGCATTGTCTAGGACTAAATTTGGCTCCAAATTGTGACACCAATTTTATAGTGAGAATCTACTGCTCTTCAGTCTCACAGAGACCAGCAAATGGGACACCCTTTTCTCTCTCAGATTTTGGTTGGAGTACTCCAGTGCCAGCTAGGCCAGGGAGAAAATGGTTTATGGCACAGCAGGACCAGCCTGCTTTAGATCAGAATCACTTGTGCAGGAAATTAATGTCATTTGGGGCTGCCTATGAGCTGCACCTGTACACATTTCTGGGGGTTTCTGACTCACTAGAGAGACACAGTGTGTCTCTCCCACATGCCCAGCTTCCAAGCAGTGCCTTTATTGCCACATCTCTGCTATCAAAGCATCAATATCTCTACACTAGCGTCTGCCCTGCAAGTTTCTTACATTTGGGAATCCTGGTAAAACACTAAAAGCCTCTTCTCAAATAGCATTCTTTACTCCTGAGCAGCCAGCCAAGTTACCACACATTACGTTTTGCATTATATTTGGGGAAAAAACAAAACCAACAAACCCACAACCTCCATCACTAGAATATCCAGTTCTTGGTAAAAAAATTCTGTATGTAAGGACATGCCATTTGGAGAATCCACTCATTCCCATCAAACAGAAATCTCATTAAAAATAAACTTCTCACCTGTAGCTAGCTCAGTAATTAGGTGCAGCTATATTCATTAGTTATAATTCAGAGATTACATGGGATAATAGCATGCTCTAATAAGGAAAAACGACACTTGGCTTATGAACATTTGGGTTTGTGGCAATTTCCTTAAAGAGAAGCCTGCTTTATTAAAAACTACGGATACAAACAAAGTAGCAAATTTAGCTGTTTGCAGTGAGAAGTGAATATAAAAACGGTTCTCAGAAGCCCAGATGAACCTTGCTGTTTCTTCCAAACATCAAGTAGTCATTCTGCACCTTTTTGAGTAGTGGGAGCCCCGGGAGGTGTGTGCTGCCGCAGCCCAGACAGGAGAGAGGCTGCAGCCCTTCCAGAGGGACCAGGGCACCTGCTGAGGCTGAGCCTTAACAGCACACAGGTGAGACCCAGGCAGCAGCACGCTCTGGCAAATTGTGGGCTCCTTTTCTCATCAAGGGTGCTGCAACCAAGCAGCTGGGCTATGACTGGGTGAACGTTTATTTTCTTGCTGCAGACTAGAAGAATCAAAACCCATTAGCTTGCATTTGCCTTCTCTGCAGCCCTTAATAACCTCCCACTGACAACCTTCAGCTGTCCCTTGTCTAACAATTCATCTTACTGATCTGCATTGTTAGGGTTTATAGCCCAGTCATATGCACAAAATTCAAGCAATGCACAAAATCTTCCATTACTGAACACCTTGTTTCACCCTGACAAACAAAAGCATCAACATCAGTACTGCTTATCCGTATGACCTGCCAGTTTTCTAGTAGATTTGTCAGTATCAGTTTCACCCTGTGAGAAAGACTGCACAGCAACCTCCCTCAAAAATTAAACAGGTAGCAGGGCACTGGATTTCACCACAAACCATAAAAGCAGTTAAAATCAAGCACAGATTTTAGGGAGGATGAGACCACATTTTAAGTGGATGGAGCTGCCTTTGTTATTTTTAGTAATAATTCATCCTTATGTGCCAGTGAAAAGCATATTGCCCCCTAGATTCAGAACATTTTTTCTTTTATACCTAAAATCACATGGTAGTGATAGTTCAGACATTCTCATGGATAACTACCAAAGTTTCAATCCAAGAAACAAAGTTGTAATCTTCCAAATAGTCTTACAGTGACTTCAAATTTAACTTGCTGCCCAGCAGGTCAGAGAGCTTTTGATCATCTCTAATGCACTTCCTCACGTGGTGCAGATATGACCCCATATCATATCAAAGCAAAGACAGTATTTGCAGAATACCTTCCTTAAGTCACATGAAAGTTAGTTTTTTTTAGTTCAAAAGAATTATTTGTTCAAATCCTCACAAATTTCATGCTATGGAACTACACAAAAGAAACACTATGAACATGCACCAAACAATTTATTCTGCCACAATGTTACCAAAGTTAGATGTTTTCCTAAGCAATTATAGAAAGTCAGATGCACAGGGAAAAAAAACAACACAAAACTGGTCTTTGTCTTGTAAAACTAAACATTCCTCTGTTTGGAGACAGAAATAATGCTTTTAACATACATCTGTCATGAAAACAACACAGCTCTTGCTCTTTCACTTACCTCACTTCTGCCATAGCCTCTAAGAGCAGCATACAGTCTCTGTCTTGGAGCATTCCAATTCTGATGATGACCCTCAAGTGGGAACTCCCTTGAAGGGGATACTGCTGCCAGGGCAGTTAGCAGCACACTGGGATGCCACTAGATTGCCCCAAACTCCCACACCAGATGCACAGTCCAACTTTCTGATAGTTCAGATGTTTCAAGCTACCCTAGAGTGGCATTTGAGGGCCTAAATGCTGCCATCAGCCCAATGTGCTGTTTCTGAAGCCTCACCCAGCCCTAGAAGAATTCAGAAACCAACTGCCCTGTCTGCTGAAGAATCCTGCTTTTAATGAGTTTCTGCAACGGCTCCTTCTGCTGAGTAGATAACAAAGATCACCTGAGATGAATTAAGAGCTGACCCTCTGGCAGTTGAGCCAGACACTTCCCCTCCCTAACTGCCCATCTCACAGGTGCAGGATGATGCTGTAGTTCTCCAGGATAAGTTACTCTTCCCCTCTTTAGAGATGTGCAATTTGCACATAAGTCACAGCCTCAAAACAAGCCAAACCACTCTCATTTTCCATTTTCAGGACTCAGTGCTTTTTCAGAAGTAGAAAAACGTTTATTTCCATGGTCAAGGGAGAGCAGACTTTGTTTTCTCCAGTATTAATGACTTCTGTCCTTGCAAACAAAGATAGAAATCTAGATGCTAGTGATAACCATGAGAGGCAAAACTTACCCACTCTAGATTTAGTTATTTTATAGCACAGATTAGGAAAAGATCCTGGAGTTGAAACAAGACTTACATCCTCACTTCCCAGCAGAGATGCCTGGTGCCCTGGGCATGGTGAGGAGGAAGAACAGCAGATGACCTGACCTGCTGCCTCCTCTGCCCTGACCACACACTGCCTTTCTCCCCGGGGCCTCACATGAACATCTAAAAACCTTCTAATCTCCAGAAACCAGAGCACTATGTGGTTTTTAGGATGGCAAACAGCCACTAGCACAAGCCACAAGCCCAGCAGTCACTCCTTCCACCTCCCTATCCATCACTTCCCTCAAAAATTGGTGTAGGAATAAGTATTTCCAAATGCAAACAGCCTGGTGAGACAGACTCCAGGCCTTGGTATTCAGAACAACTCAGCCTTGGTTAAAGCAGATTTTTGTTGTTTGTTCAGCTCTTTCCCCCCATATCTTGGCACCTCATTGAAATGGGCTTTACTAGGCACTTATATAGTAGAGCTGTAAAGAAACCAGATGGTTAATTTAAAAGAGCACAGTCCTTACAGCTTTCCCCTCTGGGAATTTCTTGAAGCACACAGACACACAAATTCATATTGTAACACTTTTTCTACCACAGCATGAGTTTTACTTCCAAATCTGTACTCTGAGGGGAAAAAAAAAAGTCTCACTATCACCCTGAATTTTACAGGGGCAAAAGGAGATGCTAAATTAAAACTAAAAAAACCACATAAGAGCAGGATTATGGTCTCACCTCCCATCCAAAGCCATGAAGAAATTACTATCTCTGCCAAGAGTACATTTTGTCACTAAAATCGTTGCTAGTGCAGGCCAGCATTAGCCCAGATTGACCACATTTCAATAGACAACACCTGACATTCAGCTGTGCAGGCCCAGGCCACAGCCCCCTGCAAGGCACAGGCAGTGCAAGAAGCTTTTATGACACAAGACAAGATTTGGATAGGGCAGGGAGCTGATAGAGGAGAGAAGGAACAGACAGGCAGGGTCCTGAAAGCCCTTGGAAGCAGCAGAGTGACAAACAGCTGAACCACTGGAGCCACACGAGTTTAGACAAGCCACAGAGCAAGGCTGGAGGCAAAGGAAAGCAAAAATAACCTATAAACCCATTTCAGCTGGAGACACGGAAGCAAGAAGAATTTGAAGGAAGAAAGGGGAGTATTGCCCTGTGGGAATGATGTATATGTAGTCATACAACTATTTTAGTGTTGCCTCTTAGTAGGAGCAGATACTGTTGTTTGTTGGACAGCAAATCCTTCCAAGGCCACAAAGCTAACCAACAAATCGTTACCCAACCCTCACTCCCAGAAACTATCCATTAAAAAGCTACTCAGCAGTTCTGTCTTGGTGTTCTGCACCCCACTGCCCAGTGTAAGGCATGATGGTGACATTCCAAAGAAATCCAGCTCCACACAGGGCTGACCTGCCAGATGCCAGAGACACAGACTACCCCGGCAAGTCTGCAGAGTATTTACAAAGCAGTCTGCTAAATTATACAAAGGGAATAATTTGCAACGTACCGGCGTGTTTGCATTCTGAATATCTGATTTCCTGTTCAACAACTAACCTAAACACTCCCAACCAAATGAAATGTAGACAAGACTTAAAATGTTTGAAGAAAAGCACTCATCCAGAAAATTAAGGTCAACATGGAACAGATGGTGCCTCTGAAAAATGTGGCTTCAACATTTATCTTTATGTAAAATAAAAATCTTTTAAAAACCTCCGGCTGTTTGGTGACAGTCCTACCTGAAATATTGGACCTCGCACTCCATGGATAATAAAGAAGCACTAAAAAATGACTTCAAAATACTAAATCTAAATAAAGTTCTCTCAACTAGTGTGCAATAAGATTTTTGTGGGCACGTAAATACATATCAATAAAATATAGATTCAAGCGCTTCTGTAACTGCCATAAATATTGCAACTGCTCTCCCCATTTCCATAAATATGACCCACAACTCCCAAGTGAGAAGCTTTTCCATTTTCAGCAGTCAGGAAAAAAAATCGGTCCTTTCTTCTTTATCAAAGTCTTCTGAAAGGCTGAATTTGAAGCCCAGCTCATGGGGAGCTGTGAACAACTTGTTACAGTGATGCATGAAATGCCTTCTCCAGCCTCAGTGGATTCCATCAATGGGATTGCAGGAAGATCATGGTTATTCTTGAGGGCAGGCAATGTCACACCTGGCTGGGGAGGGAAAACAGAGGCTCTAATTGGGCAGGGCTGTAATTTACTTTAGCAATACAGAAAGGAGCTGGAACAAGCAGAAATAATGAGACAGACCTGTCAAACGCCTGAGGAATAATAACACGTTAGAGACAAACGAGAAGAGGTCAAGCACTGCCATGAGCAGCAGGACAAGAGCTCACAAGGCAAGGTAAGCAACAGGCAGAGGAAGGCATGGCAGGACACGAGGTGAGTGCCTCCACTGAGATTTTCTCAGGACAGGTAAAATAGAAGGCAGTCAAAGAAACCAGAGAGGTGCACAGCAGGCAGCTCTCAAGTTACAAGAAGTAAATGAAACTAAAAACCCAAACCTAAAGCCCTCATATCCTGAGTGAACCAAATATTTTTGGAAGGTGAGGTAACACCTGTGGTACCTAAAAATACTGTCCTGCGGAGACCTCCTCCTGTGCATCACCCTGCTGACAGCTGGGGCTCTCTGACAGACTGTTACCTCTGATCACAGGCTGCACACAGCACCTAAAGCTAATCCCTTATGCCAACTCCTCAGGGGCCATCTGTGTGCCTGGACTGAAGAAGAAGCCTCACCAGCTTTGGCCATCAAAGCAGCCACAGCCACAGAAGGAGCCATTTGCTCATACCACCCAAACTAAATCACAATTAGCCCAGTGACAACAGGCTGCTGAAGCACATCCCCAAAACCACAAGGTAATTACAGATCTACTATCAGTTCTTGTTTCCCAGTCACCACACATCCAAGAGAACCATGATCAGTGCACCTCATTTTTCCAGTGTGGCTTGCAGACATTTACCTCTACTAGGAAGACCCAGATTTTTGCAACTCATGTCTTTAGGTTCAAAGAAGTTTCATAGAGAGCTTCTGCAAATCCACCTGGCTAAAAAGACTACAGGAAGCTTATTACAGCAATTTTCCCAAGCTGACACATCCTTCTAACTGGCTTCATGATACTGACTGATGTTTTTGGTCCCACTTCCTCTAGAAATTACCCTGACTTCCCATACTACTGGGGAAAATAAGCTTAACAAGAACATTTAGACTCACTGTCCCAAACAACAGGCCCTGCCATTAATAACGCACTGCCAAAATGAAACTGGGCATTCCAGGGAAACACTTGCAAGAATGGTTTTTGCACAGAGGTTTCTTGCTTCAAGGTCATCCCAACCCACATCACAGACAGCTCTGATAAGCAACAGCACGATAGCTTACCACAGACTTAAAAACAGTACAAAATTTATGAAGTTCTCTTTCTCTCCCCACCTAAGGCTTTTTTAAAACTAAAATAGATATTTTATTTTCTTCCAAAAGAAGTTTGTGTTGATTTTGTTGATCCTATTGCATAGCCAAGAGCTGCTGCTGCACATAGAAATGTCTATCTGCATCAGGCCTCAACTTACTATTTCTAAAAATAAAGTAAGTAATATTAATTTCTTCCTCTAGCACCTGGTGTTTAAAGTTATTTCTTGGCAACTTCTGTTCTCAGCATTTAAACATTTTTCATATTCACCTTAAGTCTGGCAGCACTATTGGTTATCCTTCTCTGCCTCACTAATAATTTGGTTGATGGCATGCAGGTGGGTTTCTCATAATTAAAAAACCCATTTGCAAAGTTTGCATTAGGTGATCTGAAAAAAATAGAGCACTCCTTTCAAAGGTTAAATATAAGTAGGCTGCAGAGCTCCATGAAAATATTGCATAATTTAGGGATAAAAATAGTTTTGCTTTATTCAAGCTAGGCTGGATAGGTAGACTTTTACTGCAATCAGCCTAAACCTCATCTCTTCAAGTAACATGCTCAAGTTGATTATAGAAAATTAAATTTAGTATTAATCAAGCTAGGAAGAAGGAAATTACAAAAATTAAGATAATGCATAAATTATAGAAAAGAATAGTGGAGCCAGCTAGAGATTGTGGGGAGACAGATTATGGGGAAGACAGATAAAGATAGTACTAATTAATATATTACAGCTCTGTTAATTATCTAAAAGTGGGAACAGCCTTGCCCTCCCAGCTATGGGTGTGATAAAGAGTGCATTAGCTGCAAGGGGGTTAGTTGGAGTCTGCTGGCTGTGCTGTGAGGAGGGACAGGAGGTCGTTTAAGGGACAGAAAGGAGTGAGCTGGAACTGAAGGAAGAGAGAAGACTTCAGAGAAAGAGCTGGAGCTCTGTGCTAGGGACAGCAGAGTCCCAATTCAGGCTGGATGGAGCTGGGCACACTTCCCTCATCAGTGTGTGAAGTAGAGCTGGGGCATTGACTCTACAGACTAGTTGCTTGCACAGATAGACCCTGAGAGCTGTGTGGAACTGCTCATGGGATTGCAACATAGAAAAGGCATGAGAGATTTTAGATAACAAGGAGCTGATACTTGAAGCCCTCTGAAGTTTTTAAAGAAGCACTCTGAGTGCAATGTCTCAACAGCCACAAGAGATCATTAATTCTATCTAATTAATAATGAATGAAGATTCATGCTTGTCCCACACTAGAACCAACTGCCCCCCTCCCCAAGCCACTCCTGACAGTTATTGTCCGACCCTTTCAAAGATTTACCCACAACCCAGGTACCAGAAGCCACCAGTCAGAGCCCTGCAGCCCTTGTGCTTACAGGCCTTGCCTTGGCATCCCCCAGATATCCCGATTCGGGGAATCCCCATCCCTGCCCTGGCAGGCAGGGCCCAGGAAAGCAGCAGCTCCTCCCAGTTGCACTGACAGGTCACTTGCAGTTTTGGGCACAGAACTGCAGCACTTGGCACCACTAGAAAAAAAGAGCAAACCCAAAAGAGCAAGCCCAATTACCTAACTACAAAGGATCCAGGCTTAGAAATAAAAATTTGTAAAAGTTTCCTGATTTAGAAAGAAAGAACTCTACATATTGGCTGTGGCTTTCAGCTCATCCTCACCATCCACACCATTAAGTATGAATTTAGCATCTGAATTTAGATCAGCACTACCACTTTATCCCAGTTTTACAGATGAGAAACTACTATTTATACAGGACTGATCCAAATTATCCTTGAAGTCAGTGGGATCTCCCAGTGAGCCCCATGGGACACAGAGTGGACAAGCATGGTTCCAAATTTCCCAAACAGCGGTCCAGTACTTTGCAAAGCCATTTCATCCTCTGGACACAAACCCAAAGATAGCTTGGTAGAGGGCTCTGCTGACACAACCACCAACATACAACTGTGCTCCCATGGAGTCACAGTTGATGGTGTATAAAGCCGATTTTGTCTTGTATATGCAAATTTATTAAACACAGAGCAGCTAACCAGCCCTACAATCCACTCTACACAGCCAAAACCATCCCATTTAAACTTGTATAATAGAGAAACATGTAGCTCTGAAGTTGCATTTAGAGCACAAGCGTTTTCTCTGAGCTACATCCTGGTGTTTTATACCTTCCCTAATCTTACTTCCTAGGACATGTACGAATCCAGATAATCTTTATCAGCTGGGGATGTGGGAGGGCAGTTTTCAATGAAGCTCTTACAACGGCACTGTTTTCTTTATGACAAAAAAACTTAAAAACCATCAACTTAGAGAAATTAAAAACCTAAATGAAGTCCTTAAGAGTTCCCCTTAGTCACTTCCAAACTTTTTTTTTCCTAATCCCTTTGAACTCCAGTAGTTTAATCAACAGCTTGTTTAGGATTAATGTCATCCTAGTTACAAACACACACACACAAATGTCCATCACAGAATAAATTAAAAAGCAAAATCCCCATAAAGGGCCACAACGATTTCACATTCTCTGGAAGCAATAAAGGACTCAGCAGGATGATGAAAGCTGGACAGAAAGAGCATCTCTTAATGAATTCCTGGGACGCCTGGGGCCCCTGTGCTCCTCAGCGGGGAGGGCCAGGCTCACCCTGCAGCACTGCACTGTCAGAGGAGCTCCACTGCGGTCATAAATAGAGCTCCTCAGGTCTGGAAGGGGCAGCCACAGCCCTGCAGCCTCCTCAGGAGCATGCACAGGTGCTGGGCTGAGAGGCAATCCCCCAAATTAACGGAGAGCAGCTCCTGAGGCAGCCGCCAGCAAGGGCTGCAGGGAGACAGCAAGGCACCTCCCGGGATCCCGTGGGAAAGCACCGCTGGACACCACACACGCTGTGCAAATAACTGCTTGGCTCAGGGGTTAAGGACAAAGAGCAGGTTTGACTGGGCAAATCTACAAGCATTTGAGAAGCAAGGGAACAACCCGGCAGGTGAAAGCACACGGGGCATGAAGGAGCCCGGGAGACTTCTCCAGAAACACTCCAAACCCCACTGCTTTTTACTAATCCCTAGCCCTGTAAAAGCACCTCAGGAGCTTCTGAAGAAAACTGCCTTATAGTGGGGAAAAGATCCTGTGTTTTAGCAGTATGTACATGAGCTACAGATGGCCATAGCAGCAAAGTCATTACAAAACACAAGGTTCAATGTCTATGAAAAACAAGGAGTTTCAGGGAACAGCACCTTTCTCCTGAACACTCCCTGTCCAGAGAAAATGTTGGACAGCCCTCCAAATGCTGCTAAGGGGGTTGTCTGTGCAGACACTGCACTGAGATAGAAAAGGCGTTTTGTACCACCCATCACAGCTTTGCAGAAGCACTCAGTGCAAACACCCTTCCTTGGGATTTGTGATGCTGGAGAGCAGCATTATTTGGAGAGCACAGGACTGCAACCTGCCAGTTTCAAGTTACGGCCAAAGCTAATTAAACAAGTTGTGAAGGCAGGTTACATTTCAGGTCTCGCATTTATATTTGTTCTTACAGCACCTTCCTATTTTCACTGTGCACATGGGCTGTTATGACTTTCCCGTCTCAAAAGTTATGACAGTATTTCACTGTACAGGACTGCTTTGCCACTTTTAAATCAAGGTGACTCATGCAGAGGATGGACAAAAAACCACAGATGGCAGCAGAAATTCAGCAGAACTCTTTCCACTGCTGCTCTGCCATCTGTCCTTGTGCTGGGGCAAGTAGGAGAGGGGGAGCTGTTTTCAGGTGATGAGAACAGGGTATCTTGTGATTCAAGTGTGTGGGGACTACTCAGCAGCACTTCAGGACCGTGCAGTTTGTGTCTGGGCACATGAACACTTTGCAGTGCCTTTTATCCTGTGGAAATCTGTATGATTCAGAATGAGACTACCATAAGTGCAGCCTAACCATTAATATAAAGACATCTGTAGACTCCCTCACCTAACCACTGAGCACTGATGAACTGCCCTTAGCATGTCACAGTAATTCACAACTGCTTGTTTGCATAGAGAGATGTGTGTCTGTGTCTCTGTGAACCGAGGTGGGATGATCCCAACAGCTGTAAGGCAGGCTCCCAGATTCCTCTGCAAGCTGAGAGCTCACTATCTTGACACTGACACCTCTGAGGAAAACAACTCTGTCACAGGTTCAGTGGAATATCAGAGGACCTTGAAAAATTATATTTAAGTCCATGTCCATTTCAGGGCACAGATTTCCCCTGCAAAGAAGTAAAAATTTATTAATAAACTGCAATAGTTTCATATAAGAAACAGGAAAGCAGGAATGCTACTAACCTTGAGAAGGTGAAGACCAGTCTTGCTTTTTTCCTCCCGACTGCACATCAGTCATCCACTTGACTGCAGGGTGTTAATCTTATGCCACTTATTAGCATTAAGCATATCACTTCTTACTTGGAATTTGTGAACAAGTATTTTGTTCATCAGCTTAATAAAAGCTCAGATGTGTAAAGCTACAAACATCAGGCAATTCAACACACACTAACATGAGGTTGCCCTTGATTTTAATTTCTTTATGCCACAGAAGTTAAGACCACCAGGACTTGAGATGCACACTGGAGATACTCCAGTGTGTACCAAGTCCCCACCATCACCTGCACTCCTCACTTGCTAACTTTACAGCTACTACTGGGCAGCATGGCTCTCCCACCGTACTTACATCTTAAGTACTTCTGGAACACATCAAAGATTTCCCGGGTTTAGAAGTCCTCTTGGCTTTCTCCTCACTGCACATGACCACAGAAGAGGCTGTCCATGCATCTGGACTAAACATCACATTTATTTAAACCAGTGAGCAATTTGAAGTCCCTGAGTTACATGTCACCTCCTTATACCATTTCCCCAGAAATGACTGCTGTTTCACCAATGAGCAGTATTCTTCCACAGCAGCACTCAGAGGGGAGCTCCTGAGGCATGCCACCCTCTTGTGTCCAAAACAAGTTTCACTGGTTCCACCTGGAAGTACCAGGAAAGCACTTTTAGGAGAGCAGAGACAAACAGCCCTCGGGTATCTGGGCACACAGGTCGCTCTCAACCTCCCTTCAGCACCTGGCTGTAGCTGATGCTTGCATTTCAAAAGAAGTTCAGTATTCCACACCAAGCAGGGAACTTGCACCAATTAGAAGCAACTTTTCAGCAGATCATGATAGAGTACCAAAAGCAAAAAGTATCAAATGTAAACAACTTGTAAACATTAGTAACACATCAGTAGATTCAAATAGCATGAATAACCACAGAGACAACTCACAATTCAGAAATAGCCTTTTGTCATGAAGTCTTTATGGCTTGACAGAAAGAAAGTTAGATTTGTTTTTGATGTGGTTAGTGCAATTTTGTTTTATTTGAGAGGTCAGTTAAGAAGAGTTAAACAGATGAATCCAGTATGACACCTCCGTTTCCAAGTTGTTTTCGAACCTGATATGAAATATGGCACTGGACTCTTCATCTAGAGTCAAGGCATTTGTGATCTCAGAAATAAAACCAGCTATTTGATCCCCAGAATATGGAGGGGGCTCTTTAAGGGATAATTCATATTTCATATAAAACAGAGGAAGGAAAGCTTAACAGCATCAGAAGTGCAGCTGTGTGCTTGGCCAGTACCTCTGCAATCCACATATACAGCTCCATCTAATACATAATTTATTTGGAAAAGTGAAGGAAGGAAGGAGGAGTAGGCAGACTCATTGAAGAGATGGGTAATGCAGCATTTGAGAACAGTCCGCTCCTGGAAATTCAGGCTCCTGCAAAGTAACCTTGGGCTTTTATGCAAGGAAAGGCTACAAAAAGCATATTCCCCAACACTGTCTGAATTTAGATCCTCCTATTCTGCTATCTCATGCAAAGCAAGGACAAATATCCAAGCTTCTATCCAAAGCAAAAATCAGTGTCGCTTTCCTCGACAGTGGTAATGGTGTTTAGAAAGGATTTTTCAAGTAGTGTACACCTCTCTGGAATCAGAATCAAGCTTCAAGACACTCACCACACCTTCAGCTTTGATCCGAGCTATCCATTCTCTGATTCCAGAGACACCACTAGGTCTGGCACCACCACTTCCTTACACTTATTGCTTTCACAAGCCACATCCATTCCCAGGACACCTAGCTCACCAGAGCATTTTTGCTCTTCCCCTTCATTTCTCTTCCAATAAGAAGAGCTCCCATTATGCCTAACGGAAGTCAACGCACACGTGCACAGGACAGAGTAGACCTATTAAGGCTACATGGCTGACCAAAAGAAACAGAAATACATGTATATAACTGAAGTTTTCTTCTGTTTAGCAAAGGGCACCGAGTTTTAATTGAGACACTTGCACCTGTGACCCTTACTTCCTTATATCCACCTTCTCCCCCTACCCCCCTTACGTACAGGGAAGCCTCACTGTGCTTCCCTGATGCAAAACAAGAAATAGATCACATCGAGTTTGCTCCATACACCAAAAAGGTAAAAAAAAAAACCCAAAGGACAAACTGGTTCACAGTCAACTATAAATAAAAGTGCAGTAAGTGTTCAAGTAGAGTGTAGAGTTTAAGCAAGCTGTACAACCACATTTGGCATAGTCATCTTTTAAAGGCCCTGCGTGGGTCCCTCCCATTACTGACAGCAGGGGGAAGAGGCTGAACACTATTGGCTGGTGCTGGATTTACAGGTCCTCGTCCATTGCCTCTCCCACTACCTGCATAAATGTGGCCGTGGTTGTACATGAATGGAAATCCACTTGCTTCAGGTCCAGTTTGTAAACCATTTCCTAAGGAGACAGAAAAAAGTGTTATCACGATTTCCATGGGTTGAAATCACTGATTCCTTACATAAATTTACTAACAAGGAATACATGGAGTTTGCAGTAACCACCAAACCCTGAAGACCAAAAGGAAAAGCCTCTCTGGCACTGCAAGACCCCAAATCACAGCTTCTCTTTCCCCTCCCAAACTAATTTCTCTCCATCCCTACTCCCCTTTCTCATAAAAAGCAAGAAAGGTGACAATAACAGCCTTTTAACACCAGCTACTGAGTATGGGCATTGTGTAGGCTGGCCAGAACTCAAAGTTCCCTCTCAGCTTATACCTGCTCAAGGCCTTGAAGCCTTTTCATATTTAAGATTCTATGTCTAAATACAGCACAAAATAATCTGGATAAGTCAAACATTGGAATTCAGATTACCACTACTTCTGTTTTAGGGAGCTAACCAGGCAGGAAAGCCATGGTGTCTAGCAAGACTGAAGTAATTTTTTAAAGCCAATGTCTCAGGAAGTTTAAATAAGCAGAATTTCAAGTGCTGCAAAACTTTTCGAAAGCATGACTATTCAAGATTAGTCAAGACCCCTTATGTGATATAGGCACCCCAAATATTCTAATCTCCTCTTCTACAGAAGAAATCCTGAAAACAGTTTCAGAAAATGTTCATGCTTACATGCTTGAGGTTCAGGCCCCAGTCTGAATGACTTTTTAGAGCATAGTTCACTTTTTTATCCCAAGAATGGAGAACCCTTGAAATAAATTTCTATTCCCATTAAGTGTTTCTCACTTTTTCACTTTTACAAACTGAAAAAAAAACTTACCCAGTGGTCCAAAAGAACAAGTACCCATACCACTTGATGCAGAAATATTATTCTGTTCACCCTGTGCCTTGAGAGAAAGGTAAAAAAAAAATAAAATACATGGATCAGAGAAAAGAAAATCCCCATTTTACAGAAAGGGGCTGATTTTTTCCCCTGTTTTCTTACAGTGGCTCCACATGGAATTTATTTGCTACTCCAATTATTGGTTCATTTTTAGCTATGTATCACTCAGTCCATTTTTCCAGAAGAGTCACCTCTGATCACAGCCTAGTGTGAAATATTCAGAACAAAGAGCACTTTAGGCCAGAAGCCTCAGACAAGTTTAACATACCAGTTTGTTCTGCCCGACGTGTTCTGAGTTGGGTTCGCTGTAGTTTGGCACTTCTGAGTACACCATGCAGAACCTGGGAAGAAATTAGGATTATTAGAAAGTTATAAAGCCATTTTTTAACAGAGTTCTCAACTCCACAATTCGCAGAGCATACGTTCTTGACACATTCCATCACCTAGAAATAATTAATCTAGACCCCACTCTTCAGAGAATATCCACAGGTATTAAAAGCCTCTTTGATCACTTTATAGGCTTGTGGTGAGGCTGCCACATCTTCCTGGTGAGGGCATTTCAATCAAGTAGAGGCAAGTATTCATTTACTCAAGGAGGTAAACTGGCCTAAATAAAACAAAAGGTGATGAAAGGGCTCCCTTTGTCTCTCTTCCAGCTGCACAATCTTGTCCAGCACCCACTCACAAGGTCACCTCAGGCACTGAGTCACCCAGCCTGCTCCCAGACAGAGATTGCATTACACCTCTAGAGAAAACTCACTCCCACACACTCCCATACAATGAGTGCCCCATTAACAATAATAGCACAGAGGAGCCCAAAGCAGGCCATGAAATTCAAAGCATCCTTTTCCACTCAAGGGGACTATGGCAGAATAGGCCCATCAACTCACTACATGGAAATTACAGCAGAGAGGAAGACAGAGCCGGATCGTTACACTGCTTGCAATGGTTTAACACAAGTGGAGCTCCCACCTGCTGCTGGGAGACACAACCCAGATAAGGACTCTCATCACTCCAGCCTGCTGAAGAGTAAGTCAGCTGAGTGACACTACTGAAGCATCAGATTTTGTACAATACAATCTATAGATTTTTTTGTGTAAATCCATCTGAACATTGGGCATTTCTGAACCATGTATGTGGCAACTGCAGAGCCCCACTTCCCTGATGACTACAAGGTTTCCCACAGCACTTTCTGCAACAGTGGAAGTACTCTTCTGGTTAAAAAATGTTGCTATTTTTTCTATTGCTCAATTATGTTACTCATGTTTGTTCTTAGGCAGGAGCTGTTGCCCCAGTCTGTGGGCAGTTTAAAGCAGGTTTAATGGGGCTTGCTTCTGCTTGGATATGATTCACTGGAGTGACCTTGCTCTTCCTCCTCTGCATTGCCTGTTCCTCAAGGATGACACACGTACAAAAGGCTTCCACCAAAATGAAGTGGTGAATCAAGATAAGGCCTAGGTAAGCAATGCAGATCCAGTCCCGCGTCATTTCAACATTTCCTCCTCCTAGACCTGTGCCAGTGATGGAAGCTAATTTTCCTCAAAGAACCTACAGTCCAGAGAGGGTCAGAGCTCATGACATCCATGACCAACTGAGAACACACTTTTGCTGCCCTAAACTCCATTTCCTGAGAGCTACCAGGTCTCATACTTACCATGACACTCTGCTGAGAAGTATGAGCACACAATACTTACTCCCCAATTTTATGCAGCTCCCCTCCTCGTCCCGTGTAAAGTGTCAGGCATCCTTTCCACAGAGACGCATACCTAGCCAAAGAAAGAAGTGAAGCAGTTTCTCAGTGAATGAGCTGACAGAGGAAGTGGAAGCATGCTATCTTCCAGGAAGTTGACAAGTAGTACACACCAGCATAAACTAAAAAAATTCCCAGGGACCCCAATGTCACCAACACCAATGGTTTATAGATCTCCATGTACTACTTCTAGCAAAAGGTACCGGAAGCTCAGCAGACTGCTTTGACAATTCCAGGAAAGCAGCCAATTATTTTGAGAATGGATGCTCTTTTGTTGACTGGAGCAACCCTTATGACTTGTCCTGCAGAGAAAAGGCATTTTGCCAGAAGCAGTATGTGTTATATTTGGTGACAACTCTCAGTTCTGCTTTCAGCAGGAGCCAGGAAGAATCACCTCTGCTTGCTGGAGAACAGCTACTGCTACTGAATGTGTATGATCAATGTGTATGATTACATTCTTAATATAGGCCCTTATCAGAGTGGGATTTTTTAAAGGCCATCAAAGTTTGGCCATCAAACTCTACATGATTTATAGAAACACACTGAAATAATTTTTTGATTGCAGGAACATTCCCTTACAAAGACAGTGTGAGTGCACTCTATTCTTTATGGTGGCACTTGACTTCAAGCACTGAAATTTGAGCCATAAAAAACGTTCTGTGTAATTGTTCCCTCCAGTGAGGGGCATCACTACGTATGTGTAGAGAATGAAGAAAATGCAGACCAGAGACACAGGCACAGTGCAAGGGAGTTAAAAAGAACACATGTGTCTTCCAGCACAGAACAGGGAACCTCAGCAATTGCACTCATGGGAGTCACCGCTCTGGACAAGTCACCACTTCCTTACACTCTCTGGAACAGAGATAAGAAACCTTCCTCTTGCCCTTTGCCTTATCTGCTGAGACTGGGAGACATCCGGCCGCACGCAGGGCCCTGAAGAGGCACCAGGGAGGAGCCACCCTGGCAGGAGGGGACAGCACTGCCAGGGCAGTGATAACCTGCTCCATACTCCAGCACCAGCAGGAAAGCACAGGCACTCTGACTGCTGATACTATCCTGGGAGCTTTCCATCCAGAACAAGGATCAGTGTTCTTCACTTCATAGATTCACTTTAAAGACTCCCTCACTGCTTAACCTTTAATAACCAGCTAGACAGGCAGTCTTGTAGCAGAAAACAAAGGAAAAGAGATACCAAACAATAAACGTAAGTCAAACACATACTTACTGGGAAAACACCCAGCAAATTGTGTGACTAACAACCTCCAGCACAAAGTTATTCCACATATGCAAGCACTTGTTCTTATCTCAGAAAGAGCTGGCCATAAAGCACTAAACTCCAGCACTAATTTCAAATTTAGAAATATTAAGTACAACAGCTTCCCGTAAATGGGTTCACCACCCAGTGACATCAGTAAGCAACAGTGCCTGCTTTTGCAGAGGAATGCATCCGCAGCTTGAAATCCAGCAAGGGAGGAAAAAGGCATGTTTACTTGTGGTGCCTGCGGAAGCTTTTCTGTTTGTATCAGAGGGCATCCTGCACTATGAAGTCAGATTAGCCTACAGAGCTGAAATTTACCTGCCTGGCAATGGCAACATCATACACCTGATTCTATTTAAATGTAAAACTGTGTTTGGAGAACCCTGGATGCCAGCATGAGGCCAGTTTTCCGAAGATGAGAGGCAAACCAGAATGGATTTAGCTTTTGCCATTCCACTCCCTCCAGTCCTAAGGGAGCATGCAACTCATGTAAATGAAGGCATGACTTTGCCACCCACCAGAAAGACTGATGTCAGCTCATAAATTTAATACGTACAAGCCAAGCTCAGTTTTTTTACATTAAAGGATGCCATGATTCTCCCATTTGTTGCACAGAAAAACCAGAGCAGTTACAGTAAGCCAGTCACAGAAGGGAGTACAGTAGTGCTGCTGAACAGTATCACTCTTAATTTGTTTCAATGTTATCTACACACGGGGCTTTGTGCTGGCCCAGAGCTCTGGTTTAGTTCTCCCCATCCCTGTGCTCCACGTGCTCTCCACGCAAGCAGCCTTCCCCAGAACCACCTCTGCTGAGGAGTCAGCCCATTTCGTGTAAAAGGACATTTGCATAGGAGGAAGCAGCTGTAGTTTTGGTGGCAAGGGTCATGCAATTTCAGTCCAGAGCTGAGAATTACACTCAAATGAACAACTTAAAAGCAGCTCAGCTAGCAGCCTGAGTCACCTTTCACCTACTTTTTCATAAAAACAAATTAACAGGACCTTACACACACTGCAGATCCTGGAGTGCTATAAGCCAAAGGATCAGTGTAATGAATTTCTAAAAGTGTAACCTAATTGGCATGTAGAACTCAAATGAAACTTACTGTGACTTTGCTAGTGACTATTTAAGTGACATGGAAAAGGATTTTCAGATTGACTTTCTCACATTCTTTCTCACAATAAGTTTGGGGGGTGGGTATGTTTCTTTTTTTAATTAAATTACCTCCGAGGAACTATTTGCACCTCACCAAATTAACACATTCTACAGTGTAGACCCAGAATCAATTTTTAGAGTGAAAAAAAAAAAATTCAGTTCTCCTTTGCCTGTCATTTGTTACATCATTCCAATGAAAAGCAACTTTTCTGCGTGACATGTAACTGTTTCCGCCTTTCACTATGGAGCTGACTGCCAGAGTAAAGACCTAGCTGTGAAAATAAGAACATGCTCTGGAGTTCCCCTGCCTGATTTACAGACCAGGACTGACTGTTGCATTCCCCCCGTGCCCCAGAAGTATTTTCCTAGGGAGCTTTTTAAAGCAAACCCAAGTCTCTTCACCACTGCCTCCTGAGCACAAACCAAACCCCCTCCTAGGCTGTGCACTCACGCTAGGCATGTTCTGGCCTGGGAAAGGTGGGTTTAATTTGTCAAGTGACCTTAGGGCGCTGGCTCGGTTACAGGGAGCGGGCGGGAGGCGGCGGCCGTGTCCCCCGTGACCCCGGAGGGGCCCCGCGGGTGACAAAGGGCTGCGCGGCCCGGCCCCGTACGCACCCTTTGGTCAGGCGGATGATGTCTCCCGGCTGGATGAGGCCGCCGATCTCGTCCCACACGCAGATGGTGATGCTGCCCGTCTTGTCCGCCACCTTGCAGGACCTCACCTCGTGCCCGTCCTTCGTCTTGGTGACTCGCCCTGCGGGGAGAAGCGCGGCTCAGGGGGAGCACGGCGCCGCCGGCCCCCCCGCCCGCCGTGACACGCGTGGGCGGCCCGGGGGTGGGGCGTGCCGGGCGCCACTTACCGATCTCCAGCACAATAAAGATGACATTTAAGTTTTTCAGTCCGGGTTTTATGTCTTTTATAAGGAAATACGTGTCGCTCGCCGCGCTCATGCTGCGGCCGGCGCGGGGCTGAGGGCTAGCGGGGCGGGCCGAGCCCGCATCCCGCGGGGGAGCAGAAGCAGAGCGGGGCCGGGCAGGGGGGCACCGGCGACCCTCACAGGGGACGGGGACACGAGCACCGAGGGGCTGTGCGGTGACTGTGCGGCACGCCCGACCCCCACCGCTCCCTCTCCACACCGACACCAGCAGCACAGATCCCACCCCGCCTCCCTCTCCCGCCGGCACTGAGGAGCACACGTGCGCCGCGCTCCGCTTTATACCGGCCGGACGCCACCAAGCCGGCCGTCGGGAGGGGGCGACGGCAGCGAATGGAACCGTCCGGGGCACGCGGAGCGCCGGGACTGGGTAACGGGCGGGCGCGAGCCGGCGCCGCGCGCTGATTGGTCAACGCTGCCACCGCCATCTTCTCCTCCTCGGGGCGCTGCCGCTGCTCAGTCGGCGTTGCCGAGGCGGGTGTCCTTCGTCAGCTGGCGCTGCTTCCCTCAGCCCTTGTGCCTCCTCTCAGCCCTTGTGCCTCCCCTCACGGCCCGCCGACTGACCTCCCTCCGGCCAACAGCCCCCGGCGTCCCGAGAGCGGCTGGGGCGGCGCAGCGGAGTAAGGGAGCGGTTCGCTGCCCTTCCACGCCATTTTACGCCCCGGCTGTAACACGGAGAGGAACCTTGTCACAGGTTTCCCGGAGGGCGATTTCCCGGCAGCTCCGCCCTCCTTCACTGGAAGAAAAAAAAAAAAAAAAAAAAAAAAAGATTTGTGAATTAGTTTGTGGGTATTTTTTTCCGGGAGAGATTTGATGTTGCTCTCCATCAAGCAGAAAAGGCCGTTGTCGGGGCTGCAGGCACCTCAGGGCTTGGCCGGGCTACACCCACATCGCTCTGCTCCTGGCACCGAATGCTCGTGGCCCGTAGGGAAAACCAGGGCTTTGTGCAGTGGCCTGCTTTGAGCCTTCCTGTGCTTCAAATGCGAGCCTAAATCCTGATGAACACTAAAAAGGTTTTCAAAGCATCTCAATTCTGCCAGCAGCTTCTTGAGGAGATGCGTTAGTCCCTTGAGCTCGGCTACGGGCAGAGTGTACAAAATGAGGGAAGGGCAGCTTCTCCAGGCAGGAAGCCATCGAGGTGGTGGACAAGCCCCCACAAGCCTTGTGACATCCTTGGCTGGCGAGTCCCAAGGAAATAGCTCCATGACACACAACAGCTCAAAGATGTCCTGTAATTCTGCTCTCCTTTGGAAGGGTCGCAGAGCAGTATGTGTGCACTGCTGTTCTTTGTCAGAGCCAAACCTAGCTAGCTGGGCTTTCCCTTTCTATTTGTGTGAACAGAAATCCATAGATGACAGCAGTTGTGAAATGCCTGGCCGCACGTTCTGCCACAAGGGAGCTCTGGCCCAAGGAATTTTGAGCAATATCTGTGTGTAGGCAGCAGAGCAGCCTTGGTGGGTGCCACTCAGGGCTCGGAATGAAACACACTGCCTGCAGGAATCAATCTCAAAGGAGAGTTTGCTTAAAGCCCCCGAAAAGCTTAATCCACTTCTGTCCTGAATCCTTCAGTGACTGCAGATGAGGGAAATGACAGACTCCCTCAGGGGCCTATCTCCTGATACGATCTATAATATGGTAGCACTAAAACTTTCAGAGTCATCAACTGCATTTCAGTACATGAATGGCTTTAATGTAGTCACTTGGGAAGGATTTCAAACCTAACTCCAGGAGTGACAGTGTCTCTGTGAAAGGTTGGACAAAAATACTTTTACACCCATAGGTGGTTTTTCTGCCTTCATTTCTTCCTTTTGTCTGCCACATGTATTTAGAGCCCTTGGAAAGTATAATTATGTATCCTGTGTTTTCAGTGCTAAGCATAATAGATTTGAGGAGAACCCTTCAATTTTTCAAGGAAAAAAAAAACTCCAAAACAACCAGTTAAGAAGGTTTATTCACGGTGTGGCACGCCTTGAGCAGAAAGGAAGTCACAAGTGCGGTTAGCTGAAAAGCAGAAAACACTAAAACACTTCACAAAGAGTACTTGTGTGGTGTGTCACTGGTGAGACGGTTTCAGGTGAACATCTGTCCAGGAAGGCAAGTGCTGGTGCTCCAGAGCAGCTGGAGAGGTGCAGAGGACACCAGATGTGGGCTCCAAGGCACCTCGCAGCCAGTACAGCTGGAAATGCTGCAGCTGGCCTGCAGCAGGGAGCACAGGGACCAGCAGCGAGCATGGAGGGAGGTGGATTTCTTTTATTCCAAGGTTTCTTTTGAAGCTGCTAGGACGAGGTTTGAACTAGAAATGACAACACAGCGGGAGGGGCCCAAGCAATGTAGGCAAGTTCAAGAGCACACTGACAGCTCCCTGGCGTGTCTGATCCAGGAACTAATAAGCAAGGGTGGTGCTCTGCTGGACCTCAGAATCAAGGAAGAACTGCTTGGAAACGTGAAGGTGGGTCAGCATTTGGTGCAGTGAGACTCCTGTGAGTCACTGGAGTTCAAGGATCCTGAGAGGGGACAGTGGCACAAAAGGCAACACCACAACTCTGATTTTGAAGAGCAGACTTTGACCTTTTCAGTGATCTGCTTGTGAGCTGGCCCTTGAGATCACAGCATCCAGAAAAGTTGCCAGCTTTCGAAGATCACCTGCAAGTGCTGCGAAGGTCCATCCCAAACACAGAAAACAAGAGTGAGGCAGGCTGTTCTCAGTAGTTCTCACTGACAAGGTAAGAGACACAAAATGAAACACCAGATTCCACCTGGTATTTGAACACAAACTCCCCTTTTTTATTCTTTGAGAGTGCTCAAAAACAAGTCAGCTGTGCAGAAAGGTGGTGGAATCTCGCTCCATAGAGATACTCAAAACCCAGCTGGACACAATCCTTGGCAACCTGCACTAGCTCACCAGCCAATTTCATTGATTCTGTGAAATATTTCCTGTTTTCTCAAATGCAAAAACACACACAGCCGCAAAAAGCTTGATGGGTAGGATAGGAAGGCAAGGTCACAAACTACTCCTGTACAGGACTGGGACTGTGCTGGAAAGACAGAGCTGGTCATCTGCTCCCTTACAAAATCCTTCTAGATTCATTAAATACATTGTTTACAGTGTCTATTCCACCACTGATGAACAATTTCACTCTGTTTGTTTCTCAAAGAGACACTTAAAATCTTGCTCATATTTTTTTAATCATTCCAATTGCCAGCCACTGAGAGTGCCCTTGGTATTATCCAGCAGTGACTGAATGATTCCTGTTTGCTGTGAAGGTGACTTGCAAAGCAAAACAGTTTTCCTCATCGTGCCTCTTTATAATGTATAAAGAGACCAGAATTATTATTTTGGTTTTCCAGCACCTTTTTTCCTACTTCATTTTTGACTTCAGAACCGTGAGGTTATCAAGTCACAGCTATGGGTAATGGAAGCACCAGCTCTCTGACCTTGCTGGGACTGTAGTCAGTCTTGCATAAACAGGAGCCCAAGGACTTTGATGCAGGTAAGTCTTCATCCTAAAGAGCTTCCAGCTGGAAGGATAGGATAGGCCTGGAAATGGAGCCAGGACACCAGGACAGCAGTATACACTGAAAAGAGAAGAGGGAGGTACACTGTCAATATCTAGGGTTTTTTGTCTTAAAAAAATGGTGATGAGCACTGTCTGCATGAATGAGTCATGCTGAGAGCACCGAAACTTTGTTCCTGCCATTCACAGGAGTAACAGGGAGCACATCCAATAAACTGTGACTGCAGCCAAAGCAGGAGCCCTTCCATTGCTGAGGGAGATGAGTGTCTCTGAGCCACTCAGTGTCTTACCACACAACCCAAATTTAGCCCACAGTGAATGTCTACAGCAAGGGTTCCACTGATGAAGTTTAAATCATTTCCAAGCTCATTTGCTTGCTGCAGAACATTTTTCTTCTGTGTGAAAGATACAAGTGTTTCTAGGCTGAGATCCACAGGGAGGTTTCAGTCCAAAGCAAAATCAGGGTTGAGTTGCTGAAAGAGTTCTCAGCAGCTGAAGCCTGGCACAAGTCCCGTGCATCTCAACAGGGCTGGGATTTCACCCTCTGGCTGCAATGGAGTTACGCCAGCAGAGACATTGCTCCAAACTCCCTATTTCTGTCAGTTGCTCAGTATTCAGTGCTACTGGAGTCCCAAAGTAGATCTTCCCACAAGAAATCTGCCAGCAAGAGCAAAAGCTAATGTGTAATATTTTATTGTATAGAGATTAAAAATGTACAGATGCCTGCAAACGCCACCTTTCACCGAGCCTTACCAGCCCATTACCATATGTCTGACAAGCCCCTAAATTAAGCTACAGGTTCAGGTTTGTAACACTGATGACACTTCAGCTCCCTAATGGCACATCAGTGTGTGTTTAACAGGCTGGCAGCCAGCCTGGCAGTCTGGAGACCCCAGCAAACAGTAGTTTGGTGTCTTCAGCATCTTGAACACACCATATTCTGCCATCAGGGTCGGTATTTCCCCAGGAAAATAGGAGTGATACCTGGGAATGCCACACAGGTTCAAGAGGAACTTCATCCAGAAGTCAGTGGGGCAGGTGCATTAGGGAATCCCCACTTTGTTGGGATCCTGTTCCCGACACAGGAACACATCCAAGCTGCCTGCTGCCCTCCTGCCTCAGGGCAATGTACCTGCAGGATGCTTGAAGCAGGGATGTGCCTGTCAGGTGTCTGATGCCAGGATTCCAGGCAGCTCCATCTCCCTCCCTAACTGTTAGCTAGGAAAGCTGAATGACTACCAAGGCACTGTAAATACCACAGGGAAAAAAAAAAAAAAAAAAAAAAAAAAAAAAAAAAAAAAAAAAAAAAAAAAAAAAAAAAAAAGGCAAGCAAGCAATCAGAATTTGCAGCATTCTTATTCTTTCCAGAGGAGCCACGTGCTTGTGTGGCTGCACTAATGTAGCCTTTTCTTCCTGGGTTCCATACATTTTAGCAGATGTTTCCATCTAAGAACCCAGTCCTGCCAGGTGTTTTTGGAAGTTACTCATTTCCCTCTTTTGATGGATCCATCACATATCAGTCAGATGACTACATCAAATCACTGACATGGGGCAGTTCTAGGTCAGCTTTCCTGCTCAGCTATGAATCAGCTTGAACCAGAGGAATTTGGGTCTAACTTTGCCCTATACAGATGGAGAGCATAGGAGCTGTTGCCTCTTCATCTTTTCCACTTAGAGCTCCAAAAGGACAGATCTCAAAGCCCACTGTCACTCACAACTGCTGTGTCTTGGGTCTGGTGAGTGCTGTAACAAAACCCTGACCCTCTCAGCCTTGCACCTTCATCAAAGTGATCTTTAATTAAAAGGTTTAACAAGTGCAGATGGGGGGGGATTAGCACTTTCCCACTGTAGCTGTACCAGAATAACCCACACTCTGTTCACAGTCACCTAAACCAGTTCAGTAACTCCTGCTTACATAGGGAAAAGCTTTATGCCAACAAAAATGTGGAGTGATCCTTCAACTGCCCCACTACCAAGGCTCATAAGAGACAGGCACTTCAAGATGGAGGGTGAGGGCAGTTCCAGTGGGACACTGGGCTCTGACAAACCTCTGCCTTCCCGACTGAGCTGAGTTCATCATTTCACACACACAAAGCTCACACAGGACAGCTGGCAGTGGGGAGTTGTCTGAAGTTGCTCAGAAGCCGTTCAGATCCCAGCAAGGTGAACCTTCACCTATCAGTTTCAGCCAGGGGAGGCAACATTTCAGAAGGCTTTGCAAATGCCTTCTCCTTTTGCCAGCCCTGTCTCTTCTAGGAGTGATTCCCATCCATGAGCTTGTCCCTTGGCACCCCTGTGACAGCAGAGCATTCCCTTGGAGATGAGAAGGATCTTGTAGCTCCTTCCACTGCAGGAAGGGGTTTTGCATCTCACCTCTTCTCCAGTGCCTGGGGGAGGTATGCAGACACACCACATCACCCTGTCTGCTGCCTGGCTCCGCAGAGCCTAATGGGCTGGAAGTTCAGCCTTGTTCTTGCATCATCTAATGCTGACCTTCAAAAGAAAAATAGGGGATTTATGTCCAGGAAGGAGGCTTTGAAAATTTAATTTGGTTTGGATTTACTTTTTGAGATAGGGATTTGTGTTTCTTTTCTATAGTCTTGCTTCTTTTTTTTTTTTTTTTTTTTTTTTTTTTTTTCTTTCCCTGTAGCAGTGTCAGCTTTTTTCCAAAAATTCTGTGCTGATCTTAACAATATGGACTTGCACCTTTCTCAAATCTTAATAAGCAATAGGGTGTGTTAAAGATGGAAAAAACCCCCAGCTTTCCCACAGATGCCCAGGGCTGTCAGCAGCCCTCCGCCGGGCCTGCCAGCAGTGCTCCGTGTGTGACGGTGTGCTGCAGGCAGCCTGCCCTGCGCCAGCACGGCACAGGCGGCTCCAACACCTGGTGGAGGAAGGGAGTGCGGGGATGGCATGAGTAACTGCGGGAATATTAGCCCTCCCCTCGGTGCTGTGCAAACAAGGCGGCCGTGCTGCCCGGGATCTGGCTCACTGCTGACAGGCACCAGGCACGGAGCGAGCTCCTATCTGCAGAGGAGCATGTAGACACAGCCTCGCTTGTTTAGCTCTGTGTTAACAGCAAAAAACAAATCCTAAGTGGACTAAACAAATCTCATCGTGGCAAAGTGCTTCATCAATTACTAATTCAGCCTCTGGCAGACTAATAGGGAATAAAGCTGTTTACCTCAGACTATGACACATTTTTCTTTCTTGTCTTCTCCCTGTGGCACCTGTAGATAGATTCTGCTGTGCAAAGCTTTGTGTCAGTGACTAATGAGCAACAATTGCTGCAGAATTCTATAAGCTGCATATCATCATTGCTATTAAAGACATTAGGAAAAGCCTGAAGAGTCATCCACCTGGGCCAAAAAGTAAAAAAATGTTCTTTCAGAACATCAAACCTGATGATGCAGCACATTTCAAGTGCCACTGGCAACAAGAAGAGGTTTTGTACCACGGCTTTTGTATTTTCACATCCATTTTCTGACCATATGTAACAACAACATTCCTGTCCAGGTGAAATAACAAAGGAGATTGTTCCTTCTGAAAGCCATGAATGTATGTGAAGTAAAATGGGTACTCCGAGTTGTCCTTTGGAATGAGCACCCCTGGGAAGGTGCTGTTTGAAACCAAGTTGTAGTTTGGGATCTTTTAAAAGAAGAATTAAAAAGCTTTACTCACAGTGATGTTTGTAGGAACCATTTGACTACATCCTGTGTGGTTGCCCCATGTTGTGTAAGGTGTGGGAGGGAATGGAAAAATAAATGGAGTACAGGAAAAGCTTCCTAGGGATTCCCAGCTCTTGGGCTTGCTGATAACAGACAGTTCAGGAACACGGGTTCCCAAATATCCCTGAATAACCCAGGCAGGGCAGCACAGAATAGGACAGTGCAGCCAGTGAGTTTCTGGGAAACAGGCATTGCACATTGAATTCAAGCACAGCTGAAAGGCACGTACTCAGGAGGGGCACACCAGGGACAGAGCTGGAGAGCTGGTGTGAGAATAGCACACACCAGGACAGAGCTGACATTGGCATGGCACACAGGGACAGAGCTGGAGAGCTGGTGTGGGAATGGCACACACCAGGACAGAGCTGACATTGGCATGGCACACAGGGACAGAGCTGGAGAGCTGGTGTGGGAATGGCACACACCAGGACAGAGCTGACATTGGCATGGCACACAGGGACAGAGCTGGAGAGCTGGTGTGAGAATGGCACACACCAGGACAGAGCTGACATTGGCATGGCACACAGGGACAGAGCTGGAGAGCTGGTGTGGGAATGGCACACACCAGGACAGAGCTGACATTGGCATGGCACACAGGGACAGAGCTGACATTGGCATGACACACACAGGGACAGAGCCAGCCAGCTCCCTATGATCCCACAGCAACCCCAGGAACAAAAGCTGTGCAACAGGCTCTCAGGTTACCAGTGCACGTCATCGGGCTCAGACAGCTGGGTGAACATTCCCTCCTGGCACCCTACGCCTACCCAGAGGTTAACCTTTCGAGGCCTCATTTAGGTCTCCAGGAGATCCTACAAGAAAACAGTGCCAGTGGAGTAGGCACCAGGTACTGAACAGGGATTTTACCCAGACAAGTCAATTTGTACCCATCGTCTCAGTGAATGCAGCTTCACTCGAGGAAAGAGGGGCTTGATTCCTCACTGGGGGAAGTTGTTAATCCCAAGCCATCAGATGCCTTCACTGCTTTCATTTAAAGGGGTTTGCCAACTGGGTTCGTTTCCACTGTTGTAAAACTAGTACTACAGGAAATAATTATTGTTTCTGTTCTGCTGGAACTCCTCAACCAACAAAAAGCTTTAGTAATAGTAAAATACAAGGTAATGTCTTCATGTAGCAAATCACTCCATTCCCTTCCTGTTACTATTAGATATACAAAGGAGAGTATGGATTCAGTTCTTGTATGGACTAATTTTCTCTGTGTTTTTAACCATTAAGATACTGGTGCTGCCCAGAATACTTCCTGATGAGGTTAAATTTAAAGTCTTTGTAAGAGTCTCATCTTTGCTGCAGAGTGGTATTAGAATATAGAATATGTTTTCTGCAAAAGAATAATTAATTATTGCAATTTATCTTAACAAGAAAACACAAAGTCTTATATAGCCAGAGGACCAAAACCTCCAGTTAATTCAGCTTGCAGTTGTATGATCTATTGGTGCAATAGTTTCATTATGTTCCCCAGGCAAGCCAGACAATACCGAAATCTTAGCATACAAGAAAGTTATTTTGTATTGCAGATATTTCATTACTGATAAAATGAATAGTGTCTTATACCCATTTAGCATCTTCCATAGATGCTTCCACAGGAGGCACATCATCTGTGTCATCCATCTCTTACGACAGAACTTCAGCTGCTGTGATGCAGAATTGAGAGACATCAACACCTCGATAACACAGTTCAGTAACCCCTTAAGTTATATCCTGATTCATGTCAGATGCCTTGTAAAAGAAGATACATAGTGACACACATCATGAATATTTTTGTACAGGTTTTCCATATTCAGGCTCATTTTTATCTTGTGTTATATCAAGAGTTTTTAGAAAGTTCCTATGCTTTAACCAGATGTTCATTTCAGAAGCTTGATGGCACCATTCTGGTTTTGAAATCCAGCTCTATATTGGAACTATAACAAAACTCTTCAATTTATATGTTACATTAAGAAACCTCCCCATGGCATTTGTCAGCCTAGGTACCAAGGTGAAATCATGGCCAGAGGTGTGCATCTGTCTGTCCTTGTACATCTGCAATGCACAGGGACCATGGAGCAATACCGAGATCTCATTGCTGATTGGAGTTTGTTTAGTCTGTCAGAGGCCGTCTCGGCACAGCCTCTGCCATGGATGCTCAGCCCCAGGAAACCAGCTGAATTCCCAGCAGTGGGAGCCACCTCTGCAGTTCCTCTCAGCCTTCTCTGAAGCCTGCAGGGCAAGCCTCCCTGCACACCTGTGGAACCGCGGCATCACTTCCCTTCCCGCTGTTTAATTTTCCAAAATGCGTCTGTGCCAACACAACTGAGTTTCTTTTCCAGCCAGATAAGGGGTGGCTTTTCCTACTGCAATGTGTTTGCTTCCCTGGAGTTAGGAATTGTGATCTTTACATACATTTACTTATCCCAGTCATGTTGCTGTATTTCTCAACAGGAATGTCAGTAAATCCTGAAGCAGGTTAAAAAGCTCAACCGACCACTATTGTATTACCCATTCCAGATTTCTCTACCAAGTTTTTATCCTTCACGTCCACGTAGGTGGACACTACCCCAGAGAACTCATCCCAGCTTTGCAGCTTCCCTCTAATTAGCAGGTAACAGCAACACATAATTAGCCATGAGTGTTGTCTGTTTTCAGCCAAATGATGCACCTGTGGAGGGTGCAGGGAATTCACGTGGAGCATATGTCACACAAGGCACTCCATGCTGGCATTACAGCCATGCAGGCTCTTCCTGGGAGAGCTCACCAGGTTACCCAACACCTCAGCGGAAAGGTGTAAGACACTCAGCATCGTTTGGACAGCCACCCTCTAATTTCATGGGCTGGATGTGGCATGGAGGTACCTGGGCTGCAAATAGCAGACCAGGTGAAGGGCTATATCAGAAGACTCAGGCTTTCTATCAACCATCACCCCCCTGAGCCCAGTGGCAACACTCATAACATTGGCAGGAAAGCCATTGCTAAGGGTGCATCCTGCAACTGAAATCAGCAGTGGTAGCTGATGCAAAACACTTGCTTTCTTTCATGTCAAGACCCAAGAGTGGGAAATGCTAACTTTTACCACAGCTTGAACAGAGCTATTTCAAAACAAAACAATTTCAGGTCCATGGTAATTTAATCATATTCCTTCAGTTTGTCAAATGGAAAAAAAAAAACCTCCTCAAAGCACTTGATTTTGGATCAGCTTGGAATTGACAGGTACCTACCCAACCTGCCAGAGTACTTCATAGGAACTACATGTAAATTATTTCATGTCCTTATTCTCTTACATGGACCATGTTCCCCCATTTAATTTTCCATCCCATTTTCCTGCCTCACCAGCGACTCATGTGGTGTCCTTGGCTACAACACAGCACAGGAGTAGCTGCCCTGCTGGAAGTCTCAGCCACGGAGGAAAATTGAGAACACAGGGTATCCAAGCCACCAGTTCCCATGGACACTGCCACTGCTCAGGCAGGGGATTTCTCTGGCTGACCTGGCAAACACAGCCCAGCATTGCAGAGCCATGATCTTTTTCAGCAAGGAAAGCACCTCATGTGTGGGAAAAGAAGTATCAAAGTAACACAGTTCTCCACAGGACAAAATTTGTTGTTACCATCCCTCCTGCCAAAAGCCCTGTCCAGAGAAGGTCAGGAGGGAGTGAAGGCTGCCCTGTTGTCCCCTGTCAGCAGCAAAAGGGACAGGCATCTGCAATGACCAGGAAAGCAAGGTAAAAACAAAACCCCCCAAACACAATCTGACATTGAATGCCAGAACACCATCAGTGCAGCTTTCCTGGGCTTCCTTATGAGGCCTGACAGTTTTGCACAAGCGCAGCCAGCCTGTGCACTGCATGGCAATGTCTCCAGGACTGCCTGTCCCCCACTGCACAGCTGTGCTGGCCCGGCAACCAAAGGGTTCATCCTGCTCATGGGGGTATCACTTGTTTGAAGAATCACTCACTAGACACCAGGTAGTTTCCACAGCTGGTAATTAAACCGATTTGGACATCCAAAGGGCAGTTCTCTTTCCAAGGTGCAGCAGCTCCTGGCAGCCAGCCCTCCCAGCTCTCCTGCATCCTGCTGTTGCCATGGCAGCACGCAGGATGTGCACCTCAGTGCTTATTAGACTCCAAGAGGCATTTCCCATGTGAGTTGGGCTGCACAATCACAGGCACATAACTGTTAAGCCATCATGGTATGAAAATTAGCCATGGCCACAATTACCCAAAACTTGAAAAGCTGGAAGAGCGCTCATCTTTGTGCATTGGCTGTCCCCATTTAAGGCTTTATCTCTTGACTTGCAAAACCCTCCAATAAGCAGTGTCTGCTACAGGTAAACAGACATCCTCTATGTTTGACAGAGGGACCTTTTCCCTTCCCTCCCCTCCCCTCCCCTTCCCTTCCCCATGCAGTGTTTATTCTGCAGTCAGAAAGGCGATTCATCTGCTATAGCTGTTCTAGCAAACTCTTGGAACTGCCAGCAGCAAACGTAAACTCCAGTGTGACCTCCTGGGTCTATAAAGCCTGTTGCCCTCAATCGTACTCTGCTGTTTTTAGTTTTTTAGGATTCCATAGATGCCAGAAGTAATCTTAGTTTACATTAAGTACAGGCAGGTCAAAGACACTCTGCTGAAGCCAAGGGAACTACTTGGACAAGTAGGGCCTACTTGCAGAGAAAGGATTACTGGTAGAAATAGGGATTAGAAGCCATTGGACTGTAAGTCTCCTTTTTGCTGTGTCAGGTCTTGATTATGTAAACTGGCCACTGGAGCTGAAAGACTCCCAGGATGATCACAGCCCCACCTACATTCGCCCAGGGTTATACTTGGGGCTTTAAAAGTTTTTTGTCATTTTGGAGGACACCCAAGCCAAATTACAGTAGGGATTGGGTGCTGCCAAAAGCCCAGAAGCTGCTCAAAATGTCTTCATACTATAATATTGCAAAAGTGGCTCGCTGAAGCTGAGCAGTTGTCCAGGCTTTGACTCCCCACAGAGGGGAGTATTAAGGAGTGAGGCAGTGACAGGCAGTGACAAAGCACACGTGGCAGTGACCCTTTCTGGGCTGTCACAACATCCTGCACTAGGATAGAGTGTGCCCTAGCTGGCTGACACAAGGGTCCTCCAACACACATGGGAGACAAGGTCACTAACAACAGGAGTAGAGTGACCCGGTATGTTAGTCTGAGACATTTGCAGCAGAGGGGGACCTCTGATGTTGAGTCATGTCACACAGTCACTTCTTTGGCCAAATGACTTGGCTACAGTCTGGGATGCTGCCCTGCCTCCTCCTTGTTAGCTGGGGCACAGGGAATTCTACCCACATTATGGCCTGGGAGTGTGAGATAGAGTGGCTCTGATCTCTTTGTTGCTTTCCTAATTTCAACTACAAGCAAGTCTATCTTTTACAATGCATCAGTCACCAGTGAACTGTGGTCTTTTGTGTGGTGGGGGGACATCAGAGCCCTGATGTCTGTGCTGGATGGGGGTACCTCTGGGTGGGACTGTCCTGCACATGTTGCCTCGGTCCTCGTTTCTCTCTGGCCATGCACAATGCTCCAAGGGGAGGATTTGCAGGCTGCTAAAAACTGCTGAGCTGGCAGGAGGGGCATGGGGAAAAGGTCCACACAGGGACAAAGCTGAGAGCCTTTTCCTAGGAGCCTCCAACAACAGCAGTGTTTCAAACCCCCACGTATGTGCAAGCTGATATTTCAATGCCTGCAGGTTGCTATGGACAACCAAAGATTTCTAAACTGCAAAGCCCCAGCACTCTGTACACGGCAGTAACACTTGGCATTTCTGTTACCAAGAGCTCCATGTTGGAAAGTAAGGAATACTGTCATCACTTTTCAACTGAAGGTGTGGAAGGTCTGATCACTATGAGGTGAAACTGATCCCTCAGGTAACCCTCACCCATTTAAACGCTCTGACACCTGAAACACCTCCTCAAACATGCAGCCCCTTCAGACAGCCCACACAATGTCAGGGGCAAACTGTGTGGAAGCAAGTCACTGGGATGAGAGCATGTTCTAGAGAATGACAGGGGAATTAATGAGGGGAAAGGTCTATGGAGTCAAGTTTCCCCATGCACATAATCCTGGCTGCAGAAATTGCAGGTCTGAGCTGACTGCACACACAGCAGTGCACACTTGACCCGCAGGCGGGATCTCTCCTTTGCAAAGGGCCTGTCACAGTGTGCACCAAGGCTTGTGTTCCCTGGCCTTCCATTCCCTTCTGTGTCCTTCCCAGCTGAACAGAGGCATATCAGGGCTGCTCTTACATGATTGCACACAGCAAGGGCTGTTCACAGAACCATGAGGAGGAAGCCAGGGACAGGATGCAGGGCCTCTAAGACCTCCCATCCATCCAGCTGGCACCCACCACGTGAAGCCCATCCTCCCACAGTTTCAGGAATGAAGAAAACACACCCACAAGTTCTTTCTTTGGATCTATCTCATTAACATTAACTTGGTGTTATTAAGGCTCTGCCTTCTGGATGCAGGGGTGCTGTTGCCTGCAGTAGGAGTAGGGGAAACAAGGTGGAGCAAAATGATCTACCAACATCATGCAGGAGGTCTGTGGCAGAGCTATGGCAGACTTGGGTCTCCAGGGCCTGCTCTTGGGTCTCCAGAGCTGCAACTAAAGCACTGCAGTTTCTTTCAGGACCAAGATAACTATGAAATGTAGTTACCCCCCTTTTAGGAGGGTGAAAATGCCTGTACAATCTGCAGGCACAGAAACTCACACCCCACAACCTCCTGCCATAAGCACAGAAATGCATTTTCATTTGGTCTAAAATGAAAACTGTGATACAGAAGTATGCAGAATAGTTAGTAAAAGTACAGCCTGAACCATAATTTGGCTTGGTACAGGGAAAATGTCAAGGAAAAAGATCTAGGAGTAGGTTTTGCTTATCTTACTCCATCTATACTCAATGCATGTCCTCCTCTCTTTCAGCAGATCTGCAAAGTGCCACCTAATTTATCTTCCCACTGACACAGGCAGAGAGAGCACACCTCCATGATTAATGGACTTTTACACTCCAGGAGTTGGTTACATTGCAGCAGACAATGAGAAATTTGATTACCACTAATACGATATTGACACAAATGTCAATGCTCTAAGACACACAATATCATTTTGAATCAAGGATCCCTTTCATCATTGTTATTTTAGTTTGCTTCTTCCATTTTAATAAGCTGTTGTTCTGTGTATTACCCAAATACTCCAGACTAAAACTAGCTGGGGGCAATTTAGTTTTTATGTAACACTTCATTAAGTAGGAGGCACCTTTAACAAAAAGGTGTTTGTGCTCACATAGCCCCGTTATCATTTAAATACACAATGCTCCAGCTGAAAACTGTGGTCAGCTGATGCCTTTACCTTAGTGATAACTAATCTGTTGTTTTATCAAAGTCAAATATATCAGGAAGTGGGAATAATGGCTTTTTTCTTTTTTGTCTCTGGAGAATTGTACTGATCAAATCAACCAAATCTTGACCAGTCAAAAATTAAATTAAGCTTGGCAATCATGTCATGTAGCCCAACAGCAGAGGCAGTCAGATCCACAGGTGGGATCTCTCTTTGCAGAGGGCCCACACAGCATGAGCAGAGGCTGCAGCTGCCAAAGGCTTCTGTTTCCTGGCCACCTTCCTTCCCAGCTGGGCAGAGGCACAACAGGGCTACCCTGCTGGGTTGTCTGTGGGAGCAGTGGCTTCATGAGAGGCTGAAGGGCTTTGGATTCAAATGTCTTCACTGGATCTATATTTCCTTGGCCAGGCTGCTGGTTTTGGACTTTGGGACCTGACCTGGGCCTTACCTCCTGCTTCTGGTTTGGCTGATGGAAGTGGGTCCATGAAGAAACACAGTTACCCCTCACTGAAGGGCTGTTAAAATTCCACATCTTCAGGAAGGAATTAGCTGAGCTTCTGACACAAAATTTCAATAAGGACTTAGGCAGGGTGGGAGAAGAAGCAGGGTTTCTGGGGATGAGGGCACTTAGTGGAACCCATGCAACCAGTGAAGTCCTTAAACTCAGCATGGAGGCTACACAAGAAATTATACCAAGCCTCAAAGCAGATCTCACTTCTAGCCAGAACCTAGAACAGAGCACAGGAAGAGGAGCAGGAGGCAAGGGAGAGTCAAGCCTCATGACCAAGTGGCAAAGTTTACTCATCGCTTTGAAGTCTAAAGCTGTGCTTCACGAAATGAAAGCAGAACCCAGGCAAAATAAACACAACAGAGCTTACCTGGGAAAAACCCGACTGGAAATTGGCAAAACCAAAACACTTTAAGACCTAAAGAATTTTAAAAGTAAACTCTCTATACTTTTTATTGATAAATTACAAGTTCAAAGTCTGTAAAACCATTTGTAACCACCTGAAAGGTGCAAAGTGTGAGATAGAAATGTGCTGTGAGGCTGCTAAAGAATCTCCTTGTCTCTGCACTGCTGCAGGATACGATAGGGTGGCATCTGCATCCAGCCTCCTTGGAGCAATGGACTGAGGCACTGTCCAGAGGGGGTGTGAAAGGAGGACACAGAAGCTCAAACTGATAAATAAAACAAAAAAACTTCCCACAGGACACTGAGATTATGTTTCTGCTGCTCATGCTGCCTTTATCAACTCCATTAAAACAACCATCTTCTTTTCTCCTTCAGACACTATGGCTCTGACTTGTTTCATCTGACAGACATGTTACACCTTCTGGTCAGCAATTACTTACATGGCCATTTCTTTTTTCCTCAAGACACAGAACTTCTCTTAACCCAGTGTTATTGTAGATTTACTATTTACTGGTAACACCATATTTAAAATTCAAAAGAAGGAACTGAGTCACAAAGAAAAGCAATTTGGTAATGCCTTCAGGCTTGGGAGAGAGTCAGTTCTATAAATCAGGAATACAGCCCAAAAGAATAGAGAAAAAGGCTAATTCTGAGTCTGCCCAGGTGTTCTCCAGCCGTGAAAAGTCACAGGACAGCTCAGCTCTTCACCACGTCCTAAGGATTCCCAGACCACATTCCAACTGCCAGAATATTAAAATGGAAGCAACAAGGATCACTACACGAACGGCTGGTCATTATTTCAATCTATCAAACAAGCAGAGACAAGAACTACAGTTACACCCATGAATATAAAAACTGTGTGGAACTGCCATCCTTTTCCCACCGCAGGCTATGAAACAGGCAACAGCTGTGACAAGGAAAAACATTCCCTTCCTCATCACTAGAGATTTAAAAAACCAAGTTTGACAAGAACCTGCCCGGTGAAGGCAAAGCCAGTCCTGCCCTGGGACAAAAGGTTAGCTTGAATGACTTAGAAAATGTTATCCAAGCCCTGTTTGCTACCGTCATGCATGTGCAACACTCCCCCACTGCAGTACTGACTGTCCAGCAGCCTGTGTCTGCTGGCAGATGAGATCACGGTTACTACAGTAACCACGGTGGGTTTCTTTTCCAAGGGAGACACAGAGGAGGTTTTTTTTTCCTTCAAACTGCAAGTATGCTCACACGTTTGAAAGCCTGCTGCTGCCAGGCTCTGTGAACTAGCCCTGAACCAGACAGTAGCAGCAAAGTTGGGTCCTTGTGTGGGCACTGGTGGCATCCTCAGTACAGAGCTACAGAGGTGAACACTGCTCTCATAAGAGCTTTAGGGGAAAAAAATATTTTTAAAAAATGACCCCACAAATCTCCTCCCTCCAGATTTTAAGCCTCCAGGTTTTAAAAATGGCAGATTAAAGACTAAGTGAAATAGGTACAGATACAGAGCACCAGGATAACCAAGAGCATAAAGGCTTCTCCTTGGCAGGCTGGGAACAAGCTTGGTGTGAGACTGGGACTTGCTGTGCACCCTGTAAATCAGACACATGGACTACCCTCTACAGTGCACATTAGACTGTGTGTGGGTGGCATGTTCCTAAGTCACTGGTCCTCCTTTACAGTTCAAGCTACACGTGTAACTAACCCTCCCACTTAGCCCTACCCTTTGAATCGAAGTGTGTGAGTTTGATCTCACACATTTATCCTTATTTGCTTTAAACATTTCTCCATTGCTTTACATTTACTTTCTGCAACAGAAAAATAAATGTTATTCTTCCTTTGGTAACCTACGAGTCCGCTATTAGTACTCATATTGCTGGCAGGGATAGTCTCCAATGCTCCTAATCCTTCAGTCCTTATTTGGGGAGTCATTACTTGGGAAAAATTCATTTTGAATCATCAGACATGGCCTGAAATTGAACTGATGGAGAATTTATTCACCCCAGATGAGCATTAAATGCTCACCAGTAAGAGCAAAGGCTTTCTAAACTGGCCCTTACTATGCAAGTGGGACTTCACACTTCCCATCCCAGTGCTGATCAGCTGCAAAGATCATCCCAAGGACATTTCTACTGCCAAGTAAATCTGAATTTTTTATGAATTTATTGATGCCGGTTTTATGCCTTGTATCCCATTTTCATTGCCATATGTAAAACTTGGGAATTTCCCCCCTGTCTGCTCTGTGAAAGTCTTCCACAGGAATGTGCTTCTTGGTGCTAGGCACATCTAACAGGATCACAGTCCCCTTTTCCCCAGCACATAGTTTCCCATCCTATTATATTTATATCTTTGCTTGACTTTCTCTGCCAGCACATTTGTTGTGAGAATAACAGCCCTTGGGGGCAGATAGTTCTTATATTTTCTTCATGCCTAAAATAATTGTACCTACTTATTAAAAACCTCACTGACAGTATGATACAATAACCTTTGTGATTTATTTATGTTTCAGTGAGCTTTAGAGAGAGCTACAGCCTCTCTTCCAACTCTGTGCTGTACAGTCCATCATCAAATGCAGTGCTGTGCTCTCATGTTTGCAACATCCTACAACAAGAAATTGCTCTTTGAATTACATTTATTCTACCCTTATCTAGTTGATTTACCAGTTCCTCAAATATTTGCTTCCTTATACTATCTTAATTGAAGATTCCTCCTGTTTATATTTCTTTTCACTGCTGTTCTACAGAGGGCAAACACTCTCCAAACAGCACGTTTATGCTGTCTTCCCCATCTTCTGTGCACACCACCATTCCTACTTTTTTCCATCACTTTAACTTTTAAAAAACTCCAAGCAAAAGATATCAAGGGTACCAAAATCAGCTGGATTCTATGATGTGTTTTTTCTTTTCCTCGAGGAAGGCCTACCTTCTGAAGGTACAAGCCAAACATTTATAGGATCTTAAGGAACCTCCCTTTTCCTTGCCTCATTCTTGCCCAGTATTTTTCTGAAGACTTGGCATGCAAGGCAGAAGGTGCTGCTGATTCCAGACTTCTGCCCTGCAGTGTCTCAGCTCTCACAGAGCCTAGCTTGGAAAGTGGGAAGAGCCCCAGCAGACTGGGACAGCAGAGATGAGGTTTCTCCAGACAAACAATGAAGCTTTGCTAGCTCAGCCCCACTATCAGTTGGATCTGTACCTGAGAATGAAAAGCAGATGAAAAGATGTACAAATTTAATCTGTTGGATGGTGTTTGTTTTTTCAGTCAGGTAACTGGAGTATGCTCATATCACAGAGCAGACTAACAACCCAAGAGTGTAAGTAAGCAGTAGCAAAAAGCAAAACAGAAAAGGAACAGGTTCTTCCAGAAAAATACCAAACAGAAAAGGCAATTTTGAAATATATTAGAGGCAGACACACATGGGGCTGGTACTACTCAAGGGCAATGACTAAGAACTTCACTTTATGATCTCTCCTGCACCATACCAACCTCTTACATAAAGTAGAATTTATTGGCAAGGCCTTACACAAATTAATTCTAAGCATTCCTTTGATCGGTTTAACCCTTCTAGGTTTTTGACTCTTTCACTCTCTCCTGCTTATCTGCAAAAGAGAGAAGGGACATGGAGCACCTGATTATCTCCTCACAGTGCATGGCATGGCACATGATAGCACTCCTTTATTCTTTTCTAGTACCTGTTAAAGTTTCCCAGGGCTGCTAACATATTTTCAGCCAAATTTTGAAGCCTCCTAAAAAAAAAAAAAAAAAAAAAATCATCCAGAACTATGTCTTGTTGGATTTTTTTAATTGTATCCAAAGAAGGCAACTAATAATGACCACAAATAGGAAAGCTTTGCCTGAAGTTGCTAATAATATTCTATCATCTTGTCTTTAAATTCTTTTTTGTGGATTAGAGATGCTAATAATTTTGAATCCCCCCAGCTTCATTTTATCTAGTACAGTAATATAATCAAAATCATCCTGCTCTAAACTCTCTATAGCAAATCCTCTTTTTAAAGCCCTTGTTCAACGTTCTCCCTCATTTTAATTTCCTTTGCTGCTGCTTATTATGCTAAAGCCTGGCATCTGAAAACTGAACAGTAGCATTAACCGTTTTTTCAGCACAGACCATACCTATTCATTCTGGATATTAATGCTGTAAGTATATTTTTAAACACCAGGCTGCCTGCAGTGAAATGCCTTGCATTCCTATTGTGTTACTGTAAATACCATTATTATGAAGAAATGATTGACTTTGTTTAACGCACTGTTCAAATAGTCTGCAGAGATGTCTGTGATGCCAGAGTCATTCTCTTGCTTTAATTATAATTTTAATCATCCGTGATCTTCCATTTGTTTGTGCAGTAAGATAATTATTTTTTCTATCACAAAGCACTGAAACGATGTCTTAGTATTATTATTTTTTATTATTGATTTGCACTACACTCGTGCTCACACACTCCACTAGATCCTATATTTCCGATGCTGTTCCTAAAAACCCACCATCTAATGGCACATCCTAAAACGGCCTGCTGCATCCTAAACCCCATCTAATTCCTTCTGCCTCCTGCCCTGTGCTCATTAGCTGAGTATTTGCTGACTCGTTTAGGTTTGGGCTTGCTACACCCACCTGTAGGGCAGGGGAACAGCTGAGTACTACCCGCAGCTCTGGGACCTCTTAAAGCCTTTTCTGTGTCCTCTGGCCAAACCCCTACATCAGCTGTCCTTTCCCAGGACACCAGAAGTGTCCTTCCTGTCCATCAGGTGTAGCTGGTGGCAGGCTACACCCTTTGCTTTCAGGTTTACAAAGTCCCACAAGAAGGGAGGTGTAAAAGCGAGGAGCCCAATCTCCTGGGACGTGTCTGCCTTTAACACTACTTCCATACTGTCTTTGGCAGGCAGATGCAGGGGAAGTTGCTCTGCTCTGCCACCCTGCAGTCCCACGATGGGACCCCAGTCGTGAGACAGCAGACTGGGGCAAGGCACCTCTTCCAACACAGCAAGCTCCCCTCAGGCTGCAGCAGAGCACGCAAAACTCCATTGTGAAGGACCAGCGTGAGGTCCCTTCCATCCCACCGGGAGCTCTGACTCTCATCCTGACCACAGGCACAGCAAGACCCCAGTCACCCAGGTGACTCTCATTGCCTTGCAGCAGGTGGGGGGTCTGCCTTTTAAAGCAAGCTTATCCTAATGTAAGGTATAGCTTTCTTTCTAATTGAATGCCCTGGCATGCAAGGGGAAGCACTGAAGCCCTATTAGCAGCTACCCTCTGTGAAGCAGAAGACCCTGTAGCAGCATACTGTCTGTAATTATAAGCCACTGAGCTACGGAATGTCAAAAATAGCAGAAAACACAGGGTTTGTAGGATTTGCTGTATTAGTTCCTCAGAAGGAGATTCACTGATAGGTTTTGACAAAAGCTGTCTTCCCCTGAATATAAATGTCAGGCTGCAATCAGCAGCTCCCTGCCAGTGCAGACATACAGGGCAGGCAGACAGCCACCGAGGTTCACTGCAGAGGCACAGCAAAGGAACCTGCAGCACCTCTGGGCTGGGTTTGGGGGCTCAGAATTCCCAGTCTGCATGTGCCACACACAAACAGGTGTGTGCTCATCCGAGACTTTGACAGCACCTCCAGGCAGGTTAAAAATCAGCCTGATAAGAACATGCCTCGAGTCTGAATGCAGAAAATCTGGAAAATACCTTAAAACTCGTGCCAGGCTGACTGAGCCTACTGCTCCCCACAACCTTGGCTTGAGGAGGGACATGAAAGACTCCCTGGCCCTTTCCCAAACCTGTGCTGCAGTAGACTTCCTGGCAGGCTGCACCTGGGCAAGACAGACATCACTGATTGTAGGGAGCAATACCAGGGCTGCAGAACCCGACCCCCAGTCTGCTCAGCCACCTGCAAGAAGTACCAGCTCACCTGCCTGTGTTCATCTGGGAAGTTAGGTAAAAGAAACTCCCCACCTATCTGATTAGTCTTTGGGTGCCTGTGCACACTAGAGAGCTTGCAGGTCATCTCCAGAAGCAAAAAAAGAAATAATACTTAGAAAAAATCAAAGAGAGACTTTGGCAGTTATGCTGGATTCATTGTTAAATAAGCCTCAAGCATGACAGGTATCTGGGTATTGATTGTTAGTTCATGTCCACACCTGGAAATGCAGCAAATTTCTGTTACTTTTCTGTTCCTGTAATTTCAATGAACAGGTGTTAGACGTGCTGCGATGTCACTTGATACTCTGCTTTTCTGCTTTTGTCTGGTTTTATCTGTGGGTTTCTTAGCTCAGTGTGAAGGGTTTCTCATCCTGCAGCGGGCTGCTGGCAGCTGCCTGCCCTCTCCTGGCAGCCTGGGGCTGCAGAGAAGGGACTTGCTCATCGGGAGCCTGTTTCATGCAGAGCCAGGGACCCAAAGCAGATCCACACAAAGGTTCTCACAGGCTGCAGTGCGTGCTGGACTTCTCCAGTGATGGATTCATCTTGTGATGTGAACTGTACGAGAATACTATGCTTTCAAATGTACCTGAAATAACAGAAATATTACAGCAACACTAAAGCACAGAAAGGTAGAATCAGAGCAAGGGGAGAGGGGCTTTTCTGGTCAGTAGCTCTTGTATTTTATGTCCAACAGCAACATCCATTTCCAGAACAGCTGTACCACTGGTGTAAATACACCAAGTCAGGTACACGCACCAGAGGTAAATATGCTCCCCAGGCAGCTACAAAGACAGCATTAAGCTAGAGCTAAACACTCTGAGCATGCCTTCACCTGTCTGACAGGGGGAGCAGGCACCAGAGTGACCTGATAAAAAGCAGAAGCTGCAGACGGAATGGAGATCTCACTGCCATCAAAACCTGGGGCAAGGTCATGGGGTGGGGGGGCTCAATCTGCCCTCTTTTAGTTTAGAGCCGTAACCCCTTATCTTGTCACAATGGCCGTGCTAAAATTTCTGTTCTCATTCTTACAGACCCCCTTTACATACTGGAAGGCTGCAACAAGGTCTCCCCAGAGTATTCTCTTCTCCATGCTGAACAATCCCAGCTCTCTTACCCTGTCCTCGTTGGAGAGGTGCTCCATACTTCAGACTCACTAAGTGGCTCTCTCTAACTTTCAAGCTTTCCTTCGAGAGGAAACACTGTTCTCTAGCATTCCTTCCAAGTGACAGCAAAGCTGAATCAGATGTGAGTTAGAGAGATGACTATTAGCTTCCTAACAGTCCTGCCATTCCTTTGAAAGGCCACCCAGAACAATCATCTCCTTTCCTTTGCCTAGGTGGAAGACTAATTAGCACCAAACCACTGACGTGTATGCTGAGAGCAGTGCTGTGGCGGTGAGAGCCACGCACTCCTCGGCTCCCATTTCACACTGCCTATCCACAGAGATGAAATCATTCTCACTACATGCTCGAATTCACATATCATCCTCAATCAGTTTGACTTCACACGGCTATTGCCAGGGAACAGCCTGTGCATCCTGACTGACACAAGGGCCAGAGCAGAAAGAAGCTGATATAGAACAACCCTTGTCTACCTTTTGCATCACACTCTCTTTGTTTTGATAGAGCCATAGCATGGCTTGGGTTGAAAGGGCCTAAACATCACCTAATTCCAACTTCCCTGTTATGGGCAGGACACCTTCCTCTAGACCAGGTTGCTCAAAGCCCAATCCAACCTGGCCTTAAACACTTCCAGAGATGCGACATCCACAGCTTCTCAGGGCAACCTGTGCCAGGGCCTCACCATCCTACCAGGGAAGAATTTCTTCCTGATATCTAAGCTAAACCTCCTCCTCTTTCTGCAGAGGCTGTGCTTTTGCATTAAATGCTGTCTTCCTTTTAACGTTGCTCAGCTGGATTTAGCACTGTATAAAATGATTATTACCTTAAAAATAATTGTACAAAAAGCAGCAGCAGCCAGCACTTAGGAGTGATACATCATCATCCTCTTTTCCCTCCCGCAAGCCATGAATTAAAAGCCAGTTCAGGCACAGGTAAAAGGTTAGCACCAACTCCTAGCAGGGAGAGAAGGGAGTGCTCACCTGGAGCTAAGGGAGGACAGAGCAGCTGTAGGCTGGAGCAGAGGACCACTTACATACCCTCACCATGCCTTCCACATTTTGCCACTCCAGCCCAAGAGCATCATCCCCTCACCCACTCCTGTTCTGGGCGCTGACACCTGAGGAGACAGTGATGATCAGCTCTTGCTGTGGCTGCCAAGCCACTTAGCTTCACTATATCTCATTTCCCAGCTCCCCACAGGGAGGGGTCCAGCACAGGCTGAGGGGCAGGCAGGAATGTCTGCAGCCCTGCTCTGCTCTGAGCCTCCACACTATTCAGGGAGCGGACTCAGCTTTAAGTCTCTGAGCTCTCTCTTTCATATAAGACTCTCCACAGCCTCAGGAAACAGGAAACCTATATGAAATATTATGCTTCAGAACTTGAATAGGGTTCAGCTGGCTGAGGACAAGCTTCGGTGCCTGCTCCAAAGTCTGTGAAGCTGATGGCAATGCAGAGACTCTCCCTGACTTCAGGGACTTGAAGCCCCAAGGGAAAAGCAGGTTGATCACTGACCTGGTTGCTGTGCAGCACAGGCTGAGTGAGAAAGGGAAGTGTAGCACAAATCTCTTTGGTGCATCAAGCTACAAGTGAGTCCCTTGATGCTGCAGATGCTACAGGCAAGGTGAGCGTGAGATCTGGGTCTCCCAGGGTTTGTTGTTTGGATTTTGCTGGAAGCTGCTGTTACGCAGAGACTTCTTTGCTGATCTGCTTTTGCCCAAGTGTTTGAGCTTCAGAGTCACTTAATTCAGTTAACAAACAAATTCCAAACTCACACAAATTCTTGGCATTTCAGAGCATTCCCATGCTCATCTGTCTCCTTGCTAATATTTGCCCATTTCCTTCCCTCTGTCCCCAGCCACTTCACTGCTATCAAAGCTTTCTCATCACATTCTTTCCTTAGGATGCTGCTTGTGAGCCTAAAGCCTTTCTTGTTGCCCCTGCAGAATACCAAGATATAAAGGACAAACTGCAGTGCCGATACAAATATCAAATTAGCAGCAACAAACAGGAGCAAAACCTTTCATGTAGAAGTTTTCATGGGAAAGCCCAGGGACAAAACACCACCGTGTGTTTCACACCACACACAGCTCCCCAGGCTTTGTTAGCAGCCCCTGTTTTTCCAGTCCCTGATGAAGAACTGGGCCCTGAGCACTCTGACTTTCAGTTGTACATCGAGGGCAGAGAATAGCAAAGCAGATCACACAGCATCGAGACACAGGCTGGGACTTCCATCATCCAAATTTTAATTATTATGTAAGTGATGGCTCTCCTCCACTGCTGGGGTGGGCTGAGGTACACAAAATGAAAAAAAACCAAAAACCTGTTCACAGACTATTATTCATGCTAGCCTAACATCTGTTACTTTTTAAGTAGGTGCTTAAAGAAGGTTGTCAGGCCACACAGTTACTCTTTATTAAAACCCTGTAGGTCAATAGGGGAATAACTACTCTTTATTGAATAGATAAATTATACATGCTAACAAAAATCCATCGTAACTGAAAAGTGAGGGGCTCTTTTCTCCAGCTCTCACAATATCTTTTAGCATACTGTGTAATACAGAGTGCATGTGGTTTCCATTATGGAAAAAATGGTTTGTTGACTGTGACAGGCTGCAATTAGACTCTAATACAAAGCAGGGCCAGTGTAACACTTGGTGTTCATGCACTGTGCATCACAATGGGATCTCAGTCTTGTTGCCTGTTCCTTCTGCCTCCCATAATGACCATCATTAACAACAAGAGTGGTAAAAGCCTTTTCTTTGCATGTAGTCAGCCTACGTATTCCATAAAAAGGAAATGATGTTATGCTGACCCTACCAAACATGAATGGAGCTAAGAAATTATCTTCTCTCTTACATTGTATTTGATCATGACCTGAAATGAAATTCAAAAGAGGGGAGAAATCACAAGGTCACACTGGAGAAAACCCAGAGCTTTGCTCTGTATTTGCTGGGCTGGAGGGAGCTATTTGCATACTCGAGCGCAAGTTTCTGCAGCAGCCAACACAGAAGATGCTAAGAGACCTGCATGCGGAAGGAAGCACAAGCACACGGGCTGTCATCTGAGCAGGGCTGTTAAGAACTGATGAGGAAGCTGGCACGGAAAGGACTCTGAGGGACTGTCACAGTGGCTGTGCTAGGAAATAGTCCCTGGTGGCAGAGCCACGTGGCAGCAGGGTGAAAGCTCTGGAAGGTCGTTCCCCATCCCTGGCTTTCTTCACTTTCCTCCGCAAGCAGCTCCCATTCAGATGCTGTGATAAAGCAGGTTTCTCATTTGCATTTTCCAAAACAAGCTGGTGGTTTGTTTGCTTTTACAAAATTCTTTCCTATGACCTTGGCAGGAGGGAGCCCTCAAACTACTTCTGCTGTTTGACGTGAGCACTCATAAGAAGACATTTTGGCAGTTCTCAGCCCACGCACGTCACTGGCAGATACCCCATGGCTCCTGGATTTCAGGTCCAGGAACTCAGCCTTTCAAGCAAGCCAAGTTTGAGATAAAAAACCCCACGGTATGGATAGGAAATAGAACGGTGCATGTGTCTAATTACTGTTCCTCTGCTGCCCCGACAATTAAGAGCAATGCTGAACAATCTGTGGGCTGTCACCCTCATGCCCCGACTGTGTGTTCTGAAGGGTTGATTTCACACTCGGGGGGCACATGGCGCAGGAGGAAACAAAGACCCCTATTTTTTTCCAAGGCAGTGACTGACTGCTTGTGAAAGCCCATGCAGCAGCTTGTTACAGCCTCTGTCAGTGACAATGCTGCCAGACATCCAAAAGAGACAAGCAAACATTCGAAAGATCTGCAGAAAATAAAGCCAATCACCAGGGCTAGGATTTTCCGAGGGAGATTAAGTGGGACAACCTTACTGAAGAGTTACTAAAATACTGTGAATATTGCTGTCTTGCTGTGACCATATTAACTTAAATGTGACTCAGAATAGACCTGACAACCCCATGTGTGATCCAGAACGGCTCCGTACAATGCAAGACGCTTTTCTTCCCTTCCATTAAGAAGGTTTCCCGCCTCCCGCAGCCTGACCGCAGGCAAGGTGCGGTGTCACTGAGACGGGGGCTGAGCGAAGGGCGGCGGCTGCCGAGCGCAGACGTCGGGAGGGGACGAGCAGAGCCGGGCGTCAGGGACACAGAGCCTCGGAAAGAGGACGTACGAGATGTATTTTCTATTGAAAAACCTACCCTCTTTGTTCGAGGAAATCTGAAATGGTTTCGTTTCTCTGCCGCAAACAATTCGCTTCCTGCTCCTTCTAGCACAAGGGAGATGAGGGGATTTTAGGCAGGGCAGTAACCCCAAAGAGAGGCCACCTCTGAAACACCGATGTACACCCGGCACTCCTGGCTGCCTCAGGTTTGCTGCTTGACCTATTTCTGGCTTCAGCAAAGGAGAAGAAAAACAACCCACCATTGATTTTGCAAGTAGTTGTTCTGCAGAATGAACCAGTCCAAACCCCGTGTTTATTTTGCTTCCCGGGGATATGTCAGAGAAGTCACTGGAGAAGTTACGGAAATTTGGAACAGGAGATGAAGAGAACTTGTTTTCAGTTCAAGAGGTTGATGCTCCCTAAAGCTACCTACCTGCCCCAGATTCCCCCTTCCTTCAAGAGTTTGATAGAAAAATAAAGCTTATTAATGCCAAACCCTGTGAATTACAAAGTGGCTCTGATTCCCCAAAGGAAGGGTGTAGAGCAGGCTCCTAAAGACAGATGATAAATGATAACCCTCCATGCAGGCTGCCAGCATGAAGCATGGCCACAAACATCCTTTCTCAGCAGCCCCTTCCCCTGCCCTGGCTGCCACCCCAGCCCAGCCAGCTTTTCTCTCTGTGGCCAAGGGCACGAGTCCTCCCTTTGCCCATCCTGCACCAGCTGGGATGTCCTCCACTGGGAAGCTGCACTTTGCTAACTAGGGAAAAGCTGCTCCCAAGCCCCTGGATAGGCAGTCAAATGGAAATCTGCAGCAGCAGCTGTTTTGCCCTGCAGGAGAGCCTGTGCAGGGAGAAATGCTGCCCAGGTGGGTACATTGCCCTCTGCAGACTCCTGTCCACACTGGATGCAGGGCTCCAGGGAGGGCTCAGGCAGGCAGCAAGGAGCAGACCTCATTTCTGGCAGGTTTCGATCAAAGGCTCTAACTTTGAATACTCAGGTTTGGGATGGGTAGGGGCAGCACAGCAAAGGCTGCCCAAGGTGTGGTTTCCCAGGCAGGGACAGTGCTGCAGGGGATTGCTTTTCCATCAGGTGTCACTCCCTGGGGTCTCGGGCATTAGCTGAGGTCACAGCACTGGCAGCAGTCACCTTAGAAATTAAACGGCTGACATCTGCCCACGCAGAGCAACCTGAAATGTGAAGCAAGAGGCGACACCATGACAACACCCAGAAGCTGATTTTTTTTTTCAGCACAACATGAACACAAGAACAGACAGGCTGGGCAAGAGATTTTTTCAGTGCCCTTCCCTGTCCCTTGTAGGGAGGAATCACAGAATACCCTGAGCTGAAAGGGACCCACAGAATTCATTAAGTCCAACTCCTGGCTCTCCACAAAACAGCCCCAAAAATCACATCATGTGTCTCACAGGCTGGGAACGTACCCAGCAAAGTTTCCCCTGAACATTTTATGTGAGGGTTTGAGGAACTGAAACCTCCCTCTGACACTTAAGGCAGAGGACTGGAAATGCCAATGTGCCCACACAAGTCCTGTGCTAGGAAGCATGGAAGTGAAATGCCATTTGAGGCTGCTCCAAGAAGAAAATCTGGACTTCACAGCTACAAGGAAGCCTTGTGGAATGGCCCTGGGGTCAGGAGTGCCTCTGGGAGGTTTGCAGGAGAGGCAGGCACCAGGACAAGGGTAATTCTGCCCACCCAGGGCCCTGCTCTGCAAATCTCCTGCCTTAGCAGATGCAGGTGAAGGGGTGTCTCAGGCAGGTACAGGAGAGGGAGCTCCAGGACACCCTGCTCCTGTTCCCACGTCTGCCTCAGGAACCCTGGCCCAGCCACCATCATCTGCCCATGGTTAACGCAAGAAGGCTTGAAAGAAGCAGGAAAAAGCTGATCAATTTGTGATGAAAGAGAAATCATGCATGCAAGGGACACGGGGACACGACAATCAGCTGTCCTTAATGAAGTCCTGGGTAAGGGAGACGAGGAAGCAAAACACTGCTCTCTCACCTGGCTCCTGCAATTATGCACCCAGAAGAAGTAAGCATAATTAATTAAACAGAGACACCTATTTCTGGAGTTAGGAATATACAGCAAGAGTGCCTAAAAATCAGATGCTCCTGAAAGAGGGTGGGGAAATGGGCTATAGAGACCAAATGCCCTGCCTGGGAAACACCAGCAGTGGCTTGCTGTGCTCTCCTGACCACTGCCAGGAGGACATCTCCCATCTGGGGGTCACAGCAGCAGAGGGAGGATCAACAAACTCTGTCAGCAGAATAACTGAAGATTTCATAATCCAGGGCCTTTTCCCATGCCTGAGGACAAACTGCTTGATCAGCACCTTGCAGCCAAGCCTGAGCTATCAGATATGTTTGGTATTCTGAGAGGTGAGGAGGAATTTCAGAGGGGCTGGAGAAACAGCACTTTCTCCCTTGCCAGAGGCTGTGTCTGCCAGTAAGGAGACAAAAGAACATCCAAACTGAAAACAAGGCAGCTAGGTGGGGATTTCCCCTCATTATATGTATTAAGAGTGTTTTCCTAGTGGGAGAAGTCAGGAAAAGAGATACAAAAAGTCCTCATCTCCTAAACAGACTTTATTTTCCTTAGTACTTCAGACCCAGAAACTCGCCTTCGAACTTTCCTTCCCAGAAACTGAGGCTGTAAAATCTTCAAAGGGATGCTGCATTTCACTGAGGAATGCAAAAAACCTACCAAAAGGGATGCTTGAGGGAAAGAGAGCCACCACCAGGTGCCTCTCTGATAAAATCCTGATTGCACATAATCCCAGCCTGACCACATCAGTTTTGGAGGGTTTAGTCAGTGGTGGTGCTTCCTTGCTCACTGGCCCTCAGGGGCTTTCTCAGCTGGTGCCACAGCAGCTTCTCACACACACGTCACACAGGAGAGTGATCTGTCTTTGACAGCAGTCTGATTTTGTCCTTGCTGCTGTGCAACATGCATGGCAAGCCACTCGAGGAACTGGCAAATGACGAAGACCTGCAGCATCTCTGGTGATTACTGCCATATCTCCTTTGGGACCAGCCAGCATGTGGGAGCACAGTCAGACCCAGATGTGCACAGGGTAATAATTTCTCAGTTACCCAGGTGAAATGAAGCACAGGGCACCCTTTCCTGCTGTGGGTGTAAGTTACCCCACACACCACCCCTGCCAGACCCCAGGCAGTTCTCACTCCACCCCTCATTCCTCTCTGCAGCCTCATCCATCAGCCACGTCTCACATAGATGAAGATAACCAGTTTCTCAAGCTGTGCCAGGGCAGTTGCTGCATTACCCATGTAGGGCAGGAGGACCCTAGAAACTCTTTCATGTCTCCATCCTATAGCAAAAAACCCCCACAAAATCTGTGAGGTGATAAGATGAGAAAGTTGTTATCAGTCATTTCAGTGACTGCAGATGCTGCCTGCCCAGTGCTGTGGTTGCTTTTCCTCTGCTGCTGACAAAGGCTCCAAGGCTATTTTTTTTTTCCTTAGGATTGGAAATAAATCATTCCAATCAGTTGCTTTTCTTGAGGCGCTACAAAACAAACTGCAGTGGAAATGTTATCACTGGTAACAGATTTAGCCTGCAGGACCACGGGCTCATTTGAATTTTAACATTTAAAAATAGTTTCTGGTGGTACCATGTAAATACAAGGTATGGCCAGCACAAGCAGATAGAAATTGAGTGAAATTACATGACTGGAAGTTATTTGTTTCTGCCTCTGACAGTTACTGATGAAACCCTGCCTCATCCCTCCTGCTGTGCATTCAGGACACTGGAGTGACTTGGAGAAGGAAGAGCACTCAGGAGACAATGCCACCTTAATGATCACACAGCTGCCTCTCTCTATCACACCTACCTGCCAGACAGCTATCTGGGAGAAATAAAACATTTTCTGTCTTAACAAACAGGCTGTGCCTGAATCCCACCACTGCCAGAATTCCAGCAGTGCCTAAGAGCCCAGAGGTGTCATTTTTGCACTTCTGCTTAGCTTGCTACCATTGCAACCTGCTGATACAGGCTTGGTAGGACAACAAAAGGGTGGGGCAGGGGGATGGTATTGAATACATTTCCTTCTCAAAAAAAATTTGAAAAAAAAATCAGTTATTTTCTCTGAAATCTATATTAAGAAACCCACTGGGAGGTGGGAAGATAGTTGCACAAGACAGGTTTTTCTCTGCTCAAAATTCAAAGCCTGCTCCTGAGGCAGAGCCTGCATGCTGGAGGCAGAGGCAACGCTGCTTTTCTCTCTAAGTGCCCTGGCAGCAGCTGCAGGAGGAGACCCCACCACACTCCCCCCCAGAACTGAGCAGATTTAACCCATATCCCTGGCAGCAGCTATCCTTCCTCCAGGTGCCAAGGCTTTGCCTGGAAGACTGATGGAAGGGGTGCAAAGGACACTAAAGAAGGCTTCAAGCATCAGCTCCTTGATATGGAAAAGTCCCTCATACCTTTTCTATGTAGCCTCCCATCAGCAGCTCCATTCTTTGGCTCTTCCTCTCTTTCTTCTTTCTTCCTTCTGCAGTTCTGGCTCACTCCTACTCATCCCTAGCAGGGCCACCTAACCCTTTCTGTCCCTTGCACAACCTCCTGTCCCTTCCTCCTCACGGTACAGCCAGCAGATTCCAGCGGATCCTCTATTACCTAACTCACTCTTTATCACACCCATAGCTGGGAGGGCAAGGCTGTTCCCACTCTTTGGTAATTAACACAGCAGCAACATATCAGGGGCAAGATTGCCTTCAGTACCATCTCTGTCTGTGGTTCCATACAAGACCACCACAGCCTCTCAAAAAATAGGTTTTTCCCTCCTCTTCCCTTGTCCACAAAAGTGCTGCTTCTTTCCTAAAATACAGATGCTTTTCTAAAATACTCAGCTGTGGTCCTGCCTGGCACGAGCCAGCTCAGTCCACACAGTTCAATCTTCTGAACTTACAACAATCTGAGAGCAGGATCCAGTAAGTGGCTATCAAGCGACTTGTCTCCTTAAAACAGAGCTGCTGAGCAGCAGAACAAAAGCAGGCAAAGCCTTTATACAGGCTGAGGCCGAGCAAGAGCCGAGGAAACAAAGGCAGCACAGGGGAGATGCTGTGTCCTACCTGGTCAGAGCTTAGAAAGAAAGAGGGGTTTTGGGGAGACCAGTTGTTTTTGCAAGCTAAAAGGCTTCAGCACACACAGCAAGGTGTGCTCAGAAGGACAGTTTTCTCCCCCATCCCGGCTAACAAAGGTTTCTGACCCCGGAAAACAGAAGAAGAATCTGCCCCATCATTTCCCAACTGCACCTAGTGGGACAAACATTGCTCACACCACGATTTCTTGCCCCATACTCCATCTTTCCAGCTGACCATGCTGTCTGGTGTAGCTGGATGATGTCCAAGGGCTGCCCTGTGATGCATTGTCTTTAGGGACATAATGACATAATGAGAAAAGGGAAGGGGAGAAGCAGCAACATGAAAGACTGACTGGCAGAGCCCAGAACAAGATTTTAGGCCTGGCATTTAGAAAAACTGTTTCTCATGCAAAGCAACCTAGATCTAGGAAAAAAAAAAAAAAAAAAAAAAAGCTAGGGAAGCCCTCAGCATCAGTCTTGGAGTCTGGCTTTGCAGAAAAATCAGCTTTTAGGGTCACAGACTCATCTGCCAGGTAGCACATCTTTTTTAACTGAATCCTCACCACAAACAGGCTTTTAGCCGAATTTGTTAAAAAAATCAAACAAAATGAAGCAAAACCAACCCTCAAAACCACTCACACAGGAAAAACTGCCACAAATGCAAAGGCTTGTCATTTCATATCTTCCTTAAAACAGAGGTTCTTTTATAATTCCACAAACATAAAGAATCAGGGAAATTATAGGTCTGTATTACAGAAAAAAAAAAAAAAAAAAAAAAAAAAAAAAAAAAAAAAAAAAGTAAAAATCCATTTGTTCCATAGAATCATTTGGGTTAGAAAAGACCTCCAAGAGCATCATGTCCAACCAACCTTTAACCAAATACCACCATGGCCACTAAATGACGTTGTGAAATGCCACGTCTGCTCAGTGTTTGAACATTTCCAGGGAGGGTGACTATCACTTCCCAGAGGAGGCTGTTCCTATACCTAACCACTCTTGCAGTGAGGAAATTCTCACTAATATCCAGCCTGAACCTCCCTGGTGCAGCTTGAGGCTGTTTCCCCTCATCCTGTCACCAGCTGCCTGGGAGAAGAGCCCAATTTATGTAAGTTAAGAGTGGACACTCTACTGGCAAAGTATTTGGACTTAAGAATCCTACAATCAGAGTGTTAGGGGCAACAGTAGGGCATCGAGAGCCATATCAGCTGTGATATAGCTACGGTTCCATAGGATCATCCCAAGTATTTGCTGGAAGTTGTGGTTTTATTCCCATTTTATTTGGTTTTTTTTCGTGTTTGACAAAAGATGGCCCTGCAGAATCTGGAGGGGAAGAGAGGCTGCCCGCAGCCTCCCCTCTCCAGGCTGTTGGGGCAGTCAGCAGGGATTTCCACACTTATCCACGTCCTTATTTAACGCTTCACTCGTTCTTCACACTCCTGTACACGAGATGCAGGGGCTTGCAGACAGGTCTAGCAGCAGGACTCGAGCACTCTGTGAAGGAATACAAACACCAGCTAATTAAATCTATTGTTAAAACAATTTGCTTCTTGCCGGGGCCGAGTGATCTGACAGCGTTTGAACAAGACAGGTTTCATTTCTGAGGGCAGACTGCCATCTTCACTCAGGAGCTCCTCACCCCAGCCACTTCACATTCAAAGCGCAGATCAGCAACGGAGAAGTAGCAATAAAATAAAAACCCAACTCTGAACTCTCCTCCAGGAGGAGTATTGTTCAGTGGGAAATTCCATATTTTAGCCAAGCAGCAGGAGCTGCTGGAACAAACAACGGTGGCAAGCAGTGAGATCCTCAGCACAGGAATCACGAAGGTCTATTTCCAAGGAACACCTGCCCCCAAGAGGGCACTGTGATATTGTGTATTCCTCGTGCTTGGGCACCGGGAGATTATTAATGTGTCTGTCATGTCATGGGAGCAGCCAGGGCCCAAACAGTGGGGCCAAGGAATGCCATCCCTGCAGCCCAGCCCCACAGCCACTGCCAGCAGGCAAAGGGGAACACTGCTTCTTCCTCCGATGGATTCACTTCTCTTTTAGGGAAATCCACAAGCAGGAAAGCAGCAAAAAGCCCAGTCGTCTGGAAAGCAAAGCAGCCGATGTCCTGCAAGATCTGCTGCTGGCGGTGTGAGCAGGGCTGTACTCACTCCCCACCCAAACCACCCATCCCTGGGCAGCTGGGTGGGATAAGCCTCCGTTTCCTTGGCAGTTTTCCTCCCAGGGTCACGGATAGTTTCTTGCTTGATTTCTCAGGCAGTTTCAGCTTCAAATACCATAAAGGTTTGTGCAGTGAGATGCTGGATGGAGTAAACAGATGGTGTCTGCTCAGCAAACAGACCTCCAGCCCCTGTCAGCTGCCTCCAGCCTTGTTCCCAAAGGGCCTGTCTCCCTCCCTCTTGGATAATCACACACCAATTATCTGGTCCTAGATCACCTCCTTCTGCCACTTAGAATGTGCCTTTAGAAGCTGGCCTTGCTATCTTCAAATCTCAGTCTGAACTGTCTCATCACTCCTGACAGCTCTGAAGCTGTCTTGGTGAAGGTTTGCATGTCTGGCCTGTCCCCTCCTTCAGTCCTCCCCGACCGGCTCATCCAGGGCTAACCACACCTGTGGGAGAAGCCACTTCAGGGATTTGTGGAGCATCTTCTGGAAAGCTTTTACCACATGACTCCACAGCACCTCATGAAATCAGCCGCTGATAACATCCATACCACTTAAAAACATTTAAACATCGGCTTTGGAGCTCTAAAACTTTGCCATCGACTTTCCAACCCTGTGCACCATAGGCTGCCGTAGCCTGATTATAGACCAAATTCTGCAACCCCTAATTGGCCACAAATTACTTACATTGGTGCCAGACAATTAAATTTCTTTCTGAAGACATCGTGCACTCTGCAGGCAGGTGAGGAAATCACTGCAAGAAGGAAAGTGTTGTTCACTTGGGATAGTTAAACACAAAATGCTTATCTGTTTTTCTAGATTATATTTGGATTTAATAGACGTAACCTGATGTGGTGAGAAGAGTCAGGAGCTGAGCAGCTTTCCTCTCTGCTACCCACTTCCAACTCCATTTCCACTAACCCAAGAGGCCCTTGCTGTGGCTTTTGAAAGCTTTGCCTTGCTTAAATCCTCACCTCTCCCTCTGTTGGATGGCCAGCCATGAGGGAGCCCTCTGCCTGGGGGCAGACAGCAGGCACACAAACACAGACGAGCAAATCACCAGCTGTGGGAGGCATTAAATCTTTCAGCTACGAGAGAGGTTTTTTGTGGATCCTGAAGCAACAGGGAGAGCAGAGACATGTTCCTTGCTTTCAGGTATGTGCAGCATGGAGCCCCAGCTCCTACCCATGGCTTTGTCACCAGCTGCCCAGCACCAAGGGGACCTCAGCAGGCTGCCTGGGCTCTCTCCCTGAGGAGGGGCAGGAAGAGCAGGCTCAGTGCTCCTCTTGACCCAGCAGCCTGTCGGTGCTGCAGAGCCCTTCCCTTTGGCCTGTGCCTGCAGGATCTCCCTGGGAAGTGCTCAGGAGTCAGCCGCTTGGAGGCAGAGCCAAGTGTCTGCAGCTTGGGCCAGGAGAGAAGCAGCTTCCCAGCTTTTGGAGGAGAGGTGGTGGGAAGGAGTCCTCTGGACAAGGACACAGGGAAATCAACACCTCCAGCCAGGAAAGGGTGTGGTGGGCTCCGAGGCTGAGGACCCCCTCTGCTCCCCTCTCTCTGCAGCCATGCCTACCCCTCTCAGCAGGCATTCCAGCTAAAGGGAAAGCTTGCTTCCTTGTGCAGCTGGTTTGCCTTTGCTCTGACAAGCCGGGCATGACTTTCCACTTATTACAAGGATGGAGGCATATGATCTCACTTTGCTTCCTCTTTCCATATGAATTTTGGTCCAAAGCCTCTCAGAGACAGACCTGCCAAGAGAGTCTTCCTGCTTCTCCAGCAACTCACTTGTCACTGCCTGCTTAACCCATTTTGTCTCCCTCTCCACTCGAGTTTTTGCCTTCAGGTTTGAGACTCCTGGCAGGTGCGGGCTGACAATGCCAGCTGCAAAATCCTCTTTGTAGAGCAGCCCATTAGCCCTTCTATCTTTCACCTCCTTTGGCACCTATTGAGGCACTCAGAAGTTGCTCCAAGAGGTGGTAGTGTGACCTATTGCCATGAATCTGTTCCCTCTGATGGCTTACAAATCCATTTAGTGTCCCTCATGCAGTTTAAATTCTAATTTTCATGAAGAGATGTTTCTGGCACACGAGTTCTGGCTTCAGGTTTCTCTTTGGTCTCTGAACAACCTTGATTAATCAAGTGGATATCCACAGAGTTTGCTGTTTGGTGTTATTCCTCTCATCCTGCTGAATTTCCGGGAGACTTTGTAGTAGTCCCACACTCAGATTCACAAGTTTATTCTGTTTGAGAGGAAAATAAGGGCAAGATGTGATGGTAAATAGCTTTGAGGGTCACAGTCACTTCTGAACACCAGGGATGGGAGTCCCAAAACTCCTTATCTGCCAAAGGGATAAAAACCCCAACAAAGCCTGAGTATCTGAAACAGACACCAATCCTTGAAACATGAGAGGGAAGAAAGAAGCAGCAAAACCAGCACATTGCCCAGCACAGCTTTCTAACTACCTGTGACTGATTTTCTCCCTTGTCTGCTGCTGCTGCTGCTGCCGCCAGGGAGGAGCCACAGCACCATGGCCAAATTTAGGGTGTTGTGCAGACGCACAACATCAGATGTTCAGAGAGAAGGTTGTACCTTTGACTTCCCAGGTCTGTTCAACACCTGCGCCTAAAATAACTGCCCAGACATCTGGATTTTGCAGGAGAGGATCTAGGGCAAAGACAGCAATTCAGCTGCTGAGGCAGCTTGGATTCAGTGTGCTTTTCCTGAGATCTGCCCCACTTTTCGCCTACTCAGATAGCACACACACCAGTGATCAGTTACGACACTGAAGGGTTCTTGGCAAGAAAGGGGCAAGTAACATCACTGTTGAAATGGGAGTATTTGCCAAGTGTCATTTTCTTCCCTAGCTGTGCCTTAGCTGATGAGCGGCTGCACCTCTTACAACTTGGCCTCAGCTTGGTGTTTTCCCTTTGGTACTCATACCTAGAGGTTGTAGCATAGCTCTGTGGGACTACAGAGGAATTATGTGCAGAATTTTCACCAGCCTTCTGCACCTGCAGCACCCAGATAGATGGAAAGAGAAACCTGAGGCCAGCACTCGTGTGCCAGAAACATCTTGTCGTGAAAATTAGAATTTAAACTGTGCTGTGAGCAGCATGCTTCTTTTCAGGCCAGCAGTCTCTGTGAAAGTGCAGCACACATACTTTTAAAAGGAATAAAAGGAAATACAGGATAAAACATAGAAAAGTTTTTGTTTGCCCGTTGCTGGCAAGATCTTGGTAACTTCAGCATCTGCTGGGAAGAACTGTGGTTACCCTTTGTGCTATCTGTAATGACTTAGTAAAGCAAAAATGTTAACATTGTTTTTACTTCTTGTTCAGAAGTTTGCCCATTCCCATATTCACAGGGTGCCAAGAAATAATGTCTGGTCGTGGACTTGCCACAAATTGGACACCTAGGAATTCCTTGACTGGTCTTGAACATTGCAGCCCTTGGGCAAAATATTTCTGCTTGTATGGAAATAGAGGTATTTAAAGAAATCTCAAGGGCTCTGTGCAAGTGCAGAGGTCATGCTACACATTGTAACTTACAGCCTCATGGCATAAGGTATAAAAATATGGTTATGTTATGGCTTCTTGGACATGTACGTTCACAGGAGTTGTATTTTGCTGCCCTTGTGCCAGCAGGACCCATGTTATGCTCAACAGTGAAATAACTCACCGGTGAAATCCCTGCCGCAGAGGTGTCAGTCTGTCTGTCATCAGATCAATGGCAGGCATCTGAGACTCCCACAGCCCTGCCCTCAGGGGCTGGGGGCAGTGGGTTCACAGGGAGAGGGGGAAGTTCCCAAAGTATGCATGATCTAATGGCCCTGGTTTGCCGTGTGTATCTCAGCTGGGATCTCAGTAATGGCACTGAGGCAGTGCTGCCTCAGTGAGGTTCAGCAAGAGAGCAGCCCCCCACAAAAGGTGACACACAGGCATGTCGCCAGTGGGAAAAAAATCTCTGGGTGATGCAGAAAGAAAAAAGTCCCTGTTCTGTTAGATGTCATGAGCTGTGTGTTCTCCTCCAGTCGAAGGTGGCTGTACACAGTGCACAAGGCCAGAGACCTTCAACTGCATGGGCTTCCCAGCAGGGCTGGCTCACCTGATGGTCCTTCAGGAGCTCATCAGCTCCTTGTCAGAGGGACTAACTGCATGCCAGGCTGATGCACAACGTGCCACCAGCCAGAAACATCCATAACAAAATCCCTGACAGTGAGCCACAATAATTTATACCTCTGCAGAGCAGCTCCTCCTGCTCACATGCCACACTTAACAAAGCAGTGATTGCTGCCTGATTTCTGATTGCTCTCATTAACAAGGGCAATGGAACACTCAGTTGTACAAACACAGCTTTGATGCAGAAAATGCTCTAGAAGGCACAAGAGGTGAGGGGGGGGGGGGTTTGTATATGTTGGTAGTGAGCACACTACTAAAATATATCAGTGTGACCAAAATGTGTATGCCACAGGTGGCAGTACTTGAGGTGCAGGGATTGAAAGCCAAAGAGATTTTTGAGTGCATTTTTATACCAGTAAATGTTGTCAGCAGACAACCAAGCAAAAATCTGTTTCTCTGGGATCTCAGGAAAGTCAAAAAGCTGAACTCAGCTGTCATTCCTCCTCCTCGGCCTGGCAGTGCCCTGCCAAACCAAACCCTCTTATCCCAGCCTATTGCTGGCTGCCTTTGGAGCAGTTTGCAGCAGTCCCAGGCCGTGCTGCTGGCTGTGGGGCAGGAGCCCAGGGGTGCTCAGCAGTGATGCCTGCAGCCCAGGCAGCTGGCAGAGCTGCAGCCTGGAGCGTACAGGAGGGGGAGTGTTTGCTTCGATAGCTGCTTCCTCCCTGGGAAACCAAGGCTTGCTTCCCTAATCTTCTGCAAGCCCTCCCACCCCCAGGATGCTCCAGCAGCATCTGACTGCACAAGGCTTTTTCTGGGCTCCCAGGAGGGCTTACTGAGACTGAAACTGCCCATTTCAGCCAAATTTGCAGAAAACTTCCCCAAAGTGACCTGCTGCCTCGAGCAGATGAAGAATTACCAGCAGCACAGGACTCCTCTGCATTACTCCTTACCATTACCTGACTTGTAGCTGCCCCTTTGATTTTTCAGCACCAGTGTGGACACTCCCTCTTCTGGTCATGGTATCGCAGGGGCTTCGCACAAAAAAGTGAGAATTTACCTGCGGGTTTTGGGAACGTGCCTGTGATGTGACTGCCCATTCCTATTTTAAAATACATTCTGAGCATCAGCCAAACCCCTGTAGGCGTCTGCACGTGTTCTTCTATTCCCAGGAGCAGCAGTGTTCTTTTCCAGAGGTGCTTTGGTAGTAAGTGGGGAAGGGAAGCCTGGTCTAAGCACTTTCCCCTCATAAAAATGCCTGCCTTGGTTCAGCCATCTCAAAGTTCCCAGCTCCTCTGAAAAGTCCAGCTCAGACCTCTGCTGCAGTCACTGTGGTTATGACTCAAGGGCTAAACTTGTCAGGAAATCATGCATATCCAGCAAAATGGGTTTCTGCATCTGGCCTGCTGATTGCTAGGTGGGATTCTTCTGTGTTTAGTAATGTCAGTTTCTGAACAAGGACTTGGGAAACGGTTTCTTGCTGATCCACTTCAGAAACAAGAAATCTGGGGGCATTTATTTGAAGGCCCAAACATGCCTGATGCTACAGCCTGATGGTATTCCTGGTGGTATATGCCTGGCAATCGTATTTCCATGGCATGTTGAACTCCTAGCTGCCCTGTAGAAATAACATATGAAGTGGGAAAGTGGTTTGGTTTGGATCCACAGCCTCTAAGCAGAGAAACCTCAACATGGTGACTGCTTTACCTGTTCTTAGCTCAGAGTAAAGCCCTCCTACAGTACATACAGACCTGTGTTTGCAGCTCTGAGCTACTTTAATTTCCTCAAAGTGACTTCAGAATACTGACAATATGGACTCACAAGAAAGATTTTCTTTCGTCTTCAGCTGATCACCATTGCTCTTTATAACTGACTTGCAAAATGAAACATATATTCAAAAATTAAAAATAGAGTTTGGGTTGGTGTTTTGGAAGATGAGGTTTTGTGGTCCTAGGCTTCTTTGAACAGCTGGAAAGGAAATGTGGGCTCCACAGGGAGGACAGGATACTCAGGCAGCTTTAAAGACCCAGCACAAACCAGGAACAACTGTTTGTGAAAGCCAAGGATGCAGCACCTGGAAGAAGGAGCTGACACTGACTTGAGACACAGCGTGTGATGGAAGAGTGGTGCTGTGGCCCAGCCCAGCTGACCCCTGCTCAATTTGACTGCCACATTATGGCAACTGAAATGGACTAAAACCTTTTAAAATCCAAGTTACAGAAGGTCTCTGAAGGATCTCAGGTCTCACTTCTCTGTAAGTCTCCAGAATATAATTTTGTTAAAAACTGGTAAAGAGAAATTCCAATCTTAAGGAACTGAAAAGCTGTTTTTTCTGAAAGATGCATTTGAAGTTCCCTGTCCACCCCACAAAAGGTCAGAAGTCCCCCCTAGTAATATAATAACTCTGTGCACCATCACCAAAGAAGTCAATATTTACAGCCAGCCAAGGTGGTCCACAGTTACTGCCAGTAGGAGTCACTCCTTTGTACCACTCTGTGTAGTTTGGATTTTAATGTAACTCATACCCTGCAGAAAACTGGTGTAGGTCCCCAAATGGGTCCCTGACCCCAGAAAGCTGACATTTAAACTTTCATCCATGCAGCCCTATGTTGAGAACTCAAGAGGCTGAGAGGGTAAAAACTCTAAAATACCCAGCTCCAGCAGAGTTGTCCCCTGTGTGTGCGGGCATGCCAGGGGCACCCATGTGCAGAGGGGACCCACCAGGCGCCCATGTCACCTCACAAATGAGATGTCACACACGACATTCCACGCATCACAATGCCCAGGTGGTGCATGGAACCAAGAGGTTGCCATAGGGGAAGTTGAGCAGCAGCCATGGAAGAGACAATACAGCTTCCTGATCCTGGAGCAGAAGAAGACCATGCTGGAGCAGAAGAAGAGTATCCTGGAGCAGAAGACCAGCTCCAGCCAAGCCTGCCAGAACCAGAGATCATGCCAAAAAGACCACAGCTCATGCCACCAAAGCCCGACGGAGGAGAGAGGTTGCTCAGCGAGCTGGGCTACAGGCTGGGTCAGACACTAGGGGAAGGCAGCTTCTCCAAGGTGAAAGCAGCCACCTCCAACAGATACAGGGGGCCCCTGGCTGTCAAGGTGGTGGACAGACAGCGAGCATCCCGGGCCGTGGTGTTCAAGTTCCTGCCTCGGGAGCTCTCCATCGTGCGCAGGATCCAGCACCCCAACATCGTGCGCGTCTTTGAGCTCATCGAGGTCTGCAACAAGAAACTCTACATCGTGATGGAGGCCATGGACACCACCCTGCTGCAGATGCTGGAGAGCCTGGGAAAGTTGCCCTGCGCCCCCAATGCCCGGGACATCTTCGTGCAGGTGGTGAGGGCCGTGCGCTACCTGCACGACCGCAACCTGGTGCACCGGGACCTCAAGTGCGAGAACGTGCTGCTCTCGGCCGACGGCCGCCGCGCCAAGATCAGCGACTTCGGCTTCAGCAAGGAGCTCAAAGGGTACCCCGACCTGAGCACCACCTTCTGTGGGACAGCGGCCTTTGCTTCCCCGGAGGTGCTCATGGGCATCCCCTACGATGCCAAGAAGTATGACATTTGGAGCCTGGGGGTGATGCTCTACATGATGGTGGTGGGCAACGTTCCCTTCGATGACAGCAACGTCCAGAGCATGCCCCAGCTGCAGAAGAAGGGAGTGATGTACCCAGAGGGGCTGCCCCCGCTGCCAGAGCCCTGCCAAGCCCTCATCACCCAGTTGCTGCAGTACACCCCATCCTCCCGGCCCGGCGCAGGGCAGATCGCCAAGAACCGCTGGCTGAATGGGGACATCTGAAGGAGACAACCCTCCCTGAAGATTCTGGAAGAGCATTTTGGTGCAATAAATGCTGTCATGAAAAAGCATTTCTGTGGTTTGTTGATTGTCTTAAAGGTCAGGGGGTGCCTGTGTGTGGAGCTGATTGAACTTCAGGCACCAGCAAGGCTCTGTGCTCTCGGGGGTGCTCAGATCCCAGAACTGCAGTGGGAGCCTGCTGCAGGCTGGGTTTTGAGACACAACAGCCATGCTGAATTGCCAGGGCAGGGTGGTGAGGTGCAGCAGCACAGCCCATCACGGCACCTGCTCCCTAAAACACCAAAACTCTGACACAGCCACCCCAATCCGCTCCTCCCCACCCTCTGCTGCTGCTGCTTGCATAGGGACCTCATAGGGGTCTTGGCTTCTCCTCAGCCTTAATCACCACCAAACTGTATTTGAGCAGGTGGATCGGGAGAATCAACGGCGCTACAAATCACTGCTGCAGAGAAAACACCACGTTTTTTGTGTGCCACTATTTCGATCTCACAGTGATACTCACAGCCCAAAGTCACACTAGGATTTTTGCAGGCAGCTGGACAGCATTACCCAGCCAAAAGTTTTGGTGTGGCTTTGAGATCCACGCCTTACATGGAACATCTTTCAGATATTTATTCTCAGCAATAGTTGAAATGTCTGCCAAAAGACACTTGATGAGAAATGCCACTGACAAAGGGAAGAGTGATAAAGATATAAAAGAGAACTGCTTTGCTAACTCCTGCTGACCAGCTTCAGTGTGGAAAATTACCAGTTACTCTTAAAGCAAGCCCCTTTTGTGGGTCCTTGTGGGCAAGTCCCATTTTAAAGGGTTAATTAAAGGTAGGAGCTGGCATCTGAAATGTGCTTCCACGAGACATTTCAACCCACTTTAAACAACCTCCAGCTCCCACTGGAAGTGAAGTCTAAGGGGGAATGTCCAGTTGGGTGGTTTGATGGTGATGGTGCCTCATGAGCTGACACAGCACGGCCCAAGGCCAGGCCCTGTCTGACATGAACAAACCACTGCACATGGCTCTGCTGCATGAGCTGGAAACACCTTCCCAAAACAAACATTTTGGGCCAATTAAAAGCAGCAATTTAAGTAGAACAAGGTGTGGCAGCAGAGCCAGCCCAAGGCTTTTCAGCATGCAGGCTACTGGGAATTTTACCACCCCCAGAACGAAGGTTCACTTCGCTCTTCTCGCAGCTGCAAAATTGAACTTGAAGCAGGAGAGTCCAAAGTGGACAGAGTAATGGGATACAAAGATGTGTTGTGGCCATCCAGGGCTGTGGAAAGAGGCTTGGGAAGGATCAAGAAGGGAATGGAAAAGAAGGGGAGAAGTCATAAGGATGTGGAAAGCAAGGAGGTGGACTTCAGGGTAGTGAAATTTTCAGCAAGGCTCATTTCTTCTTTTTCTACTCACCTTCCAGCCACCCTGTCAGTCTCATCCCAATCCATGCCCCGGGACATCAAAGTAATTGTCCATCTCATGCCTCCCTCCAGCCCTTGCTTGTGTCCAGGTACCTCCCCACAACCTGGGAAGCACAAACCTGGTGCTGCTGTGTTGCCTCTCCTTTTGCTCTGTCTTAATCTTCTTTCCTTAAAGGCAGAACTAACACAATGGGAGTCGTTCTAAAATCCAGGCCCTATTAATTTCCCCTCAGCACCACATTCTCCTAAATGGTTGCATCTGTTGAGGACACGAGCCGGGAGGGATGAGTAATGTTTTGTGAGGCTGTACCCCCTTGGGTGGCTTGGGAAAGCAGCTGGGGTTCAAGCGGGGAGAGGTTTGAAGGAGCCACAGGAGGCTCCTCAGGCTGCCCACAGCCCTTGCCCTCTGCAGACAGATGGTGATCTCCCAGGGCCAGCACTAACGACCTCAGAGCAGTCCCCAGGCTGAGAAAATAGCCCATTACACGTCTAATTATGCAAATTAAAAATAAAAATCACAATTAAAGACCCCGAGCCAATTCTTATCTAATTTACACCAGTGGGATGTCGGTTCTGAAGGAGGGCAGGAGCAGAGGCTTTGAGCAGGATGAGGCAAAGGCTCACGGCTCTGCCAGCACCCTCCCCTCCAGAGGCCTCTGCATGTGCTAAGCCTGCTGCTTCCCTAAGCTTATCTCCTCCTCAGGAGGGTAGAAATTTTTAACCTTTAACCTTTTTAACCTTGCTGGGAGGCGTGCAGTCTGTGGAAGTGCCCTTTCCCTGACTGCTGGCAGATGAGCCCTCCTATCCTGGCCTCAAAGCACAGTGCCATGTGTTTATGGGACAGCCCTTGGGATTAGAACAAGCATGTGTTGGAGGCACAAACAGCCACACTGGGTTACCAATGTCCTGATCAGTCCCACCAGACTCATCCTGCAGTGTCACTCTGTCCTCCCCAGGCTGTGTGGAACACACTGGTGCAGTGCAGTCTGGAAATGAAAGGTCTTGTGTCATGCCAGCACCCAATAAATAACTTTCTGTGAGGGACCTGACCACCGAGCAATCTACACAAATAACTGTGTGCTGTTCAATCCTTCTCCAAGGATAAGGAGGCAAATGGCCAGAGCCTGTAGGAGACACTCAGCTGTGTGCTGTGCCAGCACCTGGCTCCCCTTGGCTCATTGCATGATGTGAGCATTACCCCATCCACAGCCCTCTTACTGCCTGTCACGGTGCCCTGTGCCACTGACAGCCTCACTGGAAGGTCCTTCAGATTTTTAATGTGTCTTGAAATCAGTTACAGGAACTCTTAAAAGGACATTCAGCAGAGTAGACTGTTTAGTGTTTTCTTGAGATCATCTTGAAGCAATTTTACCCCATTTAATCTTATAAGAGCATTATAAATTTCAAAGACGTCTTCCAGACCTTTAGTATAACTCTCCTCCCTCTGCTCTTTTGTCCATATTCTGCATCACTTTGCCTGAAATACAGCCTTTATTTCAGGCACATGAAAGAACGGGAGGTAATTCACTGCACACTGACATTAAAGCTCCCTATTCAGCTAAGCAAAATTTGCTTTCAAGATTTTAGGCCATGGCTGATGTGTCTGATAAGCTTCAGGACTCAGCTACTTAAAAGTCTACACATTACCAAACTCTGGAGATAAGTACATTCATGACTTGTGGGAAATCTCTGCTGGGTAATCAAACACCTCACGTACTCTTGCTGTAACCCAGAGCTGGCTCTCCCAGGGCTCTCTCTCCATCTCTGCCTGCAGCCAGGCCAGGCTCCCACGGACCTGCTCCAATTACCCTGGGCCAGGCAGCAGCAGGTTGGGCAGGAGCTGCACCTGCCTGACCCCGCCTCGCTGCAGAGGCAAAGCTTCCAACAGGCAATTGAGCCATCTCAGCCCTGCTTGAATACATTAACCTTTCCATAATTGCAGCCTTCAGGGCTAGCAGCCTTTTCTCCAGTGACCTGGCATCCTCCTGGGTCTTTCCTTGACCTTGCTGCACCAGTTATGGGTCTCCATGACTTTGTGTCAACCCTTCTTCAGCTGAAAATCTCCTCATCCTCTCTTTTTCATCACCTCTACAGGTCTTTACGCTTAGTCATCTGCCAGAAGAGATACAAAGGGGCTATGGGGACAAACATTTTCCTGTCTTGAGCCTTTTGGTTATATTAAGCACAGTAAAAAAAGCTAACAGGAGGTTCTCACCAAAGAGCAGGATCCAGAGGGTCTTTGCGCATGTAACTTTCCTTGCAAAAGAAGCTTTCTATGAATAATATTCTCATTTTCACAGCACCTAGCAAACATTAATCCTTGCTCTTGCACCAAGTGGTAAATATTCTCCCTGAGGTAACGGGCTTACCTCAGGCCAAAGGGGTTTCATTTTACATTACAGTTCAAAACTTCCCTGGCCGCTCATCCTCTGGCCAGATCATGACTGTCTTCAAGCAATAATAAATTCAACAATATTTGACGGTCTGGAAAGACATATGATTTTCCTCTCCAAAACTGCTTCCAGATCAACTTCATTTTATCTTGCAAATGAATGAAAGGAAGTAGACTACAAACACAGATGGGTGGAGCTTCTTTTCCACGTTCTGAATAAGGGATCCAAATTTCCTAACTGCATTTAGCTGCCCTTTTCAAGAGCCAGGGTGGCACTCACCAGGCTGTGACACAGGCACAGGCTGCCCTCAGCTGGGGCATCTCAGTCCTTGGAGGTTTCCAAGGGCCAAAGTGCCTGGTCTGATCTCAGAGTTGGCCCTGCCTTGAGCAGCACGTTGGGCTGGAGATCTTCATCCAGCCTGCCCTCCCACATGAATTACCCTGTGATCACACAAACCACAATTTTTTGTGCTACAAGGTGACAACTATTCTTTGTTTCAGAGAGACACAGACTTCTCCATGAGTTTAACTGCAAGGGTGATAAATAGTTATATCTTCTAGACCCATTTAAAAGTGGGACAGCAAGCAGTGCCTCTGTCTGCTAGTTACATTTTGGATATTACTGCTCTTACAGGAGGCAACATGACATAGGGACCTGAGCGTGGCTGTTAGGTATTTCTCTTGAAGTTAAAGAGCCACACAAGGGTGGGTGGGGTGTCTGAGCTCCTTCATTGCTTCTCACGCTATTATCAGTCACAGCAGCAACCAGCACATTCCCTGAAAGACATTTGTGGTGTTTTTTCTTCCTCTCAGCTGGCAGATGTTCACTGTATTCAGGTAGCACCCAAATGTCACAGGAGCCCTATTGGGCCAGATCCTGTGTACAGGTGTCATTTTTTTTACTGATCATCTCTTCCTCAGAAGATGTCACTTCACAAATGACAGGCACCTTGGTGGCAGGAGGGAACCTTCTCTTGGACTGTGCAATCTGTAGGTGTCCTCACAAAGAGCAGAGACACCACAGAGCTGTTTGTCTCATGCATTACCCAGAATCAGAGAAGCGTTTCTGAGCAGCGCCGCTCGGTGTGCTTTACAATACAAGTGATTCTTGAGGGGAAAAAGGAAAAAAAATAAAAGGAAACTAATTAAATGCCTCTTAGCAGACCCATTTAACACCAACAATGTGACAAGTTCAATGGCCACAGCGTCAGCAGAGTCACCTGGCCAGCATCAGGGTCACAGACCACCTTGTACCCTCGCAGGAATATATTTACAGAGGAGTCAGATCTCACCAAATGCTGAGAGCTCTCAAGTCCCACTAAACTATTTTAAAATAAGTAGTAGCTGAGGGGACTGAGCACCTCCAGACAAGCCCTTCAGAAATCCCTGACCATCCCTCTTCCATATGGTCACTTTCCTTATTCTCCATGTACTGGCAGCATTGTTTCGTCAGAATGCTCTGCCCAGCACTGTCATGTCATTACATTCTCTAGAGAAACATGCCATTCCCATTAAAACCTTTATCAAAAATACAAATGGAGCATGCATTGCAGCTGGCTTGGCTTTGTGCTACCTCAGACCTCGGCATGCCCAGCCTGAAGGCTGCTAAGGTGGTGGAGTTCCTCCACAAGTACATGGCAGGATTTGGTGAGGGGGAACAAAGTGGAGTTTGCCAAGAGGAGAGGCAGGATTTGTGCAGCACATGGGCTGCAACCTCCTCCTGGCAGAGCAATAAACCAGCCCAGGAGACACCAACACACCAGACAATATTCTCATTAATTACAAGCAAAAAAAACCCCCAAAATACACATTATTGTCTCAAAAATAATGATAATCCTTGGCTTCTTGTTTGCATGTTCATTAGCATGTTAATAGGATACCAGTTATGGAAAAGCTAAACCACGCAGTGCACATATGCACCCAGTCATTTATTACAACAACAGCTTCCCTTCTATTCCACATATTTCTCTCCATCCAGAAAATGGTTCAAGCTGCACCATCCAGAGCAAGCTGTAATTGACAAATAAATCTTGAGGAAAGCAATTTCACTTTCTGTGCATTATACAGCCATTATCTTTTCCAATATCAAGAGCTCTATTTATTTATTAGTGATGGAGCCAGGGAATTGCTGGAAGAAGGACCCACGGGAGGGTTGCACCTACTAGAAAGCTTCACATAAAAACACACCAGCCTTCAAACAAACATACAGACGTTTGGATAAATAGGGGGAGAAAAAAGTGAGTCCCAGCAAACAACAGATCCACAAACCACTGTGCCCAGGTGGAAGAAAAGTACTACTGGTGAAGGAAGCGCCCAGGGGTGGCCCAGACCCAGGCAGGAACAGAGCTCCCAAGCCCAAGAAGGGAGGATGGGGAATGGTGGGAGAGCAGTGGTGGCACAGGGGAATGCAGGGTTCAGCCAGCCTGGGTAAGCAGCACAGTCACTTAGGTACTTCCTGAGCTGATCACACAACAGTTTCTGACTCAGCAGCATGGTTAATTATGAAGGTGTGAGTGCAAGACATTACTCAGGGCAGGTAACTATCTAGGAGAAAACTGCAGTGGAGACTGTAGCCTTTCCTGCAGCCATCATCTCCTGCATTTCGTCTTCATGGCAGGAAAAGCACAGCCAGTTTTCTGTCTTTTGTTAGACTATTTCAGGCAGCGCCTGGTGGGAGACAGTCATGGAGAGAACTGTGCTGGTGGTTTTGGGACAGAGCACCAGTCTGTCAGCAGATTAGATCTTTTGCAAATGCTATTCTCAACACATCATGCAGGATCTAAACTTCAGACCAACAGCTCAGCACAAACTTAATTTCATTACGAAACTGGAGCCTTTCATATTTTGGCTGTAACTCTCCTAAAACATTTGTGTTTTTCATTGCACCCCACTCCATTTCTTTGGTTTTACTCTACCCCTGAATTTTCTGCACGCCTCAGATTTTTATGTGGGGGAGGAATAGTTGCACTGCAGATGCTTCTCTTACAAAGCTCCACAGCTCCACAGCAGTCAGGGAGGACACAAAAATGGGCATCAGCTGGTGACCTGCCTGACAGCAGGGGAGCAGCAGAGGTCTGGGTGAGCAGGCTGGTGGGAGAGCGGAATATTCCATTGAACAAAAAGCATCAGAGAAGACTTTGGCACGTAGGGTCAGGACTTTAACTGAGTGTATGTGTTAAAACGCTGATGACCTCAGTTATGAGCTCTGCTGGAACTCCAAACATTGCCAGTCTCCAGAACAAATGGTCAGAAAAAACAGATCACTATGTTGAGCTGTGGTCAAAATCATCACCCACAAAAAGATCATTACAATGCATCACTTAGGTGAGCCCATATTTGCAAAACCTTCTCCTAAATCTATTGGCATAAAAATGTTAACTATACAGGCTTGCAGATCTGCAATTCATGCCAAAACAGGACAGGATCCATGGCTAATTCCAATATGAAAGAAATAGAGAAATCAGCACACAGAAGGGTAGTTTTTGTAGTGGTGATGTTTTTCCAGTAGTAGACAGACTCTTGTATGTACTAGCATCCATCAAACGAAAAGGACTGTTGTTGGCTAGCAAAGCACACACAGTCTCACTCTGGGCACTCCAGACATTTCCACATCTTGTCATTACCCGTGGCTTTTATCACCTCTGCCACCAGAAATGGAATTCACTACTGCAGCACAAGCAGCCTGTAGCAAATCTCTTCTCACCACCAAAAACTCCACTTCCACTAATTAAACTACCACGTTCTCAATAGGGAGCTGCCCTCACCAAGCACTCCTGGGGCACTTGCTGACCTCAAGCCTTCTGCTTCAGGGAGAACACACAGAGCACCAAACCCTGGCACGGTGGCTGCCCCTGGTTGCCCATGCACTGAGGAGGGAAGGTCAGGATTGCGCCTTGCAAGTGGACTAATGGGAAAGGAATCTCTGGACATGGCCAGGAGAGGATGCTGCTGGCCAGGGTGGGCTGTTGTGGTGAAGAGTTCAGCAATATGTATCCTGTAAGACAGCTTTCCCTGCAGTTTAAGAAAAACGCCCTACAAAGCCAAACCTGCAACAATCCACGGCACCAGGGAGTGAACTGTGAGGTTCATGGAGTGTGGGAGACTGCTCTTCATGGTACAGGCTGGTGATCAGTTCAGCTGCTGCTGGGGAGGCTGGAAGCGTGGCTGCCTTGAGCTCATAAGAAGAGGAAGGGTCATAAGGAGAAAGCCTGGAGACCCACGGAAGGCTGAAGAACATACACACGCAGAAAAAGAGCACATTGTGTCCAAAGAAAGTTCAACAACTTTCCCAGCTTGTTGGATTGTGGGAACTTTGCTTTTCCAGGGAATAACTATGCTATTTTCAGCATTTTTATTATTCAATTTGTCACAGGCTGTCTCAGGAGACTATCAACAATCAGTTTCAAGCAGCATCTGACCACAAACACTTCTCCACATGTGATTTAGAACATCTGGAACGAGGGAGTCAGCTTTCAAAGCATGCCAGCACTGTGCTGCCTCCCCACATTTGTTCTCCTTCCTCCCATCCTCACACCCGTCAGACTGTGTGTGGAAAGCAGAATGGAGGGGCCAAGTTTGGAGCCCTGACAGTGCAGCACTGCTGGTGTTTGCCGTGGGCACGTGGGGAGAGCGGGCACCGCCTGCTTTGAAGAAGGGCACAATCGGGACTGCTGGTGGCACATTCCCCGCATCGCTGAGCTGCAGTGATTTAAACTCACATTCCCCAGGGACAGGAGATGTGATCCTTGGCCTGGAGGCAGGCCAGCCTGAGGACTCGTGCCAAAGCTTGCGCGCTGGATGTTGCATCCACGGAGCCGAAAAGGAGGCGCGTGCTTCGCTCCGTGCCAGCCGTACGCACCAGCGCTCTGATTAAGCAATAATTTCCTCGGAAACCCAGGGCAACCTTCCCACCAGAGCTATCTGCCAGGTAAATTGGAAATTAGCAAAGCAGTTCTTCAGCAAGCCTGAGGAGGGAATGGGAACATATGAAAAAGGAATCCAGGCAAATAGCAGAGGAAATGACATTATGATCCCAGCTGGAAGCTCTGTAATGAACTGCTTGGTGTCTGCACAGAAAACCTACATGAGAATGGGGAGAGGTCCTGGCCCCCACAAAGCCGATGAGAATTTTGTCATCGTCTGGGAGGGGGAAGGTTTCATACAGTCATTAATTTCGTGTTCGTCCCTTATTTCCCTGAGTGACCCACGCGGATGTGGTGCAATGGCACAGCAGGCTGCATGCACAGCTCCTGCTGCCTTGCACGTCTGGCTTCCCTGTGTGGCTGCCAAGTGCTGGGCTCATTAGCACATGTGCCGTGCTGCTCCCAGCACTCCAGCCCAGTGCCCTACGAACCTGGGTCTGGTTTGGAACAAAGTCAGCACCAGGGCACAGGGAGACTTTGAAACGCACTTTGAGGTGGTGACACTGCAGCAGGATCTGTATCCACTGCTTCCTCTCCTTTCTGTGGAAAAAATCACGGATGCGTGTCTGTTCTTAAGTTAGAAAAGCTGGGATTTTGACACAGAGTGTCTTGTAAGGGAGTTTATGAAGTCCCTGACACCTGCCATGACTGCAGAAAGCACAGCTGCTATCCCAGTGCATGGCTGAGACAGAGTCACAGACAGAGTCACAGATCCCCATGTCCTCTCCCCTGTCCCACCCTGTGGGGCTGCACAGGGACCTGTGTTCCCCAGAGAGCTCCTGTCACAGGGTGACTTCTCAGCCCTTGCAGCCCATGGTCCTGGCTCACTGAAGGGTCCAGGAAGGACCAGACCATGGTGTTGCAGTGACAGGGAGCGTGGTGGTTCAGCTCATGCTGAAATGTAAAACCACAGCCTCAGTCTTACTTTTCCAGCCATTTCTAGGAAAGAAATAGCTATAAATACAACTCTTATTTCCAGTTGCTAGGATCCATTTTGTTTCTTTTTTCCAAGACTGAGAATGGTTTTCAACTCCATTAGTAGATGACATCTGGTTTTGCTCCACCCTGACTGGATGTAGCCCCCACCCATGGCATCCCAGGGTCTGACAGCAGGGAAAGACATTCTCTCCTCTTTGAAAAGGTTTTCCTCACCCTCTTTGTACAGAAAAACCTAAAGATGATCACACTGGACAGGGCTCTGAGCAATCTCATGTAGTTCAAGTCCTGCTCATCAAAGCAGGGATTGGATTAGAGATCTTTAATAGTCCTTCCAACTCAGACTGTTCCGTGATTCTGTGAGACTGAAACTTGAAGCATGAAATGGCTCACAGTCCCCATTTTCCTTTTTCAGTTTGTTCTTTTGTTGGTTTGTTTGTTTCACCCCAAGAAATCCTGCCTCATTAACCAGTAGGAAGAAAATCACCCAGGTAGGATCAAACCCCATATCTCTGGAGCCAATCATGTGCAGGACAGCAAGTCATACCAACACAACAGTTTCTAAATAGCGTTCAAATACAGGGTCAAGGAGAACATCTCTGTGCCAGTAATGGTCTGAATATGAGCTGGAAACATTCATATACTTATGTTGATATAGGTTTGCTCTCTGTTTAGAACAAATGCCCTTTTTCTTTATCAGAAATCGCTGGTACTTTTTTTAATCATCCCCAGAACAGTTCATGAAAACTCAGGAACCTGCCATCACAACCTTCATATGATATTAAGAAGTTTGTGACGTAATGAAAATTTAGGATCTTGCACTGCAAGCTCAGTCACAACTTTTGGACTTTATTTTTAATTTTTAATAACAATCAATAGCTTATGGGGAATTCAATCAGACAGAATATTGCTTTGAACACCTCCAATTTGAGTCTTCATGTTTAAACTTATGCCAAGATCCCTTCCCATAGCTATACAGCATACTAGCAAGTAAAGAGATACCTGAGTGTACTCACAGCTATTTAATGCTCCTTTGCATCAGTTAAAAATGAGTTCCCTCCTTCTGGCATCACAGTTTGAAACTGCCTGTTTGATATTCTGATGGATTCATTTTTTCCAGCTACGAGAAGCACGCACAGCAACCTTGAAGGCTTCGTGCGGTGAATCAAACTCATCACAACATCCCTTCGAGGAGATCTCTAACAGGAAGAGACAGAGCACATAGCAACAGCAGCTTTTCATGTTTCAGGCTTCAGGTTTGCTTTTTGTCAAGGGTTTTGGGAAACACTGGCGATGCCGTACAGCTAACAAGGTAACCCGAAAGGGAACAAAGCATCTTTCATTAAAAACAGCTCTTGGTTGGAAAGGAAATAAAACATTTCCTGTATGTTCAGCTGCAACCAAGGTGCCAAGATGCAGCGATAGATAATGAAATAACCCTAAAGCATACATTGTTGCTGTATCCTGGAGATATTTGCCTCCCTTTATCACTGCAGGAGGAAATCAGAACGTGATGTGGGCCAGAGCAGGAAACATCATCCACCATCTCTAAGACCACCCAGTATCAAGATACTGGTGGGGAAGGAATTCATAATGTGCAGAAGGGACATTGCCAGGCCAGTAAAAATCCCCATTCACCGTGGCCAAACCCACCATGTCCCACTTTCTGAGAACAGCCTAAAGGCATTCCATGTTTCAGAGAGTAAAGGTTGAAGTGGGCAGTGAAGTCCCAGGCTCCTACAGAAGGATTCCCTGAAGATCCCCAGTACTTTGCCATGTTTCCAGGGAAGAAGATTCCCTGGCCACAAGAATATTTAGTTGCTTGGTTTTTTTAATAATTGGAGACCATAAGCAGTAAAATGCGGCACAGCAAAGAGATCCTTACCTTGGGCTAAGTGCAGGGTGCAGCCTTGAAAAACAGATGAATTACTAAGAAAATAGATTCAGAATCTTTGAGTTTTCATTCACATATAAAGCCTTTTGTGCCTCATACTTCATAATTTTGCATAGTCAGTTCACAGCTAGATGTCAATTGTTTAAAGGTTTAGAATGAAGGAGAGAGCCAATCTGTTTCTTAATAATTTTAGAACTCAATTTCATCAATTGTTTATAATCAAAGTTAACTCCATGGTCTCAGACTGTCCTAACTATCATTTTGAGTTCAAGTCTGAATACTCAATTCATCCATGGGTGGAAGGGAACAGGAGCAGAACTGATTGTCGCTGATACTAAGTTGATATCAGAATCCCAATTCTTTAAATAGCACTAGTTTACTGTAGAGAAACACAGCCAGGCATAAAATAGCGATGCATTTACTTAAAACCAACAAATTCATAGGAGTATGAATTTTTCCCCTCTTTTCGTTCCAGCTAAATTTTCAAGACTGCCCGATGCAAATCTGCCCCAACCTTCATGAACACGCATTTCCACAACAATTACCAAGAGCAACTGTAAATTCACCACAATCCTCTCCCCACTCTGCTTCAGAAGCACAGCGAAAGGGAGAGCTGTGGGCAAAGTCACCCCATGAGACAGAATGTGGCAGTCCTGGGCAGTGTCTGTACAGTCTGTGCTTAAAGCAGCCACTGCTCACACCTACTGCTTAGTATTGCAGCAGAAGCGAGTCCTGCTCTGCCAATTAACTTTTTTTTTTCCATGCACTAAACCTCCCTTTACCTTCAAGTCCAGGAGGAAACACTCCAGTGAGTCAGAACATGGAAAGTCTCACTGTAAGTAGGACTGAGACGTGAATGGTGTTCTCTTTGAGGAGGATGCCACTGCCTCCGTTCAGTCTCCTGAAACTCCTGATGAGATCCCACAACTGCAGGCAGACAGGTCTGCAGTGCAGATCCTCAAATCCTGTGCTGGAATGGCTAAAAGATCACACTACCTGACAACAACCTTCAGCTACATTTCAACTGGAACGTCATGGGACAGTGACATATCAAGCACATACTTTAAACCACTTGACAAAAAGCAGTATCCAGAAAATCTTTATCACTTTGGGGGGTTTTACAAAAATTGGCAAACAATTGTCCTTCCTACTTACAATCATAAGTTTGTGTAAGCTAAAAAACTCTACAATAAGGAGGGAAGTGAGACAGGAGGAGAGTCAGAACTCATTTGCTGGTCATATTAGAGATTCCCTCAATTCACACTGCTCTGTATTGGTGTGAGTTCTCAGCATCCCCAGAGTCTCCTCCAGTTCTGTCTTTGACACATGTGTTGGGAAGTTCTAATGCCCAAAGCAGCACAGGTGTGTGCATCTCACTACAGAGAAATCCTTTAAAAATAACCACAACCATTTCCTATAGAATATGGAAAATATGTTGCTCTTCAAGATTAGGATATAAAAGCTTAAAAATTTAACAGTGACATTTACACAGACTGGGGAAAATTTTCTCATTTCACATAAAAATTTTGAATTCAGTCTTCATCTTTTCCCCCAGAAATGTATAAAAGAAGGCTTACATTTTGGCAAAGAAAAGAAACACAAATTAAAACTGATTTTCCTGATTTTACATTTTAGTTTCTTTTCTTCCATAAATTGTAGGGGGAACAAAAATATTTTAAAAAAATCAGGATGGAATTGTTAAGCACAAAAGGAGAGAAACAGATCACAAGACATAACACGTGGAATATGAGAGGTTTGGGGCGCAAAGCCATTTTTAAAAATCAGGTTTAACTGGCTATTATACTGTACTCAGGGAATTGGCCTAAAACCTAATGTTAGAAAACTTGAGTTTGTAGAATTTCCAGTAAAAATTAAGATGAGGAAAGGACTGAAAAATATTACTGTGGATCACTGAGGATGCCTCTAAAGGAATCACATACAAAATAAAAATTTCTTCTTTCTTCAAGTCACACACCAGTGTTCTGTCTAATTAATCTAAAAACCAGTCACCTACTCTTTTTGCAGTAAGAAAGATACAGATATAGAGAAAATATAGGTCTAGGAACAGAATTTTATTTGATTCTAGAAAGCATCATGCATCAGAATTTTTTCTTAATGATCCTTACCCAGCTTTGAGATGAAAGAATGGCATTTACAAAGTCAAAGGATGCAAAAAAAGTAAGGTTAGCACCATAGGAGGAATAGTCTTCTCTTTACAACTCCATTTGAAAGACAGTTATAAAAGAAAACAGAAGAAAAGGAAAAAAAAAAAAAAGCTAGGTGGTTAGGTGACCTTGCATTTTTTTATTTTCAACATCCAAAATACTTAAATCTAAACATCAAGATACCATCGCTCTCCTAATAATAGCTAAGAATTCATGTTCAGCAAAACTTGCTCTGTACATTGAGAAGCACTTAAGAGTCAAAAGATAATTGTCACAAAGTACCATCTAATGTGCAAGGTAGAAATTGTAGAAGTCCAGAAAAAGAAAGGAAACCAAGGTGAGAGTTTGTCCCTCTTCCAGTCTTTTGCAGGTATGGCTATTATGACTTGCTGCAAAGGTCAAAAAAATAGAAAGGATGTGTGCTGGAGCTGGCTGGGATGGGACAAATATCCTAATGCTATCCTGCAATACCCTAGTTTCATGGGCCAAATACCCAGATGTTCTTAATCCAAACTCTGTCATTTCTTACCTGCCAGCAGCTACAGAATTACATCAGATTTCAAATGTTTGTTTTCCTTACTTTTTTATTAATTTACAAAATTTTGTCCGTGTGGTTCATACTGTGAGGTTTCCCAGAGAGTCAAGTTTTATGAACTCTCCAATCCTCCCCAAGCAGAAATTCTAATACAGGATTTAGAGTTTTAAATGTCACATTGTCATTATTATGTGCTGTCTTCTTAAGGCAATCGAATAATTCCTTTCAAGTACCATAATTTTGCATCACAAATCGATTCTAAAATTTCCTTCGCAAGCATTTAAAATTACAATACATGTAAAACTATTCAAATTTCATTAAACTATTAACCTGACTCATTTATTAGAAGAAGGGTTTGAACTACAATTACGAGGAAGAGGCAGCTTTTTGTCGGTTTGGGAAATGCATCTTGTGATTACTCCCACCTTTTTCAAGGTCACATATATGGACTTGTAACAGCAACACTGAAGCAGCCTGTTAAAAACCATTGCTTTGTATCCAAATCATAGAAAAACCATTTAATCCCAAATCCGAGCATGGCGTAACCCAAACCAGCTGTATTTTTCAGACTGATAACCATTAGCACTTGAACACCTATTGCAGTGAACACTGTTTAAACATTGAACTACCCAGAGGAGCCTTCACAGCCGTGAGCTCTGCATCACACCACCACCGGGAGAGGAAGGAGACTCTGAACTTTTCTTTCTCTTTCTTTTATTTAAGCTTGGACTTCCAGCACTGCACATCAGATAGCCAGGGCCTCACTCTGTCCTGTATCAGACTGCAAAGATACAACGTGCTCTCTCCGCTGTCCTCTCATCGACAACTCACAGTCACGTCCCACTAACCTTTCACGTGAGCAGTTCCTTCCCTCTGGAAAAGCATCTCTCCTCTCAAGGATTTCGGATAATGCTTCTGGCTTATAAAAGATTAAGTGCAATGAGTTACACTGAGGGTTTATAATGCGGCCCTTGATTGTATTTTCTGTGCACGCATTTTACATCAGGCACACGAGTTATATAAAATAGTTTGGAGTACAAAAATATGGTTATAACATAGCAGTACCAAACAGCACAGAATTAGAACAGTTTTATTACCATAATACCAATTTATATACAGACCCTCAAATTAAGGATTTTTTTTCTTTTTTTAATTCTAAGTATTCTTCCCAAATTGACAACTGTAGTGTACACTCTAAAAACTGCAAATTAACAACACAGATCTATTTTAACCCCTACATTGTCTATGCAGTCTGCACCAATCCTCTCTCTTCCACACAAAAGTGTATTATAAATAATCTCACAAAATGTCACGTATGTTTTATTGCACATTGTACATGCCAATATTTAAAAGAAAGGCTCAAACCTTTCATTTGATAACTAACTGTTTAAATAACTAGCATTTACTTGTGTTATGAATACTATTGCATTTTTCAGGCTCTAATCTTAACTCATAATTTAAAAGAAGAATAGCAGAACAGAAAATATGCCTTGAACTTTATAGCTCCTGTGGAGAAAAAAAAAAAAAAAAAAGAAAAAGCTTCTTTAATTCTGCTGATCTCTACTTTATAAAGTCATTAAAAACATCTGACCTAATTAAAAATGCTGTTTCGAAATTTCTTCATGTTTTACTACAAAATTATGCATGTAGCTGCTTGTGCAATCATCTATCCCTTCTATTTTGCAGAATTAGATGTCTCTGTGCTGTGCTGACAGGAGGGTTGAGTTACATAGGTCTTAGTGTGAGCTACAGGAGTTGTTTTATCAGCCTCTGCTGTGCTGGTCTGCACAGGGGTGGGACATGAGGAGCCTGCCAGACACCTGGACAGCTTGGGATGAAAGGACACTGGGCACAAATGGCCACCAAGCACCAAGGCCATGAATAATTCCTGTTAAACAGATCTCTACACTAAGGAATATGAGTAAATTATCATTAATATGTGGGTTTATGATATGCTGCACTAAAATACGGCTACTAAACAAAGAGAATGATTGGTTGTATGACAGATATGTGCCAGCTGGTAAAAAATGCCTCACTGGATAAAAATCTGCGTTTTGAGGGTTACAACTCTGGCATGAGCAAAAAAGATTTCAAAGTCGATCGATCAAATGTTTTGCCAAGGGTTTCTAAAGCTATTAGCCATCAACAGCTCCAGAAAGGGATAAAAATAGCAAAACCAAACCACTAAAATTGCACTATTACAAAGAAACAAGTCCATGAAAGGGAGAGTCACCAGCTGCAGTTAAGGGACAGCCACTTCGAGAAGCCGATTGTTTTTTCGCTTGCAAGTTGGGATGTTGCCATTTTTCTGGCTGCCTTGTATGAACTTCACACACACTTTGTCTTGTTTGAACTGGACCAGGAACCTAAGAGGCGGAATAGTAAAAATTTTAGTTAAGTGTGAGGAGGAAAAACAAACAAACAAACAAAAGACACATGAGGAGCAGAAGTTTTTTCCTGTTGGTTCTAAGCATCACTCCAAAAGATGTCATTTTCAGCTCTGTATTAATAGTAAAGAGTTGGGGAATAAATATAAAAAAACCCATAGGTTATGGTATGGCTAGAAACTCCTCCTAGTTGTATCTCTGAATTATTGCTTTTTGCCTATAACTGTGGACATTTTACAAGTTAGTTTGTTATTCCTTTAGAAAAAACAGCAGTTTGAAACAGAATTTCTCATGTACCAGAAATGCAGCAAAGACTATTTCCAACTACTTCACTGTCCACCAAAGGGACTTCTCTGTTTTCATGGAAGCTCAACACTTCTGTAGCAACATGGGGAGTTATCTTCTTCTGATTTATGCTTAATTTAGTATATCTAGTATTTTAGCAGCTCTCAAATGTCTAATCCTTAGTAAGGCCTTCCAGTCTCCTGCTTGGCAACTGAATTCACTTCCTGCCCAGCAATCTCCAAATTTAGACAGTTTCTACAGTTTGGGGTAAATTATTCTGGATTTGACTCTTCACTTTTTACTGGAAGGGAAACTTCACTGAATGTGGAGAATTGCCTTAAAAAAAAAAAATCACAAAAACCAACATGCTCCTGTGGAGTCTCAAACCTCTCACAGATCTGGATAGTGAGATTAAAAGCAATAAGCAAGGCAGTGCTGACTCTTGGCTCACATGCAGTGCTTGCTGACCTAAAAAGTCCTTTGTAATACAGCCGATTTTCCCTTTTAGCATCCTTAAAAAGTCCTCCAGCAGAGGCCAAAAACTTCAAAGAATTTGCTCTGCAGCCGGAAACCACAAATCAAGCTGACGGCAGAGCTCAGGGGAGGAAGTGGCCTCTGCTGAGCCGAGCTGCCCTTCTGTCCTGCTTCCCTGCTGCACAGCCCAGGCACTCGGAGCCTGCTCAGCACTCCCAGCCGTGCAGGCACCCCAAAAACGTGCACAGCTCTTACAGCCCTTGTCTCACCACCAACGCTGCATTTTCCTGCGGCACTGTTCCAATGTGATGCGTGCGAATGGTGTGTCCCTTCCTAAACACAGCCCTGCATCAACAGCATTCTTAGATCAGCTCTCTTCCCAAAAACCAGAGTAGTCTAGAAATCCCTAGGAGAAACTAGGGATTGCTCCTCAATGCCTAGTTGTGCTTGTGTCCAAACTCTAGCAGTTAGAGGACTCCTGCTTCACCATCGGCAGAGATGGGACTGCGAACAGCTTAAAATTATTTATTCTGGGTAAACTCAGTATCAGTACACACACACGAATGTTTTTAATCTGCAAGAGAAGAAACAAAAGCCACGTTGCAGAAAGCAAGACTCCCTGAAAGTAGGGTGTTTTCCAGACCTAAGGCAAGCAGGCAATAGTCCAGACTAGTGCAATGCATGCTTAAACTCTGCTTTAGTAGTTTATTCCTTTGTAGCTCCCCCTTAAACTAGAAACCTACTGGGGATAGCCACACTTTTAGAGACTAAAAAACGCACACTTTTGAGCAAAATAAATAACATCTGGTAACAGAATAAAGGAAAATGGCAGGTTTTATTCTGAAGGAAAGAGCAAAATCAGCCTTTTAATAAATCCCCAAATCTGAACAGATACAAACTGTACTCACTTCTACCATGAATCTAGAACACATGCAGTGTGGTACAGCCAGATAAAAAGGTTCAGGTTTTGCCTACAGAAAATTTAGCTCACTGTTGTTAAAGGGTTCCAAGTTTTCTTCTTTATTCAAAGTGAATAAACCCACAAAATCAACATTACTGAAAAGAGGGACCATATCACAGAACAAAAATGGCACATGACTAAGTGGGAGACTCTTACTCAGCAAACTTTAGGATTTCACACATACACACTCACAAACACCTTTATTCCATAGCTAAAAACACCACAAGGGCAGTCCTTAATTAAGGCCAAAATGTCAAACTGCACCAAGCAGAAAGAAATACTATTTTGAGATGCAAACTTTTCATCAAACAAAATTTTTAACAACCAAAAAACCCCAAGCAAAACTTCACAAACCTACACTGCACTGGGGAAGAGGCTTTGTGTTCTTTTGGGACTGTTTTCGGAAGAACTTGGCACGTAGTGTCCACTCTAATCTATAAATATCTCATAGTAATCTGTGAACTTTTCAGTCACATGCAAAATTGTTCTCTCAAATGTAGTAACTCTTGATTATTTCTACAGCAGCAATTCTGCTTCACAGCCCTATTTGAAACTACTTTAACAAAAGCACGTTTTCTGTAATGACTTTCGGGGATGCAAAAGCCAAAATGAACACTATAAATAAGGGCACACTGACAACTGGATCCTTCTTTACAAGTATTCCGTCAAGAGAAAAGAAGTATTAGCTACACAACAGTGTTTTGTTATTCTGACACTAGATGCTTGACTTTTTAGCATGCTGCATTGAAGCAAATGTACTCTTAAGCAAACAAACATACTCATCAGATATCTCGATGTTGAGCTTCTGTTTGGTTTGGCTGAGAGTAGTGCGGTAGAGTTTAGTGGCCATTTCAATAAGGTGATCACTGCTGAGCAGGAAATCTCCTTTAGTGGCAGCTCCTGAGCCCTGAAACAGGAAAGAAAGCAGTTAGGACTACCAAAACCTTGAGTATGAGTAAATGGCAGCCAAGCAGGAGGGTTTACAAGGAGTCTTCTTGGCCCAGTTCAAGGAAACAAAAATCTTCTGTCTCGTAAATTAAATAGGGATTGCAGCACACTGTATAGGCTCAAAATACCATTTGCACCCAAATAATCTACAAAAGAAAAGTGAGAAAGGTAAAAAACCGCCCCATTCCTTCTGGCCCTAAAGGAGGGTCATCTTCGCTTTCCTACAACACTGTAGTTGTTCCTGTATCCCTTGTCTGGATACACCACAGCAAGCTTCCAATACTTGCAGAAAGGAACAAAAGCAAATTACCAACACCAGGATTAGGATGATGGCAGTGAGTATGAAAAGACACAAAGTATATATGAGTCTTCAAATCCATTTAGGCTAGAACACAGATGCCAGCTTAATGATTTTAGCAGAGCAATGGTTACAGTGCAGTGAGGCAAATATAGCACTGAGCTAAGTTCTTTAGAACTGAGTGACAAATTAACTGTGCCTCAACGTGGACTTCTTGGCATCCCATAAAGAAGAGAGAAATATTCTACCAGTATATGTGAGGAAAACACTGGCACAAGGTACCTGAACCATATTACAAGTGGAAAACTCTGATCCTGAAGAGAAACATGAAGCCTGATTTTCACAGTTAAATGATCGTTCATAATGTAATAAACTGTTCTCATCTGGCTTCAGTAGCTTTAAATCAAAGTCTTATTCAGCTATGGCAAAGTTCAATAAATTTCTAAGCCCACAAGCTAACCCCTATGGTTTAATGATACAAGATAATTAACAAGCAGGTTTTACATCACTGCATTTAAAACAGTCATATTATTGTGTGATGGAGTGGTAACCAACCTCCTTGAGGTGCACGGCAAAGAATCCATCATTTTGGGAGCTCATGGACACTTTGGTCACATCTCCCAGTGGAACCTCAGACTTGATAGTCCCAGATTTTTGATCCGCAAGAAGAACGTTATTTTTGGTTAATAAGAAAATCCTGGATGCAGCCTGTGAAAATGCAAAAATGCAGGTCATTGTCTACATGAGGAAGGAACTGGTTTCCATCAAGCACCTACCAAGACTCCAGGGAGTTCACAGAGTTAAAAAGCTTGGCCCACATTAGCAAATGTGAGCATTGGATATTCAGTAAAAGCTGCAGATCACTTAAAATCAGGTCAAATTTATTTATGTGTCTAATTATAGACTGAGAAGCTTAGCTCATTTTGGCACATATGCTTAGGTATAAACAGTTCCTTTAATTACTGGCTCACAGCTGTAAAATTCGGAAAGTGAAACTCTGAAACTATGCAAATCAGGATAACCTCATTTCTCATGCTCTTTAAATCTCCAGGAAAATCATCACACACTAAATCTCTATATTGATCATTATTCCCCAAAACTATGATGCAGAGCAACACAAATCACTTAAGTGCTTTTCAGAGTTATGTTCTCCTCCCTTTATCTATTGGAATTACCCTTTAGGAGGATAAGCATTCATATTTTCAAAAGACAAATATTTTTAAAGCATGAAATGTGTGTTCTTAAATTTGTCTTAGAAAATAGTAAGAAAGAGAAATGAGAACTTAATCCACATACAGATTTTTCTCCTGTAAACTTTTAAAGAATAAAATCTTTATTAGAATTAAGAAGTAGCTGCCTTAAGCACATGGAACCATCGTTCATTAATTTTAATTTTTTTTTAAATCTTGAGAGCTGTAGCCTATGCGAGTACAGGAAAGATATTGTCTTCATTTAATTAGTTTCTTCTAAACCAGAAAATTAACTTAGCATCAACAACAGGCAACCTAATTTCACTCCTACAAATGCATAAATGACACCTACATCTGAGAAGTTGAGATCTACTACTTCTAATATTTAGACAGCTATGGGGAAAGCAATTAAGTTTACTAAGGCAGAAGAATACTTCCTGTTTTAATAAGTATAATTTAAATGCAAAATGTGTTCCATGTTGGCAGAATAAAAAGGTACCCACCATATTTAACAACTTTATTTAAATGAGACAAGAAGCTTGCCTCTTCATTCCAAAGAGCTTTGGAAGACAGGCAAAGCTAGCACAGTGTGCCACTCATAATTTTAAAAGATAAGAAAATGTGATAATCAGAAGCTTGACTGACAGCGTGGACTTTGAAAAGTTAAGTTTTCTAAATTCTTGACTAAGATATTCTCTAAATGTTTATTTTCTTTAATTGGCAAATAGAAGATCTTAGCTGAGTATAGAGACTACATTTAGTTGTAACACAATACAGTCTGTAACCCGTTGATGAGATACCTTTTCTGTTTGGAAATTCACTGGAAACTACAAAAGGATATTTTACTAATCTTTATGTAAATTTAAGAGAGATGTTAAAAACCACTAAGTTACATAAAAGCAGCATTTCCAGTCTTGCGCGAAAAAACATGCATTATTTAAAAAACCCTTGGACTATTACGAGTCTCGCTTTCACTGTATTTATAACAAAAATTATCTATCCTTCTGGATAAATCAAGTCCATGTGATTACCTTCCCATTGGCTCTATTGATCTTATTCACAACTTCTGCAATAATGATCTTCTCATCCACGGCATCTTTGAGTTTTTTGTACTTGGGGTTCTCGCTGATCTCCAGGTAAGCCCCTTGGAATGGCTGCCCAACACTGCCCAAAGGAAAGGCAAAGGAAACAGGGGTTAAACATGAACCTCAGGGAACAAGCAGACCTGGCACCCTCACAGGCCTCATGAGCAGATGCACCAAATATAATTTTCAGTGATGGTGAATGAAGAGAAAGTTATCACCAAAGTCAGAATAGGATGGAGTTTTTCCTTGTTCTGGAAGCATATTCCAATTAAAAGGGTCAAATTCCTTTGGCTATCAGACACATGACATCCTTGCACATGCAGTCAGCTATGATTTGTAATTACCCAGTAAGAGTCTCTGGGAAAACAGAAAATAAAACCTCAGTAGGACTGACACACTATTGATACTGACAGGCAGGACTTCAGTGACAGACCTGAACTTGCCTTCAAGATCTGCTGCTGTCTATGAAACATGTAGCAGCTCCTTGTCGAGATCTGCTGCACTTGCAAATTCCCCCATCTTTATACACCTCAGGGTGTTAAAGTAAGGGCTTCACTGCAGGCCAAGAACTGATGGATAGTCACTGCTCGCTTTGTTTGGAAGTCACTTTAAAAACGGTGATTTAACTACAGTCAAAACATTAATGCAAAGCTTTGCCAAGACTGGAGCCCAAGGGAAACCAGTATGTTATGTGGAACAGCCCTGCCTTTGCAATTGCATCTCTGGCACACAGAGAGATGGGAAAGAAGAGGAAGGGTATTGGAATTTTAGTACCCACAAGTCCCTCTCTCTCTTTAAATAATTATACAACAGACAGAAAATTAGCCACATCCTATGAACCATTATCATACTAATTAATCAGAAACTTTATACAGTAATTTTCTCTACCCTTAGGCCAATTAAAAAAAACCCCAAAACAACAAAACAGTAGGAGCTAATCAGCTCTGAATACCAGACAAAAAGAGATGGAAACGTTTCTAAATGAATGCAGGGTAGGGAAAGCATTCCAACTTTTTACCATGTTGGAGCTTTGGGGTTTTCTGGTTTTTATTAATTAGCATTACAAAACCATAGTCATCAAAAGAGTAGATTCCCTGTGGACTCCATCCCTGATCAAACGATGACAAGTTATAGCTAAAACTGAAATGAATCAGCAGTTCCTCTATCACATATACCACTTAAGAATGTCTTGGATAAAAAATTACTCTCATATATACATGTATATGTGTGTGTGTTTTGCTGTATGTTATTTCATTGTTCAGCTTTGGTGTAAAAAGTACCCAACCAGGGATGTAAATAGAATTCCTTCCTTCCCAAGGAGCTCTGTGCTGAACAGATGCATACTGACTAAAACCTAAAAAACCTGCTTGCTCACAGGAAAAGCCCAAAGGCACCATCTTTCTCTTTTCCCAGCAGCATAAAAATACATCCCAAAGCAAATAAGGAACAAACCACAAGCTAGCATATGTAGCCATTAAGTAAGTGATGTACTGAAGGGAAAAAAGAGAAATGTATACTGAGCCCATTACAGGAAAACAGGAAACGTCTCAATAAAAAAATGACACGAAACAAAACCAGAGAAACACACAAACAAACTAGCAGAGCTTGTCCGTGCATGGAACTGTTCTCATAAACTCTTGCAGATTCCTGTTCCTCCCTCTGCTGAACCTCGCTTCTCATTCTATTTGTTCCTGCTCAGCTCAAACTACAGCTTCTAAGAGAAAACTCTCTTGAGATGGACAAGATGGTTGTTTTCAAGAAAAAACACAATTTATAAGCTCATATTCCCTTTAAAAGTGTAAACCAACTTATTTTAAGGACATCATATCTCTGTTTTGTCAGTTTTATTGCATACCAAAAGAAGAGTATTCCTTAAATAAAATTAGATACTACTGCACTTTCTTCAATAATGCTGGTTCTACAGATAGCAATGACAAGAATCTGTCAGCTTTAAAGAACTCAATAATCTGAGAAACCAAAAAACTTATTTGCAGAGATTTCACATTATTAAAAGAAAAAAAAAATTCTAAAACAGAATTTTCCTTTTAAGTATCTTTGCAAAAAGATATGCACCAGTATATCTAACTCTTAAATTACCCAGTCTTCACCTTAGAGCACTGTGGTGAATGTGCTAAGTGTGAACACAGGAGAGCTCCCCAGCACAGCTCATCAGGGAGTGAGTGACATTGGCACTTTTCAGCCTGCCAGCTCAGTCTGCCTTTACTACTGCAGGAAACTCGATGGGAATGAGGGGAAAGGGAGAAAGTTGTTCCCTTCTGCAAGTTCCCCAAACTTGTACGGCGTGAGCAGGTCATGGGGGGGGTCATAAACCACCACAGATTCTGGACAGAAGCTCTTGCTATCACAGGACTGGGGGCTGTAACAACATCTAAGTTTGCTTCTGACTGAGGCCAGTTTTCAGAATGGTAAAGACAAATGATGGAGGGATGTTGCCAAACAAGGAAAATGCACATCCTTGCTTAAGATAAAAAGCTAAATCTTGCTTAGTTTCCCAAATCTATGTAAGAATATTGAATTTCTTGCACACTGAAAGCAGCAGAATCAGTCATTACCTGGCTGGATATAAAGCCTTCTTGTCCTTGAAAAGTTCACTTGCTTCCAGTTTTTCTTCATATATAAGCTTCTGCTGATCTGTGAACTGATCTCTGTACTTTTTACACTACAAAACAGGATATATTAAACAAACCATAAAATTATCTTTCCCAATCTCACAGCACCGCAGACTAATGTTTGCTCATTGCTCAAGATGCACATTCTTTGTATGCTTCTGGAGTGATTCAGCTCCATCCTACATGCCACTGATAACAAACAGGAGAGGTGTTTTTCTCCTCACCCATTCTAGATACTTCTGAATTACACCAGAAATTATATCTAAAACATCTCCTGTTTTATATATACATATATAACAATACATAAAACATCTGCACTCCAATGTGAGCCTAATCTATGAGATACCATTTATTGGAAGAGGGCACTACAAAAGTTCACAGAAACATAAATACAGTTCCACAGTTTTGGAAGTTTATGTAGGCAGAGAGAAAAAACACAGCTGAGAGGGTGAGTTTTGCAGGCTCAGGAAGAAAAACTGTTCCTTGACAATTCACAGAGAAAACACAGCCCACAAGATCAGTAAAACACCCCACCAGCACTTATACAGATTCTCTCGCCGTTCTCTCCGTCCAAAGATCCAAAACAAATTTCAGCTAACCACAGCTCATAAGTCAAAAATTCCACCCAGCACTTCCAGCGTTGGTCTAAGTCCTGGCCATGGACACAAGTATTACAAGCTACTAATTAACAGGCTGATGGCAGGAAGCAAACCTCTCTCCCTAGCCCCAGAAAGGAGTAGCCAGGATAGTTATATCCCTTGCAGGCCAAAGGCAATGATCAAAAAACACACTCCTTCCAAAGAAATAAAATTATCCTGGCTGGAACCGAAGGAAATACATCCTAAAAATAGACCCTTTGTGAACAAAACTGCTGAAAATCATGGGAAGAAGCTCTGCACAGACTGGACCAGAATGTGTCCTACCCTCCACAAATGGAAAATCCTCTTTAGTTCCTTGTGAGTTGAATCCAAGAAAAGGTAAGGCCTCGCTGGCCAGTTTTTATCTATTGGTGATAAAGAAGGCATCTTAGTCTTCATTTCCAAGAAGTATTTTTGCATCTGTGATAAAATTGAAGCAAGATGTTTTGTTAATATTCAAATATCAGAGTTATTGAAGTACGCAAGGAAAAGCAGATGCTCTGTGATTAAAAAACACAGTTACCAAACTGCAGCTCCCAGCTCTTATAAACCAGAATATGGATTTTTAAAGCCAGGTATATTGAGAAATACAGATTTAGGTATCACAGAAATGTGGCAAATACTTTTTACCCTTCTCACACCTTCAAACCTTATCACTATCCTTTCTTCACAATACCAGAATATTAATTTGTCAGTTTTCCATGTGCTTGGACATTTCCTTACAAAGACTATTATAACACAACTGTTACATTTGATAGAACATAAAAACTTAAACCACAGAAAGTGTACGTGTGCTTTGTACAGATATATACATACAAGTCTCTGAAGGGTAAATTCATAGATTTTTCTTCCAGCATTGGCTCTGAAGAATTTCCTGTATTCTCTACGGACCTGGAAAGTTAAACAAACCCTCAAAATGAATATAAAGAACGAATTTGTTTGCACAGGTACTTTTTTTAACAAGCACTATTGTAGAAAACATTGAAACAAGCATACATACATGCAAAGGGTTCCCTGAAACAGGAACATCACCTGGTCACACTTAAATTATGTGAAGCAGACCATGGACCACGATGTCTGAAATATACCTCATATGACCTGAGTGCAATTATTTGCAAACTTATCAAGGAATTTGAAATACTTCCCTCTAAAAAGGCAAACTATTCAAATATTGTCAAATTAACAGCATGAATCTATTTTCAATAGGCTTTTGCATGAAGCTGGACTGGAAAAAGTGGGGCATTACCAGTGATGATACAATTTTCTTGTGTCTGAAGTGACACTGCTTTGATGTCAATTATAGAGTTAAATGGTGAAATTTTCAGAATTTTCTCCTTTAAAATTTTTAATACACAGAGTTTACTATAATAAAAAGGGGATTTTTTTTTTTCAGGGCAGACTTCTGCATGAAAAATTTTTTCACACAAGCAGTCTTCATTCCAAAAGAAAAATAACATTTTGGTGCTTGGCAAGAGCAGAGACTCAACACAAAAACTGCTTAATGTCAGCAAGCTTGACACTTGCCCCCAGAATTTATTTTAAAACCAATAAAATCTAAAAAAATAATCAAAAAAGTGAATATCAAAACAATTTTTCCACGTGATATTAATTTTTAATACATACTTGGCAGTGCAAGTTTTAGAGTACTTGTTTTGCCTTTTGTATTTCTGTCAGTGCTAATTAGCATAGATCAAAGTGCAGAAAAGGCAGTCAGGGAGAGCCCAACTGCTCTGCAGTTTTATGTAACAACCAGGCTCACCTCAAGCTGAAACATCCCCCAGATTTTTTTGCAAATTCTGGCACAGTCTGCAACACACCTGTTATGGGTTTTGGGCAAAACCCAGGGAAAACATCATGGCTTTGCATAATTTACCCCAGAGCAAAATTTAGTGGTTTTAGCTAACTCACTATGTGTTGCAGGCTTCTCTGTAACCAGAATATAAAGGGAAACCCATAGAATAAAATCCCCATCAACTTACAGAAAAAAATTTACCCAGACACCCTCTTCTGCCTCATAGTGATCCATGCAATTTAAGATAAACCAGCATTTGGAAAGCAAGGATCTGTCACCATCTGGGGACAAAAAGCACCCCACAGGTAAACAGATTTTGCCTTATTACACATTAAGTTGCATCAACAAAACTGGCAGCATTCAGCTGTCATCATTCCATGCAAATTCAGCACACATCTTTTCCTCCTTACTTCTTAAGAAAAAAAATGTCAAAGTTCTTATTCATTCATTTTCTGCAAGGCTCATTTTCTGCTCTATAAGTAGAGTACATCCTTTATTAATTATTCAGGGGTGGTAATTAACACACTCAAAGCCACTCCAACCACAATCATCCCAAATCTCACCATAGACTCTCCTTAATGATCTTGCTTTATATTAATCTTTGCGAGCTGAAAGGTGTGCAAATTAATTTGGAAGAAAGGGACTAATAGACACCCACGCATCCTACTGGTGCTGCAGGGAAGCTGCAAAGCAAGCACTGAGAAATGCAAGCTGCTCCAGAAAAGCCTACATCTGGAAAGTACCACAAATGTTATTAAAATCTACTTGGAATACAATTTTAAAAACCCACCCCAAACTAAACAACAAAATCCTCACAACTTAATGGTTCCATCTTTGTCATTTTTATCAATTTTAATTCTTCAGCCTCGCATGTCATGGGTGAAAACACTTTGCCTTCAAACTACCTGTGGTAAGGATGACATGTTGAAATGACAGACTGTAGTCTTATTCAGAAAAATCTGTGTATTTCAGGTGAGATGGAAATTGGAAATGTAGCTTACACTATTTAGCGCTCTCACTGAAAACCACACCACAGACTGCAGAAATGCATTCCTGCTGTAATGTGCCTTAAAGGTTTTGGAGTCATCAGCTTGCATTTAAATGCTGCTGTTTGACATAAAACGGCCTCTGAGTTCTCAGGAGGGACATATCCTTGTTTTAAAATCATAAAAACAGACCTACTTTGGCAGTAGTACCTCAAGTGTGATTCTGATCTGCAGAATGACTTCTTAAAATGGCTCCTTTGTATTTTCCAGCTCTGGTTTCCATGCATGTATTGTAATGGATTTTTTTTCTTTTTAAATACAAATGAACATCTACTGTATATAATTATATGTTTTCTAACTATTTTTCCCATTTCATCACTGTCAGGATAAGTACAAGAATATGAGAGCTGAACTTTACTCTGCATGATCGAGTGAATTGTTCTTTTCATACCTCTGTAGTCTACAACAGCCCCATTAGCAGAAGTCATTCCCAGCCAAACCAAACAGATTCAGATTTCCGCAGTTCTTCAGGACTGCATCTGTAAAACTGTGTTATGTAAATCACTTGGGCACAGACCTGAAACATCTGAAGATGCCATTTTCATAGTCTATTTACAGAGCAGAACTACATTTTTCCAGATTACAGATGTGTTTTCTTTTGCCAACCAGTCCTTGAAAGCAAGGGACGGAAAACAAAACACTTTTGCATATCCCGATTTTTCTAGGAATTCACGGCTGTCACAAGCCACAGGTGTGCAATGCCAGGCCCTAAAAAGGCTGCTGGATGCAACAGGACATGACCACAGTGCCCTCCTCGACACTGGGATCGGTGGTCTACTGTGAGCAGCAGGGAGAGTCAGACACTTCTATCCTACTTCCCTTTCTAACAAGCAGAGGTCACAACAAGAAAATACATCCTTGAAATCTTTACAGACAGGACCTTTGCCAAGGTAGGTCAGGTTTTTTTAAGTCAACAACTGTAATAGAGCCCCTTTAATCTGAGTTTTGTCTTTCTCTTGAAAGCTGAGATTCCTGATAGGACAAAAAAACCCGCAGCACCTCATTGTTGCTGTAAAGTGAGGCAATTTCAGCTTACGACTTCTTCAGCCAAATCCATGACAAAATTAAACGTGTAAAAAACTGTCCCTTCTAGTGAGCCCACACAACGGCTTGTTTATGAAGTGTTAGTAAGGTGTGCCACGCTTTATTGAGATCACGTTGACAGATGGGAGTGTTGGAGAAAGTACCTTCAGTCCAAGCCAGAAAGCCCAAATGACTGCCACAGCATGCTTACGCCTAGCCTCCTCCTTCAAGCGTTTCAACTCCCTCCGAGCCTAAAAGGTTCAGAGAGTGAACAAGACAGACAGACAGCGCGATGCGGACAGCACGATGCCCAGGAAACGCCTCTCCCACACCGAGCAGCCGCCTGCCACCAGGAGAGACGAGGATGGAGCAGCAGCCCTTGACCTTTGACACCCAACGTGCCCTGGGAGGTGTGTGAGGCCACGGAGAAGGTCACAAAAGCCTCTGCTGCTGCTGGCATGGTGTGTACAGGTGGGAATTATGTCAGCCCTGTTATCCACTGCCAGCCCTTCCTCTTCCTCTGTGCACACATCCCATACCTTGATTCTAATGGGAGAGCTCTGCCTGCAGTTTCACGATCAAAGTGATGCACGTGGAAATCAAGACTTACTAAAATCTCACTATCTAGTCACTCCTTCCACTGGCAAGTGCCTGGGCAGGACAGAATCAGCTCTGAAACTAAGTGTCATGGTGACTTCCCAGCATGGTAAAGAGGGCTTTTATTCTGAAGGCTATTTTTTATTTTGATTGTTATGTAGTTAAAAAAAAAAAAAAAATCCCCAGCCTGTTAAATGATGTCTATCTGTGGAATTAAGGAGTAAAGCCATCAAACCTAGTGCATTCCTCATGTACAAAGAGATAGGCACCTTCCTACCTTTCATCAATCATTCCGTTTTAGGAAAGCAATTTGAGGCATGTGTGGGCAACTTAACAGAATGCCGCATTTCAGGAGATACCAGCACATTTTTTATTCAGTTATCTGATGACAACACTCAAGGAAGAGTTCCAGTCTTACAGGCTCATTCAGAGCAGCTCTAGCCCTGTATCTGCACTTGTCAGGCTGTAAGTTATCAGCCCTGTGCAGCAGCAGGTCCAGCCTGTGGCAGTTATGCTCTTCTGGTGCAGCTGGGAAGGTTAATGTGCAGTAGATGTAGGCTCAGAGATTATGTTTTCACTCATCTGCTTGGCAGAAAAGCTCCTACTGCACAGCAATGTAAAAGCAAGAACTACGCAAAGCTAAGTCTTTGTCTAGCTTGTGAAAAGGAAGGAAACTGAGTACTTGAGGCTCACTCTTTTTATTCTTTATTTTTGTTTGTTTGTGGGTTTTTTTGATAAAGCAAGAGACTTTTGATGATAACTTTAAAAATTTTTTGTTCTAAATATTCGCCCAGGAAAAGATAAAAGATCACACCGATGAAAAGTTGTCTCTCTTATCACAGATTGCAATTATTTTTCTAATCTTAATTTGATTTATATTATTATCGTTACATGCACATATATTATTATATTTAGATTAATTCTATTTAAGGAATAATGAGATAATTCTTCCACTGTGAATAAATTCCTGTGAGCCTACACTTGATAAAAATAACTATTAAACCATTTAAAAAATTATCCAAATCTACTAAATAGTCAAATGAGGATCTTTAGCATGGTTAACACTATTGCATCCGCTGGATGTATATTTTAATTCAGAGGAATATCTTAAAACTATGAAAACAAATATGTCTTCTGCAGTACTGAGCGATTTTTTGGTGAAAGGAACTCTGGTTAAAAATAAAATAAATTCTCAATGTATTGTGCCTAATCAAATGCAGAGGAACTGTGTGCCTGTCAAAATTATACTGTTACCTAAATATCAAGCTAGAACTGAAAAGTTCCAAAGACTCTCTAGTATGAAGGAAATTCTGTACATGCTTGTTTGGATTCCCAAGGCTGCCGTTTTGCTGGAAATCGAATAGATTTGTACCAAAATAGCAAAGGTCAAACACAGCATTATACTCCAGATGTAGTTTGAGTACATTTCTCCATCCAGTTGGCAAGGTGTTCTGACAACAGACCCACAACATAAATAATAACTGAAAAATGATTTAAATCTAATGTATTTATGGTTTTCAACTAAATTAGGAATTTATTAATTGAAACCAATATCTTTTTGACCTCTAGTGAACAGCATTTCAAATGTTCACATAACCCACAACTACAGGCTGGGGATTAGCAAGAATCTTTCAGTGGGACTTTGCTTCTGAAAACAAACAGCTGATGCTGAAATTCCTGGGATTTTTCTAGAGCTGTAAGTTTAGAATTGCAAACTAACATCATTTTCTGCTAAAAGATCAGCTCATAAAATTTCGCTTTACTTGTACTTACTGATTTTTTTTAACTGATTTAAATCACAGCCAGAGAATCAATCAAACCAATCATAACTAGAATTCAATGAAACTTAATAATGATGGTTTGAACTTGTAGATGAAGACTGTCCAGGGCACAGATATGTGGTGAAAATCTCAGCTGGATCACTAACACAGTGTCACTGAAAGCACTTGTTGGGGACATGGGGAGGAACACACCAAAACCCCCCAACCTTCTCTCCCCCCACAAACCATGCTTTCCATATTTACATGTAGTTAAATGCATTTCCTAACTTGAGATTACTGTAGTCCAGTCCATTTTTAATCTAGTCTAATGGCTTGTTAGTGCAAATCTGTAGACTTGGTTGCCATGCAAAGAATTTCCTACTCTACAAAAAACTGACATACACAATGCTATCAGATTTATTAGGTGTGGCGTGAATGGAGATGGAAGGAATCGATGATCATGCTCTATTATTTAAAAGTGAATTGTATTAGTCATTAATTCTCAAAATGAAATCATGATTAAATGCTGATATTGTTGAGTGATGAAGGGGGGGAACATGTGATATGTGCATGAAGTACCTTATATCCAAGCCAGAAAGCCCAAATAACAGCAATAGCATGTTTATTTCTAGCCTCGTCTTTCAGTCGTCTCAGTTCCCTTCGTGCCTGTGATGCATTTGAAAACGGGATATAGAAAAGCTTAGGAAAGAAAAGGTTACTGCAAGTTCCCATTGGTGCAAGAAAGAAAGCAAGGAACCGGTCACTACAAACAGCAAATATTAAAGCGTGTCCCAGCTTCCCAGATTGCACCAGCTACCACATGTTAGCAGCAAAGAGAAATCAAAAAAACAGTTCAAGCAGTCAAAGCGGTTTAAGCCACTGACAATATTCCAAGATAACTATCCTGAGGGACATCCTTCTTCACTCTGTGTAGGGACACACACCTGCACAATTTGCTGCCATTTTCTTACCTGGGTACCATGCCAATAAGCAGCAATTACTGTGGCAGCCTCATTACAGCGCTTCAGATGCTTGAGCTCCCGAAGAAGTTTCCGAGCCTGTAACCAATTTGAAAAGTTATTTTTTATTAACAAACTTTTTATATTTTTGAGGTAGAGCACTTGTAAATCTATTTCCCACAGCCCAGCCTAACATTTGCTGCTCTAGGGAGGATTCTGTGCTCCAAGACTTTGGGACTGGAAGGTTAGGGGATCTTAGTTCAATGCTCAGTTTTCTCCCAGATTTGCTGCATTCCCTGAGATATCTGTATGTCTGTTTGCACAATGGCAACAATATTTTTTTCTCCGTACAGTAAATGTCTAATCCATTTAGAGTGCAATAAAGAATAAATCACAAGTAAATTGCCTGGCTTTAGGTCACACTAAAGGCTGCTGTCATACCAGGCTTTCATGCACAGTAATGCTACTGCAAAAGAGCTTGTTCTCCAATGGCAAACAGAAAATCATAAGATGAAGCTTTTAACCCAGTTTCCTTCAAATAATGCTCATGGGAAAAGACAGCACATCAATAGCTAGACTGAAAGGATATTTTTAACCCATTAAAGAAAATAATAAAGACAAAATAAAAAGCGAGAGAAATGGCAAAATCAAATCATGTTACCTTATTGCTGGCAAACTTTAAAGCCTTCTGGGCAGGAGAGACTATTTACACCAAGAGCTACTAACTGCAGCCCCTTCTTTTCCTGTCTGACAGAAAGGGAACTGACTCCAGAACTAAAGGCAGTTCTTTCTCCCCTAACTAGAGGGGAAAGCCACATTTAGCAGGGTGAAGAAAGGTTAATAAGAAAATAGAGAAGCCTAGGGTCGTTTTTTTCTGAAGATGGACAGCAGCAGTTGCTTTAAGCACCATGGCTGCTTTCATGTGAGCTGTTAATCCCATTTTTACCTCCTATTAAAGCGTCATTCCTTAAATATCTACTAGGGTGCCTGATTATCCCTTCACAAAGTACAAACCTGTCAGAGAAGAAGTGAAGTTGTGGCAAACTGAGGCAGAGTACAAGCCCACAGCAATAAACTACCTTCTCAACACAAGTACACTTTTACTCCTCCGCTTAGCAGGCAGAGAATTCAAGATTTAACCCAAGTAACAAATTGCCCAGGCAACCCAAACTTTTTATTTTAATCCTGCCTTCAATTTGATTCATTCTTTGAGAATCCTGTTAAGCATAAAATAGCTGCCAACCACAACTTGTTTCTTCCAAATCAGTCCAGCACTAGTGTTTTCCTAAGGCCAGTGACAGAGCCCCAGAGCATCTTTCTCTGGAGCTGCTGGCCTTCTCAGTTCCTTGGCAGAAGATGCCTCAAGGACAACCCAGTGGTTTAGTGTGGTCCCAGCATTCCACCTGCGCTCTTTGCAGACATTTATAGCCCAGTGCAGACATCCTGAACTCACCTCTTCTACAGCAAACACCAGTGTTTGACAGTGGCTGTGGCACAGCCACAGCTCCAAGGAGAGAAGGTGTGAAAGGCAGGAGGCTCAGTGCACTTGGAATGTGTTTTCTGTCCTGCTCCTCACCAAACAGACAGCCTCAGGAACAGGAAACTCACCTTCCACCCTCTGATGTACGACTGAACTGTAATAGCTGAACTCTTTATCTTCTGGTATTTCTTTTGTTGCTGTATTGGAAATAAGTATGTGATGCTTAGAACAGAATATTACGTCTGTTAAACACTGCATAATAAACATAACATTTGGCAATATGCTTGAGGAGACAAACACTAAATGTAAAAAGTGAACAATTTCTGACTGAGCAGATCAGAGTGTAGATTCTATGTTCAACTCGAGGGGAAACAAAGCACATCAACAATGCTGCATGGACAATGTCACTCTGTTTACAGAAACACTAAGTTCATGGTCAGCAGCACAAATGCAGATTAAATGCTAACAGTAAGAGCTTTATTTGTCTTTCCCACCACCAGAGTAGCACACAAACTGTCACAAATGCTCAGGTTTGTTGGCTAAGCTTTTTACCAGTTTTTCATAAGACATGTGCTTTTCCTATTACCCACAGTACCTTTATTATGGCTGATAATAACTTAAGAAGAGGAAAAAAACCAAAACCATGGATGCCTGAATGAAATGCTAGAGTATTATTTAAGTATGTCAGGTTGAACAATGAATTTCCTGGACAGCTGAGTACTTTCCTTCTAAAAAGCTCAGTTCTCTAGTAGCCCAGCATTCAGTATAGCACTAAATTGACAGACTTTGCAACAGGGCTTTCAGCCCACTCAGTGACAGTGAAAATCTCTGTGAGCCAGCTGGAGAGGGGCCCCTAAGGGCCACCCTCATGCCACAGCTGCTGTCTGTCATGCCCTCCAAGGCAACAGGCAGACGAGTGCCTGCAGATCCTTGAGTCAAGCCTCCAGTACAAGGAGTTACTCGAAAAAGCTTTTTTCATTCCAGGGATTTCCTGTGAAACCTTCCAAAGCACGGTGCCTACCAGTCGTGTCGGGTTAGGAGAGCAGTGCCTTCCATCCACGTGAAGAGGCTGAGGAAGTGTCTCTATCATCACCAATAAAACAACTGCTGCCATGTTTCACCATCACCCAATAAAGGTTTGCAGTTAAGAAATCAGCAGTCCTTGGTCCTGTACTTGTTTTCATTTCTTTATATTTAAAGTTGTGCCAGTCTAGCTGCAGTAAGTTCCTTTTAAATTCATTAAGATTGAGTGAGATCATAATGAAGCCATATGGGCACAACACAATTCTGTAATGATGCTGTTTGTAGGAACAGGGCTTTCAGTCACACAAAGTCAGACAGAAGAGTTTTTACAGTAAAAAAGTATGCTTGAGTCATATTTTATCCAAATGATCTATACTTCCCTCTAATTATCCAAGAGAAGTGAACCAAACACTGATGGCTTTCAAGAGGACAAACGGAAGTGCTTGTCAACTGAAAAACAGGGATTTGTCAACTCTGCAACTTGCAGTTTAGGAAGACTTTCTTTCCAAGGTACTTTATCAAGGTTTCTGATATGCTTGTGCTATTCTCTAGCAATAACAAAATGCAGCTGAGAAGTTCAAGAGTGGTTTTAAAACCAAATAAATCTTTTTCATCACATAAGTCAGTATTATTTACTAACCACCAAGAAGAGGTGAAAGAGTTGTGTAACAGAACTGCTGTTCAGTTTGTGGCACAGAACACTCAGTCCACACATAGTACAGAAACTGCTGTAGGATTAATTGTATCAATAATGATACCAAATTACCAGTCTTAGGAGTTACAATTAAAATAAACCCCTACAGGCGGCATTCTTGAGTCGAAGGCAAATGTTCCAAATAAGGCAAATACACAAAAAGGCTTAGGAATGACTGAACTCCACAGAACTGCACATGTATATTACTGAACATTTTTTACACATTAACCATATGTTTTGAGAGCACTGTAAGTGTTGAGAAGCACAGCATTTTAGCTGAATGAAAAAGACTCTTCCCAGCTGAGCCAAAGAATCCTGCTCTCCTAGAGTGAAAGGACTCTGGTGAGCTTTTTAATATTTTAAAAACAAGCACAGTGTAAGCACTTAACAGTAGTCTATAGGAACTAAATTTTCTCTATTCCCGCTATTTGTACTTAAGTATTAACATAAAATTGAATTCTTTCAACAGCTCTCTCTACATACTGAGGAAAAATATCCCATGAAGGTTACATGTATTAAACAATGAAGAGAACCCCCCAGGTAGCAAGGATGGTATCTTACTGCATATCTCCTGTACCAGGAAGCGATCACAATCTGGCACTTTTTCATTAACAGGAAGCGAGTACGGCACTTCCAGCCTCTGTAAATCTTTTCAATTAGAGTAGCCAAGTCCTCCAAACGCTGCTTTCTCAGGTCTTCTAGTTTGAAGAGCTAGGTGTGGGGGTTTTTAGGGTTTTGTTTGACATTGGAAGAAAAACAGCAGGAGAGAAGAGACAAGGGAAAAAAAACCCATAAGCACAGCTCTTGTAAGAGAAATCTCTTCTTTACTGAAGTCCCCCCTCAGTCACACGCTGTTTTATCCACCTCCAGAGCTACAGGCAGTTACACCAACAAGATTCAGGGCAGATACAATGTCACAGGTCAGTGCTAGAAAATTATATCAAATTAAGGCTGACAGCTATTGTAGAATCTTGATTCACATTGATTTTAATGGGTCTAACATTAAAAAGTGCTCTTTTTTTTGCTACAATGATAGCAATATATCAAAGCACTGCATGTAGAAAAATCTGTAGGAAGCAGGTAGTGAATGATGCTGTCCTCATGAGAGAGGGCTTGATTTTGCAGAAGGCATTTTTCACTTACTGTTCTTGGGTTGCGGATGAATATCTTTGATCTACCAAATGAAAATTCCTCTTCAGGGATTCCCAATTCATTAAACAGCACTTCTACTCCAGCCCTAAGAAGGAGTAAATGAGCTTAACAAACATGACCTCCAGCTCTAAAACTTCTTAGTTTACATATTCACAGTTTAATTTAAGGGAAGTATGTGAAAGCATATTTTAAACTTTTAAATAGCGCTTGACATAAGAAGATTGAAAACCTAACTCATTTACTCAGTGGTCTATTCAGCTAAAGGCAAGAATAATCACTGAAAAGATTCAGAATAATTTGATGAAAAAAAGAGGAAATTTTATTTTACAGCATCAGCAACGGCCTATTTTTCCCCCTTACATTTATAATTATTTTACTTAAAAACGTAAGAAAGGAAAAAGGAAGGGATCACACTAATGGCAAAATGTGAAACAATGTCTGACAAGTTTGAAAATTGCCAGCATTCCATTCTCATCAAATGCATTTTATGAACATCAACAGAAAAAAAGGAAAGCGGACCTGTGCAGATCTTTGTGATGATTATTGCCATGCTATTGTTACCAATGCTGCACTGACACCATTATCTTGATAACCTAAAGACTTAAAATGTAGCTAAAAGATGTTAATCAATTTTGAAAGATAACTAAATCATGCTTTTGGTGGCCACGTGAAAAAAGAAATAATAGAAGTTTATTTGCCCATCCCAGACATTATTTGCAAAAAATACATGTGAATACTATGCAATTTAAAAGTATACATTTATATAATTGATTTGCAAGAGGCATTATCTCATAATCATTCCCCAATCATTATGTAAAATTATTCCTGAAAGGGCAGAGGAAGATTGCATGGCTGTCTTCAATAAAATGTATGCTCTTACACTTTGAAAGTCGGTTATTAAAGATAAGTGTCCTCCTGATCATTCCAGACCTCCCAGTTATTTTGAATCCACTGCAGTATCTCTCTCTTACCCCCTTTCCTTCAGACCCAAATCAGTAAGGCCTGCACTGTATTCCTTTTGCAATGTGCGCATACCAATTAAAAACTCGGGACACATGGGAGGTGGGAATTTCACTCAGGACAGGTGGGAATGCTGCTGTTTGCCTACCTGGCTGGCCCTCTCCAGTGGGGCCAGGTCTGCTTGCAGAGCATTTTGTACCTCTCCAGGCAGGGCTCGTAGGGCTGTCGGAAGGCGTAGCCCGCCCTCCGGACCCGCACGTTCTCCAGGAGCCCCAGGTACCGGATCTGGTGGCACACCAGGGCTTCGTTGAAAATGTGTGCAGCCTTTTTGTCATTGGGCTTGATGCACCTGCAAAGGTAAACCAGAAGGGACATCTCTTTGCGCTGTAGGCGCCAACAACCATTATGGTGAGTTTAAACCACACCTTTCAATAGTTTATCCTTGGCCATCAAGATTTATTTTTAGTTTTTATCACCTCATCAAACAAATTTTCCACATCTTTAGCACTGGGGGATTTACCTGATGTAGTTTGGATTTTTTGTCTGGAGATTTTTCATCAGGGTAGCAACTGAAGCCTTGAACTGTGAACCTGCCGTTGGTGGTCTTTTCAGGTTGATCTTAGCAGGGTTTCCCTCTGGGAACAATGCTTTGATAAGGGAGTGGTTGGCCTTCCACATGGCCTGGGAGAGGTCACGGTACAGAAGATCGTTATTTTTGTCAACAAATCCTTCCACCTGGTACATAACCTGAACAACAGAGAAGAGTCTCATTAGCACAGGTTTTGAACTACAGTGTAGATCAGTTCAAAACTGACCCAAGAAACTGATTTCTCCTTTTTACACACTGTCCAAAAGAAACGGAAGATATTTCAGCTTTCATATTAAATCTGACATTTGGACAACTTTTTGTTGGATAAAATGTCTGTGAACACGCTACCTAAGAAAGATACATTTTCTCATACTGCCAACAGTTCCCTGTGTCAATCAATTCTGGTTTCTGAAGTGGAAGAAACCCTTTTTTCCATGATAACTCTGACACACCACCACCTGCCAAGATTCCAAAACATTTTTTTCCTCTGATGAGGTTTTTTCTCCCTCTCTTTTGAACCAAAACAACAACAAAAATACCCTTTCCTTACAAAGTACTGAAGTGCTTACATTATTTGCCTAACCAGAACAAGATCTGGAATATCACCTCTTGCTATCGCAGTGCACGCAGCAAGCTGCGCATCCCCCAGGGGACTGTTATTTTAAAGGACTTTTACCAGGAAAGCAGTCCAATAACAACAAGCAGGAGTACAAAGCTCTGACCTGCAGCTGGGTACCCAGGAGGCAGCCAGAGGAACTTCATGCAGATCTCAGATTGCTACTGGCTTCTTTAATTTTTGAGGGAAATTAGGAATCTCAAATAGGAAACATATTTGATTAATTGTGACAAGTCATCTGGCTGGTAATACAGATTCTTCTTCAGATCCATGATTTGGCAGTTCTGCATAGGTATGTACTATATACACAGAACACTGAATGAAAATAGTGCTGACACATATTTTAGACAACAGCAAATTACTGGGAACTCAGGCAGCATTTTACTTTGGAGAACATGTTTCTGGTGCTGACAGGTGCAGTAAAAACCACTGTTGAAAAGAAAAAAAAACAAAACAAAACAAACCAGAACTACTGTTCACATGAAATTACTTATATTTCTTAAAAGGAGGGTCAAACTTTTGTTGACCAGTGACAAGATCAAAATGTTCTCAGCTGAGGATGGGAAAACAACATTCCTCCCAAAATAGGAGGAATTCACTCTGCTGGGTAAGTGAATGCCTGTAACAATACATGACCCTCACTGCCTGCTAAGACACAATCTGTGCACAGTCCTCCTCAAATTACTGGGGTATTGTCAATTCCCCAATCCAATTCTTAGATTTTTCACAACCAAAGCAATACCTAGGTATTAACTCCTGACAGATTATATGCAGTTACAAACTTCTTGGCAGCTAATGTTAATGCACGGCTGCCTGAAAGACTGAAAGTCTGATATTTCCAGACCTATTCTGAATGAGAAAATTACTGAGCTATTCAGAATTGTAAGATTGAAAAATTTTCAAAAAGCAATAAGCAGTCCTAGAGAAATTAAACACTTTCCAAATATTTTTTACTGTGTGACATCATTATTTCAGCAGAATCAGACAAGAAGTATAATTTCAACCCTACATTTACATTCAAGTTTTTAAAAAGTAAGTTGTCTTCAGTCTACAAATTATATTATTTTTATTTTCATTAATAAAAAGTCATCATGGATTACACACTGAAAACTGTCAGACTTGTATTTATTCATACTGCTTATGTTGTAAAATGCAAATATGTTTGCAAGCCCTCTGTATAGCTTTCTCTTCCATCTGTTTAAACACAGAGAATCAAACTCGCTTCCTTCAAATGTACAAAAACTGCATTTTCTCAAGAATGTGACTAAGAACTGCAGCTAGTTCAGTGGCAAAAAGCATGTTTTCCAAAATATGTTGCCAACAAACGTGCGTGAATTTTTGTCACTGTGAGCAATGATTTATTTCCAGAGACCTAATGCAGCACCAAAACACATGGGGCACGTTTCTCCTTGGATGAAAGGAGAACTGCTGTGATTTCAGCCAGAGCAGCAGGACTTCGTACAAGGGCATGTAGTGACAGGACAAGGGTAGGGGCTTCAGACTGACAGAGGGCAGGTTTAGGTTACACAGCAGGAAGAAATTCTTCCCTGTCAGGGTGCTGAGGCTCTGGCACAGGCTGCCCACAGAAGCTGTGGCTGTCCCATCCCTGGAAGTGTTCAAGACCAGGCTGGATGGGGCTCTAGTGAAGGGTGTCCTTGCCCATGGCAGGGGTTTGGGAACTAGGTGATATTTAAGTTCCCTTTCAACCAAAACCATTCCAGCCCAAATCACCGGTTTTAGGCTCAAGACAGAAAAGATTAATACAGGTCTGGATTTTTTTAATCAGCTACAGCAGCCCCCCCCAGCACGTGCTCCCTCCTGCAGGTACCTTGCCAGCATAATGCTGAATCCTGAAGCAGCTGTGAGGCAGGGAGGTGTCGTTGAGGAACCGGGAGCACTTGCTCAGCCTGCTCTCAAAGTGCTGGTGAGTGGCACAGACCTGGTTCAGTTTTTCTAAAAAGGTGTCATCAGTAACAGTTCCTGGTCTCAGGCATTCTTCATCCAGCATGGCCAGGATTCCAGTTTGGTTCTGAGGTTTCGAAACAAGAGCTTTAGTACTTGTTTCCATCACAGCACAAAAAGGAGACCATTCACCTGTTTGACTTCTGCTACCCAGAAAAACGTTCTTTGAGCCACCTCAAAGTTTGGCTCTTTTTACCGCATGACCATTTCCAACTGAGTTTTAGCACTTGCATTTTTGAAAGCCTTTTTATAAAACCTGAATCCCGAAATTCACATTGAAACTTTGTGTCATTTACTCAGACTGTAGCAACTCCAACTCAACTGAAAGTATCCAGTTTATGGTATAACCCCCATGGTATTTTATATTAATGGTTAAAACTTTTCTTTTCTGATTGTTAAGGAATTTTATCTTTCTTGCATTGGAAGTCTCAGTATATACAAATACTTTGAGTACGTCAAGCATTCAGTAAAATGTAATTGAGTTTTCTAGTTTCCATATAAAAAGAAATGTTAATTACAATGCTGATATTGAAAACAGCCCTAAATGTAAACATTTAAGAGCTGTTTGATTTGTTTGGGGTTTTTTTTGTGTAAGTACTGCTGAATATTTCTACTAAAGTACCATTGCTTATAAAAAAAACCCTTTTTAGTAAAATAAACTTCTACTACACAAAGTAAGATGAATAATACAATGAATGGCATGTTTCACAAAATTTAGTGCATGAGGATGCATACAGATGTTACAGCTAAATTAAATCCTTGCATTAAAAATTATCCAGAGAGATTCTTGAATACAACTTACATTTTCTATTAGGTCACAAATGACAGCATTGTTGAAATATTCGATATGAGTCCATTCAATCCCCTATAAGAAAATGCAAATAAATGTATGAACAGAAAAACAATGGGGGGAGCTTTTCCTCTAGCCAATTAAAATGATATTCCAGTTTACCATGGTACGACTTTCACATTTAATTCTTCAAGCTTACTAACAATTCAATTATTAAGGGAAAAAAAAAATTACAATCATATACTCCTAACATTATCTGGGCAAAATGAGTGTCCTTGAGCGGCTGCCAAAGGCTCTCTCCATTCCTTTCCCCCACCCATGTCAGCTTCCCATGCACTCCCTGGCGCCAGGCCAGGCTCCTCCCGTGCTGCCCACGCTCCCACTGGCCAGAAGAAAATCAGCCCATGTCACTGCAAGCTCCTGAGATCGAAGTTTCTAAGTTCTTCGTGGTTGGGATTTTTTTTTTTTTAATGGGAGCAAGAAAGAGGGCTAAATTTAGATAAGACCATTTGAAAAATCCAGAGTGTGACTGTTATTCAGATGTTCTTAATATCTTTTTTTTTTTTTTTTTTTTTTCCAAACATGAGTGATGACATTTCCAAGAGGAGATGCCAATGCATCACAAGGTACCACTGGTAGGGCAAAGGACTGAAAAATGGAAAATACTAATTTCATTCTTAATTTTCACTCTGTGGTATATCTCATAGTTTACTTTTCTCAGAGCATTTGAAATATCATTCAAGAACCAAATTGCAGTAATGATGGTTCACCACTGAATGAAAAATTAAAGAGAGATGCCAAAATTCCATGTTATCCTCAGGATCATAAGGCAGGAACTTTATGTAACTTAAAAAAATGTTTATACAGCAAAATGGTATCATCCAGTTTGAGTATAGACAGTGTGTGCCAGTTTTTACAGCTGGCAGCTGGTATTTTGTCTGAGTGCTGTGTATCATGTGGAGCACTGCTAAAAGCTATTAAAACTTTAGCTTGATGTTCACTCACAGAATAACATCAAACACCAGAGGCTGGGCTCCACAGGACGTCTTAAATTTATCCATAAAGCTCACACGGCTCCCTTCAATACATATCTGAAAGGACACTAGTACCAAAACTCCAATTGCAGTTTCTTTCATGTTGTGTGCTATTATTTTAGCCACCCAATTCCCTTTGAGGAAGGATTGTGGCTGGTCTTGGGGTGCATCCCAATTATATTGCTGTATAATCCAAAACACAGGCTGCAGGGTAATGGTACTAATACCAGAAAGTGATATTAGTGTCCTAATAAATCAATTAGCCTTCGCTCAGAACTGCCAGTCATTGTTGCCAATGAATGAATCAGAGCTGGGTTTGTTTTTTACCTGGAGAACTCATAATGTGAAACAAACGCCAAACCAACATTTTTTGCTTAATGTAACTACCACACAGCCCCACACAAACATACTCCATGTCAGTCCTGTGGTCAAAAAGTGCCTCTGTTGCCTGAAAAATGGTTCCAGCCTGTATGCCTGTGTATCTTTACAGGGACAATGGGAGGAGGATGAGGAAAGATCCATTCAAGTATTACCTCTCGGATGTATTCCTCCTGCTCTTCTTTGAGGGTAAGTTCAATGAAGATCTGCTGCAACTTCTCATTACAGTAGTTGATAATGAATTGCTCAAAGCTGTTGTCCTGTCAGATGAAACATGTTTGAGTTTGCTGTGTGTAAACAGCCTGGAACCCAGCTGGAGTGAGTTACTGCAGCAGCTGCAGGTCAACAAGCCGCTGTATTAACTACTCCTTCCAGTTTTGTGATGTGATGGTTGGAGTAATATTTGATTGAGTTCACGATTAGTTTAGAAATTTTAGACCAAATCCTTCCCTGAGGCTTTGTCCATTGGGAGGGACAAAAACCTCTGTAGGTTTTATTCATGATGCCTCTACACTGATTCCTTCTAACAAGTCATAAGGGCACCTGTGGTGTCAGGGAATAAACAACCAAAGTTTTGCCTGCACTAATCTGTCCCCATATGTAAAATGTAGTCTCCTGCAGGGTCTGATAAATAAAATAATGATAGTAGCATTAGCTCTTTCCCACTCAGCAGCCAATAAAGCATCCTATTTCCCTACAGAGCAAGGCTCAAGCTGCTATTCCAGTTGCAGCTGAGCCTGGGTTAAGAAATTATTGGCTCCAGAGGTCAACCCACCTCCTCCCTGCCAACAAACTGCCCCTTGAAATGATGGGAAACAAAAGAGCTTCATTGACTAAAATTCCTCTAGCAGGCTAATTCATCTAAAACTGGGTCAGGGAGCAAGCAGATGCGTGACCCTTTGCAGAAGGGACCAGGGAGTGGAGCAGACCCTGGCAGGAGAGATGAGCACAGGGAGGAGGCTCGGTGACTGCCCCATCACAGGCTGTGACATGACACTCTGCCTTTTTAAACTAACAAATAATCTCCTATACAATACCTGTGAAGCTTAAATTATGCTGACAGAATTTTTATCACTGAAGGCAAGTGCAATCATTTGAATATTTGAATTAAGGATCTGGTTGCTAAATGAGATTAAGAACACACAAGCAGATTAGAAAATACTGAGGTAGCAGAGATTACTTTTATCATTTTAGTTTTAAATGAAGCAAAATCATAGCTGATCACCAAAATTCCTCAGCCACAAATGCTGCCCCTCTCACCAACTGCAATTATCACTCAGAGATTGCAAAACTTGCATAGCTCTAGATGAGAGAGTTAAAATTTGGCATGCAGCAAAATCAGCACTGCAAACAAGGCATACTTACTGCATTCTGTTGAAAAAGAAATTACATAAACTGCAGTCAGTATTTATTCTACTTCCATAACAATACAGAATATATCTATTAGCATTTATTTAGCATACCAAGTAGATCAATCTTTGTATCACTGAAAATGCAAAGTATTACAAGAATGTTATGTGTCACATCTTCGTAGGTGAGTCTATCTTCAGGTACTTTCTAAATATTATCAAATAAACCAAGAGGCTGAGACATATCAGAGCCTAACACAGAACAGCATTATTGTGCTGCCATGTCTCTAAATCACCAGGTAATTTTTGCCTCTAAAAGCCACATTTATAACCCTGGGCATACAAATCTCTGCAACAGAAGAGGAGAATGTGGATGGAAACAGAGAACACTGGAGGAAGAATAAGTATAAGTTTACTTGACACATTCAGATAAGGCCATCACTTCACATATATTGAGCATGAAGTAAATGGACCCCAACTGTCACATCACTCAGACAAAGAGAAAGGGTAAAACACACTCTGCATCCTCCTGCCAGACACATGCCACCCAACTCAGACAGACTGCTTCTCTAAAAGACCAGGTTATTCTTATTAAAAGTGCTTCAGGACTATTCACTCACAGATTATACAGGCTTGGTCATCAAGAGAGGATGGAAACTGAACAGAAAATCCAGCTAAACCATCTAACTGAAAGGTCATTAACAATACATTAAAGTAATTGCTAGATGTTTTCCTGATTTGCTGTATATCTGTGATATTTATGGCTTGCCAAAAAAAAAAAAAAAAAAAAAAAAAAAAAAAAAAAAAAAAAAGGTAAACCAAAATCCACAGAGTTCTCCACAAATCACTCACTTTGAGCTATGAAATTCTATTTGACATTGCCAAGCCACTGAAAATTGCTATTCCAGGAAAAAAGTTATTGAAGAGCAGCAGCAAAGTTGTTCTTTATGAATAACACAAAGCAAAAGGCCAAGACAGTTAATTATGGCAAAGAAAATGAACAAAAAGGTTTGAAATTACTGAAAATCTAAAACACTTAACTCTGAGCAGACCAGAAGATATTTGGTCAATTAAATACAGTTCAAAAAAGATTTTTAAAAACCCCATATGGAAAAAAAAACCAATTAGAGTGTTTATCTCTAAGACATTCTAAGGAAGGCAACAGAGGTTGTGCATTTATTCTCCCTTAATGAATATATCTGATTTTTAGTTATATGGGGGCATATACAAGCATTCACAAATGAGTTGTCCCCCCCAGAATTTTAACAAAGGTCTTATAGAAATGAATACAACAGAATTAGAAGGGATCTAAAGGACTTCTGACTTTCTTTTTTTTTTAAGGCAGTAGAGAATAACCCGTATCAGTGATAGCACATCACTAAACCCACTCAGGAGACGGGCTGGAGGGACCCAGCCATCAGAGACTACTTGCTCCTTATGCTGACCACTTGTATTAAGTGACAGAAAGGGGTTTGAGCAACACAGAAGCAGAGCAGTCAGAACCAAAGTTTGAGGAAGAGCTTTCAAATATTCTTAGAAAATTTTAAAGGGGAAAAAAAATAAAAATTAAGACCATATATTCTCAAGGTGTCAGCTTCTCTTCCAGGCTGTAATTCTGCTACTTTTAATGTCGAGGGCATCACTTCAATCCCTGCATTTTAATAGCACCTTTATAACTACGCCTTTGAAAGCGCTGTGGAATACAAAATAAAACCTTCAGGGAATGTAAAACCACAGAGTCTCTCAAATTAAATAAAGGTGCTGGGAAAATAGAATGTCACCTGATATAGGCTTTAAGTCCTGTTGAATTTATAGATACAGCTCAACCAACCCCCCTCAGCTTATCCTCTGAATCTTCTATCAGATACAATACTAAATTTAGAGGAGTAGAAAAATTCACTGACAAAAATCAAAGCCTACTTCACCGCAGTTCTCACTTCCCAAATAACGGTGTCTTGCTCATACAGCTTCATTCTTTATCAACCTTCATGGTTGCTATTTCATGAATAGCAAGTTTTTAACTCTAAAAAAATTCTTCTCCATGCAAAAATAAAGTGATTATATAAACTAGCTATAAAGTTCTATCTGTGAGCCGCAGTTATTACATACAGATGCTTGAAAAGTCCTACAGAAAATATTCCTTTGTCCTTAATATTTTACCTAACTTCTTCTTTGAAAGATTCCACTTGTGGAATCATCTGAAAAAAACATATATACATTTATGGTTTGTTTGCTGACTTTATACATTTTTATACCAGTAAAACACCAGTGTGAAAGCGATAAAAATTTTTCTGTAAAAAAAAAAACCAAAAATGCCTAAAAATCTCTAAACTGGTTTCAGGCAGAAATTAACATTTGAGTACCCAGTTCCAAACAATTTCCAAAGATGATAAGGCAACTAAGATACCTGCTTAAAACTGAAAACTGGGTACCTTTCCATTAGGCAGGAATAAATTATCAACTTCCACCTGCCTAATAGACTCCAAGTGTTCCAATTTTTGTGTCCTCTGCACTGTTTTTCCCAAATGAAGCAGATGGCGTTGATCCAAACCTGTGGACTCAATTATATCCACACCTCAGTGTGACACCTTCGTAGGTGTTTCTCAATGTCTCCTCCTCCTACTTAATCTTTCAGCACACCATCCTTGATAAGAGGCAATTCAAAAATCTACACATTGCTCAGTCTGCAACCACACTGACAAAAAGGTGTGCAGCAACATATTTTCAAATACATTATGTGAGCACATACAGCTAAAATAATATGAGATGTATTTAAAGGAAAAGCATCTTTTAGAAGAAAACCCTAAACACTTCAAGTCATGAGACTGCTGAAATCAATAGGACTGATGCCATTAAAATGAACTTTTACATCAGTGTGAGAAGGGAAAAAGTCATACAGAGACTGATACTTTGCTCTATCATAAATAGCCCCAGAAAGTAAGGGTTTGTTTTTTTAAAAAAATATCAACACAGCTCCAGGCATCAGAAGTCTCTGACTGCTTCCTAACATAAGCAAGCGACCCCAAGTAGTTCCATCAGGCCCTTAGAGAAAAAGCCAGATGGCAAAAGTAATGATGATAAAAGACCAACATACTCACTTCACTGAGATGAATGGTGGAATGAAGAGTGAAATCAACCAGCAAATTCAATTTACATGCTACTGTGATGTCTGGGGATAGGGGTTTTATGTATGACCACACAAGCATACGAGTTTATGAGATGAAACTAAGGAATATAAATGCTAGGAAGTTAAAATCAGCAAAATTGGAAAATTGCATTTGAAGAAAATGAAAAAATACAATATTTTAATCTCAGAAAGCAATGGCCCAGTTATAACATGACTCATGTTATAATAATTTTTCAAAATTTTTTGCAAATTTAGTAAAGGCATTTTATCAATATTTATCCCTTTCTTTTCTGTTTACATATACAAACAGTGGAGCAATCACGCTTACTTCCTGTAAACTAGACTGCTCTGGGCTTTTGTGTAAATATCTCTATAGGCAAAGAACCAAGGAGGCACATCTTTTAATTACAAATATTCCACTATATGCCATCGAGCCATGTTTCAGTGTACCTCATGGAAGCAAGAAAGATCTGTGCCGAAGTTTTGGGGATTATCCATTTCCATATTTGTGTAGCTCAACTAACTTCATCCCTGTTTGTGTGCCAGGCAGAGCACCAGGCACACTGAAATCCATCTTGCTCCCAGCTGTGCTGTCCAGGCACACAGGTCTGAGCCAAATCTGGACTTAAAAGGGTGAGAAACTACAGTGCATCCAGTGCAGGTGTGATTCCTGGGAAAGCCCAGGTGCCATCACTCCAACAAACTCAACCTGATAAATTACAGTCCTGGAACAACAGGAATTACAAACAGCCGAGAACCTACTGCATAATCAGAACCACTCCTCTGCTACGACAGAAATAGCTGCTGTAGGGCAAAACATTATTCTCACAACCTGAAGCAGAACATTTGTGTTTTTTTTGCTTCAGCATTTCAAGCATTTCCTCTGTTGCAAACAGCCAGCCAATGGGATTTTCTTCACGAAACTGTATGTTGCAAAATAAGCCTCTCTAAATACTTAGGCTATAATACAGTTAATTAAATGATGGTTAACTTTCTGAGATGCACCTCTGCTTTGAGCATCCCATCACTTAAGGAAATTCTTGCTTTAACAGTATTTTAAAATCTCCCTGGCACCTAGGAGTTCAACCAAGAGTCCCTCTCTGTAAACCTCCTCTCTCACATAACACTTGCCAGCAGAGGTACTTGATCAATTATAGATTAAAAATTCAGTTCTTCTCTTTCCCACTAGACTGGGGTTTGCCAGAAGAAGCAGAGGCCTGGGTACACACATTTTGGCACTGCTGCTTGTCAGTATATGATAAACTTCTGGGCATCAGCCAAGGGTTGAACAGTTTCAAAAAGGAAATCTGTTGCAAGGTAGACAGCCTAGAAAAAGCAGCTGGAAATTTTGGTCTGGAGATTAGGGCAACTAACAAAACAGATATCCATTGATGAGTTAAAGCCAAAGTCAAGACATGAAGAAAGGGTTCCCAGAGTCTTTAAAAAAAGAGAAGAAAAGAAAAAAGGGAGATGAAATAAGATCCTGATAAGTCAATTTCCTCCTTAGATTTTGTGTTTTGTTTTGGTTTGGGTTTTTCTGTCCAATATGCCATCCTGCTAGCAAATAACTAGACCCTTCTCCTGTAAAATAATCCTTTGGGATGTGGGGGGAAGACCCTGATCCAGGAGCAATCTCAGAGCTCAGTATGCTCTGAAACTGTCATGTCCTTCATGTAATCACCAGAATAAAAAAAAGGCAAAGCAACCAGTCAGCAGCTGGACCAAGGTGTTGTACAGGTTTATGGTGAAGGTGGAAAATATCTCCCCTATCTTTTCATGCCTTAAACACCTCAGAATGACATTTTCAGTGATTACTGCTCTTTATTTGGTTACCTCCCTTTAAAAACAGACAATTAACACAACTATGAACTTGTTAATATCAAGAAAATGCATTCTTCATATTTCTAACACATTCCCTCAACAGAGATACTGTCATTTTATCACTGCCCAGATGATAGTTTACATAGCACATGCACCACGACCAAACTTCTTTCTGTCACCTCAAGGGACTTCTATGCACAAGAAAGAAGCTAATTGCCTTTAATAAAAAGAAGTGCTATCAAAATGCATCACAGACCGTGAGAAATGGACCTGGTTTTACCGCTGGGTGGCTTGTTTGGCTGGTTTACTGGTGATATTTTTATTTACTGGTGGGGTTTAGGCAGAATGTGGTGGATTCTGCCATGTCTTTGCATGTTCTTGTTTATAAGAACTTGTGTACTTTGTTCTTGTGGAGCAAAAGGAGTTAGTCAGATGCTGTCCCCAAAGACAAGGCAGTCACATCACCTCTGGCCAACCAAATGGAACCAGTCCCTCTCTGCAGCTCTATCGTTGGTGCATCCCAGTTTCTTGTCTAAAATATGTGGAACAAATGCTCCACCAAGGGACTGAGCAGAAAGTACTCACATGCTCACATTGTCTTCTCAAGGCCTGGCAAATTTCAACAATAAGCCTTGTTTGGCAGCGTTAACTTCCATAAAACTGCACTCCAAGTCATTAAGTTCATCATATGGACCAGCTGGAGAGTGGCGTCTGAATATTCAGAATAAAGCCTTTAAGCCAACTAACATTTCCATCTCTGAAAGGCTGGGCAGGATGAAATGCTCACACTCACTCCATGACATTCGTTTCTACATACCCTACTTCTTGTCTCCCCAGGAAATGTACACAACAGGAAACCCAACACCCAATGCAAATGGAGAGAGCCTTCTGCTCATCTCTGCTGAGTCCTGCCAGGACTCCTTCATCTGCCTCCTGCAGCCTCCACTGCCTGATCACAAACCCCTCCCTTCCAGGACCCCGCCCCAACATCCTGCAGAGATGCAGAAACAGCTTTCTGCCCAAAAATACACAACCAAACATGGAATAAAACGGGAACAGCCCCAAACCTACCCCAGGAAGCCTGGAATCAAGCTGGTTCTAAAACTCCTGGTGCCACCAGCCATCATCCCTACGCCATCTCAAATCACAGTCTAGACTGCACGCTGACTACGCACGCAGCCGCTCAAAAATGTGGATAAACATACTCAGAGCAATTAGTGTCAGGCTTCAGGCCACTGCCCAAACTCCAGCAGCATAGTTACACAACCAGCCCAGCCCTCCAGCCTGCATTTCCACGCTAATCCTAGTCCCTAAATCCTTGCCTACAGACAATTCACACAGAGCCACCCAAAATTTCAGCGTTTCGCTATGCTAACGTTCAGTCCCAGCATTTGGCTTACCACAAAAGGCATGGCAGGATTCAAAAATAAACACAGCTTTACAGCACCTATTTTGTGGACTGCGTAGCCAAGCTTGCTGCTGACATCTGCCAAACCCACAGAGGCTGAGGATTATTGATAGATTTAAATTCCCTAATCTGAATTTTTAGACAGTCAAGTCCTTATATCTACTTTCTTGGATGGCTTTTGTGTTAGTCTGAAAAAATGGGGTTTGTGTTTGATAAATTTACTAGCAAAACCCAAATCCCAAAGAGTATATGCCAGCAGTATCAACACTCCAGTTATCTTTTCTCTGTTAATTTCCAAGAAACCTCCAGTTATCCTTGTAAATTAATTTCAGTATAAATTGCAGCAACCACAGTGAACAGTAAATAAATTAATCTCCAAAAAATAAATGAAGAAATTTCATTTTAAAGCTTTAATTTGCATATACTAGAAAAAGACTGCTATTGTCATCAAGAAGGGGAAATCTAGGATCTTTCAAAATGGTAAATCTGAATTTCCTTATTCACTCTTCTTATACAAGGAACAGTAGGATGATCCAAAGAATCATCCTGAACAGAAAAAAAGCCTGGAAAATATTGTGCCCTGCCCATTAGGAAACAAAACAAAAACCTCAAAAACAAAGAAGAAAAAAAATTAAGATGTAAAAATCACCCTTCAGTAAACACATTCCTTGCTTACCATTATTCCAATGGTATTGAGCTTCCTGTGTCAATATTTTGCATGTATTTAAAATACTCCTGCTGTACCTCCTGTGGGTTTTGACATGTTCTGTCTCAAGGGTACAAGGCCACCTCAGGTCAAAGGCCACACAGTAATGACAAACTTACCTGATTCCTGAGTAGAAACATGATTAATGTAGGCCTTTCTACCCTCAGCACATCAAACTGCTTGCACATTTAAAAGGCACAAATTTAGAGATGAAGCCTTTCAAGTGCATTTTTGCCAACAAGCATTCTTTGTAGAGCTGACATGAGTTTTAACTTTCAGGAGAAGACTTGAAAATCAAAATATGATTGAAGAATTAGGTGCGAGAGGGTACTGCACATTTTTAGTCATAGGTTTTAACTGATTTATAATTAGATGGATATGTTACTGTCATTAGCTATACCTAACTAATATTTTGAATGTTTGGCTATCATGTTTACAAATGTACCACACAGCAAAACACTTCAAATTCCACTGAATTGTTATGCTATAAATCTTAAGATATTATTAAATTTTCCTTGACTTATGCAGCTGCATAGTGTCAAAATTTTATTTTTTGATTAGTTGCTTTAACATAATTAAATTTAAACAAGAATTCAATTACTTCTGTGATGCTGAACCAAGCTGCTTGGCTATTATTCTCACTATGGGTCTTAACTAATAAGAGAGAGTCACACCTTGTATGAATGTACTGATGAACTTGATCCTCAAGGGCAAAACCTTCCCCACCTTTTCCAGGAAAAAACAACACTCGGCATTTAAAGGAGTGAACAGCAACTACCCTATAAAACACAGGGTAGTTATTGTTCACTCCTTTATAAAGTTATAAAAATAACTTTATTTTAAAACTTTTGAATTTGCAGCTTTTCAGAAAGCTACTCTGTAATTTAGTATGACAGGTTAGTGAAAAGAGTCCTGGGATTTTTTTCTCCATTTTTCTCCTGCACTCAGCCACTTACTTATGACCTTCTAAGAGGCTGAATGCAGAGAAGATGAAAATTACACAAAATTACACAAGGCGAGAAACAGCCTTGTCTCTGGAACGCCATCCCACAAACACAATCCTCCAGCTGGCTCATGTGCTGGTGCAAGCTTCTGTCTCCCACTCCCTAGTGCATGTCTAACCCAACCAAACACAGGGGAGCTAGAGAAAACAAGTCCTGCCTTGAGGGTGCCAGCAGCACCACCCCAGTGCCAGCTTCCTAAAAGCTACTGCAAGGACCAGCTCTCCAGAGATCTGGCAGCAAGATCCCCGTGCAGTCACCTGAAATATCTTCTGATATTTTCATAAATATGCTCCTGTGTTTAATGCAAACACAAGCCTGCTCAGCAAGCCCTCGGGGCAGCTCTCAGCTTTCCTCTTCCTCTTCACAGGGGGGCTCTGATTTGCACACAGTTGGATGTTTTGCTTCTCCAATGAAACTTACACCCTCACATGAACAATTACTCTTTTCTGGATTATTCCCCTTTTCCAAAGAGCTTAAACACCCTCCCCAGATTTCTAAGAGGGATGTAGGGAAGAGGGACAGGATTGCATGTTTTCTACTGATTTTTTTTTTTCTCCTCATAGGAGTTTCTAGTTTAAACACATACAGATTCCAACCAAGATCTATAAATCTCTTAACAAAAGCTGTCAGAACAAGATTTATGAAAATGCCCTATCCCTGATGCTCTCTAACCCAATTAAAAACTCCTCATTGATTGTTTCAAAATACCACCAGTCTAAAAATACTGCTGTAAACAAACAGCAGTGAGCCACAGATCTTTCTCTAGGAATAGGTACAGAGTATTTATCTAAGTGAATTGAGATGAAATGCAATGTAAGTCTTCATTTAATTTTGACAGGAAAAAACCTAATAGTTTTCATTGGGTGGTTGGATTTTTTCCCCTCTCAGGATACCCAGCTTGTTCAAAGACATCCACAAAATGCCTCAGGGCAGAAATGACAGTGCCAGAGTTTTTCCTATGCTCAGAATGTATATCACAACAAAATATATTTAGTTTATCCGTCATAAATATTTATTTGTGTGAAAACACAAGTTTGACTTCCATGATTTTTGTTCAGTTGCCAGACATGTTAAGACATCTCTCTTTGGCTTACTTTTCTACTGGTTTTTGTTTGGATTTATTTTAGTCAGGCATGACACACTTGAGTCAAATTACATATATTCTGAATTCATGAACAACTCTGTTAAGCTTTAATAAGAGCTCTCTCATTAAATGGTTACCATTATAAAGGCCTTACCTCAAAAATTTCAAAGCCGTAGATGTCCAGCACCCCCATTACCTTCTTTCTCACTTTTGTTTGCGCCTTAAACAAAATTAAACATTGAATCAGTCATCTGTACATAGCATACCTGGGACACAAGAAAATGAATGTATCTCACAAGTAGGCTGTTAAATAATGTAAAAGTAAAATGTTAAGTATGGTTTCCCAAAATACACTTAATGTGAGTATTTTTATAAGCTTAAGAACAGGGCAGAGAGCAATTTGTTGAGCTGTGATATGGTTATTTGTGTGCAACAGTGTACAGCCAGGAGAAATGAAATTTGCAAACACAGTTTTACTGTCCACTTTAATTTAAAGGATTTCTATTGATTTTTTTTTCTTCTTTTTGTTTTTACAAGCAAAAACCAACAATACCTTAATGCTCTCATTGATCCTGGTAACAAGCCAGGAGAACAGTCGACTGTATAAATTCTTAGCCAGAGCATCACGGGCATAATAAGCCTAAAGAGAAAAAAAAAAAGAAAAATGTTATAAATGTTGGCCTAAGCCAAACATTTTCCTGCTGCTGACATATCTTGAAGGTGCTATGAACTGAGTGAAACCAGCACAGGGAGCACTGGCTCTGCCTAAGTGGGCACAGGAGCCCTGTCCTCTGGCTGACTGAACCAGCAGCCACAACCAGGGCACTCCAGCCCCCTTCCTGCTCTTCCAGCTGCTCCCTGAAGGCTCACATCCCCCATCCTACTCCTAGGCGAAGGGATTGGAGGAGCTGCAGCTGGAGAAGCCACATTCCTGCTAGCCTGAGCTGATGAGACACAGGTGGCAGCCACCCCGGCTCTGCGGCGTTACGGGGAGATGAATTCACACTGGCAGCAAAGGCTTTCCAGCAGCCCGGGGCAGACAGCTCACATGGAATTACAGCAGTTGCCCTTAATGAAAACAGCCTGCCACAACACTTGAAACATGTGCTTTGTGCAGGACTGCTTGTGTTCTCATTCTCTTCAACTTTTGCCTATTCCTCATCTTTTGGAAGTAATTCACACACAAAACCAAAGCACATCCAGTATCTCTTAACATTGAGAATCCACTGAAGAAAAAACACACTTGTGCTTGTGATTTATTCAGTGCAGCCTTTTAATTGTAGCTTTTATTGAGGGAGTTATGATTTAACCATGCAGAATAAAATTCCATTCAAAATTATTTTTGCCTTTTAAATCAGGACCTCTATTTACCTGAGCCACATTTAGTGTTGTTGAAACTTTCTCTTGTTTGGCCTCAACCGTCCTGAAGCTGAAAGCTCTCTCCAACACAGACTGGTCTATACCTGTCAACTCGCAGATCTCCTTGAGTTCTAGCAAGAAAAAGCAAAGTGTAAATACAACGAAGCCTTCCTCATTATTGCTTTTTCTTCCCCAAAACTACCAGTTTTAAGAAGTGGGGTATTTTCCCGAAATGCTTCTCAACAGAAATATTCCAAATTCACGCTCTTTTCCCCACCACCCTGTCAAGAAAAGTTTTAAAAAATGTGGGCAGGGCAAGGAAACAGAGCTACTGGTTTTGACAGCACTTCCTATCCACTTATTTTTGAGAACAAACCTTCTCTCCATTTATAGCAGACTACTTTTCATAATGAAAAACTTTCAGATGAAAATGAACTTTCAAAATACATCAGCTGCAAAAACATCACCGAATGAATCTGATTCTAAAGGCTGAGGTACTGCAAAAGAACAAAAATCCTCCACTGCAGAAAAAACAAGCAGCTACATAAAGGCACAGAACTATTTGACATTTTAGAACAAAGTGCTAATAAACTGAGAAAAAAAGGAGAAAATAATAATTTCTGGAATTTCAAACAGAACGATTGAAATGGCACAGAATACAGCCCATGGTTGCCTAAGGGCAAGCTCTGGAAACAATCTAATTTATTTCATATATAAGGATATTGTATGTCTGCAAAAACAACAAAACTAATAATGACTTCAGACAAATTATTGGCTTTCCTCCCATCACTAATTTCATCTTACCATTTTTATCTTTGATTTTACTTTCATCTAGGCCATTAGCACGAGATTCAGGCTTAAATTCGATATTTCCCAATTTCAGAACGGCTGCCACTACTTCAAAAACCGACTGTGTTTCATGATCCATAAACCCAACGATCTGCATTGCATTCTGGAAAGGGGACAAATAAAATTATGAGATAAAAGCATTTACATTTAAACAAATCACACTTGAAAATTCACCATTTATCTGCATTAGTTACAAATGGTTTATGAACACTTCTGCTACTAGAAGTATATGGTATAATTCCTATTCTAAGATAAGTAAGTTTTTAAATACACAGGAGGTGTGAAAATGGAGCTGGCATTCAGTCCAGTCCACTTCTAGGGCTCATTCAGTATCTGGGTTTCTGAAACGCTATACTTTTTTTAGCCACTTAATTTAGTTTTTAACTCAACCCAATTTTTCCCAGTCAAATGAACAGGTGCTTTTGTCTTCTCAGACCAGTCACTTTCAGAAGCCATATCTGCATGCACTGGGTAACAAGGTCCTGTATGCTTCTTGTCCCTGAGTACAGCCCAGCAAAAACAGGACAGTAAATCCTCTTGAGAATCATCCCAGTCCTCTTTTTCTTTCGACTTGGTCAGCATCACCTGGTCCCTGAGGCTCAGTCACTGATGTCCTAAGCCACTACAAAATATAACTTTTCCCAGGATCTGACCAAGGCATCTGGGCTTTTTTTTTTCCCCTTATTTTGTTTTCTTTTTGTTTGTTTCTTTTTGGTTTGGGGGAGTTTTGCTTGGGTTTTTTTTCTTTTTTTTATTCTGCTTTTGGTTTTTTGGTCCTTTTTGTATTCCCATAGGAATACTCCAGAAACTTGACCCTGTTTCCTAGTTGTGTCCATGTTCCCCTGTGCAAACACACTCTATCCCAGCATGAAGAGTGTCAGCCTTCAGAAAAGGTGACCCCCTCAGCCCAGCCTTACATGAACAGACAGACCAAGGGCCATAAGAACCCTGCACTGGGGTGGAGTGCACAGCCAGCCCCTGCTCCTTTTTACCCTGACTGTTCTGAAGTTTGAAGCATCATCCACTCCATTCACTCTGGCAGAATCAAGGCCCAGGTAGTTGTATCTGCTGAAGTCCCTCTCCAGCTTGAGTTTGCCTAATAAATCAAATAAAAATATCGTTAGTAATAGCATTCTTGTTAGCAGAAATTTTATCCCAGAATCAGCATTGTCATGAATAGGCTGTTATTGGATTTTCCTCAAGGATCTTTTCATTATTAGTGTTCTGAATAAGAACAGGTTTTCAATTTTGTTTATAATACATTGCTAAGCCAATTGTGACTCAGGTATCTGGATAATATCAAAGCATATGTGGACTTCAGGTATTACCAATGATACTACCACAAATAATGTGAAAAATTAATCAATATCACATTTCCCATAAAAGATGATGTGCATGGAATAGCACATTAAATATAAAGAAAGGTCATATCTGAACATGGCACAAGAGCAACACTTACAGAGAAACTCTTCTGATGCACCAGACAGAATCTGATAGAAAATGTGGAAGTTTCTTTCACCCCTTGGCTGCTTAACAACACGAGACTTCTCTAGCAGATCTAAACAAACAAAAATTTCATAGGTCAGGGACAGAGCGCTGGAGCAAAACCCTTTAAAATTAATATAACCCTCCATCATTCTCTACTTCATTGCTTTATATCACTATCAGCAAACCAGAACAAACTATGACTCTTATAATAGTATATCATGTATCTCCAATATTTCTTTGAGCTAGGGGCAAGCCAAGTGCTCTGGTAAAGGCTGCAGTCTCTGAGCTGCAAAGAGAATTCAGGTCAGGGAGGCAATGTGCTCAAAAGATGTTAACTAGTTTACAGCACCACCACAGAACTAGGACTTGATGAGGATGACTCTGTGGATGAAAGTTTGAAGAGAGGCAAAACATTACCAGGCAAAGCACACGGAAGATGGGTAAATGAAAAGGAGAGACCAAATAAAGAAAGCATTGAAACCAAATAATCTTGCAGCACTTTGTGATCCTCAGGTGCATCACACTATGAAATAATTCCCACTGGGGCTGACAGAAGCTCCATCCTGGTATGCCTAAAGTGAAATGGAAAAGCAGCACTTTGAAAAGCATCACTGCACTGATGGAGTAGCTTGACAGGAAGACTGCTCTCAGTGACAGGCACATTTCTAAGCCTTGCCCACGAGGGCAGGAATCCAGGCAGGCAACATAAGCAGACTGACTTGTAACACCTTGCAAATCACTTCAGACTCAACATCACATTTACCACAGAGGTGACAATTCAAAGGTTGCTCAGCCTGCACTGCACTGGAAGGCTGTGGTTCACAGCACTCCAGGACAAGGAAGAGGAATGCAGTAAGAGAACGTCTGGGCAGGTATTAGGGTGACCTGCTGGTTTTGTACAAAACTTATGGTTTGTTTGGCGTTTTTTTCTCACTAGCGCAACTACATTTTTCCAGAGAGCAAACGCATAATTCCCACATGTTTCTCTTAAGCTACATATATTCAGTGACATGGGGATAGAGACGTCCAATGCCTCATTCCAAGAACACAGCAAAAGAGTTCCCCCTACACCTCCCATGGCACACCCCCACATCTCTCTGTGACTGGGGGTTAAGCATTCTCTAAGCCTGTGCAAGCAGAAACTCCCAAAGAGAACTGTCACTCTTCAGAACATCCACAAAGTGAGATGAGGTTTCACAAAGACACGGGAAGCACCAAGTCATTACATGGGGTTGTTTAACACTTCTCCTTGCTGGAATACCTGAGGTGTATTCTACTACACATTTTCTCAGATTCTCATTCCTGCAGAAGTGGAGCCTGTTCAGTTTCAGCAGTCTGGGAAGTCAGAGGTGGCACTTAGGCCAGCAACCTTTGTGCTGTAACCCCCTCATCCCAGCCCCACCACAGAGGAGCAGCTGAGGAGCCCCCTGGCACAGCACAGCTTAGCCAGAGAGGGTGGATCTGTCCCGGGGTTCCCTCCATGACCAGAGGAGTGCAATACATGTATTCCTATTTCTGCTGGCTACAGGTAGTGCCTGCTGCTTGTGCTGCCCACTGTAATTACCTCCCCTCTCATGGAAGAGGAAATAAAGACCCTTCTGAAGGATCTGAAGTAACTTCAACCCACAAAATTGCACGAGTCTTTGGGGTCTCTCCTCCACCTAAACTACAGTGAGTCAGATTCAAAAATTACTTTCTGCTCCAATAATTGACCAGTGACAACAATGACAAAATTCAGACAGTATTATTAATCTTCTGATTGGCTAACAGTAGGATTTCAAGTATTTACAGGCTTGTATTTACAGGTTTCAAGTATTTACAGGCTGAGAGAGAGAGGGTGATCCCCCATCCAAGTGTTAATACTTGGGCTGGGAAAGGCAAGGTGAGGAGCAGGCAGTTCAGAGCTGTGCTGGCTGTGAAGGCTCTCCAGGCAAGCGTTGGAACTGATCACAGCCAAATTTAATCTCAAAAAAATAAACAACTTCAGCTCCCACAGTGGCTACACACACTTCAGGAAATGGCTGTATTCTCAAAGGATATCGAAGCAATGTGGCTTGGCGTATTTGGGTTTAAAAATATTCTACCCATAAATTTACTCAAATGCTGTCATAAATGCCCAGCAACACATCCTGGTGAAATATTGTATGTAAGCCTTCTAATTACATGCATGCCTCCAGCAGATTAAAAAAACAGGTTCCTGAATGTATGTAAAATTAGTTATGTTTAGGAGGATAACTGGTTTTTTCACCAGCTTATCTTATTTATATATTTTTAGAAGCAACAAAGTTAACCAATTCACAGTTTTCAAAAGCCCTAACATTCCATATTCTGTCACCTTCATAATTGAGGAAAAAAGCAGTAACTGTCAGAAAATCAGATATTTTCCTTAACAAAGCAGTTGCTGCCAATTTTTTTTTCAAATATGTGTTCATTGGGGTTTTTTTTCCTTTTCTTTCTGTTTACATGCAGACTGAAATCCGACTTGTAGGACAGATCCAGACCATCTGCCCGCTTCTTCAGAAAACTTCTTCCCTCTGCCCTAATTAGCATTTTAATAAATCGACCATATATCTTTTTCTTAATGCAACCACTGCACTGGCAGTAATTTTTGTGTGAGCTGCCACCAGACTGCCAGTTCTCTGGATCAAACCCCTCCAAAGAGGAAAGACAAAGCTGCACCTCAGATTGCTGCACGTGGTGATCCTGTCGACAGCGGAATGTGAGGACAGATGGTGCTCATCTATGTGAAGAGCCACAGAACCAAAACCTCTCCCAAACTCTCTCTACATTGCATTTTGTTACATGGTCTATGTGAATTACGTAGAGGGGCTATACAGAATTATCAGGAGAGCACATGCAGAACTACATATGGTGTGTTTATGGGTTAGGTAATATTTCTGCATTATCTAACAGTGCTTCTGCTTCAATGGGAACGTTTAACTTGTTGCTTGCACCAAAGCAACAGGAAAAATTAAATTGCCTTGGAAAGTTCAGCCTTGGAAACATTTCTGTCTGAGTACCCATCCATTCAGATGACTCAAAATCCAGCTACAGGCCTCAGGTTCTGAAGATTTTTTTTATTATTATTATTATTAAGATATCACTGTTTAAATGCAAGAGATCTGTGTAAGCACTCTGCTAAACAATTGAAAGAAAGAAAGAAAGAAAGAAGATTCTGAACACTCCTGCAAGCTTTAATGCACAACTTTACTTTTTTTTTTTCTTGTTACTTGACCCATGAACTCGAGTGATGCAGAAAAATGTAGGATATTTGTATTTCTCTAAATATACTAGAAATCAAATCAACATTTAAGAAAGAAGTAAGTCAACAGTAAAACAAAAACGTTACACCACCTTGGTACATTTTAAATCATCCAACAGAAGTTGATTTTACCCGTAGTGTCTTCAAATGGCCATGACCAAGGAGACTTAGCTGCTCAACCAAAATTACAGAACATGTTCTGGTGACAGCAGCTTATTTCTACAGCCACATTACATTTTCTCTTTTCCTACCTTGATTATCTAGCTGTTATCAATAAAAGTCATTGATTAAAATTTTCTCATGAACTTTTCCCTATTATTCCCACCAAGTTCATAGTAATGTTCCCTTGGATAAACTGATCCATAATTGTGTCAGTGAAAAACTACTAAACAGGCAGTATGTGCATCGACAGTGACTGCATAATTTTAAGTGTTAAATCCTCATTGCTCAAGGGATGAATGATGTTTAAAAATGAGCTAATCAGAATGTTTAATATAGTTTGTGGTTTGCTTTCTCAAACTCTTCCTAGTTGAGGCAAAACCATTGCCTAAATGGTGGCAAATGTGCTCAGAGGAACACCAAGGGAGATGTTGCAACAAGTGAAGATTTAAAACAAAAAGGAAATCAACAAGAATGGGTATCTCTTCCCATAATGTCTAATTGCCCAGTTTGTGCAATATTTCTCTAAGCAAAGGAGCTTTCCAGCAGCAACCACATAACAACTCAGGCTCTCGATTTCTCAGTGAGTGGGTAATTACTTCTGACTTTTAAAATGAACAAACAAGTTGTAAAAAAGACTAAGTTGCAAAATTATCACTTTGCTAGCTTTTCAAAAATAAAAAGTTGTTGCCTTAGATAAACATCATAGATTTCTTTCATGCTGTTATTGGAAAAGATGGCAAAACAGGGCCCTTTCTTAATCTCTTGTTATTTGGACTCTAAAGATACTTTGCTGGTTAAAAATGACTTTTCCAGATCAGGCATTGCCTGTCCTTTACTTCTCAACCTGCACCAATGTTGTCTCCTAGTTAATCATTAAACCATTGAAGGGCTTAGGCAGATTAGGAAGGATCACCTAAAGCTAAAATCCAGGTCTTTTTCAGCAGGAAATTCCAGGTGAAACATGAAAATTTAAGACTTACAAAAATTCTGGGAAAGATATTGGGAGATCCATGCTTTTCAAAACATCTAGACTATGGTAAGCGTGAAACATGTTGAGTGTGAATCATTTTGTACTAAATGCAAAACCCCTTCAGCCATCAAATTTAGTGTACACAAAACCAGTCACAAAACTAACAAACCAAGTGTGCACACAAACACTGCCTTAAGTACAAAATTAATGCAGCATCTGTGGACAAAGAGTCATATTTTAGAGCTGAAAAAAGCTATTGCAATTAGCACCTATTACTTCAAAACCAAACATACCTACTTTATATAAGATATATATTGGTCTGTAATTGCAGGTGGAAAAGAAACTACCATTCTCCTCTCTCTCATCCTCAGTAACAAAGTAGTTACAATAAATGGGAAAATAAGAATAGTATTGATCTTTCCTGTAATTTATTTCCACAATATTACACCCAACTGAAAGCAACACTACAACACTGCCTTTACTTATAGGTGCTCTGGAAAAAAGCCCTCTGAGTGCAAAAGTGCTGACAAGACTGTCCATTGCAACAGCAGCGATTGGACACACCTCAGCCTCGATTCAGAGAGAGAAAATGTAAATGCTATTTACCTGTTTGCAGTTGCCCTTTAAAGCAGCAGCACACCTTTAAGTAGGGACTGATGTTTGCTACTAAACAGGGATGAGATGACTACAGTCCCAGGTGGCAACACAGTAAGGGTCTCATGTTCAGCAATGCTCACAGGAGCAGTCTGAATTTCCTAACCCCATGCACATGGAACAGGTCATCAGTGAATGGATGGGCTGGCTGGTAGCTGGAATCAGGACTGAGCACCTTACATGGGCTCCAGCACCTCCCACCCATCAGGAAAACGAGCTAGAATCTTCACAGAAAGCTAACAAAAAGGCAAGAGAAGCAACTCGGGCTTACAGCACCCCTCAGTCAGCCTCCTTCACCCTCCTACTCACCCCCACACCTGCTGGCAGAGGATCAAACAAATGCCACACACACTGCCTTGAACTCCAAGGGGGGAAACAATCCTGACTGAAGAAAAATACTTAAAGTTTGCATAAATCACAATCACTTCAAATTCCCCATTTGACTGTTCATGATGATGTAACAGTATATCAATTTCCTTGGAAACCAGCACAGTTGGAAGATCTGAGCTGCCATACATGAAAAGAGACTGCACAGATTTTACACTGTTCAAACACAACATTATCTTCACTTTGGGTACATACCAGTTCTGAATTTATAGATGCCACAAATCCCTTCCATAATAATGAAATTTGCATTCTGATTTTAGTCAAAAGATGATTTACCCTTCTGTTTATGGCACATTAAATGTTTCAGATCTGTCAGCTGGACATTCCCACTGGCTGCAAACTGGACAGGGCAGACAAGCAGTGTGCACTGCCATGATAATTCCACCTTCTAACTCCATCCTGTGCCAAGTTCACTCCTAGGTTAACTCCCCTCCTCAAGAAGCAGGGGCTCAGTGAAGGGCACCAGGAAAACAGCCTGAGGGAAGGTGACAGCAGCATCAGCCACTCCTTGAAGGGTCACCACAGGCAGAGTGAGCAGCCTTCCACAGAGCTTCACAGCATTCCAGAGCAGGGCAGAACAGGCCATTCCAAAAGAGACCTTTCAGCCTAATGGGTCCCTGCCTATCCATACCAGCCTGAGGAAATTAGTAGCTTATCTTGGTTACCATTCTTGCCACCAAAATAACCTAGATGTTCGCTGTGTCTGCTCCGAGGCACTCACACTGTGGAACACATCTTGGTGTCATAGGCTGTGGCACAAAAAGCCCACTACCTTAACTGAGGTTTGGAAATCAAGTTGGTCAGAAACAACTATTAAAGTTCAACTAAAGCATTATGATGTCATCTTCCAACAGACAGTCAGAAATAAAAGAATATTTATGAATATTTTTATAATCATACTTTCCCTTTTAAGGATAGGAAAATTCACTGCTACTTGACTCCGTTTGATGAATTATGAAGACAAATCCTGATTTTGACCTAAACCAGAGTAAATTCTGAGTGGTGTAAAAGAATTTAGGCCCCCAAAATCTTCAGAATGATGATGCCTCACAGAAAAAGAAATTATTGTGTGGCAGACGTGTGGAAAAGATCTAAGGCAGCACAACCAACTTGCTTTGAAAATGCAGAGAATTTAAAATCTCTTTCAAAGAGAGCTGGATGGACTACCAAATTTTGCAAACATTTAATCAAAGATGAGCTATATTAACATGCTGCTACAGGAACCCAGTATTTGCCTGTGACATTCCCTGCCAAGGATGAGGCATTTCATAGTTCAACAAGTAACATCTTTTCCACAACAGGGCTTACACATCAGGTCTTAATTCTTAAACTGAAATTAATCTCCTTGCTATTAGATATTCATTACATGTGACAAGACAGAAAGAACGCCTAAAATAGGCATATTTTAGATAGATCCAAAAATATGTCTGCCCTTTGATACATATGTCATCACATCACTACAATTACATGTAATGTTATAATTACACCATGCAGAGATTGATGGGGAAGATAAACTACAGAGCAACTATTTGGACTGCCTTTTGACATGACACAATATTTTAATTACATGACTCAGTGCAGTACTTTCAAAGACAGACTCTTAAATGTCCACTCTGACAAAGGAGGGTTCATTTTTACGTATCTATTTTGAATGTGAAATAAAAAGAAACAAATAACAGCCCTTTAGAACCTTTTTGTTCACATTTAATTATTATGAATATATTATGTTTGGCCTCTAACTTTGTTGACTGGCAAATGTCAAAGCTAATAGATAGCCATAAACACTTATATAATGACTAATTTGAGTTTCAAGATCTACTCTGTCACAAAAACCAGGCTCTTCAGGCAAAGTTCCAAAAGGTGACCTGGTCCAGAAAAAACGTCTGCCCTCTGAAAAAAGCCAAAACCTACATTTATGTGAAAAATCCCTCACCGTGTTTTTATAATGTTTATGTTATATATGGAGAGTACAGTTCACCTTGGGTGAGTCTCATTATTTCACAACCAGTAAAATGCCAATGGTGTCAAAAGTCACATCTTTAGAAGCAGCAATGAATTTGGCTGAGTGGAAAGAGAGGTCAAGGCTAGGTCAGTGACACCTAGTATAGTCACTCACTGCCCTCTTCCTCCCCTTTTAAAAATAAGAAAACCAAACAAATATGGCTTTATATAGTGCTGAGAAGGAATTTATTTTAAAAGCTGCACTTAAACCCTCAAAAGAAAAGCAAGTCAAAGCATTCTGGGCTGCCATTCAGTTCCCAGCCTTTTTCTTCCCAACAGAGAGCTGCTCAGAATTTCTGAATTGCTACAGGTGTCATAAAGCAAGCTCCAAGACCACCTTTGCCTCCTTAAATTCAACAGCTGTTCATCCTCTCATTATAAACTTTCTCTTACACTTTGAGGTGTATAAATTTGTACACATGGCTTCGGGTCCAAGTGATCTCCAGCACACTCTGCACCCTTGCAAATTACAGGACAGCACCTGCCACAAATACATGACCCATCAAACCTAGTAACACAACAGATTCCAGGGATTCAAAACTATAAAAGACCCTCAGATATCCATATGCATCTGCTACCAGCTCCAGAGACAATATACAGACTCACATACACTACTCAGTACCTTTGAAGTAACACAGTAAATTCAATATTCATGCTTACTTCTTCAAATCTGTTCTTACTTACTCTAAGGTACATAATTCAGCACCACAAGAGCAATAAAATTAAAATGCAGAATTTATCACATGATGGACAGAGATTCTATTAGATTAACACAGATGATCTTTTCAATAATTTAACCATCTTCTTTTCTATACAAAGCATTTTAATCTGTGAATATACCAATAACTGATATCAAAAGTAATACTCACAGTTGCTTATCACTCCTCCAAGTGGGTCACCCTTGAAATCAAACTCAATATCCATGTATTTTCCCTGTGAAAGCAACAGATTTTAAGATTATAATTTCTGTTTAAGAAAAACTGCCCAAGACATTAAGGTAGTTGGTCAAAAGGTTAGAAGAGTGATCTGACAATCTGCCACATTTTTGAAAAACATAAAATCATTCAAATCTTCTAAGACATTATCACAGCCAGGGATTTTTATGAATTAATCAGGTCTGTAAAGCCACCCAGTAACTTGCCCAGTTTCTCAGGTTCTACGAAGAAAACGCACATTATACAAACTTCCATCCCAGTGCCAAGAACACCGAACAATCCCTGTAGCCATTCCGGCATCGCCATGCTCATTGACTGAGGGATGCAGGGAGGAATTGTCTTGCAGGCAGCAGTTCTTTCCTCTCTGGGAGCTGTGGGAGCATGAACCGAGGCAGCTGAAGGAGAGCCGCTCCGTCTGGCCCGGAGCAGCGGCTGGCAGCGAGCGCCGCTCGTAATCGCGGGACGCCTGTCCCTGAGCGTGTGCCTGCCTTGTAAAAGTGATGGATTTTTCCCACTGAACTCTTTCCCTTGTAACTCAGGAGACCAGAGGCAACAATTAACGGGCTGTCACCGCACAAGCCATTTCAGTCCCAGCCGCGCTGGCGCAGCGCGCTTCCTTGACTCCTGCTTGACTTTTCCACATCGCAGAAGATCACTCCGGTCTTTGGATTGTTTTAATTTATTTGACAAGTGCTTAATGCAGTAACAGCTACATTTAACAGTGACAAAACGGACAGGCTGTGCGGGAAAGGCAAAAGCAGCACTGCTCGCGTTGGCAAGGGAGTTAAGAAAGATAAAAGCTGCTGGAAGTAATTCAGCCAAATTCCACCCTCTGGCATGTACTGAACAGAGGACACTGCTCACTGTCAGGGCAGATGAGGCACTGCAACAGGCTGCCCAGAGAAGCAGGGCAGATTCAGGGCCAGCTTGGACAGGGCTCTGAGCATCCTGGTCCACTGGAAGGTGTCCCTGCCCATGGCAGGGGGTTGGAATGGGATGGTCTTTAAGGTCCCTTCCCACCCAAACCTAAGATTCTAAGACAAAACCAGTACATTGAGAAGCCTTGTGTTTATACTTCCTTATTCAGCACATTTAGGATGAGATTGGGTTTTGTTTATTTTTCTATTTTACTTTTTATTACAGAACATAAAAAACCAAGCACTTTACACTGACTCACTCAAAGATACTTTCTAATTTACTGGGTATTTTGTCAAGATTGGATTGACTCTACTTAAACTCTATTTTCCTTCCTGTACTGTCTTGTTCAAGGTTAATTCAGAGCTGATTCAAATTTCAGAGATACAAAAATTAAATCAGATAATCAAATTTTCATTTCCCAAGGACTGAGATAGCTGGGTGTTTCCAAAACTATTTTTAGCTCAGTGTTTATAAGCAAGGACTTGAAAGGCAAAATAGTTGTTAGTTCCACTTTGTCCTGGGAAGACTTCCGGGCTGTCTGTTCATCATTTCTGTAGTGTCACATCTGATAATTGCAGTCTTCTTACCCTTTCTAATAAAAAAAAACAAAAACAACCCACTAAAAATCTCTACAGGTGCCCCAAATTTTGGCCCTACACTTGTGATGAAGATCCCTTGCTCTGTTCACAATCAGAGGCAACGAGCTGCAGAAGGAGCATTCACAGCCATGTGGAACATCATCAGCTCTTGAGAATTAGAAGGGAAGGGCAGGAAATCTCCCAAGTGGAAAAAAAAGGGCTCTCCAGTCTCATGATGTCCAGCACTTTTATCCATTTGCTTTAACTCACAACACACCCTTCTCCCAGTGTATTGATTTTCCTTCTCATGTCAACTTCACACATCTCACAGTATTACTCTTCTGGACACAAGTGAGCAAATGACAGGGTTTTATTCAGCTTTCTGATTTTAGCAGGAAAAACTATGATAAGTACTCATGCTTCTGAACCTCTCAACTCTAGCATCAACTTTTCTGCTCTTTCAACTGTCAATTCTGATAATTTCTCATTCATGCCCAAAAAAAGGTTGAACTAGTTGATTATAAAGAACTTAGAAAAAAAATACAAATATTCATATTAAAACTGAAGTTGTAAACACATTTTGAGACATTATAGAAAGCAAATACGAACCTAAAGTAGTCATTTAAACAAAAAAAAATCCATATACATATAAATGGAAAACAAGATCACATGGAAAGATCTACTTGCTGGACACATGGTCTCTGACACTAAAGCCACCAGTGCCAGAAAAATAAAGAATCCAGCTGCACTGTAATTATGTTTTCATCCAGTCACAGGCTGCCACATCCTAATTTGGCTTTTTCTTTTTTAGCCTCTACTTTGATATCCGATTGAACTCCATGCCCATATCAGAAACCAACAAGATTTCTGGCAAGGAGGTGAAACATCTTTTAAGAGGCATCACTAATAGTACCCTACTAACACACTGGGGAAGGAGAATAAAATGGAGAAAATGAAATACTGATTGTTGCTGAAGGTCTTTACCTTCCTCAAACACCACGGTCCTCAGACAGCTACAAGAAAGCTCCCCAAATTATTTCTTTCCTCTTTACAGATACATGGCAAAACAGAAACAGCCAACAGCACAGCACACTCCTGGAAAAGGGCTGAAGAAAATACTTACAAATCTAGAGGAGTTGTCATTCCGCACAGTTTTGGCATTTCCAAAAGCTGGAAAAAGAGAAAAACAAACACGACAAGCAAATCTATCAGTAAAAAAAATATTTAAATGCTAAAATATCTAAGTCTGCTTCCATATTTAGAGAAACTACAGGCTTCTGAGAAATGAGGCCCTGTTCATTGTATGGGTATCAGTCCCTGGGGTCAGAGTGTGAGAGACATGATCACAAATTACAAAAACCTAAGAAGTTTTGTCTCAACACTTTCCTTGTTTAAAAAAGCTAAAGGAAAATATACAAGAGGAAATGGTTCCAAAACAAAACTGTACCCATATTAAACATACATCTTTAGGGTTTGAATCAACAAATCCACAATTTTATTACCCAAATAACTTTTAATACAGGAAATACTTCTTCCTTTTCATTTCAGAGAAAGAAATGAATCCTAGATCCCAGAATATGTTAAAAGCTGGAGGCCAGAGGTGAGGAAATTACAGAATGACACTTAAAAATTGATTGCATAGGACAGTTTAATTAATGCTTTGAAATGGATTTATTTACACCATTTCAACTCATTAATTCTACCTCAGGCTAAATATTAGCAGCTGAAATCAGTCAGATTTACAATGAAAGTTTGTCTTCAGCTTGATCTAAACTAGCTTTCTGAATAGTTTGGTTTGAAATTCTTTAGCTCAAGTTTTATGACAATGAAAATTCTCTGAGGAAGGACTTCCCAGGGCTGCATTCAGATGGACAGTCAGCATCTTAGAGCATGGGCAGGACAAGAACTCAGACCGGAGGACAATTCAAGCACTAAAACTCACACGTTGTCCAAGCACATGGAGTCAAACAGGAGTGTCCCCTCCATCATTAGGTACAGCACTCCTGCTTCCAACAAGAGACTTTATTTATCCCAGTATTTATTTACATAACATATATATATTTGAAGATCAAGTCAAGTCAATGTTTTTTGGACAAAAATAAATACGTGCCTTTAGGCTTCCACAAACTTGCATGAGTAGACTTATTCTTGACCCAAGAACTAGAGCCAAAATGAAAAGTTTGTTGATCCTAAAGGCCAGGATAAGTGAAAGAATTGTTTTTAAAATCCTTATGCCCTGCAATAAATCATCTTTTCAACAACCAAATCTCTGAGCTGCATTTTCTTAAACACAGTGCTGAACAGTAAAGTCATTTATTACTGCATGGAGTCAAGCACAAATGTTCCATTATAAAGTGTGAGACACATTCCTTGGTTTTCCCTAAAGTTCATTGTTTCTAAAAGTTAATTTACAGTAGCAACTGTAGTTTAATAAAAATAATCCCATAAGATAAATTATGCATATGTAACATTTAAGTCATTTTCTTGCACTGCAGTTTGACTGAAACAGAACTACATAACCAAAGAAAAATAAATCTAACCACAAATGCTTAATTTTTGTCTAAGACCTATATAAGCAGCCAGGCTTGCTCAGTTTTTAATCTTTATGGAATAAGCCAGTGTCCAACCTTCCAAAAAAAAAAAAGGTAAACAGGCATTACCAGCACATCAAGTAGAATAAATAGCACCTTAAAATGATAAGGCAATCTTCAGTAAGCTTAGCTGATTCCTCTTGCATTAAAATAAAGCTTCACAAACCAACAAGAAGTCAAATCCATTTGGCAGTCCCTGGGGAATGATCTAGCTTTGGCAAGAAAAGCCTCCATACCCACCATGCCATTTGTGTCTGTATCTGAAATCTGCTTCCAGAACAGTGGGAAAACAACACAGCTCTTCTCTGTGAACCCAACACAATGGAGGGTTGCAATCCCCCCATTCAGCTTTAAGGGGAACACAGCCCATCGTCAAAGAAAGGCTTATCCAGCACTTCAATTATTCTTAAATGGCAACATTTCATCCTTTCTTTGCAAGTCTTTGCTTACAATTTATGTTTTGTGTACAAATACCACGTTTTATTTATTACAAATACCATCCTGTTCCCCAATTTCTTGCATTCTCGTCTCTTTCTTTTTTTTTTTTTTTTTTTTTTTTTTTTTTTTTTTTTTTTACTTTTCCCTCAGTTCTCACTTGCAGAGTCCTTGTCCCCTATAGACTCCAATTCATCACATATAAGCAAGGCAATAAACACAACGTTGACGCTCACCAGTCTTCACAAACACCACATATGATCTGGCCATAAAGCAAAATTGTCTTTTGACAACTGACTTTGTCTCAGCACCACAACAGCTTTGAAAATTCTGGGAAAGACTGAGCCAGGAGTTGACACAATAGATCAAAATAAGTCAATGCTAACTGAGGAACTTCTGAAGGCAATTATTAGACAATGGGACAGAACTGCAAGCTTTGAGGATCATATATCCTATCTCCAGGAAAAAAAAAAAAAATCCTGTTTCTGGCAGCCAACATCTTTAAATTAAAACTACTAATTAAAAAAATAAAAGTCCTTCATGGGAAAGCAGGAATGGCAGCTGTCAGGAAGAACAGGCCAACAGTCACCAGACCCAAGGAACAATAAATCTCAGGGAACAACAGGCATGCATATGGATCAGCTTAGTTTTTTCGAAGATCCATTTCTTCATCCCCCCCTCCCTTTTTTTTTTTTTCCCTAAAAGAGAAATAATGCCTTACAGAGGTTGTTTGTTTACTAGAGACTATAATAGTATGATTTGGAAGGAAATGAATCAGAGGGCCTGAAGTCAAGTCTTTTGATACAGACAAATATCATCAAGGCAGGGTTAAGAAGGCTAAGCCCTCTGAGAGCAGCAGGAGGAGGCTGGGAAGTATGACCTAACTTCCTGAGTCCTTCCTTCACGAGGGAAACCATTTTCTTCTCAAGGAAACCTACACACAGCTGGACAAAAATCTTGCAGTTGTATCCACATAAAGCATCTCCTATGCTTTTGGATACCAAATAAAAACAAAACACCATTTCCAAACCAGCTCAGCTGGAACACCAGTACACACACAGGTAATATGCTCACACATACTCTGTGAGATTCTTACCTTCAAGGACTGGATTCGATTGCAAAAGTTGTTCTTTTACTTGATTAACCTCTGCCCCTTTTCCACACACAGCAGCTACATATGACATGACAAGTTTGCTTGCCTCTGTGGGGGAGAGCCAAATAAAACAGTGATAAGCATTAGCAAAAAGATCATAATATGATTTTACAGACTAAATCTCCATCACGTTTTCTCAATGCCAGACAGGAACTGTGAGCACACTCATTTCAGTTTTCTCTTGCATTGTTGTACCATCTGGAAATGCAGAAGGAGCATACCCTGCTTTGACACCCATGCCATTACATCAGCAATTTTCTTGATCTAAAAACCTAGAGCTTCTACCCAAACTAAAAAAAAGCCACCACTGGATACAGCACATTACCTGCTCCTTTTTCATTTAGCCTCAGTAAGAGACACTCTTTAAGGGAAGAATATTATCCCCTGCTGACACATTGGAAATGTTTTAATCTAGCCTGAAAATAAACAGGCTCAGGCAGTTTCAAGGCACAAAATTCAATCAGTTTACATCAGCAGATACACAACAAGTGCAAACATACACTTGTACACATGTAATTACAACCATAATCTACAAGCAGCTGAGTAACTGCAACATCACATAATGTGCTGCAGTCTGTTTGAAAGTAGAACCAACAGAGAAAGTGAAGCATCCATTTAAACAATAAAACTAATTTGGAGGTGCTTTTAAGAAAGTCTGGAACAATTTTTAGACTCTCAGAGCTGGGTTCATATGGGTGTTAATCACCCATGATAGAATGAAAAAACAGGTAATACATCCAACTCTTATGTTTTTGCTGGTCAGGAAAAAAGCAGCTGGAAAATGATTTCATTTATAAAGAGACTCTGTGATAGTTACTATGATGCAAGACAGTGAAATTTGAGGCAATATTGCCTGATATACAATGTAATTACTAACAGCTGGAAACCCTATCAATTCAAAACTGTGATCATAAAAAAAATCATTACATTACATTTGTAACAGATCTTCAGAGATCTGTTACAAATTTAAGGGTCTCGTTTCAGGAAAGAACTGACAGATGAGACGTTATCCCTTGGATTTTTGATGTTTCCTATTAAACCAAATTTGTTTGTTAGCATTATATTACTGTCCCATGTTGTAAAAGAAACTGAGCAAACCTGCCACACAGGCAGCAAAAACTATAGGTGTGTTCAGAAGGTTTCCATCTCCTTCATTTGTGCCTCAAACGCAGCTCTCATTTTTGACTCTCTTCCCTTCAGAGTCTCTTGGAATTACCAAATTATTTAATTTTAAATATTTCCCAAAACAGCCAACATCTTTGAGAGAAACATGCACTGAAGCAGCAAAAAGGCTATTATAATAGTTTACACACAATGACTTCAATACAGGCTTTGAACATCAGCAAAAGAAAATAAAGGCCCTTTCTCTTATTAGGAATTCTGTTTGGCCCAAGAAAGACATCAGGAAGGGAGTTATCACCCTAACATTTCAAAACATTTAAATACACCACTTGTTCTGGTGATGCACCAGGTTTTCTTGCCCAGTGTTACTATCAGTCAACATTAAAAACATGCAGAGAAACAAGGACAAAATTGGGAGTAAATAAAAAGATCCAGCTGATGACAGTTCAGTTTCAGTTCTTCCAGGGCAAAAATATCAAATATTCTGGCTACCAAAAATTTAAAACACAGATATTTAGTGTATCTGTACTAAGAATTTTGTTCCCTTAACTCCAGGAACTTTCTACCCTCTCTGCCCCCTAACCTTGCACTAACCTTTCTAAAAAAGGAATAGTTCATATTATTTCCCATATGGCTATAAAATTTATAGAAGAGTCAAAATCTCTATAAAAATATAAATCTACTATTTACATATAGAGAAGGTCAACAACTCAACCTCTGATTCACCTTCCAAATTAATAAATCAATAATATGGGTACCACAGTTGTTTGAGGTGCCTGATAATTCACAGTTCCTGAGGAAATCAAGACATTAAACACCACCAGTACAGGACTCTTTGCTAAAGTCTGAACTTCTAGACAGAGCCTCAAATAATCATATTAATAGGAACTTGGGTTTTTTAAATCTACACTTCTACTGAGCATGTTTTCCCTGTCATTGAACTGTAAATAAAGATTATATTACAAGGCTTCAAGACCACTCAATTGGACGCCACTAATCAAAGACCACCAAAGAAGATGCCTACACTTTATATGTACACCAAACTCTTGGAAAGCAGCTCCTTGTTACCCACTTTGACTCTTGCTCAGAATAAGCACACAAAGCCCCACATATTCTCAGATGCAAAGGAAAAATCTCTCAGATTACTTGGAAACAGATGTATGCCTTCCTACCCGCTGCCTCTTTTGCAAGTCACCTCTGTTTTAAATTGCTATCTTTGAAAATAACTGGCTTCTTTCTTTTTTAAGGTCTACCTAAAATGTACTGCAGTTATGCAATTCTCACTTGGTTTCTAACCTTCCAGTTTAAAAACTAGCAGTAATTTTCAAGGAAATATCAGCTTTGCCTCAGAAACTCGGTGTTCCGGCACACACACCAATCTTAGCAGAGCACAGTGTGCAAAAGGCTGATAAAATTTTCAGAGTAATCAGCTACAGTTATTCCTTTTCCTTAGATAAATAGCATAATCCAGTTTTAAATGCATGTATTTATTGAGATACAAGTGGAATTATCAAGTCTAGAAAACTCAGAGCATTCAGTTTTCCATGTCTTCGAGTTTCCCACCAGGATAGCCTGAATGTTAGAAAACAACATTGTGTTGTGCCCTTGCAACACTCTTGTGACAAGTCAGCATTACTTTGGGACAACTCTGGATACTGATGAGGACACCATACTAACATGGCATGGGACTTCAATGTGGTAGCAGTGTGAAAAAACACTGTTCTATGTGAGTTCACAGCTGCAGCAATGTGTGGCAGCACTCACTTTCTGCAATGGCCAGACACAGAGAGTTACTGACATCTCTCAACTCTTACCAACTCCAGCTTCCCTTTGAAAGACTGTGAACAACCCTGAACGTTTTTTAATCAGATCCTGATTGCCCCTTACCTGTTTTCCCAGCTCCACTCTCTCCTGTAATTAGGATGCATTGGTCTTTGTCCTGGTCCCTTAAAGACCTGTAAGCTTCATCAGACAGAGCAAAGCTGCAAAGAAAGAAAAAGCCAATTGAGAATTAGGGAAAAAAACCCCAAACTACCAAATATTGACAATAATTACAATATGTCCTTCACACACCCAGGAAGAAAAAAAGAACACCAACCTAAAACTCTCCAAGTCCTAATGTTTCCGTAAGTGGTGAAGCATCCACTTTTCAGAACATAAAGACCCACAGAAGCAAAACAGATACTTTTTCTCAGAGCCTTGCTTGGACCTCCTTCAGGAACAAGCAAAGATTAACTTGAAGTTTTCATAAAGATAGCAAAGTCAAAACAAAATAACAGAATTTTAGGGAAGTGTAGCTATCTTTCTTCATTGAACAAAGTGTCATATTCTCCACTGAAAAAATACCAATGCAACATCAGGGCATGGTTGGTCTGAAGACATCTCTAAGATAAAGGAAAGAGGAGAAACCTGAGCAATAATTACACCATATGCCACAAATTCTACTCAGTAAGAAGAAATCTCACACCCTTATAAAACACTGAGCATTTTAAGCCTTTGGGTATTGCTGGACTTGTGCAAAGTATGCAAAATGATTTCCCACTAACTGTGTTCTTAACCCAGTAAGTGAGATGTGATGTAGGGAACCTAAAGAATGCAGTGAGGACCAACAGATTTCCTGTACCAAAAATGTCTTTTCCTGGAGCTCAGAATATCATGGTCCTGAAACTCCTGGGCTGCAATTTGAATCCAGATGTGCTCTGCTGCCATGCAGCAACATATACTTTGGAGAAATGCAGATGTTTTACTTATATTTAGTTTTCTTTAGTAGTAATTTTGAGATAGAATAAAGATTTTCTTTCAACTGCATTTTTCAATTAATGGATTCAAGTACTCTGGAAACTAAGCATTTTCTCCTTGGAAAAACTTAAACAAGTAGTATCTGAAAAAGGAAATAAAAGCAAAATCCAAATAAAAAGGCACACGTGCATGACCCAATTAAAGAAAAAATATTATATCCAAACACGGCATATTTTTACATTAAATAAACAGCTGTTCAACAGACCAAGAGCTCTGCTAGATTACTGCATCTAGTAATATATTTAGTGCTTATATATATCCAAAAGTGGATATTGTTTATTGTTTACAGCAAACAAGCAGTGTATGAAAAACAGAAATGAACTCTCAGGTCAACATAAGACACAGAGTCGTTGCAGGTTCAATTCACTTTTGAGAAACTTGATTCTTTATTCTACAACAGTTTAGGAGCTTCACATTCAGCTGACAGCAGCAAACAGATCAATTATTTGTTTTGGACAACATAGCTATATACAGTGCTTTTTTTTACACACACAACCACAGCTCCTTTATAGAAGAGCAGACTCTTTGTCATGACCCCAGTTACGGGAAGAAGGAACACAATGCAAGCAGTGAGAGCCATGCAGGGCCTTTTCTAGAGGCTCCTACTGCTGCAGTTTGAAAGCTTCAAATATTAAACCTACATATGCTAAAATTAGTATACTAAAATCAGGCTTCTCTCCCCAAAGTGTTTATTACATGTTGTCTCCAATTTAACATTGGGTGCATGTGCAACACCATTTTTCCTATTTCCTCACCCCTCACCTGTATTAGACTCATCTCACATTTGCTTATTTGGGTTTGGGTTTTGTTTGCCTGTTTGGCTTTATGGCCACTTCAGGTTACCAGCCCAGCCACCCTGCAGGAGACCCAGGTAACCATGTGAGGGGCATTCTGAAAGATTTGGAAATTGGGGAAATTAAATACCTCGCAGCTCCTTTGCTCCTACACAATAACACCCTCCCCTCCCTCTCCAGGGCCTGCCAAGGATGCTCATGCCATCTTTTCCCCCTCTTTGTGTCCCTCCCACCTTCCCTCCTGCAGCACATCTGCCTGCCCAGCTCCCTCACCCACCCAAGGCTCCACATCTACCGCTGCCTTTCTCCAGCCTGTTTTGTCCAAGGCACTAAATTACAACTCTCCTCTCTGCACAGATGGCTGGAGCATCCACTTAACACCCGTGATCAAAGGTCATTAACTCCTTTTGATACATATCCCATTGAACCCGGAGCAAGGCTGATCTCTCAAACCTTAATACTGCTGTGCCGATTGAAGCATTTGAGCTCAGCGGTTCAGCTGGAGGTGAAAATGTGTTTACGAGAGAGTAGCAGGCTGTAATGTTTTTAGCATTACAACAAAGTCACATTGTGATGTGGCCAACATGCTGGAGAACTAGCAAAAAAAGATATAAAATATCCTGCTGCTGTGAGACCATGACACAATTTCTGGCACCCATTTTACTGTTTGGAATCCAAACTACAGTAGCAATAACACTTTACCAGACTCTGTTACAGGACATATTTAGGAAATTAATAATGTTTGTTGAATGTTGCTGCAGATATACTTGCAATTTGAAAAGTACAACAGCACTCAGAAAAGCCTATTCCAGCACAGATTGCCTTCCTTTTCACAAGGAAAAAATTAAAAGCAACAGGATGAAGATAAAAGAAATAAACTGCACTGAGCATTTATGGACCACGTGAGACAAAATTCAACAATAATGCTGTGATTTCTACAGGTTTTACTGAGGGAAACTGTCTTTCAGCAAGAAGATAAGACTGAGATGTTTTTGGAATTTACAGACTGGAAGGCTCATTCTGTACCTCTTGCCCTTCAAACAATCCTGGCCATCAACAAGTTTTTCACTTTTGAAACAATTTTCTTGGCAGTAGTTTCACTACTGGAAAATGAAATCAGCATCAAGCACAGAGGACATATTCTCTGTTGATGTACTGAGTTACGAGTTAATCGGCTTAGTACCCATTCATCTTTTCTAATACACTGAATTTAAGTTTCTCAACAGCCCCTGTCAAAATGTATTTTACTGCTTGATGTATTTATTAACTCTGCCTGCAGTGCATAGTTAAAGACACCAAATCATGCTTTTTCTCCTTCCTCCACAGAAAAACTGAGAGACTAACACTGCAATGAGGTTTTCGAAGTTAGAGGAGAGAGGGAGATTTCATTCAGTCCTGGTTTAATCCAATCTAGTCAGAGATTTCCTGCCATTTTCTGCAATCTACACAACCCACAAAGTCTAATACTCCACCAGGGTATCAAACATAAACTACCACAGACGAAAGAACAAATAAGTCAACTCATTTCAAAAGAAGTTTTGCATAAGTACTTATCAAAAGTGGCTCAGTAGAAGGGTTGTAAAATCTATCACTGATGTTTCAACCACTGTTCCAACAATCCAACTGAGGGAGGAATAACCAAAAGTCCATTTAAACAACTAAGACTTGTCTTTCTGGCACTGCAAAAGAGCAATAGCACATTTATGTCTGCCTGAACAAAGATCCTTATCTCAAAGAAAAAGATAGATCTATTCAGATGTCATCTTGACTTTCATGGCACCACATTACACTTCACAGTCCTTTCTATCTATTACCAACATCTATATTTACAGTAACAGAAAACCCAAACAAAAATAAACTTTGAGTCTTTTAGTTCAAACTCTATCTGATTAAAAAAATAGAAATTCATGCTATTTCCTATTTGTTTAAAAAATTACTTCATTTAAGGTCATTTAAGTTTAGCACATATTAAGGATCTATAGACCACAAAGAATCCTAGCCTTTTCCTTTTAGCAACATGAAGAGGCATGGCTCTGCGAAATCAACATTTGCAACCATGGATTTAAACCACATACCACTCTTCAAGCCACCTCACAATTACAGAGCCAAAGTAAAATTTTAGCATAGTTTAAAAAGCAGTTATAAACCATGTGTTTCGAATTAGCTGATGAGTGCGTCAGCAGTGTCAGTTACCATACCTTATAATAAGCTCTCCTTTGATTTTTAGGTTTTCATGGAGGAAGATGACATTCTCTTACCACAACAAACACAGAAATATTTCCTGGAGTTCTCTTTTAGCTGAGACTTAAGTATAGAAGCAATTTGAAATCGAAACACTGCCCACACCTAGCTCAGTAAGAAAGCTCTGCTCCTTTATGGCCTGTTCAGCCACAGGCTCCAGATGGCCAGATCAGTCACAAAGTCCTAACCCAAAAATTTAACAAAGGGAAACAGCATAGCCCTCCAAGGGAGATTTCCAAAGGGCTCTGGCAGTTTTCAGCATCTCAACAGCACCTCTGTCCTTAAAGAGTACGCTGGGGTCAGGAAGAGACAGGAGCGAGGTTCCCACCTGCTCACCCTGAAACAAGCAGCAAGTGCTGCCTTTGAACCCTCCAGCTTGCACCCACAATTACAAAAGCCATAAAACCCTCACTCTTATAGTCAGAAATTCACTTCACAGGAGCAGCTTTTCTACCATCTTTTTCCTTTAAGCCAAACTCACCAGGATGAGTATTTGCCAGATACTGGTACTTCTTTGTGCTATCATTTTCATTTTCCTTAGCATTCTCAATTAAAAACAACTAGGTAACACTATTTTTAAATTCTCTCTAATGGCTCTTCTCATGCACTTATAAAGTCAATTCACTTCTTCAACAGCTGTTGCTTTGACTCCAACCTCCCTAGTACCCATTTCAGTACATCCATTGCTTAATCTTGGCTGTTGGTTGACAACTCATTTGCTACTTTCAAAGAAAATTTTTGACTTTTCTTGACTGTTCCAACTCTCCCTGAAACAGAGTCCTGGTACCAGGGCTCAACTGCTCAGGTACCATTTCTGCCCAGACGTGTCTAAACACACTGGCAGGATGCTAAAGGCCAGTGCTTATCAAAGACTATATACCACGCTAGACTAAAAAGAACAGCAGTAACAAGTAAATTGTGCATGCACTTTTAATATAAATTTTACATAAAGTGCAATTAAATTACTTCAAGATTACTTATGAGCATCAGTTAATTCCCTTTTCTTTCTGAATGCAAGTGCTCAGTAGCAGAGTAACAGTAAAGAAATTATTTCTTTCTCTCATGGCATGCAGTGGGGAAAACATCAGAATCACAGTTTGTTTCAGTACAGAAATTCTAACAACCTGAGCTAGGAAGAGTCAAAGCAGATTTTATAAAGTGCTTTGAGGCTTAACATTGTAAATCATCCCTATTTGCTATATATATTCCCCCACACATTGAAGCTCAGTGGAAAATTCACCATTCACGAACAACAACTGTAAGAGATTATTTATAGTATTAGCTCATAGTGCAGAATCATTTAATTGCCCTAAGGATAAAAAGTGTGCTCCCATTTTCCATAATTACAAACTGTCTCATGTTCAGCACTTTGACACACTTGAAAAGAAAAGGTTGATTAGCCTGCCACTGGAGTGAATAAAGTAACAGCTGAATTGATGGAGCATCAGCTAGGACAGACCTTCACAGGCAAGCAGCTGCTCTTTCAAAAATGCCAATCAGGGAAAAAAAATAAAACAAATTTAAACAGCAGGATAAAGAGGTGTGCTCAGACAGATGGAAAGCCTTTGCTCCTATTCATATCCTCCATTTTTATTTTCCTGGTGAGCAGAGAAACCTGTTTTATCAACAGCACTGTGTGGTAATACACACAGCAGAAGGGTACCTCCTGCACAGGCCTCCCCACTTCGTTATTCACAGGAGCCACTGTGACATTATTAGAGGGAGAATAAAGCCCAAAGCTGTGCAAATCAGCCCATTTGATTTGTAGCCATCATTTACAGAAGGGAAGGGACAGAGAAAAAGGGACAGGTAAAAGGACAAAGCCACTCAATTTTCATGAGTAAAACACTCCAGTACACAGGCTAATATTAAGCCAGAGCGATTTATTTTCTGGTAGACTGGAAATATAATATAACCTCTGATGTTCATATATATATATATATACACTGCAGGTTTAGCAGAAGACTTGTCCCAGACCAGTAATCTGAGGTCTGGACAAAAAGAAAAAAAAAATCTTGCTGAAAATCTTGTCTTTCTCAGACCGAAGCAGGTTGAAGATGTGTTCAATGAACTTCAACTCCAAAACCTCCCTTCAGAGAGGTTCAGACAATGCTTCTTCCCAAACTACTGTGCCTGCACAACCTCCCAGCTCACCAAAGCCTGGTCCTTTTCCCTCTCACAGGATGGTACACATTTCCACTCTAAGGGAGGCTTTATCACTTTTGATCCCTTCCTTTTACTGTAAGAAAAAAAAAAAATTAAACCAACAGTGATCTTTCCCCAGCACTGCACGGAAAAGCCAAAAATGCAGCCACTGATTTACTGCCATTTCAATCTCTAAGACATCTTGTTAGAGCTCACATTAATATTGATGGAAAACAAGAAGTGCCTTTCACTGTGACCCAGCTGTTGCCTTATTCTCCTTCAACCAATGCAAAACAGGATCTCTGCAGCTGAGGATGACCATGACCATGTCACTTGCCAATCCAGACTACAAAATAAAGTCTCCCTCTGAGTTTTAGCAAGCCTGATAAGCATGGCCACATCCCATCCCATGGCTCAATCCTGTCAGCTGCCAGTGAAATACACACAAGGAGAGTGGCCTGGGTATGGCCCCAAGGCTGGGTCCTGCAAGGAGTGCAGGCTGGTGGCAGAGGGGAGCAGCAGGCAGACCCCTGGTGCTGCAGATAACCAAGCCAACTGGCCCATCCATCCCCTGCCCCCCTGACACGTTTTCCATGGAACACCTGAGTCCTCCAGGGCACACCAAACTGAAGTGGACCAGTGCCAGCTGTACACACCACAGACTGCACACAAATGTGACTTGTGACTTTGCCTAAGAAGGGGAACTAAAACAGCAAACTCCTATTTAGAGCAGGTTCACATCGTCAAACTGAAGATACACATAGGTCAAGGTGGGGCAGGGAAGCAACTATCTCCTTGCTTTTCAGAAGAGCAGCTTGGCTTGCATTCCCTCTTGACCAGTCCTATTTTCCTTGAAATTACATCAGCCAGCTGGATAGCACATAACCATCACCTCCTCAGCCATACCAACGCTCTGTGGGTTCAGTCCAGCACAAACCAGTACATCCCAGTCCCACAGCATTAACCAGATGAGTCTGTCACCAAACACTCTCTCACCCTAAACACCAGGCTGTGGTACCCAAGCTCCTACACAGTCACACAGGAGGACACAGACAGGCCTCCCACACACCTACCCCAAGTCAGGCTGATGTCACGTGAACTGCCAAGATTTCAAGTTTCTTGAAGAAAAAAGGCATTCTGTTTAAAAAAATCAGTGATTTTATCGGGCTAGGATATCCTTGAAGGGAAGTACAGGAAGGGTTTTCCATTGTTTCATCAAAAATCAGATTTAATTAGATGTTTATTTGCTAGGATGAATTGCAGGCTTGATTTAATGACTGCCTAAACCAGCCAAGTCCTTACAGTCTGTGTTCTTACTGCAAAACTATATTCTGAAGCTTCCTGGTAGCCATATTTTACATCAGAAGCTGCAGGTTTTTCCCTGAACTGCCATCCCAAATGCACTACAAGAGTCTGCAGACACCAGGGGAGAAGCAACTTCACAGCACAGCAGAAATGCTGATGGCAAGCTCCTCATTTTTCTCCACAGACCTTCTGAAGCTTCCCAGTCCCTGAGGCTGAGCCTGTAAAATTTGGGATTTATTCCACTTCCCTGGTTTAAATGAAGCAGCAAAGGGTCAGACAGCTGAAGAGTAAGGGAAGACAGGGGCAAACTGATTTGCCACGCTTGGTTTCTGTCAGAGTTTAACTACAGGGCACAAAATTATTTCAAAATCCCAGTTTTACTGTTTCATCTACGCAGAAGCAGATTTGCATTGCACTTCTGAGCTTTTGCATATGTGTGGAAATGAAGGGCTGGAGGGACAGGGAGGAAATGGGGAGCAGGAGAAAACAGTCTCTTTTCCTTTCTGCATTGAAATATAGAGACTCTCAATATTTTTACAGAAAACTGAGTTAGTTTCTGTACCTAACACAGCATGTGTCTGAAACACAGGGAAGTTCTCTTGCCAAACACACCTGTTCAGTTCAGCTTCGACCAAATTTTACATAAACAAAATCTTTTTCTGCAGAACAAGAAATGCTTTAATTATGCTGCTACACCATGAGAATAGAATGCTACCAGTAAACTCCCCCCAAAAAACTGTGGTTCATCTTGTCTTAGCTGACTACAAAGAATATGTTTTCCATCAAAATAAAACAATGTAAAACAAGTTTTCTTAATTTTTAAAACACAGATAGTGGTTAAAAAGGGATCCCTAAAATTATTCATAGCTATTTCAGAAATAACAAGGGCAGACTACAAGTTAAGTTGGATACTTAGAAGATAAGACTATAATCCTATAGAGGAACTATGATCATTATAACTTGCTCCTTCCTATACAGACAGGAATATACTATGAATCACTTTTCTCCTTTCTTTTTAAGCTATAAAGATTAAAAATATATAAATAGGATGTATCTTCTGGACTTAGAGTGCGTGCTTTTCCCAGACAGTGGCAGAGCACTGATTTGCCCTGTTCAAAAATCCCAGTGACTTCATCTCACAAATGAAACCACAATAGGGCTGTACCGGTTGTGGGGTTTTCCTGGGGCATTGAAGGGCAGAGTGCTGCTCTTTTGATTTCACATGAAAAAATGTTTAGCAAATAGTGTTCCATGTCTCTGCCCCAAAAAACCACTCGCCTGCTTAGCAAATAGAAAATCCTGCTTTCTTTTTTTTTTCCTGCAGCCCTAGGAAGCATCCTGAAGTCAGACGGCAGAAATAAGTAATTTCCTCTTGATGCAGTGACAGCAGAGATACAGCAAGTCAAGTTTTGGAATCATGCAGGGTTTACTGATACCATGTGTTTGTGCAGGGACTTTTCTCACTGCAAATAATTTTATTGCAGAACTATCAGTGCTTTCCAAACAAATTTGTTTTACTTTGCTAACGTGAGAGAGAAAAAGAAATGTATTCCTTTATTCTAAAGTAAAGAAACATGTTCCAGTACCCAGGGAGAGAAAACCAGCAAAGTGAGGTGCACAATTTCACATACTCACTGCACAGAAAACGACATGTTTTAAAAGGTCTCACCTCCAAAAAAAATAATCCAGCACAATTAAACTCCAGCATGCAGCACATACCCGAGAGCTACAACATCTCAAAAGATACATTGTGGAGTGACTTCACAGCTCTGTCTGGTGAGACAGGTAAATAGCTGTCAGCCATGCATTAGTGCAACAGTTTGCCAGCAGAAAAAATGACAAAATTTTCCATTCCACCAAATTCATATCACAGCAGTGGAGGAATAGAATCAGAGAATCATAGGGCTGGATTGGAAAGGACCTTAAAGACCATCTCTTTCCAACTCCTCTGCCATGGGCAGGGACACCTTTGCTAGACCAGGGTGCTCCAAACCCCATCCAGCCTGGCTTTGAACTTTTCCAGGGATGGGACAGCCACAGCTTCTCTGGGCAACTATTTCAGTCTCTCACCACCCTCACAGCAAAGAATTTCTCCCTGATATCCAATCCAAACTTACTCTCAGCTTGAAGCCAGTTCCCCCTGAACTGTCACTCCATGCTCTTGTCACAAGTCCCTCTCCACCTTTCTTGAGGGCTCCCTTCAGGTACTGGAAGGCTGTTATTATATCACCCCACAGCCTTCTCTTCTCCAGGCTGAACAACCCCAGATCTCTCAGCCTTTCCTCATAGCAGAGGTGCTCCATCGCTCTGATTATCTGGAGTCCTTCCGACAGGTTCATTCCTTTCTGGTCTGAGTGCCCAGAGCTGGATGCAGCCCTGCAGGTGGGGTCTCACTGGAGCAGGGTAGAGGAGCAGTAGGAGTATTGCCACAACCTCAGAGCTATTTGTAAGCTCCACTGAGTTGCTATTCACCAATTTGAAATCTAGGCTCTGTAACAAAGGCTAGAATGCAGCTGCCCACAAGTTTATCAGAGACAACAGTGACAGAAGTGCAAATAAAAGTAATTCACTTATCTGGAAAACATCTGAAAATCAATGTCAACACTATGTAATTACAGAGCTATGCTGCTGCTCTTACTCAGAGATGTTTCTGAATCCTTTTTGATTTTGCAAGTAACTCTTAAGTTCTCTTAACAAACCAAGTAGTTTGTTAAGAAGTTAAGAAGCCTTACACAACTTTGTTTCTGCCTCCCAGCTCTCTTTTCCAAATAAAGTCCCTGCCATGAACCCCTGGGCAAAGAAGGCACTAAAGCTTATCTGAGCTTCTGAGAGCTTGTCAGCTCAGGTACAACATTGAGCTAACATGTCTATCTAGTCTATTAAATGGCATTTCCTCAAGTTTGTGAATGAGATTTGTGGACATACGTCTAAAATTATCTTTCTATGAATGGCCAAAGCAAGAAATTAAAAGCCTCCTTCAGACTCCTCAAGCACGAGGCTCCAATTCAGCCCATGTGGACTATTTCCAGCAACAATCTACTGCATCTACGTCTTTGGTTTGAATGCTGGTGCTCAAGGAGGATGTCAACTGCATATATTTGCTTTCATCCTCACTAAGAATCACCTTGGAGTAATTTAGACCAGTTGCAGCTTGAACTCCACCAAGGTTTAGCAACTAAAAATCCTTTCTGCAGTATGTAAAATGGAAAGTGTATGAAAGAAATATGCAGATTTAAACTAATTTACTGAAATGACCACAGTTAAACTGTCTTTGTAGTTCAGACCTTTGTTTGTAAACCCAAGTCCCAGTTCTCTTATCTGTTCAAAACATAAGTACGAGATTATTCAGTGTGCTAGACTGTAAATATTAAGACTGTATTTCCTGATTCCTAACATGAAAAAGTTTATCCTTAATAACCCAAACTACATTAACCATGCTGCACCCAGAATTGAATAAAACAGAGTCTTTTGCATAATGATCCTGATAAAAAGAAATTGAATGGGAAATGATCTGCTGCAAACAGTGGTACAATATCTGAAATTTCACTAGCATTTCTTTAAGGCTTTAAATATCAACCTTGTTTACGCTGTATCAAAAATCATGACAAAGGCTCCTAGCAGAGCAGATGGGCATTTTCTGGTGTGCTCTAAATTGCTTAAAGGAAAAAAAGAAAGAAGAAAAAAAGACAACCATTAAACACAATGAGACACTTCCAATGAAAGAACAACAGCTGTTCTTACTTGCAATTTGAAATCCCAGATCTTAAAGAGAGTACCACGCTGCCAGTGCAGGAAGGGCATAATGAAAATTCTGGTCTATGTACACACAGTGCATAAAATGGGATTTGTCTCCTTTTTGACACAGCCTCTACCTGTGTCCTCACTTTTCAGACTGCATTTAAGAAAGGAAACACGGCAGTGTGTCCTTTTTAAGTACAACTCATTATTTTCAGTGTGAAAAAAGTCCTAACATTCTAATGAAAGGAAAAATGAAGCTATTGAACATTCTACTTCATGTGACAATGTGAATTAGTTTTTAAAAATCTCAGTATTTTATGTCCTAAAAATATCAATGGCATAATATGAATGCTAGACAGAACAATCCAGTTCCAGGAAAACGAGAGAAATGGGATCTGGCAAAAATGTTACCATTAGTTTAGACTGCTGAAGCATTTATACACATCCTCAACATATATTCAGGCATCTCTTTTTTTTTCCTTAATTATTTTTGGTCTAATAATCTAGCCAAGTTCAAAATTTTTCTGTGCTTACAAATAAACACAGACTATAACAAATACACTCAGATGCAGGGGAAAAAAAAAAAAAAAAAAAAAAAGAGAGAAAGAGAGATCATTACAGATAACCAAAAACATTTGACTCTCCATCCCCAACGTGACTGAAGTCAAATGTGAAGTATGTTGTGTACAGAGGTACAAGTAAATATTTGAAAACAGTTCTGAAAACAAAGTTACTTTCTTGAGGCTCTAAGCCAGCAGTTAATTTATGAAGGATGCTCCAAGATTATTTTCTTTTGTACGCCATGACAACAATTATAGAAGTACAGAAGCATCTGGAATGGATCTCAAGTTACGTGTTTCCCTTACAGTGTTTTTAATGTTTCCTTCACTGTGTTTTAAAGGTACCCAAATTCTTGCATTCCTCTTCCCCAAGAAGCCCACTGGGCCCGTGAGTGTTGGCTAGGACCACGCACAGCTCTCCAAAGGAGACACTGATGGATGAGCAGGCTCTCCTGAAACCAGGTGGGTCCTGCCCAGAGAGGGGGCCTCTGGCAGTGGGACCTCAGGAGCTGTGACTGATAGCACTGCCAGCTGGTGTGGCTATGAACACTCAAACAGTTTGGGAGCCAGCAGAACTGGTGCTTTTGAACCCTTTTGTCACAGCAGGATATACTGCTGCAGCTTCTGAGAGACCTAGAGATGAGGGAGGGTGAGCCCAGAGGCAGCCAGCACCCCCAATCTTCTGGGGTATTTTGGGAGGCAGTTTTGCCTTGATGCTTTTTATATCCCCTGAGGTCTCTATATATACTCCTTCCTAGGCTAGGAAGTGTTTAAATGGCACAGAAATCCAGCATAGAAACTCAGCCTGGCTCCACACAGCCCTGTCAGCCCCAGCCCACCTGCACAAAGCTCTGCCACTGCATGGCATCGTCTGTTCTCATCTTGGACACCCCTGGACATGTCCTGGACACCAACAGCAGAACATGACAGCACCAGTGCCATGCAAAAAAGAATTTAAAGGACCTTTTCATTTCTTAATTTAGACTGAGCTACTTAGAGGAGCAACAGAAAGGCTCATTCCACCAAACTTTGGAATCCAGTCTAAATGTCACTCCAGAAAATTCTGAAAATTGAAACAAAGCACAACATTCATATATGCACTGCTTTTCCAGGCTGTTTATACTTTCTTGGGTGTTGGGTGCATTTTTGGAGCTTCCTTACAACCTCACATCCTGCCATAAGTCAGTTCCTGTATTATTCTGCATTATTAGAAAATTTCATGCAATCTAAAACCAGCAGCAAACAAGGAACTACTATTCTTGTCTAGAAGACTATATCCAACTCTGGAGCACTGGGGCAAGATGGCTGCATTATGTGCTATCCAAACCTACTAAAACAGCCCTGCTCAAATTTCAGGAAAAAACTAAATTTGTTGTTGCCTGTGGGAGAAACCCTGCTTTATACCCTAAGATTTCAAAGCCCTGGCAAAATGCTCTTCAGAGGTCATTCACTGCCAAATGGCCACATCACAACTGCTGCCTCAAAACTCTTGTTGCCTCAGACTTCCGAGGTCTCCAACCAAGTTTAAATGTAGGAAACTGTGCATGCCATGATTGGTGTGAGAGAACACTGCAATAAAGGAGGCTTTCCTCAGGCATGAAGTTCTTCTGGCTCTTGAAGCAATTGTGATGCTTCATTCCCTTTTCCCCTCTGTGCTTGGGGGACTTACATTCATGGACACACCACATCCAGCTCTGCCTGTCTACAGAGGTTAAGAGAATAATAAGTCTGACCCCTACCAAAAAAAGACTTCAAGGTTCCCTGTAGGGCTCCACCCTCCTCTTCTTTCAATTCGCTCCAAGCAAGGGTTTAACAATTAGGTTCTGACAGCTCTCCCTAACTGCTATTTATGATTTCCACCAGTCATAGATGTTCCCTCCCTGCCCAGTGGTCAATTATGCAGCTAACCTCTGATGTGACCATCTTCCCTCAGCCATAAATCTCTTCTGAAAGCAGAACTCTGCTGAGCCACATGAACAAGTCCAAAGACTGAGTCTCTGGAGAACTCAGAAATTATTAGGAATAAGAACAAAATGTCTGTAAAATTGGATATTGCAAGGTGAACAAAACCATGATGTTTGTTCTTAAAAAAAAAAAAAAAAAAAAAAAAATTAAGATCAGGAAAGTACAAACTGGAACGGAAATGTTAAAATAAACATACTGAGGCAATGAAAGGCACTTAACTGTGTCACAGGCTCTCATCCTGCCATCATCTTCTCCAAAAAAAAAAAAAAAAAAAAGCTACTATGCATCTTACCACTCTGCTACCAATAGGTAAAAGCTTAGTTTTACATACAGGTAAAAACTATCCTTCACAGCTGGGGCTTTGTCACACCCTTCAAACAAAAATATTTCCTTTACATCATAGAGGAAAAAGTTACTGAAATCTTGGTGTTCCTGAAGGCATTCAATCCTTTAAAACCAGCAGAAAAAGAAAAAGAGCCAAAAGCAAAAATATAATTCTATATATAAATCTATAATAAGCATTTACATTGGCTCAAAAGTTGAAAAGGAAACAGCAAATTGTATCCATTGTCCGAGTAACTGCAGATATCCACAGGATAATGATTTATCCCAACAATTATCTACATGACAATAACTGAAACAAGGAGCATTAATAAGTTCCCCATTATTGCATTTTAACAGGTATCACATTGATATATTTGTGCTTGTATCCCATATAAAGGCAAGCTGCTTTTTTGGAGTTGCCTGTGTACATTTAAGTCTAAATTCGAAAGCTTTACATGCAAAACTATTCAGGAAACTTTAGAAATGTTAATTTAAAAGGATGAATAATGAGTAAATAAAATATACTGCAAATTACCTAAGTGGAATTCAGTAAGTGTCTGATAAAAGCCACCTCCAGATTTCTAATGCCACCCTAAAAACTTCAGTGCATAACAAAAAAAAAAAAATACACAGGACTGAACTGTTATTTGAATGTAGCTCGTCAGTAGCAGTACAGCTGTCACTTTTCCTTTGTGCCTCAAATTAAAATAATCTGTAATTCTTTTAGAACAAGCATGCAGGACATCTCAGAGCATAAAGGGGAGCAGAAAGCCACCTGCTACCTTCCCTGCCAAGGACAGAGAGCTGCTAGTAGCCAGGAGACAAGGTTAAAACAGGAAATTCAAGAAAGCATCTACTCTCCAACTCCTTAATGCGAATCTGTTACTGGTAGGAAAGTGATACAGCATGATGGTCACAAATATGTGGGATGATAATCTATTTGATTTCCCATTGCATTCACTTCAAAGATGCCAGCAGCTGCCTTTGTCACCAATGAAAATCAATGTAACACAGCAAGATAGACAGCTTGGTTTGCTCTCATGACTAGCTCAGCCACAAGGTAAGCAAAGCAGCAATTACATCAACTGAAAGAGTAATTACATCAACTGAGAGGGCAGAACAGAAGTGTAAGAACTGCACAAATCAAGCAGCAAACTGTTTGAACACTGAAATGTCATGCTCTGCTCTGCCAAGGCAGAGACAAGTTTGATCCTGCCTTGCAGATAAAGACAAAACCAGCAAGATTAACAACGTTAAAACAAAAACAACAAGCCAGCAATTAAGAAGCTTGGTAAACTTCCTATTACACCTATGCAAATAGCCACAGACTATGAAAACAAGCATTCCAGGAGACTAGAAAAATAACACTTTTATTACACTGTGTCACAACAACAGTAGTGCACTCAGAGAGGAATGAGCTATTAAAATAAAACCTCTTGGATCAAATTTTATCAGCTATAACGCTATCCAAAATCACCTGACCAGAAACTTTCTCTCAGCAATTCAGTTTGGCTGCCCATTCAAAGTGTGACCATGGTCCTACTTTAGTTTCCAGAGATCATTAAAAAAAAAAAAAAGGGGCAAAAAAAAAAAAAAAAATCCCAGGAAAACAAACCCTGTCCAAGCCCTGCAATTAAGTATTAACTGGCGTCACTGAAAGCATCAGTCACTCTCACAGACGCTCTTGAGGAAACACAGAACAGAGGACGAGGTGTTCCCTCCCTCCTCTTTCAGATTAGGGCTAAGAAAACACCTGAACAGAGTTTTCACTCCCTCAAGTGTGTTTCTTCCAGTGACCATATAGGGCAGGAAATCCACAGGTGAGGATTTCCTTCATGTCCTCATAAACTTCTGTCTCGTTTTCCTGTGCTGGCCAAAGCTGCTCTTTAACTGGGACAGCTGACATTCTCCACCACACCCTCCGTACCCATCACACAGAGGCACACACAGATAGCTCCAGCCTAGACAGAAGCTCACACAAAACTCCTGGAAAATAAATAAAACATGATTTTGGTTCTCCAGTTCCCACAGAGCTGTACCTGTGGAAATATCCCATGCAGATGGCTCTAGAGATGCTGACACTTAAATCCTAGGCTTCCCAAACCTGAATGTTCTCTCCAAAACTGCAGACACTGGAGAATTTGAGCTGTTATACCAACAGGAGATGGAAGGGTTTGGTGCCATACTGACCTGTTTCCATAGCAATCTCTAATCAGTCCTAGAAATTTTGTTTTAATTAATTGCTTGCATTCTTCTAGCTAGCACTAGTACCAAAGTTGAATTATTTTTACAAAAGAGATGTTGAAATAAAAAACACATTATATCTAGTTTTATTTCCAGACACACTTTCTAGGTCAGATGCATTAGTTTCCTTCTAAAGAGTCAAGCAGTTCACCTTGCTCAGGATCACAAAACAGGAGCCAAAAGTCCTTCCCAAGGCACACTTAAATGGTGCAGTGGACTGACCCACAATCAATTCTTCTGAAGAGTCCATGGCTCAACAGAGATTTACACATCAAAGAAAACAAAGTATGTACATTTCCACAAATCAGTGGGGGGGGTTTACCCCCGTGGCAGAACAAACTCCACAAATTGCAATTTGTCTCACAGCATCTCCTCATTAAAGTTCCTGAGCAGCTAAAAAAACCTACCTTGAAGATTGCAAGGTCTCTGTGGAAGTGCAGCAACCTCCCTAGGCATGCCTGAACCCTGCTTTTAGCAGTGGCCAGCTGCTGCCAGAGCAGTCAACCCTAAAATTAGCTGCAAGTTCCAAGGATGGGATGATGCCAGCTCCATCCCAAAGTCTGTCAGTTCCTTGTCTGTCCTGACCAGTGGGTAGGCAAGCACAGTGTTGGTGAAGAGCCCAGGCCTGGCTCCAAGCCACCCTGCAAGCTCAGCTCATGAGCTATTAACCAGCATCCAAGGACCAGCTCCACATCTGCAGAGTGGACAACTGGATGGGCACAAATCCTTAGGTACAGCACAAGGCACTCCATATCAAAGGGGATGAAAAGTAGTTTAGGCTTGCCAGAGATGCCATAAGGCAGCCTACATAGCACTTACTTTACACACCTACAATACTGCCCAAATATCTCTTGAAGATGGTGAGAAGTTTACCAATTTTAGCAGAGCCAAAAGTGACTCTCTTGATTCTTCAATTCCAATAAGCATCTAGCATCTCATCTTCCCTTCCCTAGGTGGGAAGGGAAGCAAGGTCACCCTAAAGTAAGATCATTTTATATTTCTGCAGTTTGGAAATGATGTATCAGTAACAGAAACCACAACAAAGATTATTTCCTAATCCTTCATTTTTAAAGATATTTTGTCCACTTAGCAGGTGTCAGAAGACAAAGATCTCACACAGAAGCAATACAAAATAAAGAAAATTTGTGAAGAGATCATATCTGTGCAAAATAAATAAGGCTTACACTTTTCTTAGCTTGGAACTCTATCCAAACTTGCTAGGAAAATCTATTACTATCAAACAATTGAGATCGCCTGACAAAAATTAAAAGTCATTATTTTCTCACTTCAGTCTCCTGCTCTTAAAGTACATTTCTAGTGTTTGGGCTCCAGAAGTCCTTGCTGTGAGGTAGGAACCTGACCACACAATCACTGTCATTAGTGATGAATGATGTTTATGAAATACTTCTCTACCAAGTTCAAACTCTCATAATACACATAAGAATGACTCTTGACCATTTCTGTTCTGGAAAACAATCTCTCAACAGAGACAGAAAAATGTGGAGATCAATATACTGCTACATACTTGATCCAAGGTGTAACCAAGCACATATACTGACTTTCAGACAAACTTTAACTTGCAGTTTTTATTTTTAAAATAATCCATCATTTGACAGCAAATTTTATGCAGCTGAACAAAATTAGCAGAGCAGAAAGTTCTTTTAGCAAGGAACTGTGTCAATTTAGCAAGCTATTGAGCTTGCTAAACAAAACTGTGAAGAAAGAAAACCTGAATTTATCCAGAGTTCAGAACCAAGAGGGCCAAGAACTACCAGAAGCTTATTTGATCTGATTATTGGTCTGTCTGCACTTCAGACTACACATCTGGGAGAGTGACAGATGAAGTGTTAGGGCAAAAAATTAATCTGAGCCAAATAACTTCCAGAACACTTTCTACACATAACTTTCATTTAACCTAAAAGTTAACACTGAAGGAAGATGCATAAATGTATTGCTCAAGTCAGTCTCCTGAATTTGTGGCTGAAGAGTCTGGTGCAACCTCACAACCAACTGGAAACACTTCTCCTTCCCTGTGTCACACTGAGGGGAGGAACAGCTGGCTTCAGCCCCACCACTAGGACTGGCAAGATTAAATGATTATTGGAACATGAAAACTATGCAGACCTCACTCTGAGCCACATCACCCACACCTGCAAACAGCACCTTGTCCTATTATTCACCCTATTTTAGTCTTAAAGTTTGCATTATGCATTTATGGTGCTCTGGCTGTCCTCTATGAATGGGCTCATTTCCACCCAGCAGAGAGAAGACCAAGCCTGAACTTTCCTACAGTTACCATTCATACATCTCCAACACGCTTCTGCATTCATCAGGAGAGGGGGGTTTTTTCTGCATTGCACAAAGATAAATGAAGCGTTTCAGATATCAAAAGGCACACTATATGATTCAAACATATTTAACACCTCGAGGCTTCCAGAAGGCAGTCTGGACTTTGAAAGAAACAGATTTCCTTGAAAACAGACTGCTTACTTTACAGTGCTGTAATACTGGCTACTGCTAACACTTAGGGGGAAATGTTGTGAAACGCCCATACCGGGGCCTAAGTGCATGAAAGAAAAAGAGTAACTCATTTTCACTTCACTTTAAAATATGTCTGAGCTAATAAAAATTCATTTTGGGGGAGTGGTGGTGTGATTTTCTTTTTGGTTGCTTTAATCAACAGATCTTTTGAGGAGAGAGACAGCTGGTACCATCTGTTCCCGGACAGAATGAAAACTAAAATTTCTTTGCTGTACTTACATGTGAGGACTGAGTTCATAAAAGTTTCGGTTTCTGTATTCTTCCACTTTCTCTGGAGTATAAATGGGTAGAGATCTGTAGGGGTTTATTGATATCACCACACTGCCAATATATGTCTGTTGAAGGAAAAGAGAAAATTATTGGGTTTTTTTTTTCTTTTTAACATACTTTTGCTGCTTATATATTATTTGCCCATTTAATACTTTCATGGAAACAAACAAACAACAACAAAAAAAAAAACACCACCAAAAAATAAAAATTTAAAAAAAGGCCTAATTGTAGCAATGAATAAATATGTTCATACATTCTGAAACACCTTTCAGATACTCTGTCTGTTGGGTACCAAGTAGCTATTTCTGCATAACTGAAAGTCTCTTATGAACGTTTTCTAAAAGAAAGGCAAATCATATTATATTTCTGTGACTAATTCAGTTGAGGGAGGGAAAGGCAAAAGGACACAGATGTTCATGAAGAATGGACTCCATCTGCATGGCAAATGTCACACGAGCTTTGCTGCAGCCCTTGGGCACGCACACGTAAGCCAAGGCTGGCACTGGACTGTGCCCCTCTTCCCAAGGAGGAACTTTGTGTCACCTCACCAAAGCCTCAGGCACAGAAGAAATCTGAAGGGCAACAGCCTAGGACAGGTATCTGTCAAAGGAGAGATTTACTGTGAGAGTTCAAACGACACTAAGTCCTGCCACGGTTTCTCAGCAGACATGAAAGGCAATTTTTATTTCCAGATTCTAAACGTACTCACTGCCACCCTTGGAAAGCAAAGGGAGAAGTGTTGTTTCACTCTGTTGGATCCCATGCACTGCTGGCCTGAAGGAAGACCAGTTCTGCACACCATGACTCCCATGTCTGCTCATGACACAGTTAACTAGAATCCTTAAGCCTCCTGTCACATATCCCACAGCTTTCTGTGCCTTCAGCTCCAAGGGCTGAAATCAAATGCACTGAGTGGCAAAAAAATGCTAAAACTCCATTCCATCCTGCCTGCAGATACTGACCTAAGATTAATAAACCCCCAAGTGTTTGGTATCTCTTTCCACAACTGTGAAACAAATAAATAACACCCGAGGAAACATGGTTTTCTAGTAACCAGCGCTCCCTGGGAGGTACATTTGCTCTACACAAAAGCCACAGGTTCCCATTACTTGGATTACATTTGCAGGAACCACAGAAGAAAAAAAAAAAACATCAAAACCAAACAACAGTTTTTTTAATGTGCTATGATTCTAAAGGGCTCCTGTGCAGTGATATCTCAGAACCTGACAATCAATTTTTCCCCACAACCTTTCTTAGAGAAAATACTGTAATTTGCACTTTTAAATGGGAGCAGAGGCATGAAGAGCCCAAGCTACTGGCCAGCTTGTTCAGTAGAGCACCAAATTATGGCCAAGGCTGCAATAGCAAATGAAAAATATTAATTGCTGCAATCCTTCCAGATCTAACTTCCATGCCTAAAGCAATTTCCTGCTAAATGCTACTAAATCTGGTCCTAAACAGAAAGAGAGAGGAATATTTCCCATTTTCCATTGTACACACATGCACACAGGCAAGCCATGAACTCACATGGCATCTTCTGTCCCAAACTGAGTGGAATAAACCAGACTGCAGTGATAAAACAAGTGGCATGAGGCCTCCAGAGACTCTCACAGCTCATCCTTGTACTGTTTCCTACTCCTGGGATGGATCAGAAGCAGCCAAATAATTAAGAGGTTTGCTTCTTTCAACACACACCCTAGCGTGTGCTTATGTAAATGCTCTTCAAATAAAGAAAAAATTGTTCTAGTTTTGTGGTCATCCTCTACCTATGGAGGAAATAATTTTCCAACTATGTCTAATCTCTTTGGCTGAACAGGATGGAAATGCTAAAATTGCCTTTCTGCAGTATTTACTTTGCTCTCTCTCAACACAAGTGGCCTTGGCAATCTGGAAGTCTACAGACTCCTGGCAAGAGAAACAGATGCCCAAAAGCAAGAAGCTTTCTAGTCCTCCCAAGTGCACAGATACCCCAATTAGGATGCTTCTCTGATAAAACATTAATAAATTGTTTCCTCCGAAATCTTAGGAATTTGTGAGCTCAGCCTGTTGTGAAACCAGTGTAGCAAAGTATCAGCAGAAGAGAGATGAAGGCCAGATCTTGAACACTATATTTTGAAACGTTAATTCTTTGGAACACAAAGACTTGTCCCTATTCTGCTGCCATAATAGAATACCATTTAATTGCCAAGTTCCTGGAAGTACCCTGGGACATCAAGATAAAGAAAGATGATTGAGAGTGAAAACCTTGATTTTTAATTTTGAATGCAGGCATTTAAATGAGATTTATTTAGAATCATGCCTTCATAGCTAAGTGCTGCTTAGACAATGTATTTTAGGAATTCAAGTCAGCTCTTTACTGCCAGATACAAACAAATATAGGCTATTTCCTAAAATACTAATATTTCAAAAGGTCAAATGGCTATATTGAAACAAAGACAACCTCCAATCCATTTTAAACACCAAGCCAAAGTGTGCCAAGAAGTCACTGGGTTTGTTGCAAAGCTGCTTACAAGAACTAATACATTTCCTCTTCTGAAAATGCCAATCTCTCAAAGCTGATGCCTAATAGCTACTTGCTACTGGTGGTCTGTGAGATTCCACATCACAGGGATAAACAGATCCGGAAAATAGCTTTCCCACATAACATCTGTCTTCCCACCAGAACTCTATTATAAACAAACAAAATAAATGGCTTAAATCCTTGAGCGAGCGACAAGCACAGAAACATTCCAGTGCTGTAAGCAGAATGCCCAAGAGTGGTGGGAGACCATACCACAGCACCCCAGGGACTAAAGGGATTCTTGAATTGCCCTGCTTAAGGACAAAAATGAAAGAAGAAGAGTGGCCTCTTGGTGATGGATACACAGAATACAGTGAGGAGATTGGATTTCTTTCTTGATTTGACATGGTCTCGTTATGCAAGTTTGGATGAGATCTGCTGTCTTCTCAAGTTTTGCTAACTAGACCCTTGATTATACTCCTTCCTCCCAACTTCTACTTTATTGCAACTCACAAAGGTGAATTCTGTTGCTCAGAGCACAATGCAAAAGGACCCTCCCTCATCGTTTCTCGGTGCATCTCTCACGTGGCGTGGCAACACTGCAATGGGCTAAAGCATCTGCTTCAAAACAGAGCATTCAAATTTCTGCCAGCTCAAACGACAACACATGCTGCATTCTCCACCAAAACTACACATACAACTCATTCCTGTTCAGATAAGGGGTTAACACCTCAAGCAGGAAGAAAATTCCAAATTCCAATTCCACTGGAAAAGCTGCTAATGGTTGTCACACATCACTTCTAAGTACTGTTCCAGGTGCAATGACTTAACCTCTTTGATGTCCCACTTTCTCCTCCAAGGACTGGAAGCCAGTGTAACCACTTGGGGCAAGATATCAGTGCTACTTCAAGCTTACAGGCATCACGCGAGGCCTTCTGAGCCTTTCTCACCCAAGCAGACTGGCTTGAGAAAACACCTCAAATAGCAGGATGACTACAAGGCTCTTGCTGCTTGTGAGAAATGTATAGGCAGCAGCCTCTTCCCAGTCAAGGGTTAGGGCAAGCTATTGATATAAACTGGACGTTTCCAGCTAAGAGGCTGCAGAAACCCTACAGTGAGCCCAGTGAAAGGTCTCCAGACACTTTTGCAGCCAGGATGCACAAGCACTGCAGTAAGATCTGATACACAGGAGAGAGGCAGTGCAGGCAGAAGGAGATCCTTTAGAAGAGCACTAGTACAACTTATGGAAAATATTTCATGCCCTGGGATACAGTATATTAATAAAGCTATTTTTCCTCCTGTCACAGGTAGACTTGCAATACCCCAAAGGACAGAAGAGAGGAGATTGCATCTGCAGAAGCCAGGGAACACTACTGACACCAGCTGAGGCTGCAGCACAGAAGTTGTACACCTGGGGCTGTCATAAAAGCCCGCTCCATATCCTTGAAAGCTTTTCTGGATCTGTGGCAATCTCTGCAAAGCAACCTTCTGCAGAGGTTAAAATCATTAAACATCTACACGGATTTGTTGCAAGCCTTTTGGAATTGTATCCTACATCCCCTTTTGTCAGCTCTGCTAAAAAACAAACCCACTGCTTCTTACCTCTTGTAGCCTGTAACAGCCCAGAGAAATTGCTGCTGCACACAAGTCAGTGCTGCTGTAAAATGCCCCAAGTGCTAATGGCAAGTGCATTAAATTCCCAAGGGGCAGCAAGGTTTCTCTCTGTTCATTTAATTTGTTAAACTTTGGAGCACAGAAATAGAAAAACAAAGAAATTTTAGTAAAATAAGATTTTGCTGAAATTGCATTCTTCCATTTATGCAGGCCAATTTTAATACTCCATATACATATAATACACATTCCTTTAGTAATGGCTCTGCTCAAATAATCATTTGATTCCTACAACTTTGAAGAGTTTCAGATCATGCCACCAAATCAATTCATTGAAATAGGAGACAATAAAGTAGGATCCAAGAAAAGTGTGACTTGGTTTTATTGGAATTAATCCAAAACCAAGGCTTGCCCAGCACTGTTTTCATTGTGGCGAGGCAGGACGGTGTTTTGGTTTTGTGGGGTTTTTTTTAATGTGACATATGAAAATTATATTTCTAATATAATGCTCATTTTCCTTTGTATTTGCCTGACCTATTGCTGTTCTGTATCTTGCCAGCTCATAAGCATGTGTGCCACTGCATGTTCAGAACAGCTGAAGCCAAAGAGATGGCAGAGGAAGCCTGTACTTACATGTTTTTAGTTTTTTGAGCTGTCTCAATCTCAAACAGAGCTGGGCAAATTTAAAACTACAACTTTACTCTATAATGAAGTTTCCATTTTAATACGCATTACCAGCTAGATCAGTAAAGTATTAAACTATCACCTATTATTTGAACGATCATGTTGTGAGCTCAAATTTGTTTTACATTCTGGTTGGCCACAACAAAACAGTTAAATGCACTGTGCCTCTGGTCCCTTGTGTTTTTTCACATTGGAAACACAAAGTCGCAAGAGACAATGTTTGAAAAGAGTAAGGAAAAAGAGCAACATCAAGACTAAAAGCAAAATCACCTGAACCCACTGCTGCTGCTGAGGCTTTGACTGACTGTATTCCAGTGTATGACAATGGAGGTGTTTGTATTGCTTGGTGGAGAGGGATGGGCTGGGTACTTGAAAAAGACAAACAAACAAACAGACGCGGATCCAGTAACACTCCAGGGTTTCCCGAAACCGATTTACAACAGCACACACAAACTCCACCTGTGATCCAAACTGAGCAGCTGCACTGCAGGTTGGGGCAATGCTGGGCTAACACTGCTTGTGCTTCAGTGAGTTGGGAGCTTCAGCAGAGAAATATATCACTGGATTTCTGAACAAATACAGACCATTCTCCATGATGATGAAAACTCGCTTGCTCAAGCCTACCTTCCTGGAAACAGCATTTTAGTCCCAGAAATACAGTGGACAAAGTCTGTATGTTGTAATAGGAAAAAAACCCCAATCCTAGTAAGCTACTCCATGTGCTTAATGCAGTTATTAACCAGGCCAGGCAGCCTTGTAAAACCTAGACGGGACAGCAAAGGCTGTAAAAAAACTACCCAGAAGAGCAGTGGATGAGGTCCTCAAGGGAGAATCAATCAAGAAAAATAAGAAATTGAGGAGATGAAATAACAGTCCTGTACAAAGTACACTAATGGCTGATATAATGACTCAAGAAACAGAACTCCAAGAGGTTACACGAAGGCAGAAGCCTGCATCTGTATCCCAGAGCAAACAATCACAACACAGGCAACCTATGCCAAAGAGGATAACCACACAACTAAAGTATTTTTCAACATGGGCTTGATCCTGCAAGCCACTGTGCAAGCAGTAGCAGCCTGGACAAGCTGTGGGCAACCCACACTGCCCAGGACCAAGCCCTTTAACTGCACTGCAACCTGTTTGAGATCCAAGCCCTGAAGTCAGAGCAGATCATTTGCCAGGAAAGACACCCACACTGCAAGTTGGAGCGAGTACGAGAAGCGGATGCATGAGCGCAGATTATCGGGTTTCTCCTCTGAGCTTCTCCAGGGCACAGAAATCTCTGCCCTGCTCAGTGAACATTACCATCATGACAGACTCCAGTGTTGTTATTAATGAAGCTGACTAATCCTCTCTGCTGCTCTCCTCTCTGGCTACTTTGGGATGATTTATACAAACAAAAAGAGCTCCTACACAGGATACAAATATAGGCAAGACCTGAAAGTAAACAATGAAGAAGTCAACCCAAAGGTGACACGAGAAACTTTCAAGACAGTGTTTAAACACCCCTGAACATCAGTGCTTGCCTACTTTTCAGAAAAGGAGGACTTGTTTTCACAAGCAAACAGTAGCTGGAGATTGGCTATGTCTGTGCCAAAAAACCATTGGTGGAAACATTAGTGAGAGCATTCATTTCAAAATGTTCCATTATTTCTGTATGAATGAAATGTGGGGAGAGAAAAGGGGAACCTTCTGCCATGTTGCAGCCAAGGCTAGCTTATGCTCCTCAGGGTGAAAGCCATGTTTTTACAGCCCTTGGACACTTTTGCTTCTATTTTTCCACTTGACAATCTTTCATTAATCTTCCTTTAGTGTTTTGGTTTCATATAACATGCACTGAAACCATCAATAAATGCCCCAAATATCATCATCACCTTAGTGAAGAAATACACAGTATTTTGAGGCAAAGCTAACACTATAACTGGAGGCATTTCCTACACTTTCTCCTCTCTTTTTTCAAAGCATCACTTCAGAGGTAAAAAGAAAGAATGTGCAGGGGAGGAGAAGACCCCCTACACACAGCCCACCAAATGCATTCAGTTTTCTCTGATCCTTATTGCTGTTTCCTTACTCCTTTATGCAAATACTGCATGGAGCCCTACAAACAGTGCCTCAAACACGAGGCTCAGAATCATGGGAGTTGTACAAAAAGGAAAGGAAACAAAGCACTGCCTTGAGATAAATAACTCTCCTCCCACAAAGCACTTCAAGGTAAAAAGCAGCCAACCTGCTGTGAAAATCCTTACTCCTGACTCTGGGCAAGTTATAAAGTTTGTTTTGCTGGAGCAGGTTGATGTGAAGGGCCAGAGGACCCACGGGATTTTTATCTAGATAGCAAAGCAAAGCAAGATTTGCAGGGTAGCAGAATACTTCTTAGGCCACAAGCTATCACAGCAAAAGATGTGCCTTGGGCACACAAACCTTTCTTCCCATCTGAAGAAGCAGCAGGCTTCAAGGTCCTAGCCTGTGGCAGCTGCAACAATATTATTACTACAACTCAGTAGCTTCCCTCAAAGGGCAAAACTGTTGAGGCACTGATGGGAAAATTGCTCAAATCGACACAGGCATTCCCCACGGGAGGAAGAGAAGGAGATGGGAGGAGACTCAGGTCCCCTGGGCTCCCATCACAGGCAGATGGCTGTTCTGATCCAGCTCTCAAACCATCCTGCCTTTAAGAAGCTGGTCAGCTACCACACCTGCCACTCCTCAAACTCCCAAATAAAGACCAGCAGCCCAGGCTGGACTCACTGGACGAGCACAAGTAAATACATGAAAGTACAAGGGAGCAGGGTCAGATCTGGCAGGAGGAAAGACTCCTGTAAAGCACAGTCCCGCTAGCAGCCAGCACACACGCAGCTATGACGTATCCAAAATCCACAGGGGACAACAGCCCTCACCAAAACCCAAAAATGGACCCCACCCAGCCTCAACTGCAACATTTTAAAGGTGAACATGATCATGCTGATATCAGGATGTAATGAAACTGAGAATAAAGTGAAACTTCAACAGTCCCTCAGTTACTACTACCACACAGCAAGCTGCATTTGTGTTTCCCATATCACAAGACTCTCTTCTTCACATCATCAATGGGATGGTCACACAAGGCTGATGCAGACCAGAACAATTGGTCTCACTCACATAATTCTGTTCCACACCCTGTTCTTGCAAATGTAGCATCTGGAATACCAGGTAAGAGTGCAGCAGGAAAAAAGCCACGGTGCTTGACAGCAATTCAGTGAAGTCCTGAATAATCTAAGGTAGCTGAAAATGGGATGAATCAATAGTATAGACAGACACAGTGGAGTAAAGGCAAGTCAAAAGCAGAAAGGCCAACCCTAAAATATTAAAGCAGTCGAGATCAAGAGGAAGCAGCTCAGTCTATGAAACAAGCACACCACAACAGCCATGCCAGCAGAAGGCAGCCACAGGGATGGTACCTCAAACAGATAAAACAGAGTTATTACCCTGGAATGCCAAATATTTAATGTTTCAGTGATAAAACAACAAATGTTCAGTAACATAAGACTGCTGCTGCCCAAAACAGCCCACAAACTCCATGCATCAGAAAATACAAATTAAACGCTGACATCAGAGAAAGATTCTGTTTTGTTGTAAGAACAAAAAGCAAACAAACATTTTCTTGTAAGGAACAAAATGTTGACCTCTGCAAATTTGGGAAGACTTCAAGAAACAACATAATTGTGGGGAAAAATGTGCAGGGCAGCAGAATAAAGCCATATCTGACCTCTAAAGGCTGACTCCTGTGAGCCTACGCAGTTCCACTCCCCTCCAGACTCCTCACACCTCCCTTGACACTTCCACATGCCTCACAGAGCAACAAACCCAGCATAAAAATAAGTTTCAGACTAATAGAAATGCTACAATTTATCCAAAATCTCTACCATTCATGAGTCACTGTAAATGCACATATAGACAGATGCCCCCTCCCATTTGTCAGCATCCCAAACTGCAAAGGAAAAATAATTGCCGAACTGGATTGGGTGAGCATATTTCAGCTGACTTAGAAAAAAAAAAAAAAACAAAAAAAAAACAAAAAAACAAAAACAAAAAAACAAAAAAAACAAAAAAAAAAAAAAAAAAACAAACGTTAAGAGAGGGAGCTCAACAGAACAAGTCAAAAATTCATCAATCACACACAAACTGAACTTTATGAATGCACTTAAAGTTTTCCATGTGGTCTGCAGGTCACACATTTTAACCACACAAACTGCTCCCTGAAACCTTCAAATAACCAACGTTGTGGGATTCTTTCCTACTTGCTAATGCATTGCCCATGAGCCATGTTTTACTTCGTAAAGTTAATGAAAGACTCCCACGGGCTTTTGTTACCAGCAGTTACAGAAAAGAACTTTTGTGGAACAGCAACGCAAATTTTATCAATGTAAAGTTTAAGAGTTGCAAAAACAATATAATAAACAATTACAGCTTTCTAATGAGATTTTTCTTGGTCAGACATACCTCAGACATTTCCAGACATGACTAAACTCTAAGATTCCCATTTCCAATTAACACATGCGTGCTACCCCACAAGCCCTCCCCCTCCCAAAGCCACTCAGCATGAGATTACTTCAGAATCTGATGGTCTTTAGTAGAATATTTGGCCTAACTCCAGCTCCACCAGCCTTCATGCTTATTTTTATAGGCACAGCCCCCAGCTTTGCACTCTAGTATGTAACACAACACCCAAGTCTATTAAACTTTCCACCAAATACACACAAAATTGAACAACAGGTAATCAAGCCACAGTCTGTGCCCTCACTCTTGGGAGGGAACTCATTGCCCTGTTTGCACCATGGCATGAAACTTTGCCAGTGTTTCTGAAGGGCTTACAGTGAACGTGCCTGAGATGATACAGAAGGACCATCAGAGGATCCAGACTGAAATGCTTTTGCAAAAGGAGCTCGTATGGAGAAGATCGAGCATTTCAAAGGGGCAAATGGAGCTGGCACTCCTTTTGCTGGATCTCCAACATCAAATATAACAACCGTGAAAGAGACCAGAAAAGGCAAAAAATATTCTAGTGGAATGAGCCCAACTATCTTGTCATCTTTGGCTATGGGGAGGGGAGAGGTTTGGCATTGTTCAGTGAATGCTTGATCTGACTCTCACATTTCATAGAATCACAGAAGAGTTTGGGTTGGAAGTAGTATTTAAAGGTCTCTAGTCCAATCCCCTCTGCAATGAGCAGGGACATCTCCAACTAGATCAGGTTGCTCAGAGTCCTTCTCCATGGTGACCTTGAATGTTTCCAGGGATGGGGCATCTACCACCTCTCTTCACAGCCTGTTACAGTCTTTTACTATCCACATCATAAAAAAAATTCTTGCTTATTATCTAGTCTAAATCTACCCTCTCTGACTTTAAAACCAATATTCCTCATCCTGTCACAACAGGCATTACTAACAAGCTTGTGCCTGTCTCTCCTCTAAGTCCCCTTTTTGCGTTTACCTACCAAGACTGGCTAACATGTTCATGCAGCATCTGGCCAGCCTTACACCATCTTCAAAGCTACCCTTGTTACAGGTCCCATTCCTCACAACAAACCCTTTTGAAGGTTACGACTGCAACCCCCTTTTAAAACTTTAACATGTGTAGCACAGACAGAGGCTTCAGTCTGCAGGAACCAGCTTAGAAAACCATGTTGGGTAAGCCTGGTTTGCTGCAGCTTGACTTTGTTCTTTGAAGATGGGCACAGCTTCTGGCAATACCTGCAGTGGAACACTGACATCAGGGCTGAACTTAAGCCCACAGCTGTGCTATTAAAGGACAAATCCATTCCCACTACCCTCTGAAAGGACCCTGAGAGGTCAATTTCTCTATGTAGCTTGCTGCAGCAGCAAAAATCTGCAGTCTTGGTTAAGCACCAGCAGCAGCTCTTGAATAGCATAATTTGGTTTCCCCAGGATGCAAACTACACATTTTACATGGTAAAACAAGCCCTGCTTCCAGGTGTAACAGAGGCTCCATTGTCCTCATCAGAGCCCAAAACCAGAAATGCAAAGTGCAGTTGCAGTGAGTGGTGGCAACAAGGAGAAGGTAGAGAAGAGTTTGTACTTGAAAATTAATGTGGTTGTTACAGTGAGCACCATTCCAACTGTTACTGTTTTACAAATTTTCTGAAATATGCAACAGAGGCATGAAAATCTGCAAGGCAGCAAAACTTAGCTGATATGGAGAGGAAACAATATTCCTCAAGTGATTTGGTAAATAAAACCATGCAGCATCACCAGTAACTTGCATACTTGGTAGCAGCATGTGGCACAGGCATGAACATCTCCTTTTTCCCCCCATTGTGTGTAGTGAATATTTTGATACTTGCAAAGATTTGCAAAATTTGGCCTTCGTATTGTGGATTCACACACAGAGCATTTAAGACCTTGAAAAAAACAGGCTTTCCCACTTGCAAGCCAAGGGATCCTACATTGCTAGGGAAAAGTGGTGGCTGGAATCACCTACCAAAGCACATAATACAGATAATTACATTGAACATCAGTGCCAGGTGCAGCAGAATCAGAAACTGGGGGAAATATATGCTTCACTACCACCACCTCAGATGTCAGCTAGCTCATAACAAAACACCTATTTGTCATTAAAACATTCAGTTTCTTTCAAGAAAAAACTATCCAATCTGAATTAAGCAGAAACATGTAACTAAATACTTCCCAATCCATAGTAGTTGACAGAGAAGGGAAAAAAAAAAAAAATCCACTCCCGTAAGATTTATAGCAATCCTTCATGAGAAACTGCATAGTCCACAATGCCCTCACAGAACAGGTTTGCATCTTTAATGCTTTAAATAAAACTTTCAAATATGACCCAAAGATTGGGCTGGGTGCTACTACCTCCTTTAACCTCCAGGCAAATAGCTCTCTTTCCTTTTCTTTTCCTTCATATTTTCTTGAGTTAAATGGCATGAGATGATTCAGAATCACCCAATTACTGTAGGCATCAGGAATAGAGTATTAACCCTAAAACTGATGTGGAACATGTTAAGTATACAAGTCACTGACTGGAAAAAAACCCTCTGAATCCCAGAGGAGGCAGCTACTGCAGTTGTTGAAAATGAAGGATTTGCCAGAAGCAAGATGAAAAGGCAGAAAAGAGAAGTCTGGTATCTACTTGCCTGTATCAACATCCAAAAGTTTTCCATAGGAAACAGAACCCATCTTCAAGGAACAAGGAAAATATAAGACACAAAGCTTTTCAAATGTAACTCTCAAAGGTATAGCAGAAGTTTAAAAACAACAACAACAAGAAGTTAATTTTTTAACTATTGAGGAAAAAAGTTTCAATAAATAAACATTGTTTTAGTTTCTTCTTCAACAAGGTTTTCACGGATACTGAGAGTCTTTTCTCAATCAAATTTTATTGTTTTATTTAAACTGTCAGTACAACCTGAAGTTGCAAAGTGATGGAAATGATACAATAGCAGTTTGGAGCAACTAACCTAATTAGTTAGGTATTACCAACATAATGTCTCCAGAAAAGGGAGCAGGCTGGGTGGAACAAGAAAACTATTTCAGAACAAAGATGTGGCAATGAATAGCAGAGGGACAAATGCACAGACTATAACTAAGGGATAGCAGGAGCTAGCAAAAGCAGCACAGATTCTGCCATACCTTCTCCTTTCTGTTCTCCAGTATAATGAAACCATGATGGTTCAAAAGCTTAGCAAGGATGAAAAATATAATCATTCTAAAAATTAAAAAAGGGGGAAGGCTAAATTATAATTAAGTACAGAACAACTATTTGATTTTAGTAAGCTGCAGACACAATTCCTTGCAGACCGTAGACATACTTTGGCTTGAACATTTAGGCTCACCAGCAGCCTTGGAAAGTCTCTACAAACCATTAAGTTCACACAGCCTAAGCAGTATAACAGATACAATACTGTGCACATTTTAGCAAAAGTGGAACAAAGAGATGAAGCAGGAAATGAAAGGCTTAACTGGAATCATCATTTGCCTCTTCATTCCCTGCCTGTGTTTCAACTGCCAGTTCACAACATCCCTCCTGTTGATCATCACTCAGAGATTAATACACTTGAAGACTTTGATTGCTTCCACATATATCCAGGCTCATTGTATTTAGTTTAAATTCCAACCATTTTTATAAACACAACCCTTTTGCAAATCAGAGATAGCAGGCAATATTTAAGTTACCCTTAGCATATTCCAAGCATGTATTGTTTCTGCTTCAGCCCACTCTAACATCCTGGAAGAGCCTTCTCTGTAAGTGAATTATTTATAACTGCAATGCCCTCTGACAACAGGAGCATCAAAGTTACTGCCAGCAGCAGCTCTGGAAATGTTCTTTACGAAAATCAGAGATCTCCCATGTCGTGCAATAGGGAAAAAGAAAAAGGAAAAATATCCCAGATGGGAAAGATCAAACGCAAAGAATGCGGTACAGGAAAGACTACAACACAAGTAAGGTTTAAAACATCCCCAATACAACAGATAAGGTTCAGGAACTCAGTCTCTGTGTATCCTTATAAATAAACACATATCTTTAGAATGACAGCATAGCTGCCCATAGGATGTTATGTCTTAACATATACTCACATAAACTTCATTGTGATCAAAGCGCTTCTTCAGGTTATTGATGAAAGAATCTTCATTAAGTGGCTCTAAAAGAACCATATCTCCCACCCCTATCATGTCATCTAAAAGTGACGTCTTGACCTCCATTTTGGCCATTTTGTCCTGGGAAAAACAAAAGAAACAAGAATAAAACAAACAGCAAAGTTAGTTCAAGGTTATTCTAATTATTCACAGACATTACCGACTAACACTACTTCAGGAATAAAAGTTAAAGAACACTACATTAAAATTATGTTTCCAAGGAACATTCTCAAAGTCATTGCATCTACCCAGGAAAGTCCACAGTCCACATGACTGCAAAATTTAACTTCTAATAATGAACAATGCCTTCTGGTCCCCTATACATTAACATGAAACTCCTAGAAACAGGAATGATGATTCCAGTGGGCATCACAACTACAGTATTTGGATAACTTTAGTGTTCAAGTCTGTATTTTATCAAAAGCTTCAGGATCATCAAACTAGGGTTTGAATTTGTCAATAACCCTAATCTGAATTTCTTTTTCACCCTTACTTGCATTTCTCCAACTCCGTTAATATTAAAAAGGAAACCAACTCAGTGAACCCACTCAGAAACAAAAAAACCACAGTATTTGATCTTAGTTCATGAACCCTGGGCTCTAAAGTGCCTGTATTTCAGGACAGTGCAGGTATTGGCTATATGAAGCTACCAAATGACTTCATTTATTTGTAATTTTGTTGCTTGAGAGAACATTTTCAAGGGGCACAACAATCCAGCTGATAAGTGGAGACACATCATCAATGTAACTGGCGTGGCAAAAGCCAGAAGCTGGGCTTGAACAGGGGACCAAGATCAAACAAAACAAAGCAAGCAAGTCTGATAAAGGAAGTCATTTAGACAAAGAAGTCAAGGTCAGGCCAAAACTTAGCACTTATTTGATCCTCCCAGCCTTTCATCCCTCCAATCCGAACGCTGGAGATTACTGAGCTCCCCAAGAACTCTGGGCACACCGTTACTGCTTTCAGCTTTCCTGAGGAGACTGAAAAATGGATGGATTCACAGTGGCAGCCGGCAAACAGGGACCCAGAGGTGAGAGAACAGCTTTGCTGACCACACAAACCAAGGACCAACTACTACACAGCTACACAAAACAACAGCTCAACTCCACCAGTCAGCTGTCACTTCCCAGCTACAGAATGCCATCAGGCTGTCTTTGGTACCCCTACCACTGCCACACATTTTAATTCTAAATATTTTTTTCTTGTTTCCCAAAATGCCACTACTGAGCAGCTATTCCCTGATATAATCAGTGCTACCTTGCCACAGTACCTCTCCATCAGATGACTAATTTAAAACAAGCAAAGTCTTTTATCTCTCCCTTCTGCCTGCAGCCACCACTTTACTAAAAGTTATTTGACCTTTTTCATCAGTGAGTGACATTTGAGGGATTTTAGATCAAGAATTAAGTCTCGCTTGATGTGTTTCCAAATTCAACGAAGAGAAGTGCAGCTCCACAGGCAGCTAACAAAAAGATACAAAAAGATCCCCAAAACCTGAACCAAGCCTGGGAATTACTAGAAATTCACATGGAAATGCAAAAACAGTGCTGAACTATGGTAACCAACCAAAGCTGAGTCAACTCTGCTAAACAAACAAAAGAGCATTTATTTTAAACAGAAACAGCGGACAAATATTTTTGTAGAGAAAGATACTTCTATTCTTAAAAGTTCACCTCTCTGAATCACCAAAAAAATTTTAAACATTTGTAGAATCTTGTCAGAGGTATCACTTCAACTTTTGAATCTCATTAAGACAAATTCTTTGAACTACCAATCTTGTTTCAGTGACCTAATTACTTCCCATACATCAACTAAAGCTCAAGTAATTTTTGAAGGCTGAAAAAATAAAGCCCTTCTCAAGCATGGAACTTATTAAATAATGGGTTTGTGGCCAAATATATAAAAAAGGCAACACAAAAATCCTAATAAGGGCAATTTAAACCTAAAATTTAAGTTCTAAGTACAATACCTCATTTACCATTGTGAAATTACATACCACCTACCACACTTCATGCATCACTGCTTGGGAATTTCAAGAGCAAGAGCAGCCAAACCCATCAAAAACATCCATGTATTCCCAAACTCAGTGGCATGTTTTGCAGAAGAGGTGCAGGAAGACACTGTATCTACTACTATAAGTTGGATCAAGAAGCTGTACAGAGATACTAACTTATCAATGTATTGGAAAAGTTCAATTTCATGGTCAAATGTTAATTTTCAGGTTGGTTTTCTTCCACAATAATTTACAGCATTCAGTGATTAAAACATTTTTGTTAACTTGTGAGTTAGAAAATACTGGAAACGCAAATGATGAAAAAATTGAACAGGCTGAGGCAACTTATTTAACACTGATTGCTCAAAATCATTTTCAATAGCCTAGCCTTTGCAAAACTAAAGATTACCTCCTACACTTATGTATGCTTCAAGAGTATTCTGTTAGCCCTTTGCTTTGCTGCAATCCAATGGTAACCCCTGCTTTAGTTTAGCTAACAAAGGAAAATCCATAATTTGGGATAATTTGGTTGTCTATCTGAGGTAAAAGGTGGGGGGAAGAAGTACTGCTAAGAGAAGCCAACAATGTTTAAACATATATTAATCAACTAAATAGGGCTTAATAACTGAAATTAACCTACTAGAAGAATGTAGTAGAAGATCAATATATAGCACTTTCAAGATACCAAATGCTAACTTTAGAAGTAGCCTTATTAAAAAAATGTCAAAAATCAGCACACTACACAGAAAGAAAAAAAATAATCAAACTCTTGCAACATTACATGGCTAAACTTCAGAAAAAAGCTCAGAAACAACCCAAATCCATGTCCAAGTATTTGCCATATACTCAGAGATGCCTTGCAGCTGTTACTATTTCCCATCAGCACTGCTGACAGTGTGCTCACCACAGTTGGGAGAGCAGTACATAAAAGCAAGTGGCTTCCTTGTGCACTTATTCACACACCTTTAAAAAGATGAATGCTCCTCAAGAACCATTTTCAAGGACCAGATCTATAAGAGGGATGAGACCAGAACCTGCTCCCAGTGTCTAAGAAATCGGGATCAGATTGTTACTCCAACATTCCCTGGTCTCACCCGTACCCACTTACCACTTGAGGCTTCTCCCAAATTTACCCTCCTTGTCCCTAAAGGAAAGATCAGCAGCATTTCAAAATATCTCCTTTCTCTGTAGGCAGTTGTCAAATCTGCTCTTCCTCCCTTCAGTCTCATATCTAAGACTTAATTCAATGGAGTGAGAACTTTCGCAACATGTTTCAATTCTCAGAAAAATTTTTTTTAAGTCTATTCAGTAATCCTTCACAGTTTGATCAGCTTTATGTTGGACAACATGCTTGGGAGGAGAAGTGCTGGGCAGGCTATGTCTTTAAAATGCTTTTATTCACACACTCCCACGCCATACAGAGCCTTTTAAAACACAGACTGTTGTACCCACTTGCTTGCAGTGCCTGGGATTGCCATCCAGCCAGGCCAGTTGAATCTAAAACCTTCCTGCCCCTCTTGGGCAAGAGGGATGGCAAATTAAAAATCACACCATCCCACAGCCACAGCAGCCAAATCATTGGCCATGCTGAAACAAGAGCTAATGAGAACTATAAATAGAAGAGGATACAGTGAATAGGCAAAACCCCCAATGCCTTGTACAATTAAATGCACACATTCTCACCGGGGGAAATGAAGTAATGCCCTGTTATTGGCATACAGCACGTTACAGAATTGTCCAAGGTTTTCCACATCACCCTCCAACAGCAGAACAGAAACAATTGTCAGCAGCTTCCTACAGCTGTGCAGCTCTTACCTCACACTCAAGAGTTTGGTGTGCTGGAACTATCACTGTCTGCAGAGGTGGCTTGGTTTTGTGTCTTTTTTTGTTTTTTTTGTTTTTGTTTTTTTTTTCCAGGCATTGTAGCAAGAGGACAATTTCCCTACCATCAAAACAGATGCACTCACATATGCTTCAAGCTCTGAATATTTAAAACCGAAAAACAAAATAAAAAAATAAAACCCAAGCCTTTGGTTTCACTATGACCAGCTCTCTGTAGAAGATAGCCCCCTTCTTCTTTTGTAACTCTTAACAGGGACAATGTGCAACATCAGTGATTCAATAGCGGAGCTCAAACTGATTTCACGTTCCAGGTCTGATCCCGAGCCCCTGTCAGGCTGTAATTATGCTTGCCCACCCCTTCCCAGTTTTCTCTGTCCGGCAGCAATCAGCCCACACAGAGTGGGGACAGTGACAGGCCACTGCTGCAAAAAGCAGCCAGGACACGGTGTCATTACTCAAACAAAACAAACCAAAAGGGGCTGCAACCATCATCTCTTGCGGCTGCTCATGACAAGCCTAAGTACCAATTTAGCAAGAGGCAGGATTTAAACTTAACCTGTGCTGCTGCCCAGCAATCCTTGTGTCTCACCAGCCTCTGACTGACACCCCAAAGGTACAAGTTCATTGGAAACACCCGGTGCTGCTTCACCGGGCAAACCGAGGCAGACTCTGCAGCTGAACTGTTACAATGCCCTTTTCACTCAGAGCTACATTTCCCGACATCAGCATGTGTGAAAAAACGTTGATATCATCCAGAGGAAACCCTTGCTTTCCCTCCAGACCCCTCCCAGCTGCTGCCTGGCCACGGTCTGCAGGAACACCTGCACCCTCCTTCCCAGCTGTGACTGCTCTCAGTTGTTGCTCTGACATGTTGTCCGGGTCCTGTGGAAAAGGGCACGCAGAAAACAGCTCGACGTTGCAGCCCACTACTTTTTCCTGCAAGAAAATGGACTTGAGGAACGTGACAGACAAATTGCAGGAAGGAATGTTAATGGATATCGCAACATCAGTAAAAGCACTCAAAGAACTAAAATGCTTCCTCTGACTCTCCATCTTTCCTTTTGTTTTTGCCAGTGTCTGAATAGCTTCTGAATTCCATTTTTCCCCCTCGCAGTCCTACTGAACAAACCAGTGTTTTCCAAAGTGGAAAAGTTCATAATTCGGAGCTTTTGAATTAGCTGCTGTTTCTCACATCTTACCTACCAAGCGAGAGCTGTTATTCGAAGCCTTGTGCAACCCCTCTTAAATTTCCGTGGGCACTGAACATTACACACGTGTACCGGATTCCTTGAGCACTTAACAACAAACAGCTCTGGTGAATTACAAAAGTAAAATGCGGCATTACGGGGTGTATTTGTATCGGGACCGCAGGAATGTTTGCATTCAGCATCAGCTAAATGGGAACAGCCCTTTAGCAACATCAGATTAGGGCAGTTTCGCACCAGTGACTGCAATTTAGATGACAGAAGATCTGACCAGAGAATTCCATAGGAGAAACGAATGCTCCGCTGGCCTCCACTACCAAACACCACGCGTTTATCTAAAGATTGGGAAATTTTCAAGAAGGAATCAGGCCACTTAAGGCACTGTTGAACAAACAGCTGCAACCACGTGAGGCAATATCATCTTTTAATAGTTTAACAATGGAGACTTAGCTGCAGTTTAGAAAAACTGATAGTGCGGTAATTAGACTGCATTAGGACATGTACAAAAATGTTTTGCTGGGACATTATCTCCTCCTGATGTAAGCAGTGGATGAAACTTTCTTCATTAACAGGACTCAGGTTCTTCATAAATGCAAAGTGAGAGATTTTGTTGCTGCTGAAGTTCTTTGGGGCTCGTTGGGGGGGGTATTGGAGTTTTTGTTTTGGTGTGGGGGCGGGGTGTTTTTTATTTTTACATCAGCTTGGTTACAACCCACACTAAGCAGTAACCTCCCCTAAAGTGAGAGATGCCTCTCTCATGCTTCTGTTCATATTATGATGGGACTATGAACAACTCTGGTATCACCGAAAAGGTGCACAGTACCTTACCACAAAACCAAAATCATATCATCCATGAATGCAGAAAGTACAGCTTTGCCCTCCTTAAAAAAAAAAACCAAACTAATTCAGCAGCCTGAGGGGGCTGTGTTAGCATTTCTCTAAGGCTACTTTCTGTTATTTTTCTCCCAGTAGTTTGAATAACATTAGCATGGATATTACCTGCTCTACGAGACCATGGGGTATATATCAATTCCATTATTCCTCCTTTACAGTCCCAGCAGTACATGTCTTCAAATTACTTCTGATAATTATTTTGCAACCACAACACGGTAACTGCCACCAGTAATCGCACTCTGGGGTTGATCTATTTCCTAAGTCAACTTTCTGCCTTGCTTTAACTCATCTGGGTCAGTCATACAGTCACATCAGGTTTTGGGAAAAACATCTGGGTCTTTCAACGTTGCTAGGGCACTCTTCTTTAGCAGCTGTGAAAATACAGTCAAAATATGTCTGCTACTCCATTTTTTATCCTGCAAATGTTCCTTTACATTTTGGATTATATTGACAGGCTTCGAAGAATATAGGTGTGAAGTGGCCTTTTTGTAAATGGTTATTCTGGAATCTTTTTTTTTTATTATTTTTATTTTTCCTTTAATTAGTTTAATGGGGAAAACACCTTGTGTGTTTTCAATGCATCTAGAAATAGGTCTTCACTACCAAGGCTATTTACAGTCCAAAATTCTGGTTAAATTCCCACTGAGTTCAGCAGAAACGGGATCCATGGTGGTTTCTTATATTTAGGCTTCTCTTAGTCATTGCCTAGCCACAGAGTTTTGTAATCATTCCAGGTCCACATCTACAGAAAGGGATAAAGTATTCAATAACAAAGGAGGTCAATTTTTGGCACATACACCTTGCTAAGATTTCCTTGAGTCTTTTTCAAAATAAGGAACAAAATGTGAGTGCAAAGCCAAAAGTTGTCAAAGGTCCTGCCTTCTCCCCCTAAACCAAAGACTAGATTTCAGACTGACAGTGTTCTTTGGACAACACAACTTTCAAAAAGTTGTCAGGACAGGGTATCGACACATAGAAAACACCCTCATTCTTTCAGGGAAAAAAAAAAAAAATCTTTTACTACTGGACAACCAAACTCCACTAAGCAGTTTTTAGCAGATGCCCTTTTAAACTGATTAAGAAAATCTTTCAAGCTGCCGCTAAAAGTTTTCAGCCAATTTTGGGGGATCCTGCCCAATCCAAAGGTTACGTTTGCAGAACAGGGGCACAAAAAACAAGGTAGTGTTTATTTATATTAGGAGATCTCCTTTGTTTGCTGTATGTCACACACCAGTAGCTTGCCACCACACCAGAGCTTGGATTCAAAAGAGGTGTCAGTAGCAGATCCCCACAAAACACTTTTATAGACAATCAGTGCTCACGGTGTCAAATCACTTCTTACAGCTGAGGTTTCAGCCCCCCTGGAGCAATCCAGCAATCAGCTGTAATCGAGATCTTTGATTAAAATGGGATTTTTACTTTCTGTTCCACACAAGCACATGGGCAGAAATCAGACCTTGCTTTCCTGCAGCCAGCACGGGAACCACACAGCCCTGATACAGGAAAAGAACTGCTCGTGGTGTAGCAACTGGAGTGAACACTAATGTGCATCGTTGGTAAGGTAAGTACTAAGAGATGTCCTAATACTACAGGGTTAAAATACCAGAGTACAGGCTAATCTTCTGCTCAAATGCTTTGCTGCCTGTTAAGCAGTGGGTGATAAGCCCTGAAGATATGCAGAAAACGAAGTAACAGGCCAGGTAACACCCCAGCTTCACTCAGCTGCCAACAGCAGAAGGAAAAGCAGCCACAGAAAGTGGTCACAACAGTGACTGAGCCGGGCTTAGAACCGGTCGCAGATGAACACAAACCTAATCAGGAGCTTCAGGAAATCCAGATCCCAGAAGAAGCATTGGTGCCTGTATCCATGCAGCATGAAGTCAGACACAGTGACTGAGTGCACCCTAACTCCTAGAGCAGCTGGCACTCACAGGCTGACACAGTTTCCATGCACCCATATTATCTCCCAAGAAGTAAAAGTCCGGGTAAAGCAAAAATTTCCATGTCCTTTTCCATTTAAAACAGGAGGAAAATAAGTCACCCAAACAGAGATCTTATTCTTGCATATTGCAATGTCCCTTCCTCGAAACCTCACTGTCCTTGTACTATTTGTAAATAAAGTTTGGTATGTTTTTAGCCTAGTATTTTATGAAAATAAGACAAATCGTGACAGCTGTACATCTCTTGGTCTACACATCTACTCTCTCAGACACATCTAATGTTGAATTTCACTCAAAAAGACAGAGTAAAGGACAACAGAACAGCTGATTTTCCACACAAAAGCAGGCAGGAGAGGAGATCTGAGCATAATCATTCCATCTGAGACATGGGTTGCAAGGAGAACAAACCCCTCATTAAGTACCACAGAGCAGAAAAATTGCTCTGCAAAATTCCCTAGCTGCAGAAAAAGCTTCAAGTGGAAATTATTACTTCTTTGCAAGTCAATCCATCACAAGAGAAAAACCTGCAGGAAGTCAGACTCGACTAGACTAGCCCCATTTCTCCCAGGAGTAGCTGCCAAGGTAAAACAGTAGTGCAAGGTTTCACCCTACCATTTGCCATCACTGTCTATTCTGCACATTAATTTCTGCCCAGCAAGACACTGCTATTTTTTAATAATGGAAAGAAATAGAAGAATTTGGATGTAAGTGCTGTGGGAAAAGGAAGCATTATTTGGCCAAACCTAAGATAAAAAATAATCTATTTAAGGGAAGACAAGACTTAAATAAATTACATGTACTGTTCGGACATGTTTGTCTCAAGCAGTTGACCTATATCCACAATTCTGTCATTTTCATTCTCAACAGTCATTTTCAGATGGACACCTGCAATTAGAGGATAAAAGTCATCAATTTTTAAATCAAGGCACCTCCAGCTCTTCCTGTGTACTGTATCAAAAGGTATTTCAGACAATGGGAGTGGTTCATGAAGCTGCATTTCAACACATGGTGATCACTCCTGTCCAGATGTCCATGAAGTTAAAAGCCAGCAGACAGTGTTTTTATTAACAACTAGCACGATAAACAGAGATTTTCCAAATCAAATATAACACTTCACAGATTTAGAGAGGGACACCTTCTTAAAACATCAATAGAAAGCAACTCCCTTCCACAGACGGAGAACAGCCGGTCCCCATGGCAGGCAAATTCAGCACACACTCACAGCTACTAAGTTTCCCCTCGCTGTGTTTCAGTGAGAACTATCATGTGGCACTTTTTAGGAAGCAAAAAGTTCTATTCACACGAGATACAGGCAAGCCCCCGTGTTCCAGAAATCTGTTACAAGGCACAAGGAGCTCCAGCTATACCCTTGCTTGCCAAAAGATTTTCCAGGTTTTCTTCTGGAGTGAACTTTGTTTCAACAGAGCTCTGCACTCTTTGATCACTGAAGGTAATCTCCAGAGCCTTTTAACCTCCAGCAGCCTGACAGGCTGTGAGCTGAACAATGGTAGTTGTAGCTGTGTCTGTCCTGGGTGCTCCAGACCGGTGCCAAACCCACCACATCCTACAGCCACGACTACAGACACTGCACTGCTCCAGTGCCAGTTTTCAGCCTTCTCCATGAGAAACAGTTCTTATGGTGTGCCTTATCTCTAGACTAAATTTGTTACTGATCAGCTAATATCCACTTCTTGCTTTTGCTAATGCTGCTGGGGCTTGGTTTTGGTTTTAAATTTAAATGTGTTTTCTCCCTCACAGGGAAGTATTGACAGAGGTTCATTTCAATGGCTTCATTCCAAACAATGCATAGCCAGTATTGCCTATTTCCCTTTCAGTGGCTTTGCATCCCCCTTGACCATCCCAATCATCCTTTTCTGCTCCCTCTCCTATTTGAGCCCATCTTGGCCGAGCAGGGTTTAAACCAGACTGTACAGAGGATTCCTGCTACATCATGGCAGCAATATTTCCTCATCACTACCAGGAACATTCCTTCATAGAGAGGGATTCATTTTCACCCCCTCCATGACTTTTCTTCTCCAAAGGTTCACAGAGAATTAACACTTCCCTAGCTTACTCTGCACAACAAACCTCAAGTGCTCCATCAGTCACAGACCTACTCACACACGTGAAAGTTAGGAAGGGGTCTCCAGACACTCAAGCAACTATGTGTTTATCTTGTAGGCTTAACTAATTTCAAAAATAATCTTCCTTTCAACCTCTACCACCTTTCTGCTTTCTGCTTCCCTGTCTCCAAGCTTCTCTTGATGTTAAGGTAGAGCAGCTGTTATTTTTGCTGGAAGTTAGACATCCCAAATATCCCTTCTTTCACATCAGGTAAACATGACCTCTGCTAGGAGAAGCTTTCTTCTCAGCCTTCAAACATGAAGCTCTAGCCAAGCTATTAAGTGGACAGTGGAATGGTTCCCAGAGTCCCAGAAAAAATGGCACCCCTTCATCTCTTCACCAGTGTCTCCATTTAAGTTGCTTATTTGCTTCCATGGAGGAACAGTGCAGAGGATTAACAGCAACTCACTCCCTTTAACACCTCGCCTAAAAGCAGGGCTCACTTCTCACTAGAGTGCCATCCACAGAGTCCTTATGCAATAAGGACTTTAGGGATACCTCTTTGATCTAAAAAAGATACTCTTAATTGTGCTTCAAATTGTCTTAACACAAAGGCATTAAAACACAGAGAGTAAGTCCCTTTGCTTATGCTTTCCCAAGATACAGAATTCAGCACTTCATCACCCAGCAGTTCCCTCATTTCTGAGGTGCAGGTTCTCAAAGGGTACTGGCCAGGATTTAAGCACAGTATCAGGACACTGCATATGCTCCACTGTGCATAAAACTGGTGGTTATCTTAAGGCCCCGTCTTTTTAAAGATCTTCAAACATCAGTGCACCCTTGTAGACAAAAGGAGAACAGACTCCATAAAGAAAATGCATATAAAATGGTAGAAACTTTTCGGGATGTGACAAAACATTTCAGGATGTCATGGCTCACTACCTGTTTTTCTTTCCATTGTTGCTAAGCCCACAGTTTAATTATTCTCATTTGCAATTTATATTTGTACTCTTATTGCAATTCAAAGTACCTCCAGTAGCACTTTAGAGTGAAGAAACTATGAAAATTATAGAATATTACAGGGGAAAAAAAGCATAGAGCAAACAGCAAGAGAGCTTACATACAAAGCATATTTGTGGGCCCAGGAAACTCGTACCAGTGCTGACCAGGCTGTGGTCACAGACTTTTAAAAACTAGTTTCTGCTTGCAGTAGGGAAAAATTAGTCTTTCCTTGCTGCCACTATTTAGAAAATAAAGAAATCTTCAACAAGCACTTCTGACAGTACAACACGCACCAACCTTTCCGTTACTCAGCACCTATTCCTCACAATGATCTCCTCTTTTTCTCCTTGATAAAAGCTCTTACTTTCCTCCTGGTGTCTTTTGCTCTCAGGGTCCTTCTGCCCAACAATAAAGATTTGTGCCAATACAAGACCCTTGGAAGGGCTGCTGCCTCTCCAAGACATGGAGAACAAGGAAAAGTTTAGCAGTGCACCCACACTGAAGAAGCAATTCCAAGGCAGCTATTCACAAAGCCAGAGACAAGGCAATTACATAAGCCCAAGATACACCCACCCTGCAAAGGAAAGAAAATCTTAGTGACAGTAAACATTTCTTGCCCTTACTCCTTGGGACTCTGGATATTTGGTTTCCTTATCTCGAGCTTTTAGTTTGTTTGCTGAAGTGTTAAATCTGGTCACTTAGGCTGGAGACCACCTCTTGATTGCTTTCCTCCCAAAAGCCCAAGCACTCGAAAAAAGATGTTGTTCTGGCCTCCGGGGTCCATTATTCCTGCTTTACTGTCGGCATATAAGAATTCCCCAACCAATTTGCCTCTGGAAAGAGAACTTGATAATTCTTCTTTGCCTCTGAAACTGTATTTTTAAGCACTAGTCTTTCTCACTGAAACTCTCTCATCACCACGGTGACTCCCCTATAGGACTTAAAATATATATGAAGAAATGGATACAAGTTTACTTGGTGACACCAGAAGGGAAAGCAGTAAAATGGAGTTGGGAGAGGCAAAAAGATTAACTTTCTGTTCAGTTTTCTCTAAAAGCTATACCACTATCAGGAAACAAAAAAACCAAACCAACAACAAAAAAGAGATTCTGATCTTCACACTGTTTAGAACTAAAATCTGGAGTAATACACACCAACAGACCAAAGCTTTCCTAAACCACCAGCAAACTGGGGCACAACTGCAAAGAATGAATGTTTTGACACTAATGCTCAAACATACCAGGAAAGATTCTCAAAAAGACCCTTGTTGTAGTTATCCTCTTTAACAGCTACTTCACAGTATAGGACAAAGAGTTGCAGAGATTTCCACTATCGCATCAGCACAAAATTAAAATGTTTAACTTTTGGGAGGGTTGTGGGTTTGGGGACTTTTTTTTTATTATTCTGGGAACTGCAAAACAGAAGAAATTTAATGTTATTCTTTACTGTTTCTTTATGACAAAACATGCCTTGATGTTAGCTTATACCCCAGAAATCAAGCTCTGGTTTCCTTCTTTTTTGGAGGATATGAATGGAGAGGTTACATAAGGGTGTAACAAGAGCTGTTACTTCCTTTCCCAGCTGAAGAGAAAAAGCTGTAGATCAAGTTACAGACCCCAGGGCTGGTCATTGCTACTTCAATCTTCCTAAAAATTTTGCCAGTAGTCCCACAACAAACAGAAGAGGCTACTTAGAAGGCTCTGAGAATTTAATAGACTAACTACATAGCTATAAGGGAGAGAAAAACCCTTTACTTTTGTCTTTCATCAAACTCAGGAAATTCCCCAAGCTTGATGCATACAGTCACTCAAGTCACCACTTTCCATTTCAGTTTGCTGTTCATTAGTACAGTAAAAAAAAGATGAATGAAATATAGGCTAAGTTTTATAGGACAGTCTGGTACATGAGCTGTGCTAAATAAGCTCAGCAGTCCGAAAGGGCACTGAACTCTGGTGGGTATGTCAGCATTTGTCCCAGCTCTGACCACACAAGGCAAAAATGAAAGGAGGAATCAGTGTCCAGCTTGGCCTACACCAGAACTAAGCTCTTCTCCAAACCGTCCCACTGGCACTTTCTTCACCTTCCTCTCCAATTCCCAAGCCACTGCTACTACTGCTGCCGAAGGAAGATGAGATCAGACTCCAGCAGGAGGAATTTCTGTTCCCACAGAGCTCAGGGAAACCAGATGATCTCAGAGAATCATGTGAAGCAAGTCCCTGACACTTCCATGAGGCAGAGTATCTCCAGTATGTTGCCAGCAGTTTCTTAAGAGTGCACAGTGGGAAAAATTAATGGCTTTCCTTATGTTTCCAATTGCTCTCTCCCACTTCCTCTCCTCATTTGCCAGACTTTATTTTCCCTTCCCCCAGAAGCACTAGTAGGCTTGCAATGTACATTTGCCCTTCCAAAGGCAATCGCATCAAGTCTTGCACAATGCCTGAAACACAACAGAGCTAAACTACTGGCCCCTAGCATCATTTCCTCACAGAGTTCCTCCCCACAGGTGTGAATTAACAAGGTCCCTTACCCAAAAAAGGAGAGTAAAAAGGCAAGTTTCTGAGATTTAAGATGTTTTCATGAGTCCTTTCACCTTCACTTTGCCGAGCACTCAATCTGTCCGTGGTGCTCGTAAGGAGCCAGAAGCCTTTTAGGTATCCAACACCACATAGGTGTTTCAGAAACATCCTAAGGATATGGAGGAACTTGTGGCAACCCAACACGCCAGTAACTGCTACAAGCCAACATAAGCAGTGACCACTTTATGTTACTTTGGGAAGAATGGGAATGCTCCAACCCTTACACCTTCACACAAAATTAAGCCAGAGGCAGCACATTTCGTTAAGCACTAAATTGAAGGCATTCTTAAACTCAGGCCTGGGACAACTGGAAATAAAAGCATATGATGAGAAGAATGTCGCTACCTTTCAGATGTTTAAAAGCAGCCAGGACTGAACTTTAACAGATGGGTTGGACTGTTTCTGTTCTCTAACACTGCACACTTTGGGGGAAAGCCTTGATTTTGACACAGGGCTTGACAAAGTGATGATTCATTCAGGGAAGGATGGGCAGCCTGTTGCCAGCCTTAATTCACAATTAACAATAGGACAGACGGATATGGAAGGCTCATGATTCGACACAAAAATCACAAAGTCAGGAGTTTTACCTGACCTTTACGCCAGTGGTCATTTCCAATCTGGATATATTTTAAATAGCTTCTCTGACATAAATTTGAAGAGCAGGTAGCTTTTATTTCGTTACTGTTACATTTGTCCCTCGGAACAGTGGTCCTGGCTAAATACATAGCAACTGATTTAATGACATGGTCTGAAATTTCAAAGCTTTCAATAACTCGAAAAAGCAATCAGCGCGTGTGAGCACGGACGCGTGAGCACAGAAGTACCGTGGGGAGGCAAGTGAGCGCTGGAGCACTTGGTGCCTGCACCGCCAGCCCCACTCCCTGGGCTCTGCTAGGAAGGCCATTGTTCCAGCGGGGAGTCTGGCCACTCCGAGGAACAAAGGGATGCCCTTCCCAAAACACAGCGGCGGCAGATGTCCCACACGGAATCCGACAGCCTCCACGGGCGCAGACAGCCGGTCTTCCTTGGGAGGCTCTACCACCCGTCCCCTCAGGGAAGTTCTCTGGGACAATGACCCTGCCCCGGAAAGCCCTTCCTCAAATCTCCTCTCCGAGTGTTACCCGACAGGAGAATTCATCATCCTGCTCCAAGTTACCAGCACTCTTCCCACGGTTCCCCCGAGCCCGTTCTTTTGAATCCAGCAAAGCCGCGCAACACAGGGTAATTATTTCAGACAAGAAGAAACAGATGCCACGCTCTCTTCCCAGAAAGAGCACGCACACACACACACACACACACTCCTATTCGAGGGAGCGAGCCCCGGACAATCCCCGCGTGTGCGCGCACCGTGTCCATGCCTAAAGCAGCTGTCCCAGCGCCGCTGCCATCCAGCAGACACTTCAGGCAGCCACCCGCCCGCGGAGCGTCCCGAAGCCGCAGTTTGGCGCGGAGAGGGCGAGCCCAGGAGGCGCCGGGGCTGCCGCGCTCGGCACCCGCACCCAGCCCCGCCGCTCCCTCCTCACAGGAGAGCCGGCGCCGAGCCGCCACACGCCGCCCCAGCCCTTTCTCCATCCCTTTCCCCATCCCGGCGGCGTGTCCCGCCGGGAGCCCTCGGTGCCGCGAAACAAAGCGGAGCGCCGGGGGAGCTGTACCTCTGCCGCCGATGGGCGCTGCCGCCGTCCCGCCGCCTCCCGCCCCGAGCCGCCGGCGGACGCTGCCCTGCCGAGGAGCCGGCGGAGCGGAGCAGAGCGGAGCCGGCGGGGCTCAGCCCCGGCCCCTCCCCGCCCGCCCGACAGGGGCGGAGGCGCCGCAGCCCGCCCCGGGCCCGCAGCGCCGCCCGGCGGGCACCGCTCCCTGCGCGGGGTCCGGGCTGCGCCCGCTGCCGGGGCTGCACCCACCCCTGCGCCCGCTGCCGGGGCTGCACCCACCCCTGGACCCGCTGCCGGGGCTGCACCCACCCCTGGGCCCGCTCCCCTGGGGCTGCACCCACCCCTGGACCCGCTCCTAGGGGCTGCACCCACCCTGGACCCGCTGCCGGGGCTGCACCCACCCCTGGACCCGCTCCTGGGGGCTGCACCCACCCCTGGACCCGCTCCTGGGGGCTGCACCCACCCCTGGACCCGCTCCTGGGGGCTGCACCCAACCCTGGACTCGCTGCCGGGGCTGCACCCAACCCTGGGCCCGCTGCCGGGGCTGCACCCAACCCTAGACCCGCTCTCCTGGGGCTGCATCCACCCTGGACCCGCTGCCGGGACTGCACCCCACCCTGGACCCGCTGCCGGGGCTGCACCCCACCCTGGACCCGCTGCCGGGGCTGCACCCACCCCTGGGCCCGCTGCCGGGGCTGTGCCCACCCCTGGACCCTCTCCTGGGGCTGCACCCACCCCTGGGCCCGCTGCCGGGGCTGCGCCCGCTCCTGGAGCTGCGCCCACCCCCGCGACCCCCGAGCCGCCGCCCTCCCCACCTGGTCTCCCGCGTTTCAGACCCGCCTGCTCTGCAGTTCTCTATTTCTTCCAGCCTCACCTTAAGCCGTCCAAAACGAAGCAAAAAGAGAAATGGGCCTGTTTTGGTGTGAAACCCAACATCCCCCACTCGGTTTCTGCAAGAATGTTTTCAGTAGTTCCTCAAGTGAGTGTAAGCACCCGAAAGTATTTACAGCAAGCTTTGACATAACATAGTTTATCTGCCCAATGCTGACTCTGAGAAGCGCAGGAGCCACCAGCAATGGAGAGCGACTGCCCCATTGTGTGAAAAGAGGGGCAAAAAAGAAAAAGCTCTAAAGGGGCTCATTTGGTGTTTCAGGGACTGAGAGCAAGGAACGAAAGTTTCCCCTCACCCCCGTGAAAACTCTCCATTCACAGATGAGACGGAGAGTGCAGGTCTGTATATTACACTGACATACTTCCTGGCGAAATACCCAGTGTGAAAAGTTTCACTGCTGGTGCTTTTCTCCTAAGAAACCAATTAGCGCATTTTGTTACTTTCTCATGTTTGCAAGCAGGCTTTTCCCAAGCTGGGTTGTTTTTAAACAGCAACAAGCTTCCATTCAACCCCAAGCTAAACCTACATTTGCTGGATAACAGTGAGAAGAGGGGCTGAACTGCAGATACACAACCAGAACTCTTTAGCATGTGGAAGATAATCACATTCCAACGTGATCGGAACCGCACAGCGAAGATGCAAAATGCATTCTAAAAGCCTTCCTCATTAAGACACTTCAGATATTTCAAAGTCAGTACTGCATTTTCAGATACACATCTCCTTGGTAGTCCTTCTGTTTATAGAAAGAGATAGCGTTCTCACACAATTTTCAAATCTGTAACTGTACAAGTGTTAGAGACAGCTCTCAGATGAATCCCAGGAATTAGAGGCTTGAAGCCCTGCTGATTCATAGACTCATCGCTATTTTATTGTTTTCAGCACAGATGCTTGGCTCCTAAGGTTTGTCTTGCCCTTAATTTTTAATATTGGTGAAATTAATTACTGCTTTCATTAAAAGTGGTTAAAAACTACTTCAACAAAATATTTTTCCTGCTGAATAACCGAGGGCTTGGTCACAACTCAGTTGTATGAAAACAGTGACAGCCTGATGCAGATATTCTCAGGAGGATAATTTAGCTTTGGGGTAGTCTGAAAGAGGCACAGGCAAGAACCATTCCTGAGTAGCACCATGACCCTCTCTTTTCACCTCTTTCTCGCTTCAGGTAAGTGCTTTGCTCATGACTCAACTTACTTTCTGGGAGATAGTTACTGCATTCTTTCCCAAATAAGGAAGAGAAATAATAATAATACTTTAAAAAGCAATTTCCTTTTACTCCAAATCTAAATGAAAACTAAAATCAAGTTTCAGTAAGGAAAGCAACTACCGTCCAGTCAACAGTATTTATCTACAACATACACAGAACAAAATGAAACATCCCAAGACCGTGACTGAAAGCATTTCACTGAGAACGTACACATTTCAACTTAACACATTAAAATTATCATAAGCCATCACCACGGCAGTGAAATACAAAAATTTTTATCTCAGAGGTTAAAATTCTCCATTTGATCCAAAGAGAAGGGTCACAGGGCTACAAAGCAGTGGAGCTTTCCTTCCACAGTATTTCAAAAAGGGTAATGTGGTTACTTCTCAAGTGCACTCTTTATGCCCAATTAATGCTTAGATTCCTGTAAATAGAACTTCCATCCATGACCACTGGTGATATTTGGTAGAATGTATAACATTATTATTATTATTATTATTATTATTATATAATAAAATATCTTCATGAAGTTGCCTTGTCCTCCAGGAAACAAAAATTATCCAGAATTTTCCCCAGCCTTCCAGCACTCCATTCCCCACCTTGTTTCAAGTTTGTGTGAAAGAGGATATCATCCTTATTCTGACACAATTTTCCAATTTCACTATAAAATGAGAATTAGCAGCCTATCACTGTACCTTACATTTTTTGCTTTGTAGAGCAAGCAAAAGAAGAAACATAGGTCCCAAAACCTGTGTTCTTTTCCTAAAGCAAGTTAGTGCAATGCAAAGAGTATCCAATTCACTCTAGGAAATTTTTTCATTTTACTACATCTACCGGACTACATAATTACCACTGGAACAATCTGTAGTAAATAATAATAATAAATCTAAAATAGACTAAAGACATGCCTGGTCACAGATGATCAGTTATTTTCTGCAAGATATGGCTCATTTCTCATAGCCAAGTAGTATATCCTGGGCCATATAAGAGCTCAGGGACAATCAGTATTCAGCACACATTCAGGTTTCTCTCAAACACAAGGTATAACCTGGAGGATATTTAAGGGGAATTTCCAACTACTGAATCATTAAATATGCTTTCTTTAGCACACCGATGTCACCCTGAAGGGGCATAGGCAGAGGTTTTGTTCACCAACAACCTATACCCATTTCAGAGAAGAAAATGGGAATGTGCATTCCTTTTTTGCTGCATCACAATTTACCAAAAGCTGTGAGAGACATCCATGTACATCAGAGCAGTTTAACAGCTACTTATTTACAAATAATCTTTCTCTTTTTTTCTTCTTTCCTTTTTCTGGATGTTTCCACAGGGTGGATTACAATTTCTTGCAGCCTTAAAGTCTACAGCTTCACAAGGCGAGAAGCTGGGTACAAAACCCACTGTGAAACTGGCTGTTGCTGAGACTGAAAGGGCCAAGCTGGAGATTTAGGGTATGGTTTAGCCTGACAAACCATGCATCAAACACACAACAGCCCTTGGAGTGGCCTCTGACAGTCCCTGGCAATCAGAAGAGCATTAGCCAGTGGCTGGAAGCACCTCCTAGCCAACCTTGTCAGGAAGAGAGGCAAAGAGCAGCTGACCCCGCCACATCAGAGAACAAAACTCCTGTGAACTGCAATTTGCACTGCCTGTCAGGATTTGCAGCAAGGCAGGAGAGGAATCTAGTCCCAGTTCATGGTGCCAGGATGAGGATAGCTCACCAGAAATACAGAGACACCTGATGGTATCAATTAAAACTGGATGGGAGGTTTCTCAAATGCATTGAGTTGGTTGAACCACGCATTTAAATACCAGAAGTAACAAATCAGTACTTAAGGCAGGTATTATTATTTATAACTTAAAATAAGTTTGCAGTAGCTAAAAAGCAAAGAAAAATATACCAACCCTTGTTTTTCTTAATCTTTCTTTCATACAGAAGGATATTTACTGATTGATGTGATTTTATTATTTCATATTTCTTTGCATATACAATTTTCATATATGGAGAGATTAACTAGACAAGATCAATTTTTTTCCTATTCATAAATGAAGAAATTGAGTCAGCAGGAATAACTCAACCAAAAACAAAAATCTTAAATACAGCGTTTCTTTGATAGAGCGGAAAACAGTTTAGATGTCCATGTTTCTAAGCCCATTCTTAGCCACAAGAGCATGCTTAGCCATTTTTCCTACACTCAGTAAGAAAATTCTACATGTTCATAAAATGCAGCAGCTATGCCTCTGTTCTAAGTGTACCAGGAATTGTGGGAACATACTTTACAGTAGTCAGAATACTGTTCTACTTCAGGCAAAAAAAGCCCCAGTACTCAAAAAACGACAGAAAATTTTACTCTAAGACTGAGCAGGAGTTTTAACAGTAACAGTCTCTGGCTTCTTTGTCATGGAAAACGACCACAGGTTTGAGCACTGGATGTACACAAGTGAATGATTCAACAAACAAGCTGTCAGTGGTCCAGAGAATTCCAGGTTTTAGACTAAAAAGCCCAGAAAGCACAGCTGATCCTTCACCCAGTTGTGGCAAATTAAACTGCACACAATTCGGAGAAGGAGCAGTGGCTCTGTACAGCCACTCAATGGAATGCTCCTCAGGTGCTTTGGAAAACATCAGTTCACTCAGTACTGAGACAAATCATCTGCCTTCCCCGAGATGGATCTTGTACAGGATTTGTATTTCCACCTGTCAAAACACTGTCAGCTTTCCATTTTGCTGTAATGTCTCCTCATTTTGCCAAGGAGGGACTTGGGCTTTTTGTCCAGAGGCAGCAATATGCCTCCAATTAGCACGGAATCTTTCTCATTGCAGCAAAGACCTGCATAAGACAGCTTGAAGGTCTAGACCCAGGAAAGATTTTACCATGTGTGTTAGGACTAAGCACAGGATCTGAGACACAGTGTTCACTTAGTAGTTCTGCTTTTCAGTTTAAGAGTAAGTACACCCAGCAAAATTAAAAAAAGAAAACAAGCCAACAAACAAAAGACATGAGCTATACAGTGCAAACATATATATGAGATCTCAAAACAAGCATGAGAGCTGCATGAACATTCTGAACTGCCATCTTGCTAATTCTACAAAATTGGAACATATTTCAAGAGTTCAAGGAACAGCCTGATCAGAGGTAAATTCTTGAAATTGCATACTTCCTAAGTGATATTTCCTCACTCCCCTGAAGGATTTTATCATTTGTGTTACTGAAGAGGAGAAAGTCCCATTTTTCCTAATAGAACAAGTTAATCTTTCCTCCCTCTGCAAGAGAAATATTTTTGAGACATGGGCTGCATGCATCCCTTCACAAGTACCCCCTCAAGCAAGTCATAGAAACTGTAATTAGGAAAGGGAAAGGCCCAGTGTCATGTGAGATCCAGGAGTTCATGCCAGATCACTCAGCACATTAAGTGGCAAGAGAAAAATCTTCAGTTCGAATTCACACAGTAGCAGGGAAAAGTCTCTTCTTGCAAACAAAATTACCCACCACAAAGGCACTGAAATGGAACTGTAGGTATATGCAAGCTCACTTTCAGAATAAACTCAAGTATATTTTATAATTCTACATCTCTCATGACACACACTGAGGTGGAACAAGTTGCTAGCATCTGGGAGTGACAATCCCTGTGTGGTAGTGTGAAATGATGTGGAATTCTGTTGAGGAGTTATGCTTTATTATTATTTTTCCCAGTATTTAAAACTGGTCTGCAATTTCCACTAGAAATTTTTAAATGCACGCCCACTCCTTACATAAGCAATTGACAGAAGATTGTGTTAGAAGAAGAGTTGCACCACTTCAGCCAACAGAAGTTAAAAAGAGAATGACTTTTTAAAAGGTCTCATCCCAAATACTAATTCTGAACAATTAGTTCCAGGCAGTTTACAGACAAAGAAGTTATGATGTATGTGTTCTCTTTAATGTATGATTTCCTCGCCTGTGTGATTTTCCTAAAGGAGGGTTTAAAAGGGAACTGTCTATGCAAGTTTTAAGCTGTGGATCCAAACCCTTTTTGAGTCCAAGCAAAAGTGCAGACAGATGGACAATTCAGCCAAGCTCCTTGCTGGCTATCCAGCAGTCCATAAATGGCAGCAATAATGGAAGCAGTAGGAATAAGAAAGAGAATCACAGCATGGAAAAATCAATGGCTAAAGAACTTCAAAATTAGACGTTTCTGGAAGTTCCTTCTTACTAATTCTGTAAACCTGAGAGCCTTCCACATCCCCTGCCAGCTAAAGAAAAGATATTAACTTAGCTCGGGTACAATTATTTCTTCCACCTTAATTGCAAGAAATGCCCATGAAAGGTAACTCAGCTGCGAAGGATGTGACTGCACATGCCAGGCAGATGTTGCCAGCACCAGAACTCTTCCTCTGTTGCCCAAATGTTAACTCCTCACTGGGGATTATGCGTGCCTTATATGCAGGCAAAGAGCAATTTCTTTGTTCTCCCGCTTTATTACAACATAGTGAACTCTTTAGGAGTGCAAATTTTTGCCAAGAAGCAGCAAATTAATAACATATGTCTGTGGTGTGCTCCTGCTTCCATCACAGGTGAACACAGTGCTTGTAAGAGAAGATATTTACGGCTTTCTTGAGGCAAGGATCTTGAACCCAGCCCAGCCAGAACCAACTGAAGTTCCACTGAAAGAAGCAAGGCATGAGAGATGAAATTGCCTCCTCATCAATGCTGCTACAGAGCTGTTCCACTGCCTGTTTGAATCCAAGAATATACTTTATTAAATGTCACCAGATTAAACAGTCTCTCTCAGTAAAAAGTGTAATTTATAAGAGCATTTCCATTGATTCACAGATTGTGCATGATTTAGCTATTCTGTGATTATTATTCTATGAAATATCTAGATTCTCATTCTCACATTATTATCAAATTCTGTGTATTTATGGTGCTTGGTCCTATGCATGTCCTGTCCTGAAATATGTATTCCAAACCATTTGCTTTCACAGATCACCTCAATAGATGATTACAGCCTGTCTTTTCCTCAAAACGTTCACTTTCTTTCATATTCACTTATTAAGAAACATCTTTATTGTGGAAATAATAAACCACATTTACCTCCGATAGTGATTTGACTAAAAAGGCCCTGCTACTTCTCAAAGGGCTACAGTGAAGTTCCTAAACCATGCTCACATTTAAGTGCTATTCCTAAATGAACACTAATTTGAAGCAGAAGAATTGGCCTGAGGCAGGCTTTGAACAGAAAATATTCCCTGTAAAATCCATAATAACTGCTTAACAGAGATTACTGGGTTTTTTCCTCAAACAGATGCACAAGTTTGGGGCTGACAATCCCACAAAAGCCCCAGGTATTGTGCCCACTTCCAATACAGGGTAAAAAATGTGACGAGACAGGACGATAAATTAAAACCCCATGCCAAGACATTTTGGGGGTATTACCCAGCAGACCACAACAGGTCTGAAGGTCACATTTCACATGCATATATAGAGATATTTCTAACTAAACAATCAGACTGGCTACTTGCTTTAGACAGCCATGAACCAGTATTAATTCAAACCACCTGTAGGACACGCTATCTCCGAAGTAACTAGAGATGTTCGGCTGACTTTGTACTAAATTACCCAACAGCTTCCACACAGAAAAAGCACATTCATGAAAGTGATTTACTGTTTTAATATAACACACACAACTATAAAGGGCTCAACCACGACCCTATGGTTTCTATGATTATTCTCTTTAGGAAAGCACAGCTGAGAGAGAAAAGCAGCTAAAAGCTGCCTGTTCTTCTGCAGAATTTGTCCATGAGCTCTGAAGTGCCTGCTTAGGGGATGAATTACTTTTTTTCCTTAAAAAAGTAAAGGCCATGGGGGTCCAGAAGGAATAAGATTTAAAAATTAACCTTTCCTCCTGCACATCACCCCTCCCAGTGAGAGTTAGATGCAGTGTACTGAGAGCACAAGGATTGCTCCTGCTATACATTTTATAAATATCAGGAAACTGATGAGGAAACAGTGCCTGCTCCTCTTACCCAACCCATTTACTTAATACAAAAATAATAAGAAGAGTCCAGACTGGTCAAAGTTCCTTGCTGTACTGCTCTGTATCTAGCAAGGGAGATTCTGTGATCTGGTGAAAGGATGGCTAAAACACATTTGTCTCATTGGAAGAATTAGGGTTGGTATCTATATCAAGATAGCATAGCAGAAAAGATAGCAAAGTCTCCAAAAGGCTGGAATCTTTACTGCAAACAAAGCTGGTAGACTTCAGTAAAGCTACGTAGGCTATAATGAATGTTTTTGACTGTAGAGAGAAAAATGAATGGCTCGAGTCCAGGAACTGTCTCAGCCTACATACAGAACTAGGTCTGTGGGAGATCCTTATTCAGCACGTTTCCTACAAAAGACATTAATTTACATTTTCTTGTTTAAAGAGCAGATAACCTTTCCATGTGAGAAATTCCAGCAGACAGGGGCTCAGAGGAATGAACAAGCACTGCAGAGACCACTGCACATTTCATACAAACACTCACCAACTGTTGCCACTTCGAGATTTCAAAGCTCACAAAGAAAATTGCTTTTTTTCCCCCCTCAGAGCAGAAACTAGGATATCAACCCTGATTACCTTACACAGTGCAGTTTGAGAGGAAAGAGGCCTTAATCAAGCTCAGACACAAGCAAGGATTTCCTTTAAAGGCTATCAATGTTAATGAACAACTAGGTCTTCTTTAAACATCCACACTGTGATATGGGCAAGTGTCTGAGTTTATCATGTCCTCAATCTTTTGAACAGCCAGATTTTATTTGCTGAGCATTGATCAGACCAGAAGGAATGAGCTTATTCCGAGTAGCAGTGGCTGGACTTGAATTCTGGACTTTAGATTGCAAAACGTTTAGGATTTGATGCAATTTTGCCTCAGCCAGCTATGCTGAGTTTTGGGCTGTCATTGTAAACCCAGAGACTAAAGGAAGCTGTCCTGGAGTTTTATTGGAAAACAGAAAGGTACATCCTCACTCTAAAAGGTTTGTGTATCTGAAAACTAGAAAGAGATGCTGAAGCTTTTTACAAAAGGTAATAAGTCAAACACAACAGGATGTACTGATTTGCTATTTCTTGTTCATTCTAGGAGAGAAGATTCCAAACTAAAGCCATATTGAAAGCCAGAAAGCAAATATCACATCAGTTTTAAAAACAAACCCTTCAGAAAACTAGTCCTTTCACCTCATTTATGAGGTGAATTTATACAGATTCTTTTTATCCTTTGATTAGTTCTTTTATTGGTTTTTTGATTATGCCAAGAGTCCACAGCTGTGATATTGTTACAAAAAAGCATAGAGGTGTTTAATTTAAAATAAAAAGGCTTTTGTGCAAATTTTTTAATAACAAAACTATTTCTACTAGCATTAGATTTTTATGAAGCCTTTTGAACTTATGCTTTTCATATCTATTGGTTTAGCTGAAACAGTGAAATATCTCCTGTGAAATTATAATAGCCCTGCATAATTATCAGTCTGCTAAAGGAAGGCTTTTCAAATGCTTCCTCACTGACCTGTTCAGTGTCCTGTGTTGCACAACAGCCCCTCATGAACGTGTTAATCATGGACATTTCACTCTTGAGACATCGAATATGTTACATTGGAGCTTCCCACTCCTCCCTCAGGGCAGAATCCTTTCTTAGTGCACCAGCTCACTCAGCATCTGTATTATTCACTTCTGCAGTAATACTGCAGTTTAATCTTTGAAGCGTTTCAAAAAGGGCTGCAACAGAAAAAGGGGAATGAAATAGCAATTAATAAGACCAGCAATCAGCAGAAACAAAACCCTATCCTCAGCAAGCAAGATTCAGCTAACTAGGGAGCAAGTGCATTCTTATTTGTCAGTAATATTCAAGATACTTCTGTAGCCTGTTTTCCTTATTGCTTTTTCAGTCTTCACTCCAAACAAACTTCTAGGAAATTTGGTAGAATTCCTACTCTAGTGAATAAAGTGCTTCCTGCAAATCATGCACTTACTCTGGAGCTTTGCAGGAATCAGGTGACAAAGGACATCATCTTTTAGCTTGATCCTGCAGCTGCATTAACACTTCCTTAGGAAAGCCTGGGGGTTTTTTCTGATGCTCTTCTTATCTGCCACCACTCCAAATACAACACATCATGAAGCTCAGATTCCAAGCTATTTACAGAAAGATGTGATGGAAACCTCATTGTTACCATAATCATCCTTTGTCCACTTTACATGGATATTTTTAAACAGACACAGGTTTCAGGGCATTCTGTTTAGAACTATTTTATCTCTGTACTTCAGAAAAAGCATGTAGCAAGGGCAGCTTCCTGAAACCCAGGCACAGTGCAGGATCATGCCACTGCTTCATACAGGGTTAATTTCACCAGCACACTGTTATCCAAAAAAAGAACACCCAGTTATCACTGAAATAGCAATATTTTGCTTTAGGACACACAGCTCATCTGTCCTCTTTAGCAGAAGACCATGCACAACTGAGAAAATTGCTCCCCTCAACTTGTATTTTCCCATATTATTCACAGAAATAAAGCTGAAGCTAAAAAAAAGAAAAGAAAGGAAGAGCATCCCTTTTCCCAGATGCCAGCTAAATTTGTTAACTTAGGAGAACACCAGCTACAGCAAATGGAACTGTGGCTGGGAGCCCCAGACTGACTCTTGAACCACCTTTGATAGGGCCAAGAGCACAGTCAGGATGGAATGAAGCATAACAAGGACTTCTACCACGAGCTGAAGTCATCTTTTAGCCCTCACTGTAGGTGTTCCCTTGGAGTTGGTGTTTTGAGACATAATCACCCATTTAATTTAATATTACAACAGTTAGTAATTTTAACTAGGGACACCATACATATCTATAGTCCTGCCTTATATATATAGATATATATATTTTTTTTTTAAGTAAGGCTGATAAATGATCTTAGATATCACATTTTTTCAGTTCAGGCAGTTAAAAAGTAAACCAAAATCCAAGTTTGTTTAGTGTTTTGTTCATTTAAAAAAGAAAATTCTTGCTCATTGGCTTGTATCTTCCAGTATCTGTGTTAAGAAATCTTGAGCAGCATTTCCTTCCCCTGCCCCTTCCCTTGTTAATAATTTAGCTATAGTTGCTTTCTAACACAACAATAATGTATGTAACTCATTTTATTGGCACAAAGGACGTGCTAAACATTGTCTTGTTCTCTTCCTTCAGAGTGTATGCTTCCTAGGAAATGAAAAAAGCATTACGTATTCCCACCCCGCAGGATGCCAAACACAGACATCTCCTGAGCAAACAAAATAACTTATTCTGTGTAATAACTATAAAGGCAAGAATGAGATTACAAGAAAACATCCTCTACAGCTGTAAACACTATCTGCAAGGCTTACTATTCACCACCATTACATTTCCATGCTGAGCCAATTCCAATCCCTTCTCTTCTCATTGCTAAAGCAAGCACTGTTTCTTTTTTTCCATTACTTTGGATCACCCATGTACTATTTTTGCATAGAGGAAGAAACCTGTGTTGATAAATGAGTCTGAAAGTCAATCAAAACCAACACTGAATCATGCATCTCTTGTTTTAAGGTTTGATACCCCCCCAAAAAATGTTTAAAAAAAAATCAGGAGTGAATAGCCTAGGGATTTTCTGCTTTGGCAGAACTAGAGTAAGGCAGTAGCCAAACACATTGCTACTGGCATTCAGTCTTGGATATTTTAAGCCAGCAAAATCATAGCTTGATTCAGTATAATTAAAAGATATGCTCAAAGGGGGCACTGTAAGGCTAAGTGGAGAAATTATACAAAATGTATTTTAACAATCAAAATTACTTGGGCAATCAAAAGACGGGAGAAATTGTGTTTTCTACGCTTTGAAACTAGATCAGGGAAATTGAAAAAAAAAAAATACATATAGTAGTAATGAGATGTGAATTCTCCCCAGTTCCCTAAAACAGTCTGTTGGGAACAGGGCTATATATTGAATCTTGCATGCTCCAGGCCTGCATTTTTGCAAGCCCTGAATCTTTTGCGAACAGTCAAAGATTGTACAAAGAATTGCAATCCACTAACCAAGGTCTGCCTAAAGGCAGGTGCTGCCCTTTTCTTTAGAACAATGTTGGACATTTTGCTGTCATTGAAAAATGGACAAACTTACATCCACATGGAAAGTCTTTCCTAGTGTTATCCACTGCAGTGTTTCACTGCAGCGGCCTTATCTTGATTATGGTGAGGAGGAAAAAAAACATTAACCAATTTGATGATTGGTTAAAGAAAGCTCATGTCTAAAACTGTTAGTCTCATCTCAGCTATTCTTGTCAAGCTCCATATGGTCCCTATAACAAACAATTATCACTCTATCAGAAAAATGTGAATTTCTGTCCAGTTTGTCCAGTTTCTAATGGAGTTTGGACATGTTCTGCTCATTCTGCTCTTTTGAACTCACTCTTCTCATTTTTTAAATGACTTTATAAACAGAGCAATGAACAGGGCTATTGTGTTCTGCTGCATCTGATTTACATCTGCATTAAATACTCCTTATGGCTCCCTCCAGCAGTGCAGAGCACTTTCAAGGAACCATATAAAAATCAACCTAAGGCCCAGGGAAGATGCCAGAATGAAGTCAAGGGGTCTCACTACCAAGGAAGAAGTTGGGAGTCTCATTACTAAGGGAGAAGTTGGGGTCCCTAGGACTTAGAGGGGGGTGAAGCCATGCACACTGATTTTATTTTTTGCATGCATGACAGTGATCCATATGGTGACATTTCATCAATAAACTTATTAGCAACATGAAGTAACAGCTTTCTGGTCTTGCATTCAGAATCAATGCCCACCACGCTCAAAATGTCATAGTGGACTTGTGGCCAGGAAGTTGTGAGAATCTTTGACTTCCAAGCCTTCTGCATTGGATTTTTGGTGACAGAATAAAGGTAATTCAGATTGCAGCATTTTTATAATCACGCTGTGTAAAGTCATATGGATAAGATACAGGTATGGCATACAAGATACAGGATAAAAGAATGACTAGAAATATTAATGTATTTCTGATTCAGCTTAGTCTGAATTGCTTTACTGAAACACAGGGCTGCAGAGGCATCACAAACTGCTCATGGACAAGCCCATGCTCTTCCAGCCATTTTTTACATCACCTTTCAGTGCACTGAGCAGTCTGGCTCCAGGCATCATACAGAGCAATTGTTCCACATGCTAAGAGAGAACCTACATGTCCCAGGCAGATGTAACTGGTCTTCTGACCTTACCTCCAGATAAACAGGATGATTATCTTGTTTTGGTGGTGTTTCTTAGGTGTATTTATAGGGACATTTTTGTCCTCACTTGGGAATGAATGTGAATCCAGAGAGTACAGGTGGTGTGAAATGACATTTTAGAGTGGCTTGACTTTTTCAGGAAAAGGATAGAAGGCACATGAACCTGTAACTGAGTTTAAGATTAATTCTGTATTTGTCAAAGTTATTTTGATTAGCCTTACTGTGTATCTTACACAGCATAAAAATGGGGGGGAACGTAAAACCATCATTCATTTACCAGGTAATTTTTCAAATGCATTGAAAAACTCTAGCAATAATATAGAGGACCACTACCCAGTCTGAAAAATTGTCAAGCTATCCATAGTGATCTCATGGTTCTGCTATGATCCAGGAGCATAGAAATCCATTAAAATGCTTTCATTAATCCCTGATGCTTTTACTGTATGCAAAAGGCACGCAGCTTAAATACCAAGTCCTATAACAGGTTTTAACCTTCTGCCATAACTCCTTCCTGAATCTCACTGGCTTGGGGAGGGAAACAAATGATGAATCTAAACTGCAACAATGAAAAATTTAGACACAAGTGAGGGCAAAAAGTTTTGCAAGACATGACTACCATGACCAACACCTCTGAGTGAATAAATGGTATTCTGAGGGCCACGGTTCATCACCTCTCTACATGAACAGGAAAACATTCACCTTTACCTTACTGGAAATAAGTTGTGCAACTCCCATACAAACCAGTGCAGACAGGAGCTGAAAAACAGAAAGTTAAGGGAGAGCAGGAGCCTTTTTTACTGAAAATAAGCAATTTGTCTGTATTTCACCTCAAAGTAGTTCATTTACGTGCAATGTTACATGATTGCTTTTGGTGGTGCTGCTTTGAAGACAGAAGTTAGATGGTAAAAATTAAGTTCCGTCCCTTATGTTTTCATTAAGCTAACAGCCAACAACAACAAATTATAATGATAATAATACAACAATAATAAAAATTTCATAAGCACACACAAAAGGTACACACTAACTCATCAGCTCTATATTCCCACTGAAAAGAGGTGAACACTGTCCTGCACAGCTGCTTCCAGAGCCATTGGAACTTATCCTACTCACAGGAATCAAAATAAATAATAACTGTAGCCTTAAAAAAACCCCAAACTAAGCACTTCCATGGACCCAAGGATATGGCTTTTTACCTCTGAAATCTTTCTGGCAGCTCATTTTCACATGGCAGCACTCAGGCAATTGCAAACACAGGCAAGTTACAGAGCCAGCCCTGCCAGCCAGCCAGCTGCCACCATCTTCAGGCTGTTTGAAGGATTTAGCTGCCTGCAGCTCTCTGCCACCTCCAAACTGTTAAGTTTTTCCTGAATAATTACACTGGTGCTGGGTCTCTGCCACTGTCCCCTCAGCTCTACACAAGCACCATCTCTGTTAGCAGAGGTCAACACCGCTGCTTTGTCCCCACTGCAATAGTGAGGCACCATATCTGGGATTTTACAAGGAATTGTCTCCCTGCAAACATGTTACCTCAGATGGCCAGCTCCCCTGTCTTGATCAAGTAACTTCAGTTTTGTTACCAATGCCTAGAAAACACCCACCACACCCATCTTTTAAAGTTCACTGCAGCAATTTTAAATTAGTGAGATCAAGGGGAAGGAAAAAAAAAAGCCAGAACTAAGGAAGCAGGGTTTGCGTCATGGGACATTTGCTTGTAAGCTTCTTTCAAATCTAAGTCAGAACCCACCATCCTTTTGTCTGCCAATTTTTTTTCCAAGCTCTGCTAAAACTTTAAGCAGCACAATCACAACAGTAGGTCCTGTAGCATTCAGTGATAAACATTTACCAGAGCAACGACAACATAAATTTCTTAATTTAAAAATCAACCAAGAAAAATAATTTTTCCTTTAGTAACATAAAAATCAAAACTGTCCTTACTTCCTTATTTATTTTTAAGATAAGTTTTAAATAAACTACTGTGCTGGAAATACATCAGGGGAATTCATTCTTCTGTTTCAGATTTGAAGGATTAACTCCTCAATTATTAACTTGTACCAACAGCTGATCACTTGCTGTGCAGTCTATTTTTAAAAGTATGTGAAAGATTAGTGTAACCAGAATACCTAGAATAAGAACATTTAGCAAAACCCTGCCTGCATAAATCTGAAATTAGTGTTTGAGACCTGGTATATCAATTTACATTTAATGCCAGGCTTGCTCTCAGGGGGGCTCAGGTCACTTTTTAATGGCCTTCAACAGCTGCACACACACAACCCTCCTCCCTCCCCAAACCACCACCCAACATACAAGTATTGTTTCCAACTGTGGGGGCAATTCAAATCCTTACTAAAAACATTTGATGCCTACTTTACATTCAAAATTTCATATTAACTCAAAAAAGGAAAGACATCATTATTTTATTTTAAAAAAATGGATGTGGTGGGAATGGGCTGTTTCAAACTGGGATTTATGCATTCCTCTAGAGCTGCCAGCAGGTCCCTTTGAGGTCCTGCTAAAATCCTGGTGGCCATATTCCAGAGGATTTGTACTTCACAGAGCTCTGGGGCAAGAAGAGAGAGAGGAAACAGAAATCCCTCCAAAGCATCATTCTCTGCTTACTGCTACTCTCTGCAATTCCTTCTGACTGAGGTGTTGCTCCTCCAGGAACTGCAGGCAGGTTAGGAAACAAAAGCCCCTCATGCAGGTCTCTGTCTCCTCTGAGGTTCTCCTAAATGTGTCACCCTGTCTAAAAAATGCAGTTATTTCTCTGATCAGCCCCTCAGCATGCACGTCTCTGCATCAGTTTCCTTAAAAAATTCAAGATGTCTAAACCCCCCAGAATACATCCTTTTGTTTCAAGGAGCACCTCTCTTTGCAAGAACTCACATTTTCAGGATCTGTCCCCAGGCAGGAAGTCTGGTGAAAGTTGTCCAAATGAATGAGGTTTTTCAGCATATACTTCTGAAAATCACACCCCATGAAGGGTTTACTGCTGCACCATGACCTGCCTGCTCCAGGTTACAAGGACCTGGCAAACACAGATATCAAACACAAGTTACCTTGTTTTAAAAAGTCCTTTAACTTAAATAAAGTATTGCCTTCAGAACTCACTCCATAGACCTCAGTAAGCCAAGACAAGAAGGGACATGAAATAAATTAAGTCTTAATAAACTTTTGTGAACCCTTTGAGCACAAGGCTTTATTTCTCTGGTAACTTCTGCACTTTGGTGCAAGCGAAAGCAGCAGAGAACTCAGGCACAGCAGCATCCAGATGAGAGGGTACACAATGATTGAGCAGCTTTGAAACAAGAATTACAACTCTAGAAGGCATCAGCAAAGCATCAGCACAGCAAGAGTTAAGAGCACAGCCTGTACTTTACTGGTGGCAATAGTTTGAGGAACAGAAATAGTAGGAATAGAATACTTCAGTTTTTATTAACTTATTTTTACAGGACATCCCAGTTAAGCCAGGCAGCATGTTTACAATAGGCTCCTGTCTAAGGCCAGCTTAAAACTATTACACAGTACATACAGAAGGACAATACAGTCCCAGTACAAGCTACCAGCAGGCAGTAAATCACGTCAAAACCTCATGTTACACCTGATTAACTGCTTGGCTCCAGTACTGCAGCCTACTCCAAGAGTGTTTGCTTCAGTGTAGTTAGGAGTTTGTCAGAGAATTTATGTCATCTGATGGCAAGTTACATAGAAGCATGCCCCAGTGTATCATTTAAGCAGCATTACTGGGCATGAGCTGCAGGACTGTGTGGCTTCACACCTGCAGTATCCTCTGGTGCTATGTATTCCTTAAAAGTGGACTCCATTTAGATGTCTCGTTTACTAGAAGAAATCACATCACCTCTGTCCCAATGGGATCATATGAGCCTGGATTACAACTCTGTATGAATTACAAGCACATCCAAGATTTTATCACTCATGAGTCAGTCTACCCTCAACACGGCAATGCAGTGAAATTAAATTTCCCACAAAATTTTCCTTGATTCTACAAATGGCTTAAAAATAGATACCTTTGTACATATGAAGACATTACATTTTTCACTAAATGTACAAGCCTGAGAGTAGACCAAACAGTAAAATCTTTCCACCACCTGCACACAAAGCAAACCTTGTTTCTCTGAAGTTCAAAGTCAAGCTAAGCCACCAGAGAGGCAAATTTCAAGAGCATCCCAAGGTCCATAGAATGGATGTTAGTCAAACATGCAAGGTACTATGAAAACCAAGCCATAATCCTGATGAAGTCTGTGTTTACCTGACAGTCAACCAGCAAGACATCTGGCATTATCTGAGATGTCATGCATCTTCATCAAGAGCTGGAATCCTGTAAATCAGCAAAAGTGTTTCATTGTACAGTCTGCTAGCCCTGACTCTGTGTGCTCCTGGGACAGCTTTTTTCAGAGTTGTGCAGGAATTTAGCTGAAAGCTGGATGCCAGTTTTAGCAGTAATATCATCACCACACAGACAATCAAATCAAATGTTTCTATGGAGTTCCTCATGCTTGGCCAGCAGGAGGCTTGCTTATACTCTTTAGTAAGATTAAGTAATCATCACATATTTTTAAAGTACAGTCTTATTATCTCTTTCCTCAGGCAAGGCAGTGATACTTCAGCTTTACCCTGGGTAAACTGTTGTGGTGGTCTGTATTTCAAGTGTCTGCAGGAAATGTAAACCCAGCAAAGACAAAGTCTTGCATTTAGCACGTTGTGATACACACAGTCAGATGAATTCCTGAATTCCTCCTCTTACTTATTAATTGAGGTAATTATGTATTATAACAATTAGATCACAGAAAAACATTTTCTTCTAAAATTAAACAAGGAGTTTAATTAAAATCAGAACAGGTCTTCCAAGATAACAGCAGAACAACAGAGCACAGATATCTGGACTGCAAACGTATTTACCTACTTTTTCTGCTCAGTCATAAGAGCATTTTCACAGTTATGACAAGAAGAGCTTTAACAAACAAAAAGCCTGATGTCAAATCACTTTTCCCTAGTAGAAGATGAAAAAAGTTCCTCTGGTTTTAGTAAGGGGTAAGACCCAAGGTAAATGCTGAGGCCATGGTGAAATAGATATAAAAACTCCATTACAAATCTTGATATGGAAATGCAGATCAATGCATCCACCAGCTGTAATGACACTTAAGGGAAAGGAGAGCATCTGAATGGTGGCCTTTAGACACAAGCACCTGAGTAATTGAGAGGGAAGAAAGAAAGCAGTGCCTGTTTCCTATCAAGGTGTGACATGAGAAATAAGCACCAAGCACCAGGAGCTGCAATCTGAAATGGAAATGCACACAACAGCATTGGGGGGAAGGTTTTTGGCTAAGCAGTTAATGCTGAGAGAAGTGTTTGAGGATTGTAAGATGAGAGCAGGTCCTCAGAGGACTTCTCTCTCTGAACCCAGAATGGCACAGGACTTGTCCTTACAGATGGCAAAGCTTCAAGGGACAGTAGCTCTGGCATGAACATTTCTAAAGATGCCACATTTTTGGAGTCAGAGCTCATAGCTGGGAAAGGAGGAAATGTAGGCGGGAGGGAAGCAGCTCAGCCACCACTGAGCTCAGCAGTTGTAAAATCAGCAAGCCTGAACACAAGTGCTCCCAGGATTTAGGGAATTGCTCTCCAAGCCTTTGGGTGAGATGTGGCCAAGGAGCTGTGACACAAGCCACTGGGCACAGTCCAAGATCTTTGTAGCTACCAGTCTTGCTGCAGGGCACTGCGAGGTCCAGGAGGGTGCTCACCAGTTGCCGCTGCCATTGAGTTGCCACTTACAGAGCTCAGCACACTGTACAGCCTTAACTTTTGCAGATTTTAGGTGACCACTTCAACTGGCTCCGGTTTGGAAAACACAAAATTAGTAAATTAGCTCTTACCCAGCTTTCTAATCTCCAGGTGCTGTTATTTAATGACAAGAAAAATCAGAGGTTCAGTCTCAGCTGAAGTTTCAGTGAATTTAACAGCTGAAAATGTGACAAAGGCTGGCTGTGCTCATTGCCTTGCTCAATCACCTGCAAATGCACAAAGTGGAAGCAGTAGTATCTGCCTATACAGACTCAGTGACTAAGTAAAGGTATTACTTTTATGTGATTTTCTTTTCCTGATCTCGCAATTCTTCACCTGGAGCATCAAATACCAGAGCCATGATGTGTTGACACCACCTTTCCTGTGGGGCTGTGCCCTACCACTCCACAGCAGGCTTCCAAGAAGCTGTGTGCCTCTGGTAATTCAGAGTGCTAGAGACACCCATAAGGCAAAACTGAATGGAAACTGCTGTATATCCCTCCGAATGGATCCATGCAATTTTTAAATCAACTTTCAAAAATGCACCAAACATACCCAGGGGAAATAAGCTAACAATGTGGATTGCTGCCTGAAATAATTATACAGATAGCTCAGGGCGTTTAGTGTAGTGATGAAAGAAAAGAAACAAGAAAAAGCCATTACCAGGCTTCACAGCAATAACGTGATTTAGCAAATCCCGCACTTTCCGTTCCACAACGGAAACTTTGACATCGCCTAGATTTATAAACATCAAACTGTATGTGTTGGTTTTCCCAGTTTAGGAGTCCCTACTGAGAAGCTCAATATTATTCTGGAAACACTCCTACAGCAGAGGGCTATCTACTACTCTCATTTTGACATACCTGCAAATTTGTGACTTCATCGTTATTTCACTCCACGGCTTTGTAAGGAGTGATTTTACTGCAAGTAAGACCACCTGCCCATAAAAAGGCTTGTATATTCAAGTGCAGCACTTGAAAGAAAGAGCTGTGCTTTGCCAGGGTATCAGGCTAGATCAACTCTTGCTGAAGGGCAGCACAAAGATGGGAAATGGACTGCAGGATGTCTCCAAGCCAGAATTGTGAGCTGAGCTGTCTAAATAAATAGCAAGCCTCAAAATCCTGACAAGCTTTCCCTTATTGAACTCCAAGAGAATTTAAGGGGAATAAGGAACAATTTCTAGGTGAGCATAGTTTGACAAAAGTCTGAAAAATAAGCCTTTGGGTTTTTTTTAATATTTCCTTTAAATTAAATATTCATCTGATAGTAGTTAAACAATACAGTGGCAAGTTTTAACATGACCAATGAAATGGTATTTCACTACCTTCAAATAACAAGCAGGTGAGATATCAGAGATATTAGCTCTGACTGTATTATTCCTCCACTGAAACTACACCTACAGTATTTCAGCATTACAATTTGCACTTGCATCATCTTTTCCCTTATTAAAAAACCTGAATACAACTTGACCAGTGTTTCTACAAGCAACTCTTGCTCAATTAAAATACTATATCCAAATAGATTTATGCTACACCCTGTTTTGTCATGAAAGTACTTAATTCCAGATGATAAGCATATGTGGGTGTCTGCTTCTGACTCTAAACCCTGTTTTAAATTTATATTTCAAAGATACTTTCCATATAGTCAAGGTCAATGGGGAAGAAGAAAGAAAAACTGAATTGTTAAAAAAATTGCACAGAAGGATTAAGAAAGTTATGCACAATATGTTTGTTCCAATACTAATTTTAACATGATTTTTTTTTTTATGTCTTAGTTTGTTGAGGCTTGAAATCTTGGAATCCATGAGGGACAATCACTGAGTAGAAACTACCATGTGAACACAAACAATAATAAATAACCTACTTTAGGAGATGCCTGTAAACATTTATAGTACTAAACCTGCCAAATTACACCTATAGTCACTTGCTGGTCTCATCTCAGCAGTATTTCCTTGGTTTATTACATATCATATCCCAGAATGTGAATTTCAATAGAAACTCGGGCTATTTGGGATCCATGTGTCAGAGGCAAGCACACCTCCCCAAAAATCCAAAAAGAAGAACAGGGATACAAATAAAGACAGAAAGAACACAAGAGATGAAGACAGAGGTGATCCATAAAATTACCTATGCTGTACCCAAATATCCTTATTTATTTGTTTATATTATGATGATTTTAATAACACAGTCTCCTTGAAAAAAAAAAGTTTGGTAAGACAGTTCTAATCATACTGCAAGCCTCCATAAACAAAAATAATGCCAGTGCCATCACAATGGCATTCTTATGCAAAACCAAAAACCGTGCAAGGAAACACACTTTCCAGGAGGATATAGCTACATGCAATTTACAGACAGGGCACTGAAAGCCAAAAGCTCTGCCCTAAGGGGCTTGGCCTCATCGTTTGAGTTAGACATGCAGCTGAGCAAGTTGAATACTGCTTCAAATGCTGATCATTGCTCCTCTTTCACCTTCTACTCCCCTTTCTGCATTTCCAGTGTTTATTCAACCTCTGAACAGTGCACCCTTGAGTGGAGACATGCATAAAACTGTTTAGCAAAATACAGCCAGGGCCTCTAAGCATCATCACTACACACACATTATTAGAGTGGCTACAGTCCTAAGGCCAGCTATAGGATGAATGGGAAATTTTGGAAATTTTACTGAAATAAAGTTCATTATATATTAATCTAAAATTTCTATTTTGCAAAACTTACGCACAAACTCACCACTCTGGAGCACCTGTGCTGTTATGACATGCTTTTTTTTTCCTCCAGGTCAAACATGAGTATCTACTAGAGATTAAGATATAAAGGCTAAAAAAGAACAGAAAATTAGATAATTAGAAAAATCCCTTTTCACACGATACCAAAATAGTAAAGTACTAGAATAAGTGAAATATTTTATTACAGTGGAGAAGTGCTTAGTGCTGTGATCTGGCAGATACTGTGACATAGACAAACCTGAATGTTAATGAAAGAAAAAGTCTTCCGTGATTTGAATCTTGCCCTTGCTCCTGGACTGCTTGAAGCACCTTTTCCAAGCAGTATTCTCTTTAACCAATTTTCCATGTTCAGAAAGGCTATTTGCAACTGGTGGGAGAAATACTGATCTCATGCTTTCATGGATAACGACTCCTTGGATAGTCTGAATCTCAAGGCGAGACACAACTTGCTTTACAATATGCTGGAATTAAACACACCTCATAACACCCGTTACTTTGGCGTCCTTTCAAGAGATCCTCCATGTCCTACCCAGCTGGCAGAGGATCAAGCCAAGCCAAGCCAAGCCAATGTTTAGGCAAGTAGAAGTAGCTATGGGAGGAAAATCTGTTTTGGAAAAAAGCTGTGTCAAACAAGTCCAGAGGAGTGCCACGAAGATGATTGGGAGTGGAGCATTTTCCTTATGAGGACAGGCAGAAAGAGTTGGGGTTGTTCAGCCTAGAGAAGACAAGGCTCTAGGCAGAGCCTATAGCAGCCTGCCAGCACTTATGGGGATCCTACAGATTAGATAGGGAGGGACTCTTATCAGAGAGTGTAGTGATAGGATGAGGGGTTAACAGCTTTAAACTGAAAGAGGGCAAATTTAGATGAGATAGTAGGAAGAAAATCTTTACTGTGAGGGCAGTGAGACACTGGAACAGGCTGCCCAGAGAAGCTGTGGATGCCCCATCCCTCACAGTGTTCCAGGTCAGGTTGGGTGGAGCTCTGAGTAGCCTTGTCAAATGCAAGTTACCCTTGCCCATGGCTGGCTATTGGAACTAGACAGTCTCTAATGTCCCTTGCAACCCAAATCATTCTGGGATTCAGTATCCGACTATTTTCTTTCCATAATATGAAGTAGAGCCTAATTTCAGGTACTGTCTCCCTCAACAGAATCTTTCTGAATGGCAACACAGTTCTTCTAATTTTGGTAACTACATCAGGATAACTCTTTTTAGCTGCCTCCTTGCTAATTACTCTTTACCTTGCACAACACTAGGGTTTGGTAAAGAAAGCCACATGGAGAACACAGTGTTTATCTTGGTGAACTCAGCAACACAACCACACTTGAAAACAAATGCATTCTTGAAAATGCTGCCACCTCTGAGTCACCATACAAGTCCCACATCAGCACACAACCTCCTGTAATTTGAGAGTCTCATTAAACTTATCAACACACATATCTTTTCAGACTGATGAAACAGGAAAAGTCTCAAGACAGCAGCAGCAGGCTTTGCTGTCCCCTAGCTATAATATGCTGAATTTGGGAATTCCCTTCAGAGTTGTTTCCCCTCTTAATGCTAATGGGTATTGCACAAAAAACATAGATTCTGCATTTATTCAGAAAAATTATTCTCCTATTGAGAAAAAACATGCAGTCCACAAAGCCATGTAAAGATACTTGTTCTCAGCAGAACTGCAAAACAACAAATCTTCAAATAAGCAAAGAAAGTCTGATTTTTCAAAAAACCCACTTTAATTGCTGTGTGGTTTGTAGAGTTTTCTTTTGAAGATGCCTAACATATGGTATGATTTACACAGCACTGGCAGCGAGCTTGAGACAGAAGATTCAAATCTAACTGCAGAAGTATGCAAAACTTAACACTGCACATCAAGATTGTCCTTCCCATCAGCTAAGTATGGCCATTTAAGTCTGCATTCATAATTAATTCCTATTGCTAAATATCTCTGAAATACTTAATGTAATTTTTTCTATTTTTGTACGTACAGCTTGCCCTGGTAGCTGGTGACACCAGAGCCACCAAGGGGCAGAGATCACTGGCTTCCTCAGATAGGGCAGTCCCCTCGTTACAGGAGGGCACTTTCCACTCCTGGCTTCAACAGGCTCCATTTAAAGAAAAAAAAATATTTGTACACAAAGGAAACAGCACTTGATAAAATGCAGCCTTCAAAGTGTGCAGCACACAGACTCCAGCTGTGCCTCCCTCCCTCGAGGGTTTGTGCAGGTCCCTTCTGAGGCAGCCCAGGGCTCAGGCCCCCACAGCTGCTCCACTCGTGGAGCCACCAGGCAGCCACCTCTCCCAGCAAAGCCAAGCAGGCTGGGCAAAACCCCTCAGCTGTCTGTTCTATTTCTAGGGCATCAAGGGAAGAAGCTGCATACAGGGCCGTGTACTACAAAATACTTCAATAACATCTCTCCTTTTTGCCTCACTCAGTGCCCAGCACCTCCCAGTGCTCTGACTATGCCGTGCATTCAACACTGCATTAGGTTATTTCCTTCTCAGTAAAAGCACCTTAAAAAACAGCAACACAGGGTTTGTAAAACAAAGTTTGAAAAAAAATTACCACAAGAATTTAACTAAGAAACCTCTTGCTCAGTTCTCAGGAGTTCAGAGAACCCAGTGGTTTCTTTTTTGACAAAAGATAACTTAGACCAACTAAAACTATCTGCACTGCTATAGTGTTGGTGCAGCACTTCTCAGGCTCTGGGTCACAAGTAGGTCATAAACCTTCACGGAGCAGATTGCAAAACAACTCAGAGTAAGATGCTTTTAGAAGACATCTGCACCTTCCTTGGTATGGAAAGAACTAAACAAAATCAGCATTGGAAAAATTATAGTAATTCAAAAGCTTTGCCTCATTATTTTGATTGCAAATGATAACTACTGTGGCAGCACTCCACAATGCATTTGTGATTCATTTTTTCCCCCAAAGAGGTTCGGCAGTTCTCAGATTTTTTCCAACAAGTTCAGCAGGCCTTACAAAAACCTTGAAAACCACTGTTCTAGATGGCCTCACCATCAAGGCTGTTTGTCTGAAAATCTCACCTGCAGATTCTCACCAGGCTGATGATTGGGACCCTGAACTAGAGAAGAAGAGGAAAATTGAGATCACAGATTTCCACTCATGTTTGTTTTAGGACCAATTAGACAAATGATACAAAAAGGAATTCTTTATTCTTTGTTCAAAGCATTGAAAAGTGTGATAAATACACGTCATTAAGTATTAGAAATGATAAAAGATTCACTATTTTCATATTTTGGCTGTATTTACATTACTAGACACTTAGGGTGGAAGAGGAAAAGCCCTGGTTTAATTCCTGTTAACCAGTGGAAATCTAACAGCAGACTGCTTGCTGGGATGCTCCCTGCACACAAAGGCCTGCCAAGGACAGATACAGAAATACTTGAGCGGTTCCTTCCTGTGTTCCTTCCATCCACCCGACACAGCCATGGTGTGCACAGAGCAGGAGCAGGGCAGGAGTTGATTGTCTCCCACAAGGCAGCGTGGCAACACAAACTTTAGCCTCATTTTTAATTCAAGGCAAGATCCTAAATGCACTTAAAATGAAATCCGGGCAGCATTTAGGAGCCGAGCTGAGGAATACATCCTCAGAATTTCTGTGCAGTCTTTTACACACCCAGAATTTGTGGGTGGCAAAGTGATGTCACTCAAGTTGTGCTGCCCATACCCACCTGTGTTCAGAGCCTGCTGCCCACTTCAGCCCCAACCCCATTCTGATTTGGCACGCCCCAATTTAGGAGTCTCAGCCTGCTCTAACCCAGGGCACATCTCAAACAACACATGCTCAAGTCTCAGGGAAGATTTGCTGCTGCAAACGTCACCCTCCCCTTCAAATTCATGCAATGCATTGCAAATAAATCATTAAGTCAGTATTTAAAGCACTCAGCAGGACTCAAGGCCTGCTGTAATTTCCTAACTGGAGTGAGGAACCCAGACATATTCTCTTTTCCTCTCCCAGCAGACTCCTGCAATCCTGAAACTGCAGTTTACTTGAGAGCACTACAGAGGGAGGATATATTTCTCCCACAGCTGAAGCTATGCCACTTCACCCAGACCAGGACTGAAAGCACCATTATGCCCAAAGACAAAGGCCCTCAGCTTTTCCTAGGAAGATAGCTGGACTTTGATTCCTCCTGCTTGTATCAGACATCATAACTTCTTCCTATTAAGCACAAAATCCTGGACTCTGATGCTGGCCTGCCTGAGTGGCCAGGCTGCAGTGAACAAGCAAATGGTCTCCTTGAACCTCAAATTTGTTCCTCCAGGGGAAATAAAAGAACACTCATCCCACTCTGTGGGAGCCTCATGACCAGAGCAGTTTCAGGGGCAGTGCAAAGACAAGAACTTGATAACCACAAACTGATGAAAGAATTGAGCTTTTGCTTCACTTAATTCCTTTTGTGGCCACAAGCTCCTTTCTCATGTACTGGCATTTCACCTCATGTTAGCCAGACTGAGAAATCACTTATCTTTCTCCTTGTGAAAGCAAGGGAACAATATGAATATTGCTTGCATCAACAGAACAACTTCCAGCATTAAATTTCCACATACAGTCCAAGGCATTTTTGTCATCCCAATTGTCTCCCAGTGAAAACAAACCCATTTTTGTTTCTGGTATGAACTGATTGTACTAAAAAACTGCCTTATCTGAAAACTTTGAAACATCCTATAAAAAGCCGCTAGGAAATTCAGAAATTTTCAAAATAAAGGACAGCTACACTCAACCATGATGCTCCTCCTTCCCTGCTGCTATGGCAATTGCACTGAACGGGGAATATGCCAATTTGCAGCTAAATTTCCCACCACAAGACTCCTTATCTACAGCATGCTGAGAGGATGAGATCCAGAAAAAATGAAAAAAAAAAAAAAAAGGTTTACAGAAATAAAATCTCATCTGACCTAGGTTTTTTTATTGGAGGCTGGACAAGAATAGAAGAATCCAATCAAGTACCACTTTTTGTGCAACCCAGAAGGAAGACAGTGAGTCCATAACAGGTGTGGGCTTGCCATCCTGCTTGTGATACCCAACAATACATTTATGATCAACTGTACAACTGCTTCAGGTTTGTGGGTGTCTTATTGCCTAGCTAAGCAAAAAGCTGACATTGCTTCTGAAGATGCATGCCTTGTTATACAAAGAAGACCAAAATAAGGAGGTTCAGAGAATAACATAAATCACGAAGTCCTCTTGGTACCATCAGAGTTAAAACCTACTACTTGGATATATAACATTTTAAGTATTATCAAGCAGAGATTATCAGATTTGAGTTTAATTGCTCCCTTTGTGAAAACACTTTATTAAATTAATTAACCAAGTTATCTTCTCAGTCCACAATACATTATTAATTCTAAAATTATTGATCTTTGCATTTGGAAGCCATTGTTTGGCACCAAACTGGTTTTTGCAATTAGCATATGCTAGCAGGCTTAATAAAACTCAAGGACTCCTCTAAGAGACTACAGAATGAAAATGTTCCTAAGTATGCTCAGAAATTCCCATTATGCATGGTCATCTTAACCCTAGGCAAGGAAGGCAGTAAGAACTCCAGGAACTATTGACAGCACAAATTTCAAGTGAGCTAACTATGAAAAAAATGCTTTTCTCTTGTCCAGCCAACACTGACCTATTTACTAACCAAGTTGCACCAGCAAGTCTTCGTTTTGCCTTCCAAGTACTTCACATGTACACATATAAAAACCCACAGCATTCACCGACTAACACTGATTTGGTATTCCTTTCTCACACTCTACTTTGGAAACCACTCATCTTAAAGTCTTCAAGATGTGCACGAACAAAAAGTGATCATTACCAATTGTCAGGGAAGCTGTTGTATAAGAGAGAAGCTTCCTGAGCTCCCACAGACTGCACTCAGTGAAAAAGCCTGTTAAAATAATACTACCAGAATTCCTAACAATTTACATAATCACAACCAAAAACGGAAACCTGACTCTAGAGTAACTCAGGAAAAGCCAAACTCAAATTTGCATTATATCATTCAGGAAGTGAACAGATTAAATCAATTACATATGTCAAGAGCTAAAAACTGCTGGAAAAATAATGACTGGAGCAGACAAGGTAAAGTTTATTTACAGTAGTGTTCCACATATGCGATTTTTCATTTATAGTACAAGGTAATTAATACAAGGCTCTCAGAGTTTCTCGCTTTCTCCTGTCCCTTCTAAACTGCTGTCTTTACCCTCACTTCTTTCCCTGCTTCCTTCATTTCCCTGCATGTGTCCTTTCCATAAACAATGACAGATTGGCACTCTGGTGGAATTGAGGCCTTTCATGTTACTTCTTCCTACCTTAATTGTGTCAGTGTACAGGTTTGTATGGAGACTGTAGGACCCCAAGTGGCATCAGCTTTAACTTCTACAAGATGCACAGTCTTCTTTTTCCTTAAGAAAAATGTCACCAGAGCAACACAAATCTTTTCTTTTGAGAATAAACATCTCCAAGTTTTCCCAGGATCCACACTGAAGCACCCAGTGCAAAATTACAATTTTGCTTGGCTAGGCAATAAGACACCCACAAACCTGAAGCAGTTGTACAGTTGATCGTAAATGTATTGTGGGGTATCACAAGCAGGATGGCAATCCCACACCTGTTATGGACTCACTGTCTTCCTTCTGGGTTGCACAAAAAGTGGTACTTGATTGGATTCTTCTATTCTTGTCCAGCCTCCAATAAAAAAAAAAAAAACAGGTCAGATGAGATTTTATTTCTGTAAACCTTTTTTTTTTTCTTTTTTTCTGGATTTCATCCTCTCAGCATGTTGTAGATAAGGAGTCTTGTGGTGGGAAATTTAGCTGCAAATTGGCATATTCCCCGTTCAGTGCAATTGCCATAGCAGCAGGGAAGGAGGAGCATCATGGTTGAGTGTAGCTGTCCTTTATTTTGAAAATTTCTGAACTTTTGAACGAAAGGAATGAAAAAAGCATGCATCAAAACAACACACTTGTTATTCAAAGACAGGAAGAGATGAAAACTCCTACTGTCCCAGCTGAGCAGAACCTCTCACCTTGACCGTGCTGTGAACTGGTGTAGAAGACTCTCTCCCCAGTAGCAGGAATGGGCATGGACCCTCCATTAGGGGCAGGGCAGCAAAAAGGACAGAAGCCTACAGGTTACTTGTCCTGACCTGCTCATGCACTGCCAAATGGTCACTCTACCTGCACCTACCAAAAAAATCAAAGCCAGAAACTGCAGTCTCAAAAGGCCAAGCCACCCTGAAAACAGAGACCTGAACTCAAGCTAGTGGAAGAAAACTTCATTTTCTATAGTTCCTTATTTCTCATTATTCTCCGTGTGGCGAGTTAATTTTTTTCTAGTTGATATCACATTGAATTTGGTCTAGATATATATCTTTATGACAGAGGAGGTACAAGTGATACCAAAGAAGGCTTCAAGTATCAGCACCTTGATATTGACAAGTCTCTCATACCTTTTCTGTGTAGCCTCCCATGGGCAGCTCCACACAGCTGTGGCTCTTCCTCTCTTCCTTCTGCAGTTCTGGCTAGCTCCTTCCCATCCTTAGCACAGCCACCTAACCCTGTCTGTCCTCACACAACCTCCTGTCCCTTCCTCCTCACAGCACAGCCAGCAGACACCAAGTGGGACTCTACCAGTGAACTCACTCTCTTATCACTCCCATAGCTGGGAGGGCAAGGCTGTTCCCACTCTTTGGTAATTAACACAGCTGCAATGGATCAGAGCCAAGACTGCTTTCAGCATTATCTCTGTCACCCCACATCTTTATATGGATTTATACATCTGCACATAACATTCACTGAATACTGGAAGGGTAAAACCAATAAGTATTTCAGCAGTTAAGAAGCACCAAATAGCCAAAACTCTCTTTTTCTAGGCATAATGACCATTCTTTTAGCTACATACAAACACAGAAATAGGAGTTCTTTCCAGCATTCATAAATAGATTATTATAACTTGTAACTTTAGGTCAACATTGCTGTTCCTGTCTTTTTTCTCCAAACAGAGGACAGTAAGGGATGTGACCTGCACACACAACTACTGATTTATGCTGTGCTGACTAGAAGGAACTACACTGTCAGCAGGACAACTTCTCACAATTACAGTGTTTACTCACCTCACTGAGACGGGAAGTCCATGTTCTGAATGCACAAAAAAACCCCTATGAACAGCTCAGATACAAGACATAACACATGTAGAGCATGTACAAGCTGAATGTCTCCTTTATGTAAAAGACAGATGACACATGCTCTAATTAAAGATTAGTCAAGGAGTATAATGACATGGGGCCAAACATGAGAGATGGTAACCTTGATTACAGGTTGGTCAGAGAGATCTAAGTAATAAATTGGCTCAGTCTGCCTAGAAAAAACTTAGTGAAGTTTTGATGAGAAGATTACTATGTCCTGAATTCCTTCGCCATCGCTTGAGACCTTTTCTTTCCCTAAACAGCCCACACAATGTAGACACTTGCTTCTTGCTCTCCTGCTCTGACCAGTGCTGAAACACCCATGTGTTGATTGAAATGGAATGGAACATAACACAGTGAAGATTAACTTTGACCCATCAAACCCTATGGTGGTTTCAGCTTGTCCTATCTGTACTCACTGAACTCCTCCACTGAGTGTGAGCCACAACTTCTTACCCCTAAACTTCACTTTCAGCCCAGGCACTGCCTCCTCCTGTTCTAGACCAGCAGTATCCACCACACACCTCGAGCCATCTCTTTCAGGATCCTGTCCACACAGATCTCCTCCAGAGCTTACCAGAACTGACCTAGACCATCTCTTTCTTATCTCAGTCTTGCTCCACAACAGTTTCCTTCACACCTCCAAACACCATCCCATCCTTCACCATATGCTAACACACTCCCAACCCTTGTCCAAGAGCACAGAGGTGAGCTCTGCTTCAGGCTCACATGGGAACCCCTCAACTCCCACCACCCTGACAGCTTTGCTGCTCCACACCCTCCTCTCTCACCCGTGGTCCTCAAACATCCCCTATACTCAGGCTGTCCCTGCACACCTCAGGCCTTTTCAGACCCAGCCACACCTTAATGCCTTTGATAATCCAAATCTAATGCCCTAAGACCACAATCCTCTTTATTCCTCTCCCTCAAAGAAAGTGCCCTTCCCTTCCTCCTTCTCCAACGAGCTTCTGCAAAGCCCCAGAGGTCTCCGATGCATTGTAACATCACAAGTGACTCCATCCATTTTCCTGCACCCCTTGCTGTGAGGATCATGTCCCTGTCCTCTTGCCTTCACAGCCACAGCTCACATCCAGCATCCTGCACCCCCAACAGCTGGCTCCACAGCTGGTCTCCATCCCAGCCACTGGCCTGCCTCCACTGCTCTACCTGCCAGGAAATGGGGGGAGAAAGGAGGGAAGAAGGGAAAGGAACCATCTTCCCAGAAACTGATCTCCAAACCTCGGATGAAGGTAACCTCTGATTACCCCGGATTTTGAGGTCATCTAGCTGAACTTCTGGCTTTATGGCCTTCTGAAGCAAACCTGAACAGATAACTTCCATCAGATAATATTAAAATAATACAGTGTTTCCTATCAACCACTCCATCATATAGATTTTCTTGATTAAGCAGAGAAACTGTGAGCAAAAAGGGGATTGAAAACCTGTTACTGTCTTGTTTTGTTGCAACGGTATGAACTACCTGTCTTCTCATCATTACAGACAGCAGTTGCTTAAGGACGTTCATAAAACGAGTGCTTAATGTAAAAAGAAAAATAGTTACCAATATTTAGTTAAATGAAATACAGTGCAATAGTTCCCCCTACTGACAGCACAAAATCACCTTACTAATCAATGTTATTTCCTGGGTGGTCCTTAAATTAGTAATTCGCTGTCCTGATGTGGTCCACATAAGCCAAGTAGCCTCCTATGCTTGCTGGAACCTGAAGGATAGAGGGCAGGTCTGAGCAGAGTCTTAAGTTAGTCCTAAACTGCACCAGGGGATGTTCAGGCTGAACATCAGGAAGAATCTTTTCATGGAAAGGGTGACTAAGCCTGCCCAGAGAAGTGGTGGAGACACCATTCCTGGAGGTGTTGAATAAACAAATTGACTGTGGGTCTTAGGTTGATACGGTGATGTTCAGGTAGACTCGATGTTCGACTCGATGTTCTTGGAGGTGTTGTCCAGCCTCTGTGATTCTAGGCCACAAGACGCTTTGCTCTGCTGCCCAACTCCTCCAAGCACTGCCCTTTGCCTTTTCCCGGCCTTCCCTGAGCACGGCTCGGCCCGTGGGGACACCGCTGCCTCCACGGCTCTGGGGGAGCCGAGTCCTCAGGGATGTCACGGGCCCGCAGCGCGGCGGGACCCAGCCCTCTGCCCTCACAGCACGAATGGGAGAGATTTTTGTACTTTTCAGCTTCCCGGAGGCGAGCAGGGAGCTTGCCTTGAGGGGGCTAGCCCCGCAGAGCTTACCCCAGGCGGCGGGGCGGCCCGCGGGGCTGACGCACAGGAAGGCGCTGCCCGGGCCGGGGGCGGGCGCGGCGCTTAAAGCCCGCGGGGCGGCGGCGGCGGCAGCGGCGGAGCGCGGCCGGACCGGCACAGGCAAGCCAAGCGGGGCGGGACGGGACGGGGCGGGACGGGACGGGGCGGGCAGCGACCCCCGGCACAGGCCGGGCCGGCGGGAGCGGGCTCCCGGGCACAGCGGCAGCCGAAAAGCGGGGCTGGGCTGCGCCGGCCGGATGGACACAGCTCCGTCCCCGCTGCACCCGCTCCTGCCGGCCGCCGTGCAGTAACAGGGTGGCTGGGGAGGAAGGGACCTTAAAGATCGTGTCGTTCCACCAGCCTGCCGTGGGCACGGACAACATGCACTAGAGACCGGGCTGCTCAGAGCGCCAGCCAACCCGGCCTCCAGCACCTCCTGGGATGGGGAGTCCGCGTCTCTGGGCAGCCTGCTCCCACCCTCACAGTCAAGATTTTTTTTAGGTCTAATGACAACCTACTCTCCTTCAGTTTGAGCCCATTCCTCCTGTCCTCTCGCTACGTGCTCTTGTACACTGTGTTGCCTCATCTTTGCTGAAAACTTTCGTTCAGGTCTCTTCACTGGCATTCACAATAAGCTACAACCGCCCGACTTTCTCAGCTGTCCCTGTTTTGCACGAAGGGAACATGGGTTGTACCGAGCAGGTCACAAAAATCCCAGGGACAAACCTTGCCCATGTGCTTTGCAACATTTTATGCATGTGAGCATCCCTGTAACTTACACGGCAGGCCTAAAGGGGGCTGCAGGCTGGACAAAATCTTGCCTTTTTTTTTTACTTCACATGAAAATATTAAGTTTCCTCACTAATCTTGTTAGGATATCATAATCACCAGAATTCACTAGCATTTACAATAAAAACTCCCACCAACAGTGCACAGACTTTAAAATCTGTGGGGTTTTTTTCCCTGAGTGTGAGGTCAGGAAAAATGTGACAGACTCCTGAAGTTCCCTTCCAAATGTTAACAATTCTCTGATTTTATTCTATAAAATATTAATGCATTATAATTTGATTCCTTGTATGTATCACCAGAAATAAGGTTTGGGATTCTTTGTCGATACAGCAACACAGACAGCAAAAAACTCCTGTGCCTAACTCCTCGTCAGCAATTTTAAGAAACAAAAGCAAATATTCAGGCAATATTTTGTTCCTCTGAGAATGGAAGTAATAAAGAGGAGGGAAATGTCACTGGGCACGTTTCCACTGACGTTATATACAGTGTCCTTCATAACACATGCAGAATCATCCTATCAGCCTTCGCTGAGAAACTAAAACCTGTCACTTTTACTTTTGCATGAGTAAGTGCTCAGGACTCCATTAAACTTGAGATACTACCTTTTTTTCCTTCTGACTTTAAAAATAGCAAAATTAAAGACTACAGCATTAAAAATATTATGTCTTTGTTTGAAAGTGTTGACATTCTAAAACTACAGAACTGGAAATAGAAAAGGTCAGCTTTCTACAAAAATGTTCACTTTGATGAAATCTTGTCTTTCTTCAGGAGAAGTTTCTATCAAAAATGTTCCAACAGATCCACAGTTTGTTGGCCCTGTTCAGTCTTTAGCCCCTGACTGTATTTTGTGTCTTTTGCTAAGATGAAATGGAAGACCACCTCTGGAATGGGATCAGGGAGTTGGCAGAGCCCACAGATCTCAGCCCTAGGACTGAGATCCCAGGGCACATCAAATATAATTCCATGGCAATTTAAAGTAGAGAAGATGTTCTAGATTTAGGTTGTAAAGCAGTACTCTCCAAACAGAAAACGTGAGGCTTTAGGAACAGTACAGTAACACACAACCATGATGACTTTAAGAAAATTTTGAGTGGGATCAATTCACCAGAAGAGACCAAAATCATTGCTTTCCACTCCCCTTCAAAAAGAATAGTTCTACCTGGGTTTGAAGAGTACAATCCTAAGCTGCTTCTCTTGATGAGAGATGGTGTGTAATTTTTGCCACTTCATAAGCATCATAAAGTATCTCAAAAAATTTACATGAAGGAAGGGAATTAACAGAGGTGCCCATTCATGCTTAAGAGCCAAAACTTCTTTAATGTGACCTTGCTCACATTTCTCCATTTTCCCTTTAACTGACTAAATTTACTCAAGTATCACCTGTTTTGAAAAAAAAAATAATAAAATGTCAAAGTGTATGACCTACAATGAAAATAACTGATTTATGCAGTTTGGATTAATAATTCATATTCATTTTTCAATTGCAAACATGTTTAATTCCTCTCTTTTGTAGTATGTCCCAATGGAGTCAAGTTCAACAACTGGAAATAAAGTTTTTGGAGCAGGTAGACCAGTTCTACGATGATAACTTCCCCATGGAAATCCGACACCTACTGGCACAATGGATAGAGAGCCAGGACTGGTAGGATTTCATTCATTCTGCCTCCTATTATTTCAATCACTAACAGTTCTTTTGTTTGCTGGCAGGCTTTAACATGCTCATTTACAAACTGTGCAGGTATCTACACTCCAGTAATACTATTTCACTAGTTATGGATTTAGCCATTTAAACTTAAGAAATACTGGGAGGTGTAGTTTCACATTTGAACTTACGCCTAAACAACATCCAATAAAAATAGATATAAAAAATAATGCAAGATAATTTTCAGTGGAAATGTATACATTTACATCTTGCAGCATAAAATTATTCATTTGTCCAAAATTGCACTTAAAGCTGGATAATTCTGGGGAACAAGCCAGCTGTTTACAGGAACTGTTCTCTAGGAGGTCAATTTATGCACAAATTTGGATTCAATTAACTTGAGAGTTATCTTAAGAAAATTCCAAACTGAATGCAAAAAAAAAAAAAAAATCTACAAAAAGAAAAAAAAAATAAATATAAGTCATACCAGAAAGAGATATCTCCATTTTTCAAGCTAAATCCACATGACTATTGGAGGACTATTGTGGAGGGGGAAAAAAAATCTGCTAAGGAATAAAATCTTTCTTTACAGTTTATGGCTCCGTATTTGTTGGACTGTAACAAAATGGGTAACATTAAAATCTCCTTTTTGCCAGACATGGAGTTAGCAGGTGTACCTCAAACAGGCATCTGCTATTTGTGAGGCAAGGAGAGAGGCTATCCCAAGGACAAGGATACCATGCTGTCCAGACTTTTTCCTCCTCAGTTTTGCTCACTAATGCTATTGCCCTGCACATACCAAGCTGTACCAAAAACAGCAGAACCAGTAAAGCCTGGCTGTGTCTGTGTCCTTCCTGTATCTCCTACATACCCTTCACCAGTAGCCTCAGAGTGTTCCTGTATCCCCAAATAGTTTGGCTGGAGGAAGGCTCATCTGGTGCCTGGTGTGAAGAGATGTATCTGCTGCCTGGCCATCTGGCTGTTGCCTCCTGGAGCAAGTTATTGCTGCCATTTTCCTCAGTGGAGGTGCTAATTTGGATTCCTTTCTTCTATCAACCTGCCAGATTGCCATGAAATTTGTAAGAACATTCTATCTTTTGGACTTCAAGGCTGTTGCCAACTTTGTCTGAAACTGGGCAGCAAAATCAGAAATTATATCTGTGTGACTTGAGTGAGAGGGACAGTTTGCATAAGCCCCATTTCTTCTGACAAGTGAGCTGGAAGTATTTAAATATTCACTGGACCAGAGACTAGAAAACCCTAGTTGTCTCCTCTAGCTGACTCTACAGTCTGTGCTAACACCTCACCCTCTTTTTATAGATGCATATCTGTAGGAATACTAAAAAAACACAAAATCATAAAAATCATTATTCACAAGCTCTAGCTATATGCAACTCACCGTATATTTCTGTATTAAAAAAAAATCTGTAAAAAAGTTTTTTTTTTCCTGCCTAGATTTTGAATAGGTTTTCATTTTCTGTACTGCTAGATTGACGCACCATACAACATTTTAAACATGCGTGGTTGTTGTTCATTGACTCTCTAGGGAGGCTGCAGCCAACAATGAAGCAATGGCAATGATCCTTTTACAGAATTTGATCATACAAGTGGATGATCAGCTGGACCGAGTTTCACAGGAGAAGAATCTGCTCTTGATCCACAACCTGAAAAGAGTCAGGAAGCTGCTGCAGGTGGGTCATTACTTCACATGACAAATTGCACTGCAAACCCTTAGTGGTCTCTGGAGGCAGTGCTCGGGCTCTGTGGGATGCAGGGTGTTCCAATGCCCAGCTCAGAGCTGCCCCAATTGCCACAGACTCTGAGCAGCTATGGCAAGACTGAGCCTTCAACAAGATAATTCAAAGTAACAATTCCACTCTCTTTCTGTGGAACAATAATTCCCGTTTCAATGCATGCAGCTTGGATACAAATGCTGTGACTTCTCAGCTCTGTGCATATCTGTGTTTCACTGAGCTCTTACAAATAACACTGTACAGTGCTTATAGATGCTCATGTTTATTACAAATGTAATTACCGCCTTTCAGACACCTACAGCTATTTAACTATGGAATAAAATACATGCTTGGGGCTTAAGGCAGCACCATGAAAAAGGAACCCCTGTAAATCATTAGCATGCTTGCTGTTTTATGCTTTTTTTCTGGGAATATTTGTTATGAATTACTTAAAGGATTTACCATCAGGCTTCTGCAAAATATTTATTTTGATTGCCTGAATGTTGCTCTAATAATTGTTTATCTAAGGCAAGGATTCTCAGAGTTCCACTTCATTAGTCACCTACTTCCTGACATCTATCTGTCTTCTGCATAAAGCAGATATGCCATTGAGTTTAATGAAAGTTTGGGGGTTTTTTCCTTCTTTGTTGGTGTTTTCCATAAGTACTTAAATGATAATTACATTGCTTGCCAAACATTTTCTTTATTTGAGACATATGTACATACACACTCACACACTGGCCTGGAAAATCTTAACATGACTTCATCAATTACTTTGTTCTCTTTATGGTTGTGTCTTTTTACTCTTCATCCCTAGTGGTGGCCTCTTAAAAACATGACACTATTTCCATCGTTTCAGCTTTTTCATCCTATGTTATGCAAGCAGCCCCCTGTAATTTAAAAATAAAGTAACTTTTTGTTTCTTTTCTGGTTTTTGGAGCAGCACTTCTCATAATTTCCGTACTCTGCAAACACCTGATTTACTCAACTGCAGAAATCCTGTTGTTTCCTTAATGATCTTGGCACATTTTACCACAAAGCTGTATCACCTTAGTGAAGGATTCTTCTACACAGGCAGATGTTTAGAAAGAACATTTCAGACCAAGCATAGAGCATATTACACACAAGCTCTACAAAATCAAAGCCTCTCATTGTTGTTCCTTCTGCTCTTTGCACCATGTTTTTTTATTCTATGCTTTTGACCAAAATTTGAAGCATCTGTGCCAAATTGGGCACACCAAGCCAAGCAATCAGGTGTTGGGTGAACTCATTTGAGTTCACGTAATAATCAGTGTGAAAATAGTTTTTTTTCATTCAGACTTTCTTTCAAGTCCTGTCACATTTGGAAATTATATTATGACATGCTTCAGGAAGAACACAAAGCAAAGGAGGCTTATTCTAGAAGGGCAAGAGGAGGGGAGTTTTAAGTGATTTGTGATTAAATGGCTTCTCAGATGCTAGGGTCTGAGTCACAATTCCAGAACAAAACAAAATGCTCAGGCATCCCCATTATAGCTGAAGAGTGTTATGAACTCCCTGAGAGGACATATGTGATACTGGAAATATACTGCTTATAAAACATGATCTGAATCTTAAGCATTGCAGTGAGAAAAAAACAAACCAGCAGCTCTCCCCATCAGTAATAATGTTGACCTTTCTTCATTGCATCAAAACAGCACATAGCCTGAATTCAGACAAAAAGCAATCCATTCACTTTCAAAATACACATGTAAACCACCAAAAACTGGATGGCACTTTCACTGCTGGAGCTTTTCCTGATCTTGAACACTGTCATCCACAGTCTGTATTCTGATTTCCAAAATAATTAGAATAGGCTGGAGTAGGACCAGGCTCTTGCAATGGTTGTTATTAGATAAGAAAAATAATTTATACTGTCTTAAGAAATCTGTGACACCAGAATTTTTGGCCTTTGTGTAAAACACTATGTTACAAATTTAAGTTATAGAACATAGAAGATAAATGCATTTTCAGCCAAAGTAAGGGATGCATGTGCTGTACAGTTACACAGGCAGTCTCCTGCTTCAGCTGTCAAAATTATTTCTCCACTGATTAGGTAAGCACATCAGTAAAGAAATGCTATAGTAGTTGAACTCAGCTGACAGACTATCCTTATTATCAACTGTCTAGTGTTATTAATGGACTGGACATGACACATACCATGGACAGTATGTTCTGTAACATTCTTAACTTCAAGCATGCAAATTATCTGATTATGGGTCTAATCTTTTTTTAATGCATGGCTGGTTGGATTTTATTGCTGGATATATAAGAAGATTGGAAACAGACGCTTTGCTTCCCACCTACAGCTGGAAGCCCTTGCAGATACCTAACTCTTGCAATTGGAGCTACATTGTGACAGGTTCATGAGACAACACCAGAAAAATGTGGCTGATGTACAGAGTAGAATGCCATGGCCCTTTTTGTCCCAACACACCACCTAGGGAAAGGGAGGCTGGAAAGGTACGCTGTCTGTAAAACCAAGGAGATTTTTCACTGACTGATGAAAGAAAGACTGGGCTCCTAAATAGGTAAACATCTTTTCCTATCCGGTGACTCCATGAACAGTGTTGGTTTGACTTTCTCTGAAGGTTAGTAACCATGAACCCACCTTTATCTCTGCTTCACTCTCTAGTGTGAGCACTTCTTTGAAATTTCACAGCTCCCTCCTCTTCCTTCCCCTCTGAACCACACACAGATGCACAGACCCATGTGCATTGTGCACACACTCAAAGCTGTCCGACCTCAACACACAATGTGAGTACAACATTTGTTCATAACTTTGAGCCAAATTGTTGAGTAATACTTGACAAAAGAGATAATGCTGGAAACCAGCACTTATCACGATGTACACAGCATAGTGTGTTGAGATGTGGTAAAGGTTCCTAAATGCTATGACAATAGCAATAATAAAGAAAAATTCAATTAGAAAACACACAAAGGCTAATCAAAAGCAACCTGCAGTTCTTGATAAAACACAAGTTGAGAGACTAACATTTAGTCAGAAATACAACTGGATGGTTAGTGAAAAGCAGCCTTAGAAGAGGAGGCAATGCACACTCCATAAAAGCCTGTGCAGCTGTTTATACTAGACAGGCAAGGACTCCTTAGGATCAAGATTCCTGGTGCTGTTACTGAGTCTGGAGAGTGTTATTTCTAGGAGTCTCCAGCACCACAGCCAAGCACACCTCACCTAAAAGACCTCCCTTAGATTTCTGTTATAAAACTGAGAAAGTTTTCTATTCTGACTGTTTACTGAAACGTCTTTACATAAATATGTTAGTTGTTCTCTGAAAGCAAGAATGGAGATAGTGAAAGAAGAGAGGATTTGCCTGCCTCAGTTGCAAGTTTTGGGCAACCTTGGGGGTTGTGAAGGGCAAAGAATAGAAGTCCAAACCCAAGAAGTTCAGGAAGGTATGTCTGTCTGGCACTCCTGCTTTTAGAACACAGGGACCATCCCTATTCTCTCACTATTAGAGAAGTAACTATAGAATATGGCATTCCTGCTTAGACTGCTTACATTTCCAAAATTTTCTGCAGGCAAAAAGAAACATTGACCAGGAAATATGTAATTTGATAAAGTTATAGTACTTGAAAATAGTGATGAGAAACTTAGCTAAGCAGCTGTGGTCACTGCTAGCTCTCTGTAATTTGCTTCTCTATTTCTTACTTTCATTGAAACATATCTTCTTCTTGACATTAATCTGGTATAAATGCACACACTTTATTAAAATCAGGGTCAGCATTTTAGGTTAAAATCCTTCATATTTGCTTCCTACATTATTATTACATCTCTAGTCAGCAAATTGGATTTATTTAGTAGCAGAGTAGCTTTTTGTTGCTGTGCTGTTCAGTGGGAGACAGAACAGCACAGTCACTTTCTAAAGTTAAATTCTCTGTCTTCCTAGAGAGCACCTGCTCCCCCCAGCAGCAGTTTTGGAAAGGAAAGAGGGAGAAAATGTTCAGAGGCAGTGGGGGAAAGAGCAGGGAAACCACACTTATAGTTCTTTCTCCTTCTTAAAATCTAGATGGAGAAAAGCAAAGTGGATTAGTTACAAGGAGATGGTTTGTGCTGTTGTTATGACAACTAAACGTGAAGGGCAGATGTTAAGCTTTGAAGAGCTGCCCAGCACTTCTAGGAACCAAATTGCAGATGTAAGAGTCTGCATGACCTTGGCCCATGGACAGTTACATCCCAGTTTTCAGAAGGAATGTTTTTACGTGACAGTGTACCTGTCCCTGATGGAAGCCCCTGTGCGATACATAAGTGGATTTAGTGCACATAGACTCTCATAAAATGTTAAAGCAGCCCTGTGGTTAGAGGGTAGAAATGAGCCCAGACACAGACTCCTTGTTTATCCCAGCCTGCAAAGGGCCCTGGTTTGTTCCTCTGTACAGCTCAGCCATCCTGACTCCAACCATTCCCTGCCTCTGCCTGCACCAAGCTCCTGCTGGAGGTTTCCCTTGCAGCCTCTGACTGCCGCTTATTTTCTGCAGAATTCTGACTGCAGGCTTTTAGCCAGCTAGACTGTGACTGCAGGTTCCAACAACAAGCTTTAACTACAGACACAGGCTGACCTCACAGCAGTGATTCTCCCTCCTCAGGATCCTTCTTGTTCTGGCTCCCAGTTCCTCAAGGTTCCTCCTCCTTCATAACTCCCTCTCACTCCCTCACTTCACTTTTATCCCACTTTATTGGATACAGCTGTTACTCATCAGGGGCGAGGTCACTCATATTCCCTTCTCCTGCGCTAAAAGATAGGCACTGTCCACATTCCTGACTCACATGCCAAAATCCTGGCTTGGGGGAGAGCAGCCAGGCTGCAGTGCAGCCAGGGAGCCAGGGCAGGGGAGGCTCAGAGGAGCCAGGGAATCAGAGAGGGGCACTGTGCCCCAGTGTCCCACTGCTCCATTTAGGAATGACACTGGTGGACAACTGCCTGTTCAGCTCTGGGATGTCCTTCCCCCCACACACACACTCCAAGCTGGAAATCTGGAGCACTCCCCAGGTGCATTTTAGACAAGAAGTAGCTCCATGGAATGCAGCCTGGACCAAGTGAACTCTCAGGAGGAGCCACTGTCTGTGCTGTGTTCTGTGATGGGTGTAGGACAACCCCATCAGGACAAAAGCAGAAATTCCCAGAATCATCCTATTCATAACTGAAGCCCTTATTTATGCTCTAGTCTCAAGACAACTTCTGAAAGCACTCCCTTCTCATTAATGGCAGCATGCATCTGTGTCACTTCTCTGTTTATGGTATTCAGGGTGAAATCTGATTGCATTAATCTTCCTTTATAAAAGTGAAATAACAGATTTCAGATATAAGAAGGGCTCTCTGCTCATTTACCATTGAAGCCTGAGTTAATGAGTATACTGTGTGCTCTGGGGAACAATTTGCTGTAAATTATGTATATTCATGAAATTCATTTAATTCTCACAGTAGACTCTCCAGTATTGGTGAACTTTACTGACTCCCCAGCCCAGCTAGAGCCTAAAATGAGGGGAGGGAGGGTAATGGGATTATGCCTGAATGAGCAGGTCTGTGGGCACACACACACCATTAACACTTTTGGGTCTGTTTACAAAGGGAGAGGTCAGGCAGAAGCACCAGATCTGCCAATTCACACCAGCCAGTTATATAAAAACAAGCTTTTGGAAGTTTTTAGTAAGTAGTTGGGAAACAGTTCTTTAGTTACACTACTTTATTCTACACATCTTTGGCTGTTTTTATGGAAAGTCTGGAATAGCTTCTGAGGCTGTCTTCTGTCATCTAAAACAACATATATTAAGCCACTTTTTTCCATGTAAAATTCACTGTTTTGATGTAGTACAAACAGAGATATCTTTACGTGATGCTGCTTAAAAGAGTAACACAGCAGTGCACTCCTGATTCTGTGTCATGTTCCTGGTTATACTGCCCAGTCTGTTTCCATCTGGGCATTGAACATCCCAGTGCTTTTCCAGATACAACTAGGTGAACATACAGAAGTTCCTTAGTTCAAGTGACTGTTTACAAAAGTCTCTGTACCAGAAAGGAACGTGCATGACGAATCCTAAGATTATTTATTTCAGTACCTCAAAGTGGACAAAACAGCATTAGATCCGAAACAGAACATTACAGTTGGTGCTCGACAAACAATTCTAATAAGCCCTGTGCTGAGAAACAGTTGCAAAGAGTGGAAAGAGCCATTGATATTTAAGTTGCAGTTTCCTGTTAAAGCTTACAAAAGGGTGAGAATGGAACAAAACAGAGAAAGTTCCTAATAAACCACAGAAGATCCATTTCAAAATGTTATTTACACATATTTAGCACTCGTGTAGCCTGCCAGATCAACAACTCAACACGATAAAGTGGGACGTGTTTTGAACCAGCTTGTCCTGCTGTCTAACACAATTCAGATTGTATTAAACTGCTCCCAGTGAGTTTTTCAGTACAGCCATTAAAGCTGTTTACAGAAAATTTTGGCATGCAAATGGGAAACCCCGCACAGAATTCTGTTTGCTAAAGCAGCTAGGTGTCTGCTCGTAGCAACTACAGCCTGGTGACTGCATGTCAGCTGATAAAGGTTTTTGAAAATGATTGGTACCAGACTGAAAAAGGTTACTTGTTATGAGTAAAATACTTTGGGGTTTCTAGTTGTTACGTAAAGAACTCGACTTTGAAAGTTGAGAAATGTTTTTGTGGAATGAAAAAGAGTTAACTTGCAGACAGAAGCAAACTAAATAACCTCTTGTGGGCTTTGTTCATTCTGAAGTATTAAGAGTCCAGTTGCAGTTGAACATCTGCCTGAGAGATTAGTTAGTAATACTCAGGTCTTTGTGCCCAGAGGAGGAGGGGGATATGGGGATCAGTCTGCTCTGTCCTCTGATATTTCACCCTTTTTCACAGGGAACATGGTATTTTTATTTACTTTCAAATAAATCTAATTTAGACGAGAAGTTATTTATTCTCAAATAAATATCAACTAAGAAGCATCACTACATTATTCACTCCCCTGTCTGTACAGTTCTACTATCTGATGATGATGTCTACAGAAACGTATTTTCTGTAGCTTTATCTCACCCTACCTGCTCAGAAATCTGCTGTTTCTTTAGATTATTCCTTGAGTGGTCTTAGTGGCTGCTGGGAGGGACTCAGCAGTGGAATTTGAGGGCTAGAGGAAAAGATCTCTGCCTTCACAGCTCATTCTCTGTGCTTTTACAGCTTTGCCTACTACAATTTAGTTGCATACACCCTGAAAAAGTGATGATCATCTGGAAGTTACGCATCATATGTTATGAGAAAACTACAGGACTGCATAGCTCTGTGCTAGGACTTCCCACACATCATAGGAGTTTTCTAAAACAATGAGGTTGCCTTTAAGTTCTCTCACATATTTTGAGAGGGGGAAGGGGAAATCTAAAAATAAAAGTACAACAAGAGCGGTCTAAATAGATAGTGTCGCAGGTACATCCTCTTAAAGACCTAGATAAAACAGAGACATCCTTCTAGTAGAAGAAAATTTTTAGTGAGAATTCTGCCTGCTTGAAGTACAAGCATTCAAAAAACTCCAAAGCACTTAACCTTTACCAGGCTAACACAAGGACTGGCTCTTTCTTTGTATTCTGCTGTTGTCTTCATTAGGCTTTCTGCCTGGATGCATAAACAAAGGTAGGAAACAAATCAAGGCGAAGTGTTAGTTGTCATATTTGAAGGTGAAAACGGGAAATATGTGTGTACAGCTATGCCTTCCCACCCACACATTCGAGATACACTACTAAACCGAATCTTTCTTTCTTTCAAAAAAAATAAAATTATAGACAAAAGGGGGTTTTCTCCCTGTTTTTGATTTTATGAAAGATGATATATTTGCTTTTCCAGAAAGATGCTGAGTATCAGACTAGTAAAATAATCATATCACAAGTGAGCAATAAGGAAGGAAATGTATTTTTGCTTGACTTTGTCTTGCTGTTTCCTATCTCTCCTCCCTTCCATCAGCTTCTTTAAATATTCATTCAGTATGAACAAACACTTCAATGGTCATACTAAATAACTCTTCCACACTTCCAAGTACAGCTCCTATTGAATACAGTTAAAAGGCTCAAGAAGGGCTTTTTCAAGCAGAAATGAGAAGAAATACAGCTGATGGTTTTGAGAGTCAAAAAAAAAAAAAAAAAAAAAAAAAAAAAAAAAAAAAAAAAAAAAAAAAAAAAAAAAGAGAGAGAGAGAAAACCTAAACAAATTCTGAAGCAATTTTCAGAGTTGGAAAGCACCAAAACCTACTCAAGTCCTTTTTTAAGGTCACCTTGAAAACACGGAGATAATCAGGCAACCCCCTGACTGACTTTCTAAAGGTTTCAGTGCACACCCTTCTACATTATAAGTGGAGACCAACTAACACCTAATCCCCTGCTTTAACCACTGAAAACAGAGCCAGTATTCACTGAGAGGTGTGTACAGAGCCCTTTGACACATGAAGAGCAGTCAGTTTTAGTGTGGCTGGGAGTGATCCACTTTGTGATGGAGCTGCCCACGGGAAAATCAGCTAAAACTTTTGAAACTTTAAAAATGGGAAGAAAAGAAGGGTAAAAGAATTACTCTGGTCTAGATATCTTCATTTCTGTCAGAGTAAGCAGTAAATTCCACATACGAAAACTGACAGTTGTTTGGTGTTTGTTTTGAAAGCACGTGCATTTTAAAATGTCATAATATGTATTTTAAAGTTTCTCCATGACCTTGCAGCTTACAGAATCAAACCTTGCATTTCCCCAGCCACTATTTCATGCACCTTTAACATACTCCAAAGAGTTCAAGCTGTTTTAAAATTTGGCTAAAGGGCATAAACTCTGCATGCTATAACGTACAGATCGTTTTTGCAGAAATGCCTCTTTGTTTTTCTTTGTGATCTAGTAAGATACTGTCACACCAGATGTCCCTGGAGTTGAAAGAGTGCATGCGGGGTGGCAGTAGGAAGGTTTTCTCTAAGGAAATGTCATCAGCATTCACAGAAAATTGTCACCTGTTCAGAATGAAAGTTCAAATTCCTCCTGTTTGCTTAAATTCAGCATCATGCTGGTAGTTCTTGAGAAGAATCCAGTCCAAATAAGATCATTTGCTGTTTGTTGTAACTCGGGGCATGGAAAGACCTCATTGGAACAGAAGAGAGGAGAAAGAAAACTTCTAAGAACAACAAAATTACAGTAATATTAGCAGATATTTTGATCTGAAGGAAGAAAAACGAATCCTCAATTTCTCTGTGTTGGTATTTGTCAAAAGACAAATATAAATGTTTTCCTTACAGTGTTTAACTTCATACAATTTTGCGTAGCTAAAGAATCCACACTCTTCTTCCTCTTGTGGCTGCTAATGTTCATGTCACTCTAAGTTAGAATTCCCCCATCTCAAGCCATTTTTGGTTAAAATTCCTTAATTTTCCAACTTATACTACTCTTATGCTGATAGGAGATAATTTTCAATTAGCCATTCAGAAATCAAGGTCATGTTGGGTAATTTCTGTCCTCAGCCAAAGACAAAATGGATGTGCAGAGCAACAAGAGCTGGCAGCAGGTAATAATAAGGGAATACCAAGCAATGCATTCCGAAGTGTAATTACAGCTGAGAAGTATAAAGCACAGGCAGAAAAATTTTAGTGTTATTATTTTTCAAGAATAAAAGACATGGTTATTGTGACTTTTAGTAGCTATTGTTATTCAATAAGTTGCAATTCTTGCGATATTTAATGTTACAATTCATTTAGCAATTTATTACTGATGAGTTGCAATCCATCTACTCCCTTCCTGCAAAAGGGGCTGCTGCAGGAGCACAGGTGGTAGCTCTCTGTTGACCTTCTTGACCTTCTACTCAAACTGCATCAAGTTGAAAAAGCACCAGCCTGGCATAAGTATGGGAATCACTACAGACCCAGTTTGTTTCTACAGCTTTATGAGTTAGAGAGGAAAGAAACGGGGGGGAAAGTGAATTTCCACCCCATCTCTTGATTCAGATGGTATTCTCTTAATGAAACAAAGAAAAGGAGAGAAAGAAAGAGTTTTTGAAAGTTTTGCATATGAATCGTGTCTAGAAACGCTAGGAAAGTCCCTAATAACCGGCATCCTTTGTGGGGGATTTTAACACATCCCACTGTCAGATTTTTTTTTAAGAGCTTCTTCTTCATAAATGCATTTTTCCAGCTCAGAGAGAGGATATTTACTTCTTCTTGACTTGGTTAAATATCTTTTCTTTGACCCCTTTAAACCCTTGCAATGCTGTTGGGCAGCAGTAAGCTGGGACTAAGGTAAGCCTCAAAGGTAAACTACAAAGCCTCAGTCTTTGTAGCTTCAGGTACCAATGTATGGCCTGGCCACTTCCTGGCCATCCAGGGGAAAGGTGAAACCCTGGTTTACTACCAAAAAGAAGTAACAGCCACAAGCAGAAATTAACAGAGGAATTAATGTGCCCATCAGTGGACTTACACCAGTGGCAGATTTCTCCCCACAGCTTTCATCTCAAACCTTGTTAGTAACGGGACTTTTCCTCCCTCTTATCAAGGTATAGATGGATGAGACAGGCTTAGTAATAACAGCTGAAACAAGGCAGGACTGTTCCCCCCCCCTCCCAACTTCATATGTGCTCCTCCTTAACAATAAACTGATCCTTTGCTGAGCATTTTCAGTCTACCAAGGAGCAGAAAACCCAGTCAGTAAAGAAAGCATGAGTCATTTCCATCCCAGTTAGCAATCTGGATTGGCTCCCCAAGGAGTCAGGCACTGGGCTGGAGGACAGCCAGGAGCACCAGCACTCTTTGCAGCAGTTAATTTGCCCTAGCTGTTGCTGTGGGACCTCAGTTTCCACATGACACCCCACTCAATCCTTTGCAGGAAGATCATAGCCATTTCCCATATTTCTGTATTCTCTTCCCAAATCACATCCTGACACTACAGAGAGAGAAATTTGGACTATGCCCAATAAAGGGGACTGTGAATATATTACTGGACCTGATGTGCAGTGGTGTTGAAGGAAGCATGCGGCAACATTGTAGTTACTGCCTTTACAGCCATGGAGCTGTCAGGGAGAAATGTGTAGTGACAGATCTTTGGCACTGTTATTTGACATGGAAATCAGCAGTGTATCCTTAATCAAGTCTCTCCTCACTGCCCAGGAAGGAACAGGCAGGGAGGGAGTTCTTGGTGTTTCATCTGAGGCATAGTGTGTCCTGGGGTAGTATTACTCACCACTTCTTGTTTACAGAGAAGCTCCTGAAACCAGTAAGGTTCACAACTCCTGTTCCTCAGGGTAATTGACACAGATGGTTGCTGGAATAAAGTACCTAAAAGCATCCTGAATTGCTTTTAAGGAGATGAAAGGAGGCACAGCACTGAGGCTACTCTGGGTGTGCACTGGTTGCTCTGTGGGGCATGTACTTTTCCTGTCCTGAAAAGATGTCAGAAACCATAGAAACAAAGTTTCATTTCATTGCTAACAATGCCAGGGCAGTCAAAGCTTCCTTGGAAGGGAGCATTTGGTACCTTGGTTATTTAGTTTTAATAGTCCTAGATGTTTCACCTTAGTCTATACCGGGAACCTCAGAACACATGGTATTTAATACCAAGCAGCCTGAATCAAGTTGCCAGGATGAAAACTAACATTTTCAATATGCTATTTCTTTACTTTGCAATTGAAGTCAAAACATACTTCAGATTACACATTTCATGCAAGAACTCACAGGAAATGTTTAGTGAAAAGCATTAGAAAGATATATTTTAATGGCATGGTACTTGTTGCATACAGAAGCAATGTGTTCACATTTCTGTCAGGTGCATTCACACCCTTGTGTCTAACATAACAAATGGTATGAGATATCAAAGGAGATCTGGCATCAATTAAAGTATGTATAAACTTACTGTGCCATGCTCAGAGACAGCTAGAATAAAAGAGGTTCTGAGTGGCAGGGACATATGATGAAAATAAAGACTAATGATAAGAAGGGGAAAATAGAGTAAGTCCAAAACTGGAAACTGTACAGGAAAAGAAATTAAATGGATTAGCTCTGATGAATGGACAAACACTATGAGCACTGAATGAAGGGTATCTGAATGAATGATACTGAATGAAAGGCATGAAAGATACTGAGAAACACTGAATGAATACATCACAATAAAGGAAGCTGCTTGAGAGTCCTCTATCATTCCAATTTGATAAATACAGCATAAACCAATATTAGTTCAAATTGTGCCCAGTCCTCAGTCATGCATCAGCAATTCAGCACCTTATTTATGGTGGTGTTATAAATATAGATTTTGTTGGTTCTTTGGCTTGGGACAAAAGTTACTTATTCCTTCATCTCAGGCATATTATTTTTTGAAAGAGAAAAATTGTTCATGGACATTAAAATTTAAGTCTTCTGCTTTATGCTGAGGAAGCTTTCCTGCTTGCATCATTACCATATTGATATGCTTACGAACTTCTTTGTTGGCAGAAGTGCTACATGCTAAGCAGCAACATCCTATTGAAAATCAAAGACGTGACAAAATTGTGCCCAGAACAGGCTGACAGGAAAGCCCTTTCAAACCAGCTGTGTTAGCAAGGGAGCAATTTGATCTTTAAATGATACACATCTCAGAATTGTGTCTTTATAATCTCTGTGGAACATTGTTAAGAATATTTTATGATGGTGGCACTAACTGCTGCTGCCCTGAAAGGCTGAACCAGCACATGAAAAGGGGAGTCTTTTCCACCCACACCAATCTGTAGCTCATAGACACTTGTACATCATATTGCTTGTGATTTCCAGAGTGACATTCTGAATTCTGGAATTTTTTTGAGTTGTATTTACTTTTGCTTGCAGGGCAAATATCATGGTAATCCCATGCATATAGCAGTGATCATCTCAAACTGCTTAAGAGAAGAAAGAAGAATATTGGCTGCAGCCAGCATGCCTGTACAGGTAATGAATTACATTTCATTAATCTGCTCCATGTTAATCTGCTCACATGCTTTTCAGACCAAATCCTGTCCCCTCATTCCACTGAAGTGATTTGTGTGCACTAGGGTTGCCAAATGTTCCCCTTTAAACTCACATTTGAACTTCATTAGTGGCTCTTCTGCTGGAAACATTGCTATGAAGGACTTCCACGTCACAGCTAATCTTCAAAGACTTTAATCTGTAGGAAAGGTTTTAAAGAGATTATTCTTTGCAAAACAGATGTGTGTATTTTAAATTATGCAATGCATTAATTCATATTAACTATGGAATGCAAAAGACATTCCATCTAATATTTTATAGAGTTACTGATGATTTTTATGCTGTTTGGAGAAAAAAATAATTCAAATTACATATGAAACTTATTTTGTGGAAATTGTTACATGATACAAACCCAGAGAGAATTTTTTAGACAAATGTGTTCTTGTTAATCACTTATGGATTTAATATGTATTCCTATGTGAGTCTTGCGCCATGGATCTTTTAAAAAAATCTAATAATCTATATTTAATTTACTAGATGTTTATTGTCTGCAGTATACCCACACCTTTCATCTCTTGGATTTCGAAGTTAAAGCTGCATATTTTCCAAATGTGTAGAACTAAACATGTCTGTGTGTTTACAGCAGTCTCCAGATGGTTGAACACTGACTTTGGAATTCCATCTCTGTGCTGGAACTTGCAGTACAATTTCTATCACCAATTATTATTATTATTACTCGTCCATCAGTTATCTGTTCAATGTGTTCCAGGGGCCGCTGGAAAAGTCCTTACAGAACTCTGTGGTTTCAGAACGTCAAAGAAATGTAGAACACAAAGTATCAGCGATCAAGAACAGTGCTCAGGTACCTTTTTTGTCCTGTGTGCAGTCTCTGCTCACATGATTTTCGTACAAACGTACCTGAACTATCTTTAAGCTGGGTAGCATGATGACTTCTGCCAACAGACACACCACCCATTTTCCATTTTTCCAAGGGCATCTGCCCAGACTAACAACTCAGGACACACCTGGATCCTCGGGTGTTAGCAGCTGTCTGGGTTCAGAGTGAGAACTCCCTATTTTAAAGCTATCCCGCTCATCCCTATGTGAGTTGCAGGTAGATGCCTGAGTGCAGTAACAGCATACCTAGAGTCTCTAAAAAGAAGTGAGGTTCAAAAAATGTATTTTTGCAACTTCACCTCCTTTAGCTGGGTCAGCAGTAGCTTAACCTTCACAATCTCTGAGTCATGTACCTTTGTTGAGCCAAAGGCTACATGACGTAATTACGTGGTTTGGAGATGTGAGGGGGCAAGAACACTGAGAGCTGACAGTAACCACTCTCCAGGAGTGTCTCATGCCATTGCAGGGCAGAGCTGGCCTGAGTGAAACCTGTAGCTATGTCCCAGAGACCTGGAAAGCTCAGAGAATACCTGCCCAGTCACTTCAAGACAGGACAGGGAATCGGAGTACCCACGGCTTTTTTGCTATCCCAGCCCCACTTCCAGCCTTCCAAAAGCCTCAGCGTAAAGTATATTTGAAATACCTGTCCATATGTTGCTCCAGAGTAACACTTCTGGTGTACTGGAAAGAGATTCTAGCAGCATTCTCTCATCAGTGTCTCTTTTCACAGAGAAGAAGGGTTAGAGGGATCAAACTCTCAGAAAGTAGTTTCAGAAGAACATTATCTACACATAATGTTGTAAGAGAAGAGTTGGAGAGCAGACAAAGCAGCAGCCTGTCATGTTGCTCCTTCTGCCTGTGTGGGGAAGCACAGCCACCCCTGAAGGACGAGTGAAAATGAGAACATTTTCTAGATAGAAGGGTTTTTTTTAGTAGCTAATTAAGTTGAACACAGAAATTAGCCATCTCCTCATGCATGTAATTTCATACTTTACACATATAATTTAAAACTTTAGTCTCCAAAACAAAGAGTAAAACCAAATGGCTAATTGTGTGTGGGCTCATTTAGCAAACAAGTTTCTGTATTTTCACAGACACTTAATGTGTACATCTTAGGGAACTAAAAAGGATTGTTTATGAGTTGTTGGCAAAATCAAGGCTTCCTATAAACAGCATAGAAATAGACCTTCAAAGTATAACAGATAATTTTCTACAGTTTTATTTTCCTTCTTTTGATGGGGTTTTTTTAATTATTACTGATTTGTTACTAGAAGACACCTTCAATATTTTTTTACAGCACATATGAAAAGAAAGCTGCAAAATACCAAAGCAGCAAAAATGTTTCATTTCTTTATCCAAATTCTTAAGACATTCTGTAAATAAAATTCTGTGAGCTCCACTTGTGTGTCTGACTCCACCTTCTCTGGCTTTGCACACCCCAGTTCATTTCCATTTAAGTAAATGCAAAATTATCCCTTTTCCCTGCTTTAAAGTTCCAAGAAGAGAGTAGCATTATTGGCTTAACAATTTCAGTTTAGCTCAGGCTAACACAATCGTTCCTACTTCCCACTATGTCACTGCACTAGTAAATGAGAAGGGATAGAGCTGAATCAACCACTGACAGCTGCAGGATAAAGAATAATATTTGACTTTCTAAACAAGTAAAATAAAACTGTAGCTATAAATGTGTATTTATTATTCAATCATACTTTTTAAAGTTAAAGGAACAAGGGTTCCCAGAACTATTCAGGGGTTTTCAAATGGCAAGAAAGAAAAATACTACATTATGCATTTTTTCATTTCTTTCCTGGGAAAGATGACTGACCAGGATGTGAAATACTTGGAAGACTTGCAAGAGGAATTTGACTTCAGGTATAAAACAATACAGAGCTTAGGTAAGAGCTTTTATACTAATTTTTAGATTTCCTAGGAAATGGCTGATTCTGCAGCTAGACTCCAGCGTCAGGGGGTTTTGTGCATTACTTAAATAATATATGTAAACATAAGAATGGTTTATATAAAGTAATAGACTGGAATATAATGACTGTTTTGGGGTTAAGAGGATAAATAGGATCATGTTAAGAAATTACATTTATTTCCTGTGGATAAGCTGCCTAATGGCATATAAAGGAGTACATTTCTTAATGTAAAGAACCCATTTTTCAATATCCTCACCTTTTACATGGCCCTTCTTCAGGAGAATGTGAAAGAGACTCTTATTTCCCAGAGTCACTGATTTTTCTCACCTCTAACTTGGCTTTCTGTTCTTTTTTTGACCACAGTGGAGATAACCAGCTGGTAAGCACTCTTTGACCAGCCTGTGGTGGTTGAGATATGCATGTGGCAACAGTCCTTGCATGATCTCTTTCAGAAAAGAAACTGGGGTCTGCTTGTGTCTGCTCAGATATCTTTTATTATCTTCCTTTGAACATGCAGAGATACTGGGCTTGAAATGTCCAAGTCCTTAAGCACATCAATCCAAAATGTTGAAGGCTGGATATGACCCAGCAATCAGAAGAGCTGCCATGGTTTAATGAGTTGCTGGTCATCAGGCCAATCATAATTACTGACCACACAGATACCTGAAAGCTTCCCCACTTGCAAAATAAAACATGCTGACAATAAATGACTTTCAGGGCTTAAAATCTTGCTGCTGTGCTTCAGCACAGCCAGCTTACAGTGTGTGGGAGCAATTGCTGTGGCTGAACTGGTGCTGGTTACTTGTCTGCCTCCTCTGAAACATCTACCCTAACTCAATAGGAAGGCATCAATGCAGAGCTTAGCAGGCACACGGTTGGCATCAATTTCTTTTTTGAATGTAGCATGAAAGATGCAAAAGGTTGGGTAAGGTGAGGGTGGGAAAAAGCTGCATGTGAAAGAGCATGGGTGAGCCTGGGGACTCTTGAATCTAGTGCATGATCCAGAGAAGAACAAATATTAGAGAGAGAGGGAAATGCCCAATGGTCAGTGCTCCTGGTGGCTGTAATTCCCCTGGCAATGAACACTTTATCACTGTTTCAAATGCCTCTCAGCCAGACACTGTAATTCACATTGAGTCCAAAGAGCTTTAGCCTAACTGCTGACACCAGGAGCATATTTGTGTGTACAGATCAGTCATTGATCCAAGCCAGATGTACATAATACACAGGAGGATGCACAGGGATGAGAAATTTAGAGAACTCTGGGTATTACCTGTATGTTTTCTGCCTTTTCCTGCCCCACATGCATATCTACAGACAGGATCCACAAAACCTAATTTTGAACTTTTACTAAAGCTAGTATTTTCAAATTAAACATGCTGTTACATAATCTACTGATGTCCACAGTTTATCTTTTCACTAGTTCATGCTGCAGTCTGGGCATGGGGGTTTTGTCTCTTCTCCTCTTATAAACAGGCATACACACCCACACACGTATTTATACTGATTTTTTTTTTTTCGTCTTCTGCAGAGCAGAATGACAAAAACAGCACCCTCATTAAACAGGAAATGTTGGCGTTGCAGTCTATGCTCAATAGTTTAGACTACAAGAGAAAGGTTAGTGACAATGTTTTGTCATTTGTGGTTAATCTGCTTTCTCCCCTTATTCCCACACCAAATACTCAAATGCGTATGTGTGCCTTTCTAAATTTTCATCTCAGAAGAACAGATGATTTTCACAGGAGTTAAAAATTTGCAAAATGTTTGGGTGGGTCTGGGTGATTTTGACTAGAAGTTAAGAAACTGGCAATTAAGTAAAAGCTCAGTCAGGGATATGGTTCTGCAGACCTTAAGAGTGAAGCAATTTGTTTGAGTCCATGGTGAGGAGGGCAGGGGCTATGATTAAACCAAGCAAACAAAAAACCAATGCATTTTATATGATGCAAAACAAAAGTAGAACTTTTTGAACTTGACAGAGCTTGCAAGTGTCAAAATCTTGGAGATATGCCCACAAAGAATGCGACACACTTCCCTCCTACCCTCCCCCCCAAAAAAAATTACTGAAGAAGAGTTCATAAAGATTCAGGATTAATGGTACAATGGGTGATGAATCCTGTCACTGAAGCAATAGGAACTAAACATGTTTACTTTCAGAATGACTGAAAAAAATTGTAATAAGCACTTCACAGTAGTTGGTGAATTTTGCCGCTGTTGCCTGTGGTCAGTCAGTGACACCTTTCCTATTTTCCAGGAAGTGCTCAGTAAAATAGGGCGTGTGATCCATGAGATCGATATGCTGATGAGCAACATGCTGACCGAGGAGCTGCTGGACTGGAAGAGGCGGCAGCAGATCGCCTGCATCGGGGGGCCCCTCCACGGGGGGCTCGATCAGCTCCAGAACTGGTAAACCTGCCCTGACCTCGTGTTTCCACTGAAAACCACAGGAAGTCTGCTGCACTTGAATAGATCATTCCTTTAGATCAGCTGCAACAGCAGCAAATTCACCAGCAGCTAAGAAAGTAAATAACCAAAAGGTGGTAACTAAAAGCAACATTCGCTATTCAGAATTAACGCTATGCTGAAGTGCTGAGCCTGACTCGTGGCAGTCACTAATTTTTGGGTTTGACAGTTCCTGCAGATAGATGAGACATACTCTCTTGGGAGTTTTGCTTGAGTAAGAATGGTGCTGACTGAGTTTGTCATTGAAGGCAGTGGGAGTTGTGTCTATGCAGGAGCTGGGTAGAGGCTTTATGCTTTGACTCATTCCTCCAGACTTCACAGTGTGCAGGGATTGAATGGCACTAGTCTCTGTGGTGGCAACTCTGAAGTGATTGCAAATAAAAAGAAAATAGCATTATGTTTAAAAGATAGCATACCCAGGGAATGTCAACACAACATCATGATCATTACTCTCCCATCAAAACTCTCATATGCAAAAGGTGAAATAAAAAGTAAGAAGTAAAAAATTAAGAAAATGACAAAGAAAATTTTAGGACTAAAAAAAAAAAAAAGTGTTTTTTTTCTTTTTATCCTTTTTTTTAATCATTTTTTTTTTCAACAAAGATTCTAAAAATAGATTAAAAATGTAATTTTATACACACATACCGTACTGAATTAGCAAGTTAGCAAATGTGTTTGGATTTATTTTTCCTTACTGCTTTTACATTTCTTCAGTCTTATTAACTTGCTCATTCTGTATAAATATCATCCTTTTAAAGAGTACATTTTGCAAAGCTCCTCAGCTGTTGGAAATAATTAATGTTGGCACAAGTGCCCTGCATGTACAACATCAAGACCATGTATATATTTCTTCCAATTTGTCACAGACAGTGTTGTGGTTTTGTGAAAATATTTATCTTTGAAGATAAAGGTGGTTTGCCCTATGTATTTATATACTCCTGTAAACAAAAGTTGAATAGATGTGAGTTTGGGCAAAGTTGGAAAGCACCATTCAATATGGGTTCTGATTTTCCCCAAGCAAGAACTTCAGTAGTTCTGTTCTAAGAAACAGTTTACAAGAAAGATTGCAAACTAATTCTTTGTCTTGCTGTAGCTTTACGCTGTTGGCAGAGAGTCTCTTTCAAGTGAGAAGGCAACTAGAGAAGCTGGATGAACTCTTGACGAGGCTGACTTACGATGGGGACCCTATTCCTGTGCAAAGACCTCAGCTGCTGGAAAAAGTCAACTTTCTGCTCTACAACCTTTTCAGGAAGTGCGTAAGCCACTGCCAAAGTACTTTACCTCATACTTCACCTCAACTGGTACAACAGTGAGAACACACTGCTAAGAAAAAGGAAGAATGTTTGAATGTCTAAGGATTTTAAGGACCTTATATAAGAAGTATGTACAGCTGTGCTCAAAGTTCATAGAAACTGAAGAATCCAGGCAGCATCTCATGGGTAGCATTTAAGGGTTTGTCATCAAGTTCTGACTCTTAAATGAATGCCAGAAATCCCCTTATTCTAGGTGGAGTTATGTATATTCTGCTGAGAAAAGCTATGAGGTTTTGTGTTTGGGTTTTTTTTTCTTTTTAAGGAAATATTCCTTTTCTTTCCTCTGTCCCCCCAAGCTACACTTCCTGCTGCCCTTCTATCAGTAGATAAAATATTAGCATTATTTTTTTGCCTTTTGTACAGGCTATACTAGAGATATACCACAAGTAAGCCTCTGAAAGCAGTGGGCTCAATTGTTTACTATATATATATATTAAAATTGAAATGATAGTTTAATTATGATAGTCTAATTTCATTGGAGACATGCTCAGTATATTTTCATACTCTGTTTTATGGCTCTGATAAAATTTTGGAAGACCAAGACTTCTATCATCATTGTATTTTAGAACTACAGAATTTGGTGTTATTTTCAGTGTATTCCAAATATCAGTTCCTTACGAGAACAATTTAAGGGAAAGTTAGACCACTGGATCATTTTGAGAACTGAGAGTTGAAATGCATAGTTCCCACTTCAGCATCTGTAGAGAAATAATTGTTTAAGAAATACCAGCCTCTTTCCCTTCCCACCCCTCCATCCTCAAAAAAGAAAAAATTTAAAAAGAAAAAAATCCCCCCCGCTGTTTGTTCATACATATTCCTAAAGATCTATTTGTTCCACTTTTTCTCACACAGCTCCTTCATAGTTGAAAGGCAGCCCTGCATGCCAACACACCCCCAGAGGCCAATGGTTCTCAAAACTTTAATACAGTTCACTGTTAAATTAAGGTAAGGGAAAATATCTTATATGAACTGCTTCATTCATGTACAGTATTTTATCCTAGGAGAATCTAGAAAGCAAAGCAGACCAACTTGAATTTGGGATCCATTCAACTGCAGGGAAAATTTCTGGAATGGGGATATAAAGTCCACAGAATCTGTCATGCAGAGCAAGTGGCAGTAAAAACACAAGGAAGAAAAGCACATTGTGGCTAAAGGCAGCACCTTTGGGGCTCTGAATGCATTGAATTCTTGTTTTAATGACGTTACAAACTGAGTAAATAACGATCTTTATCATACAAGTCAAAATCAGAATACTCAGAGACGCTTCTGCACAGAGGAAAGAGAAACTGCTGCACTTTGGGGGTCTCGGTTGAATCACAGACAAGTTGTTTCTCTCAGGTTCATGGAGGGCTGGGGGTGAGAAAAGGCACGTGAAGGAAAGCACACACACATCTGTGGTGCAGTCTGATATGATGCAAATCTGTTTCCTAATTAGTACTGCTTTACTGTCTCTCCAGCCATTCCCTCAAACACGTGCTAACTTGTCCACACACTTAGAGGGAGGGCAGGGCACCCACCACTGGAACAGCCCAGCTCTTCCTTCTGAGTATTCAGCCCTGTGAATTGTGTTATAATCCTAGATGCCTAATCTCTTTTCAGATTATAATAATTTCTGATACTTTAATCTGGAGCAACCAGTCTAGTGTTTTCTGGTGAGACATTCTGTGAATATTCACTCTCATTTTCTGTTTTGAAGGTTGCTAATTAAATTGCCAGAGCTGAACTACCAGATCAGAGTGAAAGCAACTATTGACAAGTAAGAAACTTAAAAGTGAAGATATTCTCTTGCTCCCTACAGAGACAACACAGGTTTTTTCAGTGGCTACCCTATATGATTTTAAAAGTGCTTTTAAAAAGAAAAGGAAAAAAAAATTAAAAACCCACTAGCTAAAGATCAGAGTAATGCTTCTTTTTTGTGTGTGGAAGATTTTTTTTAAAACAAAGCTACTAAGTCTAATTGATGTTTTCAAACTGGAGGCAAGAAGTCCATTTAAGATTTGTCTCAAGACTTAGAAAATATTCATCAGACCGATACAGCAGCATCACACAAAAATTTGAAATCAAACTGTATTGCATTTATGGGATAGTTAGGTTTGAAATATCTCCCAACTCTCATCATGCACCATCCCCAGTCCTAGGTACCAGCCACCTCCCTCCTTCTGCTTGTTGTGCTTCTGCAAGCCCCTAAAAACCACCTTGACTGCATGGACATAGATGTTGGCCCACAACAAAGAGGGAAAACACCCAGTGATGAGGGAGCAAGAGAGAGCCAGGGCTGTTTCTCTTAGAAGCTGTGTACCCTCCAATTATAAATAGCAAGATAAAATACACTACCTACATATGGCCAGATGCAAAAGTCTTAAGTGGACAGTATGAATTCCAGTTTTTCAGTTTAAAACTTGTAGTTGTAAAGTCAATACAAACCAACTTTGAGCAGGCAAAATCTACCAGCTCAGATATGCCTCTCAGTACAGGTTCTGTCTTACACATTTTCTGACTCACAATCCGTTTCCTCTCCCCCACCCCCCTCTTCTCTTTCAGGAATGTTTCAACTGTAAGGTAAGAGAGGAAAATATAATATTTATTAAATATTTCCAATACCATATTTATGGTATTGGAGAAATTTACTGTCATGTCCTCCACAGTAACCGTAGATTTGTTCTGTGTGGAACACATGTGAAAGCCATGAACATGGATGAGTCTGCAAATGGAAGCTTGTCAGTAGAATTTCGACATTTGGTAGGTTTGATACTTTTTTTACTGTTGTGTATTTTTGGTAGAGAAATAAAAGATTCTTTAGAAACCCTGGAGGGAGAACTATATTACTGTCAAGGCCACATTTATTTTCTTTCTGCTTGTACAAAAAGATTACTTCTAGAACCTCTTTATGCCATTCCATGCTTCATCCATTCCAGAAAATAAGACTATACATTTTCACAGAAATGGCAAAGCACATCCTAATTACCACCAGAAAAGCAAAGATTATTCATGCTGAATTAAAAAGCTTCACAGAAACTGAGTTCGGTTAAAAAAAAAAACCCAAAACACCAAACCAACAACAACAACAAAACCAAACCCAAGACACAGAAGAAACAAACAAAAAACCTAAACCACACCATGATTTTCTCGGGGAGATAGAATTGAATGCATGAAATCTGTCGGAAATTAATGCCTGTGATAAAGCCTTGTGAGAGACTGGAGCACTGCTCATGTAACTTTTCTGAGAGCCCAGTGAATCCTGCTTTCTGACTAACACTCCCCTGCCCATGGTATTTTTGGGGCTTAACCACAGATGCAGTGCCTTGGTGTAGTTTTGCAAAAGGAGACTGAGATCAATGGTTTTTAGCACTTTTTTTGTGGGATACACTTGGCAAGCATCCTAATTAATGCTTTGTTACATTAACTTTTACTTTCCTAAAAATTCTTTTAAAAAATCAAAAGGCTCCTCAGTGAATAGAATTTTCAAGGTGCAGTGTCAGAGTCTTCATTAGATTTCATTTTTATATTGCAAACAAAATCTTATATAACCATCCTGATTATAAATTATGTTCTATATATATATATACTTCTGTCTGTAGTTTCTCTGACACATAAATATTGCTTTGCTTTATACAGCAACCCAAAGAAATGAAAACAAGCTCTGGAAGCAAAGGAAATGAGGTTTGTGCATTTATCTTACATCTTGTCTTTGCTTACTCTCACAAGTATTTCGTATTTGATTTTATTTAAGTCAAAGAGTCATTAGATTTTGAAATATATACTAAGTACAGGATCCAATTATTGTGATAGTATAAGTATAATGAGAACTGTTTGGAACGACTCAAATTGTACTTACATGCCTGAAGTCTGTATATTGAAAAAGTTACAATAGAAGGTAGAGAGTAATGATCCAAATGTGTGCATTCCACTCAAAGGTTATCTTTTTGGTCATTTACATTCTGGGGAAAAAAAAACAAAACAAAACAAAAAAAAAACAACCAAACAAACAAAAAAAAAAAACAAAACAAAAAAAAAACCCCACACAAATAGGCTTTTAAAGGGTCTTTTTGTTGAAATAATTGTTTACTACAGGAAAGGTCTTTTAAATATATGTTCTGCTAGTCAGGTTCACAGCTGAAGTCAGAGTGTCATTATCTTTGTACCAAAGAGGTTTGCTGCTTCAGCCAGGACCAAAAATGTGCTTAATCGACTTATACTTGTCCCAGCCTGGTCGTAGGTTCCCCTCTCGTGGTGACTCTGTGTATGGCATGACAGCACTAAGGCATAACTGAGGGTAAAGTTGTATTAGCAAGTTTAAAAAAAAAATGAAAAAAAATAGAAAAGAAAAAAAAAATCAGTCGTATCACAGCCCAGATAGCTTAGTTATGCAAGCACAAGAGTTATTTCAAGTATTCTTTAAGTACAAAGCAAAACGGGTGATCAGCATGAAGAATTTGACCAAAACCTAAAGCAGATGATACGTGTGCCCGTTTCACACACATTTCAATTCACAACCCAATTAGCAAGACTGAAACTCAAGACTCACCTCCCAGTTACTTTGCTGCTTACAAAATCACTGACACCACAACAAGCAAATGCAAAAATGTCGGTTAAGAAATGTTGGCACTCCAGTTTTGGCAGCATTTTCCTCCCACTTCCACACATTGTGCCTTTAAAACTATATAAAGCTATCATCGGGCTGTGGAGAATTAGGACAGCTGAACTGTGACCTGGTTCAGTGCTGATTTCCTCAAACAGAGCCTCTCCTTGGTCAAGTCAATCTGTGAAATTGGTAATTAGCAGAAAAAGAGTTGGGATTTTCATTGTTAACGGCAACTATAATGCTTTCAAAACTTGCTTTGTTATAGGACATTCAGTATGCTAAAAGTGTAGTTAAATATAACTGGCCTCATTTTAAAAAAAAAAAAGTGAAAGTTCTCTATTTTAGATTTGTCCTTTCATGCAGATGTACCTTTTTTGCCTAGATGATTTTTCCATGAGAAACATTTGCTTCTACAAAATTATAATGGGGGGAAGAAGAGTTATTTCACCAAGCCTTTTCAATTTTGTTTCAGCAATACAGGTTGAACTGGATTGATTCAACCTGTATTAAAACATTTGAGCTCATTTGATGGATGAGTATTTCCCATAAAAGCCTTCATATCTAAGCTGGATTTTCCCTTTGCAAGGCAGATTTTTTTTATTCAGATGCCTAAGGATGTCCTGTGGTCCCAACTCCTCATTTATTCAGTATCTTTTATTGCAATGGCCTGTATATTTCCAGGAGGAGGTGCTCCATGGCAAAGATAAGGCCACAAGGTCCTCTGACAAGAAACACTTTTAATTTACATTGATTGAAAGCAGATATTTCAGTAAGAGAAAGTGTTTTGATTTGCAATTTTTTCTTTTTTTTTCTTTTTTTTTTTTTTTTAAGAAAAATCTGACAAAACAAATGTGGGGAGGGAAAGGCCAACAACAAAGAAATATTTTTAGACTTTGAGTTCTAGAGATGGAAATGTATTTCAAGAGATCTGTTTCCTAAGGAGCAGAGATTTAGACCTTCACAGAGCTATGCTGGTTTGTAATCAAAACAAACGCTTATACTACAAACTTTAACCAACGATGACAAACAGGTTTCATTTTTTTTGAATCCAAGAAAAGCTGGTTTTAATACCAGATTTGCTTTGGATTAATGATTTAGGCCTCTAGTCCTTCAACTAGCACCCACAGCAAACCTGGATGAAGGCCTATTAGTCATTAAAACTGTGGCTATTTGTTTTGTTTCTGGTTTGTTTCTCCTTGAACATCCCTGTTTAAAGTCAAATTGTCAATCAGTAAGGAAACTTTAGGAAAAGGAAAGTGGGAGACAACCTTTATCAGACACACAAAATTATCTGTTAACTTCTTGTGTGCAAATCTGTGTTTTAAAACACCATTAAAAAAAAAAAAAAAAAAGATGAAAGTTCAGAAGTACTGTTTTAACAATATTAAGGGGTTCTTTTGGATTCACCAGAAAAAATGCCCCCAACTTCTGGACTAATTCAATGTCAGAGTTGAACAAACAAATTGTTTCTTTCACTTCTTTCTTTTCCTGTTCTGCTTATCTATCTGATAGGAGTTTTCTTTCCAGGTGTAACCTCAGCAGCTGGATCACTAAAACTGAGTTAAATGTCAACTGTGATACTCACAGCTTTATAAACTCCTTATTCCCTCAGGGCCCTCACATGGTCACTGAAGAACTGCACTCCATCAGCTTTGAAACACAGGTCTGCCTGTATGGACTGACCATCAATTTGGAAGTGAGTATTCGGGCCAGGTTATCCGGGGCAGGAGCAGAAGGCATTTTCCAGCAGTTTATGGAAGTGCAGCAGTGTTGGGCCACAGCACAGACCTGCCTACCCTCGGTGAGGCTCTCAGCAGTGACCAAAGCAGACACAAGATTTCCAGAGCTTCTGGAAAAGAACTCTGTGCTTTGGGAAGAAGGAGAGGCTAAAAAAGCAAAGCACAGCACTAACACTTTGCTCAGCAGCATTTACTCACGGCATTCATTCTCTCCACTAGACCAGCTCTTTGCCTGTGGTGATGATTTCCAATGTCAGCCAACTGCCCAACGCTTGGGCCTCTATCATTTGGTACAATCTGTCCACCAACGATCCCCAGGTAGGTCCTCAATATGCCAACACTGACTTCCTGCATTTTCGCACCTGTATTGTTTGGTTACTAAACACATTAGGTATAAAAAAAGATGTATTTCCCTCTTGAATTTGCCTTATTTTTGTCACGTACGATTACTATCAACATCACACTCTACTGCTGTTCTCTTTATCTTTCTTTTTCTGCCCAGACAGAAAACCACATGTAGCCTAAAGCAGTAGTTCTTGAACTAAGGAAAGGTGACAGGCCTTCTCCACAACTTCTCTAACTTCTTTAGTTTTAATTTATGTTTCTTGTGTGCGGCTAACTAAAACTAAACCTGTTAGAAATAATTCTACCAGTACAACTCCAAACCATGAAAGCAGGCATATAGGTGAATCTGTAATGTACTTAAGTGCTGCTTTCCCCCATGGATTTTATAGGAACTTGTGCTTTCTGTGGAGAAGATTATCAATGTTAAGTGGCAACTTCTTGTGGCTCTAACCCTGAGCAAAGGCAGAATCATTCTTTCTAAGGCTCCAGCTGTCTCAGCACATATTTTAGATTCAGTCAGTGTTACTGTATTTGCAGACTGTGGAACAGTGCTGTCAATGGCTCTCGGGCTTTCAGCTGGGGATTAGTGCAGTCACACAGATGCTCAGAGGAGGGAAAGGGTCAGACAGTCTACCATGGTGGCAGGCCAGCTGACCAGCAGGCTGGACTGCATTATCACTCTGTGATATACTCTAGAGAGTTTTTGCACAGTCTTCAGTATGTCCATTGTGTGTACAATAAAAAAAAAAAAAAAAAAAAAGAAAAAAAGAAAAAACAAACCCCCCAAAAAATCAAAAAACCCCTAAGATAAGCCAAATGATTCAACAGCACATCACCATATCAGTATGTAATTGCTTAAAGTTTCCATCACTAAACATTAAAACATAGTGATAACGTCTAGACTTTTCTGGACAGGATTTAAGCATATTTTCACTGTCTTTGCACAGGACACTGCCAGAGGCATAGCAATGTATTTTAGCACCCAAGATGCACAGAGGGACTTTAGCTCTCTCTAGAAGTCTCGCCCTACAATCCTGCTCAGGCACCCCACTGGACCTTGCTGGGTGCCTGCAGGTGGGAGGACCCACACATGTTTGCCCCAATGCTTCCCCACACAGAGCTCACTTTCAATACTTCCAGATTCTGCTCAAGTACTTGCAGCCTCCTCTTACAGCCTGATATGTATTCCATGGTTGCTATCTAAACAAAAGCATTCATCCTGTTGCAGAATTTGTCTTTCTTCAACAACCCCCCTGCTGCCACTTTAAGCCAGCTCTTAGAAGTACTGAGTTGGCAATTTTCATCATATGTTGGTCGTGGACTCAATTCTGAACAGCTCAACATGCTGGCAGAGAAGCTTATGGGTAAGTGTGTAGAAATATACAGATTTTATTTGCTTTGGGGTTCTTATATTTGGTAGCTGCAGGTTTAAGCACACGTTGTGGTTTAGCACCAGCTGGCAACTAAACCCCACACGGCCACCCACTCCCCCAGAGCGAGATGGGGAGAGAATTGGAAGGGTAAAGTAAGAAAACTCATGGGTCAAGATAAAGATAGTGTAACAGGTAAAGCAAAAGCCATGAGAAAACACGAGGCAAACAAGGAATTCATTCACTACCTCCCATCTGCAGGCACGGAAATCAGGGCTGGATTCATCACACAAAGAAGTTACTTGTGAAGACAGATGCCATCACCCCAAACATCCCCTCCATCCTCCTTCTTAGCCCTAAGTTTACATGCTGAGCATGTCACCATATAGTGCAGAATATCCTTTTGGCCAGTTAAGATCAGCTGTCCCAGCTGTGTCCTCTCCCAGCTTCTCAGCACTCCCAGCCCCTTTGCTCATGTGGTGGGTTGACAGGCAGAAAAGACCTTTGCTGTATGTAAGCCCTGCTCGGCAAGAACTAAACCATCTCTGTATTACCAACACTGTTTCCAGCACAAATCCAAAACACACTGGCCATTGTGAAGAAAATGAACTACCCCAGCCAAAACCAGCATGGCATGACCTCTACTTCCAGAGCTGATGTCAAAAAAGTCACAATTACATTTTTTTTTTCTTTAAAGAAAAGCAGGCATCAGCTTATTCTTATCACAAAGCAGTTCAACTTTCGAACTTCCAGGCTGCTCAAGAGAAGGAAGAGGGCATCAGGCACACTGAACTGTGATGTTATTTTTCTTCCTTAACAATTATCTCATACATCTAAAATCAAAAGGAAGTATTTTTGCTTACTTATGAGGTTTGGCTGGGGTTTGTTTCATTTTAAGTACCTCTCCTCGTGGGTCTGTTCATTGCTGGGACAAGAGATGCTTCACTGGTGTCAGCACAGGAAAGAGGCCCTGTAATTTCAGCAAGATTAACTATAGACTACTGTGAGATGCAAGTGTCTCCCAGAAGGGAGAGGCCCTGGGGAAAGCTGAAAAGTAACATTTAGGCTAAAAATTGAAACTGAGCACCTAGTGTTGCAAACACCAAGTCATGGGCTACTTTAGGCAAGTATTTCCAAAATTATCACTTTGAAAGGATAGAGAAAACCAGACCTACAGTCCCTTAGCATGCCCCTATCCATCCCTCCCCAAGTTGGGATGTACTGTACTTCTCCCCTCACCCCTTTACCCAACTATACAGTATACAGATATCAAAGCAATATCTATTTCATAACTTCAGAATAATACATGAACCATTTGGGCCTTTTTTCCTTTTTTTTTGGGGGGGGTTTTTTTTTTTTTTTTTTTTTGGGTTTTTTTTTTTTTTTTTTTGGTTTTTTTATTTATTTTGTCTTTCAGGACAGCAAGTCAGTTACAATGATTATCAACTATCCTGGGCAAAGTTCTGCAAGGTACTGTTCCAAAAGTAAAACTGAAGTCTTATTTCTCATTACACCCAGAGCCATGCCTATCTCTGTTTCTCTGATGCTGCTGATAAGATTCCCACTTGCCATATGTGGGACTTTCACCTCAGCACAGTCACATCCCTTGTAAAAATTTAACTAGGAAAGAAACACTTCCAGAAGCATAAAGCTTGGGATTAGGGGCCTACTTAGTTATATTGCTACAGATATCACAAACTGCCATTATAGCGTGCCTTATATATTTCTGTAAATGATCAGTTGAAAGTCTTACTAAAGCATGCAATGCATTTTTCATAAAGCATAAGTAAGATTTTTCAGATATTTAGTTTTGACTTAAGTTATTACAAAACAGTCAATATATGCAATGACTTTGATGAGGAACAGGGAATGTATTGATAAAGAAGGGTAAGCTCCTTTAATTTGTATTAACTACATTATTTAAATAAGTAAAGAACCTTGGAAGGAAGTTCAACTTTCTCATCTTCTTTTCACCCAAAATATAAATGTATAACCAGGAAGAAACCACAGACATGATTTTTATTCTCCCTGAAAAGTGAGGTGCTTCCAATGCATATCTCAAAAATCAGTTGGTTTTATGTCAGGTTGAAAGAGAGATGTTACTCAAAACCACAGCTGAAGTTGTCATTCTCACTTGAGCAAAGTAAGAAAGTTTCTCACTTAAGAAACTGAGAAGAAACTGTCATGTGAACGTTGGGTAACATCACTCTCATGATTCTCCTCTCGTGTATGTTGGTTTTGTTTGTGTTTTGTGGTTGTTTTTTAACTGTTAGGAACATTTGCCTGGGAAGTCTTTTACCTTTTGGGTTTGGCTTGAAGCAATCCTGGACTTGATTAAAAAACATATTCTTCCCCTTTGGATTGATGGGTGAGAAACAAGGGTACTGTTGTATATTGATCTCTCTCCACATTTTCTCTGTCCTTTACTCATCTCAGTTTTAGCCATGCAGAGGACTACTTGCAATGAGTTTAACACTTCTGTCTCCCTTCTCCCATTCATAACTTCTGGAAATTGCTGCCAAAGGGGAACAACATGGGATCTCTTAGAAATGCAGATTTATCCTTCAGTTCATCTATGCAATCAAGTACTGGGATAAATTTCACCAGGCTTGATAGTACTTTTAGCACAATGATATAGTCCATGTGTAAATCACACAAACCTTTGGTCATAGTGCCCAAGCCTTATAAAGCTTTGTAACCAGGTGTTGAATACCTGGATAAAGTCTGGCCAGATCAAGGCCAGGCTAGATAGCTCTGAGCAACCTGGTCTGGTGAAAGATGTCCCTGTCTACACCAGAGGGTTTGGAACCAGGTGAACTTTAAGGTCCCTTCCAACTTAGGCCCTTCTGTGATTCTACACTTAGCACAGATTGAAGTCTGTATTTTCCAAAAGTTAACCCATGATTTCCTGTTATACCTCAGGTACGTAATGGGATTTGTAAGCAAAGAAAAGGAACGAATTCTGCTGAAAGACAAGACACCAGGAACATTTTTATTAAGGTTTAGTGAGAGCAATCTGGGTGGAATTACCTTTACTTGGGTGGATCAGCTAGAAAATGGTAAGTATAATTAAAAAAAAAAAAAAAAAAAAAACCCAACAAAAAACACAAGCCAACAGCTAAACCAAAACCAGCCCAAACTCTGCAACATACCTGCAATAGAGGAGTCAAGTTTTGTCTGGTTTGAAAGTAAAATTCACATGGATCGTGTCATTGTGTGGTTTTGGACAAGATACAAGTACCATAATTTCTCAAACACAAACCAAAACCCTGACATTCTACCTCTAAGCTCTTTATACTAACAAAGCTCTCTGTGAGGTGCACCTGCTAACTGCAGGCTTTAGATTCATTTGCAGAAATTAAATATTGAAAGACAAGAACTTAGGTACGAACAGGTAAAGCCTATGCAAGTGTAAACCTCAAAAAAAGGCAAAAATATGTTCCAGCTGCAGTTGCTCATCTACAGGTTCTGGTGCCTTTGTGTTTTTGCAGGAGATGTAACATTTCATTCGGTGGAGCCCTATAACAAAGGCCGCCTGGCTGCCCTGCCTTTCGCCGACATACTGCGCGATTACAAAGTTATCATGGCAGACAACGTTCCTGAAAACCCCCTGAAGTACCTGTATCCAGATATTCCCAAAGATAAGGCCTTTGGCAAACACTACAGCTCTCAGCCAAATGAAGGTTAGGCTCCACTTCTCTGTTTACCCTTCCTGCACAGCAGCTGCAAAGTCAAGAGGCAATTTGAGGAATGTAGGGAGAGGAGGGAGAGAACATATTAAGATGCTTCCTTTAATAGTCATCTTCAAGAGAGCTGTTTTAACATGTGTCTGTCATTTAGACAGTTTCATTTTGCAAATTCATCCCTGGTCTTAGAGGTTACAATAGAGGTGATGACAATATTTAAAAGAAGGTAAGAAATGGATTTTTTTTCCCTGACTGATGCATCACAAAATTCAGTGCTTGGGTGTTCAAAGGGGAAGAAACTGAAAAGTCATCCTGTTTATTGGCTTTATGGTTGTGTTACACTGTAGCATGTTGTCTCTTTAATTTCGGGGAAACTCGGTATTTCCCAAACAGCTTGGAAGCCCGACTTTGTTTCATTTCATGCAATGGAACCCTAAAACAAAGCCTGTTTATCTGCACCACCTTTTCCCAATATCCTGCACAATGACAAAGTTATTGGCAGACAATGCTCCTGAAAACCCCTGGCAACTGTGCTGGAAAATGCAAAATGGCTAAACAAGGATGGTTCCAAATATGTTCAGGCCCACGTTCTTTTTTGTCCAAGTTACAAACAAGCCCTCAAAGCCTTATTTTTAATAGATAAAACACATTCTTCTAGACTTTCAGTATCAAAGGTTACAAGTCCATTTGAACTCAAATTCCTACACAACTCAAAAATATTTGGAGGCTACAGTATTTTTCTCTCCCTTCATTTTAAGTCAGTGGACATTGCCTAATGCTCCAATCCTCTAAAATCTTACATACATGCTTAATTCCATGCTAAAGACATTGCTGAAGCTGTATCTGTAGAGACAGAGCTACAAACATTAGCAGAACTGAAATCTGCAGGCTCAGAGTACCAAATTTAAATAATTGTATATTTGCTTTGCAGGCCTAACGAAATCTCTTTCATCAGTTGTGGTATTATATTGTGATTCATATCAAGGGAGCACAGGCTTCTTCTAAGATTCTAATTCTGTGACTAAGACCTGAACTCAAGGACTAGTCTCTGGAATTCCCCTCACTTTTATGGCTATTTATTTATGCAGGGACGTTTCAATTCAATTTTGTCTGCAAATAATCAATTTCAAATGGATTATAAAATGACTAGACAGTATTTAATTTCTCTACTATTTATTCTAGCCTCAAAGCCCTCAGATGGAGGAGGGAAAGGTTATGTTCCTTCTGTATTTATCCCAGTCTCCAAAATGTAAGTATCCTCACAGGTGTGTTACACCTCAACTGTAATTTTTTTTAATTTACATCTCATTTCAGAGTTTCCCCTGCCTCCTTTCCCTAAACTATTTGAAAATAGTTTGGCAAGGACAGCTAATGACAAGAAAGGGAATTAAAGGACTTCACCTGTACAGTGCTTTTTCCATTCATGGGGCAAACCATTTGTAAAAATTGAATGCTGATTTTACGGTACTCTGATCAACTTACCTTTCACTGTCTCTTTTTTTCCTCCAGCAGCTGATATTAGGGCCAAAGATAAACCTGACTCTACCTCCTACATTTTTAAGTGTCTGCCACGTTGTTGCCATGAGCTTACAGGGTCACCAGCAAGCCTGAGTACAGGGTTAACAAATTTAAAAAACGTCCACCATACTCCACTAATATGCATAAAATTAGAGAGATTTAAGTTTTTTTCTAAGATTATTTTTGTATATTTATTTGTTTGCTTTTTTCCCCCCTTTTTTAGCTTAAATGACTCTACAGAACCACATTCTCCATCAGATCTTCTTCCAATGTCTCCAAGCGTTTATGCTGTGCTGAGAGAACACCTGAGTCCCACAGCCATTGAAACTGCTGTAAGTTGTAAACTTTCCTGTTCATAGGTAAATATTAAGCAAACAGGACACAGCACAGATGCTGGTTAATAAAAGGCTGCTTGTGCAACTGTGAAAGAAACTCCTTCATCACTTGCTGCTTTACATTCTGAAACAATGGAGCAGATATTTCCTATTCTAAATGGTGCAGGATACTGCAGGCATCTTGGAAGCACTGGGATTGCCTGATATGCTGGCCAATGAATCATAACTGTCAGAACACAAAGATCCCAGGGTTCTTGCACAAACGAAGGCTTTACACTGACAAAATACATGTCACTTATACTAATTCTCTGGACAGCACAAAAGCCTGGACTTGCTCAGGGGAGCTGCCCAAGGAACATGATCATTTCCAATCCAGCAAACTTGCACAACTTTTTCACTCTGTGAGATTTTACATGGGGTTTCAAAGTGCAAAATTAAAAGTCAACTAAAACAATTTCAGCAAATATTAACTTAGTATATAGAAAGGTTAGTATATCATATACAACTATCATATTTTTGAGAAAATTTCCTCTTTTCTTTATTGACCAAAAATGATGTTCTGAATCATCATGGCTCAGAGTCCTTACAGTAATAATGTCTAGCCACGTGGGGATTTGTCCAGCAGACTATTCTCAGGAAAAATAGCAGTGGTTTGGCTCCAGCAGCTTTAGAAGAAAATCTCCTTTTTTAATACTAGCCCTTAACTTTCTGTATGTTCAATGATTTATGATCTTAAAACAGTTCTGTATTGAAAAGCCTGCCAACTCCCCTTCAAATGCCTCTCAGTAAATACTTCTCCTTACCCACAAACAGAACAAAACTAAACCAGAATCCTGATTGTCAATGATTAGAAATACAGTTAAACTTTATATACAAATAGATGAGTTCTTTAATACATCAATTTGAAGATCCACTCGAGAGCAAAATAGCTTTTTTTATTCTTCACTTTTCCTTTGATAGCACTCGTGGCAAAGTAGTTCTTTAGCTGAAAATGAAATAACCAGCCTGAATTAAAATTCTGCATTAAAACCTACTCCACTCAATCCAAGACATGTCCCCACTTATTTCCATTTTGGTTTGTAACATATGGAAATGGTTCTGACCTCCTCAACTGCACTTACAAACTAGGTATGCATTTGCTTTCCTGAAGTTTCATCAAAGAATAGTTGCATTCACTTTCGTTTACCATCAGCCTCCAAACATTTTTGGTTTCTTTTTGCACACACAGTAAATCTCAAACCAGCTCTATTCAGAGCTTCAAAACAAGCTGTGACCATGGCCATCATTCAGTGTCAAAACCCCACAAAAAGAATGTGCCTGGTAGCAAACTGCAAGTGTTAAATACAATTTTAAAGGTACCAAGATGAGTGGTTCAGTACTGCTAGATGGTAAGTAATATTTCTGTAGGCTCTTACTAGAAATCTTTTCAAGTTCTGCTAGAAATTACATGAGAAAAATAGTTTTAGAAGGTTTTTAAAGAATTCCTTCCTTCTGTTTTCCATTCAATTTACATTGCTAAATAGAAATTAGCACAATAGAGAGTTTTTTTCTTTATCAAATTCACACAACAATCTACCCTGCTGAAGAGCTGGCTTAGTACAGCTAGCAGACAACCTGCACTATTAAAGCAATACCTTTTCTCCATGAAGTGCCAATAGAAAAGCATTGTGTGAGACACAGAAAACAAGAGTGAAATCTGCAGCAGGTCAAAATATCCTACAACTCAGTAACTCGAAGTAACTCAGTCTTAGCAAGATATACTTTCTGCAGTCTTGCTGAATTCCCTTCTATTCCCCCCCCACCCCAGTCCAGCTTCCCTTACCCATCAAAAAGACAAGACTCCAGGAAGAATCCTGCAATACATATCCACAGGCTGCAAGAACCGCAAAAGTTCATACAGAAATAAATACCATGCTTATTCTTACCACAACAGTTTCCTACACAGTGTCTTCTAAAGAGCATTCCTCTATTTTATAAACTAGAAATAGGATTTTTCAGATCCTTATCAGTTTGTATGACATTGTCAAAATGACTCTGCAGTTACCTTGAGCCAGAGAAGGTTTCATCTGCAGTTTATTTTGAATGAACAGCTGTGAGTGACATGGGACTAACCTTTCCCTTCTTTTCTTCTAGCTGAGTTCTCCTTACTCAACTGACTGAAGTGCACATACTGGAAAAATTAGTAATCGTGTGAACATTTGATGTGTTAAAGAAGTCATCATTTCTTTTTTCCTGCCCCCTCTGAAAGCCAGCTTTTCCTGGAAACCATTGTGTTATTCTCAGGCCTCTTTCTGTTATCAATAACACATAAACAAGGAATTTTCTCCCTAGGGACTCAGACAGCATTTTGCAAGTCAGATTTGCTGTTGTCACTGAAAAAAAAGACCAAATCCTTTCTGGCTTCAGAGTCATTTGACTTCAGTGGGGTCCCAGCAGAGATAAATTTTACTTGCTAATTTAACTAATTTCCATAGAGTTGCTGTAAATATGAGAGCATGAGAACAAAATGTTTTGCTTCTGAAGACAGCATAGAAAGATAACTGAAAACATTGTGTTTGGAGAAATTAGGATTTATTATGTTAAATACTTTCTGCTTAATCATAATCTTGCACACCACTGATTTAGATACTATTTCAAAGCAAAGATTCTTGTTCCCCTGACTTTGAATGTTCCAGAGGTGTCTGGGGTTTGCTTTTCTCCAGAGATGAACTGCCTTCAGCATAGATTTGTATCTGACACCACGGCAGAAGTTGTGGGAGGCAGGTAGGCAAGGCTGGGGAGAGAAGGGAGTTCCAGAAAGGAAGCAGACATAAAACTTGTGTTGTTAAAAAGGCTGTCTCCATTTCACCACTGGAAGAGAGAATTAGTAAAACTTCCCCCTCTCACAAAATAGTTGCAGAAGTAAATCTGTTTGGGCAGGAAGCACTCAGATACTCCAGCAAGTACTGTCAGAAAGTCTATAAATAAAAAATCCCAATCTGATACAGTTTAGATGATAACTGGTCAATGCCAACGGGGAAGCAGTTTTAAAAAACAGTTACAGAAGAGCTGCAGCATTTGCTGACCATCTGGAAACTTTTGCTGCATGTAATAACATGCCTCTCACAGGCTCATTTAATAAGCAGGACAACTAGTTTTTGTAAAAATGGTAAAATGTCCTCTGTAAATACCTGGTTTTTTCTTTCAGGCATGTTTACTGCTGAGTTTGGGTTGTTTGGTTTTGAGTTGTTTTGGTTTTATTTCCCCCAGTGTTAACCCTAAAATCTCTGTTAATAGAATAATAAACAGGCAACTACAAGACCACTGTATTTCACAAATGCAGGCTCAATCAAGATGTAAGCCAAAATGGTTAATGCATGCAAAGTTCTTAAAACACAAACCCTTGAACATTTGCACCTTATTGCTTTCTCAAGCAGGTATAAATGAGACTTCTGCAATGAAAACAGAACCTCCTTGAATCAGTAAGGCATGGATTTTTACTTTAATTTCTCCTTTCATCCATGCTATTTACGTTAGTTGAAAGTGAGTGAGCGGAAACAAAGTAATGAGGTATTTTTGTGATACATGGAAGTAGATTTCAAAGAAACAAACACATCTCTGTTCTTTAAACTGAGTGATTCAAAGCAAGCTGCACGCAAGTTCAGCAAGCATCACGTATAAAATGAAAAACAAGAGCAATTCTGTATATACCTTGGTGATATCTGTAATTTATATAACCAGCATGAATAAAATCAGATTTTGACTTCAAGTTGCGTACCCAGACCTCTGTGGTTTTTATTCAAGGCACAACTAAAACAATCTTGCTGCCTTTTGGTTGACCTTAAACTGAGCTACAAACAGCAACACAGACTTGTAAAACAGGAAACATGACCTCCCCTCACATCAGCTATTGCATGCCTTTTCATTCCAACCTCTTCTTACCAGCTTAATACAAACAAAATGGGGGATACCTTTTATTTCTGACCACCTAAAGGTCATGAGAAGTACTGTAAGAAAAGATCAGATATGGCATAAGGAATGCTTTCCTTTTTCCTTCTTCCCTGCTCTCCAAGCGAGGCAACCCTTCAAGACTCTCCCGGATTAACTTCAGCCCATTATAACTGGTGTTTCTGAACAGCATCACGGATCAGGGTTTGGCATGACAGTTCCTGCTGTTGCTTCACAACAGATGTTTGCAGAGGGTAGGCCTAACATTTTGTTGAAAACATGTGCCTTGAGATCATTGCACTGCTTTAAAGGAACACTGGAATAATTATCAGTAGGATGAATATATACAGCCCAAGCGTCCTTCCATCAAAACAGTGAGAATGATGTCCTTATGCCACGACGAGTAAGAACACAGCTCTCCAGTGAAACAATGGTGTGGAGGAAAAACACAAAAAAACGTGTGCCCAGATACTACCAGAAAAACCACAAAACATCTCCTTTCAAGAACTTCTACCAACTGCGCTTGTGCTCTCGCTGGATTTTGCAAAGGCGAAGTAAAAAAATGTGAATTTTTTACTTTGCCTTGGTGCATCCCTGTAATGATCATAATTAAAAAAACATAAAAACTCTCAGTTACCTTCTTCCATAGCTTTTATTCATAGCCATGTTTATAGATTTACTACTACTCCCTACTATTTCGAGCCACCAAGTTTACCAAACAGACCTCCTATTTCTTTCTTTCATGAAGTAAGACCCGTCTCCTCCATCTGTGGAGGGAGGTGGCTCAGAGTACCCCGGAGAGCCGCAGCAAAGCCTGGACATCAATATCCCAGTCTTTGCCGGCTTCAAACACCACACAAAACCCAATAAAACTATCCTGGACCACGACACAGCGACAGCATCCCTGCGACCAAGGCTTAAAGAGGAGAGAAAGGAAAGAAAACGGAAAGGAAGGACGACAACGCTCAGCCGCCTGCAGTTGATGGGCGCCCGGGCCGGGGTGCCGGTGCCGGTGCCGGTGCCAGGACCCGCAGCTGCCGCAGCCCCCCCGCGGCCCTCAGCCGCCCTCCGCCGCCCTCAGCCGCTTTCACTTTCGCCCTCCCGGCCCCGCCGCCTTTCCCAGAAGTCACGTGACGGGGCCGCCGCCCGGGAACGCCCCCGGCCCGCCCCCCGCGCCTGCGCACTGGGGCGCGCGGCTCCGTGAGCGCAGCCGGCGCCGCCGAGCTGGACCCGAGGTGAGGGGAGCGGGCGTGAGGGGCTGGGGGCGGCACTGCGGGGCACTGCCCGCTCCTCGGGGGCTGCCGGGGTCAATGCCCGCTGTAACTAAAGCTGTCGCTTCCTCAGACTGCCTCTGCCCGCGGGACACCCACCGAGCTTTGCGCTTTGGTGTCTTAGCACTTGGGGAAACAGGAGGTGTCTCCTCGCGGTCTTCATTCCTGGGACGCCCCTGCTCTTCTGTCGCCTGTTGCGTCCGCTCCCAAGTCGAGCCCTTGGCTCGTTCTCCGCAGCTCGCACTCCCCGACGCCTCCAGACCTGCCCTGCCCGGGAGCGCTCGAAGCGGACCCCTGTCCCCGCAGGACGCTGATCCCGCCGATCCTGTGCCTCCGGCATCGCTGGGCAGCCTCTGCTGAACAGGTGCGGTGCTCCCACCCGCGGGCTGAGCCGGCCGGGGCCGCGGGGAGCGCGGGCAGGGGCCGGCCGGGGGCAGCGACGGCGGCCCGCGCCCTTTGCTCCCGAAACGCGCCGCGTGGATCGGCCGCGATCCCCCGGGAAGGGCAGGAGGGGAGGTAGAGAAGGGCCAGGAAGAAATCCTGGGGTGCATCGGGTGGCCAGCAGACCGCGAGGGGTGATCAGCCGCCTCTGCTCAGAACTAGTGAGGCACATCTGGAGTCCGTTTCTGGGCTCCTCAGTACAGAAAACACGAGGAGCTACTTGGAGAGGGTCCAGCAGAGGTCACAAAGATGATGAGGGATCTGGAGCACTCTCTTATAAGGAGAGGCTGCGGGAGCTGGGCTGGTTTAGTCCAGAGAAGAAGAGACTGAGAGGGGATCTCATTAATGCATATAAATATCTTAAAGGCAGGTGCCAAGAGGATGGTGCCAGACTCTTGTCAGTGGTGCCCTGCAACGGGACGAGGAGCCATGGCCACAAACTAAAGCACAAGTTCTACCTCAACATTAGGAAGAACTTCTTTACATTGAGGGTGGCAGAGCACTGGAGCTGTGCTGCCCAGGGAGGCCGTGGAGTCTCCCTCTTTGGGACTGCTACAGCACTCAAATGCTGCGTTAGCTGTAATCTGAAAAGCGCACACATCAAAAGACTCAAAGCCCTTACTTTAAACAACATTTTTAACTCCTTTGCTTCTCACACCTACTACACACCACTCAGCAGCTGAGGGCACTGGCATATAACAGCTAAAGGATTTGGTAGGAAGGGGCATAGAAGATAGACATTTACCCTGATGCTGCCCTGTTCTTCTGTTTGGGTCTTATAGATAGGCAGCCAATAAGAAACAATGATGTGAGTGGATTTGCATCTCACCGCTGGTATTCTCAGCCTGGGCTGTTACCTTGACACGTCTTTACATGCCATTTCCACTACAAGGTGATAACCTGCAGCTTAGAAGGCTGAGTGATCTGCTTCTAGAGACCACATCTCAGAGCTAAAGCCACTGTCACAAGTGTTAGGACTGAGAGAAGCTGTTGTGTACAGTGTTAGTTCATTTCAGCACCCTTTATCTGCTGCACAGGTTACTTGAATTTAGCCTGAAAATATGATCATGAGAACTAAAACACGTAGAAAAATCATCTTTCGAGTACTTATCCATTTAAAGTGACTTGAGATGTAGTCCATTTCCAGAATAGGCAAGTGTGGACACAAATAGCAACTGAAAATGGGCACTTAGAGGGCTCTCTAATTTTTCACTCACACTTTTGGTGATGGGGAAGACATCTGCACAAACAAAAGGTGATACTCCATATTCAGGATCTCAGTTATGCACAATACAAGTATCAAACACACAGGTCCTCGTTCCCATATCTCTGCAAAGCAAGAGAGGAGTAACACTAGCAGTAGCCTAAATGGCATGAAAATGGGTTCAGAGGAAAAGAATAAAAAGAAAGCACCACACAGCCAGTCACTCACTCTCCCTCCTCCCCACACGGTGGGATGAGGAGAGAATCAGAAGGGTAAAAGTGAACATTATGGGCTGAGATAAAGACAATTTAACAGGTAAAGCAAAAGCCATGTACACAAGGGAAAACACAAGGCAGGTGTTGTGCCATCTCAGGAAAGCCAGGCTCCATCACACCTAACAGTGGCTTGGGGAGACAAACACCACCATGCAAAATGTCCCTTTGGTCGGCTGGGGTCAGCTGCCCAGCTGTGTCCCCCCCAGCTTTCTCACTGGTGGGGTGGAGGGAGGAGCAGAAAGGGCCTTGATGCTGTGTAAGCCCTGCTCAGTGCAACAAAAACTTCCCTGTGTTACCAGCACTGTTTCCTGCACAAATCCTTCACAGCCCCATACTAGCTACTGTGAACAAAATAAACTTTGTCCCAGCCAAAATCAGCACATCCTCCCATTTTGTCAATGTTATTGAAAGCTTTAAATTAGTTATTTTTCACCTCTTCAGTCAAATACCACTTAAACATTTACACTGACTTGTTTTCACCCCTTCTTCAGAATGACTCAGTGGTATCAGCTGCAGCAACTTGATTCCAAGCATTTGGAGCAGGTTCACCAGCTATATGATGACAGCTTTCCAATGGAGATCAGACAATACCTGGCACAGTGGCTGGAAAACCAGGATTGGTAAGCCCAGAAATGAATTAGGCTTTGGGTTGTGTGATAAGCAGTGCCCTCACACGTGCAGCTAGGTGATCCTTTGCTGCTAGGATGCTTCAGCAGCTGTGGGGGTGCTCCAGCCTGTGTTCCTGCCTCTCTTCAGGGCTTTCTAGAAGGCCCTGATACCTGGAGTGTCCTTGCTCATAATGCTCTCAGTAGTCTAGAACCAAAGTAGCTTTAAGACCAATTAGTTACTGCCTTGGTAGCATCAGTCTCTCACTCTTTGAGGACTCTAAACCCCTGCCTGACTTTCTGTGGAGTGTCTTTGAGGAGTGGTACAACATGCACGTGCATCAGGGTCACTTTTAGGTTCCTGATGTGCATGGAATAAGAATGAATTTGAACAGAATGTGGCAAAAATAATAGAGAAACAACATTTCTCTATCAAGGAAAGTAAAGTCAAAGTTAAGAGAATGAAACTGGCATACATTTGAAGGTAATTCTCAGTACTTGCATAGTCTACAATTGGAGTTGGGGTGTAAAAATCAAGTACACCTGTATGTATTTCTTGGCTTTTGTATTGGAAGTGTATTGAACCCAAGCATGCTTTCACTGATTCTAGGGAACATGCGGCCAACAATGTATCGTTTGCTACACTGTTATTCCATGACCTGCTGTCACAGCTTGATGATCAATTTAGTAGATTCTTGATCGAAAACAACTTTTTGCTGCAGCACAACATAAGGAAAAGCAAACGTAATCTTCAGGTACGCCTGGGTTCTGTATCTATACATTTGCTCGATTTGCTTCAGTGCAGTTGGGTGCCTCTAAGCAACTACCCTGCAGTGAGAGCAGGGCCAGAATTCAAGCATTGCTCCGTTTTTCTTTTGACTGGCTACAGTTAGAAAGTTGCAGTTAAATTATCAGCATAGTTGCAGTTTGAGAACTCTAGGAAAAATAAAAGCCCCCAGGGTAGCACGATGCTGAGCAGAGCAGGGCAGTACTCAGTCCACAGCACATCGCCACAGCTTTGTGTGCAGGTAAAACAATAAGGTTGAATCTGCATCCAGCTTGGACTGAGTGTTAAACCAGTAGCTGTACCAAGGTTTGGGAGGGTGGCTCTTGAGGGATGAGATCTCTCTAGGACTGTAGGGTAGTATCCCACCTCTCCCATTAATGTCTCTTACCCTTTCCTGTTGTTTTGTCCAGTCCTGTCTCTTTGTATGCCCATGAACTACAATGGAAACTTGCTCTTGGGGGTGGCTCTGGCTGTCACACCCTGTAATCCTGGAGCAGGCCATGACCAGTGCCTTCCCTGAGGCATGGGTCATTCCCTAATTCTTTTTTTTTTTTGGCCAGTAAGAAAGTTGCTGAAGGACCAGAAATTATGTGTATGGACTTTAACAATAGACTGTGTCTCTAATGCTAGGATAACTTCCAAGAAGACCCAATACACATGGCAATGATCATTCACAACTGTCTGAAAGAAGAGAGAAAAATACTGAACTCTGCCCAGGCATCCAATGAGGTAACAGTCCTGAAATGTCTGCTGCAGTTATATGTTCTCTTTCCTATTCTTTGGAACAAGGGAAGTGGATGAAGGCTGGCAGGGGAAACAGGATATCCTCTCTCTTCCCAATAAGAGGTTCCTTAAAAAAAGAGAAGAGTGAGCACTGAAATGTACCAGCTGGACAGCATGGCTTTTTTCTGCTGAATGAAGCATTTGGAGGAAAATGGCCAGGAAATAATTTTTATTTCTTGAGTGATGTAAAATGTTTTTACATTGTTTTAATGCTTCTGTGTATGATGTAGCCTGATGTGCTAATTGGATTTCATTTTAATAATTAGTGCTTAACTCATGTATCCAGTAAGATTTTACGTTTGTTCTTCTGCATCTTACTCCCCAATTTACTCTTTATTAAGCAGCCAAGCACCCTTCTTTGGACTAGCTCCGGAAAAATGATGCATCATTCTCCTTCCCAGTTGTCTCCAAGTATTTCTTTCTATTTTTCGTGGTGCTTTGGGGTGTTTTTTACTGAAGCCCTTTTCTTCCTTCTGAATAATAGGTAAAGCCATATTTTCTCCTTCATCACCTGTTCTCTGGCTTTAACCATTTTTTTTTTCCTTTGCAAGAATTGTTTTGCAGTAAAAATTCTGCAGTTGGGAAAGGCATGCAAAATGTATAGATAGCTGTATTCCACTTATGTAGAAATAAAATGATGACTGACCAAGCATGTGGATTTACTATACTGAAATACCTCAGTTTATAGCAAGGCTTTGAATGTGCAGCGTGGGAAGAGCACTTGGGCACCAGCTTTCAACAAGGGGCCCTTTGCAACAGTGTCCAAAGCAGCTGCTCTCAGAGTGTGACTCTGACACACAGCACAGCTGTTCACCCCTGGCACATGACATAAAACACTTGCTGCTGCATTTCCAGTATGCAATAAATGTGGGTCATCGAAAAGGGAAAGGGAATTACAGAATGGTTTGGATTGGGAAAGACTTTAGACATCATTTACCTTCCTCTAGACTGGAATGCCCAAAGCCCAATCAAGCTTGGCAATCACTTCTGCCACTGAGTTAAATCCATGATGGGGGACCTTTGGCAATTTACCAAACTAAATACTTTGTTTCTTTCAAATTCACCTGGATTTGATTTTTTTTAATACTACAAAATTTTAGTACGATTTGTCAGAACAAGCCATGCTTCCTCAGGTTGTTTGTCAACAAATGCCACTAATTTACATTAATAAAAAAGTTGTTTTTCACTCTGTTTTAACTTGTTCTGCTTCTTCCCTCAGATGGAAGTAGGGAGTGTACAGAGCACTGCAACTGGGATGCCAGACAAACAGAAGGAGCTTGATGCCAAAGTTAAGGCTGTGAAAAGCAGTGTTACAGTAGGTATAATGTAACTTTTCTCAGTAGTGTTTGTTGATTCACAGATGTTAGGCTTGACAAAATGACAAATAAAAGTAAGGTAGGGGTTTTCAAATCTACAAACCAGGGATTGCCTGAACATAGGAAGTACCTTGTCCCTAAACTTTAATAACAAAAGCATTTTAACCATCTGAATTACTAGCAACCAAGGAAGAAGAACCTCTTAAATTGTAACTGACCAGTTTTTGGCTAACTAGAAGATGTACTTTTTTAAACATATAGATGTTTGTCTTAATAAATACAGTCACAACAGAAAGCTTTTCTCCAAATAGCACGTAAGAATTTGAAAGTTTAAAATGCTATGTGCTGTTCCAAGTTTTTCCACTGTAGCCTAAGGCTCTCCACAACTTTGTGAACTTCATGGCTGGACCACAAGGGCATTTTGATATTTAATAATTAACAGATTTCAGTTAATTGAGAAGGAGGAAGGGGGAATAGAAGATGATAAAATTTAGGAATATTTCCTGTTAGGGAGTTCCAGGAAAAAGCATTGCTACAAAACTGGACTTCATGTCTGTCAGGGCTCGTACCAGGCGGTTCCTAATCAGATGAAGTCTTGCATTACTTGAAAATATTAAATAATTGTGGCCACCCTCACTTGTGCATTACAGGATGTGGAGCAGGACATCAAGATGTTGGAGGATATGCAAGATGAATATGACTTCAAATGTAAGACCCTGCAGAACAGAGGTGAGTCATTTTTCAAGGACATCCCCTATTGTACATAGTTTATCAGAGTAAATTGCTCTTCAGGTCAGGACACTGAGCCTTATGATGCACATCCAAACCTACTGGTAATGTCCCTTGTTGATTAACTCTGCTTCACACTGAAACCTAAATTTCTGCATCTGTCTTTTGTTCTAAGTAAGAGAGCCTCCTTGTTAACACAGCATTATTTTTAGAATCCCTTCCAGCCCATTTTAGAATCAGCCCTTTACATCCCTTTGCCACTAGAAGTAGCAAACCCTGTAGGCTCTGTGACCATTCAGCTTAATGAGTGATGTTTCACAAATGCCAAACCAGCTTTAGGTTTTGTAGGCTCTTGTGTACCAAGGGAGACACACAGAGTCCACATTGGTTTCGTTGTTCAGCTCTGTCTCTGTCGTTGAATTCTTTGTTCTAGAAAAGGCTTTGGTTTCCAACACAACCTGGCAGGGCTGACTGTCCCTCAGAAGAGGGACACGTTCAGAAGGTACTAAAGGAAGCAATGAGCCATAATCTTGCTTTTTGTATTTGTGCCCTTCTCGCCTCAGCATTTCCCCCACTCATCCTTCAGCCTCACATTCACAATTTGCACTTATTTTACAGAACACGAGTCAAATAATATGTCTCAGGAAGAATACAAGAAAGAACAGCTGAATCTCCAGCACATGTTTTTATCACTGGACTGCAAGAGAAAGGTAGTGTTCAAGTTTTCTTTCAGAAGTCAGCAGCTCTTCATCTTAAGCACATGTTCATTTTCATTGAATTGACATAAATTAGCAGTAGGAAAGTTTTTTTAATGTCAATTGAGCTGAGGTCTTTGCAGAGTTTTGCAAAACAGATGAGCACTAGCTAAAACACTACTTAGTTCTCTTGTATGAAGTATGTCTAATGAACAGGGTAATCTCATATTCTCTGTAGGAGGTGGTGAATAAGATAGTGCAGCTGCTGCACAGCACGGAGCACACACAGGCTGCCCTTATTAATGATGAGCTGGTGGAATGGAAGCACAGGCAGCAGACAGCATGCATTGGTGGGCCACCCAATGCCTGCCTCGACCAGCTGCAGAACTGGTAAGTCTTTTGTTAGACCACATTTAAACCATGTTATGAAGGAACACCACAGCTAGGAAATACACTGATTATTTATATTCCCCATTTTCATTCTGTCTCAGCATAACTACATTCATTTTTTTACCTCACCGCATTTCCATTGAGCACAAAGCGTACTCCAGGCACTGTCACACCCTCAGGGACAGTCACCTGGCTAGTACCTCTGCATTAGTACAGTATAAAAACATGCTCAAAGTAATAAGATCGTGTCAATTGTAGGTTCACCATTGTTGCTGAAAGTCTGCAGCAAGTTCGTCAGCAGCTCAAGAAGCTTGAGGAACTGGAACAGAAGTTTACCTACGACCCTGATCCCATCACAAAAAATAAACAATTTCTGCAGGACCTAACACACAAGCTTTTCCAACAACTCATCCAAAGGTAATAGACCATAAGGATCTTTTGGTGTTACCATGAATAAATAGATGAAGAGCACCCTCCCTACTGTTCCCTCAGTATTTCCTGCATACTATCTTTTCATTTTCCAAAGTTTTCTTAAGCTTGTCAAACATTAAACTGAATTACCGTTTTTGAGATTTACCCCATCTAGAATTTCCACAGGTTCAGGCCTGTGAAAAGGGTTTGTGTTCAGTTATTACTGAACTTAGCAGGAGATTTGCTGCAGTACACATTCATTACAGAGTCAAACTCCCAGTCTGTTAGTCCTCTTCTCACTTCAAGCTTCAACCCTGCGAAGTTCAAGTGAAGAGAGGCAAGAAACAATCTGCATCAAGCTGTGCCTAAGATAGATATACTCTAGATTCTCCAGTCCTTTGTCACAGCACGTCTTGGCCTCTTGCACAGGGAGGCCAGCCCTGCCTCTGTACCACTTTATAGTACAAGTTACTGTAGATAGTAGTTGCCTCACAGAAGATCAGAGTCCTATTCTGTAAACACACAGAAAAAAATTTGGAGTGTACCAGAAGTCGGTTTTGTTGGGTTAGCTGGCCCCCATCAAATCCTCTGCTAGTGTCTCCATCCCTTAGGCATGTGTTGTTACACTGTCACTGTAAAAATTCAGCAAGCCCCACATATGGCAAACAGGGAAACAGTCCCCACTTGCACCATTCCTTTCTTTGCTGTTTGATTTCAGGGAAGTGGGATGTAGCAATCGCCCTCCTCAAGCCATCAGTGCATTGCAGAAAAGCCAGCACTTATGAAATCACTATTTCTAGCCCCATTGAAACAATTGAAACGAACTAATTCACACACCTCTATATAGACTGAAACTGAGTGAATAAAGTGTATATAGTATTACTGGTAAATCAGCATTCTTTTAAAGTCCACTTTTATGTGGCTTCTTATGTAAGAACAGCGCAGATAAATCTAGTGCCTTTAATCTGTTCCCACAGCTCCTTTGTGGTAGAGAGGCAGCCTTGCATGCCAACCCATCCTCAGAGACCACTAGTCCTGAAGACAGGAGTGCAGTTTACTGTGAAGCTGAGGTATGTTTTCCCTTCCCCTGTTCCTGTTTTGTGGTAAGGCTTTCCTGTCACTGGCTTCCTGCAGCCAAGAGGATTGCACAGCCTGCCCTGCAGCCCAAGGGCTGAGGGCAGGAGGAGGGAAGTGCCATGGGCAGGGGCTTTCTTCTGACAGAGCTTAACTCACATTCAGCTTTTAGCCTTTCCTAGAAGTGGAGTGTACCAAGTATATAACAAACACAACCAAACAGCAAAAAGACACAATGCAGAACGCTTTGTCATGCCAAAGAGTAACTCATTTGCCCATTTAGTTTCCTCTCTAAATGCTGTCTGATATGAAGCAAGCTTGGAGCCTGCATGTGGCCCCCAAGTGTGCTTTAATATCTGTGGTAAGCAACACAATAGGAGAGAACCCATATTTTTCAAATGCTGACATTCAAAAAACCCCAAACTTCTCTTTCCAGGTTGCTGGTGAAACTGCAGGAACTGAACTACAACTTGAAAGTGAAAGTTCTATTTGATAAGTATGTTGCATTTATTTCATCCCTTTGATGTAATGGTAAACACTCCCCACACTCAGAAACCCAAGAGCAGTCATGTAAGTGTTGAATAGGCCAGCAGCAGGCTGGTTCTCTGCAGCAGCAGGTACACCCTTCCCTTTTCCTTACCCGTTCCCTTGCTCTAAATCTTTCTCTGCCACCAGAGATGTCATAAAGTGGAGATAGCCTCGGGTCCCCCCCTCAGTTCCACAGAGGAGAGCTCACTAATTCAGACACAGGGCAGCACCTGGGAAACAGCCACTCTGCTGGGGTGTTTCACCTGGACTAGCATGAGGTGACAGTGTAGAACTGGACTCCACCATTCCTCATCACATAATTCAGTCACATCTCTAGAATCCCTTGCTTTTTGGGTAGTGTCTAGTAAGGAATATAGTTATCCTCAAGCTATCTTTGAATTAGGGGTATAATCTGCCTACCTGTAAGATAGGATGTGTTCTCAATCAGAAAAAGAAATTACAGCAGTTGAAACAGATGAGTACCAATCTTTCATATTTTGTAAGCAGTTCAGGTGAGTTTTGCACTTTCTTCAAGGGCAGGGAAAGAAATGTGATGGGCTGTCCAAAATAATGGCAGGGACTGTGCTTTCAAGAAAGCAAGTGGGTTTTTGTCTTCCCAGCCAAGTAATTTTGTTCACTTGAAATGGCTCTAGGGTCCAGACTTGCACAGAATTGTGAAGAAGCAAAAAGAAACTCTTATGTGGTTGTGGGAGGTGAGGCTTTGAGAAGTGCACTAGATAGAATACAGTAGAGTCCCAAGTGCTGGGAAAACCAATTCAAGCGATGCAGCAATTTATTCAACAAGTTTAAAGGCAGATTTAGAGTGGCAGAACTGTATTTTTCCCACAGAGCAAGACTTAAAATCTGTGTAGTAAAAGAAAGTACTAATTTTGATTATAAAGCCCCCATAGCAATATCAAGCCCAGTAAAACACTGTGTACCACAACATTTGTTTTGACTGCCTGAACCAATTGCCTCGTCCTTAGCACAAGAATTTCACAAAAGCATTTTACCAGCTCTCAATCAGGGCTGTCAGCTACTAAAACATGCATATTTTCTCTGTCTGTGGCAGAATATTTAAAAGATTGTTTTGTCTTTTTTTTTTTTCCTTGACAGAGATGTAACAGAGAAGAACTCAGTCAAAGGGTATGTGGCATCAGAGTTTGATATATTAACATTAGATTCTTTCAATGAATGTGAGATTTAATTACATTTTCTCTCTCTCTCTCTCTGTGTAGATTCAGGAAATTTAATATTTTGGGAACAAATACAAAAGTAATGAACATGGAAGAATCTACTAATGGAAGTCTAGCAGCAGAATTCAGGCACTTGGTAGGGGGTTGTTTTTTTCTTTCTATTACTTGATACAACCACTTAATTTGGTAGTAGAGCATGGAAGGAAACAAACTGTTTTTGTTATTGAAGTCATTATTCATTTTTGTGTAAAGAGGAACTGTGATTATATCTCCTTTTTCTTTGTTCTTTCCTTTTTAAGATATTTTGCCTGTTTCAATCAAAATGTGATTGCTTGTCACTGAAAAAGGGACAAGAAGGCAAACAAGAGTACTTGCTGCCATACAGCTTATGCTGCAATGGATTCTTTGGAGAAGGAAGTTTATAAAATTCTAGAAAGGCTGGTTTGGGCCTTTCAGAAGAAGGTCCATAGGTAGGGAAGTCTGGAATTGGTTAAAAAACTTTGAGTCTGGAAGATGAAAATTGTCAAAGAGTGCACAGCTTCAAGAAAGTCAGTGCCTTGGGCAGACAATACAGCATTTGTGATCTGCAGATTGTGAGGGAACAGAGTGGTTCCATCACTACAACAAGAAAGGAAAAATGCAAGTCCAGAACCAGGGAACGTGGAACTCCACCTTCATTGTCCAGAACTGAGACTGCCTTGAGTTTATCATCCAATTCAGAGGGGTACTTTGGTAAACCAGTATTCCATCTGATCCTGATTTCATACTGCTTCTTCTTTAAAGGTCTCTTGCATAAATGCATTGCATAATAACTGTGCAATATCTTTTTTCACAGATGAACAGTTTATAAAAGGGTAGTAGTTACCTACAGTTTAATTCTTTGGCTCCCACAGCTTAGAACCAAATAGAGTCAGACACTAGTGCAGCAAGTTTGCATACAGTTGAGCAAGTGGAGCATGCAGACCTCCTCTACCACTTCCATTTGTGGCTGCCATAAACAAGTGACAGTTTTTTTGTTCTTTTGCAGCAACTGAAAGAACAGAAAAACACAGGGAGCAGAACAAATGAGGTAAGCAGCACTAACTGTTCCTTTCTAAGTTAACCTTTCCTTACCATAATACTAGCAAGGCATTCATTTAAGACAATGCTCTCTGCTCAGACCCATGGAGACACACGTGGGATGAGAGATGACAGGAGAGGAGTTCAGTGTTTCTACAAAGTGATCCATGTAGGAAGACTTTGCAAGGAGAACTACTGCCAGAATGGCAGTGAGGGACTCTCCCACACTGGCATCTGCCTTTAACAGGGCTTCCTGGCAAGCAGAGATTTTTATATGGCTTATAGGTAGTAGCCACAAAAAGCCCAAAAAAATATGCCTGGAGAGGCAGTTTTAGGACGTCAGCACTGTCACTTGACTTTGACCTATAAGCTTTTACTGAGGTCTAGAGCATGTGACCGTGGGCAAAAAGGTGTTTTCCCCATGGTAGAGCCCCATTACTTCACCCTAGGAATTTTCACTCCCTCAAAAATTTTCTTTCCTATTTTTTTGAAGGGTCCTCTCATTGTAACAGAAGAGCTTCACTCTCTGAGTTTTGAGACACAGCTGTGCCAGCCTGGTTTGGTAATAGACCTAGAGGTAAGTCCTAGATCAGAGAGATGGGCTTCAGTTCCTGTGTGTCATTCGTGCTGATAATCTTTTTTCTCTCTTGTTTTTTAAGTACTGGGATATCGAGTTCTTTCAGTTATTTCAAATTATAGGAATGACACTTCACAACAGTTCTGTATAGACACAAAGAGAGAATTCTGTCAGATCTCTGGGTAAATAAGAATAGATGTGCTTTGCAAAGTGTCTGATACCTAGAGGGCTTAAATCACAGAGTTGGTTATCAGTTTACATTTATTTCAGAAGCAGTCTATGAACTCTGCTGTCACTTTCAGTGCTGTCATAACTGACACTAAATCGAAGTCGTTATTAGACAAAAGTCACCCAAGTCTTTCCAGTATTTCCTCATACTTTCTCCCCTACATACAAACTTCTATTGAAAGTCAAAATTGTGCCAGCAGGGAGTTAAAACAAATGAGTTTGTGGATAATCTCAAGGAGGATTGTGGAAACAGTGCGGGGTAACCTGACATGTTTCCTTTTGTGCCTCTTTCAGACCACATCCCTTCCCATTGTTGTGATCTCAAATGTGAGCCAGCTACCCAGTGGATGGGCTTCTATCTTGTGGTTCAACATGCTGTCTACTGATCCCAAGGTATTTGCAAGGAAAAAAAACAAAAACAAAAACATTTTATCAGGTACTATGTCTAATTTCCAAGCATTATTTCCAAGTGGCTGCTGCATTTTAGCTCTGCAGATGACTCTTAATGATTTTCAGGTGTAGAGAGGAGCAGTGACATCCCTTACCTAAACCAGAGCAATGTTTGAAACTCACATAAAGGTGGTATACATGTATTCAGGGTATACAGCACACAGTGAGGAGCCAAATGAACATTCAAGAACTCAGTTATGGTGCACTTGAGTAATCCAGCAATTCTGCCTGCTGGGAGAAGACATACCCAGAGCCCCAGAGATTGCTTTTCCTGGTAAAGAGTGCCTGGAGGAATAGCTGCCTGCCTCTGCAGAGTTGTCTCAAGCTAACATCCCTTCTTAAGTCTGGAGTTTGTTTTGGCAATACAAAAATTCAAGTGGCATTCCAAAATTAATGTTTGTTAACTATAGCTTGCGTTTTTCTCTTCCATTCTAGAACCTGTCCTTCTTCCTGAATCCACCTTGTGCAAAGTGGTCAAAGCTTTCTGATGTTCTCAGTTGGCAATTTTCTTCTGTAACAAAGAGAGGACTTAATGCAGATCAGCTGAGCATGCTGGGGGAGAAGCTTCTTGGTAAGGTCTGCTTTCATCAGAGATGGCCTGTTTGAATTGAAGCTAGTTCTGCACCTTTTTCTGCAACCCATTTTAAGTTTTCCTTTCCTCTCTCAGCTTTCCCCCTTCTGCAGTATAGCTTTGTAGCAATGAAGCATTTTCCACTTTCCAGTATGGCAGAGTTTTTCAATGAGATCGTGTCATGAAAAAAAATCTGCAGTTCTAACTTGGGAGTTTTATGCTTTAGAGCAACACAGACTGGGCCTAATTCAGCCTTTTGAAGTAACACATTTAGTCAGTCTTTGAAGTGGATGTTTCTTGGCATCCCTTGGGTTTTGTTTTTAAATCCACCTCCATTCATGTTAACTTCATGCCCCCAGCTGCAGTGGGGCTTCACTCTGCATAAACACAGTTGCAGTATCAGCATGCAAACACTACAAAACTGCTAAAGGATATCAAACTGAATTATCTCCTACATGAGTGTCCTTAATAAAAGCCTCATCAGCTGTGGATGGGTTTTGTTTCCAAGCTCCTTGCAGTTTGCCTGAATAGGCAGGGCACTTCACACTGCTACTGATTTTGCACAGTAGACTCTAGATCAAAAATACTGTCGATTCAGTATATTTCACCAACCTTAAGTTTCAGGGGAAAATTATATTTAAATGTATTTGAGATAATTGTGTCTAGCTGGCAAGTACAGCATTCCACTCTCTAATTCCTCCAAGACATAAGATCTGACAAAAAGCTGTTAATTTCTTAGATTACTTTTCGAATTTCTACAAGGGGAATGATTTTTTTAATTAACTAACATAAGGAGACCAGTGATACATTTCTATGGCATATATGCATTTCAGAACTGCAGGGATTTTGTTGAGCTCTGGCAGGGTTGCTACTTCAGTCTTCTCTCTGTAGATTATAATATCACCCAGCTGAAAAAAATCCTGGTTGCTGAACACTGTAAATTCAGGATTCCTCAGTGCAAGGAGACAGAGCCAGCAGGGTGCCAGGGTACTACCTGGCTGCTGCTTTTGCAGCGTGAAAATTGACAGAATCTTGATCTCTTAACAGCAGCAGTAACAAGCTCCCTAACCCAGTTCATTTTTAGAAAAATGGCAGAGAAAAGCATATTTATTGAAAGCCATAACGTGATCTTTAATGGGAAGAATTTGGCTTTGACTGCAGTCAGGGTCTGCAAAGCTCCAGTAACTGTTGGCCCGGCATAGGACTTTTCTTGTGGTTTGGATATCGTTATGAAACACTGTGGACATAAAAACAAGGCTGAAGGAAACAACTGCAACAGGAATAAGAGGAGTCTGGTGGGGGCAGACCTAGGAGTTTCTGTGGCAAAAGCCTGCAAATCACCAGAATCAAAGCAGCAAAGTGCTTAATCTCAGAGAGATGCTGCAGGGTCTGCTGAGCCTGCAGAAGAGAGGAGTTTGTGGGCTGCAGTCTTCTCATCATGCTGGCAAGAACTGGGCAAGGATTCAGTTTCCTTCCTGGAAGCATTTTAAAAGCTGGCAAGTGTTTGGTGCAGCACAGCACAGAAAGTGTCAGCATGGGTTGGTTCCCATTATGCAAGGGCTGCTCACACAGGTTTGGTTATTGTAAAGACTCCCAGAGGGGAACTCTGCAACCTCCCCTGCAGTAGCTGTGAAAGCACAGCAGCCTGTCCTTCCTTTTCTTTCTTAATCCAACAGCTGACTTCCAAATAAACACTCAGAACTTGATTTTCTAAGTACTTTTAGCCCTACTTAGTAACATGTGGAATATGACTGAAGTCATATTTATTGTGTTCAGGGCCAACAAATGGAGGACCTCAGGATGGCCTTATTCCTTGGACAAGATTCTGCAAGGTATGCACACAGTTTTAAAAACTGAGGTGGAAGAGGGACCTCATCTTAGTTTATTGTGGGTTTTGTTGAGGGTTTTTTTGTTTGTTTCCCCCCAAGGTACCTACTTTTCTAGTAGCATCCCCTTATTATTCTAGCATCCCCAAAATTATTATTCTACATGGTCATGGGAGGCGTTGGTGGTGAGGTTAAAGTAGCAGCAGGAGGAAAAAGACCTTGCAATGGCTAGGAGTAGATGATTTTGAGACTGCTTTTGTTCCATGTAAACTCCATAGGAAAAATGTATCTTGCAAACACAGCATGTCCATTATTATTAATGCAGCTGCTATTAATAGAATAGGTCTCTATTTTGGCTATTACAGAAAACGCAAACAAAACAACCAGCAAGATGAACAATTCTTCTGTATCTTAGTGAAGGACATTTCCCAGACCAGGGGAAACTGCATCAGGGTGAGGATTAACAGAGGGTGGCCAGGAGGGTCAGTATGATGACAAAGGCCACATCATGGAATTTCACAACCCTGGCTGAAGCAAGACGGGAGGACTCTTCACTTTTTTTTTGGCTTTAGACCCTAAGCTGGTATAGATAAGTAAGAGATCACAGCAACCAGGAGCAGACTCTAGGGAAACAGCAAAACTCTGGTGATCTACAAACACTCAAATACACTGATAGGGGTGCCTCACGAGACATTGAGATCCAGGTCTCAACAGAAAGTGTCTCTAAGGGTCTTCTGCTAGCCAGCCCAGTCAAAACCCCAGTGGCATGGGTTTGCATGCCAACAACTCCAATAGGAATAACACCCAGGCAGGAACAAGAGCCTTTTATGTGCTCTTAGACCACTGTTGTTGCATGTGAGAGGTGATGGATCACATTTGTGGGTGCTGGAGGCTCAGACAGGCATTTTTCCTCATACTGCCTCTTGCCTGAAGATTCAGTACATGCTTCATTACCAGTAATTCCTTCTGGAATGGAGAGACACAAAGAGTGTCATAAGAAAATATGGGGGGTGTGGGAAAAAAGAAGGGAGAAAAACACAAGAACAGGTAGAGTGGCAGGACTGAAACCTTGCTTTCCTCTCTGATTAACGAAACTCATGTCTCATTATCCCTGTTCTCCCCCCTGCCATCCCTGCCTTTCCATATTCTGAATTTCAGGAAAATATAAATGATAAAAATTTCCCCTTTTGGCTGTGGATTGAGGGAATCTTGGAGCTTATTAAGAAACATCTCCTGTGTCTCTGGAATGATGGGTAAGACCTGAGTGAATTTTAAAGATGTATCATTGCCTCAGACCTCACTTTTAGGCTAGCAGTTGCATCCTCAGGGTAAGAGGTTGTTTGTGCAGAGGGTGGATCTTGAAACCAGAAAAATCTGAAGCAAATAAATTCTAGTAGTGAGGAATCCTCTGATGAGGCAGCTGCTAAAAGCAAGAACATCAGATGACCAAAATTGTCCCATATAAGTCACAGAGTAGGGCTTTGAGTGTTAGATTAGATTTTGTTTTGCCTCTGCTCCCACTGTAAGTCAGTTCTTTCCACATCCTAGAACTCAGCCAAGGAAAATTGAAGTATAAGTCATAGTGTTATCCATTTTAAAAACCCCAAAACCAAACTCCCTGCCCGAAGGGAGTTACTGTGAGCTGCCTGGAGGTGGCAGCAGGCAGACTCGGAATGACTGTGCCTGTACCATGGGCCAGGAGCCCGGCAGACTTCACTGATTTATTTAAGAGCATTACGAAGTAGAAGGACTCTGCCAGATGGGAACACAGTTCCATTTGCCCTTTAATACTGGTTTAGTAAACTTTTTATTCTGGGATTTCCGATTTTGGAAGTAATTCTGCCCAAACTAGACTTATCCAAAGTCACAATCCTGCGTTTTAGCTTTAGCCACGTTATGAAACCTCATCAAACAGCACACTCACAGTGGAGCATCCTAATATCCCACACTTCTACAGGATCTGCAGCAGCGGGATTGCTTTGCCTTGCTGCATTCAGCAGTGGGCATCACATTTTTACCCCCTCAGCTCCAGAAGAGTTCTGTCAAAGCCCTGTGCAGTACAAGCCTTTTTTTCCTGCCCCAGTCCTCCTCCTTTCTGTGCTGAGGGGGCTGCAGTGCAGTGGGAATATTTGTCACCGTTACTGAAGCAGAGTGGCAGTTCTGGGATTGAGATTACATGTGGATTTGGTACTGGCTTGAATGGCAGAGACTCCCCTTGTATACAAAAGAGTAAGTAACACAAACTCAGGAACACTTGCCTTCATACTTGAGAGATGGGAAGGCAGCAGACTTCCCTTATACACAGGACTACTGAACACATTTGTTACTTAGAGCATGGCATTTAAATCAAACAAAACACACCAATGAAACCCCATAAAACAGGGCAGTTTACAGCATCTGAAATTCTAAGCAAAATCATGATTGTTTAGGGGTTTCTTATGCAAATCCGACTTTCCTTAAGTTAATGCACACAAGGACAGTCACAGTACTCTGAAGATCATTATTGATGGAGCGTTTTGAGGAATGAGAAGCAGAGAAAACCTTTGAGGGAAAAAGCCCCCCAACAACAAAAGCAAAATACCAACCAAAACCAAGCAGCTGGAGCTTGGCCAGGGTTATACCCTGGTATTGACTTGAACAGCTCCCTCCCCAGTACCTATCCAGATCAATCTTCTAATATGACCACACCAGCCTCTTTGTCCATGTAATAACATTTGCTGAGAGCACAGTGAATAAGTCACAAAGTTTAGCAGTTCCTGTAGAAAACATGCTCAAGGCCCAAAGCAAACCCCACACCTGTAATAATGTAATCTGGCAGCTAGCAGAGTTTGTTTAATCAGTCAAAAAGGAGAAACAACTCTTCCTTGGCATACTTTTGAAGTTAAAACTAACTGCTAGCTGGGATCTGACTCTGTTACACACATGCAACTTCCCTTCTCCTCCCACAGCTCAGCTTTGACAGCAGAGTGGAGAATTTTGTTCCAAGTTCAGAAAGATGTTTGTATAAGCCCCCAGGCTGAAGTGAGAGTGCTGAGGGAAGCTGTGGTGATTCACTCTGGGCTGCCACAGGCATGAATCACCACCTGACTGCAGCCAGTCAGTCCTGCTACCAGCTGTTCACAGGACAGGGCCTTCTATCAGGCTTTCACCAGTACTGCAGCTCTTTTAAGTGAGGAAAGCTTTTTAGTTTTCCTAGCTAGCCCAGCACAGCTTAGGTTTTATGCTGGGGAGTAACTCAGCTCTTTCTTTTCAACATTGCAGCTGCATTGTGGGCTTCATCAGCAAAGAGAGGGAACGTGCTCTGCTGAAGGACCAGAGCCCAGGAACATTTTTATTGAGATTCAGTGAAAGCAGCAGGGAGGGAGCAATCACCTTTACCTGGGTAGAGGAATCTCAGAATGGTAAGTCAGCAACAGACAACCTTTGTTGATCTGCTTGCATCAGAACAAGAAGTCTCTGTGCCCTTCTCCTCTACTCTGAGGACCAGCACAGCACCCCTGGCAACAGCAGGGCACAGGCAATAGCAGGAACACACCATACTTGGGGTAACTCTAGGACAAGTAGCACTTCCCAGATCCTGCTTCTGGCCTGGAAGACGAGTAGGAAAAACTGCCTGCACTATCTACCCTGCCTCCTTAAGCTCTCTCCCAGCCTTTAGTACATACACACCTGCATCTCCTTCCAAGCCCAAATACAACTTTTGTTCCTTCCTTCCCATACTCCCCCCAGGTAAATTATGTACTCACTTCATTTTCCAAGTAGTTCTCCTTCCTCCCCTAGTCCAAAACGATCAACAAAGAGCTTGGTTCTTCAGTGAGCTGAGCTAGTGTCTCATCTTCTCTTAGTGAAGCCTGGAGGCACCACAGCTGCCAACAGTTAAAACCTCCCTTGTAGCCAGTCAGGGCTCTCCCTTTATCACCCTCATTACACAGCCCCACCTGCCAGCACGGCGCAGCTGCTGACACTTCACCTTGGTGAGCCCAAAACCAGCAGCAGGTGGAAGAGAAACTGCTGAATGTACTTAGGTGACTTCTTTCCCCTTGATACCTTCATACCTGACACATCCAAAAGTTAAGCAAAAGAAGGTTGATAGTATCTGGAGCATTCAGGAAGGTTTATATGTATGTCTCTCTTGATGATTCATAAAAGCCTCAAGTGGTGTATTTCAACCAAACTTACTAATAGGCAGCAGAGTATGAATTACATAATTTGGAAGAAGGTTAAAAAGGCAGCACAACCTAATTACTTAATGAAATTTTGCAGTTGATTTCCATGGACAAGTCACACTAATTCTGAATGCAGAACACACCAAGAGCCACGGCTGTGTGCTATCCCCCCATGCCTCTGTACCCACAGAACAATTCTGCTCCCTTTGACAGGCATTAAATACTTCCTGCAGCACTGTAGGTGTCGTCCAGGCAAGGCTTTTGCTCATGTGAACTCTGAGTTTGTGGAAGCAGCTGCAGCTTTTCTGGACACTTTCAGAAAAAGGCTTTAAAACCAGCTTTAAGAGCTGCTGCTTGTCTCCTCTGCAGAGCCACAGTTCCACTCGGTAGAGCCGTACACCAAGAAGGAGCTCTCAGCCGTGACTTTCCCCGACATCATCCGCAATTACAAAGTGATGGCAGCCGAGAACATCCCCGAGAACCCGCTGCGCTTCCTGTACCCCAACATCCCCAAGGACAATGCCTTTGGCAAGTACTACTCCAGGCCTAAGGAGGGTGAGTGCTCATAGCTTTTAGTTTGTCTGGCTGTTCCTGAGCTGCTGGGGCACTGCACCATTTCTGTGGCATGGAGAGACAGGGGGCAGTTGGCCTGAATGCCTTGCAGCCTATCTTACGTTTATAGGTTAAGAAAAGGCCTGTTTTTAAACAGGCACAACATGAGACCTAATCAGACCAAAAACTGAAACCCCCTAATGGTTCCTGGCCCTCCAGCTCAGCTGTCACGTGAGCTGTTCCAGAAATGTAGGGTCCCACTAACAGCCCTGACCATGACTGGTTATGGGAGGGGTTTCTTTGCCATTTTCTGTAGGAGAGCAGGCAAAACTGACTAAAAATGGAATGAATTAACTACAGTGCTGTGAAATACATGACAGAGAGAATTGCACATTATCTGGGTCATAGGCTGTATTTTTGGTACAATAAAGATGAAAATGTGATGTAAACTTGCTAAAAAAAAACCCACAAGCTTTTTTTTCTCTCCTTGAAGCACCAGAGCCAATGGATTTGGATGGTCCCAAGGGAAATGGCTACATCAAGACTGAGTTAATCTCTGTATCTGAAGTGTAAGTGCTCACAAAAATGCTGGATTTTTAAGAACTCCTCATAAGATTTTAGCTGTAGTCCATGTCTCTTTATGCTATTCAAGCTGTAGGTGCCCTGTCAAGTCTTTCCTCTTTGAGAATCTGATCACAACCCATTAATGCACTACTGTGTTCAAAACATCATTTTTAGGAAAAACTCTAGAAACTTGCAGGGAGTTGTACTGGCTAGTAATTTCTTGAAAAGCACGTTCTCAAAGACTTGTTGGACTTCTTTGGTTAGGATGTGCACCCCTGAGTAGTCTGAGTTTTCATTTAAAGACAGGCTGGCTTGGCAAAGCCCGGTCTCCTCACAAGCGGCCTGGCTAGTGGCCCTTGGAGCCAGACAGTGGCTCAGCTGTGCCTCATTTCTTTAGTGACAGTTAATGCCTGCTGTTGTCCATCAGGCACCCTTCCAGGCTGCAGTCCCCAGAAAACCTGCTCCCCATGTCTCCCGAGGAGTTTGATGAGGTGTCTCGGATGGTGGGCCCCGCGGAGATCGATACTGTGGTATGTATGAGCCAGCCTGGAGCACGAGGGTTGAGCCACAACCTGATTCTTCCCCTTTTTGTCCCTCTTCAGACATACCTCAGACACTTAAGCAAACACTTGAGAACACATCTCTTCACAAGCCTAGGAAAAGCTGGGGATCCAGAGTTAGACTGGGACTGCCAGCAGTTGCTTTTCCCATGTGCCTGCAGGGTGAAGAACAGGAGAGCAAAGCTTCCTGTGTGTGCCTTGCAGGTGGAGGGAAGGTGGGAAGGAAGGGGTATCCCTGTAGTGCCTCTGGTGGGGGTTTGTGGGGGGAGGGCCCCAAGCAGGAGTGCAGTTTGGAAGAGCTGCCCTGCCAGTGCTGGTGAGGCAGTGCCTGTGGACAGAGCAGTCTTGTCCTTGCAGGGTGTGCTTCAGAAAAGAACAAAATGATCCCCACCCCTCCCACCCTGAGCAGCTGAATCCCAAGACAGAGTGACTGGGAGGGCCAGGGCTGGGCCTGTGTAATGGAGGTTTCCTCTTCTCCTTGCAGATGTGTACACACATTCAGCTCTGAGCTTTGGCTGAGCTCTCCCTGTGTCATTAGCACGGCCAATTCGCTCCAATTCGCTTCACGCATCCTGTGCTGCAGTCAATGCCTTGGTGACAATGCTTCACTGCTTTGGTTTCTCAGCCTGAAGGCCCAGCAGCAATTTCAGCTAATGGGAACATCAAGACCAGCAGCCTGAGCAGCCTCCTTACCTGCATTTCTTTGTTTAATTAGCAAGATACTGTGCACATCTTTGTTTAATTAACAAGATGCCCTGCCAGAGTGGAGGAGGAGGAAGGTGGGAATGTGAGCACCTCAGTGAGGGGAGAAACATGCATTCAGTGTTTGAAGGAGTAAGTTAAACGTTTAAAACAGTTGACTGTACATAGAAGGCTTCAAAGAAAAGCCGGTTCTTTTGCTTCTGTTCAGAAAGCTTGCACCTTGAATTTTTGTCTGCATCACAGAAGGGAAGCACACTCTACAGATTACATGCCACACCAAATCCATGTGCTGCTCAAGTTTGTTGTGCTTTTAGCTCTTCTGGCCCCATTGAGAGAGCTGAAGCCCAAAATGTTACCTGCATTTCACTTTCACCATTTTCACAAGACATAATCTTGTGTAGGATGTTTAGCACAATCTTTCTCAAAAAGAGCATTTCTTAGGACACCCCCTTCAAGCTGCATTGGCACATGCTGAGCTTGTAACCCAAGGTGTATAATCAAGACTGTGCACACTGCAGTCATCAGACAAATCATAACCTCCTCTTAGAAGACTGCAAAAGGGATTGAAGTGTGTTTTTATTTACTGTGCCTAATCTGCCAAGGTGAGGATCTGGTCACTCCTATCCTTTGCAATAATACCGACCCCATGTAGGTTCTAACAGGTGGAATGGAACTCAGTTTTCTCATGCATTATGAACCAGGGCATTTATTTAACTGTTAATTTGAATAGCTAAAAGGTTTTACAGGCTTTTGATAATGGTTTGGTAATTAGGGGTAAGGCATAGGGAAGTGCAGAAGTTAAAGTTTATCCAGAGCAATAGCTGCAGGATATGCAGTCTGCAGTACTTAAAGGATGAAGCTGTGCTTCCACCAGAGGAGGAACAGGTTTGTTTCTCAGCACGTTTGAAGGCAATTAACAACTCTCAGACAGGAGGCAAGGCTGTTCTAGGCAGCTGCTCCCTCTCTCTAAGGGTACCTATTAGCACAGACTGCTAATTAGCACGGTGCTGAGCAGAGGGGCTGCAGAGCACTGCTCCCCATCTGCCCAGGTACAGGAACACGGCAGCCGCTGTAGGGGGCCCTGCCTGAGCAGGGGCTTGGACAGGGTGACCTCCAGAGGCCCCTCCAGACCCAGATGCTGTTTGGGAACAAAAGGACTGCTTCAGTTTGGGGTGTTGTGCCCAAGACATCTGATGTGCTCCCTGCAAAAGCTTCAAAGAAAAATTAGAGGACGTAGAGCACGTAACACATGTATTTAAATGAAAGCATTGCAGACTGACCTATTTTGGTGCCCTGGGTTACTGAGGTTAACTATAGGAAATTACTTAATGCTTTTATCTTGCCATAACTAGCTGAATGTGTAGCTGTTGCTAATACAAAAATCAAGTTATTTGGTTTTTGAGCTATGCTTTGTTCATATTTATCTTCTACGTGTCATTACTTTTACACTTCAGCTTTCTGGAAGTTAAAGCAGTGGCCTTATTCACAGGTTGGTCTTTCCATAGCTGGTAGTTCTAGAAGCAGTGATTTTTTCCTCAATGGAATATTCTTTTATGTATTTTAAATAAATGGAACTGTCAGTTGGCACTTTAGTCCTCTCTCTCATGTTTTGGATACTTCTATTATAGAGTGGATGTGCCAGTCAGTATTTTAAATTCTCTCTATCTCATTTTGAACTTGTATCTCATTTTAAACTTCAGAGTTACAGCTCTGAAGCCCAAGGCTGTATTGGTGCTTTTAATTCTTTGCATTGTTGCAGGTCCATCTGCACTGGAGTTCTTAGAAAGTGGCTCTTTAACTTTTTTTTGTTACTGCTTGTATCACTGCATTTGTTTCCATCCCCACACAAACCTCAATAAACTGAACCTGAATTTCTAATTTGAGTCCTCAGTAGGATAACTCATCTATGGCTCATCCTTGTGGGCTACCAAGCTGGACCACTGCTGTCTTTCTCTGGGGCTAGTAAGTGATTAAATCCCTCATCTCACACTTGTCAGGCTTTTATATAAGCTGTACAGCCAGAAGAATAATAAAGGAAACTGTTGGTGTGATGAAGGATAGCAGGAGGAAGTCAAGAGAAAGCTGGACCTGTTCAGAGTACCTGGCCGGAGTTCAGCATTAACAAAAAACCACCAGTGAAATGACATAGCTCTGGAAATGCAGGTTTCAAAATAAATACCAACACAAATCAGAAAAATGCTATATTACAGAAAATTCATTCTGATTTCCTGTATGCTTTGCTCAGTGGAAATGACCAGAGTAGGTTTTCCAGTACAGCCTTCCCACAACTGAAGATACACTTCAATGGCAGTCCCACAGATTACCAGTAAAACCCATCAGCAGCACCAGCATCTTGGTATTTCCATTTATTATGCTGTAAAAAGCAACACTATCTGGATTTTATTTCTTAAAATAAATAACTTTCATTTTCAGAACCAGTACAGCTCAAGTTTAGATTCATTCATGGGAAACTGCTAGAAATACATTCATCACTGTCTAGTCCCCACAATACAGAATCTAAAAGTCAAGATCAGCCCAGTCAGTTACAATGACCAGAAGTACACTGCCAGTAAGTATAGTCACGGATAGTCCAGCTCTGAAGCAAAAAAAATCTGGTACAATACAGTTTGTTCACAAAGATAGGCTAATTAATGCTAAGACTACCACAATATTTCTGAGTACAAAGCATTAAGTTAGCTGAACAATTTTTAGGTTGTGATACAGAAGAAACATATATGACATAAAAACAAAGGAGTGGGGCAATCTTCTTTGGAGCATAAGGAAGTCAGCGTTGGATAAGATAACCAAAAGCTATTTACTGTAAAATCTACATGTCAGTGTCATGAATGATAAACAGCCAAACCAATGTACTGCATATATTTATATTGATAAATAACGCCATGTCTAAGTAGCTGCATTGCAGAATTGGACATTACAAAATAATCCATCTTCTCACAATGAGAAAATACTAAAACTAACCAGCAAAAATGCACTGAAGCGAAGACCGGCTAAAAGCACTCGGTATGAAAAGCATTAAGTTTAGGGACAGCTATGATCTTCAATGTTAGCTCAGTTAAAATCCTGCTTTTGGTTTGTTTATACCATGTGTACTATCTAATATACCTATGCTTAAAAATGCCAGTTTGAACAACGCAATGTCAGTTAAATAAAGCTGAATCAGGTATTTTTCTGAGAAGCTACAGACTGTGTTGTAGGAAGGGCAAAACAGGGAAGATTAGGACTGAAATTCATAATTCTGAACTAGGAGCCATCTGAAAATATTCCTTTACACTGAAGCCCACAGATCTGTTGCCTTGTGCTACCCAGTGACTGATGTGGCTCAACAAAAAGCCAGAGGCCATTTCATTTAGTTCTTGGTTACAACAGGGGTGGCTGTGACACAGGGTGTGAAAAGAGTGGGTTAAAAGCTTTCAGAAAAATAGCTGATCTTCAGAAGAACAAACAAAAAAAAAACAAAAAACACCAACTCAAAAAACCAAATCAAATGAACTTAAAAACAAGAGGATTCTTGAGAAAAAGTGTTTGATAACCATGCCAGCCAGCTTCGAGTTGCTATTTGAGGGCTTTAGACTTTCAGATGCTTTCAAGATTTCCTTCGTTCATCAAGACAGTCACTGCTTGTGATGAGTACCAAGCACTTTTCCACATGGCTTGTCCTCCCTGCAGGGAGGCAGTATGGCATTTCAACAAGAGACTGTACAGGAACTTCATTTATTCCCAACTATACTGACCTGCTGGGTCGCTCTGGAGAAGTCACTTTTCTCCATGCCTTAGTGTACTCATTGCTAAAGGAGGGTAATGTGGTTCAGATCAGCTTTATAAAGTGCTTGGGCCATTCTAGGAAGAGTTTGGAGATTTTGGTGCCAAAACACAGAAAATTTGAACTCTCAGATCTACTAAAGACTTGTACACTACGTGCTAGGATAAAAACCACCATATACACAATTCTCAAGCACAGTCTCCTTTTCCATGTGCTGAATGGTTCCTGCCTAAACCTCTTGTGCTAAAATCCTTGCCTACGTCCAACAACTGTAGTGTTTTGTGAGTATCTTTAGTGACTGCTCACTTCTGAGGTTTTGTGCCACACTACTGACAGAAGCAACTTTACATGGGACAGGGAGCTGTGGCAATGTTGGACTTCTGCAAACTACAAATACCTGCATCTACATTTTCCACGACAGGGCACGTGCCATGCTGGCTTCAGTGGCAAGACAAGGAATGCCACCATTCACCACAAAAGGCATTTACTTACTTGTGTTCCTGGTGCTGAACTCCTGTCCCACACCAGGGGAATCCCAGCGATGCAGTAAACCTGCTCCCTGGTTGATGGCAGTGCAAGAAGAGAACATACCCCAAAACCTGGCTTATCTCCTGCTCTGCTCCTGTTTTGATTGGCTCTATGCTCCTTAAAGCTGTTTCACTCCATCCGTGCTCCTTACCACAAGCCTGAATGAGCTCAGATTGCTGTGTAGTATTTGGTTTTTGGTTCTTTGCCTTCCAAGCACTTCCTTTGCCCTGGCTGGCTCCCGGCGCAGCCCCAGGAGCAGCACTGTCAGCCCCCAGGGGTAGTGCAAATATACCTGCAAGGAACACCTGCACGGAGTGGAAGCACCCGCGTTCCCTGGCCACAGGGAAGAACTTTAGCAGCTGAACATGGAGAGAGAGGAGGGAGGCAAGACGAAGGGAACTGAGAGAAACGCTCCCAAGACAAAAATCCCACGACACACCGGTGGCTACAAGTCACATTCCCCTACGCCATTCGGTCAAACAAACCTTAAAACACATTCCCTGACAAGACTATCTCTAAGAACAAGCCTAGACCATTGACAAGTGTCACCTATATACTCTGTGATATTTATATTATGTAAACAAGGTTGTGTGGAATTCTTTTTTCTATCTTTTCCCAAAGATAAGTGCAGATCCTTACTTAACACACCCAGCCTAAATCTACACCAGCATCCTCAGCTTTCAAAAAACCTCACTGACGCTCACACCTGACAGTACTCTGGCTCATCCTGGCCATACTGGAAACAGAGGGCTAAAGAAACAAAAACTCAGCAGAAAAGTTCCTGACCACGGACTAGAGTTCACATAAAACACAAAAATAAATTAAGTAGTGCACAGTAAAGCCAACAACAGCTAAATATTTTTATACATCAATTATATGCAGCATGAGGTAATATTGCTCACATTATGGAGGGAGATTCTTAGTTGGTTTTGTTTCTTTTTGAAGAGATTGGATTTGTCCTGTGCGTATAGAAACTCCTGTAACGTAACACTGAAGTAACAGAGACTTCTGTAAAATATATACCACTATCAGATAGAAACACACACGCTCTTCATTACTTATGCATACCACAATTAAACAGGTAAGTGATTTGATTCTTAGGATCTAGCTGAAGATGATTATAGTAAGCCATCCAGATTTTTATGAACCGTTCGGTTCTCTTTCCCGTCGTTGTTATCCTCTGATGGCGTGTATTGGACCTGATATTCCTGAAGGATTTTAAAAACATCATGGTGTCCAAAATGTAAAGCTTCATCCATAGGAGTGTTGTTCCACCTACAAAAAGCAGCACAGTAGTTTTAAGATCAGCACGTTAAGCACAAAAAGCACCACAAATCCAGTTCTTTACATACTGCAGTAATACTGTTCAGCACCCAGACCACACTCAGTTCAGGAATTGTGGACCTTCATTAAGCTGAGCTTAGTGGTTCATTTTTCATTCCTGCTCAGTCTGCAGAACCTACAGAGAACCGGTAGGATCCCATTCCCCTGCTTTAGTGGCCTGGCTCAATACATTTCACTCTGACTTGACAGGCACCTCTCCTCACAGGGACTAGGGAAGTGTTACTGGAGCATCTTTCCTCCAAAGCAGCAATAGAACACCCACCTGTCTTTGGGGAAAGGATTCACTTTGCACGCTTCGAGTAGAAACTTCACAACATCCACGTGTCCTACAGGAAAAGCAGCTTTGTGAGTGCATGTACTTCTAGATATCCATTTCTGTACAGGTATGCACAGAGACAGCAGGGATGTTCTAAAGCAAGCTGACAGACAGACAGACAGCAAATGCTGTGTGAGGAGACAGTACCTTCTGCAGCTGCCACATGCAGGGCTGTCCGTGAGTCATAGTCTCTCTGCTCCATATCCATTCCTGACAGAGCAAACCTTAAAAACAAAATAGAATAAAAGAGATTGCAGAGGCAAGTCTTACATGATTTAAAGCATGTTACAAAGCTAGCCTGGAATGACATCACTCTGCCACAAGACAATGTGAGCAGCACCACGAGCACATCCCATCTTTGCTGATGGAAGGGGCTTTGGCTTTAAAGTTTAGTGCCTTAACTTTATTTCTGCTCTTTTGTTGTCATAAATAAAAAACAGAATATCTTTGCAGAAAACAACAGTCAACACACCTGATTTAAAATTGTACATGGACAAGCTAAGCCACATAAGGCAAAGTAAATTTATAGCAGGTGAGAAAATCCCAGGAAGTCTCCCAGATCTGAAAATCCTGAGCAGCATTAAGGGATTGGGAGTTCTTCCTTCACACTATGGTGCCCTGGGACAGCAGTTCAACTATAACCATTTTCCCACCCACTAGTTATATTTAGATATATTCTAGCCAAATTATTGCTTATTTAGTCTCCTACCATTATTACTTTAAATTTTGCCAGATTCTCCTCCAGATTTAAAAAGCAAAGCCAGATGTCCTAACCTGTCCAATAACAATGTACTTTTTCCAGCCTGAATTTCTGTGGCACTTTCAGAATTGAGTATTAAAGCAGGTGATAGTACAGACAGGATTTTTCTGCCATTGCTATAAAAATTGGTTAAATAAATTGTTTTACTGTGATCCAAAGAAATGGAACACAATGGGATTCAGGATAGTGTCAGGGTACCTTTTTGAGGGTTAGATTTGGCTCTTTTGGTTGGGATTTGGGTGAACATATTCAATCTCTAGCTCAATGTCCCCAACACAGACACAGTGCATGTGCATGTTCCTAAATAAACAGCAACAGCAGGAACCAAACAAGCAGCATTCTTTGTTTATATTACAATATTCCCAAACCCCACTGATTTTTACCTCCGGAGTGCAGACACGTCCCCTGTGTAGGCAGCAAACAGCAGATTTATCACAGACTTCACCTATAAAGAGAGATTAAGTTCCAGTTTACTGATCTTCTTTCCTCAAAAAGAAAACCCAGTGGGGCCAGTTGGTCCAGTGCTTACGAACTTGTTAATTATATCCCTTTGCCTGACCACATTCTGCAGCTTGCTCTGCCACCAGTACTGCAAGGTCTGTCCTTCCAAGGCTGAAGTTGTTAAGGACAGTAAAAGAATTAAAACCAACGAATTTCTGCTTTGCTGTGGTAAAAAACATGAGTGTTGCTCTATGGGCAAACCCATAGAGCATCTCTTCAGTTGCCCAATGACACCAAGTATTGAATTGCACAGACAGCATCACTCTGCACAATTTATAAAACCAAGAACTCCTCATAAGGCAAACTCACTCTGGAAAAGTAAGATTATTTTTTTTTATTAACTGCAAAGATTCCTAATGCCAGGAGAAATCTATGTCAGCAGAAGAGAAGAAATTACACCCTTTTTTCTACATATTACAGATTATCCTTGCATACATCCAACATACAGATTTTCCTCAAATAAACCATTTTAAGCAGTTCTGTTACATAACAAGCAAGGTTTCCAGGCAGATAAAGTTGGATCTTTTTAGCTAAGTATGGGCTTAAAGCACAACACAGGTAAAGTCTCTGGTAAGTAGTGCCTTTTTCTCAGCTGTATTAATTACTCTTGTAAGAAATTATATTGTCAGGGTACACCAACCTTGTCCCATGCATATTTTTAATACATCCTGGCTTATAACAACTCTGCAGCTTTTAACGAGAGGCAAAAATGCCAAGCTAGGTGGTTTTAAGTATCCACATCAGCTTCTTTCATAAACTGACACAGCTACTTCTAGGCACCATTTCAAGGTAATTTCCAGTAAACTGTCTAAATGCTGCTTTGCTTTCTGAGTCTACAAAGCCCTGTCGCTGCCACCAGCCGAGTAACAGAGATAAAAGAGGGAGCTGATGCTGCACTGACCTTCTACAACAAGGAGGAGAAACAAACAAAATGAAAAATCCCCACCCACAACCAAGTCTCCCACAGATTTCTGCAAGAACATTGGCATATTTTCACAGGGCCACAGAGGAGCCAACATCTGTGCCTCCTCTGAACCAAAGCCGGGGAGCTGCTTGTTGTTTTTACACCCCAAATACGCACTGACGCACAGAGAGACCCAAGGATGAGGAGAAGGAGGCACAAAGGGCAGGATGGAAATACAAAGGGGACACAGAGACACCCGCACTCCGGCACCCACAGCCTCCTGCAGCTCCTTTCCTGCACTTTGCATGATGAGGGCTGGGAGATTAAGATCTGTAGGACTCCTTCCCTTCTCAGGGGGCTCTGCCCCTCTGGGCTGTCCCTAAACCTGGCTGGCTCCAAAGGCTGGGCCCCAGGCCAGGCTCGCTCAGCTCTGACCCCGTAACACCTTGAACTGTGGCAAACCTGACATCACACCCCAGACCCTCCTCGCCAGTGTTACAGAGGACTGGCACTGAGTGATTCTACTCCTCCCACAAAGATGTTTTTGTTTAGACTTTCTGCCACAAGCAGTGACCAAGACTCCTAAGCAGGTGAGCAGGGCTCTGCTCGGGAGGCAGAGATGGCCACCCCAGCTGAGCCCTCCCAGCCCACAGGCAGCTCCCCACGGCTGGGCTCAGCCCCTCCCCAGCCCTGGCTCAGCATCAGGCTTGCAGGACCCAGGGAATGAGCTGCTGGCAGCACCCTGCAGGCCTGAGGTCTGGACACACGGACTTGCATCAGCAAGGCCAGCTCAGGGCAGCAATCACACAACCGCAGTCCCTGGGCTTTCCATAGGAACACCACAGCCACGCCGAAATCCAAACCCTCCAACAGAGACAGCGTTACAGGCACGGGGCTGCAGCCTGAATGCAGGTGAGAAAGGGGAATTTCACTCGACAATCTCTACATTTCATCGAGATGATTCAGGAGCTCTCCCCAAACCCACTGAGGCCCTGCAGGCAGAGCAGGCTGGCAGCACTCCCACGTTTCGGGTCCTACAGGTGATGAATACTCTCCCTTTCCAGGATCTGGGATGAGCAAAGGACACTCTGTCTTTCATAAAAACCATGTCAGAGGTAGCTGACTATTTTGGCTGAGCTTCTTGATGTTTCTGGGAAATGCAAATACATATTAAAGTAATGAAATAAAAATAGCGCACATTCCTTTCTTCAAAAAACAACTTTCCAAGTGCAGTCAGAACCCAGAACCTTGGATTCAGCTGAACATTTTGCTAAAAAGCGATTTTTGTTTCCTATAATGATGTGACAAAACGTAATTTGGAGATTCCTGAGGCTTTTTAACACAATCACCTTAGGTCACATCTCTCAGCAATCTGGGTGAGGTCAAACCTGCTCCTTCCTTAAGATAAATCAAGTAAAATCAAAGGTTACTTTACTTTAAAACTGAACTTCTTGACAGATCAAAACAAAACCAAATACAAGTCCAGACAAAAACATCTCTGCTTGTTTACCTCAGAAGGAAATTTGTTCTCTGTCCAATACTAAAAGCAATGAGACACAAAAAGCAGGAGAAACCAAACAAATTCAGTAGGATATCTTCTAGAATAGTAATTATCCAAAGCTGGTCAAAGGTGAACTCAAGCTAAAACAAGCCAAGTGCAGCCATCATAGCTGAAAAGTCCTTTTGGGACAACTTCCTCCTGCCTCTAGAGATACTTCAACGATTTTACGGGAGAATTAGACTGGATTTGCTACCAACAAAACATACCTTGACCCCATAACTGCACTCTACTATAACAGCAGCCAGAGAACACACCAAAAAATTAACAAACTTTATAAGGTATGATATGAAACTGCTCAGAAGGCAGCCATAAACAATTTTATTAAGTTCACATAAAAAGTGAATTCAATAAAATTCAGGAATCTGCAAACACAAAATACATTTTGAACTCCAAGTAAGAATATACCATCTCCACATGCATCTTATGGCTCTTCCTTAGTTTTCAAGAGAATATTAATCTAAGCAGCATATATACTAATTTATTATGTAAGAGGTTGTTATTTACAGTGAGGAAAACTTGCTGTGTGAACAGCACTTGCTGCCATAAGCTTTGTGTCTGTGCAGAATCTCACTTAGGCCGCCACACAGTCAAGTAGAAATTCTCTACCCAAAACTAACAGTGTACAAGCTTGAAATAACAGGTTCATTGCAAAAAAAAGCAAAAGGCAGAAGAAACTCTGAAGTGGCAGCAGCAAACATACGATTTTTGGGATTTTTAACCATAGGGGAGAAAAAAAAACAGTGATCGTGACAGATGAGCTCTATCCATTCAAACTAAGTAGGGCACAAGGCAACTAATTTAAGTGTTTAGAGGCTCCATCAGTGAGTTTCTCACCAAGTGGTTCATGAACATTCAGTGTTGGTGTTTCAGTAACTGCACTGGTGAACACAAGCTCCCCTAATGTTTAGAAACACAAAGTTCACCTTCAACCCAACAGCCATGAATTGCCTTTTCCTACTGCACATACTTTCCTAACTATGAAAATGTAATGAAAGGAGAAGGGATGGAGCCCCTTAGCTTTACACGAGCTGGATGGATCACACACTGCCACACAGCTGCATGGCAGGATCAAACCCAGAGCAGAAACTGTTGTGTCTTTTGTCAAACAAGAGAGAGAACCTGCATGCACTGAAGCAGAGGCACTTGGCAGCTCTCTTTTCACTATAACAAGAACACAGAGCACTGCTCACTCAGCTACAATGAAACCCTCTCTGTACAGCACTCTTTCCTGAGCACTGGGTATAATCCTTGTTATCCAGGCAGTGAAACCAGCAAGGAAAGATTCCTCAGAAATACTCATGTCACTCAATGGCAGAAATCAGAAACACAGTTTCACTGTCAGGTTAGTAGGTGTCAGAGGTCTTGGACTCAGCTGGACAAAGCTATGAAGGATCCAGGTCCTGCTTCACATTGGAGGTGGCCAAATGTCCAACACCTCCAGAGGTACCTCTCCAATTAATGGTTCTGTGAGTCCATGGGTCAGGATGTGAGCAGCTCAAGAAAGAAAATCACGACTATTTTTGCTCAAGAACTGCACTGAGGTCAAGTTAAAGGAAGGAAACAGCCAGAGTTCAGAGCAGCAGGAAGTCACAGCACTGCAGCAGATATTTCAGATAAACAAAAAGGCAAAAAATGAAAGAGAAAAAACACCCTTCCAAAACTCCAAACGGACAAACTGAGTGAGCTGCAGCACTGCCAGCTGCAAAGCAAAACTCAGTGTCAAAGTGACTCCTAGTCCAAAGCTTTCCCATCAGTTATTTTGAACTCCTGAGCCCGGTTATGGCTGGAAGTTTCAGAGAAGTCTCCTTCAAGCAGCAGTGGTGACATGAGCGGATGTGCAGGAACAGAGGAACTGCAGTGGGGAGCATGTGTGGCCCAGCACACAGCAACTGCACAGCTGTGCCCCTCTTCTCTGCAAGCACAAAGGACTTGGGCATGACAGGAGAGCTGCAGGGTTGGCTTTCAATCTCTCAGTGTACCAACTGGAAAAACCTTATTGAAAAGAAGTTTCACTTCAGTATTAATATGCTGAAGTTACTTTGCAAGTGACATTTCAACAACATCTAACTGATCTGAAAGGCTTGGCTGGAATGTTGGGAACTGGCTTGGTGGAGTATTTGTAACAAAACAGCCTTTCCCTACCTGAGCTGCACACCCAAATCCAGACTTATTTAAATAATCTCACAATGGCTAACAGCAAATGCCCAAGAAAGACTGAGACAGAATCACTTCTCTCTTAACAGAGACCAGTTTAGAGGATTTTTTTTAACTGAAGAAAAGGGTGTCTACCACTGCCTGGCTCTAATGACATCCACAGAAGACCTCTCCCAACACTTCAGAGACAGCACACTGACATTGTGAGTGCCTCTAAGATGGGAAACTGAGGCCCAGAAATGGAAATGAACTGCTACGGTCTCGTGGTGAAGGGAGAGTGGCCTGACACCTTCTGCCCACTGCCCGTTCTTCAGTGCAGAACCAAAGCTCGAGTAGGAGCCAAGGCCAAGCAGCTGAGCACACCAGCACTGTCCCTGCCCACGTGTCCCTGCCACCACAGGGCTCTGTCCTGCTCTGCTATCACTGCAATGCCACCAGCACGGCAGGGAGAGCCTCTGCCCTGCACAGCACTCAGGTCAGGAGAGAAAAGCCAAACAGCTGTGCATGGATGCAAAGCAAATCCTCCAGGAAAAAATTAATTTACCTCAAAGCCGGATTAATTCCATGAGAAGCTCTTAGCTAAAATGGTCAGTGAATCTGGGTTTTAATTTCCTACTGTGTCCTGCTTCCTGAGAATGCTCCGCCCTCTCAAATTTCTTTGAAAACATTACAGAATTAACATTTTGAAAAAAAATTATTACTTCCAGCTTCATGTTTCTCCAGGTGGCTGAGCAATACAGTCAAGCCCTATAGTTTATAATAGCGCAGCTCAAGGCAAGTCAAACAAGAATAAATAAACAACTCCCCTAAACTTTCCAATACACTTTCTATGATATTTAGGGATAATGCCACACGTTAGCCTTCTGAAGAGATGTTCAAACTACCAAAGAGAAAAAAAAGGTTTGAATGGATATTGTTTCTCAGGAATTTTGCTGTATCTGTATCTGTAACTGTGTACCAGACCAAGTGTGCTGAGAGGAGACTTTCAAATACAAGTGGAGCTAAAAGGAGAGAGCAGAGCTAGCTGAGAGAACACGTGCACCATGCTCTTCTCTCACATCCCATTTTTTGTGCTTAAAATGGGACACAACATTTCCATTCAGGGAACCCTGCCTCTCTGGCCAACTGGCTTGAAGAACAAAGTGTTAAACATCCCCCTGCGCGGCACAGAGGCGTAGACATAAACTGGGATTTAAATTTCAGCACCTGACTTCCCTAGTGACAGGTGACTGTCACACCAACCCCAGGGCCTGATGCACTGGGAGCTCAGAATGGGTCCCAAGTAAGCAGGGCTCTGGGTTACATCCCCCCCAGGCTCCTGATGAGGCTCCCAGCCCCAGGAAAGCTGCACAGCAATCACAATGCTGCTCTTCAGCAGGGCAATCAGCCCAGCTCCTCAGGAAGTGTCCCCAAGGCACTTCTCCATGCCATAACCCCCAGGGGTGCTGAGCACGGCTAATCTGCACCTGACACCCTGGCTGCACCAGGGGCACCTGTGCCTGTGCCGGAGGTGACAGAGCACAGCTCCCTGTTCCCATGGAAAATCTGTCAGGTGGCATTCCCAACCAGTGCACCCTGGCAGGGCAGTGTTCCAGCCAGAGGCTCCGTGGATGTACACAGAGCCCCGCACACGCCCGGCTCCGCAGCCATTGTTCCCAGCACACGGCACAGCTGATCCGGCTCAGCGCGGCATTAGCTCGGAAACGCAGAAAATAGATTGTTAATCTGCCCAAGGTGAGCACCCGCCATGGGGAATGGGGATTAACACTCCACAGCAGGACTCTGCCTGTTCCCATGGCCTCTGCAAACGGCCAGGGACTGACAAGGAAGCAGGAGCAGAGTTTGCATGAGTCACGAGCGATTCCACCAAGTAATAAAGCTCCAAAATCAACAGGAATTCCCTTTCACAGTAGCTCTGTTCAGCTGCTTTTCCTACAGCTGGTCCCCCGATGAGGGTCACCAGGGTATGCAGCAAAAAGCAATCCCTCCTCCTGCTCTTCAGAAGAACTGTGGATCTTTGCATGCTTATTTTATCAATGGAAAACAATTCCTGAAACCCAAGATGCCAACATAAACTCTGAAACAGCAGTGCTAACCTACAGATACCATGAAAAGTAAACCTAGAGCCCAAAGCAAAGCATTTAGTCATCCAGATTTTACACACTGATCTTGTAACTTAGCTATGCTGAAGCACAGCCTTTAGACAGCTTTTTCCTGGCATGTAAAATAAAGTAAAAACAAACAGAAAAAAACCCCTCAAACCTGCACAAAATGAATTTTGGCATTTCAACTCTGAAACTAGAATGCAAGTAGTCCCTAAAAGGACAAAAATAAACCAGGGATGGATGTGAGAGTGGAACACACTAGACAGGATCACTTATTTTACAAATAGGCCAGTTTTGCATTTACATTTAATTTTCAATAACCTGGAACCTACTCTCCACTGTCCACACACAAGGCTACTGTTGGGAAAAAAAAAATCAGGTCTAAAAGAGACAACCATGGTTTTCCTTTAAAATACCTTTGTTCGATATGAAGCTAAGTTGTACTTCACAGGAAAAGAAATCTCACTCAAAAGCCTGATTTTGCAATTGAACTTCTGCTTTTTTTCCATGAAATAAAGCAGAACTTATTACCTAAGGGTAAGTAAAGCAGATACTTTAAAAAGTCAAAACTAAGACTGAGCTATAGACAAACACCCAACCAACCTCTAAGCCCTCCGAGCATCACCTCCATGTCTCAGCCAGGACGTGACCTGTCTGCCCCACTCCTGTGCCAGCCGCCTGCCAGGACACAACTCCCAGACCTGAGTGCCATGTTTTATTCACTAAATGAACCCCAGACTAGTTTAGATACCCACCCACGTGAGGACTGGCTCTGAAGCTTGCTAGTGAGGTTCTGTCCATGAGTATTTTTAGGGATGGACAGTCCTTGAAGGCACTCGAAGCAGCCTCTGGATTAAGCTTCAACACTTCCTTACTACACAGAAAACTCAGCTCCACAAGAACAGGTAATTTCTCTAAATAACTTCCTGAAGCACACAAAAGTGAGGCTTTCATAAGTGATCAAATGATCCCATGTAGCTCTACAGCAATCCAATGTGACTGCTTCTGACAGAGCCTCCTGCCCTGACTTCAAGACAAGGGTCTTAACAAGTCAGAAACTTAGAATTCCTTGGGAAAGTCTTTGTTCCCACTACACTATAAATAATTAGAAGATGTGTGAATAAATTAATGCGTATACATACATACATACATTAAAATATTGATATATTTGAAAATACAGGTGAGGCTAGCTGTTCCACAAAACTTTCATTTCTTCTTGATGACTTCCACCACCTCTTCAGGCTATTTTCTGCACTACTGATCCCCGCTGCCTCATGTGAAAGTGCAAAAATAACTTTAGAATCTGCCAGTGTCTACTCTGCCATATTCTAAAACCAAAGCAGGAAACGAAATTTTGTCAGGTATTTCCCTGGTTCTTTTTCTAACCCTTTGACTATACTTTCTTTTCCTCTAGATGGTGCAAGGTCCTCCCTCTTCACAGCTGGGGACAGAGGATGATACCCAGCTCCTTCAGTTTTACGAGCCGTGGGTGCAGTGTCTATTTTTGGACTCAAAGCTGCCACAAGTGACTTTCAAAGCTGCTACCGGGGAGTTTATTTCTGGAGTCTCCCTGGTGGAATTAACTTGAAATGCCCTTTGAACAGCAATTATCCATACAGTTTGTGCTGTTGATACCAAACTAACAGACTAACAGAATGCTTATTTATTCCTCACTCCAGTTTCCAGCAGCCCTGCTCAAACACAACCCATGCATGTACTGAAATACTGAAAGCTGCTTCTCCCATGAGTGATGTCTAGACTGCAGCCACACAAGAGGCTGTATTTTCATGTATCCAAACACAAAGCAGCTCTAACCCCACTGTGCTGCTAGAGCTGCAAACCCCTCAGGCAAGCCAGCACACCAGTTAGTTATTACTTTTATTTAAAGCTGGGAAAAATCCCAGTAGGTATTAAATATCTTCCTGCAATTCAACTACCCACTTTTTTTTTCAAATCCAAATCCAATATTTTAGAATAAAGCTAGCCATTTTCTCTTTCTGACTTTTTACATTTTTGAGCTAGCTGGTAGACACTGACCAAAAAAAAAATTCAATGGTCCTAAAAGTGTCTGTTTAAAATCTAAAAACAGAGCAAGTTTTGACTAGGTACAGTTCAGACACAGGAGCACAAACATTCAAACAAGCCTGCACCAGCAGCTCAATCTTGGAACTTGTCACAAAAACTGTGAATGCAGGTGACTGTAAGAAATAATTAAACCAACTATATACACCAAAGGTTTCTCTTGACCCCAGGACCCTTAATCCAACCTAAGAACAATTGTCAGTCTGTTTTACTGGCAAACAGATGGGCTAAGGCTGCTAAAGAAGCAGCATAGCTGAGCAGAGGTGATTTGTTTCCCTCTTCCATCTACTGGCATCAAATGGATTTCCATCATTCACATTTCCCTCTGATTCAAGCCTTTTCGAGATAAGTACTGCATTATGCCACCCAAAATTGCAAATAATTACAGTATTGATGCCACATGTTACAGTAAACTGCATTTCTTCATCCATTTCTGCCTGAAGCCCTTTCTGTCAAAATACTTTAAATTAATGGAGATATTCAAAAGCATCTAAAAATGGTATTTACAAAAAATGAGCACAATACCACAACAGTTTGTCCCTTTTTCCTTCTCTGTTACTGTACTAGTTTGCATAAAATTTAAAAAGCTTAAGGACACAGGAAGCAGTAACTGCGAGCAGAAGGAACTTTTCCTCCAATCACACCTGGAGCCATGAAAGACAGAAGTCATCTCATTCAGTACCAACCTCTTGCTCTTAGTATGGCCATCAAGTGGACACAAATTTCTGGAAGGAGCTTGTAACACTTGTATTCCTCAAAACAACATCACTCTACCTGTGAATTCACCCTAAACACTATCAGGCAGGAGGCACAAGTTCTTCAAGTGTCCAGAAACATTCTTTGACTCATACGGAATAAAGTGAGAGTCACTCTACAATTAATTCCCCAATGCATGCTCCGAGATTATTACATTTAATTATTCTAATTTTTAAATGCTAAATGAGATCTAGAATCTTGTAAATGACATTTGAAATAATTTGTGTTTCCAATATAGTTCATAATTCCACAGGTATAGTCTGCTCTGTGCTATGTTTGGTTTTACTCAAGTGCCTGAAATACAGAACAGCCCTAGATGGCAAACAACGAAAGCAGAAACCTTGTTTCACGGCAACACACACTGGGACTTTGTAATGCCCTGTTATTTACAGTTCTGACTATTGATTAATTCTAAAGTATTAGTAAACTGATGCTGTTTAAATTACAGATAAGACTATTTAATTATGATGAATTAAGAATTAAGTCATTAAACAAAATGTTTACTAGAGTAAGTGAAACATCTACTTACCTTCTGCAACTGAGATTCCTTCAGAAAGACCGTGCCCATCTATTCCACTCCCGAGACGTGTAAACCTCACAGGGTGAGAAGCTGTTTTGGCCAGCCATGTGCCTGAACTGCCCACTCCCTCCTCTGCCTCCCCTGATGGAGGCAGAAGAAACAACCATTCACTAACCCAGAACCTGATCTCCAGAGGTGGAGAGTGGGTCACAAACCAAAGGGCAATTGGATCATTGCACACAAGCCTCTCCCCCAGCAATAAGGGAATACCAACTCAATTTTATCAGAAAATATTACACAGTATCATAAGAATGTCCAGGGTGTGTAGATGGGGCAGTTTCTCCTTTCCAGTGCCATCATCAGGAGGAGGACAGCAGGAAATGCCATGGGAAGCAGACTGGGTTTGTATTTCCCCTTTCCAGCAGATAAAACCAATACTAATGATGAACTGGGTTCATGGGGTACACAGAAAAATAAACCCCACAGAAATCAGAGCTCAAGATTCAGAGCCATTTACTCCACCAGTATTAGATTACAGGATCCCAGGAACAGATGTTTCATTATTTGGAAGAAACTTCTAGGGAAAAAAGCTTGCTATGAAGCATCAAGAACAGGTACTAGGATGGACCCAGCCAATATTGCTGTCACAGATACCCCTGAACAACAAATCCTCCTGAATTATTCAACACAGAAAGCCTTACAGTACCTAATGCTGAAGCTTCACCGGTGCTCAGATGATAATGTCATGACTGGAGAGCCTCCCTGTCCCTTCAGGGCACTGTGTGTGCCTGGACAAACACATGAGCCTGCAGAAGAGGATCTGATCTCAAGAGCTACTCACTAACAATCTATTGTTACATCTTATCCTTTACTTAGTACCCACATTGGTATGGGTACACCCATCCCATCCCAATATTTTGGGGATGATGATGTTGATTTCAGAAAGTACAACTATTGGGAAGAAGAGAGAAAACTGAGTCCCACAGCTGCCTTCACTAGATTACAGTGAGCATGGCTATGCTTGCTTCCACCTGCTGTTTCCAATTCATTCTGGTACCAATGAATTAACACACTTTTTGCTTTACAGAAACAGAATTAAGCACATCATTGAAAAGACCTTCAAAATATCAAGTGAGAATTTAATCATCCTTCACTAGAATTAAGAGCTAAAGTTGGCTGGTTCCACTTTTTTTCAAAAGATCTTTCATGGACATCCATAAATTCATAAATTGTGCCAACAAGAAAAGTTCTTGAATGCCTAATAAGAAAACCAAATTAGAAAGCAGTAGTGAATAGCAGTGAATCAGGCAGTTCCACAGAACTGTCAATTAACAAGAGGGAGTCATAGAAAAACCTGGCCTGGCTCCTGTCCTGGATAACCAAAGGTGTTACTGCCACACTGTTGGCCATGAACAGTATGATAAAGGAATGGCAGGTCAATTAATCCCTTCAACAGGAAGTTTACTAGATCAAGTGAAAGGTTTAAAGCATGAAGACTTCCACCCTTTCAGACGAAGACCAGGGAAATTTTCATGTCTAGGTGGCATGCATCTGCCATCAGCAGTTTGGATGGAAATACCTCAGTGATGCCGCCATGTCCAAAGCATCCAAGTTTTGTAAGAAAATTACCCTCGGAAAGAGTTTAAATTGCTCCACTTTCAAACCTTTTCAGCATTTCTTATCAGCAATGAAACAATCTGTCAGCAGATAATGCTGGCTCGAAGTTCAAAAATTATAAAATAATTCTTGCAGTAGACCATCACTACTGAAATGTTATACCTACTTTGGCAGCTCCTTTTCAGCCTTTTCAAAGACTAAACCCCTGCTAACAGTTCTGCAACAAAGAGCATAGGGAATATACAGAAAAACCTTAAAAAGGGGAATGAATGCTAAGCCATTGATCCTGGATGCAGGAAGAAAAAACGAGAGCCTTTGAAGCAAAGGATACAGACATCACTAACAGTGCAAGATTTGGGACCAAAGGACTGGGATCAACGACAGTCACATGAATCAAGTGGAATGCTGATGGGTGCTTTAGTGACAAGAGCTGTGTTAAGCAGACAGGACAAAAGGATGTCTGCCTTTTCAAGGACCTACTGACACCACTGATACCCACACAACGGAGTAGAGTGAGGCAATGCTCCCACTTCCCAGCCTGTGAGCACTTCACAATTTGTGAATGACAGTTTGGTCTTAAAATACAGGAGTTGGAACCGGAATTAGAGCCAAAAGAAAGAACTTTGCTCTAAAAGGATGTAGGGCACCTGCACTACCAACAGACTGACTCCACTCTACAGGCTGAAAGCAGAATAGGGAAATCTTACCAGATGCTTGCACTCTACTCCTGTTGTGAAGGTTCTTTCTAAATACTAGGATCAAGTTTCTATAAGTCTTATTTTAGGCTATGTCTTCCATATCTGTTTTCCTTGTATTGGAAATATTTATTCGCTTAAATAAGTATTTTACCTCCCTGCTTTTATCTTTAAACATTACAAACAGTCATATTATTCCCTAGCAGCCTTGGTATATGGGATAAAACATACTCAGCTGTTTTAGCCTGCTTCTTTATGTTCTCAATCGTGATTATTAGTCCTGCTCTGCAATGGCATGAGTCGGGATTTTTTTAAAACATGTTTAATCGAAAGAGTTTATTCTCAGATCAAGATTACATTTTAATTATTTGACTTCCAATAATTACAGGCTGGAGAATTTCAAGAGAGAGGTCCTTTAAAAGAAGTGTGAAATGTACTTGCCATTCAGAAAGTAAAAGCTACTCATATAAGCATAAGCAGGTCTATGAGTCCAAAAAAACCCCAATTATTGCATGAGTAATTCCTGAACAAACAATAAAGTTGCCTGCCTCAAGGAAAAAGCTGGGCTAGTGAATGACATCAACAGGAAACGAGCAACATTATCTCTTCCTATCACTCCACTTGTGTTCTCAGTTCATTGTTTTGACAAGTGCTCTGATCACAAGGGGTCCTAACAGTAACATGCCATCCCTCAGCAAATAACACACTTCCACATTTGCATTTAGCCTGTTGGGCTTCAACAGAAAAATAAAGGGAATATGGCCTTTTCAAATCCCTAAATCACTTCATTTTCAATAACATAATGAAAAAATACTTAGAATCCAGTGGGAAAAATACAGCAGGAAGTGAAAATACTAGTTAACTGCTGACCAAAAGCCATTTTTTACTTATACCACTTCTAGGACTCCCCCTAAAAGCCAACAGATCAGAGCATGATGGTAGGTCATAAATCATGTTCATTGAAAACACAGAAATCACCATCACAAGCTACAGAAAGGGAAAATTCCAATTGTAGGTTAGGAAAAAATTCTTCAATCAATGCCTTAAAGCCGTGGGATAACTTACCCAGCCACATGACAAAACCTCATCACTGGAGGTTTAGAACACTTGACTGGCAAAGCCCTTGTGCAACACAATCCAATTGACACCGGATAGAGGTTCTTTGAGCGGGAGGCTGGACTGTAAGATCTCCAGAGATCCCTCCCAGCTTCTGTGACCTTGTGGTTTCCTTCTCAGGTTGCTTACAGTCACTAATGCCCCTGCACCTCTTACAGATCGGTGCCAATGACTGCACCCAGCTAAGTAAATCTGACCTGATTTAAGAAAACATTCAATATGAAGATCAATTTCCAATTCACAGTGTGCACGTGAGTTTTTTAAAACCACATGAAGGCACAGCTATGTGCCAGCTGAGTCAATCAGAGCAGAGCAGCAGCTAGAACAGGAAGCAGCACCTTACAGCAGATAACGCTGCCTCACGTGCCTGCTCAGCACATAAAATACATCACAGTGTGGTCGGCTGGAACATTTTTGAGGATAAGAAGACATTCTAGAATTACTTCCTTTTCCCCTTGTCCTTCCTTCAACCCCATTTCCTCATCAGCCTTAGTGCTGAGGCGTCAGTGTCCTTTATTCTCCAAACATCCACCTGCCTTGTCCTCGGTTGAGCACCCGTACCAGCTTTATTGCCTCAATTTAGTCCTGTTCAAATTAAACTGGTAGAAAACAAAAATATCAAAGAAAACACCCAACAAACTTGCCCCCCACCAGACTTCTGCCACTCAACTCAGTTCTAGGCTTTATTCAGCTAAGCTGCAGCCTTAGATGAGACCATTACATACCCCTGCTCTGCACAGAATAAAACACGCGTGGCATTTTCAGGAGTGGCTGAACCATGTGCAGAGTGCACCCACTCAGGTCTTGCAAAAACATTTAAATGCTCAATGTCCAAGTGATACCAAAAGTCTGCATAAAGCAAGATTAGATGCCAGTAATAAAATTACCTCCCACTCGCATGAAAACCAAAAGAAAAGAGGGCATTTTTATTTTGCACACAATATTCTCTAGAAGGAGCAAACAGCAGCTCAGAAACCACGCTTGATTCAAGGGAGGTAGTTTAATAATTTACACTGTTTAAATTATTCAACATACTAGGACATGAATGCCTGAAAGAAAATGGGGCCGTGCATGACTCAACCATGTCTTTACATATATTAGTTAGTCATGCACTTTCCAGACTAGACAAATGTGGAACAGACAAGATGCCAGCATGATTTAAAAAGAAATAAAAAAAGCTTTAAGATTTCTACCCAATTTAAAGCCTTTTGCCAACCCTTCAATCACTACAGAAATATGTGAACTCAAATCCTCAATGAGACTCTCCACTGAAGGCAAATTATTAGGTGTATATTTAAGTCGTTCTAATAAGAACTCTGCTGAAACAAGTTTATTATTGTTTCCTGCAATAACTGATTCTGAACCTTCCAAAAAACTACAGAAAATTTTTAAATAAAAAAAAAGAAAAACCAGTACAAGCCTAAAATGTTTAGGATACTAAAACATCATACATAAAATTATGCTCACAATTAATTCTTGTTCACAAATTACTGTGCATCAATGACATGTATGTATCAAGACCAAGAGATACATGAACAATAAAAAGCCAACATAATCCATCCCCCCCTCCGACCCACCCTCCTCTGAATCCATTGCTCTTTTATTCATCTACCCACCCACTGGTCTTCTGACACAAATATATGCTGAAAACCAAAATAAAAGAGCCAAAATAATTCTGCAGTAAATCACCTGTGGCTCTTTCCTCTGTACCTACTACTCTTTTTCCTTCCATCATCTTTATGACTTTTGGAGAAGAAACTCTTTTGATATGCCATGTTTTTAAGGATAATGAACATACAGCTAATTTTATCACAATAGAACACATAACTTCAGCTTATAAACCAGTCTACAGAAAAGCTAAATTAACGATTCTGACCATCCTCAGTCTACATAGGCAGGCCCCACCATCTCTACCAAAACAATGGGGGATTTGGACCACCTCCCCTGCTACACGTGATTTATTTCAAAGCTGTATTTTTCCATTCATAGTGCTCAGGATCAGCAGTTACTACACTGGCACTGGCACCATTAACCATACATTTTCCATGTGACTGAATCAGTCTCCTCAAAACTAGACAAATACACAGTGAAGTTAAAATTCTACTGCACCAGGACTTCTTTATTAAAAAAGTCACGGCGACAAAGTTTTGCTACTTTGATTTTTGCTTTCAACTTTCTAAGACAACAGTTCAAAGCAAAAAATAATCAGATTATTGTATAAAATGTTTACAAATTCTTAGGAAAGTTTCCAATGACTGCTTTAATTAAATCTGCTTATTCCACCTACTTTTCCAGAATCTTTTTTAGAACAGAGCGCTCACTATCTCAACTTCAATCGAAAAAATGTGTTTGAACAAATCTGTTCTCTATTGAGAGAAAAAAAAATACAATAAAAAAATCAGCTTAAAATAAATTTATTAAACAATACAAAAATAAGCATGCTGGAAATCAAGATACATAAATAACATACAATGCAAATGAAAAATGGAAAACGAGACAGGTAACTTAACAACTGAGCCAAAAAGGTACAACACAAATGCTAAAATAAATCTTTAAAAAGCATTTACATTTCTAATGAAATGTTAATGATGCTGACAAAGAAAAACAAACAAACAGCTAAAATGCTTGAATATCAAGAATTGCTATTACTGTAGCACAGGTGAACACTAAAACCGTTGCAGACTTCACACACGGAACGACTAACCCGCTGCGGCCCCGGCCTGTCCCAGCTGCCCGTGGTGGGTGACACACCCAGCCCTGGCCTCAGCCCTCCCGGGTGCCCTGCCACCAACAGGAGCCACCTGCACACCCAGGGCAGGAAACTACAAGTGTGGGCAAGTTACACAACTGTCGGTGCAGAGGAGTCTCCTCCCGACCCTTGCTAGCTAGAAGCTGCCTTCAATTCTGAGGCAGGCTTCAGAAGCATATATTACAGAATTGTAATATATATATTTTTTTTTAAAGATTGTTTAAGCTGTACCCTAAATATTCTTATTATGCATAATAAAGACCTAGTAGTTTTCCTATTTTTGTATTTCCCGTGCAGGACCTGACTCTACCACAAGTTTTGCATGTGGGAAAATAGTCCATCTTCAACCACATCTTTAGAAGTGGCTTCAAACAGTACTAAAAATCAAGGTGGGTAGAAGCAGATCAAGCAAATCCTGCACCATGCCTTTTCCATTTTTAATTAAATCAGCAAGTCATCCAGCAACATGTCATCACCGTAAATACTTTCCATTAGCAGCACAGACACATTATGTTCCCTCTTGCAACTGAGGGTATTTCAGGTAAAGTAGCTCTGCAGCATCTGAATACTTGTTATGTCTCTGTAGCTACTATTTTACTGAAAATCCTCAAAGAGGCAAGGCATTTTTATAATTCAAGACTTTGCCTTTATTTTGAGGATAAGCACTAACAAACCTAATCTTATCATCAGAGATAAGATTATAAAATAGTTATTATTCAGCAATTCATGACTAACACTTATTACTGACATCTGAAACCACAGATTTACCTCTTCATCCCAGTAGGGCATCAAATGCAGTGAAAATTGATGTTCTGTATTGTTTTGCTTAAATATTTTCATCCTAGGCTTCAAAGACAGGAAGCACATCCTTTTATAATACTCTGCTAAATTAAGATTATTCAGGGTTTAGTCAGAGCTTTTTCAAAAGTTTATGCAAAACTAACAATACCTAAACAGCATAATTAAGAGCAGCTTGCTTTCTCAGCTCTGTTTTATGCATCTTCCTAAACTCATGAACATCCAGATGGGTTAAAAAGGGGGCAGGAAAAAACTTACTCTGCCATTAGGCAAAACTCACATGTCAACATCTTGGAGGTTTAGATGAACAAAAAAGGGAGAGGGACTGGGGAAGGGAGCAGGGAGAAGAGGCGAATTTGAAGGTGTTACTACAGAATTGTTTGTCACTGTCTCTTAAAATGCTCAACCACCTAATACCATTTATCATTGCTTGGACAAGTTTACCCGGTTTGATAAACCATGACTCTGTGGGATATGTACAACCCATCTGTAGGGATGGGATGTATCAGATTATTTGCAAATTTAGAGAAAACTTTATAGAGAATGCTTTTCTAAGATTTTTAGCATTATTAAGAATCTATTTCCTGCAAGTGTTAAGAATTTAGCAAGTCTTTGACCTCTGTCTGGAACTGCCTGCTGCACCTATCTGAAGTTTAAATACATCATTTGGAGCTAGCTACACCTTACTCAAGGTACTCAAATTATCAAATTATGCAGCTTAAGAGATACAGCTGCCAGCAGAAAAATGCAAATCCTCCTTCTCAGCAAGCTGACAGAGCTGCAAACTCAAAATATATTTCAAAAAAATAGCACTTAATGATAACTTAAGAATTTGCTCATGTGTAAGTAAGTGAAACCTCTGATCTTCATATCCAAACATAGGCATATTTTAACACTTGAAAAATAAGTTAACTGTAAACAGTTCTAGTGAGATCTACCTATCTGCTTCCCTGTGAACATATTTCCCTGCTCACTGCTCAGTTGGTTCCCACTCTAAACCCCAGATTGCTTACATTCCTTTCCAGGGTGGAGCACAGCACTATTAGTAAGGCAGACTTCTGAGTCATAACTACCAGCTGGCAGCAAAAGCAGCAAGAGAGACACTCCAAACAGTTGGGTCAGAAATCTCTCTGCTGGATTAGTTAACTTGCAAACAAGACAGGTTTTTTTTCCTCCTCCCCACTTCTCCCACTCCTGCCCAGGCATTCTTGCTCTCTTTATTACATCATTAGCATTAATAATTATTAATGGTTTGATTAAAAGAAAAAATAATCTTCACTAGCACAGCATACGCAAAGGGTCCGTTTCTGTTCAAATTTGAAAGCTCACATTAAAATAACTCTGACATGGTAATGATATGACTCAGAACCTATCTCCACTTAATATACAATTATTTAGAAATGTAGGAATTTGCTGTATTTTGCTGAACACTATTTTATATTTTAATTAATATTCTATCTTTACATGCTGACCCTGCTCAGTGGACACAAGTTCTTGCTCAGCCTCAAAATTAATATACTTAAAATTCTCAGATATAAACAAAAATAAACAGATACACACCACTTTCGTGGTATATCTTTGAACACACTAAGATTTACCTTTACTTTTTTTTTAAACTAAATGTGTTCTAAATAACTACAAAAGTCAGTTTACACCTTTGGGTTTGTTTGCACATGCTTTTTCCCCGCATACCCTTGAACTTTGACAATCTTTTTGGTATAGCATACAGAATTTACACAAAACGTATATATAAATGAAACACCAGGTAAACAATATTCAAATCAAAGTTAAATCTAGAGATGCTTGAGGGTTTTTAAAATGAAGAATTTAATGAAACTAGAACCCATTCGTTTAGTTCTGCTCTCCCCGACCTTCCATTCTATACACTACGGTTCTGGAGATGTCCTCGTTTGATTCAGGTGACACTTTTTTCCATACTGTTTCTTTTAAAGCAAGTTCTTGCTGGAGATTCTCATAGTCCATTGGTCCAAAGGAATGCTAGTTGTTCAAGCAACATACATTATTTATTAGTGTACTTGAAGGAAAAAAAAAATATCCATACTTGCAGTCACTGCTAACAGACTCAAGTTTTTCAGCTCTTCACATAAACTGTTTCTCTTTTTCACTTCTAAAAAAATCTGATGCAAAACTGGGTATTTCTTAGATGTACACATGCAAATAAAAGCAATTTAAAAATCATTTTACTGTATCTTCACCTATTGGAATTTTCATGCCTTAGTCAAAACATTAATGGTATGGAAAACAAAGAAGTTTTCCTTATCTCAACACCCTCACACGTGTGTCTTTTGTAAATGTAGCTGGAGTGGATTGAGATCATTCCCAGACACTGCTTATGCTGCTCCCTAAGTAGCAGGCTCTTGTCTGCAGCACTATTCATGCCTCAATTCACTGCCTGTGCAACTCTCAGCAGGTCATGCGGTGTCAGAGATATCCTCGTGAAAGTACAGCTAAACACAGATCTCGTGCACTGCAGCACAGGACAGAAAGGCTGAGCCCACCAGCCGGTCAAGTCTTTAATAAAGGCAACCAGTACAGTAAAACTCTGTAAATTCCATCAGACACCATCTACCTAACCTAGCAGGGGAGATGAACTGCATGAAATGGAGTTACAAATCTAGTAATAAATTCTCCCACACAAAACCCTGTGATAGTGTGGTCCACCCAGGTGCGTGTCCACTAATAATGTACGCTAACTAGATTATCTGAAAGCTTTGATGCAATACATGTCATTGAGCAGTTTGGCATTTAGAGAAGAACTTTCCATATTTCCTCTGAAGTCTACGAGCAATACTCACTGAACACAGAGAGTAACTTACCCGCTGATCACCACCTTCCCTGCGAGGATCAAGCTTTTTTGCAAAGTGTCTCAAATTATCGTAGTTATGGAAATTGCACAAAGAAACCAGATCCTGCAAGTATGTAGAGAACATATGTTATTATCTGCATAGGATAGCCAAATGCATCTAAGTTAATAATGATACTACCACTTACATTCTGCATCATATCCTAGTAACTTAAACCAGTAAGAAGAAAAGTTTATTTAATAAATCAATACACATGTCCATAAGGCACTTTGAACATAACACATCTATAGGATAAAGTCCTAATAATACTTTTAAACTCCTTCTTACAGGAGAACAAAACAAGTAGCCATTTGCAAAATATCTATTTTAATAAATTACTACTCCAGTTGTATGGAACACTTCAGGAAGAGAAAAAACACTGTAGGCTAGGTCCAGTACATCAAACTTCAGTCAAAAGAATGAAACAAGGAAATGAGTGACATAATGGATTCTCAGTCAGTTTGAATTACAACATGAGAGGCTGTAATTACAAAACTTGGCAATGCTGTTCTATTTTTAAAAGTGAATGTTACATTCATGTTACTTTTATGTCACAATCATGTACCAGTTTTCAGGTGTTGTTGTAATGCAGAATTCATGTATTAAATCTTTCATCGATCTCTCTATCCTAGGATTTAGAGTTAAGTTAGCACAACTATTTCAAATGAAACTTTAAAGTACTTAAACTAGAATTAATAATATCTTAATTTGAAGCTGTGTAAATGTTAGATAAATAAAAGCATGAAAAGTTTTAACTGCTGCTCAACCTCCCATTTATAATTAAGCAGTCATCATTACAAGGCAGTTTTAGGAAGAAAAAATGAAGATATTTTTTACATTCTCCTCTTCCACAAAACACCTTAATTAATCACTACAAAGTCCTCCCCAAAATCTCTCCTGTTTCTAATGCTCCTATCAGCAGACTATCCATAGCTCTTTCACTGGCACAACATGAAGCTAGGAAGTTTGCCCAACATCTGGCTATCATCTATGAAGACATCTTTTATGCCAGATGTTTTACAAAAATCAGTTTAAAAATGCATCAGATATGGCAGCATTTCATTAGTCTTTTTATTTTATTGCAATGAAATAAGAGTTGCATTTCCAGTGTTTTAGGACAAGAGAGGGAAAATGTCTATAAATAGAGCTCTACAGTTTTTAATACAATATACTGAAGTCCAACACTTTCATTACCCCATGAAGTGTTCCTTTGCAAAGCTTTTCCACAACAGATTTCTTCAGTGTTTCTGGCATCATATTTTTAATGCTCACTGAATTCAAGCACTACTTACTACTAAAAAGCAAACATCTATTCTTAGACATTCACCCTTGAATCAGATGATCAGAACTTGCTATGTAGGGAGCAATCACAAATCACTGTTTAATTCACTTAGATCTCAGCTATGCCAACTGAAGCTCTGTAAACATCAGCTGCAAAAGCAAAAAAAAAAAAAAAACACCCACGACCAAACTCCAACAACCAAAAAAACCCCAAGGGTAATGCTGCTTACATGACAAAAGTGAATTCCTTTAACACTGTTGCCCATCTTGTCCAAAGGAGGTGACCAGCACATCAAGCCCATGACATTAGGAACAACCAGAAGAATCCCACCAGCAACTCCAGATTTTGCAGGAAGACCAACCTGCAGAATAATCAGAGAATTACTGGCATCTGCAACTGTTCCTCACTATTGCAACACAATGCATCAGCATTTTCCTGAAGATTACTGTGTAGTATCTGGAAGGCACCTGAAGCTGGGAAAGCATTATTACTTATCTCTTTTTAGATAAACAATAACCTGATGCAGTTTGTGACAATCCAAGGTTCACAATCATAAAACTATTTGCTCTCAGGAATGCAGTGAGTCGGTAATACTGTGAAAGAAGATAATTTAAATCTATTAGGAAAAAAGTAACGATGACTAAGCAGCAGCACATGAGTGTATGTCTCACGAACAGCTGCAACAAGGTGATAGAATGGAGCTGTCAAAATCTTGACTGGAAAAGGTAAAAACCAAAATCACAAGAAAATTGGAAAGTGTCTATGAAACTGTACAATAACCTACTTATTTATAATCTGAACAAAACATTACTTTTTCCAGTAGGAACTAACATGTCACATATTGTGGTGGCTCTCCAAGCAGCAGCTTTTATGTCACACAGTGCACCATAATTAATTTTACATGTACGCAGTAAGGAAAAAATAAAAACACTTAAAAAAAAAAAAAGCTAAAAGCATATATAAGATGCAGTCCACCTCGAATTATACACATGTAAGGAACACGCTGCTAGAAAACAGGAGGACAGTACATGTGCTGTGTAATACAGCCATTTTCACACATCTGAGGACAACTTCTGAGCCTGAGTTACTGAAGAAAAAACAACTATCTGCAAAGGCTTTCTGCTCTCCTTAACTCCCACTCAGCAGATTTCTTCAGCCACGTTTTGAGCTCCTGTTTCTCTCATGAACAGCCTTTCCTAAGGAACAGTATTTATGTTTTAATATGAAAATGATTCCCAGATGTGAAGCCAGAGTGCTATAAGGCACATGACACTAGTAGCACCATCAATCCTAGGTGAGATTTTTTCCCTTACAGTGTGCTAAATGTCTAAACAATTCATGTAACACCCTTCTCCTCTGCCTCAAAAACCGAGAAGCAACCCCTGGAACATGGAAAATAATAGCATAGATTATAACCTTCCTGGTCAGCTGTAATTAATACCTGTGAAGTACTTACATGGAAGGCAAACTGCCCTGAGAAGTCATACATGCCACAGGAATGCATCAAACTCAAGGTATTCCGGACTGCTTCGGGGCTCAGGACTCTCTCACCAGTGATTGGGCAAAAGCCACCATTAGCCAGAGTTGCTGCCATCACACTTGCTGACTCACATGTTACTTCTATTGAGCAAAGCTTATGGAAAAGAAATAGAGATTATAAGCACTGGTACTTCCAGCACAGTAAGGCCAACTACAGCAGGATCGACAAAATATTGAAATATTAAAATAACATCTCAAAATCACCTGTAGCATGACATTTGTTACAGATGACACTAGTAGCATCAATTAATACAGTCTGAATCTTTCTACTATAAAGATCCCAGTGACAGTGTTTGGAAGCCCTCTTAAAAGCCGGGGACAGTATTTTTATAGGTTAGTGTCTCTGCTTGATTCCTCCCCCCACCCCCCTTATGTTCCTTTGAGAGGAAGAGGTCTGTAAAACAATCTCAGTATTTTGCATCTGCTTAAATGGCAAAGCCACAGAACAACTGTTTTTTTTTTCAATTTGAGCTTGTTTTGTGTGGTGGGTTCTTTTTATTTTAAAGCCTTAGAAGATCCCACACATTATTAGAAGTACAATTTAAAGCTGCAAATTCTAGCACATGCAAGTCTTAATGCCAGCACTTCCTGCTGATGCAGCCTTATTTCACCTTTCTCATATTCAATTTCTTATATAGAAATGATACAACCACACCACAGTTTTTCCCAGGATCCCTGCTTCAGTACAGACTATACATACTTTGGTGACACATCAGGAAATGTGATATGATGCCATCACCTGATGCTGCCTCATTTCTGCAGAAACCAAAAGATAAGTTGGTTTCAACCTGAAGCTGAAATGCTGCTCTAAAAAGTAAACAAACTAGTGCTCGTATTCTTTTTTTTTGCCAAACAGTCATTACATGATACTTCATGAAGTTACCTAAGCCACGTTTGCATGAGTAGTTACTACCTGGAATTCTTATTTTCCGGGTGCCAAACTCAATACATCCTAGTCCAATCAACTGGAGTTGCAAATCAAGAGATTGTCAGAGACGCATCTAAAATGGCAACTGTGTTTTAAACATATGAAGTATTACACAATATCACCTAATTTAAAAAGAAAAAAATTGTTTCTAGGTTCTCAGTTTAAGCACCTGCATTTTGTACCTCGTTTGTCTAAACTGAGAATAATCCATCCTGACTTTACAGAGATAACAGGCAAAAACGTTTATTCCTGCTCAGAAAGTTCCCAGTTACAAAAGGGAGGAAGGAGCATTACAAAAAACCCAAGGAAAAGAAATAACTAGACTTTTAAGTAGAATCTGAGTGTTGGAAAGGTAAGCATTGTACCCTAACAAGAAAACAGAAATGCTGCCTGTGTGTGAGCTACCCTTTTTCTGAGCATGGAGTGAAAAGGGGATTTTTCAAGGGAAAAAAGAAAGAATGACACATGGTCATTGAATCAGAGATCAGAATGCACAAAAATGAGGCCAAATTAAAATACATCCAAAAAGTAGGCATTTTTTAAGTCATTAATAGCTTCCACATAGAAAACGTATCAGGCAGTGGGATACAAGGCATTTAAAAAGCACATTTACACAGTAAATTCAAATAAATCGCACATTCTCTTCTGTAACAAGTTCAAAGTAGACTATTAGCTTGCACCTAGCTTCTAACTCAACAAGAAGTCGACTACAGCTAATCACACATACCTTACTTCATGAACACTCATCTGATCTAAGAGAGCAGGTGCATCCCAACACAAAAAACTCAAATAAAATTTGCATTTTGAAAATAATGGCTTATCATTTGCATAAATAACAGCAAGTCTCCAAGTCAAAAAGAGATTTTGAGAACTCAACTCTGTATTTTTTTTTAAACTCTCCCAGATGAAGTGAAATCAGTAACACAACTTGAACTGCCTCTTGAGAACTCTACACAGCAGGTCTGAGTTGTGAACACTTAAACATTAGGAAACCCTTACTGAGGAAATACCTCACACTTGCCAAGTTCTCATTTTGTGACAGTGGTAAATAACTTGCTCAAAGCGAAAAAGGAAAAAAGGGGGAGGGGGACAATGCATATATACATATAGATTCTTACTCAAAAGCATTAAATTAAACCAAAAGGAGGAGCTATTCCCATTGCTTCCCTTGTAGCACTCCCCTTGAGCCTAGAGCTCGGCATGCATGCTCCAGTTACACAGAAGTTAAACTACTCCACAGCACTGTAAGAAGCAGCAACCCAAAGAAGTGTTTTGTCAAACTCACTGCAGTAATACAAGACATTTCAAGCTCCTAACTTCTAGTTAAAGGCTATTGCTGGTTTGTATTAGCAACAAAGACACCTGAGTAGATCACCTGAACAAAAAGCAAATCTGGGTACATCAAACAGACATCTGTCATTTCCAGAGTTAAAGAGAAGCTGACATTTAACTGCAAGTCATTCAAGCCTCCGTGTCTAGGCACAAATCAGCTTCTACTGCTTATAATAGCAATTCTAAGCCTAGAGTGAGTCTCAATTTTAAAGTTAGTTACCTGAAAATAGAAGTCTAGTATAGCAACCATATCCGTGCCTTCAGGAAAGCACTAAGGAAGAAAAATAAGGAGTCTTTAGGTAAAATTATTATTATTTTTTAAAGTATTGCTTTTAGAAAGACATAAATTAACTATATATTTGTCAGCATAGTAAACATTAGACGTATTTTAATATAAACATTTAAACATGATAAGTAGAAATACTTAATGACATCAGATTTAAAAAAACACAGTGCAGCAATATCAATAAACTAGGTACTAAAACATTTTTCAGTATAGTTTTCAAAATCTTTAAATAAGCAAACTGAAAACTGCATCCAGGAGTTTTATAAAGTCACCTCTACAGCACAGATTATGTTTTACAACAACTAAAACAAGCTACCATGGCTACGGTACTGAAAAATATTTAAAAGTGTTTTATTAGAATGGCATAAATACCACACTCTTTAAATGGCACCATTTGAATAATATTGGTAAGATATATCCAGTATTAATTTGTGCCATACTGTACATAAAATCAATTAAAAGTCTTCACAGACTATGAATAAAGCCCAGCACATCATCTTCAAAATGCATTTTAGAAAAAAAAGAGATTAACCTTTTTTTCTTTCAAGTAATAACCAATTGCAAAGTTTCTATCTCCACTCTCTCTTTCAGACTGGAACCTAAAAGAGAAAAAAAGAAAAAAAAAAAAAAAAAAAAAGACAAGGCAACATGTCAAACTTTCCAAAAACCAAAAAATCACTGAACACAAGATGCATAATGTAATTCAGTAGAATTCCATGTAAAGGATACATCACTTCTGAACACAAATATTCTGCTCATGGGACAGAAGTGGCCACAGCAGCTCATTCCAGTTCACTCAGCTGGAGTGAATCAGCACTGACATCCAAATACACACTGTCCTGGTTACCTACACAGCATAAGCTGACTTGGAGAGGAGGCAAAGGAGTGTAAAATCTTCATCCTGGGAGCATTTCTAAATAGGCCAGAGTGGAATAGAACATCCAACACTGAGACAGTGAAGGGCCATTCCCTGCCCAAAGCAGAGGAATGTGAGGATCACACAGCAGGTCAGACACTCACTGTGATGATTAAGGTAAGGATGAAACCTAAAGGAGGAACACCTGCCTGGTTCCTTCTATGCTACACACCTTTTACTGTAACAAAGCTCAAGAAAAACACCTCTGCATGTGCATTGCAGCTGGCAACCTGGAAGCAACTCTGCTAAAGGGAATCTTCATGATTTCCCCTGTGCTGCCTGAAAAGGCTCACAAGATTTTTGGAATGCTATACACTGAGTTTATGAGGGGAACTGTTTGTTTGAGAAAAGAATTTAAATATGCAAAATAAAAAAGCAGAAGGAGTCCCAGTTGTATGAACTATGCTTTCTAAACATTTGCTATGCAGCCACCAACATGCAGAGATTAATTTTTAATATGAATGCCAGGAAGGGAAGAGTTGCACTTACAGCTCTCACTGCCACAGCACCAACAGAGCACTAAGATAGAATAATGACATTTTCAAAGAGGTAACCAACACTTTTAGGTGAAATTCAGCCACACTGATGTCAGAGACATGCACAACTTTAGCTGTAAATTGTAAGTCAAAGACATCCTCCAATATAGGGGATAAAATTGCAGTTGAAATACAAATAACTGAACTTTGCCATAAGCTCAATATACCAGTTATCAGCTGAAATACTTTCCACCTAACCTTATTAAGTGAATAAAGACACTTACGTAGCATTACTGAATCCAACATACTCATTACCAGCCATTTTATTCATGAACTGCATCACCTGTCAGAGACAGAGGAAAACAATATTATTATACGTAAAAAAATTATGTACTTTCAACCCAGTCTTACCCTAAATCTTGCAACATCATTTTATAAATGCAATACAAATCACTAAATGTTTGAACAACCAAGTACATCTACAAAGACAAATCACAGGGTATTATTATAATTTCACTTTCAATTCCCTTGCCATCTTGAAACTTTTACCACTGAATTTAGTTTAAAAAGAGAAGTTATAACATCAACTTACGTAGTCAAATTTTTCTGCATTATTTGCTCCTTGCTGCAAGAAAAAAAAAATAATTTACAAAAACTGTTAACAAGGGAACAAAGTTAGTTGACTTAACAGTATTAGGATTTATATGCATATAACTAAGGTATGAGGCTAATTAAGAATAAGGTACTACAATCACTTCATATATTAATGAAAAAATTAAAGTGTTAGATAAATAAATCTTTAATTATCATTTAAATAATCCTATGCATCTTAAACACCTGGATGCTGGAGATTAATTTAAACTGAAAAAGTATGTTTTATTTTAAGCGCTCTCTATTCAACTCTACATGCTTAGCATAAGTAAATGAAGTAGCTAAAGCAAAAAAATACAAAAGAAACTACAAACAGGATAATTACAATAAAAACACTAACTTTTTATAGATTAGTAAGGCAAAGGCATTTGAATATTACCAACAGAGCTGAGCGTAGGGAGGTTCAGACTACTGAAGTTAAAATATTTCCATGGCCAGTGCCCATACTAAGAATTTAGACTGAAGACTTAAAATAAAGTGTCACCACTTACTATCAAATAACTGCAATTAATTTAGAAAAATCTGATTAATGTCCTACCTATTAAAAAATCTTAAACAGCTAGAAAAATTGTATTTCACATCATAGGGAATATCATTGTGTTAACAATGTACAGGAAAATCTAAATCCGACTTAATAAGGATGATAGTCAAACTGAATTCTTAGGGTGGGCTTGGTTTGGGTTTTTCAGGGAGGATGAGGGTTGTTATTTTGAGGATTTTTTTTCTCCCTCATTCAAGAACATTCTCAAATTTAGTAGCTGCCAGTTAAAGACATTAATTTTTTATAGGTCTTTGATGGGTGACCTTTCACAAATTCCTATCGAAAGAGATTCAAAGAGGAGTGGGAGGTAAGAAACATAGCACATGGTGTACTGGGGGAGTTCTTAAATTTTTTTAATTAGCCAAGTCGAATTTTTGTAGGAAGCTTAAAAAACAGTGGCATCGTATACACAAGTGGAAACAATGTATCTGAAAATGTTGTAATACAAAATTTTAATATTAAAGACGCTCTATTTAGAATAACAAGCCTCTAACAGATCTCAGACAATTCAAGACACTACTTGCACTGTGTTTAGTGTAGGGATGGGGAAGAAAGTGGAAAAAACAGAAGCTTTATATCAACCAGCATTTTACTTAATGAAATGCATAAAGCCAGTCTCATTTCCCACTCTGCATGTGGATTAGGGTGTTGCAGATAACCTTGGAAGCCCATGCTTCAGCTCATCTACAAGAGGATGTGCAGACACACACGTAGAGTCACTGGTGAAAGGAACACCACAGTTCTCTAAAATTATGCGCCAGTGGTTACCTCATGTTTAAAGGCTAATAACCTTACTCCTAAAGGCAATAATTTCTAGCTAATTTTCAATCAGATAAAAAAATGCATGATACATTTAATCAAAATGTTCCTGTATAATATACCAGAACACAAATCTTAAAAATTTAACTCCAAATCTGTTCAATGAAAAATAATTAAAAGAAGAAATTACCAACTTCATTGAACTGTTGCAGTTGTCAAAATATTCCATAGATCCTAATGCTGTAAAATATGTAACAACATTTAAACCACAAAAACCTTTTTAACCTTTCAAATGCACAATGAACATCTTTTTCTGGGAAAGTGGGTCAGCATTAGTTATGGGATGCTGCATTGATAATTGTATGGTTAGACATGTATAATAAATTGAAACAGGTTCTCTTGTTAAAAAAAGAAAAAGAAAAGAGGGAGAAAGGGATCATGCTTTCTGCAAAAATATAAATACATAATACTTCACTTTTTTGTTCTGCCCAGTGGAAAAAAATATTCCCTTCAACAAAAACATGGCTTTACCAGCAGCACATAAAATTGGTGGGCAAAAGACTCAATGCAAACTTCTTCCACATTGACTTTTTATAAAAAAGGTTCCTTTTTAAAGTTCACAACTGAACTCTTATGTAGGGAAGAAAATCTTCTGCATACTAAGCCAGATGACGAGTTTGAGTCCTTGATGTTCCACACACTTGTAGAGGTATTTCATTTCACACACCAAAGCATTGTTACTGAAACACACTGCTCATACACCTGAACTATTTGTTTAAGCAATCACAGGACCAAGACTTCAGCAGCGATTTACTACCAACATGTTACTGAAATAAAAAACTGCTTCCATACACATGATGACTAAAAACCCCAACAGATAAGATCCCCTCTTTCAGCAGCTGACAGAGGCGTCCTGCTCCTCCTAAAAAGCTGGAGAGACACAGTGGCAACACACATTCTATGATTAAAATTCAATCGCAAATATAAAATCCTAACATTCAGAGTACCGAGCAGATTTTCCATAATAATTTCAACAAATAAAAGGGACAAGGCAACTTCTGTTCTTCCACAAGTGCTTCTTATTTTTAGCTTGACTGTATACACCTACGAGCTTGGGGGCACAGTAACAATATTTTTTTAAAAACCTTTTTTAAAGTTCAGTTGCAATTCAACCTGTCTAGAACATCAAAGAAAACACTCCATGCACTAAACTCCACAAACACTTCGTACAATTACAGGAACATGTTCATATACACACCTACACATGCTTGTGTGTATATGCATATGAAAAAACACTACTCAATGAATACAAAATTAAATACACAATGTTAAGACTGAAGCCGTTTGATAGGCAGAAAATTCAAACTTGCAGAATACAGCTCAATATGATTTTGTAAACACTTAAAACCCCAATGGACACTATGGCTGTCAATCACAAACTTAAATTTTTTGGCCGTGTCAGGTTTTAGTGATCTTCCTTCTTTTTTTAACAAGGTAATTGTACTGTATTACTTGTATTTTTACTAAAAAATATAAACAGTTGCAAAGGCTACATGTCTACACAGGAATGAGACCCATGGATACTTACCAGAGCTTGCAACAACAAAATTGGCAAAATTTATTAGAAAAGTAGTTAATATTAGCCACTTTTCATTGATCAGCACTGTTTCTATGATTCACCATATAAGCTCTTACCACGTGTCTCTCACTAAAGCAATTTCTCAATTTTGAATCTAAGCAAAGCTAATAAAAACACCTGGATCATGAGATATTTATAATCTTCTAATAATAGAAGATTATTTAAAAATTAATTTCTGAAATATTTAAAGCCAAATTCATAGTCTAACACTATACTGTGATGAAAATATCCCGAAACAAAAAAATCATAATTCTATATCAGAGTGCAAGAAAACTTTTTTTACACATCTGCATTTTTCATGAAGTTAACCAATAATGTCTTTATTTAAGCTTTCTCTACTTACACACTTTTTATATTTTATTTGTTAATATAGTCCTGTTCTGTGAGAACTGGTGTCTTCACAGTTTAGTGTACCATTTTCAGCTCTGAAATACTTGAAAGTACACTGTGACAGACAGCATAAGACCAACACTATCAAAATTTAAAATATCTGTAAGATTTTTTTTGTGTCCTTCACTTCTATGCATGTGTGACCACTTAACACATGTAATTTCAAAGAATCAACTACAAATTCTATGTCAGATAACATCCATTATACTTGAGTTTTAATAAAAATTGGAGGAAAACATGGATGTAGGTTCTATCCCAAATTAGTAATCACAACAGAATTAATAACCTGGGAAGAAAGGCAATGTCACCAAAGTAAAGACAAGTATCTGGCAGAGAAGATCACAACACCAGCACATGTTGTAAAGTGGTTTGTATGCACACTGACACATCAGTCTGTAAGAAGGATAAGTCGAGTGACAGCATAGAGCAATTAAGCTAAATCACTACTATTTATTGTAACTAGATTGTCAAATAAACCATGCATTTTCCCACCTCTCAAGTACTGAACTGTAACTGCAAAGATTTCCTAATAACTGAATCTTGAGAGCAAACAGACCTTTGGCACAGCTAGACAGGTTTTTTCTACCACTCTCAGCCTCATTTATTTTGTGATTTATCAGCATATTTAGAAAGTTCTTAGACATATCACAACCCCTTCCATGTTTTATTAAAAAAAAAAAAAAAGAGGCTTCCATTGGACTAAGGTTTTTTTAGGGTCAGCAAGATGAGCATTTTCATTTTCTTGTACACCAAATTTTTTGCAACAACTATGAATTTTGCTATTGCCAACATGACTAAATGCTTCCCACATAATTCAAGACCACAGAACACTTCCCTTCAGTGAGCATTCAAGTCTACACTGTCTAAGGTCCTGCATGTAGCTGCCAGCACTTAGAGGATCTAAAGGTGCTGTATTTGCCTGAACCCTTGCTGTTGGGCAAGGAGAACTTTTATCTATAGATGAAATGTTAAAGCATACAGTAAAAATTACTTAAGATTAATCCTTTGTCCTCTGGTGATTCCATTCACAGCCATTTGCTTTATTCCACATATTTCTCTCTGAACACTTCCTCTCACCTGCACTTCTAATGTGACAGTAAGTAAAAGTAATGAGGAAGTGGGAAGTCCCACTGACAAAAACCACTGATATTCCTGGAGCTGACAAGCTCTGAGAATTGAGTCTAAGGTTTAAGAAAATCTAACAAATCAAAGCAGGCAGTAAAAATCTACTACAGGCAGTAAAGACTTTTCCCAGCCAATGTAATGTACAGAAAGCTCACTGAATCTGTACTAAATCTGTACAGAAGTTGAATCACCTTCTTTCAAGCACCTGTATTTCCTTGGAGACAGGATAAAAATTACTGTTTTATCTCATATCACATTTCCACAAACTCCTTTAATTGTCACTGCAATTTTATTTTATAAAAATTCTTTGAAAATTGTTGTAACTTTGTCATTTATATAACTAGTAATACAGGCAAATGGCTGTACCATTACCAACAAGGGAAAGGTCCCTAGTGGTGGGGTTTTTTTTAGTTTTATTTCTTTAGAAGTGACCTGCAGGATGTCCTTTTGCTAATGCATTTTTACTGTAGACACATGCTTTAAACAGCTGGAACAGTCTGTGGAGTGTAATGGAAGTACAATTAAAACAGAGACAGGGGTTAAGGCACCAAAATGTAAATACACTGTAGTCCCAAACACAGGGCAGTTGGAAAATCACTTATGATGGCAGGAGTAGGATACAGCCAAGCCTAAGTAACTCAAACAAACGCAAAACTTAACATGCACATACCCCTAATTATTTATTATTATGGATTGCAAAGACGATGTAACGTTACAGTTTAGGTCCCTGCTCTGTTCCAAGGCGGGATCACCAAATTCTGACAGCACTCAGTTGCCAAGAGCCTTTTTTACCCCTAAACTGTTAACATATTACATGTTAACATATTCTGACACAGATTACTCCAAGCGTCATCTCTCATCCACAATCATAATCTGTGCCAGGCTCTAAGGACAGCTGGGTGCAAGATCACATCTACTAACAGCTGCTAAACTTAATATGACGTATGGCAACACTGAAAGAGTTCTTAGATTCATTTCTCCAAAAGAGATAATGAATCTCAAAGCAGATAAAAGCATTCTTAACCATAAAATACAGCAACAATCTCTCCGTAGTTATTAACATGCTATTGTTAGATAAAGCTGCAATACACGGTGAATTTAAATTTCCTTGTACTTTAAGAGCCATAACGCTGTCTTCAAGACATGTAAGTAACACCTTAAATAAAAAGAGTAAGTGCAGAAGAATTGAGGGCAAAACATGAGTTAATGAAGCCACCTTTTTCAGATAAAAGGTAAGTTTGATATTAGATCACATTCAAATGTGAATTATGTAATTCACTGGTTAGCAGGACTAATGTTACGTTGCAGACTGTAAAGCAGTTAGTTCACAAAAAATACAACTACTAAGTAGTTTTGTACCTGTGACCCTCTCTCTGTGTAATTCTCTCCAGAATATATTTAGCTTGGTTAGTTACTCAAATGATAAATGGTATCTTAGTGAAAGCAGTACAGAAAATAATTTACATTTTAATCACACTGAAAACAAACAATGGTGTGATAAGTAAGATACGTGTCCACTAGACGTGCAGTTACCACATGCAGAAATGTTAGTGCAATGCAATACTCTTTATAAGAACATTACAGAAAAAAATCAAATAAAAGTTAAAAAAAAGCCACCCAGCAAAACCAATCCCCCATCCTTCTAACAAATACCACAGTTGCATGCATTAAAGAAATCCAGGTTATCTATTCAGAAGTACACCATTTATCAAGAACTACGTGCCTTTTGCAAGAGGCACATGCTTTTGTTTTGCCTTTATGATCAGTAGGTCATGTTGTAGTTGGACTAACATTTTGACATTTCAGACAAATGTGTTAAGTCAGATTTTAAAATTCACTCTTATCCAAGTGAATTTCAATGCTCAGTCAACCTTAAAAAGATATTAAATGTGAATAAATTTACCTGTCATACTTAAGGCCATTTTCTTTCACCTACAGCTATCAAAGATAAATGTCTTTAAGCAGGAGTTCTTACACCTTCTTTAAATATAAAATAACAGAAAATCATGATCTAAGTAATTTTAAAATCAACGTTTCAGAAATAGGGGGTAGGAAACACACTGTATCTAATGGACTTTGAAATGCAACCAACAGGTAATAAAGGAGACTTTTACATGTCTTAAGTAACAATATCAAGTTTACTACTCAAAAATTCCAGGGGACTGACTGCTCCCCAGAACCCTATGCAGGTACCCTTAGAAAAAAAAAACAAAAAAACTTTTAGTACGCCTGGCTACTAAAACCAGCAGAAAATACAGCTCAAGTATCTGGCAAGCAAAAACATTACATGGAGTTTATATCATTAACAATTTAAGACATTTATACAGCTTTTTAAGAAAAAAAATAAAATTCAGCTTTCCAAAAGTCTCAAGATGGTGGATTAAAGATGTAAAGTCATTATTCAGACCTAGTGTGCTCAGCAAAATAAGTAACTGTTTTCAAACACACTTATTTAGGAAAGAACACTTCTATCCCAACAGCAACCATGTACCATAGAAGCTCAACATAATTTAGAGGTGCAGGATGTTAATAACACACAAATTCAACATAAGACTGACATTCAGATATAGCAGCATTGCTCCTGTACAAATTATTGTATCTTCCATTTCTTCTGCACTGCAAGAAGTACTCCTCTAACTTTACGCTCTTTAAGAGCACTAGACACTCAGAAATGTACTTCTGAGTGCTATAAAGTATATTCCTGAGAAGTGTACTTCCTCAGCAATTAACAAAGAGAAGGCAACACTCTCAAGAGAGTATCAAGTGTTGTGCAGCTAAAGAAGGAAACAAATCTAATACCATCAAGGAAAAAGTGTTTTTCAGAGCAGTGATACTTGTTAGAAACTGGTATTCTAACATTGCATTTGTTTGGAAGGGTTACAATCCCCAAAATATCAGTGCTTGTCTACCTGCCAGTGAGTCAAGTGCCATCAGGTATTGCAGACAAAAATCAATTTATAATCTGCTCAAGACATTTTTTCCTACATTCTACTAAAATAGTCAGAGAGAAACTAAAAATTAACTTTTTACCTTGATTAAAGATGTGATCACAATTGCTCCAGCATTCACCATAGGGTTATGAGGCCTGTCTGTGAAATAAAGTTTTTAATTAAAAATATATTCCAAGACATGTTTGTCAAATAAAGGCAAATGCCTAAGTGAAAAATTATTCTAGATTTATGTATGACTGAAAAGCTACTATTACAGAATAGCTATTATATAATCTTAAACCTTTAAAAAATACTGTAATCCAACACTATACACAGTATTTTATAATTCTGAGCACAATATTTTACAGCATAGAAGACAGCCATATGCTACTTAGCAATGCAGTAAATTCTTTGGTTTGGTATCATTTCTTTTCTTGAAAATTATGAATCTTCTTCATTTAAGAATTTAACTAACTTCATAGCTGACTTGCACATACCTGCTACATTTACATTTTCCTTTTTCCCACTGATCTCCATATTAACAGCATCTTTGCATTCCCAAGTCATTCTTAGCTGCTGAATGAACCACCTTCTTTTGTATTCTCCTTTTTCTCTCCTCATCAGCCATCTTTTCCCAAATAATCTACCTTCCACAAACTACCCTTTCCTTTTTTAACTAACATTTTTGCTGTGCCTTTTAACTAGGATGTTGACTTCTGAGCTTTCTGGTGTCTGAAAACCTCAAACAATTCTCAATACATTAATATCATGACAGGTTTGAATCCTTTATTTGCTGTTCCTTTATGTCCAAACCTGAAAAAAAATACTGATTTAAAAACCACACAGAAAATGTCCAGTATTTTTATGTATTATGTACAAACATGGACTCTAAAAGAAAGTAATTTGAGATTATTTGGGTTTTGGAGGTAAGTCTGGTATTTGCAGCATACACATATATTCCCATGAAAACTACACAGGTTATGGTCAATGGCACCCAGCAGTCTATGACTATCACTTAATCTTCAAGTTTTATTAGTATTTTTCAGAAAGTAAGTATTAAAAGAACTTCTAAATAAATCAAACCATTCTATTACTGAAAAAATAAGGCCCATACCTTCAAAAAAGTGAAGCATCCCTAAAATACAAACTTATTGTCTAGACAGTATTTCCAAGTCGTTACTGTCATTCCTTATCTCTCTGAAAGAGACTCACAAATTGTTCAGATTTCATTTGATTGTACTTAAGAGCCACATGTATCAAATATCCTGTTGTTATCATGCACTAATGCAAGCAACGAGGGTCAGATGTATTTGAGTTTCAATTGACACTAGATCCTGGATAAGAAAACAGAGCATTTCCACAGCTCCTCAGGGACCACTCAGAGCATCACACTGTGGGTTAGAAGGGACACCTGGAGGTCATCTCCTCCACCCTCCTACTCAATGCAAGGCTCTTTCCTCAGTTCCATTAACTCAGTCTTGAAAACCTCCAAATATGGTAAATTTCTACCTCTCCAGCAGTCCTGTTCATCCTCAATGACAAATTTGCCCTAATATCCAATCTGCAGCTCCCAGGCCACAGCATGGGGCCCCTGGCCCTTGTTGTACCAGGTGCCACTACCAAGACTTACAGACTGTTAATGTTGGCAATTTCTCTTCAAGAATTTGAAGAGGCTTCCAGGGGAGCCCCTAGACTCCCCCTTCCTATGCTCCTTGGGAGTTACAGGTGCCTTGGACCGCACAGCACCCTGGCAGCCCTACGCTGGAGCTCACCCCAGTTTTTCACTCCTTCAAATGGGGATCCCAACTCTGGACACAAAGTCCAAGACAACACGGCTCTCATGCACAATCAGAACACATTGTCACCCTCCATTCTCACTCTAGCTACACTTCTCTTTTCTCTACAGCTTCCTCTCACCAACATCAGGTATCACTCCAGTCCATAAACACGCTCGTGAATTTATCATACACAGCCTATTCTAAAAACATTTTTATAAATATTTTGCTCTTGATTCTACTGTGCATCTCTATTGTTTCAATCTGCCACAGAGTACAAAGAAAAAACACAACCTGATTCCATATCATGTGTACATTTGAATGAAAAGGATGTGCAATGATTATTTAGCATTCAGCAACTGAAAGGCTTACCAATGTGGTATGTCCACACAGAATACACCCTCCAAAATGCTATTGCTTCTCATTTCTTTGAAGATGTCACCACTTGCCTCCAAAGTCAAGACATTCTTGGCTCCTCTACTCTCAAGATTCCTGTCTCTCTCACTGCTTAACATCTCAAGCTACCTGTACTTGTTCTGGCCACTTTACAACTAACACATTTCCATGCGCTGCCTGCACATGAAGAAGGGAAGAACCTTCCGATAAAACATTCAAGGACTTTCTTGACTGTACTTCTGAAACACAGTTGTGTGTTGTTCCCCACATGAGTCAGCAAGAACATCACTGTAGGAGCCTCACCAGCTAAGGGGAGACACAGCAGCCTGGGTCACCACAAACTAACAACTGTCCTTCGAGGCTCTTTCCTACTGCTGCCAACTCCGGCATGTCACAGCGCTGAGCACAACACCGCCATTAACCCACTGCTGCCTCCTCTCAGCAGAACAAACACTGCCAAGGTATCTGGGTCCCAGGTAAGCAGCTTTCACCATTATCTGCACAGCACCAGGGAACACCACCCAGACTCAGGTGTCTGTAACTGACAGAAAACCTTCTATCTTGCCCAAACAGCCACAAGTTTCCTAGGGGTGGGTGATCCATGCCCCAAGCCTGTCAGTGTTTAAGAGGTGTTTGGACAATGCCCTTAAGAGACGATTGTTGTAGGTCCTCTCTAACAAAATACTCCATTCTACAACGGAGAACCTCTCCCCAAACTGAGCAATACTGGCCTCTTTTAAGGGCTAGGATGGCTAAATGAAAACCTACATTCTGAAAGACTTCTGCAGATTTCAAAGAAGAGATGTCTTCCATTCCCAGGTAATTTTTCACCCCTGGGGAATGTACAGGTTCTGACACTACATTAATTTTTAAAGAAATTCACACAAAGATCTATTTCTAAAGCAGCAGCCACTACAGATCTACCTCACAGTGGGTGCCATCAGCAAAGGGATTCCATCCTGTAGAGCAACTAAGCATGAAGACTGATACTGTGATTACAAGTTTGCCAAAGAGGTGAAAAAATTCATCCCTTAATCTTTAGAAAGAGAGGTATCAAACAGTGCAAACCTAACTGACACCCATTACTGAAACCAAAGACACACACTCTCTATAATCAAATAATAAAGGTGATCTGCTCAGACTGATAATAAAATAAAATCTTTTATGCAGTTTCTCTGCAAGTCACATGTATTGCTGTATGATCTCATTATACTTCCAATTAAGTTCATGCTTTTATCTTTAATGAAATATAAGTAAAATAAACAATTTCCTGGCAATCTCTCATTCAATTACAATATCACTTTTATTACTGGACTAAGTTCCACAGATGATTTTATTAATGGAGGAATTCTACAAATATTTATCACCAAGAGGAGGTAGTATGTATGGATAAGAGATACTAACTGTTCATAAATACAGACATTGTTAGACTTGTTGCATCACGAACTCAATAGACGTGGAAAATATCAAAAGACATGAAAAACGTCAATAGACATGAAAAAGCCTGTAACTGCTTAATGACCATAGCCAGGAAAATTATTCCTGATAAAGTCACAATTCAGACACATTTTACAATGTAAAATTTCTGATCTACTTCAATCAACTAGAATAATCTTTTTTAAATTTGGACAGATTGTTTTATTCCTCCAGAAATTTGAACTGTATTGGGCAACATATTCTCTTTGATAGAACAAGTTTTAAAAGTGAATATTCATAAGCTTACAGAAGATTCCAAATTTCCATTGCACAGCACAGATCATACTCAAAACATAGCAACAGCTTTTTGTTGTAAGTTGGCATTTTTAGCTATAATTTAAAATTGTCTTAAAATATTCTTCATTCTTTCCAGCTTGAATCTCAATACTAGTAAACAATGATACACAAGAATATACTATTTTAGGAATCTTCCATGTAGTAAGTATAGAAAAAATACCTTCAGATGTATGTCTAAAGAGTTTTCAAACACCTATGTATCACTTCATAAAATCTGGATTATGAACATTAAATTCAACTACATCTGAATATTTACAAAGTAAATAGATGAAACATCTATTTTTTTAAAATTTTCAAATCCGGTCTTCAAAGTATTTATGGATGCTCAAACTGATAAATATTCTGCCTATCTGAAGTTCATACAGTGGTTTAAACCTACAAGCAAAATGTAGATTTAATCTCTTAAATGCTTCTTTTCCCTCCTCTTCTTTTACTTGGAGAAACTGAACCTCCCTTTCTCTCACTACAGCTGAAATGTTTCTGTTTATTAGACTTCTACTTTCTGTTTTAGTCTATTCTTAAGGACTGTATAAGAGGCCATCAGGTCAGTTCCAGCACGTTTTTTTCTCGTGTCTATCAGCCACAGAAGCACATAGTTAAAAATTAAGTTTTCCATCATGTGAATTAAGTCTTCTCTATTAATTTCATGTTCATTGGTCAGAATTTCAATTGTCCAAATTATCTTATACATAACAGCCTTATAAACACTCTTGAAGAATAACAGCAATGTAGAAGACCACAGCCCACCAATTCATCTTCACCAATAGTTAATTTTAAAAGTAGCAATAAAAACAAGAAAATAATTACTACACTCTGTCATGTGATTAAAAAGATAAAATATAGAACATCTATATTAGTTCAAAGGAATTAAGGGGCAATTTTCTGCACCATCAAAGCTTTTTTTATAGTAAAGCTTTTATAGGATACAAACGACAAATCTTCACACTGTTATAACACTGTATTTGGAAAAACTAGAAAAGCAAAAAGAAGACAGCATAACATAACAAAATGCTTAATCCTTTCTTGCCAATAGAGTCTTACATTGGTATTTCACCGCCATTTACTAACATAATAAAAGAGAAGAAATAAATTGCATAGATATATTTCAAGTATGGGAAGATGATTTAAAGGTAAAGTAAATTCAGTAATTTTTATATAGATAATTTTCATGTATTTATAAACATAATAAATATAATTAGGTAAAATTAAAATATAAATACTACAGATATTTAAGTCAGATTTCAATACAGTCCTTGACAAAAATGTCATCCAAGCCTTATGCTGATAATTAAATATTAATTGCAATACCATGGCAACAGAAACATTGTCTGTTCTTTTACTGAGACAGATCCACTAGGAGAAACATTTGTCTTTCAGAGATAACATCCAGTATTTCCTCTAAGGCTGCATGAGTCATCTTTCTCAGATTTTTGCCATAATTTTTTTTTAAATAACACCTACAAGTTTAAGAATTAATATAATATGAAAAAGAAATAATCTAGGTAAGTGCTGTGTGAGGAATTCTTGCTACAATACTCCTGCCACATGGGAAAAAAAAAAAACATCTTCTTGAATCAGTAGCCAAATTCCATTTAGAATAAACTGTGGGAAGATTTCGCCTTCTGGAAAACTAGTCAGTGCTGGCCTTTGGCACCAGCATCTGCTTCTCAGAAGGCTGAGAAGTGATATGTTTTTAAAAATCAATTTAACATCCTTGATTCTTTCACCACCATTTTACAGAAGCCATGATGAAGGAACACTTGCTACCAACTCAACTAAATAAAAATTAATTTCAAATACCTGCACTGAAAACCTTTAATTCTCTGGGTTTTCCTGCAGCTCAGTAACTACCAAATGGAATAGGAAGCAATATAACATCTTTCACTAGCCTTCTAAATTAGGCAAAAGTGACTAAAGAAGACTAAGTCTACCTTGCTTATGGCAATATATTCTGGGACACTGCCTAAGTAATAAGAATTGAAATGATACAGTAAAATGACAAAACAAAAAACTCTGTAGGCTTGCCTCAAGATTTTCTAAAGCTGAGTATTTGCATTATTAAGTATAATTTATCTCTTACCATCTTCATTCAGGAACAATTTGTTGAATCTTAATCCACTAGGCTCTTTACCAACATATCTGTGCACATACTCTGTGCCAAGGTCATTGACAGCAATCGCATATTTCAAAGGCTTGACACAGGACTGAAGACAAAATGGAACTTTGGTATCACCCACAGAATGCCTGGGAAAAACACAGATAAAGAGGCTTGACATTTCCTGTTTGTCAGCTGTGGCAGTAGAGTGTTAAATGCTTCACCTACTCTTCAATATACAAGGACTATTAACAAAACCGCCCCAAAAAGCAAAAGCATATTACTATTATTATTCTCATTTTAAAAAACGTAACAATGAGATTTAGAGGTTTTAGCAACTGATTCCATGAGCCATGCATAACAAAGTCAGTTGCTGATTACTGCAGAGGTAACAAAACAAAAAACAAGTTCAGAAATGGGTTTGCACCAGAGCAAAAAATCACCTCAGACTCCTAGTCTTACACTTACCCTACTCAGTTGCAAACCACATGCTCAGCAGGGTACAAGCTGACCCAAATTGAGCCACTATACTGATTTATGGCTATATAAACAAAGATGAGATATAGATTGGTTTTGTATTTTGAGAACAACAATCAAATAGCCGTATTTACATTTCCTTCAATAATGGCAAAGATATAACAGTTGTGACATGCTATCTTTTGGAAAGTTTACTTTCAGCATCTATGTCAGACTGCACCAAAGAGTGACTCATACAAGCAGCATATGCCACATCTAGATAGAGCAAAAGGCTTGAAGCAGCCACTTGTCTGATGGCAAAATCAGCAATGTGTTTGCTTCTGCTCTTTGCAGAAAATGGAAGAAGGCTTCAGTGAAAATCACAATACTATTTTGGCATTATAAAAGCTAACATTACATAACATTAAGCACTACAAAAATTAAGATTGTAAGAACTTTCATTAGCACATAACATCCAAAATAAAGCAAAATGCTAAAAAAGTATAAGGTTTTTTACTATTAATAGATTATAATTCGGACACCTAAACAGGGAGATGAAAAAAATACTTCTGCTCACTTGGACAGCACCTCCCCTGAGATTACAGAACATATGGCTAATTAGAAGCAAACACATGGATCTCAACAGATCGTGGCAAAATGAACTCTAAGCCACAGTCACCAAAAGAAGTCTGATGTTCTCAGGAATGCCTCATTCACAAACTCAACACCTAAAAATTGCAGTTTCCAGAACCTGCAGTAGGACCACAGCAAACTGCAGGTCAGCAGAGCTGATGAGCACCTTGCATTGTGTACTCACAAAGGAAGACACAGAGCTCATGTTACTTCTCAGCTAGATGGTGTAAGGTATCCCTTTACATTTGGGCTCCTAACTGTCTCTACTACTCTGAGTTATTGAGAAAAATAAAATCACTCTGACTAGATCTAATGCCTACATACACCCTTACAGGGGAAAGCATGATAAACCTGAAAAGCAAAATCGTATTCAGCTCTGTCCAGTTTCCACACCTTCATTTGCTTTTTAAAGAACAGGAATCTGCATTTTTTCAGTGACACACAGATTATGTAACAATGCTACAGTGAAAACATTAAAATGCAGAGGAGGAGTTAACACTTCAGTACATTGTGACCTACACAGAAAGTTATATAGCTTGATGCACAGGTACTGTTAGACAAAGCTTTTCAACTTCCAAATATTAATGCTACAGAAGCATTGCCTCTACCTTTCCTTCAACTATTCCACAAAATGTTTAAGTTACAATATACCTCTGTCCATCGACGGTGCAAAGTGACACCCCCCACAAATCGGGGCTGAACTTGGCCAGTTGAGGAATATAGTCAGCAACCTATCACAGCATGAAATAAGAGAGACATATTACAATATGCAAAATACTTAACTCTGCCTTAATTAAAATAAATATCAATGGAAAGAATACACAAGGTACAACTGGGCTATCCTACATATAATCATCTGGTATACCTAAAACTTCATTAGAAATTATTATATTCACTCAATCACTGTCAATTTTTTCTAAGTAAAATTTTCATCACATTCTGTATTCTGTATTACAGCATGTTCAGCATTTTCAAATAATATTAGATTTTTAGCTTGTAACAGTCTGGGATTTTTCAAGTAATTTATTGAAAATAAGCACTAGAGTAAATTTTATTTACTAACAAAGGTACAGTATTAACAATTACTTTTGTCACACAATTCAGACAGATATGTACAGCTCCAGAATTTTTCTATAGCCTAAGTATAGTCTGACAGCAGTTTTACAGTTTATGTAAAATAAAGTAAGAATAACGCTATTTTCATATTCCAACAACAAAATGCTAAAGGACTCTTAGAGGCTGTGAACTGTACTTCTAACACAGTTTACAAATTGCAGTCCTAACTGAACTTCCAAAACTCTTTCATCAAGTTACCACTTTAATTTTGCTAAAAATGTTTAAAAAAATGTCTACTTAGCAAATTACTCATTTGGTTAATGCTAAAAATCTACAGAAGTTTGAAATTGATTTACAAAGTGGTTACCTTTCCTCCAGATTGTTTTTTAGCACTTTCATATAGCTCATCAATATGAGAAGTAAACGACATAAAATCTGGAATGACAAACTTCCTTCTGAAAGCTTGAGTAAGCAACACGATATTACTTTGTACACACCTGCAAAAAGTGAAAAACGTTTATTAGTACTTTGACAACGTACTGTCAAAAAGCCTACTTGAGTAGCAATTACATGTTATTTAATTAGGACCTTCAGGCCCTTGAAGCCACATGCCTACAAGAACAAGTCTTTATTACTTTTCCAATTTGCCACTCTATTTTTTTAAAATTAGTGTTAATAGCTTTGTTCCATTCATTTTTATTCCTGTCTACTTAAAGCTCTCTTTTGAAGTTTCAACTGTGAAGCTGTACTGCAAGGTATTATCAACCTACCTTCAAGTAACACCTCAGTTTGCAAAAGGAATCTAAAGCACCCAATTCTTAGGATCAAGCCATCTGAAGTTTATCTAAGTCAGTCCTTGTCTAAAAAAGCGCTCATTTCAGAGTTAGATCAGAGTTGGGAGGTTCAGGGATGCTTTCTCTCACTTCACCATTTCACCAGGAACTGAGGTGGGAACACTGCCAACAGACCAAACTGGAATGTGATTCCACTCTAATAAGAAAAAAACCCAGTGGAAAATCTTGATAACATCTCCTGAACTAAGGAGAAGGTAAATGTGAGTGGTATGGCAAGTTTCTTGTCTCAAACCGGCACTCACGGAATCTGTTGCCTTTTAGCCCAGAACACAGTTGCCCTACCGGCCACACCCTCTGAACGTCAGCCCATCTGGGACAGTTAAAAAACCGATGAGGTAAAAAGGAAAAGACTTATCTAGGACAAACAGAAGGAAGGATGAAAACACAAACTGAGACATGCTGAAAGTGGTGCGTCTGTAGGTGAGAGAAGAGAGCAGGAGCAGGGTGGGAATTGGGAGCCATTATCAAGTCAGTTGAAATATGACCTGATAAAGGGTATTAACAGCAAAGAGGACATTGGAAGTTTGTTAAACAAACTGTTTAACAGCGAACAAACAGTTAACACCTTCATACCATGCCTTCTGGCACTGTTGACAGAAGCAGAGCTATACTATTAATGCAGGCAAATGGAAAATTAAGAACATCCAGGCACACACTACGAAGAAGAATACACCTTCCAATTAAGACTTATTCAGAAAAAAGAAATAGGGAAATGTTTTCACTTAGATATTTCAATGATCCTACTATTAAAAAGTCATCATCAGTTCAAAATAAAAGTGCATGAAGACCAGTGAAGAGACAGAATTATACTCCCTTTGAATCGCCCTCTTTTTCCTATGCCTTTAAAAACTCCTCCGTACTTCCTCGACTTTTATCTTTTCAAACGCTGATAAGCAGGGCTCTCCGAAAGTGAAAGAGAAAGTTTCTGATGTACACAGTCACCTTACAAACTGCTGTCTGAAATACGCTGCTTTCTTAGCCTATGTTAAAATTGCAGTCAAGTTGTTGCTGCTGCAACCGGTCATTTTTTTTTCTGTATCTTGCAGAAAAATCCTGTTTGCTTTTGTTCCCAGCAGCTTCCAATTACAGTCACCTATTCCAGGTGCAAAACCCTTTTTCAAAAGTAATTAATAACACTGATGGCAGCTATGTGTGCAGAAAGAGTAACAACATAATGTGCACTAGGTTCAAACTTCAGACGTACTTGTATACTGTCTGTACTGCCTGGATAGCATTAGGCACTCCTATAAGAATAATTAAAAAAAAAAAACAAAAACCTGAAGTTCACCCAAACCTATTAGAAAAATTCAATACCAAGTCTGGAAAACAAGGAGGCAGCATGCAGTGAAATACAATCCTCTCAAGATCACATTATGTTTCTGAAACAAGAAGGGCATTTATGCCTTAACATTTACAGCAAGCATATGATGCTCAATTTTGACAGTTCAATCATTTTAATGTAGGGATTAAAACTCACTATGGAAATGGCTGTGCCTGTGAAGGACATTACTTGTTACAAATTTTTCCCAGACTCTGCCAAGGTCATTGTCTGGCTGTTTATCCTGGTACTCCTTATCCCAAGCAAATCATATTAATTCACAGACTAAATTACATACAAGCATTCAAGTAACCTAGATGGGTGTTCAGAACAATAGGTGCACAGACAAAATAATGGAACTCTTAGGTCTCCCTTTAACAGGGCAGTAAACAGGACTGACAGTTTTCAGTCAGCCAGGACATGAGCCACGACAGCCTCTAAAATTCTGCAGCTGATATCTTCTCCCCACCGAAGTAATTAACTAATCACATTCCAGGTAAGCCTCTGGAGACAGCTGGCCTCAGGCTCCAAAGTGGAGCAACAGGAAAAGACCACAGGGAGGAATTTAAGTAAATAATTATATTGATAAATAAAAACCCCTCTATGGTCAAATCTTATGAACAACTTGGTCCTATCTCTCACATAGTTTAGTGGTGTTCAGGATAGGTACACTAAAAACTTCCTACTTTACATTCTTCCACTTTCAAAAACTTTATAATCTCAGCCTAAAAAGAAAAAAAAAAAAAAAAAAAAAAAGAGAATTCTCTTGCCAAATCCCAATCCAAGAATTTCTTGCCCCACTTTAAAAAATGTCACTTCAAACTATAAATTTTCCCTGATACATTTTGGTTAGGAAGATTAAGCTGCAAGTCTCATGATCTATATTAACTATCAATAACTTGTATAATGGAGTTTGAAAGCACCAGTTTGAGGGGTTTTGGAAACTGCATCTTTGTCCCCTAGTGTAAAGTCAGGATCACTTTGTTTCCTTTACCACCCTGTTAGATTTACCCATTATTTTTCAAGTTCTGACTCAGATTGCTGATTACTACTTCCCTACAAAAAGCAGCCCAAGTTTCATATAACAATAGACATATACCACTTATTATATTAAGTAGTACCAAAAAGGAAAAAGAGGAAAGAAAAAAATCCTAATGGCAAGCTAACCAGCCTGCTGCATTGCTTTCAGGAGCAGCCTGGCCTCACCCTGCAAAGACCACAGGACCTTACACAAATGCAACAATTTACAAAAAAGGTTGCAAAGGAACCTACTGCTGCTGCAAAGAAAAACTTGCTATGTGAAACAAGATTCACCTCTCTACCTCTGTATAATCTTTACATTCAAAACTCTTCCTACACAAGAAGCAAACCATGTAAGTTTTCCACAAGTTGTTATAGTAATGACTACTCTCTTCACACAGTGGATAGGATCAAATCCCAGAGATGAGACATAGAACAGAAGATAATCCTGCTAATTAGGAAACAATTCTTTTTCAAATGCAGAGCCCTTGCCTAAAACATAATTCAGTTTTCTGCGACAAATAAGCCTTTTAGTACAAATGTACCACATAATAGCAAATGCACTTCCTTTCCAATCCATCCATACACCCAAGAAGATTTCTGAATTTAACAATTTAGAGTTTTTACTCTGCTGACAATAAAAAGTCTAGATCAGTGAAGACCTGGTCTAGAACTTAACACAGGAATAAAATTAGTCCATGCTGGACCTTTACAAAGTATCTCACATCTGCTTAAGGAGTTGACTGGGTTTGGTCACACACACAGACATTCACTTTTTCTCAATTTATTTCCAAAAATGTTTATATATATTTTAATATATATAGATACACTTTGTATTTATAGTTTTAATCTTACATAAACTATGTAAATACACAGTATAGCACAAGCACATACTGTATATATTTTATATACCTCAATGTATATAAAATACATATATTATATATACACTTAAAATTTGTACGTGCAAGTAAGTTTTAGGTATTACGATTTACCCTGCAAATAGAATAAAAATGCAGAGAGAAAAATAGTCTAAAAGTTTCATTTCAAAATTTAAGAGCTGCTGAATTTCCTATCTTTTGGCACACAAAAAGGAGCAAAGGAGTGTGCTTGGAATGAACAGAAGACAACCTGAACAGTGCTTATACTACTCAGCTGACTATAGACTTCACCTAAAAAAACCACAAAAGCATCACTAAAATACAGCACACAGATCTTTTCCAAAACAGACCAACGTCTGCAATCCTAACCCCTCTCATCTCCACCTGTCTTGAAATGTAACATTTTCCACATACTCACTTTTAGAATTACATATGGGCTCTGAAGATCTCGCCACACAGAAGCAGCACCCTGAACTTCAGATTAAAAACTAACAGTGCACTGAGAAAGCAGTTTTACGTAATCCTACTAAACACTTCATGCTGCATCAATTAATTTTGTTTGGCATTTGACCAAGAGTTGCAGTATGGGGTCAGACACACACACAGACAACACTGGCACATTAAACTCCTGTGGAGACCACACAGCCTGTCTGCTGAGTGAAATCCGAGAACAAACTTTTATCGAAACAGCATCCGGAGTGTGTGTTAGACTCCCTTTCTAATTGATTTATACACCTTATGTCTCTCCTTAAGACAGCACTCTGTACCACACAGACAGCATTCATTCAGAATTATATAGTTACATAATTGACAGTTTACTTTTTAAAAAGGTCTTTGTCCAGCATAACACCATCTGAAGTAGTCTGAAGAGTCAGCCTTAGCATATCCATGCACTCTTTCAGTCGAGGATCAGATGTACGTAATCCTGTAGATTTGAGTGCCTATTACAACAAAACAATAATTACTAAGGGAAAAGATATGCTATTACAATCAAGTTATCTACTGCTCAGCATTTATCACCATAAGAGAGCTGCTACTGCATCATCAACAGAGGCATTGTGACACTTTACTGATTCTTTAGCAATTTCCTTTGGCCATTTTGCCTGCATTTTATGTCAAAGCATTAATGTTATTTGAAATCCAGTGGTCAAACTACATTTTACACAATCACAAACACTACTGAGCCATGCCATAGGCACAGCTGCCTTCAAGCACTCTCTTCTGCACATCAAAGAAGTGAATAGCAACATTGATACACTCATTCTATTACTTAACTATAGAAACAGCACTGGAGGGAAAGGAATAGTTACATTCCTTCCCACAGCTAAACACGTACAACAGAAATTCTTTGCTTTGCATTCTTGCATTTAGAATGTTAAAATAACCTTGCAGTAGTTAGCTTTCATACAGCACTTTGGAACAGTAAACTTACAGTTATGAATTTATGAACTGGTATTTTTTCTTGTCCTTCTGCAATAGTATAGAAAAGTAGATCTTCTAAGCTGGGAAGGAGACCTTGTTTTATTTTACTGGAAAACAGAAAAAAAAAGCATAGATTATTTTAGTGCCTATTTTTATTTATACACATTTTTGCATTATTCTCAGGGAAACATATTTGCATTGCTACCACTAATTTCAAAGAACATTTTCATCAGTGAACACAAAGCTTAGTTAGACTTTAAATAAAAAAAGAAAGGTAATATTACAAGCAGCTTACATAGATTTTACAGTAGCAAACAGTCTTAACTGCAACTCAGTCATATTTTTCCTGTCACACATTTACCGCGAAGATTATATTTAGATTCTTTTTGGGAGCAGATTAATCACATATCCCTTTTTTGAAGTTACCATGGATAGGTATGTTACTTGCAGAAGAGAAATTATTTATAAGATTCCAGGATGAACATGCCTCCTAATGAAGTTGTAGAGCATACTGACCCAAGTGTTCTACAGGCAAGAGAAGGAGATGATAAATGTGTAATACCTTCTCCAAAGCAGTCCTGTTTTCAGGACTCCACAGAGGAGTCCTAAAGTCCTTATCCTTCTAGAAGCTTATGTAAGCCCCATCAGTTACCATGAAACAAGCAAAGCCATCTGCAGCATAATAGAGCACCTGAAGCAGAAGGAGTGACTCTCATCACACCTACTTAGCTAAGTAAACCCAGTGTAGATGCACCTTTAATGGTCACTGTGCTTATCAGTGCAAACACGCCGGATCGCAGGCGTTACCCATTTCACTCCGAGATGTGCCTCCCCTATGCCTGCTGCTTTTCCTTACCTGCGTCTCCATTTTATGTGAAATCTGAAGGAAACCGACCAAACTAAGCACTCAGATTCCTTCTAAGACAGAAAGCCGTAGCACTTACAGCTTTCCCTCAAAGCCTTCGGAAGTTAACAGATTTAACCTATAAAAGGTATAAAAATATCCCTTGATATTCCAAAGCACCCTGCAGCAAGCAAGAGCCCAAGTCTTTAAGCTTCCAGACTGGGAGGGGCAGCGACAGCAAAGGGATTCTGATTCTTTGGTCCCCTGAAGGGCCCAGGTTTGTTTCCAGACAAAAAAGCCAATGTTCTGATGTTTGACAAACAAAAATACATTAAAAAAAAAAAAATGTAGATAGTAACTAAAATGCAGATACGCAGTCTTACATCATTTTAGCCATCAATTTTAAAAGTCTATCATATTATCTATTAATACTGGCAATACTTTGTTACTATACAGTAATAGATAAACTATTGCCTGAAACTAGAATGCTCAGTGGTATTTTATGTATTTTTATACATTTATGCATGTGTTTACAAAAAGCAGGTCAAAATTCTAGTCAAGAGATTAGTAATTCTTTGAATAACAGAATTCAGGGTTGCAACTGCAAAAATAAAATGCTACAGCTAAGCACAGACCCTAGATGGGTAAATGCAATCTTACTGACTGACGTTTAATCCTCTCCTCTCCCAATACTTACACAAGTCAGATTTATGATTATTTTAATAAAAATCTGATTATATCCAAATACCCTTATAAATTTAAGACAACCTCTAGATTGCCCTTGCCTCCCTCCTTTCCTCGTAACTAGCTGTGAAAACCAGCAGTAAAAAATATCACCTCTCATTTTCCAATTTAAAACTGTACTTACATACTAAGAACAGAAGACAGCTTTGTAAGCCAACAGAACTTTCCTTGTCTTACAGTCTAGATTTTTTTTTTTAATTTAAATTATGCTGGCTCACTAATGCACAGACAGGCTGGCAATTCAACCAAGACAAACGCTTGCAACTACCTCAAGCAAATTACTGAACAGCCCTTTTCCTAAAGAAAATTCTGGTCTTCCAGGCAGCATATTTCACTTCCAGTCCTTTGAGGACAGTATGTCCAGTCAAGCCAACAGAACCAGAACTACCAACACAGCAACTAAAGGGTGAACCCTGTGCCTGCATCCTAATTCTGCAGGGAATTAATTTTAAAAGTTATGCTAAGTTACATCATCTACACCCCTACATCTTCATCATTTACACAAAGCACTCAACTGAGCTCCCCAAAATGTTGAGATTTCATGTTTTAAGGAACATATCTCCTACATGAGTCATTGCTGGACTGATGAAGGTCTGGCAGAGGAAACTTTCCTATTTCACTTAGGAAAAACCAGCCAGCAAACACACCGAGTAATGTTAACTGATAACCCATTTAATTACAGATATCTGAGCAACTACTCAGAATTTTACAGCTGTTCTAAGTATGGAATTTCTATCTGGAAAGGTGCAGGAAAATACTTCAACCAGTTAATCAAGATTTTTCTTGCCTCTTCTTAAGATTTTAATCTATTAAAGAGACGTGCACCTTTCACAGCAGAGAATCTCTCAATGTGGTTTTCATACCTTTCACATCTGCTGTTGTTCAATATTGGGTCACTCAGCCTAATTAAACAATGGAGCTACACTGACGACCAAAGCAAAGAGGATGACATTCAATATATTTACAGAAAATTGCTCCTTGTCAAGTAGTCCATCTTTTGGTAAAGTTTATCAGCTAAATAGGGGTGAAAAGGCTTGCTCTGCAGTTTATCAGATCAGTGATGTCAGTAACTAATGTTTGCTTAACCTTAAAGATGTATTTTGGCACTGTGAACACACTTAGCAAGATAATTCTGTTCCACACATGTAAAAAGCTGTTTTTCAGGTCAGGGAACTTGCCATTTTCACAGTCAAATTAAGTGGAAATTCCAGTTTACCTCATTTCATGAATGACTTGTGATACTTATTTACCTTCTTAAAAAAAATACATAAGCACCAGGATATTAAACAACTAGACTTCTTTGGTAGTATACTAATCTGTGGACTACAATACTGGTGGACTGTTTTTTAAATACAAAGAAAAACCAACATAGGAATTCCAAGCACAAGGATTTTGCAGTCCTTCTTTTCACTCTTTCTTTTGCATCAGTACAATACCTACACCAGATTCCAGGGAGGACTTCATTTTAACAAATGCTGAATTTCTAGAATAGAAACAAGATTAAATTTCAAATAATGCAGAAGATTCTAACTCTGTACTTCAGGATAGAACTGCCAAAACACAGAACAGGATTTACAGAACAACAAATGATAGAAAGATATGATATTGCTAGTAACAGTTTCAGGCAGGCATTATTAATTAATATGACACCAGCCATAAAAGTGAGGTCATGATTACTGTCACAAACAATGGTCCTTCAGAGACCATCTAAGATCTTCACCAATGACACCAAGAGCGGGATCAAATGAAGCCTCAGCAACTTTGCCATTGACACCAAGTTGAGTGGTGCAGGTGACAAGCCAGAGGGATGGGCCACAATCCAGAGGGACCTGGCCAAACTCAAGAAGCTTGTCCAGGTGTGAACCTCATGAAGCTCAGCAAGGTAAAGTGCAGGGCTCCACACCTGGTAGGCCACGGGAACTCCTGGAATCAACAAAGCCTGGGGGAAGAACAGATCAAGAGCAGCCCTGCCAAGGATTTGTGGGTGCAGGTGAGGAGCAGCTGGACATGACCCAGGCAGGGGCACTCGGAGCCTAACATGTCCTGGGCTGCATCCAGAGCAATGTGGGCAGCAGGTCAAGGGAAGGGATTCTCCCCTTGACTCCACTCTGGTGAGACCCCACACAGAGCACTACATTCAGCACTGGGGCCCTCGGCATAGGAGTGACATCAGCCCGTGGGAGCAGGTCCAGAGGAAGCCACCAAGATGGTCAGAGGGACGAGCACCTCCTCCCTAAGAGGTAAGGCTCAAGGAACCAGGGTTGCTCAGCCTGAAGAGGAGGGTCCTGGGAGACCTCACTGCAGCCTCTCAGTACCTAGAGTGAGTCTATAAGAAAGATGGGGACAGGCTTTTTAGCAGGGTCTGTCACAACAGCAAGAGGCATAATGGTTTTCCACTAAAAGAGGGCAGGCTTTATATTAGATATAATTATTAGATATATTAGATATAACAAAGAAATTTGGTGGTGAGGGTAGTCAAATGCTGGAACAGGCTGTCCAGAGAAGTGGTAAATGCCCCATCCCTGGAAACATTCTAGGTCAGACTGCATGAGGCTCTCAGCAGCCTGATCTTGTTGAAGATGTCCTTGCTCATTGCAGAGGGGTTTGGACTAAGTGACCTTTAAATCATCTCTTCCAATCCAAACGATTCTGGGATTCTGTGAAAGCTGTAGGTCACAGTCATAGCCACTCTAAGACAGGCATCCTGAAGATGGTGTCACCATACTACAGGTGTTGTGTATCTTGATTGTATCTCCAACCCTTGTCAGGTCACTAAGTAACTACTTTCTAGGTCACTAAGTAACTACTTTCTGTCCACTCCCATAGTGAGACACAGGTACCAGAACAGAGTGGGTAGCTATTTACCCAAGAACTACAAAGACTCAAGAGCAAGCTACATATTTATAATCCTAGACCAAAGATAGACATGTTTAGTAGCTAAGTGTTTATGGTAAAACAAAAAACACTAGCTTCAAAACTTTGGCCTGTACAGCAGTTATGAAAGGTCTAATGAAAGTGCACTTCTGACTGCTTCAGGCATCTCTGAGTATTATATCCACACTCCATCAGAAGTACCAGCAAAATTAAGCACTGCCTGGTTACGAGTTATTCCTCTATAATCTCACCTACAAAAGCAAATTTATTTTTAAAACTATCTCCAGAATTCATCTCTGCCCTTAAAAAAGAGCACTACCACTCCCTTGTCATTAAAAAAAAAACAACCAAACCAACAGAAATAAACATTTCCTTTAACTGTTTTGTGATATTCTCTGTATTAGTGCCCAGCACTATTGCAATTTAGCTGTAAAAAGTGAACAATTTAGCTTTCAAAAGTTCGGATCACTCACATTTTGCCCCTTCCTCTCACCTTAATCAAGGCTTTTTTAATTTAAAAACAGCTTCTACTAAGGTAAGCTGTTTCATCCCTTTACTGTCCAGCATGAGATGCAAGATGAACTCTTATATTGAAAGTAAAAGCAACCAAAGAACAGTTATATTGAAAGTAAGAGCAAAGGGTATTAAATATTATATGTCTATAACTGAGGAGTGTATTAGGCTACTGTGTTTTAATAACTCAGGCATGAGCATAGATATTATTGTGTTTTAATCCACAGTTCCTAATAATTAAATTTACTGGTCTATGACCACTCGCAGTTTAAGCTCAATTATTTTTCCTGTCCAAAATACATCAAGTTGCAGTTGGATACACAGTGTGAAGGTTAGATAGCAGGGATAAAGGAGGTGGTGGAAGATGCTATGGAAAAAATGCACCAGGGTTATGCAATGGGATACTAGTTATTTCATCAGCCACAGACCTCATAATTTATTCTCACTATGAGGAATTAAACTGCTCTAAATTTCTGTATAGTCTTTGCACAGAACATTTTAGGCTTTTACTTGCAACTCCTACTCTGTATGCAAGGATTATTAGGAAAGCAAATAAACACAAAAACCTTATTGCTGTCTTTTGACATCACGGGTTATATCAGTATCCCAGAACCATGACCTTAAAACCAAATAGATAAAAAAAATAGCCTCCCAACACTAACAAAGAAACAAACAACTATTGCCAGTTGGGTCCATAAACCATTTGCCAAACACCACTCCAATGTTAAGACACTACGGGTGGCAAAGTGCTGGAATCAGGAGAATTTAGACTGCGCTGACTTAGCCCAGTTGTCACTGCAGTTCTGGCACCTGTCTTTTGAAGAACCTCACTTTTCTTGTACACTCTATACTCTGTTTTAATATAGCAACGATTTCCACATGGAATGTACCATTTATAAATGCTTGAAGGAAGATTTTCACAGTTCTGCTTCAAGAAAAGTAAGAATGAAAGTATCCAAGGAGCCTGACTAATGTGCCACCAGGAATTCCTGAACAATCTGAAAATGAAAAGAAAGTTTCTACCTTTTCTGTGTTGGTAACTATATGCTACATGTTTTATAGAATTTCTACCTGTTCATTTTGCAGTAAGACTCAAAAAACAAACATCTGACTTTCAAATACATCCTTTTGTCAATAACCAAAAATTATTAAAAGCGTTGAACTTGTTTGTGATTACATAGCTTTACCACATGTTAGAAATTAAAGGATTTCTCTAATTCATGCTAGCTGTAGGAAGCTAGTAATAACTCAGTTTAAGAAAATGTCACCTCTTCAATAAATCACCTTCGCAATATCCTCAACAACCCACCACAGCTGGCATGCTGGTTTTCTCCAAAGTTTTTAATGTCTGTATTCCTTCTCGAAAACAGAAGTGCAGTCTTTATAAGGACTCTAAGAGCCAAAGAAGAACACTTTTTTGTTCCAAAACATTATATAAAGAGAGCTAATTCAAAGAGGAGGCCTCATATTTGTTGAACAATAGCATAAATTTAAAAATCATACCCGTATGCTGGTGTATGATATTGTGTACGGTTACGTAACCTGACGTGCATGCATTTTTTAAGGCATCTGACAGCACAAGTAACTGGTGATGCCTTTAAAGCAGCCTATACCCCACAGAACCAGGCTGGGCAGCAAACACATCTAGGGGAAAAAGCAGGGGAGAAAAAGGTCACAGCCTCTCTCCCCACCTGCAGGACTGAAATTCATGCTAAAAAAAAAAAAAAAAACCTCCCACAAACCACAACTCAAAAGCAGAACTATTAACAAACTAAGGGCTGAAGCCTCCCTGACCGGCCTTGTGGAATCTTTTCCAGACTTCCTCTTACCATTAGACTAACAGAGACTGCTCAGTGTCAAAACAATGTACTCCTTTCTCAGCCCTGTTTCTTCTGTCATTTGCTTTTTTCATCTAGGTAATAAGCATAGCAAAGCCTGGTAAAGTAGCTTGGGTTTAATTTTAATTATGCCACCCCATAATCAGCGGACAGGGTGCCTACAGGAATGCCACAGGGCACATTTCAAGCACACACAAAGGAGAAGTCTTCATGGGGCTTGCAGTTAAGTTGTCAAACTTCTTGTAAAGGGTTATCTGAGATTCTAAACGTACTCAAGTTCAAACAGCCAAAGACTGTCAGACAGGGGGTGGTAGAAAATGAACACTCAAGACTTGCATAATGCTGAGGACTAACGGAGGAGAATGCTCTGCCAATCCATTTACCTCATCATTATACTTTACCCTTGGCATCCACTACGAGTCATCACCAAGTACAAAACCTGGAGCTGATACACCTGTCCCCGATTTTTTATGGAGTATTTCGGGTTCTGAGTGAAGAAATATTAACTTCATAAAAATATACAGCTTTATCATTCTACTGCCTGCACGTACCTTTGCCACTAAGGGAGAAATAGCTCAGGCGCAGATCCTGCAGCACCTATAAACATCTCTACTCTCCACACACGGATGGCAGTACCTGTCCCCGGCTGCACTAGACCACGGAATTGTCAGGGCTGCAAGGGACCTCTGGAGATCACCCAGCCCAATGCCACTGCCAAGGCTGGGTCACCCTAGGGCAGGTTACACAGGAACGCGTCCAGGTGGATACAGACGCAGAGAAGACAGTGGTGCAAAACTTCCAAGGCAGCACTACGCATCATGCACACTGCCTTTAATAATTAATGCGAAATGACACAGCTTTCGCTTCTCTTGAGAAATATTTTTAGCCAAGTGGAAGCGCTCCCGAAGCCACCCCATGCCGGCACGCTGCCTGCGCCGGGCCTCCCCACAGACGGCAGCCCCGCACGGCGGGAGGGACCCCGCGGCCGGGGCAGCCCGAGGCGCCGCCTGCGCCCCACGCCGCGGTCAGCGCAGCCCCGAGGGCGGCACGCCCCCCGCCACGCGTGTGCGCTTCCCTCCCGCTCCGAGCCGCCGGGATCCGCCGGCAGCCGAGCCCGCACCCGCCGGGAAGCGGCCGGGATGGACCCCGGCACCCCCGCCGTGCCCGCACCTGCCGGGGAAGCGCCCGCCCGGCCCGGCCCGGCCCCTTCCGCAGGCACCACGCGTGCGAGGGGGAGGCGGCGCTCACATGGCGCCTCCGCATCATCCTCCACGCCCGCCGCCCCCTCCACACTCACTTCTCCCCGCCGCCGCCTACGGCCACCTCCTTGCCGCCGCCGCCGTGGTTATTGTTGTGGCCGCTGTCGGCGGGGGGCTCGCCGGGAGTCGGCGACGGCGCCTGCGCCCCCTTCCCCGGCTCCTCCAAGGCTCCCTCCGAGCGGGTGCATAGACCTCTCGCCGACGGCAGCGCCGCCGGGCCGCGGCGGGCGGCGGGTGGGCTAACGCCGAGGGCGGCGAGCGGCGGCGGGAGGCGCCTGGTGGCGGCGGCGGGTCCCGGGGCCGGGGCCCCGCCGCCGGCCGCCCCCGGCGGGCCGAGCAGCAGCAGCTCCCGCAGCAGCGCCGAACGCCACAGCCGCATCATCCTGCGCCACCGCGCCGACTGCCCGCCGCGCCGCCCGGCCGCGCCTCTCACACCGCGCTGCGCCCGCCCCCCGCCGCGGCCATTGGCCGACTCCGCCTAACTGTCAGGCGCGCGGCGCGCCCATTGGCCAGCGGGGACGTCACTCAGGGCCGTTGCCACGCACCCGGCGCGGGCCGAGTCTCCCCGCGGGGCCGCTGGTGTCGCGCGCGGCCGGTGGGGCGGGAGCAGCAGCGCCCCAAGCGGGCGGAGCCGCAGCGCTGAGGGGGCCCCGGGGCGCCGCCTCTCTCCCTCATTCCTTTCCTCCCGCCCTCCTTCCCTCCCTCGCTCTGCGACGTGTAAAGGCGTTGGGAGCGGGCTGGGCTGCGGCGGTGTCGGGTTCAGGTTGCCATGGAAATGGCCATTTTTTTAAAACTGTATGTTTTTGATTACGAAGTGCACCGCCTCTGCCGTGCTGGCGGCGTCACAGAATATGCTGAGTTGGAAGGGACCCACAAGGATCATCGAATCCAACTCCTGGCCCTGCACAGGACACCCCAAGAACCCCACCCTGTGCCTGAGAGCCTTGTCCGAACCCTTCTTGAACTCTCGTCAGAGTGCTGCTGGGACCACTTTCCTGGGAAGCCTGTTCTATTGCCCGACCATCCTCTGGGTCAAAAACATTCTCCTAATATCCAACGTAAACCTCAGCCGACACAACTTCAGGCCCTTCCCTCAGTCCTGCCAGTGGTCACCAGAGAGAAGAGAGAAGGATGCCCAGGGCCTGTGTCCATCACCCACCAGCCACCCCAGGAAAGGGCTCAGGGAACAGGAACCTAATGGAAATACCCTCGGCAGGAATGGCTGCTCCCACATTCTTTGGGTCAAACGCTTCCGGCAAGGAGCAAAGCTACTGAGGGGTTTCCACGTACTTTCAATAAAAGGGTAACTGCATAGCTCATCGCCAAAACTTACAGTGGAGGCTGTAAGTCTTGGTCAAATGTCTGAAGATTTTGGTTTTAAAGAAAAATAAACCAAACACAAACCCACAAAAATCAACCACCTGAATGCCCAGGTGAACTGGGTGCGGCCATTCTTCATGTTCACATCATCAAACATTTAATCAAGAGTGTGGAAATTTTGCTGCTGCTCACCTACAGGTCCCAGTTTGGGAACCACGGATCCATGGTTGTGAAGTCCTAAAGGCAAAAGTGTAGCAGAGAAGAGTAGCAGAAAATAACTGCAGGGCTTCAGTGCAAGGTGTAAATGTCGCTCTTTATATACACTTAAGCTTCTGTCACAGCTGTCAGGATATAGCATTTTGGAAGTCACAGATTTTGCAGTTACTTGGTGAAACTTTGCTCACATCACCAACTGCTAAATTTGTCCTAGATGAGTAAAAATCTATATTAGCAAATTGTATCCATTATGGGTAACAGTAGAAGAGGAGATTTCATGTCATCCTATTTCCTCAGTAATGCCAACATGCAAACCAGTTTTTTAACTGGCCCTAGTATTCTCAGTTTAGGAATCTTAATTTTCCGAGCAAAAATGTGAATACTTGTGGAGCTGTGAGTTTATTACTGCTAAATTTCCTTGTAAATAATTTCCCCATGTATTGAGGTTTATTTCATCTGGTATGTTTATTATGTTTGGCAGAGGTGGGGGCGGAAAAGCTGCAATTCTGAGTTAAAATGATCTTGCTGTACACTTTATTTGAAGTGCTTTACTCTGAAGGCACTGATATTTTGTTTGCACTACCCCCCAGGTCGAAAGTTTCAGCTATCTAGGCATAGTAAATTGCTCTTATAGACCCCCATAGAACAGAGAGGGTTCTGTTACCCATTTTTCACTCTGAGATAACTACAAATAGACATGGAGAATAGTCTTGCCTTGTGCTTCTACTTACCCAGCAGCACAAATACCCACAGGAGTTCCCTATGCTAATAAATTGTCACAACAGCCATGACAGTTTGGGGAAGAAGATATAAAGATAGCTGATAATCTATGTCTATAAAATGAGCCTCCACAAAAATTAAAAAAAAAAAAAAAAAAAACCAACCAACCAAAAACCAAAAACAACCCAATGGTTTTTCTTCCCACTGATCAAGGAGACTTGAAATATCAGTGTGGGATGTGTAATCCTGTGCTGCAGTAACTTCACATACAAAAATGCAAAGTACCTGCACTTCTCACGTACTTATTACATTACCTATTATATTTCCTGGAACTAATTTTGGATTTCCATTTGCTAAGTCCTTTTTGGCAAGCCAATACTGCCTCTTTCATCCTGCCACCCAATAATAATATTTCTCATTTTTAAAATTATGTTATGTAAAATACTCTAAAGATAGAAGTCTCTCAAGCACCTTTTCCATTCCTTCTACAGAATCTGCTGCTATAAGACCAGAGACAGTGAGTGCTGTCTCTTCCAGAATGTGCATTTGGACACTAATCAAACACACACTTCTGCAGACACTACAAGATTCTGAATTTTAGTGCCAAGGTGGTTTGCTGGTGTGACAGCTGCACTCTTTTCTAAGCCAGCTGTTCAGCCACAACCTGGTGTAAAAACTTGTCTAATTCATCTCTTATACTGTAGGGGGAGAAGAAGTGGAAGAATGAAATATGTAATGATATGGATCCCTCCGTTTAGTGCTCTGGTTTCTGTTCAGAACATTGCAGATAAGGTGGCGGGAAGGAAAAGGAAAAGCTACTACATTCACAAAAATATTCACCTCTCCAAACAGTACCTCTTGACCCTACAAGAACTCTTCAGGAACTCTTTAATTTTACTCACTTCCTTTTTTGGTTTTTTTTACATTTTGTACACTAATGCCTTATTCCTTTATTTAACCTTTTAGTATTGCCTTCACATTAGTACACTAGTTGTCTCTCACTACAGGTATTCTTCATTAACGCTTTTCTTAAAATTCATCTAAAGAAATTGATCCTCTGCTTCTATCCCAGGAAATTCCCGTCTGTGTTTTAGCTCATGAGGGCAGAAAATGCAAGTTGCTCTGTGTGTAGGACTACAAATACACAGCTTGGGAACAATGCAAAATGATAAATATAGTTTCAGATCCAGAAAGTTCAAGGCCAATAGTGACTCACTTGCTATTCTGAGAACTTTTGCTGCATAATTCAGGCCATCACTCCTTGCTCCTACTATGACTAAGCCTGAGACATTTCACCCACTGATTCTCGCCCCTCCTCCCACTGGCACAGGTATACCAGAGAGTCTTAATCTAAAGACAGGTTTTTTATTTAAAATAAGCCACAAGAAATGTAGTAAAAACAGCATCAAAATCACAACCACCATTTGCTCAGGAAAAGCATTATACATTAAACCTGTTAAACTGACAGATTTTTGTATTGATCCAGATGTTAGACTGGGGTTTCCCATACCCCAGTGAAACCTCCTTTAGACTTCTCCTATGAACAGAGTGATGTTACTCGTCTCTTTGGAAAGAGAAGACACGCCATCTGCTCTGCCATTCTGTGTTTCACACAGTATCCCAAGAGAAACAGAAAATTACAAAATGGTTTCCACACAGAGCAAAGAAATTTGAAATTAAAATTCCCCATAGTTTTTTTTTTTTTGAGTTGGTTACACAACCAGCAGTAACCATAAGCCAAATATTCTCTTTTTAATTTCCACAATTATACATGTTCTTTTGTAAGACAAAAATTATTTGAATTTAAGACACTGTTCTTCAGGAAAGGAAAAAAGAGGATCTTTTAAATAGGTATTATTTTTTAAGTATTTCCCTTAAGCTGTATTGTAGCAAAATATTCCTAGTATAGCTCTCTAAAAATAATCCATATTTCAGGGGTTTTCCTTTCTAAAAGGGGCAGAGCAGCATTAATCTCCTAGGAGAAAGGGCTCTGAAAAGCAGGTGGAAAGAGGTCTTCCCAGTTCAAGCACATACACTGATAACAGCTTTCAGGAAGGTTAAATCCTCCCATCAGATCAGCAGGGCAGATCTCAGATAAGCAGCAGAAATTAAGGATTATCTTGACTACGACATGAACTGTTTACTTTGCTATTTTAAATGGTTATGTTGGCTGCATTTCATTTGTTGTGGGGTAATGCTTTCCAAAAGAGAACTAAAGACCAGAGACAACTACTATCTATTCAAATATTTCTACCCATTCCAGCAGCAGTTCCTAAGAATACTCTTTTCTTTTGTGAGGCTAACTTGCTGCACCTTTGAGTAACATTTTTATATTGATTCAAGGGAAAGGTGCTTAGTCACAAAGTCACAAGAAACATTCCCTGTTGGATTATACAGAGGATACAAAACAGCTTCCTCTGAGCATAGAAGCATAAGCAGTAAATAGTTACTATTTAAGCTAAGAAAATGAATGTTCAAATGTTTGGGCATCGTAGCTCAGAAATCCAACAAGGAGGAAAACATTCAGAGGATTTATTTAACCAGAAAGTAATGGTTGAGGGAGTGACCTCAAGTGACAAGCAATAAAAATAAAATCAAAAATGCCCTCCCTGCATAGCGCATTGATGAGTCAATAGCTCAGTTCATATCACTCACATTCCAGGCAAACAGAGACAGTGAGGAATTAATTCAAAGGGAAGAATATTTGGAGGATTTTCCAAGAGTGACATTGGAAAAAGACGACAAGGGCCTGGGACATTCCTAGCATGGTTAACAGACAACATATGATGGGTTCTAGCATATATAACAAGGGCAAGCAAATCACAGAAGTATGTTATTGAAGATGACTTGCAAAGACTGGCACAATTTTTCCTATTACTCTATTTGTTAACCTGCTTCCTTTCATCTTGGTTGGTGAGACAGTACCATCATTCCTCATGCTCATTATCAGTCATAGCATTTTTCAGATGTAAAATTCTTCACACACCAGAACATACACCTTCAGAAGTTAACAGAGAAGCATTCCTTGCTGTACCCAGCACACTGCATTTTATTTGTACTACAGTATACCTAAATCATACTGTTACATACCCCATGCATTCCACCACGATCATATTCAATGCTTAATTCTGATGACATCTCTTAAACTGCAGTCTTGATATTACAGGCCAGGGAGCAGAAGCAAATTTGGATCTTCTGTTTGTATTCCCAGTCCTCAAATATTATCCCTGGTAACCCTGTGCAAGCAAAAAGAAACAAGTGACAATATATCTAACTGCCCCATGATATGCCTGAGATGAGCATGCATGAGGGAGCTCAGGGCAGCCCACAGGCTCATGTCTCACTGCTTTTGAGAACAGACATGGAAAAGTGGTGCTGGCATTTGGCAGAGGTCAGAGCACTTGGGCTGACCACAAGCTGGCTTGTCATGTACGAAGCCCCACAGTCACTGGCTGACCATTGACACCTTAGTTATTAGGGCCCTAAAGGGCCCTAAGGAAAGATGGGAAGGGACTTTTGACAAAAGAATGCAGTGCCAGGACAAGGGAAATGGCTTTAAAATGACAGAGAGCAGGTTTTGATTAAATATTAGGAAGAAATCCTTCATTTGTGAGGCTGATGAGGCCCTGGCACAGGTTGCCCAGAGAAGCTGTGGCTGGCGCATCTCGAAGGTGTTCAAGGCCAAGCTGGATGGTGCTTGGAACAACCTGCTCCAGTGAAAGATGGTCCTCTCCATGGAAGGGGTTTGGAATGAGGTGATCTTTAAGGTCCCTTCCAACCCAAACCCATTCCATGATCTGCATTTGTCACCTGACCTCTGAAGTGATGGAGAAGCCAGTATTTGCTGCATGCTCCTCTTGTCCTAAGCTGGTTGCTTTCAGCTCTGAATTTCAGCACATTAAAAAGACCCTTGGAGAGGTGCAAGCTTTCAGGCCAAAGCATAGAAATGCATCCCATTAAATTGTCCCATGAAGAAAAATCTGGGGTTTTACCCTTTCACAAATACCTGAGGCCATGTAGAAGCTTAAGCTTGACAAAACATCCAGTCTTAAGAGGAAGGCTTCTCATCCTGCAGAAAAACAAAACAAGGTAAAGTGAAGCAACCAAAATAAGCAGTCAGAGTGTAATGGAAACTGTCTCATCATAAGTGGTAGTCCACATAGTTGAAAAGTCTTCCACTTCCCTAAAGGCTCCTCTGGAGTACATAGAAACCACTCTGATTGGGTACAGGGTATAATGCCAGCATCAACAAAATCCCACTACCTCTGAAATGGCAAACTAATCGGCAAAACCACATGATTTTTTCTTCCCTGGTATTTTTGGCACCCTCTCATTTCTGTTGCTGCATTGAGGGAAGAGGAACGTACACTTCAGGTGATGGAGTCTTCAGCCTTCCTTTGCAACTGCTGTGGGTTGCCAGTCTCCTTCCAAGCTGCAAGAGTGTTAAAGTCTTTTGTTTACTTAAAAACAAAATGTCTCATAAAAACTAATGGGAAAACATACAAGTTTTTAGCTTTTGAAGGATGTAACCTTGAAAGATTTCCCTCCTTCCCCCACATCTAATTCTGTCTTTATAAACATGTCACTTTCTTAGGGAGGTGAAAGGGAGAAAGACCAGCAGCACTTCCAGTAGCACATGTTGTACCACCACACTCCAAGGGTATTTAATGTTTATCCAAGGACTTTTGAACAGTTCCACAACAGTAGGCGAGGGGACTGAAGATCTGCAAAACTGAATTCCAAGATTTAAAAAGCAGAGAATCAAGGTTGTAAAATAGCCTGGATTAAGTACATGTTTTTGCTAACATCTAGTCTACTGCTCACATACGTGTATGTTCATCCTAAATTCCAAGAAGAAAGACATTAAAAATTTTTGTATAGTATTTTTGGTGCATTTGAAACACCTGTAGAAGCCAAAGATTTTTACTTAGGCAATGTTAACTGCTGTCACAGAACTTCTTTACATCATCCTTACCTTCTCCATAATGCTCCATTTTTTCAGACAGGGAGTGAAACAACTGTCACTGAAGCCAGGAGCTGATGGGAAAACATACAAGACAATAAACTCTATCTTTTAAATAATATTTTTAGTCCTGAGCATCCTTTTCATAGCAGTATTAGACCAAATTATTTGGGTTTTCACCAAATACTGGGTTGTGATGTGGAAATGGGTGTGTTTCTAACATTACATGGTGGCAGCATCACTCATTCCCACACATGTGCCATGGCTTGTTACTCCTTCACAGTTGTCCTGACACAGCTATGGAACTGAGTTGTGCCGTAAAACAGAAGTGAAACAAGCTGGGTTACAAATTGACTGATCATCATTCCCTGCTTTGAGAAAGAGGAGTTTCATGTAATAAGGCTGTGAAACATGTCTTGAGGTGCTTTGAATTAACGTGCTGTAGAAAGGCTCAAAGGAAGAGTGGTAGCCAAGAAATGGTGATAGTTTTGTTTCTTTCTGTACACTTGGCCTTGCACCACAGGAAAGGGATGTTGTCAGATAACAGACTTCACAGCCTTCCTGTCACAGGCAGTTTTAAACGATGATCACTTGCTTGGATATTTGGAATATTTAGATAAAGTTTTGTTCTGATTCCTTGATCAACAAATGGAGCTTTGGGCAATTAGATATCTTTATAATAAGGGATAGGAAACTGGTTTGGCTTTATCTGAATAACATGATTGCATTGATTTTAGGAAATACAAATTCTGGAGATACTAGAACATCTCTTATTCTGTCACAGACTTGCACAGAAGCTCACCTTGTAATACCCTACACTAATCACCCAAGACATCATGGGCCTAATTTGAGAACAAATCTAATAGGCTCTACTGTGGTCCATTCAATAGGAATTTTTGTTTTGTCTTCAGGCTGTTTGCTATATGTGCTGTGTTTGACTAAAGTCTCATTGGATACTTGATGATTGGCTCTGCTAAAACAGAGAACAGTGGCATAGTTCAGGAACCCAGCTGTGGTAGGGAGGATATTTTCTGCTAAAAATACTTTAAGACAACAAATAAACAGTGAACTATATTCAGTACTTTTGGCCAGAAGGCATGTAGAACAGATACATGTAATTATTCACGTATTTATGGTTAGGAAAACATCATCCAGCCACCTTTCTGTTTCCTCCCCAGCTTTAACTTACTGTATCATGACTGCAGCAGTTATAAACTCTCAAGACAGGAAGGCACGTGCCCTACTAGTCATATTTAATCAAGAAGTTACATTTGTTTCATTTCTTGAACTTTCATTATGTGTATTTTCATGCAATTCTTCTATCCAGTTTATCTCACCTTGCAAGTTTATCTCACATTTCTGCAAGTTTTTTTTCTGGTTATCTACCTTTTAAGTTGTATTTCTGTCTTTTCATTGATATAATCTAATAGGGCAAGCATAATCTGAAAGGAAGAAAAATTAGCCTAAACAGTGACTCATTTTGTTCTGCTTTTCCTGTTAGTTACATTGTTTGATATGTCAACATGTTTTCTTAATAGTAAAGGTGAAATTCAGGGTTGAAAAAGCACAAGCAGTAGAATGTGTTGCCTTTTTACCCAGAAGTATGATTGAAGAGAAAGGTAACTGCTTAGCAGGGCTTACTGAACCTACCTTGGTGTAAAGCCAAAAATATTCCACCCTCTGAAATAAAAAGTAATTCTTAAACTACCAGTAGTTGTTAATGATTGTTAGAACTGGAACTAATCAATCAAACCACATGCTAGTGAGTAATAATCTTCTAGAAACATCTTGAATATAGAAATTATACCCTTTATTTAACAGATAAGAGGGAAAAGGTTGGTTTACATCTCAATACTAATTTGAGTAACAAGAACCATTAACTTATGAAGGTAATGAGGTGAAACATCCACCAGCTCAGTCCAATGGCCCTATATTTCAGGACAAGCAGAAGGATCTGTGTGATGGAATGGCGCTGATCACTTCCTGGGGATTGGCCAGGCTCTGGATGCCTGGCACACCCCACCTGAATGGCATTCAGTCTGGCTCAGGCTAAGTGCTTGTATGGAAAAAGAAAACCGTGAGGAACCGTGCTCTTCTCCCACACAGTAGTTCTGAAAAAAGGCTGGTAGCCTTTTTTTGTAGCCCCAAAAAGACTGCACAGAATTGGCTCCAAAGCTGCCAAATAAACATTACAAAGAGGAGAAAAAGAATGAGCACCTTTAACACAACTGTGTTTTTCTGCCAGCCTATTTTTGTCTCTTGCATACTTCTCATGTCTAGGCCACATTTATTGGCACATTGAGACCTCCATCTTAAAAACTGGAAGAACTTCATATGCATGGGATGAATGCAGAAGCAGCATAGTCTCCAGGTGGCTGTCACCCAGACAGACAGTCACAAACCAATCCTGAAGTTGAGAACTGCTCAAACTCCATATTGGGAATGCTGTGCTCCAAAGAGAGCAGCAGCAGAGCAGACTGGCTTCAGCCTGCCTGTAGCAGGACAGAGCTGGTTTCTCCACACCTCTCTTACCTCCTGGCCCTCTCAGTTCAAGGGCATGAGTAAGAGGCAGCTGTGCCTCGAAGTTACATGAAGGTGTAACCTTTGAGTGCCTATTTCAGAGTTCATGTAGAAAGTCAACTGCATCTTCCAGCCAGAACCTGAACTGCTTAACCTTCAGCTCTCAGAGGCTTTCAGATCAGAGCTGCAAGTGGATGGAGAAGAATCCTGGCAGTCTGTTACATATTACCTCAAAGCAGAGTGGGCAGAAGGCTGTCAGGGCACTCTCTCTGGAGCAGAAAGGGATCTCCTGGGAACAGTCAGTCCACTGGGTCACACCTGCCTGTGTGCAAAGACCATGCCATGGCCCAAGAGAGAGAGGTCATTTATAAAATGCCTTCCTCACAGGTGTCACAAGGCTGTACACTGAAGGCACTAACAGCTCAGTGCTTGAAATGCTTTAGAATCGGGCTGCATGAGAATAAAATGATTCTTAACTGCTTCACTTCTTCCTAAAGCATTACATACTTTTTTAACCCTATGAAAGTAGGATTACAAGACGAGAAAAGCGATGAGGAATAATGCTACATATAATCATGAGGTAAGATTCTTAACAAAGCTAATTAGTTTGGGGTTTGAAACTTAGAAAGTTTATGAAAAGAAAAAAAAATAATTAAAAAATATTCTAAGTTCCATAAATGATCCTATAGACATGAACTATGCCACATTCCACTAAACAAAACCCAGTACTCTGAGAGCAGGCTTACACATGCAAGCAGCCGTTTAAATAGGTGGCTTTTACTAAGAAAATAATCTGTTTATTATCATTGTTCTGAGCCTTTTGGGGTTTTTTTTTAACTCCTATTAGTGCGGCAGATTGAACATACCTTTGCATTTTGTGAATCCTCAGCAGAATTGGTTATAGCACAGTATGTTGCAGTGGCACTGCCAATCTGTCCAGCCTTTGTGTGACATGAGGCAGCACACGGGAGCAGGGCTCCTGGCACAGACAGAGCCACTAGCACTCTGTCTGCTGCCCTGAACAGTGGGAAGAGGGGCATTTGGAGCTCCCTGAACAGCAGGAAGAGGGGCATTTGGAGCTGGTGTTATGAGCAAGTCAGAACAGAAACTGTTCAGCAAAAAGCCAAATACAGAGGCAGGGCAAGCTTATCGCTTTTATAATTGTCCTTTAGAGATAAACCTCATTTGAAGTCACTGCTCTGAGAACAAAACCATAAAAAAAAAAAAAAAAAAAAAAAAAAAAAAAAAAAAAAGACAAAACAACTTCTAAAAGCCTTTCTGCCATGAGGAAGTTCATCTTTGATGAAACCTGGAGGAACAGATGTTACTGAGTTCCCAGGAAAGTAAAATCTGGAATGAAATGAGCACTATTATCCAGGAAATGGAAGTGATGGGAAGCAGCTGCGACCTGGAGCCTGCTGGCTCTTCCTGGCAAGTTCTGTGGCTGTTGCTCATCCCTGCAAAGAGGAGTTTCGGTGTCCCTTTAATTCCCTTCACACTCTCAGAGACATCCCCGTGGAGGCTGGCTGCCCTAGCCCCACCAGCATACTTGAAGATTAGTTTAGAGAAAGTGTGGATGTTGTCCTAATCCTGTGTTGAAGCCATGATGGATTGCAAGCCCTGTGTTACACAACAGGATCCCTGCTCTGACTCAGTGGAAAGGATTTCCTGGATGCCCAGGGCGGTGTGGATCAGACACAGGGAGGATATGCAAGGGAGGAGGCGCGCTGCTCAGTCACTCAGTCACAGCACAGCCGTGACCTATCCGAGCACTTGAAATAAGAGTTGCTGGCACATCTCCACACTTCTGGGCAGCCTTCCCGTGTGCAGGACTGACACACTCGCTGTGAACCCACACAGATAGTCCTCTCTAGACCCTAGAGATTAACACAGACCCATGCAAGGCTTCCCCTCTGTGTCCTCAGGTGTGCAGAGCCAAGGCCTGTGTACCTGTGCAGCGTGCCCAGCTCACAAAAACACCCTCCCCAGCTGCTGCTGGAAGGGACTGCCAGGATCACTCTCGCCTCGCAGCCTGGCTAGCAGCCCTCAGCACTTCCAAGGGGTTGAAGATAAATGAAGCAAGGGCTTTCAGCAACTTGATAGCACCACAACTGCACAAGGCAAGCTTTTCCTGTCCTGACAAAGGTGCAGGATAAAAGAGGCCATGATACCATAGCCATAGTATTATATAAATACTTACACAAATGCAGTACCTTCTGTCTGGAAAGCATTTGCAATAATATGGGTAATGTGTTTAACTACTTGCATTTTTAATATACTAAATCATCCGAGGAGCTCTTACACAGGGCAGGTGGAAAAGATCTTTTTTGTTCACCTGCAGGTGAATCCTGCCCCTACCCCTCCACATTCATTTCAATCCTCAAGCTCTGCTAGAGGCCTGAGAGGACTACCAGCAGCCAAGTACTTCATCAGCTGATTGGGATATGCAGACGACAGCAGCCATGGCACTGAAGAGACTGCATGACAGTAACAAAGAAAGCATGAGTTATCTTGAGGGAGCTGATCAGTGGTCTCCAGCTGGCTCCAGGCCCCAGCTCAGAAGGTCACACAGCTGACATATCATCCTGTGAGTCACCCTCGATTCTGCCTGTGTCCAGCATAACTCATGTGATTTGGCAGCACTGAGGGAAGTTCCTCATCCTTGCTTGCTGCCCAGAGTCGATGTTGCCCTACAGAGCACATGAGACAGTAAAGCCACCAAAAGACAGATGGCAACTTGGCCATCTTGTTAGTCATCATCACCTCCTTGAGTGACAGCCCCAGACAAGATTCATACCACAAACACCACTTAGAAGCTCTCTAGATGATGTATCATCAGCGCAGCCAAAATACATCTACCTACATCAAAAATAAAGGTTTGCAGCCCAGGTCAACTAATTGACCTACATTCTTTGAAGTCTCTGCTTAAATAACAGAATGTGTTCAAATCTTAGTCAGGGTGAAACAGACATCTTCACAAACACCCGGTCTCCAGAGCTCTGAGGAGTAAGGCCCCTCAGGTAATAGAGGTTTCATTCAGAGTCTGCACTGCTACAACCTCTGAGTTTACTCCCTAACCAGAGACTTGACTGGCACTCTTGACAGCACTTAGGATATGCCAATGTCACCCCATCAAACAGGTGCTCAAAAACACACCCATCAAGTAAAAGTGAAAACTACACTACCAGACTAAAGTTAGATCTGAGTTCCCTGAATATTGGCTAAACTTAAAAACTAAAAAACTCCACATAACACCAGAGAGAAGACATGGTGTTTCAGGAAAACGACATGGAACCTATAAATGAAAGCCAAAAGTATGGTGAGACAGGACACCCCTGGTTTGCCAGGTGTGACTCCATCCCGTCCAGGCCAGCCCTGCCAGTCATCCTGGAGGAGCAAATGCCATGTCTGGAAGGAAAACTGCCTTCCTAGAGTGTGTAACAGCACCCAGCATGTAATTTGTCAGTGTAATGACAGTGAAAGGATTATGTTAATAGGCAGGTAGCTGTAATGAGAAAACAATAGCACAGACCATGCACTGTACATCTTACGGTGTTGGAGAACAAGTGATAGAGATGGGTGCTCAAACACACTTCACAAAGAGCAGAGCAACAGCCTTACAGGTTTTTTCTGTTATTTTATTATTTTTGTGTTATTTTCCCACAGCATTAGGTTCTGGTGACCAGCACCTTGAGAGAAGCTGGGATTTTTCTTCTCTACTGAAAGAAAATATATCGTATAAGTCAACATTTAGCTGTCATCCTGTAGTGCTGAACAAAGTGCTGCAAACTGCCAAGGCTGCTCCAGACCCACCACCAGCAGAGCCTCAGATGAACCTACGAGTCAAATGCAAGTCATACTGTACACCTGAAACAACACATCTGTGTGACTGTTCACTTCAAAAAGCTACACTGTGCATTTAGGGTAAAGTGGTTAGGGAAAGCACAGGTCAGAAAAAAGATGCTCAAGAATACTTCTCTAGATGCTGCAGTACTTTCAAAGGCAAAAGACAAGAGTTTTAACCAAGAAGGGTTTTAAACAGAAGGGTTTGTACTTGTTTCCTGAACTAGTCAGTAAAGTTATTCATTAGCAGTTTGAATTCAGGCACAGGGATGTTTGTTTGGGGCAGGAATGCATGTTTGTTTTTTATCTCCTCAGAAGCAGGTAGCTTACATCTGAGGGATATCAATTATTAACTCCAGCCTGAGATGAAAGTGTACAGGTTTAACTTCCCTGAGAAACTGGTACCTCTCTGTGTTTCTAGATCTGACAGGTTCTGCTGTGCCTTACTCCCACACAGGAGGTAAAATACCAAGTGATCCCTCTGGGAGAAAGGACACTGCACTAAATGCTGATGGGGATATGGAAGGGATTGATTTAATTTAAATTCAAATTTTTACAGTGCTAATAGAAAAAATGTTGTGAAAAAATATTTATTGTTCCTAATTATCCTTAGGCCTCAGGTTTTGCTAAAATCTGTCAAGAGTTTTTGACAAGGTGCCATATTCCTGCACCTGCACTCTGTAGATGAGGTTTCAGACCTCTACAGAGCCACTTATGTGTGTATGTAATTAATGTGGGGAAACAACCTCGCACTTCTGAAGGCTGCTCTTGAAGTGTGACTTCAGACTCCTTCATCAGACCTAATTGAGCTCTTGGGTATCAGATGTTTCTGCACAAACATTTTTTTCCATGCACAGCAGTATATGTATTTTTTTAAATCAGTTTTCACTGTTAATCCTTTAGTGAGGGGACCTGAAGCTTTTTTCATGAACACCGGCTTATCATCATTTACACCAAAAATCACCACAGCTTTACAGCTGTGTGCCAGTAGCATCACCCATGCACAGGAACAGCAGCAGACGGTATACTTGAGCACTGTCACAAGTAGGTTTCATGTGTTACGTGAACAGTTGCCCTCAAGGTATATTCTAGGGCAGAACTTGTTCCCACAGAAGTCATAAGCAGACTCAGAGCATGCCTGACAATGGGCACTAAACTGCTGCCCCAGAAGTTTCCCTCTCCCTCAGGAGGATCAGTGTACCACCAAAGCAGGGGGCTGCCCAAACTGAATTCCCAAAGTGTTGGAGGTCACTGCCCCTGTGCTGGGGTCAGCTCCCAGTGGGACCAGGTGAAGCTCTCCTCTCCGTGCACAGGCACGACAAGCTGGTGGGGATTTCCCAGTTTTGGCCCTTGTTTTCTAAAATGAGGAAGTTCCCCACATCTGCTCGCTTGCAAATTCCATTTCTGTCTGACAGTAGACCTTACAGCCCGCGATGGCAGCACAAGCAGAGCCGGGGGCTGGAGCACTGCCACGGTGCTCTGCTCTGGGAAGCTGCCTCCCGTACAAAGCAGACCTTGTATTCTCCCACCAGGGCTGTGCTTCATCCCGCCCCGTTCCAGCCGCCCGTCTGCGAGCGCTGTCTGGCAGCAGAGATGCCAAACCCAGGGGAGTCACATGGCTGCGTGGCAGACACGAGCAGATCTATTTGAATTGATTAGGCTTCAAACAAAACTGGTTCGATGTCTACTTACATTCCGGTTTCAGGAACATTTCATAACCACCAAGCCTTTTAATTAAAAAATGCACGACCTTCGTTGCTGAGCCAGCAGTCTTTGCAAAGCATCTTTACAAACAGCATGTGAACTCAGGAAGAGACCTGAGGCACGAGAGGAGAATCTATTGACCTGAATCCCTCTCTCAGAACCTTTGAGCTGCCTGGGCACATCTGCACATAGGTGAGACTCTTACAGACCACAGCATGAATTATCTGCCCCGGTAGTCAGAGAGGACGGCTCAGACTGGTGCCTGGGGCTGACAATCAGGAGCATTTCCTAAACCAGGGGAAAGAGCTCTCTCGGTCCAGCTGACAGTGCCTGTAGTCAGAAAGTGTTTATAGCTTCCAGCGGAGGAGTCAGCTAAAGCACCAGCCTGCAACAGAGACTGTGCACAGGCTCTCACAAAGGAGGCTCCTGTTCGGGCAAACCTGTTGCTGTTTCTTTGGTATGACTGCACACAATGCTTCTCGGAAGGAAGCTGGTGGCCTCCTTCACGCTGAAGTTTTGCAAGGTTATTTAAAGGAGGGCTGTTTTTCTGGCTATCCCTGCAAGCTCCGGTCTGACACATCACCACCGCGTTGCTTTCTGGATTTCTCTCCCGAGGAGAGGCTTGCCGGAGATCTGCGCTTTCGGGCAGTTCCCTTATAAGGCAAAGCTTTGGGCTCAGCTGGGCTTAGCTATTCCCTTAGTCTTTAGTCTTCAGTGCAAAAAAATAGTCCTGCACTCTGATAAGCCATTGCACCAGGGTCAAGCCAGAAAGAAGAAAACAGAATTGCTCTTTTTGCCTTTGCTAAATGCCAGCTGACTTCGGCCTTCGAAAAAACCACACCACACCACCACCCCCCCCCCCCCAAAAAAAAAAAAAAAAAAAAAAAATCCGCTCAGAGAATGTGTAATGTTTGTACCATGAGCTTTGCCCACCAACAATAGCCTGCAAACTCTTCAGCACTCGTCTCTTCATCACGTGCTCATCCAGTGCTTAGCTCGGCAGACTCTGCCACTCATCTCTGATCCCTGGGCAGCATAGTCATGTAAGCGCTACAGAAAACAGGGAAAAGCCCATCAAACAACGACTTGAGTTACGAGGAGACTGGGCTGGGCCCTGACTCATCCCTCCCAAGAGCTCTCTCACAAAGGGCACCAGAGAATCGGTAATAACAAACATGCCAACCCAGCTAACTCCCTTTTGAGCTCTTAGCCAGAAAAAAAAAAGCGCTATTGTCTCAAATCCAGGGAGTGTAAAGTAATTTGGAGATAACAAGCAGTTCAGTTACTGTAGCAGCAATACTGAGAAGCAAAAGGAAGAGGCAACATATATTCAAACTGTGATATATACACTTACACTGCGCTCACGCTCACGCTGGAAGCCAGGTTTAAGCCTGGCCGTGTTTGTGGTTGAACTGATAATGCTCAGATCAGATCTCGAGCCCTAAATTTTCAAAGGAGCTGCAGAGATGCAAGTTTGAACCTAGTTCTGCACGATTGTGGTGCCCTGGATAAAGATATTCTGTGTCAACCATCCTAACACATAAAGTCTTAGCAATAAACACCTCACTGCTGTGTAAAGTGGATTACAGATTTGCCTTAAAAGAAAACCTATTGCTCAGATGCCGATTCAGGCACAGATTCAATGAAGTATTGAAATAAGGTGACAGAGAAGATGCTATCCTTGGCTGCCCTGTCTGCTGTGGATTATTAAGCCAGTGGCTAAGAGTATCTTTAGCTGGCAGCCTCCTCTTCCTAAGCAAGAGCAATTACTTTGGTATAGTTAAAAGCAGAACTTATTATTTCTTAATAAAGGATTAGCAGTGTCCCCATTGGTTTTCCTATATGCCTGCCATGGCCCTACTTGTAGGATGGATCTATATGTTATGACTGGATCCATAAATGCAAGTAACCCTGCTCCTAAAAGCCATTGAAAGGCATCATTGTGCTCCTCAGCTTGGAGATGACTCACTTTCAAAACTGAAATGCCAGTAGTTATGTGGTGGTTTCTCAAACCCCAAGAGCATTCTGTTGGAATAGTGTCACTGGAAAAAGTTACGTCAGCTTAAGGGAGAAGCTGAAATTTGTCACCTTGCCGCTGCTGCCCAGTTTATTTGTTACCTGCCTGCTGGAACAGCTCCTTACCAAGTGTTGTTTCCTTTTTGAAGGATGAGCACTTTGCAAAAACAGCACGTAACAAACTCTCCCTCTGGGATCCCATGATGCTGTCTCCTCTTCCCGTGGAGAGAGAGGGGCCTGCCACCCCACACTCCAGCAGCAGCATGTGAGCCCTGCTGAATGGGTGATGAGGCATGTGCACAGTCAATGGGGATTTACTGCTCCACCCAAAATTAATCTCCTCATAATCCAAAGTATTTGTACACCAGTGTGTGGTTCGCTGTAGATAACCAGGGCCACTGTGTCACAGGAGGCTTGTCTGTCAGGCAGGGCACGTAGTGTCTACCACTGCTTTCATGCTTATCTTACAAATCTATTGCAGCAATCAGCATGAAGATCATAAAAGTCACTAGAGAACAACAAAAATGTTTTAGACCAGTAGGTGTGCAGTGCAAGAGGAAGAGTTGTGGTGCACTTTGTTTTGTTTACTTCCTTGAGTAGTACCACCATGCATACCACAGCGATGGCTTAATCCAAAATAACATCTTTTTGTGTGTGTGAGAGGAGGAGGAGAGCTGAGAAAGGAACATGCTGTAAAAACAATGCAAACTGGATTTGCAGAAACAAGGGATATTTTTGTTTCTTCTACAAAGTCATTAAGCAAAACAAAATAAAACCTAACTAAATTCAACTTGTTCCGAGCCAAGCTGCCTGTTTCCTCCTGCGCCTGCCATATCCAAGCTACTTCTCCATTTAGCAGCACAAGGCACAGCCTCTTCATACTATAACGGCAAAACCAGCACAGGATTTTTCTCTGCATTTCACAAAGTTTGAGGAGTGGCACATTGTCAGGTGTGGTCAGCAACAAAGGTATTTCATCATGAACAGCAAAGAATTCAACAGAAAAAAACCCTCGACCATAGAAAACACATCAGCCCCAGCATTTTCCTCATGCCACTGACATTAATTAATCACTCAATGACATCGCTGCTCCAACATCCCAACCAGACAAGGCCCTTCCTCATTGCCCTTCCCCTAAACTGCTTTTGCTCCAAGGCTGCTGTGGGGCAAAGATCTGTCTCCCAAGGCTTTGAAGTGCTTAGTGCACTGCTGGCATCATATGAAAGCATCATAAAATATACACAAGCAAGTATCTGCATAGATGATTGTTATTACCAAGGCTGTTGCTACATTTGTTGGTTATTTGACTGTGCAGCAGCTATCTCGCTCTGTTTTATTATAAGCTCATGATAGTTTTATACAGATGCAAAGGTAATCTAGCAAATGCAAGTGATTAATAATTTCCCCAGCTAACATAATCCGCGAGCGGTAAGACAGAAACTGCGTCATTTTCCGGGCCGGGTCTCGGAGAGCGATTGGGAAAAGCTCTGCTGGGAAAAGCTATGCAGAGGCACAACCTACAGGTACAAACTGATACTGCACCTCGGGCTGAGGACTCGGCCGTGGAAAAGCAGTTTGTCCACCAGGGTAAAGTCCTCCTGACAGGATAAAACCGCTTATGGATGTGAAAGGGATACAAGCTCCACAGCTCCCCGTGCAGAGCATCCAAGAGTTCCCTTTTCAGAGCGAGGGACTACACTTAGCCCTTCTGGTCAAGGTGCTGGAAGAGGATTTCCAAACCTGACCGGAACGCAAGCACTGGGTACTGAGTAAAACGGTGAATGAAGGCTGGAGCATCATATTAATGATGGTTTTACCTCCAAGTTCTTTTGTCCTTGGAGAGAATTGGTCACTGTAATTTGTAATATCACCTCCTTCTCCAGCAAGTCAGGAAGACTTGGAGTCCATGAAAACATTATGTACACCAGATACAGAAAGAAGAAATGGCAAAAGGAAAGGTGGGCTGCCTGCAGGGAAAGCTCCTTTTCTTCAGGGAGCTTCCTGACTAGCTGTGAATGCAGCCTGCTCACCCTGCTGGCTCCCTCCTTTGCCTCCATCCCCTTTCCTACAGCGATTTCACAGGGAAATAAAAACTCTGTATTTCTGCATCTCCAGGACATTATTTTTATCATCAGACAATGTTTTTTTCCAGTCTTACCAACATACCTGGGTCCAGTGAGCTGGAACATAACCCCAGCGGGCTGCCACAGCCAGGGGATAGGGTTTGGAGGGCACTCATCACAGGCAGGGCTGTGCTGGCACCAGGTTGTCAGGGTTACCCAAATCATGGATGGGGGAGGAAGAAGAGGGCCCTGACTGCAAATAGTCAGCTGTGCCCCCTTCAGGGTCATACACCAGAGGTGAGGGGTCTTGTCAATCTCCTCTCCCCAGGCAGCTCTGTGCCCATCAGTCTCATGACTCCCAAATATATGAGCATTTTAATTTGTGTCTTGAAAAATGCAGGCATTCAGCCACTCCAGAACTAATGAACAAGGTTTGTTTCAGGGCTGACACCTCTAAAAAAGCCTGGCTTTCAGCTGCACAGCAATTTTTTCTAAATTGGCTCCACTTGAGAGGATTCAAATGGAGTGGCCAACCATCACCTACGACTCTTCAAAATATCAGTCTTCATACATGCCCTTGTGAAGGCCAGATAGAATCTGAAGACCTTTACTGCTCCCAGGTAATTCAGTCAGGCTGTTAACTGCAGCAGCTCTGCCTGTGGAGATCAGCTGGAATAACTATTTCCAAATCACTGCAGACATTTTGTTCAGGGATAAAGGGAGCATTATTTCTTTGATTTTTTCCCCCTTTTTTTAAAATACTTTTTTTTGGGGTGGAAAGTCATATGGAGGCAATCATCACATGAGCATCTGGGAGAGATTCCAGAGCAGAATCAAAGAACAGGTCTTTTTTTCTCTGTGTTGCTATTCTGGTAATTTTCTTCACATGGAAAAATCCCAACAACGGCCAAGCTCACAGTGTTGTTTACCTCTCTTAGGGCATGGAAAGGTGTCTTATATACCCCTACATTAGATGTTAGCAGTTTCAGATACACGATTAAATCGTTTTGGTAGGCACATGGATCTGGTAGAGGTTTCCAAAAGTACTGGAATCTGCTGTGGGAGCAGTCCTGCTCAGGCAACGTCCCTAACTTCTGCAGGTCCCTCCTTAGCAGCTCACACATCACTGCCCATGTTTTCAGAAGAGAAAACCAAGAAAGACACCATGGCGAAAAAGTTAATTTAGATTATAAAAAGACAGGAATGCCGTCTCTTTATAAGAAGTGTAGCCATGCATTTCCTTTGCACTCTTGCTACAACCCAGCAGGGTGTGCCAGTGGACCAGCTTTCCTACAGAAGGCTAATTTTTCGCCTTAAATGATGCAAACTCTCCTCATGCATCATAGCTTTCTTTTTTTAAAAAAGAGGCCATGGCCCAATTAAACTAACAAGAAAAGATCATCCTTGCTGATGCTGCACCACCTTTCTGTAGTTTCTCGCTAAAATACAGCAAAACTTCAGCAATACATAAAAGGAGCAGTAGACTGAGAATCAGAATCACCTCCGGTTTTCTAATGAGCATAAAGCACTCTCAGACTCCTCTTTAGGCTGCCTGCTCTTAGGCGGATCAGCTTGGCAGCCTTCCCAGCAGCACCTCGGAAATCAGGGTTCCTGGGGAGGCACACGAGGCCAGGGCACCTCCTTCCTCCCTCCAGCACCATGGAATGCAGCGAGTTCTCCAGCCCGCAGGGTTGGGAAGGGACTGTCCCCCTAGGAAGTGCCCCACCAGCAGCACAGCCTCCAAGAGCTGGATGCAATCCCTGAATTGCACCACCCTGAAAGCTACAGCTACCCAGAATACTGTTCTAGCACCAGGCAGTTTAGTTCATTGCTGAGTGAGATGCCCTTAGGATTGAGCTGTGCAAAAACACATCAGAAGCAGCAGTTGAAGACATTTAAAAGCACTTTGTGCTCCTCAAAGGAAAGCCTGGTTTCCCCCTATTCTCTTGTAATATTGTGCACATCACTCTGTGAATTCACCTCCATTGACCCAAAAGAGCTACAGCTGGCACTTGATCTATTTTTGACACTAATGCAAAAAAGCTGTCCTGGATCACTAGCGAGTACCATCTGCTCTTTGCAACTGAAATGCCATCAATTCACACACCAGGGCCAGGAGCTTCAAAAATAGCTAGTCTGAAGTGAGCTGCCTAAATCTGTATTTAGGCACCTGACTGACTTTCAGGGAGAGCTGGGCCTGCTGCAGCTCTCACTAACCTGAATTTGGGACCCTCTGCCATTTCAGCCTTAGCAGTGTCCTTCTGGGTTTCTCCAGCCTGAGACAAACAAAAAAGGGACTGGTTTGTACTAAATGCTGATTTAGCAGTCGCTCACGAGTGAAATTCTCCAAAGTCTGAAGTGACCAGATTGCTACTTACTTTTAATTTTTTAAGCCAGGATATACCTTTTAACTTGGAAACTCCTTTTTTTTTAAAAAAAAAATGAAGTTAGAATGACAATTTTCACCTTACAGAAATAATAAAATACAAACTCCAATTTTTAGTGTTTACAATGCGAAAAACAGCTTGCAGGAGTGATGGGAATGCTATGCTGAAGTTGTTGGAAGCTACAATCCATTGCATCCTATTTACAAAAGGTACTGTCAGGAATGTTCTTGTTCCTACCACACTGACATAATATATTCATTTTCTTCTGAAGGGGACCACAGGTACACAGTTTCATACCTACTGTTTAGGTCTAGGAGGACATTTCTATACCAGTGGAGATCCAGCATTTATACAATGCAACATAAAAATGCTGAAAGCTCTAAAAGATGTTTTCACTGTATAAGTGACGATCATTTTGATGTGAAACCTGCTTTAATGAATACCTGACAAGTAAAACTCTTAAAGGAATGATTTCACTTGACATGAATGCATTCAAGTACTGTTTGTTGAACAATATTCTTCTTAAACAGCCAGCCAAAGAATATGTGACACTGTAAATCAGGGGTTCACAACCTTAGCATCACTAAGGGCCACGTCTCAAACCTGCCAGTGCTCTCAGGGTGATGCTGGATTTCAGGATAAGCTATGGGGGATTTGCATAAGCAGAGAGAGGCCTTCAGGAAGTCAGTGTTTGCTTTGTAACCAAAGAGCAGTCCTCACCACAAACATTATCAAGGACTGCACACAGAATATCTCTTTTGCAGCCAGCATATTTACTTTTTCCTCATAAAATGTGGACTGATGTAATGTCAGCCTCTGTGGGCCAGGCACTCACTGCTTTCAGGTCAATGTACTGGTTCACGTTCAGAGCAGCTTCTGTTGGCACTGAAATAATTCGAAGTTTAATTACTTTTGGGGTGGGGCTTTTGGAAAGCCCGTTTTCTGCAGAATTTAAAAAAAAAAATCAAACACCTAAAGAGATACATCCTGTATGCATAAGCACCCCGGGAAAAGGACTTTCCAACCTGCTAAAATGAGTCAGAGTGCTGAGAATACCAACCAGGAGCACCAATAAACTCCGCAGAGGAAGGGTGTAAGAAATGAGTGCTTTTTGGAAGAACAAAAAGGCACGAACTGGTCTCGTTTCCACAGGGCAGCCGTGCCTTCTCTTACCAGCAGGTGTCACATGGAAGTAAGCTGTCATTTCAGCTGACACCGCATCCCCTGCAAGGACAACGAGCCTGGCCACAATTCACGGCGCCTGGGGAACACGGTCCTGGCCAGCAGATAAATGCAGCTGTCCTCCACCCGGACAAGGACCAGGATTACCCATAGATACCTTACATGCCACACCGGGGGCCTGGGTGGCATTTCAGGAGCCACCTCTCACTGGGCACTTCTCTAGCAGGACACACGACCCTCGTACAGGGCAGGGATGCCTGACAACCGACCCTTAGCTGCTTTCTTACGGGCACTAACAACACCGATGCTAAACAACTTTTTTGTTGTTGTTTTCAGGAAATATCACTATTTTGTGTCACTTCAGCCTACATTGTTCTTCCCACGAGGTCACACCTAGGTCCTCCAGGCTGCCAGGCTGTCCAGCCCAAAGTAAATGCACTAGATGGGGGATTTTAGCAGGATGTGCAAGAGCAAGGCTTTGAGTGGTGTTTCTTTTCAGAAGCCTTGGGATTCTCAAAGCATCCCTATCCTAGATGTGAGCTGTGAACAGTGAGTGAAAAAACACAGGCAAATAGCAATTTCTCATCTCACAGCAATTTCTGAGCTTGAGGTAAACACTGTATAGGTCATTTTTTAAAACACTTCAACAACTGCTTTCACTCAATGGGATCCTCTGAGCCCAAATCTCCTCTCAATCAACTCACCAGAAACACTGTGGGTATCATGAGCGTTGCACAGCAGCTGCACTAATCAGCCCAGCACTGTGAGTGCATCATCTCCTAGAGGGAAACTGTCTTGGGACCATCAGGAACTCACCCAAAGCTCTACCACCAGTGGCACTGCAGACTCCCCTGGCCCAGACACAGACAGTCTGCAAAAGCAGTTTCTGGGTGCCCCATGGGCTGGGAAACCATCAGGTGGATAGCAGCCCCAGGACAACAGGAATTTCACCCTGGATGAGTGCCTTTGGCTGTGCTGGCCCACTGCTAAGAGAGAGTGACAACCACTGCTTTGCCTAAAGGGGGAGGCATGAGCTTCAAGTCTGTCGCACCCAGAAAGGAGGCACCATCCTGGGGGAACCCTCCACATCAGCAGCTGCTAGGCCACAAAGCTTCAGCTGCTGAGTGACCAGCAGTGGAGCAAATCAAAGCAATTATAACTATTAAATATAAAGATTGATTAGTATGGTTCATAAAGTCAGGAATCATGCCATGTTCTCTTGCTTTGGTTTTGCTCCTAAATGCTTCCATGAATGTGGGTATCTTTTCTAGGATCCATACAGCCTTGTATTTTGTTCCCCTCCTGGAACAAATAGAAAGGAGAGGATGGATGCTTCATAGAAACCCATTTTCAACAGCCCTGTGAAAGTGTGGGAGTACAAATGTCTGACATCCCCCTGCACAGCTTCAAATACCCTCAGGCCCATCTCCTGCTTACAGGCTCCATCAGCCTATGCTGCTCTGAAATACCTTGAAATAGAGATGAGTCATTTGTAAGGACTGATGGCTAATGTTGCTTCCATCACCCTCTTTTGTGCAAGAGACTTTCAATAAAATTTTAAAAGACCAAGAAAAGCATGAGTTTTGTGGAAATTAAATGCTTCAGGAAAGCTTGAAAACTAAAGAATAAAATAATAGGGTGACCAATACAGTCCCTAGAGCTGGGGGATGCTCAGGAAAGCAAAACAAAAGAGATTTGCTTTACTGGCTTTGAGCAAACAGCTCAGCTTTAGGAACACAAGTGGCACAGAAACACCTGTGGCCCTAGCAGTGCTCCACAGTACTGGGATTGAAATGACCCACACTCATTCGTGCCAGAAAATAATCAAGCTCACAACTGAAGTCATCATCTCAAGATGGAGATGCTCCATCAGGGATGCCAGGTGGCATTTCCCTTGCACACATGCAGCAGGGAGAGGAGTAGACCAAAACCACAGAAAGCAGTGCTTATGTGCCCTAAGTGCTGCATGGCCTCATCATTCTCATCACTCCACAATCCCTCTAGTTCCCCACCATTTCCAGCTTTCACTTTCCAGTCCTCATTCATCCTGGAACTCTGGGAGGCTCATGGCAAGGAATGTGCTCTCATGCATTTCTGCTACAGTGGCTACAGGCAGCAAACAAAAACCCAGCTGTTCCCATCTCCCTCTCCAGAGTACAGCTGCCTCTGACACCCCAGCATCTACCAATGTTCATGCAGGGAGAAAATACAGAAGTTATTTAAATAAACAAATTCACTCTGTAAATGCTACGTGTGGCCAAACCGGATCTGCCAAGGCACACGGAGCTGCTCCTTAGCTGATACAAAGTGTATCAGCAAAGGATATTTGCTCAGAGATTACAGCCTCAAGGAGCAAAAGCCAAGCCTTGTGACAGGGCAGAGAAAAAAGAAACTGGAACTGAGAAGAAGAGAAGGAGACAAAAGGAGAAATCGGAAGAAAATTAAATGTCATCTTTCAACTGCACATTAATGGGCTTTGAACAGAGCCTATTGCTACACTGAACAGCAAAGTGCATGTTGCCACAAAACTGTCCCTCTGTACTTTGACATATTTTTGCAGTGGCTGAATACTGTGATTTTTTCATCAAGTGCAGCTCCATCAATGCCAGGACCTGGCATTTCCCAGGCCCAGGAGGACCCCTCTCCTCTAACTCAGAGGTTGAGGGGTGGGAAAGGGAGCAGAGAAGGGGCCAGCTGGGCCAGGGCAGCTCAACTGCCCTTGGTGTGAAGGCAGGGCAGCAGGGCTGGCTCACCCTGGGAAGATGCTGCATTAGATGAACTCCATCTCAGTCATCCTTACGAATTGCCACTGGAAAGGCACTGGGAAGAGCACAGTTGTGGTTTGCTCCTCAAATTTTCTTTCTCTTGCAGAAAGACCAGACTACAAGCACAGAGATCATGATTTTCTCCATAGGAGTCTTTCTGACCGAAGATCAGACTGCCAGAAATGTCTCCCAGGCTGCTGCATATAAAATGACTTAGCCCTTTCTCCCTTACAGGTGGAGAACTGCCATAATTAAAAAACATTTTATATACATTAGTCTTATGGTTTTATCCTCTTCATACACTCAGGTGTCTGCTGCGAGCCCAGTACAGCCACAGCCAAACTGGTTGTATCAGAACTCTGGCAGGGCAGGGACATCGACTGGTGGGAATTCATTATCCCCCTGCATACATGGTGTATCTCCCACCCTGTCTCTTCCCTTCTTCATCTCAGTGCTCCTTTCAATTGCAAACTTTCAAATTGGAGTTGTTTGTTTTTTTCCCTAACCCAAAGCTCCTTTGCCTGTGAGAGGGGATCAGAGTTCTGCCACCACCAGGCCCTGCTGCAGCTACTGACAGGGAAGCTCCAGGGCAACCCCAGCAAAAGACCCTTTGATCCAGAAAATAGAGGTGAGAGAGATGGTTTGGTATCAATGATTCACAAAACATTAGAAGTTCAACAACAAAGCAGTTGTGACATTTAGCAGAAGCAGCTAAAAAAATAACACTTATGCTCCTACCTGGTATCCCACCACCAGGAAAATGAAAGCCTAGAGAGGTGCTCATCCAGCGGGGTTGTGGGATCCATGGCTAAGGGGGAACAAAGTTTTAAAGATCTCAAGGACTTCTGCACCATCCCCTGAAGCACCTGGACAAATTCACAGGCTGGTTGAAATCTTGAACCACAGAGAGTATGAGGTGACAAACAAGTATGGCAAGAGGCTGCCATTCACTGCCATCACTAGTGGACAAGGGGAACGGCAAGAAAGAATTGGGTTTGATTTCTAAGTTCTTCAAGAGGTTTTAAAAAAATAAAAGAAAAAAAGAAAAAGACTGAGTGATGGAGGGAGTGGTGAAGCAGTCACAGCAGTGTGTGAAGGTGCGGCAGGGCAGGCAGATGAGTCAGTGTGAGTGAGCTGGGGCGAGGGCCATGGGAGGGACTGGGGATGTGGGCAGGCGTGGAGCTCCTGCTCAGGGTCCTTGCAGAACACATGGGCTCCAAATGGCACAGGGAAAAGGCAAAAAAACACTAAAGACCTGGTTTTACATAAAATGAGAAAGCTAAAAGCTGATGGTTAATGGCTCCAGACTCTCTCCTGCATCCTGCACATCTGGCAGCTTCACAGTCCCCTGATCTTAGGTTTTAAGCCTAAAATTCTTCTCCTGTGAGATGCAAAGCCCTCCTGCTGGGCACAGCTTTGTGAAGCAACCCTGGTTCCAGGAGAGCCCTCAAGCAGGAGGGCCTCAAAGAACCCAGCCCTCAATCCCCTTGAAACCGTTTTCCATATTGAGTGATCATCATAATTAAACCAAAGCCAAGTGTCATGGCAGAGCAGCAGCTAAATTACAGGGCTGGGAGGTGGGGAAAGGTGGGAGTCTGACTGCCTGGCAATCAAAGAGGGCAGAGGAAACCTGAGCTCCAACACACTGTAATTGCACCCCAATCTGAGAACAGGCAGGAATAGAAACATGCCTTCAAAAAAAACCATGTTGCAATAAAATTTCTCTCCCTTTCTAAACCATAATTTGAAATGTAACTATTTTAAATTACGGTGGGTAATACCTCTGTAGACCAGAGAGTGCTGTAAATTAAAAGCTACCTAATATGCAAACCTAAGCTATCTCCAGTAAGTTACATTCCATGAAACTGCTTGCAGACCATGTCCCAAGGAAGTGCAGCAAGTAAGGTGAGCACCAGGGTGGCTGGAAGTGACAGAGTTTCATCTCACCTCTGTACAGGACATCCACCACCCAGCCCCAAAGTCTCCAACTCATTCCCAGTCATCCCTACTGGCAGGGATAACCAGCAGTGAAGGTACCACCCTGGGCAGCTGTTTCAGAATGACTTCTTCAGTATGACAAAAAGCAAATTGTCGCACCCACGGCTTGGTGCAGTCTTGGAGTAGTTTCTGAGGTTTAAAAACCAGGTGAGATGTGGGCACTGGAGCTGACAGTGGCCGTGCTCGGCTCTGACAACAGAGAGAGGGCTGCTCATACATGCTGGGAAATGCTGCAACTGTGTGGGCAGAGAATGATACAGTGGACACATTTAGAAGCACTTACACTGACTTTTAAAAATACATTAATTTTACACATCTACTACTTCAAGAGTTTGAGTTTTTTGGGGGTGGTTTTTTTTTAATATTCAAAATAACACCCTTTCTCCCTGTGAAAATTTGTTCTGCATATCAATCAGAGTGAAGAGCAATCTTTTGGACCCTTCTCCGTACACAACACCTCGAAAAAAATTATCAATAAATTATAAAGCCTTCTTTCCACAGCCATCTGTGTGGAGAAGGAAATCCCCAGCATACATGTCTCCTGGCAGAGCCACTTTATCAAAATGCCACTAAAAAACACGCACAGTTTCCACCAGAAGTTAAGAGGTTTTCTGAAGCATAAAGGCAACCCTGAACTGGCAGACCTGGAAATGTGCTGGGCCCCGTTTGTAGGACCTGGGAGGACATCTCTTCTGGGAGCTGTGCTTCAACACACAACATCCTCATGGCACATGAGATGCCTGAGGCACTTGCTGGCAGCAAACCTAATTACAATTCATCATTAAATGTGGCAGGAAAACACACAGGGAATTATTTATCTCTCATATTGTAACAGAATGGCAAAGTTGGCCTTAGAGAATGACTTTTTAAATTTTTTCACCTCAAAACACATAAAAATTACTAACAGACTGAAGTAAATTACTGCTATGATTTAAGTCAGCAGTGCTGCTGCATAGAAGTGAAGCTTAAACATCAAAAGCCTAGGTATCAGCCCAAAGCAGGTGCCATTCCACTGGTTTTGCAGGTTTGTGACCACAAGATTTGAGTTTCCTTCATCCCTTACTGAATGAGGGCTTCATTGATTTATTTATTTTAATCAGATTTCTCTCATGTCACTCACACTCATCACATCTGATTGGCAGGGCATGAAATAGCAATACCTAAAAATAGAAGCGAGGAAGAGTCTCGCTCCACTTCCACTCACACTCTCCTCCCAAAAATCTGCCACATGGGGCCGCAGAGAGGTGGGATCCCATAGGATGGGGTCGGCCAGACTGTGGAACACGGATGCTGTTCCCATTGCAGGGGCACCGAGGCGAACAGCAAAGGAGCCAAAGCCACGTCCCTTGGAGGCTCTTGGTTGCAAGGGATTTGCATCGACTGCACAGGCAGCAGTACTGCCCAAGATCTTTTGGGGCTGGAGTACTGGGGTCATGTCACAAGTAGGATCTAGCACCAGTCCCTAGAAGCGATAGTGATGAGCAACAAAAAAAAATAACAACAAACCAGTAGCTCAAGCTTTTCTGTGAGCTCTGGGCATGATCCTAGTCCCACAGAAGTGTGTGGGCGTTTTGCAACTATTCCCAGTAAATGCAGATCTGTTCTCCTCTCCTTGTTCCCTTACTGTCTCTGCTTGGCATTCCTTCCTCGCCTCAGTTCTCCTTCCTCTGGCGGGGTCAGCGCCCGCGGCCCCAGGCAGGGATTCGCCACCCATCCTGTGCCGTCATGGAGGTGTGCACAGCAGCTGGAAACAGGCCCGTTTCCAGCCAGCAACTACCGGAGTTACCTCCCACATCAGCACGGATAACTGGCTCCATCCAGGAGCACAGCATCCAAGGGGAAACGCCCGCCAGCCCCCGAGCTGCCGGGAAGGAGCTATCTGCGAAACGCCGCGTTTGAAACCTGCGCCTTTAAATTCATTTTACTATTACAGTAATTTCGCTAACTACTTAATTGCAGCCATCTCTCTGCGTCTGTCTCGGTCCGACACCCACAGCTGCGGCCGCCCACGCCGCCACCCATGCCGGCCCACGCTCTGACTCATGCTCCGAGCCGGGCTCGAAAAGCCCCGCTCTCCGCCGAATGCTCCCTTCAAATGTGTGCTGCTACTTTGATCTATTTCCACAGATTCCAGTGAGTCATCTGATCCGTCTCTGATCTAAACCCAGTAGACTAGAGCCTACATGTATCGTGTTTTGCATGAATTTGACTTGCACAGAGGGCTGACCCTGCTGAAATGCACAGGCATGCGAGAGCACAAAATTTCTGGGAACTTCTTCCAGGAGGGAGTTGCTTACTTATCCAAAACGAAGAGCAATTATTTCCTATTAAAAAGTCCCATTGTACTCTAAAAAATGTTATATCTATATCTATATATATGTATGCATAGGTAGTGGGAACAGCATTATTCTGAGATACAGGGCCACAGTGATGCTCACATTCCCTTTCCACCAAATCCCTTCGAAGCCTTTTCCCACCTCCACCAGCTTGTTACCCTCTCCTCACTTTGCAGATGGCAGCATGGTGGTGCCAAATCTCGAAGTGCACTTCAGCAGGAGCGGGAGCCAACCTGCCACTGGCAGCACCTTAATGAAGGCACGGGGGATGATCCATCCTGGGCACCTCAAGGCACTGCGATTTGGTTGCTGTCACGGGGAAGGCAGTAATGACACCCAGCTACCACCAAGGCTTCACGCTGACAATCTGGCAGATTTGTGGTCCCTCATTATCCCAAACCCTGAGAGCTGTGCCCCAGGGATACCCAAACTCTTCCCGAGCAGGTATTTTCTCCTGGTGATCTATCCAGCACATGTGGGCGGGTCTACAAAAGCCACGGGGGAACATTTCTAAGCCTGCCATCTCTTTGAGCCATTATGTGGTTTGTGGAGGATGCTGTCATGGATGAGTGTGGATAGGCAGATGTTCATTCCCACCTGGAGGCTGTTGGCCAGGTCATGCCAGCCTGTACCTGAGCTACCCTTCCCCTCCCACAGCCAGCACTGCTCGCTGGCTGTGCCTGCCCTCGACCTTGCAGATGTACCTTCCTCAAGCCTTGCCGCTGCAGCCACCACCATTATTCCCATTCCACAGCCTCCCTGCGCACTGCAGGCAGGCAGCATTCCTTCCTGAATGCTTCACAGGCAAGTAGCAGATGGTGCCTGTCACTAAAAGCAAATAAATGCTTTGGTGCCCTGATTTATCTCTGCAAACAGCACCTGAATTATCAAGGACAGGAGGCCCCGCTGGAAACGCCTTTCTTAGGGGATTTGCACTCGTTGATAGCAAGCTCCAAGCACACGCAGTTCACACGTTACAGGGTGCACATCACTAATGGCTTATTTAGGTTTGCACAGATGCATTGGAAACACAATTAAAATTTAAAAAAAAAAAAAAAAAAAAAAAAAGGAAAAAAAAAAAGAGAGAAGCCAGATGGGTTTCACGAAGTTGTCACAAGGTTCATTCCAAGACATGCCTAAAACGCTAAATATCAAGAAAAAAACCCCAAAGATGTGAAACGTGAAGCCTACACCTGAGCTTCCTGAAGTCAGTGGCAAAGCTCCTGTCACCTCCCTGCGAGAAGAGAGCTGCAGGCAGGCAATTAGAGATGGAAAACCCAGGGCCAAACTGCTTCCCTTTGCTCCCTGGGTGTAAAACAAATTAACTCCCTTCTGCACAGCAGATGAGTAACAGAAAGCCAAATCTTCAAAGCTTCCCAGTGGCTGATGTTTAGGCTCACCCTTTTATATTCCCCATCCATCCTCTTAATGGGTCTCAGCACTGCCATCATGCCTGGCACCAGGGGAGAGTGGGGAACCTGTGACCATCCATCCCCCTGCAAAATGCAGCCCAGTTGTAAAGGAGCTCTGGGAGCCAGAGGTTTATTTGAACCAAGTCGATGGAACTTGCCCCCCTCTGAGCCATGCACAGCTGGTCTCAGCTCTCCCTGGGAGTGCCGGGTCTTTCAGCAATTCCTTCTGGTGAGCACCGCAGGGTGTGGCACAGGGAAGGCTCTGCCGGGCCCGGAGCGGGGCTGCTTATTAATTTAAACATCTTGGACTAGGGAAGCATGAATCTGGTAATTTGTCACAGGAATAACATCTGCATCAATACAGAGACCAACCCTTACTGCAAAATGCAGCTGTGCTCCATTCCTGGACGCCCCAAAAAGTGCCCAAAATAGCCCAAGTGTCCCAGGGAACGTGGCAAGGATTGCCAGCAAGGGATAACACTCCCTGGTTGTTTTTTCTGGAAAACCTACAGTGATGTAGCACTTCAATACTGAACAACCCCTTCTCCCTTTTTTCCCCTGGTTGTTTTTGTTCATTTTCTTTCATTTTGTTTTTGTTTGTTTTCAGGAGAACTGGAGGAGGAGGAAGAGAAAGGGGTAGAAAAAACATTGTGTGATTTGATTTGAATTGCACTGCGCTTTCCCTGTGCTTTTTTTTATGCTCGATGGGAATGATGCATGCAAGTCTGGGAAAACAGCACATTTCACCAGCCTGAAAATATTGCCTTGGGCCTAACCCAAATTTTCACCAGTTTCACTGGAAGCTGAATGACGCTTTTTGAATAGCCTGAGTGGCAACTTGTGATACCCGGAGTTCTAAGAAAATAGATAGTATATGATAACTGAAGTCTCAACAGTCTCAAACATTTTTAGGGTGTTGATGGCCATCAGCAGTACTGAGCCTTGTGCTCAGAAAGCGGCACAGCCCTTGCCAACCCTTGCAGCGCTTCCGAGTGGGAAGCAGAGAGGCAATCGAGTACTAGAAGGAGAATTTCTGTCTTCCAGGTCCATAAAGGATATGCAATGTAGAGGCAGAATCAAAACTAGTCACAAAACCACATGGAAACTGCCTGATTTCCCCTATTATTCTTAGCACATCAGCGCTAAATGATACACCCCAGAAGAGCAGCAGTTAAAATGTGGTTGTTTATTCAGTTATTTCCATACGCATCTTATTTATTTATTTAGGATCAAGACAAATACTACTCGCATGCCTGCTCCGCTGGCATTAATCATCTCCTGGGATGCAGGAGGTGGGAGGAACATGACAGCCATGTGTGTGGGCAGGCACAGAGGTGGGCGTTCGCCTGCTGGAGCAGAGGTTTGGAGCAAGCCGAGGTGAACGTTCAAATTCAGAGCCTAGCCAGGGTCTTGCACAACGCTCCGTGTTTATGGTTTAAATATCTATTCTTTGTGAAATTCTATCAGTGATCAGGGGCTATATTGGTGGGGCTTGCCGCTTTGGGATAAGATGGGGTATTTGCTTCCCTTTGCTGGAGGCTCACACCTCTGTGGCCTTTGAACACGGATTTTCAGCCTTGCCTCTCTGCTGCCTCTTGGCACTGAGCCGCCCTCCCCACGAGCCCTCCCTCTCCATTGAGAGCCGCTGAAAGCACCTTGGCTGTGTGTGAATGGGGGAACATTTGTTCCCAGGGAGGGAGCTGTGTGTCAAGAAGTGACGTCGGTGCAGCACACAGGAGCCCCGCCAGTGTAGCCTTGCACTGCGCCGAGGTGCGGGCGCTGCTGCCTCCACTCGGAGCAGGAATCCGATCCGTTCAGAGGAGCAAAGCCACACTGGTCGGGAAGCCCCAGGCCGTGAGAGGCACGGCAGGGCTCTGTGATGAGGAGGCAGCCCACAGACACCCTAGACAGGGATGGGGGCTATGGCTGTCCCCCAACACCACCTCCCCGCAACCCCCCAGCCGCTGACTCCTTAACCAACACAAACCCTTTCTCAGACATTTATTTCGTTTAAGAAAATGGTCAATTTCACTTGGAATGTGGGCCTAGCCTATCGAATTAAAAATCGATTAATCCCGTATCTAAACAAATGAAGGCAAAAGAAAGGTTTTGCACCAGCTCCAGTGAACCTGATTAGAGCAAGCCTGATCAAACATTCCCAAGCCAAACACCTCAATCCATCTGTGCACAGCCACACTGAGTCAGTCCTTTAGGTTAAACCTCACTGGCAGTGTACACCACTTGGGATATTAACAATACATTTAATATCTGAATGTCCCCTTTTATTTACCTTGGAATTACAGAATCAATTAGGTTGAAAAGACTTGCAGTCATTGAGTCCAACCGTAAACCTAACACTGCCACTTCCACCATGAAACTATGTCCCTAAGTGCCACAGACCTTTTTATTTCCCACCTACTTACAACAGCAAGGAAACCCATAACATCTCCTGTTCATGTGGTTCACGACCCAGCTGTGCCCACAATGAATTAAGTGATTTTTCAGCTTGGACAGGAGAACAACTCCCTGTTTTGGGAGCCCTCCACCATGAACAGAGCCTGAGTTGGCATTACAGGAGGGCTGATGTCCTGCTGACCTGAAGATCAACCTCATCCAGACAAATTTCATGCAAACAGCAAAGCAAAAGCCAGCGTCACCTACCTCTGCCTTCTGCTACCAACTTCCAGTGACAACAAGGAAGGCTTTTTAATCTCACCAAAGCCTGAGGCACTGCGGTAACATCCATTCTCTTACATCCTCTCTTCTCCATCCTTTCCAAGGAAAGTCTTCAGCACAGCAAAAAAAAAAAAGAAAACAGGTAAAAAAAGTAGTATCTGCTTAAATATGCCTTCTGCCTTCTTTTTAGAAGAGAAATTTTAGTTAAGACCCTGAGAGGGGAGCCCAAGGAGGGACAGGTTGCATCCCATCCTGCCCAGAGGAAATGTAACAGCACATTCCCTGAGGAACAGGGATCAGCTGCTGCCCCTCTCCCAGCTGCACCAGGACCACTTTGATTTCAGCTGAGGAGCTAAATTTTTAAAAAAACACAAAAACCAAAACAACAAAACAACAACAAAACAAAAAGTAAAAGCTCACTGTATTTTGGTTCCTTTCACCAAGGATCAAGAGGGCAGTGTGGGAATGGCAAATGGGAATTCAGGGTGATCTGGAGAGCAAAAAGGACCTCATGCCTTTTCTTCCTTCTTTGAAATACATAACAGTAACTTTAAAGGATAATTCTTCTGTCTTCTCTTAAACAATGGAAAGAAAAATACAAACTTGGCATTTCTGGCCTCGACTACAGAGACTGTGAATTTATTTTGGGAGAAAGCAAAATGGCATCTCAGAACCTAACACATTCAAGACACTGAGTGCTCCAAAAATAAAGCTGAGCATCACAAGGCAGACAGCCCTGTCAGCAGGCTCTGTGCGGGGATCGCCTGCCCCTGTCAGAGCAGATTTCATGAGGCTTGATAGCAAAGGCAGCTGGTGAGGGCTCTGCTGTCTAATCCTCAAAGCACACCTGATATTGCAGGAAGGAATCTTGGATGTACTCAATAGTCACACTGTCAGACTGGGGCTCCATTTAGCAGCGGGAGCTGTTTCTAGAGAGCTTGAGAAAAAGTGAGGGAGTGAGGAAATAAGGAAGAAAAATGGGAAAAAAATACAGGATGACACTTACATAGATGTAATGGCTAGCAAATGGCATATTTTCTACCCCTAGAAAGGTTCCTTTTGAAAAAATACTGTATTAGTTGTCTCCCAGTATTGGAGGCTCTATAGGACACCTTGATACTATACAAAGCACAAGGCAAACACGATCCTTACAGTGGAAAATTGGTGGGGCTTTGTTCCAGCAGTGAGAATGGATCATTTCTGGAATTAGTATTCAAAGTCATTACAATGACATACAAGGCTTTAAAATATGTATTGGGTTTTCCTGAGTAAATCAGCATTTACACAATAAGAGCACATGGGGAAATCCTCTAGACACTGTTGAGGAATCTTTTCATTTGTCATTACTGAGTTTGATAAATGCTCCTTAATGTGTGTCCTGCACTCCTGGAAGTTGCCATCGTTTGACAAGGACTGAGTGTGCCCCAGCTGCAGGAGAGATGTATTGTAGGGGGCAGCCCCAGCAAAGAGCTGTCACACTTGTGGGTAACAGAGCATCCTGCTCCCTCCTCACAGCCCAGTCATCAGCACAACGTGCCAGAAATACAGAGGCAAGGGTTGTTTCCACTGCATCTCAGTATGAGGATGAATCACGGAGCACCCTGACCCTCAGGTTTTACTCCCTTTGCACTACTGAAGAAAAGGGGAGCATTTTGGGGATGCAGAGCCTGGCTCTGCCACAGCAGCTGGCTCACAAACCAGGCAGTTCTTACTGCAGGGACCCCCTGCATTCTCTCTGTTGAAGTAATTTGTGTAGGAATGATGACACTGTCATTAAGGGTAGATGTTAATAGCGATATCTACACAAAGAGTGTAATTTCAGCTGCTCTGTTCAGGCTGTAGCCCACAAACATCAATAAGCAGGATGAATAAATACACACATGTCCCTGTGGGATCACTCCCCTGACTTGCTTTTCATCCTAAACCCTAGTGAACTAAAAGCTACAGTCACCTCCACTGCAACTCGGTATTTAGGCTTCATGGAAAAACAGTAAATCTTTACATTTGGAGAAACGGCTTGGGTTGTTATCCAGGATTCCCTGACCCCAGGCACAGCCTCTGCTCCCATCCTCTTTGTGGCGAGGAGCCCGGGGCTCCCCAGCCAGCCATGCCAAACCTGCCAGGCACTGCAAGGGCACCTGGGGCTATCAGCCTTCCTGCTCCGCTTTTCACCTGAGCTCCTCTCCTCCGGAGCTCTCTAACACCCATTAATTACTACTCTGAGCAGTGTGATGGATTGGGGGGCGTTTGGGCTTTGGAGGGAGCGCGGGGGACAGCAGTTCAGTGGGATCCAGCTTTCTCCATGCCTGCATCTCTTCCTCTCGCTCAGGCGGAAAACAACAGCTGTGACAAGCAGGGGAGCAGCATCGCCCACTCCCTACTCCCACTCACACCGGGAAGAAAACAGCCTGCTCTCAGTTCCTCCTCACTTCTGTCGGCTTCCAGCAGTGCCGGGCTGCCAGCGAGGCAAGAAGTCGTGTCAGCAGAGCGGGTGCAACTCTACAGATAGGGGGAGGTCACCGATTAAACATCTCATTGATTCTTTTCCAGGGACGGGAATTACAGAGTGCCTGGAGCGCTTGTAAATTATCATTGTTACGGGATGAAGTTCACCTGTAGTAGCCAGCCATGAGCAGACACTTTGTCAGAGTCAATGATTAGTTATTTATTTCTCTGGATTTCTACAATACTAAGGTGGCACCCATCCAAAAAGCTCTGGGCTCAGTGCCATGATCTAAAACATGCACATCCGAAGTTATCCACCCCCTGTCAGCCTCAACCCCAGCAATGCACCCAGCTGTGAGCCTTGGGTGGGGGGGAAAGAGAAGGTGGAAAAAAAATAAGGAGAAAATCAAGAAGCTATCCCCTTGGCCAGCCTACCCTTCTCCGGGAAGAGCAGGACCTCCCTCTAATGCTCAGTTAGCTGTATCCTCTCCATGTGAGAGTCAGGACACAGGGCAACCCTCAAAGCTTGGTGTCAGCCAACAGCACTGCCACAGCCTTACCCTCGCAGCCAGGCTTGGCTAGGGCCTCCTCATGTCCCTAGAGGTCACAGGGGTGCAGGTGCTGAGGCCAGGATCTCTAAATCCTGATTTGTGAGCAGTTAAACCAGGATGGGAGACCGTCTGCAAGGCGAGGGAGAGCTTTTTCTCAAGCCAGGAAAGGGAACCAGTGCCTCTTAATATAGCAAGAGGAGTAATATAAAAAGAGTCTTCCCTATCTCCCACCTCCCATCCCTCCTACATCTTGACTTATTTTAGTGCCTGGCTACACCCCGGCATGCAGAAAACCATTAGGGTTGCCAAATGCCTGTTTCAGGAGACAATTTACATACACAAAATAATTTAGTTTTTGTTTTCTGCTCCTCACTGGAGCACCTGTGGCTACGGCTGGCCAGCAACCCTGCCGACAGCTCCTGAAGTTCCAGCAAACTTCACTTGCTGGCTGGGTGCAGATTTGGCTTCCTGGCCCCAAATCCCAGGAAACTTCTCTGGTCCTGGCTGTGCCTCCAAGTGCGCTGGTGGCCAGGCTGCAGGGACATGGGGAAGGGTCCCTGCCCACCCTGGCACCTGCCAGGGGATGAGGGGGGACATTTAATGGGTCATGGCCACACGACACCACGGCTGGCAGCAACGCAGAGTCTTTGATTTTGGAGTGAGGACAGCGAGACCCCAGTTGTGGTGGGCTGAGGAAACCTCCCCTCCCACGCCAGCTCTCTGTGTCACGGTGAGAGACATTAGTCAGAGCCACAAGGTGAGGTCACAAAGTCACATACTGAGACCACAAGGGCTGTTTACAATGCAGCTTTGGAAAAAGCCTGAGCAAGTGAATCTTTTTGGAAGAAATCCTGCAGCTTCCCCATGTTTCAGTAGTGGTCATCATCCCCCTCCTAGTCCCAGCAGGGCAAAGCCATTGACCTGTTCCCTGGTACAGGGCACATCTGCCAGAGCATCTCTGCATCCCAAGAGGCTGCACACTGAGGACCCCAAGCTAATGACAGCTGTTCCTTAATTTTTGGTCAAACTAACCATTTTCTGTCACAAAAGCACTCACAACAGAATTCAGCTGTTGGTGAAACATGCACACTGATGAAAGCTGCCACTTTATAAATGAAGGCTCTTCCATTAAAAAAAAAAATTCTTATTTTATGGAGTTTCATTCTAATAATATTATTTTTACCTATTAAATTACATGTCAGAAGTAGTTACTCTATCATGTCATATTATGACAGGGATAATAGTTGAAATATTCTCCTTTTACTTGCCATTACAATCACAAAGAGCAGCTGTTATCTGGTGCTGCTCAAGACATCTTTTCTTTGTTCTAGATCAAAGTGGCTCCTGTTTGTGCCCCAGCAAAGTCATCAAACTATTTCGTTACAACATGAACATGAGCCACTTTGATCTAGAAACAAAGGCAGGGGAGATTAATCAGTATCTAGCCAAACCACTCTTAATTAAAAAAATTAAAATAAAAATAGCTGAAGCTCTTACATCATACTATGATGTGTAGGTAATTGTAAGGTATGTAATGCACTGCCTTTACAGGGATGACACAAGAAGCTAGAATGGCGAAACATACACACACACACTTGATTTTCCTAAAGTATTCTAAAATTAAAAAAAGAAAATTAAAAATAAAATAACTTGTAAAATAATAATTTGTAAAAGATTCCCTCAAAATTCCAATTTATGAAAAACTGAAAATACTTGGGTTTCCTCTAATTCACCAGCTACAGATTATTTTCCTTTGTGATATATTATAAGAATCCTGAAACCCAATTCTGAACTTTATCTATCATATATTTGGTTTATAAAACATCATCTTCAAATAATGACTGCTGAAGCCTAATTTGGTTAATGATGTATTATCACAGAAGTTTGCTGAATTATTTCTGAACCAGGTGATCTCCAAGGACAAAAAAATATCAGATTTAGTGAATCCAGAATATTTCAAAGGCATGTTTCTGTCTCATCAAGAAAGTCGTAGATAAATAATCTAAGATTTTTCTTCAAATTTACAATACATTTATAAATTAAAATCACAAAAATAAATTCTCAAAATAGTTGGTAAAATATTTGTGTATTAATTGTATAAAGTTTTTAGCAGGTCAAAAGACATTCCTAATTCTCAATTTCTAGATTAAAAGATTGCAGGTTTAGGGATGAAGCAACATTCCTTTGTTTTTCTCATCAGCTGAGTGGGGGAAGGAAAAGCCCCAGCAGTTCCACTGTGCAGAAGCCTTGCTGGAGGCTGCAGTGGCAGCAGGATAGGAGTGAAGGACCAGGGGTTTGTGTTCTCCTCTGGTGGTCTTTAATAGACTCTGCCTCCTGCCCCTCTGCTGCCAAGCTTTCCCTTTGATTTGCTGTCCCTCAGCCTTGATCATTGGTTTTATTTATGCAAACACAAAGCTGCATATTTTAAAGGACTGTCTCAGCACTCCAGCAGATGCAAAGCACAACAGCTGGATATTAATGCAGCTTGGCATCACAACCATTTGGGGCCCTTTTTTTTTTTTTTTCCTTAATTAATGCTCTACCATATTACAACAAGGAAACAGTTTCTCTTCTTTTATTACCATGCCATCCCTGAGCCAAGTATTAAATAAGACTTAATTTAATTAGTTCTTATATTTTCTCCCCTTGCAAGATTATTCAGTATAACACGAGGCTCCTACCCAGCTCCCTTTCTTGCAGGCAGATAGAAATCCTGCTGATGGTGGTGGGAACATTTCAGACACCTAATTTACATGCAAGACGGATTGCTGGGTTATGAAAAGTAGAAATGTTTTCAACCAGTCCTGTGGTTCACCTTTTGCTTTGCCACACATTCCCAAGCTGCTCCGCTCTCCCTGCCCTTCTGCAGTGTGTGGGGATGCCACCAGCCTCAGACCTCACTCCCAGCACCAGCAGGCTTGTCACACCTTTGGGTTGCTCCAGAAAAACGAAAGCTCTGAACTGTAGATTTGAGGGTTACGTCCTGGCATCCCTTTATCCTGCTGGCATTGATTCTTTCCCTCACCCCCAGCTTTTTGCTGCAGAGCAGGTGAGCCAGTTTTCCTCACCCTGGTGTTTTGAAGGAAGGAAATGCCCCTGGTCTCTACTCTTACGCACATTCCCATTTGGAGTGGACCTCTGGTGTTCTCAGGCTCCCTGGACATTTGGATCCAGATGACATCCTGCTAGCTACTTCATGAGTCTGCCCACCAAAAGCCTGGCTGGAGACCAGGACTGCAGCATCTACTGCATTCCCATACTCCACCACTAAAATACCCAATTAACCTGGCCGCTGCCCCAACAGATCCACTCTCATTCCATCAAGGGGAGGCTTCTGCTGGGAACCAAAGTCACAGAGTCACTGCTGTGTGTGCCCAAGGTAGAACCTGACTGAGGGGGACCTGCAGGGGCGGGGGTGTGGGAACAGAGCTCTCCAAGGGGCACAAGCTGCATCAACATGGGTTGGAGCAAGCCTGAGTCTCATCCCAAATCTCATCCCAAATGGGAAAAGCAGTGAAACAAGGCTGTGCCTCCAACTGAGCCCCACGCTGTCCCTGGTGCTTGCTCTGGGCAGTGAACAGTAACAGCAGCTCCCGAGGATGCGTTTGATACCACTGACATCTGGGCACTGCTAGCCATGGCTCACCACCTTGATCCAGCCCCTGGGTGACCAGGAACAGCAACATAGCCTGGCAGCCCAGAGTAGATCTGGTTTAGAAATCCTGCAGATGTTTTGACTGAGGAGTGGGCATCTCATCCTTTTGAGGCACAATAAATAACCGACACGTTGTGATTAGTCACTTAATATCAATTGACATTGACAGCCACGGTTTGAACGGAGCACAGAAAGCAAAGCCCTTGGGAAGGAGCCCTTGGGAAGGGGACGCACAGTGTCACATCACACAGATCATCTTTATGGAAGAAAAAAAACTGTCCCAGGCTTATTAGCTAGGCACTGCCTGCTCCACAAAGCACACGCTTCTAACCAAAAATGGAGAACATCACCTTGAAGCAACAAATCACAACAAAACCCGAAGCCTTGGGACAAATGCAGCCAAGAAAACGAGCAGGACCCAGCTCGGAGGGATTCATTCAGTCCAGAGCAGAAAACCCATGGGCTGAGTCAGGCTGCTCAGCTGTGAGTCACGTCCATCGATTTCCCAGCACTCCTGCCAGCAGGCTTGCCCAAGCAGGGGCTACAGCCTGCCTGCTGCTGGCTCTGCCCTCAGCACCCACCTCAGCTCTGCCTCCGAGCACTCTGCCTGCAGGAAACTGGGAGCGACACTCCCAGAGAAGAGCAAGGAGAATTCTGGCCACGAGCAGTGTCAGCAGGAGACATCAAATGGCAGCAGCTCTACAAGGAGAAGGAAGGATTGATGGGAAGGGTGAAGAGGCCAAAGAAGCCTGGGCAGGAGTGGGTGTCTGGTCCAGGTACTTGTGACAGCACACCAGGAGGCTTTGGAGTCTGAGAAAAGCACTCTGTGAAAGGAAAAACACATTCGAGCAGTGAGGTGAAAGGTCTGGAAAAAGCGGCGAGCGAGAGAGAAGGAGTAGGAGGAAACGTGGGCGCAGAAGTAGGTGGTGCCACATAGCAAGTTTCTGATGTAGCCGGGAAAGGCATCCAGAGCTCCCAATTTCCAGGCCCACACCTTCACCAGGAGACCATCTGTGCTCTCCCAGGGGGAAGGAGCCCCCGGGTCAGGCAAGAGCGTTTTCCTCATTCTGCAAAAAATAGCAGGCGGTGCCGAGGCACGGAACAGCAGCGCTTCCCAGGGCTCCTGCGCTGGCAGTGACGCTCCGAGCTGGGTCTGTGCCTGCAGTGCCCACTCTGTGGGAGAGCTGCATCACTGCTCTGGGACCTGCCATACTCACCTGCCTCCTAAAATGGTGTCTCAGCCCAAGTTTTAAAAGCATGAGACGATAGTTTGGCATTTTGTCTCCCAGTGCACAGCCATAGGTAATCCAATTCCTCCCTTTGGTATATTTTAATGAGGATTTTAGGTTGGATTTCTTTTCTGATTACAGGTTGTCTTTCAGGAAGACAGTAATTCCCCCAGATTCTGTTGAATGCAGACTAAAGCAAAGCAACCAAACAGTTCAGTGGTGGCTCTCTTCTTCTCGTTTTTTCTTTTTCCCTCCAGCCTTAATTAAAAGGAAAATTCTAACAATTCTGAATAGCGGTTCTTTTTCCTGGTATCATTTGTGTTTGTGAGAGCAGGCAGAACTCTCACATGCTTCCCCAAGTCTTGATGCTGAGGCACCATGGGGAGGATTCACAGGCAGTGTCAGGATTGCCTTCAATGAGGTGCTCAGCATCCCCACTGCACTGGCCTCATCCCCTGCAGGGTCCTGTCCAGCACAGCCTTGAACACTTCCAGGGATGGGACACTCACAGCTTCTCTGGACAGCCTATGCCAGGGCCTCATCACCCTCACAGGAAACAATTCCCTCCAAATAACTAATCTGAACCTGCTCTCTGTGAGTTTGAAGCCATTACCCTCTGTCACTACATGTCCTTGTCAACAGCCCCTCTTCAGCTTGTCTTGTAGGCCCTCTTTAGGTATTGAAAGGCTGCTATAAGGCTCCTCAAAGCTTCCTCTTTTCCAGGCTGAACTAGCTCAGCCCATCTTCATTGGAGAGGTGCTTCAGCCCTTCAGCCACATCTGTGGCTCTCCTCTGGACTCATTCCATCAGGTGCATGTCCTGAGGTTTAGGTGTCTGAGATCAGGAGACTGAAATATGGTGCAATGGTTCTGAGAGTCAAGATGTAGCTACTCCACTAAACAAAAGGTATCTCTGGCAGGCACTTCAGTTACACCTCATGGGGTTGGGAGCAGGGTCAGCAGCAGGTGAGACATCCAGCCCCTTCCCCAGCATGGGGAACTGCCCAGAACCCCTAACAATGCACACATTAAAGGGCTTTGCAAATACCGCAGCCCGTGAGGAGCAAAACACGGCCCATTAATTTACCAAAGAGGGTGTAGAGCGGGGGGAGTGACAGCTGTGCCAGCCTCACTGCCAGACACGGACAGGACACAAGGAAAACAGGAACTGTCAGTCCCTCAGTGTCCCCTGCCAGCAGCACACACCTCCTGGGTGAGCAGGGCTGCCAGAAGCTCCAGCACAGCCACAGCAAGCAGCAAACCAAACCAGCCTCTTGCCATCCCATGGGAACACAAACTTTTGACACCGCTGGAGAAGCCCCGTTGATGTGAGCTGTGCATTTACATGTCTCTGCTCTCTCCCTGTGAAATGCAGTTTTGCTGTGTTGCCTGTAATAAACATTTAATGCCACGCATTCAGGATCCCTTGTTTGCCCTGTAGAAAGTTTCTCTTCATGCATCAGACTCGGAGAACAAAGCCTGGACTGTTTAGCCGCAGGATTTAACCACCTGTTGTAATACCCTGTTGATCTAATCTTTTGTTTTAATTAAAAGCCTTTCAGTTGGGTTTGCAGGTTTTCTTGCTCCTTGCACCCAATGCCGGCTTGCCACCTGCTTCACTGGCTCTGTCTTGGCTGTGGAGCTCACATCAATCCTCTTCATTGCTTCCAAAGGCATAGAAATGGATTGAAAACAAACAAATCCACCTCAGCAAGTGTCCAGCCTGAGACCCAGCACTGTCTGGCCACTGCTGGGCACAGCAAAGGGTGAAATAAAACAGCTGCCATGAGTGGGGAGCCAACAAAGCAATTTGCAGAGTGTCTGCTGCTTTCCAGGCCAGCTCATCTCTGTTTGAGGGAAGAAAACAACTAACTGCCTTTGGGCAGCGAGATGGGACCCCACTCCACCAACACCCAGGGGATTGCTTTGGACACCAAGAGAAAGATGTTTGCGTGAGGTTGAGATGTAAACCTGGTTTCAAGCACTGACATGAATTCTCCTTTATCTCATAATTAAAACATACACAGCTACATCAGGGATCTCCTGCGGTGGATGCATACTTTAAGATGGCCACTTTGAGTATCATTCTGACATTTTTCCTCCACAGATTTAAATAAAACCCAGACTCTACCAGTCAGCAGAATTAGTTTTCGCTTTCTGAGTAGGCCACTTCAGAAGAGGAAAATCAGCAAATCAAAACACAATATTTTAGAAAACGTCTCCTCACCCCACTGCAGCTATGCACTGGTGCTGCCTTCTCCAGGCACTCACAGCATCTCCTTGGTAAGATACGCTTCATTCTCCTTCCCATTAGTAATTCTTTGTTCCTATCAAGCGTCAAAAGCTTTTCTTATTCTTCTGAGGAGCACAGTGACAAGCTCTTCAAAACTGGCCACATGCCTAACACACCAAAATAATTTGGAAACTCCGTGTTCACACTGTTTCTGGCACTTCACCAGCCAGTGCTACTGATACAGCAGGGAATCCAGCACGGCCCCAGCCAGCCCTGTGGAAGCACCTTCAGATATCACAGCCACCACCACCTGTGAGAATGAAAGGCCAAAACATTATCCAAGAAGAGAGCAAGCAAGGCTTTGGGAATATTGAGGGGCTGAATTTTTCCTTGCCTTTCCCCTGCTTTGGCAAAGAGGCACGTTAAAATCCAAGACACCTTTAGGTGCCATCAGCACCCACAGCATCCAGCACTCTCCTTTCCTTCCCCGGAGGCAGCTGCTAGCGGGAACCAGGGTCTGGCCAGCGGGAAATCAGGACACAGAGGAGACGGCTGCTCCAAGCCGAGCACGCCGTGCCGCCGAGACCTGTCAGGATGTGTCACAACACGCAGCGTGTCGTGCCTCACCGCTCTGTCGAGCAACAAGCCGGAAAAAAAAGGTAAAAAAAAAAAAAAAAAAAAAAAGAAAAAAAAAAAAAGGATTCGGATCTAATACATGAGTGGGCCGGTATGTGCAAGAGAGATGAATATGAAGTAAAACATGCTGGATGCTACAGTAATAACCGGGCACACGCCGAGAGGCTGGAAGCGAGCCAGGGAGGGGAGATACGAGAGGGATGCTCTGAGCTCAGGCTGTGCGTGGCGGAGAAGCTGCAGCTCCTCAATGAGCGCGAGGCGCATCCCGAGGCTGCCGCGTGGGCTTCAGGCTGACACCAAAGCCACTGGGAGCCCACGTCACCCCCAGGCTGGGGCCGTGCTCCCCGCCAGGCCCACCAGGGGCTTCACCAGACACCCAGTGTGCGGGGGAAAAGCTGCATTTTCTCCTTTAAAAACAAGGCCGTCCTTACACGTGTCGAGTCCGATGAACTGTGGTGCCAAGCGCAGAGATGGGTGGCTTCAACAGCTCCCTGCGAAACACAAGAATTTGTCCCCCAATATTTCTGCATTAAGGGTGGGACCAGCTCACACTTCTTTATATGGCAATGCTGAACCTAAGGGCCCCTCTGGTGGCGGCTTTGTGTCCATGCAAATCCCGTTTTGGGGACCAGTGGGAGGAGAACCGAGGTCGCAGGCAGGCACCCACGGCCAAGCAGCATCCCTGCCTCCATTCCCTGCCCGCCGGGGGCGGCGGGAGGAAGGGCTGCCTTCCCCAGGTCCTGTGGGCGTTCACATGGCCCCTCTGCAGCAGCCAAACACACATTTGCGAAGAGCAAACTTCTAACGGCATGGGGATGAGTCATTATGGGGTTTCAAAATGCGTAAATATGATCACATCCTAATTCAGTGTGTCACAACGAGCTACCCTGCATCTGCGGGGTTACTCGGCTCCGCAGAAACCTCGGAAATTCCTGCCCAGCCTTGTGATGCAAAAAGTTCATCTATATTCGTGTCACTGCATGCAGAGTTAATGTGGTTTTCAGGGTTTTTTTAATTTTGGCACTGGATTTCAATGGAGGCTTATGTGCAGTGTTACAACCCAGTACTGCTATGTTTTGCATCACAAATTTACAACCGAGTAATAAGTAAACACAACATTTTTTTTTGGCCTGGATTTTCCAAGGTGATTAAATAATTTTCTAAATGGCTTTGAGAATGAAGCTGTCTGAAATCCCCAGGGTAATAGGAAATGAACTGCATCCCCATACGCTCCATAGACACAGGAGGAATTCAAATTTACTGCGAAGTAATATAAAATATTTAAGAAAGCAAATAGACTTGAATAAAACCTCTTGCAATGTAAATTAAATCTGCCCAAACCAGCAGTGATTACCTTTTCTGCCGTGGCTCCTCCAGAGACTCTGGATGTGCCTCGGGCTCCATAAAGCCCCTGCCTCACCAGCACCTATCACAGCCAGTGTGTGCCTCAAATAAATACAATTTGAAGACCTCCAAATATATATATATTTAATGGTCAAAAGTAGCTAATTTTTGCACACTTACCCAAGGAACGGGGAGACAGAAGCATCAGGCCGAGTGGTGGTTTCGGAGTCAGCAGGTGTCTAGAGCACTACCTGATGACCCAAAGCTTTGGCAGCAGCCTGCCTTAGGGCTTCCCAAGCTTTCCCACAGCGGGAAGCACCTCCACCACCGCCCCGGGCCCTGAAGCACTGCCAGCTCACGGGCACGGCCGGCCAGCGGGAACCCCGTCCTGAGGGAGCGCCACAGCGCAGACCCACGCGTGGAGAGGCCTGGCCGCGGCGCAGGGTGGCGGGCAGGGCAGGGCAGGGCAGGCAGCCCCAGCCGCGGCCTCCCCTGAGGGGCCGGCCCCACTCCCGGCCTCTGCAGAGCCATCCCTCCTGAGCAGCTCGAGGAAATTCATATTTCATGTTCTGCTCCTTCTCTGCCCACGGAGTTCTTTCTCGTGGTGGTGCGTAGGTGTATGTGAGGGATTTATCCTTTCCCCACTGAATCACTGCAGCACAACATCTTTTCAACCCTTCTGTACAGCACAAAAGAGCCTCATGGCATTTCTCCTCGTTTTCCTGCTTAAGGAGACAGCCAGCAAGCTCCACGGTGTGACCCCATTACACCCCAGCTCAAGGCTGGGAACAGCCCGAGCCCCGCTAGCCCTGGGCGGGAGCGTGTCTGGAGGGGCACACCCCCTCCTTCTGCCAGCTGGCACCCCAAAAACACATTCTGGTGCCAGCATGAAGGCGCCTGCAATGATGCTGCTGGCTCAGCTGGAAAATGGCTCCACGCTCAAGGGAAGGAGCAGAGCAGGGCGTGCTGAGCATGCCGCACTCTCAAGGCCTCAGGACCCCAGACCCAAGCCAGAGCCTTACCAATTGCCGCAGTTAAAGCCTTCCTGCTTTAACTAGGGGCTGCTGACATGCTTCCATCAGGTCTGATCCCGGTGTTGTGTACGAGTTCTCCGTATTTTGAAAGGAAAATGGGGAGGAAAGGAGCTCTGCAGCTGTTGTCGTGGGCAAAGTCATTGCCGTGAGCTGAGGCTCAGCCACAGATGAAGGCCCTCCTGGCTGACCCTCATATCAACTGCTTCTTTAGAAAATAACACAGGAGCTTCAGGCAGGCAGCCAGCAATAAAAAAATTAAATTTTGGCTGTATGTGAAACCTCCTGAAGCTTCATATGAGCATTAATGATCCTCGTGTAAGTTTTTCCATCCCACAGTGCTCCCTGAACAAGGATGTCAGAGTTTGATGAGACACTGACTCAGGCAGGCCCGAAGCAAACCTGTGGGCTCCAGCAAGCATGGTGCCCTTCTAGCACCAATGTGTTCTTACTGAATTTCAAGCAGGCACTGCTCAGCCCGTATCACGTTAGAAAAAACAGGCATCTAAAGGTTTTCCAGTTATATTTGTGTGCAGCCTGACAGACCAATAACATGACTTTTCTTCCCCATCCTCATACCTTCAACATAAGACTGCGTAGCTGCTCCCTTCTCTTTCCCAGAATAGGGCAAGATTGCACTGAAGTGCAAGGTAAAAGCCAGCAAACACTGAGCCACTGGTTCAGAATTCCCATGTTTACTCTCCTCTAGACTGGGAGAAGACAGGGGCATCACACCTACTCCGACTCCATCTCTGCTTCAAACCACTCCTGACTTCCATGCCATCTCCGCAATCCGAATGCTTTGAGGGTTTATGGAGGGGCTCTACCCCTCACCCCCTGACTTCCCTGATGGTTTTGCTCCCTTGTCTGCCTCTCCCTTTTTATACCTCATCTCCCAGCTTCTGCATCCTGACAACTTCCTAGCAGAGATGTGGGCTGCTGCTCAGAAAGTAAGCTGGAACAGGGTGGATCACCAAGGCTCCCCCATTCCCAAAGAGCACTTACACATGCCTGGTATCCCATCCCAGTAGCTCTGTGCTGTTTGCAACCCTGTGTAAATGTGAGCACATGCAAAAGCAGTAGCTCAGTGCTGCAGACTGGTTGCCTGGGTTTTAGTTCCTCCCTCCTGCCTGAGCCCTGCAGGCTGTGCACATAATGAGGCCACCCTTAAATGAGGATTCAACCACAAGAGCAGGAAAAGGCTTCCTCCACTGAGAGCTGCAGTTCGAGGTGCTCCCTCCTCCCCTATCCCCCCACAAATTAACATGATCTTTTAGAAAACACAATTTAAAAAACCCAAAAAGGACAAACCCTGGGGAAACTAAAGAGTTCTCACGGTGAATTTTATTTTGTAAGCAACAATATAAACATGTGAATAAAACAGGCATCATTTGCAGGGCCAGCCTTTGATCCAGAGTCCCCTGGATCTAGCAACCCTTCCCGAGCAGACGAGGGCAAGCCTTTACCTGCGGCTCCAGAGGCTGGCCAGGGTGCAGTCCACCAAGACCTTTGTCGAGGAAAGACCAATGCTTGAGTATTTGCTATTATCAAGCCTATGTGCAATCTTGGAATGTACCTCCCACCTCCCCCACCCCAGGATAAAAAAAAAAAAAAAAAAAAAAAAAAAATCATACAGCTGCAAACCAGTTAAAAAAAATTGCTTCCAGCTTATTGAGACTGAAATGGCCTGTTGGACTATAAACTGAAATATCATTCTGGAGATAACCAACTGGTCATGACACAAAGTACTGTATTTACAACTCAAAAATATAACCGTTATAGACTTTAATTTATAGCAAATTTAATACATTAGTGTTTACAAAATAAATTCTGGACTCAACTGAAACAGCGTGCTGCTTAGCAAGTTCTTTTTCCTTCCTCTCACTTTAACTGAAGATATCAGCAAGCTTAAGAGCTTCTTCTGTGACCCACACACAACTTTTGATGGTGTCAGATGTTGGAGAAAACCAAATGTTTCCTGCATCTCTAAAGGTTTGCTGCTTGGTACCTTTCTACTGCTCAAGTTGTACAGTTCAAACCTTAAGCTGTCCTTTAACAAGTTCCATGAAAGCTACTCGGGTACTAACCAGGGCACTGGTTAATGTTACAAACTGAAGAAACATCTGTGCTACTACATCCATGCTACTGACTCACACAACAGGAAAGAGGAAATATTACTACACATTCAATCTCTTATGCCTAAACAGCAAAGCTGCGAACTCCATTGCTTTAAAGTAAGATACTTCAGTAAGTGAAACAGTACCATACAGTTCAAGAAACATTTTTTAAAAAAAAACCCCAAACATTTTAATAGTATAAAAAGTTGTTTTACTGGTGTTTCTACTATAAAGCTTTGTTCCACAAATCAAGTGATAAAATAATTAGATATGTTTACAGTGATAAGAGACTGCAGTGTAGACATTTCAGCTCACATTTTGCTGAGTGTTTCAGTACAACGGAGACTAACTGATTTGTTAAAACACACCAAGGACACAGAGCAAACTGCAGACATGAAGTGCACACCTGAATAGGGAAGTTTACCCTCTGACATGGTAACTCACTTTCTTCAGCTCTGCCTTTCTCCCCCAGAACACGTCAAGCAAAAACTGTTTTCGGAAATGGAGGCATATAACTGTCCTGACTGCAGAGCAGCACAGAGGAAAGATGGATGCACACAAACACACCATGGTAAATTCTGAAGTTATATGCCAACTACTCCTCCTTAGATAAAATGACATCTTCAGAAGTGAACATGTACAAAAAATAAAAACTGTCAAATAAATAAAGAATACAGATGTTAATTAATCACATACATAAGGAAACGTATTGGCATACTGTATGCAATATACAGTATATTCATAGAATCATGTGGGCTGGACAGCACTTAGTAAGGAGTTACGTGCTGAAGACAACTCCTTGTCTCTCTCCTCCAAAAAATCTTATGGTTTCTGGATATCAAGTGCAACCTCTTACACCGATGCATAAATCCTGCACCATATCTCATCTATCTCATCTTTGCCACACTTGGGATGCCTTTTTTTTTTTTTTTTTAAGATCCACAGAGAAGTCCAAGAAGTTATAATGGTCTGAATGACAATTTTTGCAGCCCTGTCCATACTACTTGGTCTCTTGAGTTTCCTACCAAATGAAATTTAGTAATTGTACGGTACAACAATCCCCAGTTTTTCCTGAGGAAATGGGAGCCAATCATATGGACTCCTCCATCCTCTAACTGGCATTTCCCACACTCCTGACCTGTATGTAGGTATTATGCTGTGTGTTACACAAAGGCTGCTGAAACCATTGGAAGTGATGTAGCAATAGTTAAGTGTCAAGTACATCTGCTATAATACAGAATCAGGGTCTAGGTCTATCAAATGCTATATCCACATAACATTTTAAACCATGAAAGTATTGTATGCATTTTCCTTTTTCTACAAATATTGTTGCAAACTTGCTGTTAATTGTGTCACGAGGTTTGCATACCTAATTCTGCAATGATTTTAAATTCAAATGTTTAACAACCATATCTACGCTAGGTACACTGAAAGTAGACATTGAAATTTCAAGTAAAATGAACTGTAGCCACATCTACTGGACTCAATACACGTCCCGACATCTAGATTTACTTTGATAAGTTATACAAATACATAATACATTCTTAAATAATGAAGACCCACAATATTAATTTGTGAATCTTCCCACGTTATAAAACCACTTTTACAGGAATGTTTATCCACCTGTATTACTGTTTTAGTTGCAGTGTCTCTTGCTTTCCTGTTTCCACGGATTACTGTACCAGTTCTTAGGCTTTGGCTATTGAAATCTCTTATTTGAATGAGGCAACGCTGGTTATTAAGGCTGGTTTTTTTTTCTCTTGTGAAGTTTCATTCTTTACTATGACACTGTTTTCCAGAGCAGAATGACTATCTTGTGTCTTCAGGTTCTGTTTTTATGACCTTCCTTTCAATGTTGTTAAAAGCCGAATGAGGAAAATCCTTTAAAATACCAAGGCCTTCTGCATTGAGAAAAGAAAGAAAGAAGGGTGTTAAAATACTGCTTGGAAACAAATATATTTTGTTCTTAAATCAACAAAAAGATCCAAGAACAATAAGAATACCAATAGCTGAGCAATAAACTCTGCCTCCTCCTCCTCCTGGGCTTTAGCCCAGCTGGGTTAGAACCACCTCAGTCACAGTGCAGTGATGAGAAAGGAAGCATCACAGATTCACTTCAAACCCCTCTGGCAGCAGGGGCTAATGGAGATGCACTCTGCACTTGGAATTTGAGAGGGAACAGGTAAAAATCCCCTACTAGAGATTTCACTAAGTGAACTAGCATTGGGATTGGGACAATTTGCAAAAGAGGTGAGCCAAGATTGCAGTAATGCAGAGTGAAAAAGACAAGATTCTGCCTGGTATTCAAAACAACTACTTTTGCATCTTGTCTTTCAAATAACCACTGTATCTCTCCCACTGTATCTCTCAAACTCAGGTGGGATTTTATTATTACTCCTGAAGTTGCAAGAGTCTCAAGAACTCTTGGCTTTATCTCAGTGCACTGAGTATTAAACTGAAATTTCCCACAAAGATTCCAAAAAGAATCCTTGCTCTCTTCTATCAAACTTAAGAGTGGGTTTCTCCCAATGCCAGAAGTAAATGACAAGATCGGCAGTGAGCAGAGGTCAGTGAATGAGAAACCCAGTTCACACCAGAGAAACAGTGCCACATCCTTATAAATCAGAATAAAGACATCTTTTTTATAAAAAGCCTGATTCTATTCTACAGAATGAAGCCATGTCATAATCATGCTGCTGTCACTGTGATGCAGTTTAAGTATTTAAGAGCACTAATTTGAGTCAATACCAAGGACAGACACATGACAGAACTTGGTTATCTGATTCCAGTTACTGCATCCCCTAAACTTTTCCCAAATAATATTCAATCTTACTCTAGATTAGCAAGTAACACTCCTCTTGGAGTTTTGTCCGAAGCCCTGATGGCATGGTTACACACAATGCATGCCAGCCTGCCCTCCTGGCTGCTTCACTCAGAGACATCACAGAAAATAAGAAATGCTGGGTAATTTCTCAGAGAGTGCACTAACCTGAGGACTGGGACTTCGCCTCACCACTGGGGTAAAGCCGGATCAAATCACTGCACAGAGATTTCCCCATGTGCTGCTCTCCATCAAGTGAAATGTGCTGCATCTGTCTGCTTGGCAGGCTGGGCATTCGGAGGTTCAGTGGTCTTTCACCTGCAAGTTGTTCACAGCAAAACATTGATGCATTAAAAGAAAAGCAGTATTAAAAAGCAGGTAGAGACTTAAACACATTAATTCTATCAGCCAGAGTGCATCCTAGATTCCAGCTGCTCCAGGGACATTTTCAAGCAAAACAAGGCTTATGTAAACATACTGGTTTGCAGACTACTTCACAAGCACTTGTTAGAAAGGGACACTCAGCCAGAGGAAAAAAAAATTAATTACTTTTTAAAATCCCCTTTTATTCTGCTCAAAAATCCTCTTGAGATACAAAAATTTTCCTCTCCCACTGCACAATCCCCCTCCGAGATCCTGAAAATTTTCAGTTCCCTGCACAATGGCTAAATGGTATAAAGCAGCTAGCTGGGCCAAGGAAACCTCGATCCACACGCCTATTCTTTATGATTACTTCTGTACCTCATTGCCTGACCAATACAAACAAGTGAAAATTTGGGTTTTAATGCTTACTTGTATTGATTTCCTTAGCTGTCCCTCTACTGCTTCTTTTCAACCCCCTTAAAAAAACTAGCACTTAAAAAACAGACACAAGAACTGCTGGTTGTATTTCTTTTGTTTGTAACATTTTGTCTCATTGTACAACAGTAAAAAAAGTGATCCAAACAGAAATGCTCAAACAAAACAAACACTCCTAAAATTAATTCAAGACAAGGACTAGCCAGTTGGTAAATCAAAGAGAACCACAGAACTGTAAGCTTTTTGAAGAATAACAAGCTACTAAGAACATCATTAGAATCTGCTTAGTGCTAAGTAATTTACATAGCCAGCTACTCAGGTTTTGTTCCTACACTGCACAAACAGGTAAACAAAAAGGGGGACCAACTATAGTACCTGCTTTATTTTCAATTTCCACAAAACAAGAAAACAAATGAAATGCAGCACTCTGCTCTATTTCCAAAACTGAGGATAAAGCTAGAGCCAAGTCCTGCCCTTGGTAACAGCAGTTGCACCCAACCTCCTTCCCTCCTCACGTTATCCCTGGGGAAAGCAGTTTGCTTTCCAGACAAATCCACAGCACTAAGAGAAGAGAACCTGAGTGTATATCTGATTGCATGATTTACACCGTAAGCACTTCAGGGCAGACAGAGATCTTGTCTTGTCCATTCAGTGCTCAAGGTTCTGTATGAGATAAACACCACCACTGACAGAGGTTGCGTAACATCAAATGTCTTTGCTGGCAGCAATGCTGTGCCTGGGAGCTACCATACCTTGTCCATCAGCATTATCTAATGACATGCCATTGGGGCTGTGCTCTTCCGAGTTCTGCCTGTAACACCCTGTGGAAAGACGTCTCTCCAACGCTGCCTGGTTGCAAAGAAACTCCATCTGTTTTGCCATCACCTTTTCCGACTGCAATTAAAACAAAAAAAAGATTTCTCCCTATATACATACATAGAGCAAGCCAAAACACAGGGGGAAAACCAGCATCAGATGAAAAGACTAACAGCCTAGATAGTGGCTTTTGTTGACTCATATGTACAGATGTGTGCTTTACGGTTTCTTCAAAACTATGAAGCAAACAAAATATTTTTGCACCCATAGAGATTTTCATAATGTACATCTGAGTCACTTGAGAATAGTTAAAATGCAAGCTGTTGTACTTCATCTAGACAGAAATGCAACATAAAATTCTGATCTTCAAAAACACTTCCTGCACTTTAGGACTGCAGGTTACGTAAAGAGAATCTCAAGAAAAGCAAAAAAGAATGTCTTAATTATCCAGTTAGCTCTGTTCAAATATATGCCTTCACAAAGTATTCCAGAAAGTATTCCAAGAGCAATGGCAACATCTGCTAAAAACTTATGCCAAGATTTCACCAGACATCTTGGAATCTTTATTTTAGGAAACAGAACTACACAAGCTTAAAAATCTGCCATTCTGAAAGTGTAGGATGACAGTATGTTTGTGGGGGATAAAGGTGTGAAATGTCTGTCTAGAAGAAGAACAAGACCTATACACCTCTAGGGAGTGGAGCTAAACAATCCAGAGCAACGTGGGAGGAAATGGCGTCTGAATGTTTGTCATTGACTTTAATGCCAAGAGAATTCTAACTTTCACTATAATCTTGTTCTTGAGAGAATGTAAATAAGCATCTTGCAAAAATAAGACAAAAATCACAAGTCAAGAAAGTTGACTTAGAAGAGCCACAAGGAACATAAGAACAGAAAGTATACGAACTTAACACGTACAACTGATAGGAAAAAATAATTTCTCTTTCAGGTAATGCTGTAATTGTTTCAACTGCAACAGAGGTTTATTCATTGCAGAGCATTTCACTTTTCATGGGAGATGCTGAAAGCCCTGGCTCCCCACAAAGGGCTGCTTGCTCAGCATAGTTCAGTAATTTTTACTACAATGACAGCCTAACAGACCAGCAAAACCTGGGCTTCTCCAGTACAGTAGTGACCCTGACAGCAGGGTAATGGCATGGCCAGTATTTTTATATATACACACTCCAGCTCAGAGCTCATCAGGGCCTGCAAGAACACTGGTGGCTCCAGCTTGGTCTTGGGAGGAAGGTAACAAGAGAAACTATTTTCAAACAGTTTACTTTCAAGAGTGCTTTAGCTTTGCTACTCCGTCACTCCCGCTACCAACTTTTAAACTATACAGTAATTTTAAAAAAGAATAAAACATTTCTCATTCATGCCATCTTTGTCGTTTACTTGGGATAAAACCAAAATTTTAAACTTCAACAATACTTCTGATCACCACAGAAAAACATGCAGAGTTGCATATATGTTTAAGCTTGAATTAAATCTGTAGTCCATTGTTACGTGGGAGTGACCAACAAAAACTTTAAGCATATACAAAATAAGCTCATGTAATTATTCTGTGACATGTGGCATAATTGCATTTGATGCATCACGGATTTGTATGACCGAGCACTGCTTTGCAATAGAACAAAGTAAATGATAGGGTAACACATCCATTCTCAGAAAACAGGAAGGTAACTCTAAATGTAATCTTCCGTGCAAATTTGGTGATTACATTTGCCCAAATCAGCTATACAAAACAAATTTGTTGCAACTTAGCATGAAATCCCTCCTTGGCAAGAACTGGCAGCAGGAGATGGGTATTTTGCCTCAAGGCTGGGATACACTACAGAAAAGACAAAGAAAGAACTGGCAACCTGTCTTCATTTATACAAAGCTTTCTGTCTGCTCAAGAACACTGTGCTTCCACAAGGTTAGGTGTTGTTTAGGAAGCCAATTTATCCTCTCCGATGCAGAGGTTCTCTTATTTCCTAAGCATATTGGCCTTTGTTCTTGTAAGACATGTCAGAAGTGAGGACTCCAAGATCGCCTACTCTATTCCTCTCGACTCAGTAACTTGAGCTTTCCATTTATAGCGGGTAACGCACGGAACACAGCACAGACTGTACCAATACTACCCTACTTGCTCCCAACAGGCAATCACAGATTTTCAAGCCTACTATGCTGCATCTTACCTCCTTGGAACTAACAAGGGCAAAGCTGTAGTACTGTGACAGAACAGTTTTGGGAGGTAAACCCAAAGTAAGAGTGATGCAATCACAGCTAAGCTAGGTAGCCTTTTAAAACTGATAGGAATTAATTTAGGCATCAAAACAACATATCAAAACCAATGTACAGAGAGATAGCCTGTGTAATTCACAATGTAGTGTAGTTGGTTTACCTGGGAATTAAGAGCTGCTGTGTCTTCACTCTTTCCTTTAGCCAAAGCAAGTGGCATTTTATCTTGCTGATAGAGCGTCTGGACTGTGTCCTGGAAATCAGGATAACCATCCTATTGAGCGTAAAAAGAAATCAAACCAAGAGGGACATATTACTATTTTTTCTTCACCTTCTCCGTAAACCTAGAAGAAAAAAATAACCTGAAAATCACATTCCTGAACTTCTGTAAAAATTCTGGACTGAAATTGTGCATAAAACACACACAGCCCCTCCACAGCAACTGCAGTGTACCTAATATGGCACAGAAAATCTCATTCCTCTCAGTTTCAGCTGAATCCAGATCACCCTTGTTTTTCAGGTGAATCCAGACTACCCTTGTTACTGGCATTAGTTTACATTCAGCCTTGACAGGCAGATTTAGGCCTACGGTTTCTGTCACTTTTCAGAAAGCAAGCTTATATGTAGTCAAGGATATATACTAACCTTGTGAAACTGAGAAAAGCCTCCTGAAATTCAACATATTTCACACAGAACCTACACTAGTATCACAAAATGAAATACCACCATTTCAGAAGTGGAGTGGAAAATTTATAGACTATGGGAAAGCATGATTCAAGAATTCTTCCAGTCTGAAATTCTTATGACATGCAAATCTTTTCTGCAGCTTGCAGATGTATCAATAAAGCAAATAAAGTTCCAGTGAAAGCCTGCCAGACTCCATTAAAATTATCACTGAAGCAAAGGTTCAAGATGAGGCATTTATCCAACCTGGTATTATAAAAGAAAAGCTCATGTGCACTAGAGGAACATCCAGAAATGTTTACTAAAGCACAGTATAGGTAACTGTCAAATTATGAGAGGAAGCCAGAGATCTTTGCACAGACCCAAACCTGATAACCATCTGTCACTGAGGCTCTGCAGACCTTGGTGTCAAAAATACACCAAATACGGTATGTTTGCCTTGTAGATTCTAAGACACATATATGTCAATAATTACATTTTCAACAATAGATGGACAAAAGGCTTAAGGCCCAAGAAAAACAGAAATAATTTTTCAGAAAAAACACAGGGGAAGGACTACGAGGTCCTCTCCACCGGCAGGCTGCCCACTGACCTGCAGAGCAGTGGTTTGACCCAAGGCAGATGGCCAGGACCTCAGTGCAATGTAATGCCATTAAACCTCTTCTTTATGCTCAGGAAAAAACCCTAAAATCTGTCAGAATGCTGCATATTGCTGTTAAACACCCAAGGAACAAATAAACACAATCGCTATGCAAAAACTTCACAGCCAGGTTAACTGCCACAAAGCCTCCAGCCTAAGCTAAAAACAAAGGCTTTGCAGCACATTTCCATGAGCACTGACCACTTCCACAGTTAACACCTGAATTTGTTTGGGAGAGGAGAATGATTATGTGTAGGAAGATCAGAAGCTGAACACACAAACCCTACCACTCAGGATCCTATTTTTGCAACAAAGCAGGTAACAAAGTTCTTCACATTTGTGATCACCTGCCTATACAAAACCGAAGGCTGTCTCCCAAAGGTGGCTCTGGCTGCCTGTTGCTGTGTCACTCCCCCCTCAGTCAGGCAGATAACTCCTGGAGGATGATGTGTTCTGGATCACCTTCCCAGAGCCCCTTCCCACTGCTGGCTGTCCCCAATGCCTCACAGGATGAGGAGCATGTTGGACCAAGCACCAACCTGCTCTGCCCCGTGGTTGCCTGGAGGGCCTCCTGCATGCACTGCAGCATTCTTGTTTTGCCACGCTGCTGCTCACTTGTTTTCCAAGCGGTTTTGTGCAGCAGATGTTCCCAGTCCCACATGTGCTTTTTCGCTCCCTCTAATGACATTTTTCCTATGAAAACAGTAGCTTCTACTGCTTTTGCTGTTTTTGTGAAAAACACAAATCCCACACTTTGGTTTTCTTTTCAGCCTTCTCAGAAATCGTGGAGGTGGGGCTTTTCTCTCCTCTTCCTCCCCCCATACTGGCACCAAGGGAAGAGGCTTCCTTGCAGCCTCCACTCAGGTCTCCCTGCCTGTGCCCTGCTGACTCCCACGGAGCTTTGGGAAATGAGTTTTTGAAAGCTCTTCCCACCCCTCTTCTTCAGATGAATGGAGATGCAGACACACAAAATAATTTCTTTGGGCCACAGACAGCAAAAATATTTTTTAAAACACCCCTGTTTTTTCCTCTCTTGGCTGTTCATTGCAGGCTCTGAAGGGGATCTTTGTCAATACCAACAGTGATGAGGAGCCTCTTCCTCCACTTCTGCCTGATGTACCTGTGACTTGTTTTGCTCTCTAAGCTGGTGCCACAACAGCTCACTGCTTTGAGTGGTGCTGGCACTGAGTCACAGAAGATGACAAAATAAGGGGTGCCCCTCCAAACAACACCTAACAGAAGAGATCCTGCTCTGCAGGAGGATACACCATTTCCATCCCTATTCGCCTGTCCTGCTCTCTGTCCAGAGCAGATTTAGGAACTACAGCCCTTTTTTAATAATCTGCTCTCAAATACCAATTCACTCCACTCCCTCCACACCTTTAGCCTGTCATTTGCCTGGAATTTTTTTCCCCTTCTCCTCTTTACACTTCACTCCCACAGCTCACCCACCCACTCAACGAATAAGAGGGGGAGAGCTCACAGGGGAAGAGAAAGGCTTTTACAGGTAATTTGATGTAATTCACGGCACATTGTTTCTTTGTAATGCCTGTGCGAGTTTCATATTCATGAAAAGGATAAATTTGCAGTGTGGCTGCACATTGACAATGCTGCAGCTTGCACACACAGCTCTGCTGGCTCTGCTCAAGGATGACCTTCAGAGCATCTCTTGGAGGCTTTTTTAAGAGTTATTATATTTCAGGAAATTAACTCATCTTTTTTTAAAGTAATCTTTTACACTATGCAAACAGGCTGTGAAGTCTTTCCAAACTGAAGCTCTAGTAATTTTAGGCCATGCTTCACGGAGACATTAATGACTAATAGTTAAAGGAATGGTGAATCAAAACAGAGAGTTCAGCTTTAAAACAGAAATGCAAAAATGGCTCTTCTAAAAAAAAAAGGAAAAAAAAAAAGAAAAAAAAAAAGAAAAAAACAGAAAAGAACTAGTTATAACAACAAAAAATATACCCCATGTTCAGGTCCTTTCTGTATTTTCATGATAGTGAGCGAACAGATCCACAGTGAAGCCTTACAACTTCAAAAACAGTGTGAGGAATTCTTACCCAGAACAGAAGGAAAAATCTGCATTTGCTACCATTTTCCTTTTTACTTTCACCTTTCCAAAAAAAAAACCCCAAACCAAAACAAAACCAAAAAAATCCCTGAACATATTACTAAAAAAAGGACTTTTAACCATTTTTTTAAAATGCAAGCACCAGTGACACAAAACAGCAGTGATCTACTATGTCATACTGCATCCTTTTTACATTTCATTGAAGTCAAGCCCAAAATTTACAGTGTACCTCAAATTTAAAATGCACTGAAATAATGCTTTATTCCTCCTTGTAAGACTCCCAAAGTTGTGAGGAAAAAAAATAAATTCTACTGATAACAATATGGGTAATTTCAAAATTAATAATGCTATGCTATCAGATTAAAGATTTAATTCAATTTAATTTTCAATTTCTTATTTTGGAAAAATGACCTATTTCTGAAATACTCATTTTTACAATTACAACATGAAATTTTCACAAGCATTTTAAAATATAACTGAAGTTTTAGATAAAACAAGAACCAAGTAAATATCCTTTCTCAGAATTACTGAGCTATAAAGGGCATAAAAAAAGCAGGGCTTCCAGACTATAAAGATTTCACCATGCAGAAAATATGAGAATGCACATCCCCTAAGGCTGTCCAGATTTTTTTCCCTCCAGAAAACCTTAAGTTTCAGCTTGTATTTCTCAGGGTTTTAATTTTACACTTTATTTCAATGAAGATCCTGTAAAAAAACAGCACCTCCCTTGCAGTGTGTCATTTTAGACACTTGCTCATCATCAATTATTCCTGAATGAAGGAAAAACTTCCTAATGCTGAAATCTAAGTCACTGAAATACTACTTCAAGCAGAGGAGTGGCAGCTCCCCACCAGCTCTTACAAATTAAGGCTAGACTGAACAAAGAGAGGAGACTCAAGCAATCATCCTGCAACATGTTGGTCAAGGCTGATAATGGTGAAGCTGGATAAAATCATTTAATGCACCTTTTCCCTGCTCTTTTTGGGGGATCAAACAACAAGTCAAAAGCAAACCCTGACACAGATAAATGACATTATTGATTTATCAACGCTACCACTGAATCCTCATTGCACATGTATGTTTTGCACCACGTAAACTCAAAACTGCAATTGTGTATGGACTGATGCAACTTAATAAATAAGATTAATTCCTCTATACCTATTCAAAACTGCCTTTTCAAAACTAACTGTTCTCACCAGGGTTTGCCTCACAGGAAACACCTTTGTACAAATGAAAGCATTGCAGTACTGAAAAAAAATTAAAGCCTTACTACACACAGTGCATCATTTATCACAGAATGCATTGCATATGAGAAACACATTTCAGAATGTGTTGCAATTTTCCTCTACAGTTAGAGAATACATCACCTATCTGTGTCACATACAAATCTAGCTCAGGTCTAGCTCATTTTCTAACAAACATTTAACCTACACCTTTTCAAGTAGACAGTACAATAAAAAACACCCACAATGCTAAGGATAAATTAGATACACACATAATAGTGAAACAGTAATTTGTTTAAAAGTACAAATTAGAAAGAAAGATCTGCTATACTTACGAGGTATATAGATATATATATTTAAGTACATTTTCCTTTTTAGTTTTTTTTTTTTTGTTAAAAGTAACTTTTAAAAGGCCACAAATTTACCTCCCAGCAGTGGTAACTGAAGAAAAAGCTAAACTACATACATGCTGCTCCTGCACTCTTAGCAAAAAAGATCTCCCTAAGCGACATCTTGTGCAAGTATATACATTAGCCATGCATACATGCACTTGACACGAAACTCATTACAAACACCTGTAAACTGCTATCTACAGGCACAACCTTTTGTGCTGAGATATTCAGTTTTTGACTTTTCAATATGATCAGTGTCCTAATTTATGGCACAGTCAGAGATGGCTAATATTCTGCCATCAGTCCTTATTCAGAACTCTGCATTTTGGACATGATCAACAGCTGACTCCAGTGAATTAGGCAAATTCATGCAGACTGAAGAGCAGCAGGCCTTATGGGAAGTCATTTCCTACAGTGCTTGAGCTTATTCCACCACAGGAAGTCAGTCAGTCCCATTCCTCCCCTCCCACTCACTCTGAGTGCAAAACACTGAGAGTATCTTTACCATTAAACAAATCCTACTCTTTACCCCTGGCTCCTACAGGTTTCTCCATCAAGCACTTACATTTACAGAGATAGTGGTGATGTTCTCCCACCCTCTCTCTCTCTCATACCCATCAACTGTCTATCAAATGTTTTTCTGACAAATTTCCTTAAGACAGATCCCTTCAAAACAAAACTGAATTTTAGCACGCACAGGTCAAAATACAGGAGTCACATTACTGTACCTCTATCTTGATTCTCTTTGGTGACAGCTCATCCCTTTCTCCACATTTAGATCTGCAAGAGAAGACACATATACGATCAGTAAACAGCACATTAACCCCAAACATCAAGAATAATGAAAAGGAGTCAAGGAAAAAAAAAAGCAGACCAGGGAAGAACAAGTGAGATGCACAAAAAAAGCCTCCAGTTCACTTTGACATGGCAGTGAAAGCCATTCAAGTATTGAGTAACACAAGCATTTTGTGCTGTTTTCGGAAGCATCAAGAGATTCATGGATTCTTCCTTCCAAAGAGGAAGGAAAGCACAGAGAATTACAGAAATGCCCTTGGAAAGGATATTACATTACAGGCAAGAAAATCAACATTTAAAAATCCAAGGAAAGTAGCAAGACATTCAATCATACTTACTAATGCTAAAGTTTTAATTGTATTTAAAAGCTGTTAAGCCTTTGTCACTGTTTCGTAACAGCAGTTCATTTGACAGAACAGTAACAACTGAAATCAAGACTCAGCTTCAGTTCATTTAAAGCAAGCTTGTAAGCCACTCCCTGTGACCTTATCTTTTTGGCTAACAAGCCAAGTCTGTATATGGAAAAAAGGAAACTGATGCAGTGAGCATCTCTGGCTACTCTGCCAATTTACATTAACCTAAAAACACACTAATACCTCGAATGCTTGAAATACCAACCTCTCAGATGCCTCTTCATATGTACTAGCCTCAAAATAGTTGGAAAGCCAGAGTGCAAGTAAAAAGGTAATTCAAGACAGCTGAATCTTATCAGTTTAAAAGCTTCAGGACTCAAATAGCATTTCCCTCCTTTACTTACAAGAGCACTTTGCTATCTGAAGAGCAAGAAGAAAGTGTCTCTAGTGCTTCAGAAGAAATGCTATCACTTAGTTGCCTGAAAGTAAAGCCCCTCTGAGCTAAAGAAAGCCTTACTTGGTGGTCCTGTAGGTGTACTTGTAGGTGACCTCCCGAGAGATTTGCCGGGCCAGTGCGAAGAGCTCGTCCCTCCTGGTCAGCAAGGCGTTATCTTTCACACACAGCTGGGCAGCTGCCTCGTTAACTGTGAGCTGCAAATCAAACAAACAGGCACTCAGGATTTTGCATACCTTCACCTACTGTGCTTGTTAAAGTACCTCTTCTGAAAATAATCACGAATTTTGATCGCGAGTAAAATTGCCTATAATTGTACACCAAACCCTGGAGGGTTTCTTCAGTTTATTTATATCCCTTACTAAACCAGGTAAGCCTTTGGGAAGAGGAAAGATATGAATGTAGTTGGTGCATGAAGTAAAACACAATTGTAAGACTGTCTCAATGTGCACCGCTTTTGCTTCATCCCAGCATTAATTAAATCTCAGTATAAAACAGTAGCTCTGAACGTTCACAGTGTTTGGCTCCCAGAGCCTGGCTTACAGGGAATACTATTTTTATAAACGCAATATGCCCAGGACTTGGGGGAAAAAAAAAAAAACAACCACCCTGACAGTGTGGGTACAGATGGCTTTCCCTGGTGAATACAGAATAAATTCTGTAGAAGGTGATGGTTTAAGAAACGATTAAACTTTTTTTAGCTGTGTTTCTCACCCTCATGTTTGTGAAGACTATCTTCAGACATGAATCAAATGTAACTTGTTTCAAGGATGTTTTCCTGAGCCTGCCAGGACACATTTCTAGTGCCTCTGCTGCTGGCAAAAGATTCATAAAGAAGAGTGGGGAGGGAAAAAAGCCTGAAATTGAGGCTCAAAATGGTTTTGCAATGCTCTTCAGAAGCCTACAGGAAGCTGTGATACTGTCATGAATTATATCAGCTTAAGAATACGGCTGTCCAAGAAGCCTATGGTCAGCAGTATGGACACAACATTATTAATGCCATGAGAGACACAAATGGAGATGCTGGACAGGCTATTCCAAGCTCCTTGCACAGGAAGCAAGGCTTGAAGAGGCTTTCTCACTTCTTCCTCAGCTGAAGAACAGCCAGAACATGTAATGAGGCATAACAGCAAGAGGCCAACAGAACACTACAGGTGTTTTTACCAAGTGCCCACAACTCTTTCTACTCTTTTACTTTTAGAGATTAGGCTGCTTTGAACAGGCTTGGCTTCTGGTGAAGGAGCACAGCTGCTGTGGAGCTAGTGTCAACAGCATGTTCTGTGTCCATCCCAGGCCAGTGAATACTCCAGAGCAGCTCAGTTTGCAGAGCACAGTCAGCACACCCACGAAGGATGCACCATCCCTGACCCTCCATCGGCAGCGCGGGGAGCACCGCGCAGGCGGCACGGCACACGTGTGACCTCAGACACCCACCCCGCTGCTCCCACGGAGCAGCAGCTCTGCAGGGACAGGCTGTCCCTTGGGAGACGGCCAAGGACTCACCCTTCACCCTGCTGTCTGCCACACTGCAGGTTACCTGTGAATTAATCCACAGAGGCCAGCAGCTCACCCGGGCTGCTGCATGCTCCACCCCTGAAGGATGGAAGCTGTCACAAGACATGAACCACACACGACCACGCTGTCCTTCGCCACGGGGCTTGGTGGCATCCAAACTATCAGAGATTTATTTTGCCTAACGTGACACTTGATCTCCAAGAAGGTTGAAAAAAACAAAAAAAAAGGTGTATAATGAAGAGCCAAGATTCTCTCAGTGGCCTGTGCCCGTGCAGTATTTCTAATAAAACCTCACATAGAACTGCTGCTCCTAATATTTCAGAAGCAATTTTTCCTGTGTTTAGCCTAAAAGCCTCTGATCTCAGTAGGGCACTTCCTATGGTACCTAAATGTTAATCAGAGCATAAACCTGTTTTTAACAGGCAAACTAGCTATGTTGCCTGATGGTTCAGTCTCTGTACAGACAAAACCCCCAAATCTTACAGAGATCAGATGTACCAAGATGCAAACAAGTTACTATGTTCCTACAATAGAAGGTACTAAAAAACCAAACCATTACCCCTTAGACAGGAACAGTTGTTCCACAACATCTGCCTTTTCAGAAAAAAACACAGGGAAAGAAGATACAATATAAGATTAATACAACACTAATTAAAAGAATTACCATCCAAAGCAGGCATTAATTTCTGTAACACTGATAGCTATTACTTTGCCAAGGATGAATAATATGGCTAATGCTTACAAAATAATTTGAGATATTTTTTATCCCTCCAAGTGCTGAAAGGTTGCAAAGAGCTGAAATGACTGAAAATGCTTTTGGTAGCTGTAGGCAAATGCTGTTTATCCTAATATGTGAGAAAAGCCAAATGTTTATTTGCTTGTTTTTCCTGGTTTCTCTTTCAGGTCACATTCAGACTTACTGAATTGAAGTACATCATGGCTTCCTGCCTTTTCAGGAGGCATAATATGCAGATACAAAGCATTGCATGCCTAAAAATAAAGGATCAGTTTGCTGGAAGCACTAAGGATATGGAGCAGCACAGAACCATACAGGAGAGGCATGGGTATACTTCCATCTGATGGGGTTCACAGATTCCCCCGCCAGAAACCACATAATTAAATACCAAGCCCTACTGTTTTGGTGAGTCAGCAAAAGAAAAGGAAGAGACCAAGCTAGACAAAATTCAATGCTTGTTTTTCTAATTCCACTGAACTGGATTTTTCTTCCATTTTATAGGTACTGAGACAAGCACCGAAATATTAAAATGCAAATTACAAATCTGACTCAAACTTGCAGGGGTCACTGAGTTCAAGGGCATGCCTTGTACTCATCCCTCCTCCAGTCCAACTTTAAACATTAAGTGCTCTCTGTGTTTGAAAAACTGTGTAATACTGAGAAAATGGGATGCATTAAGGACAGCATGTTTATTGGTTTTGGAACGCCTTAGAAAGATTTTATATCAGATTAATGCTATATGCAAATATTCCTTCCAAGAGCACACACTTCCAAACCAACACAGTGTCTACAGCTCTAATGGCTGCTCCAGCCCCCTGAGACACTTCAGTGCTCATACTGAAACAAAATATTCTCACTAATACACCACTAATAATTCCAACAGGTTTGATTTTAATTTGCATGCAACTCCTGTGTGCTCGAGGAGCCAGAGATACCCTATTCTTCACATTAAAAAGCTAACCACTACTTAAACTTTTTAAATTCACAATGAAGTTTATTCAGCTGTTCCTTGCCAGCTGCAAGGAGAAACCTTGAACTGTAAGGCAGAACGATAGCTCTGGAATCTATTAACCCATGCAGAAAAACAGTCTCTGGACCTGCAGAAACTTACCTCCCTGGTTGTTTAAGGTCCTTCCCTCTGAGCAGCAGATTGCTTAAGCCATCAGAACCAAAACCACACCGAGGCTGAGTTTACGAAAGGCAAACTCTGGTTTAGCAGATTTTAAACGAAAGAAAATGGTCTCGTTGCTGCTATTTATTTTCTGCCTTAAACAGAAAATGAAGACAAAACTGTTCAAGGCAAAACTTTGTGAAATCCAGCCTCTTTAAGCCAACAGTAAACTAATTATGAGCAAATTCTTCTTGCTTGCATGTGTGCAGTTCCCATCAAGTTCAGTGAGGCCCCACATGCGTAAGTGAGGCATAAGTCAACCACAGACTCCTTTGATCTTTTGCCCTTAATCACAATAGTGATAGAAATATTTCCTAAAGCCAAACCATGCTCTCATTCCATTTTTAAACGTGGTTTTACAATGATGTAGTAAAGATCTGTAGTGCAATACTGAAAGAAATGAACAAGGCAGAGCAGTTGTCCTTCCTTCCCATTCATTGCTATCCTGCTCCTTCAATTACCACCCCAGGGTTCATTTCCCCAGTTCTGCAGAGCCACTCCTGAGCCTACACAAAGGTGCCCCTGGAGCCCACCTTCCAGTACACTGCTGGATGCCAGAAAACTATCCTACAAGTAGTCTGCCCAGATTTCAGAGCATTCTCTGCAGTCACTACCCCAGAGAGAGAGGCTGCAAAAGCACACAGCCACACACTGTTGTGCACCTTGACTGCCTCCATCCTCAGGTAGGGAGAACCCCCTTTCTCTGAATCCTCAATCTGCAGCCATGTACACAGGGCATCTACACAATTAATCCTTTCAAATCCTGCCTCCATCTCATACACAACTTGTTCTGTTACGAGGGGGACTTCCACAAGGTCAGGGGAGTAAGAGGAGATCTCATCTTGTACAGTGGATGAAATCATAGATTGTAAGTGCTTGACATAAAGCCACAGAGCACGTAAGTGAAAGATGCACAACTGGAACTGTGTGGCAGGAATGTGGCTGACTACTGTGCAAGTGTCTCCCCAGTCTGCAGTAAAAGCCTTTGTCAAGTCACTGCTGGTGATGTGCAGTTGCCTTATAAATGTAACTACGTAAACAAAAATGTAAAGAAATACGCCTTGTTTCCTTCTGCCCTTCTACTGAGCAGCATAAAGAGAACTCAGTCTTATGCTATGGATCACACACCTACAAAACTTCTTGAAGCGAAAAAAAGGCTAAAGCCAGTACAGTTTTTTGGCACTCCTGTAACATAAACACTGCCTTTCCTTTTGGGAGCTAAGCCTTACATGCCAAATTTTAAATCCAACTGAAATTTTGCAATCAGTGTTAACTGTGAAAATGCTGATGCAGCATTCATATCAACAGTGTTTTGGCACTGCTGTGAACTAATGTTTGTTCTCCTCTTGTACAGTACTTTGGCACTAGGAAACGACTCCCCACACAGACACACCTATTGCCTTACAACACATGCAGTGTGAGCCTCAGGAATGCCACAAGAGGAGCAAGGGAGGCCCACAGGAACTTTCAAAGACAAGAGGAAAGAGATGCTACTCAGGGATTAAAAGACAAACATTCAGATTGCAACCACCCATCAATACTGGAGACAGTCCTTTCCCTTCCTCCTCACATAGTCCACACGTCACCCCAGGCTCAAGACCACCATACCCAAAAAACCCCACAGGTTGTATAACTGAGCTTCATCCCATTTCAAACAAACAAAAAAATCCAAGCCACTGAGTTTAGGGACCTTTTGATAGAATCCTTTTTATCTCAAGTGCACAAACTACAGAGCAGAAGACAGCAGAGGGTAGTAACCACAACAGACACAGAAATTTTAGTGACTGATCTTCCAAACAAGTCTACTCTCAAAGCTGCAAGGAAATACCACTACACGACATCTTTAAGAATGTATCAAATCCTTAGAATCCCAAGGCCACACTCAGTGCAATACAAGTTACTATTTCAGTGCCAAACTTTCTAAAGCTTCTGTCTGACAGGCTGCACAAGTGACCGAGCAGTCTGCTGCCACCGAGTCCAGATCACCATGTGCACACCCCCACAGCCACCCACAAAAGGAGACTTGGGCTGCACCTGAGATTTCCACCTCAGGCCAGGACTGCCTACAGCACTCAACAGGCAACTTCCCGATGCACAACTCTCCTCGCTCAGCAAGAAGTGCCCGTACAAGAAGTACCCTGGAAACACTTCTTGTCAAAGGTGTAGGAGTAGGGGAGGAAGCCCAGTTCCACTCAAGATGCTTTACCTCATGGAGGGTGAGATGCTTGCCATCCTTTCTTTTTGAGTCAAATCTGCCGTATATTGCACTGTACTTCCTGATCTCCTCCTCTTTGTGAGGGTCATCATCACTCATCTCAAAGATGTGACCAATCATCTTTGCCAGTTTCTTATTTGTTTTCAGTAACTCCTTGACTTCATTGGAGTCACTTTTGGGCAGGGAGGGAACCATACGTTCTACACATTCAGCAACCGACAGAGCAGCAGCAGCATCCAAGGTCTCGCTGTTTTCCTTTGGTGAGGCTGGAGAGCCAAGGTCAGCCGGGGAAAGGCTGTGCTCACTCTCTGTGGTGTGGTGTCCTTGCCAGAGTCTGGGCTCGCTGCTGCTCTGCAGTGACAAGCTCCCCACCACATCAGATTTGCTCGTGCCCACGCTCTGCACGCACGTCGTGGCAGCGCATTTCGGAATCTTCAGGTGAGGCTCTCTGGTGCTGCTGTTCCTTTCGTAACTGCTGCAGGATATCCCCAGCCACGCAGGAGACCCTTCTGGCAACTTATATATTGGAATGCTGCTGACTGGCAAGGAGGTGAGAGGCTGGTTAAAAAGGCCAGGGTTTGTGACCCAGTCCCTCAAAGCCTTCTGCAGCCGTCGGACATGAAGTGGCTTGCTAGCCATGCCCACGAGAGCCATTATTTCCAAAAACTCCTCTTCACCTGCTTCACAGAGCTGCTGGACATCATCACCACCCTGCTGAATGAAGGCATCGAAGTAGAACAAGAGATTTGCTTTTTGTAGTATTCGATACAGCTGCAATTCTCCGAGGGTTCTGGGTAGAGCTGACGCCATCACGGACGACAGAACCTGCAAACAGTAAAAACAGAGAGAAGATGAGCACCAAAGCACCAACATCCAGATGCGCTGTCCCAGCGCCCATCTTTCCACAAGGCTGTCAACTCAGAGGACAGCATTTCTTTCTCTCATTACAAGAACACTCACAGGAATGAATAAGGGGCAAAAGCTCTAATTTTTGATTTGTTAACTTAATGGAAACATTTTTGAAAAAAAAACAAATTAGCAAATAGTTGTGATGCCCCTACAAAAAAGATGATTCAAACATGAAGCCAGCTTGTTTTCAACTTTCCTACTTCATGTTTGTTCCCAAGAATGTCAGTTAATATCGCTCACAGCTTCCACTGAATTCTCTCTCATATCTTAAGATCAAAATGATCACAAAACATATTCTGAAGAATTACGGAATACTTGACTCCCTGAAGAAAAAAATCTCATCAGTTTCAATTCTTCTTAATTGCCACATTATTTTTCCCCCCATGTAAAGTGTGCAGGACTATAAAGGAAAGCAAGGAAGAAAAGTGCTTCACAGAACCCCAGAGGATTAATGAAGCTGGGTCAGTAAAAGGCTGTTTAAGAATCAAGTATCTCTACTATTTTACCTGTTTCACATAAAAAGGATCTAATGCCTCTGCTGTTCTTAATTATGGCAGCGACAGTTGCAGACAACGTAAAAATACTGATGGATTCCAACATATATAGTTTAAAAACCTTAGTTTGAATTCACCTGCCTGTTTCATCTGCTAACAAGGCTGCCTGCCACTGACACTTGAGACATGAAATACCACTCAGCAATACAGCAATTGTGCTTAAAGGCTCCCAACAGACAGATCGCAGCAGTGTTCAGCCCTAAAGTAGCAGGAAAAAACATCTGCACAAGTTTCAACTTCATAAACCCCTTATCCAGTTATCCCACAACTAATAAACTCCTGAGAGAATTCTAAGATACACACACACACCTCTCCACCCTACGGCAGCTTTCACAGCCACACGCAGATAATTTCCGGTATTACACTAAACCACCAATCAATAAGGTCTAAAGCATGTAATTTATAGTTGGTTGAGAAAGCAACAGAACTAAAACATTGAGCAGGTCTGCTAACGTTGTTCTGGCTCTGCTATCACACTGGACTTGCAAAAACACACAGTAGTAACCTAAAAAACACCACCTACAGAATGATTTGCACACACTCTGGAGAAAAAGTTTTTAATACCGTGCAAGTCTCCTTCCTCCAAAACTGCAATGCAAGCAAATAAATTTGCTATGGGGCACTGGGAGACTGGTGATCAAAAGCAAACTTGAGAGACAAATTATTTTTATAGTATGTGCTTTTGCATATTGTAAAACATGAAAAATATTGTAAACTATTCTATTCAGGAGGCATCTGGAAGACCAGGCTTTTTGCTACAAACTTCCAATTTAACTCTACTAGAGAAAAATAAACTCAGGAGGCAAACAGAAACTTTCCAGGAATGTATGTGGCAGCAAGAGGATACCTACAGTCAATCTCTTTAGGAAGAGAGATGGAGCCCAGGGGAAAAAAACCCAAAACCTAACACATACAAAACCCTCAAACCACCAGCTGAACATATCATTCCTGATATGTGTGCCAGTATGTGTAAAGCAGAAGGGGCAGTACTAGCAATTTAGATTTGAGCAGCTACCTCAAGGAGCTGCTGGTGAGCTTAAGAGATAACAAACTACACACTTTGGAACTCAGGGTGAAACTCTAAACATTTAAGAGCTACATATTTTAGAAACAGAGTTTGGCTTTCCGAAAGAACGGTTAACTACAAAAAATCAATCAAGTACACTCAAAGATACAAGAAGAAACGAGGAAAATGAGGAAAATCAATTAAAGGCATCCCTTTACAGAGCACAGAATTCACTGTTGTAGAAAGTGTCATTATTTCACTGAATTTCTCAGAAAAATCCCCCTATTCTTGACAAACTTTGTCAAGACAAACAAAATTTAGAGCTTGTGGTTTAGTGGCATTTCTATAAACCGTTCCTACCCTCCCATTTCAAATGATGCTGACTTTTCACCATTAATAGCACAAATTAACTTATATAACTTTTAAAAGAAGGTCCATTTCCTCTGAAAGTTATTCATCTTTGCACAAAATCTACATAAATCTACATAAATGGACTTTGTGCAGAGAGCTAAATTGAATCTTGGGAGGACAGTGGCAGTGAAATCACACACAGCCCAAGAGCTCCAGGCAAGCCATGAAACTGAACTCATTTTTCCAGCCCACAGGCTGGAAGAGCAGCACCAGTCCACAAGCAGCCTTTACCTAGAGGCTTCTAATCAACAAATCTCCTCCTGACAGATAAAATTGGATTAATATGTACTATGGAGGCGTCAGCAGCGAGTCCACGGTTCAGACTGCGTTGAGATTTGCATTTAAAGCAAGACTGAAATCCCTTTGTTTCATACTTTAAAGACCCATTCTGTTTTTCAAATTTAGTACAGTAACTCCTGAGAGGGCCGAGCAATTTTTCCGTGTACGACTGCTACCGATTTCTGCAGAGAAGGCATTTTCGAACGCTCCTCCTTTCAACCTCTTTTCTCCTTGCATTAAACAGAGTTCCTCCAGCACTCACCTCAAAGCCATCCCAAGTTATTTCTAAACTTTAACAAGGGGAAGGCTCCCTCTCCTTTCCCAGACGGCCTCTCCCACCGCCAGCTACGCTGCTTCTCCAGACACGACCGGTGCGGTCCCTGCCTCGGCCCCGCTCACAGCCTACAAAGCCCGGGAAGCAGCTATGCTAGTCCACCTGCAGGAGTAAGATGAGGCTTAGGCAGAGGACAAGCAACAAGCCAGGACTGCTGAAAAAGCAGGAGAGCACTGCTTGAACCCGAGGAGACTGTTAACCCAAAGGACACCTGGTGCTGCTGCTGGCTCTGCCCACCCGGCCGGCTACGCAAAGCCTTAGCACACCCACTCAAAGTCTCAGCGCCCCACATCTTTCAGGTGACCTTTAAGCTGTATCTAAGAGACCTGAAATACTGCTTTCCACCACTTCCCTCATTTCTTACTGCATTGGGGACGATGCTTTTGGGGCAAAGGGTGAGCACGAGAAGAGGTTACACAATGAGAAGACACAGGGAGAGTTCACAGCCAGGACACTTCTGTCAGCTCCTCACCAGAACAGCATCTTGGATAAGACCCTGAGGCACCATGCATGATCCCCCTCTTCAGCAGCCTGCTCGATAAGCCTTAGGTTGTCTAATCTGTGATCCCAAACCAACCAGGTTCAGGAGTAACAGCCTGGTTATGTCCTTTGGCAAACCCTAAGAAGCCAGCCAGAACGATCTGCTGCCTCGGGAGTGAGCAGGTACATCTAACACAACTGCAAACCCTTTATCTAGCAAGAGGCAGGAATACAAAGCTGGCACGGGGAGGTCTACAGGAATAAATGAATGCAGCCACGGCACTTGGGCTGCTACTTCTCTTCCTTCTTTGCTTGCTGTCCATACCAGTGGTGTCAGAACACACGGGGACGGGCAGCCGTCTCTTATGTTTTTCACATACAGAACAAACAAGGAAGCCAGAGAACTCCCCACAGCAGACAAAGCTGTTTAAAATACACGCAAGGCTGCATACGGTTATAGCCACGGGAGAACCAGGAAATCACAAGTTAGCTTTTCACTCAGGCTTTGCAACCCACAGCCATGCATTCTGATTTTCCACATTACCTCATTCACATCCACAGCCCATCACCCCACACGCCATGCCCTCCTCTCCAAACGCTGGCTGTCACCTTAACTCTGACCACAAACATAACTCCTGGGGAAAAGGAAAACAAAAACCACAGAGACACCACAGAGCGCTCTTAAGTATTTGTAAACAGCTAGTGCAGGAATCACAACCCATTCCTGCTCCCTCTATCAAGACGGCGGGCAGCGGCAGTGGCAGCCCCGCTCAGCATCTCTAACTATGGGAAAACCCCGGCTCCTTCCCCGTTGGGGCCGCTCCGCGCCCGGAGCCGCACATTTCCCGGAGGAGGCAGGAAGATGCGCGGCTGAAGCGGCAGGTGGTGGTGGATGTGGGTGAAGCACCGGGAGAAGGCAAACTCGGCGGCTGTGGAATGCGTACATGGGACAAGGGCTTCCCGAACAGCTTTCCTGCTTTTTAAGGCTGCACTTGGAAGTAAAAGCAACCGAGCGACTCGAACCGATTGTAGAGATTTTATTTCAGGTGAATTCTAATTGAGCTGTCACCAATTAAATTAGGAATACAAGGAGAAAGTGTGAAACATCACACCGCTGTATTTTAGGCAAAAGTGATTATTTCATAATGTATCTTGATCACTTTGGGCGTTTTGAAAAGTCTCTGAAGACAAACCGGGTTTGGGTTTGAGAGCTGGCTGTTTTGCATATTCATTACATTTCTGCAGCGTTTCCAAAGGACTTTTAGCAGGAGGAGAAAATTACATGTAGCTGCAGAAGAGAGACTTCGCAAATTAGTCTTGTCTAGCTCTGAGATGTGCCAAAATACAGCCGATGAGTGAGCTCCGCGTTTACGTACAAACCCGTACCTCGCCGCAACTAATGAGAAACTTGAAACGTGCAAAAACACCCTCGCGTAAGGACGAGACGAGCGCACAAATACCTCCAGAGCAGGGTCCCGCACCGCGGGATGGAGCCCACGAGAAGAAAAGCCACACCGCAGGCACGGACGGGGGGCTGCGGTCCCCACACAAAGTTCGCGGCCGCCGAGCGGGGTGACAGGAACGTCCCCGGGGCGCCTTCTCCGTCGGGGCTGCCCCGCGGGGCGCCTCCGAGCCCGCACAACCCCTCGCGTCCGCGCCGGGGACGGGCACGGCCCCGCAGAGCCCGGGGGGCCGCCGCTGCCCCGCCGCCCCCGCCCGGGACCCGCCGCCCCCGCCCGGCCCGGCCGCGCCGTCCCGCCCGCCGCCCCCGCCCCGCGGCCCCCGCCCCGCGGCGCACACGGCGGGGACGCTCCTGCACTTTCCTCCCGCTCCGCCGTCCCCCCCGCCTCGGATTTCTCCGGGAAGCACCCACGCACGACCCGCCCGCTCCTTCCGGCCGTGCCCCGCGGCGCCGGGGCCGCGCCCCCCGCGCCCCCCCCCCGGCCGCCCCGCCCCCCGCGCCCCCCCCCCCGGCCGCCCCGCACGTACTCTGCAGTCGGCCGCCGCCGGCCGCCCGGGGCTCCCCTCGGTGCCGTCCCGGGGCCGCAGACTCAGCCCCGCCGAAGTTCCTGCCCGCGCCCCCCCCCGCCCAGGCTCCTCCTTTCCCATCGACGGGGCGGGTGGGCGAGCCTGTCCCCGCCACCGCCTCGCTGCCGCCGCCGCCGGGGGGGCGCGCGGCCGCCCCGCCGCACCTCGCCTCGTCGCGGCCGCGCCTTCGCCGTGCGCGGGGGCCGAGCGGGCGGCAGAGAGGGGAGGGAAGGAGGGAGGGGAGGGAAGGAGGGGAGGGAGGGAGGGAGGGAGGGAGGGAGCGGCCCCCGCCCCCCCGCTCGCCGCCCCCTCCCGCGCGGTCACATGGGGAGAGCCCGCGCGCGCTCCGCCGCCCGCCCACGCGCGGCCGCCGCGTGACGCAGCGCCCGGCGGGGGCGGCACCGGCTGCGGCAGCGCCCCCCCGCGGCCGGACCGCGCCGGGGCCGCCCCCCGCCCGCGCCGCCCCCGCGGGAATGGCGCGGATCCCGACTTCTCGCCCGGCCCTGCCTTGGGAAAACAGCCCGCGGACCGGGCACTGCCCGCCCGGGCACACCGGAGGGGACACACAGAGCCGCCTGCGGTGTGACACGCAGCTGTGCAGAAACCCGTGCGAAAGTACCGAGCACCAATTCGAGCGAGGAGAAATGAGAGCGTGTAATTGTTTTACTGATGGAGAATTGGTTAAGCTATAAGTTTTTAAGCAAGTCATGTTTCAGTGATAAATTAAGTAATAAATAATAAATTAAGTAACTCATATTTAGTGCAGATAACAATAGAAAAAAACATTACATGTGTGGAAAAAATTAGCGAGTGAGGGAAAAATGCCTCAGTAAGATAGATTTGTCCTTTAGACAACGTCCAGCTCTGCCTAGAGCTGGGAGGGAGTACCTTTCACACGGGGTTCCCTTTCCTTTTTCCTTGCCTTCTAACCCATCCCTTGGCTCCCCTGCACCTCATGGCTGTTTGTCTGAGCAGGAAGCGGAGTCCCGACCTGGCTCCTTGGTAAACAACTCCAAACAAAACTGGATTTCTCCTTCAGTTTTTCCAGTAGAAGGATGAGACTCTGTAGCATCTATGTCAAATCACTGTCACCAAAACTACATCAAAAGTCTAAAAATTAATATATGAGCTAGGAACAAAGTTTTTAAAAGTTCTAAGGATGCACAACCGCATTCTGGATCTGGGGAAACGCAACCACCCTTTTTTTCATTTTGTAGCACGCAAACTGTCAAAACTTGCGTTCCTGCAGGGGGTATTTCCCTGTTTCCCGGTGAGTTGTGGCCCTGGGTTGCGTTAGGCCTGCTGGCAGCGGGGCAGGGGGCTGGCGGGTGTCACACAGGGCCCTCTGTGTGTCCCTGGCGCTGCCCCCGCAGGCCCGGCAGGGACGGGTGGGCGGCTGGCGGGAGCTCTGTCTGCATTGCACACCCTGACCCAGAGCAGGCACGCTGCTCTCCACACTGCTGGCAAGTCCGTGCCCCAAATCAGCGCTTGCCCAATCCGAAATTCACCCCGCAGGTGAAGCTGACTGCACGGAAGGGATGTTGCCTGAGGAAAAATACCTGTTGCCTGGAGGAACAAGCAGCACCTGCCCCTGGAGCCCCTCTGCCAAGCACAGTATCGGTCAGCCCAGCTTTTCCCCAAAACTGGAGTGACTGGGACTGTCTCCTCGTCTTTGGGGTGTGATCCAGTATCCCAACAGAGCGGATGAGGAGGCAGAGGCAGCTTTTCTCCCTGGCATGCTGTGGTTCCCATGAGAAAACTCCATTGCACATTGCCCAGCAAAACCACAAAAATGTTCACAGCACTGCCTCCTCTCCGCCCACTCAAAATGTTTTTGCATACGCCTCTAGGCACTACAATCATGGTAATTAAAGCTGTAAAATATTATTAGTATCACACTTGTATAGACTTTTCATCCTAAATGCTTTATATACCATGCAACAGAAATACAGCCCCTCCCATGGAAAGAAAAAGAGCAGGAACAATGCACATCAAGGTGGAAAGGCAAATTTTAACCAGGGCTCCCCAACAAAGATCCCTTCTCCTGCAAGGAGCTCTTGGGACATCGCTGAAGTCCACCCAGGACAATGCTGTGCTGGGATCTGGGCAGTGATACTGCGTGCCTGGGACTGTGAGTCTGCATCCTAGGGAATGAGAGACTAACAACACTGCTCCGGGAGCATTCCAATGGATTTGTGGAGATTCTCACACCTCTGAGCTGTGCCCTGCCCTGGGGTACTGAATATATCAAGGCAGGTATAGGAAAGGGTTGAATAGACTGTAGTCTCCACTGTAGTGTGTCCTTAGGAACAGGAACAGCAGCATATCTGCTCCAGTCTGGCATCTCACTCTGGGGAAGAGGAATAGGACAAATGTGCTCTGCTGTCTCCCTTCACCAGCAGATCTGAGAATGCTGGGCAAAAAGCCAGTGGCAGCCAACAAAGTGAGATTTCCCCAGCAAAAAGCAGGGAAGTGTTTCTCAAGTGTTTTTTAGCCCTGTCCTATCATTAACATTCAAACACTTTCCTGTCTAGGTACTGTTTCTGCTTACATCCCACAGAGGACCCACAAGGTCTGAGTCTGCTCCTTCTCCCACATGTCCTGACATGTGGAGGTAAAAGTGTCCTTCGGATGTTGCCCTGCACAAATGGGAAGGGAGGAGTGGATAGAGTTCTGTTAATTTTATAGCTGTTCTATTCTCTTATATTTTGGTATTGAAAAGGTTGTAGTGTACTGAGGGTAGGTAGGTAAACACAAAAAATTGTAACACTAGCTGAATAAAAAAATATGAAGGTGGCAGAACTTCACCTCTATTTCAGATCTCCTTTCCTTCCTAAAATGCTTACAAGCTAGGGAGTAAATGCCAAAATTTAAGTCCTTTACCTAGTGTGGACTACCTAGTCTGATCTTAATGACAGAGGCCCTACAGAGTGCTGAAAAGCTTATGAACTTCCAGTGTAATGTATAAAGAGCACATGCATCCTTGTACCCACATAAACCACTCAACCTTCTACACATGCTTTTGCTAAGGTACTTGAGTGGAAATCATTACAATTCTGGCCAATTCCACGAAGTGATTTGGTCCCTTGAGACCTCCAAAAACAAGGAACGGGTTCACCTGCAGCACAGACAGATTTCCATGTTCTGCCATTCCTCAAGGACTCTCTGCAGCCGGTGCTGCTCAAGCAGTCCTGCCCCAGCGGGCTCGGCTGGGGCAGAACATGCCCTGCCATGGAACATTTGCAAGGCTGAGCTGAGCAGGATGGGGAGGGGGAAGGGTTAGGGAGGGGGAAGCCAGAGATGTGCCGTCACCTCCAGGGAGCCGGGAGCATCTCCGCAGAAGCAGCTCCGACCTTCCCCGCCCAGAACACAGACCTGGCTGGTGCAGTCTGACACACTGATGTTCTATATGATTAAAGGAAAAAGAGATTGGAATCACACATGGCACAGGGACACTTTCATAATATACAGAAGAAGTCTGCAGATGATCAGTTCTCTATTTCCTCAGACTCCCCAGAGTGCGAGATTGATGAGGAATCTGAGTAGGATATGAGCGCTACACAATCAAAGGGAAAGCAAAAAAAAAAAAAAAAAATCAGCAGTGAGCAATTATATTCAAGGAGACAAGACAGTAAGTCAGACCCAGAGGCAACTTCAAGGCTGCCAACACAGCAGCTGGTATTGCAGAACATCTCTGTGGTCGGTCCCCAACCTCACTGACTGCCACTGGAGGAGTGGAGGGGTGCTGGAGCAGAGGAGCAGAGTGCAGGGGCGTAGGTGCAACCTCGCCCCAGTTCGCCTCCCAGCAGGTCACAGCTGCTGGCTGGGGCACAACACACAGACGAGTACTGCTGAAAATGCATGTTGAAACATATTTCTCACGAAGGCTATTAATACCTGTGAAGAAAACACTGGAAACAACACTGTTTGCTGTTAATAGAGAAGAATAATTTCATGACAAATTTCATGAGCTGTCATTGTCACTGAGGGTCTAGTGGCTGTACCATGTAGCTGGGGACAGAGAGAGCTGCATTCCCTTTCTAGCTCTCCTTTGCTGACATTGGATAAGTTATTTCACCTTGCAGCACCTCAGTTTCCCCATCTGGATATTAGGGTAATGATTTGACTGCTTCCTCAGTGAAGCAATGCTTGCTAGATCTGCTGATGAAGAGGGTCAGAGGCAAGTATTATTTAGCATCATAAATATTCATACCATTGTGCAATGGGCAGGACTTGCTGAACAGACAACAGCCCTTGTTAGAGATCAGAAAGTTTACAGTCTGTAATACACTGCACCTATAAATTCACCCAGTGCAACAAAGAACAAATATGGAGCTGCATATATTTTTGGCAGCTACACCATCTGACTGAATGCATGGTTGGGAAAAGAGTTTTGAAAAAGAGTTAGCATGCTTGGAGCATATAAATCAGAAAGTGGCTTCAAATTAAAATAGAGTACCACAGACACACAGGCGGCCATGCAGGATGAGCCGGAGCAGAGCTTCCAGGAACAAAAAAAGGTATCCAAACTCGATAGGATAGTGAAAACCAGGAGAATAGGGTCAGGGCTGAGTAGCAGAGGAAGTTATCTCATCAACATGGCAAGTGATATCTTTCTATTGATTTTCAAATGAATAGATTTTATGGCCAGGAGCAATTGTTTAAAATTGTAAATCATCATAATCTCACCTCTTGTACCCTGGAGATCAAAGAATTTCATCTAGTCATTTGAATTACATTAATCCTATGTAAATAAAACAGTGCACTAATTATAATCAGTTGGAAGACACAGATGCATCACAAAGACCTATATCAGCATACAGTTAATAAAAAAAGACTTTGCTAAAACTTAGCTTTTAACCTTCATCAAAACAGGCACAAACCTGAAAATTATTCCATTTTAGGGTTGTGCCTGTGTGATATTTTGGATATGCCCATTTCAGCGGCTTGGGAAACACAGGTCCTGCTGCCATTCTACCTGGAGGCACAGATCCCAAACCTTCCTTCCACAGCTGGAGGCAGGGCAGGGCTGCACAATGGGCAGTTCACGGCCACTCTGGCACTGCTGGTCTGGCCACCACACAGCCCCACACTTGCAAGGGCCAGAAGGTGCTGGCATGCACTGTACTTGGGTGTCACCTGAGCTCTTGGGTAGCAGAGCTGGGAAATGTGCTGAAACAGGGAGCTCCAGAACTGAACATCTTCACAGGTTCAGCCTGTCTGACAAAGAGCGTCATCTGAAAAGCACAGGGAGGAGAAGGAAGAACACCTCCTGAGAAGTCAAGATATTCTACTCCAATGCTTTCAAAATAGCAGGGCTGAACTTTTTGCTTTGAAAGGACCTGTGTCTGATAAAAGAACACTCAAATATAAAACAATATTAAAAAAAAAAACAAAAAACTGAGTAAAAAATTGCTTTTGAGAGCTCAAGATGCTGAGTATAGCGGTGATGCTGGAATCATCGTTTTGGCTCAGACTCACTGCTTTGGTCAAACAAAAATTACAGACAGAAACACAGTAACAGTGCTTTGTGACAGTTTGACTTCTGTGCTTTTCAGCCATAAATCCAAAAAGGCAATTATTTGCCTAGTCCTAATGAAGATCAAGTGGGAGGGGAAAAAAAAAGAATAGAGAAAATACACTGCCTATGAGCACACACCACACACCTAGTGGTGGTTTTGCTAGGGTGAAGCTTGTAAGAAACCTCTAAGAAATGACCAGATAGCATCAAAGGACTCACGACCCTCCCCATGTGCTTATCATGCTGCTGACTGCCACCCTTCCCTCTCCAGCCACATCCCAAGCAAAGCAATCCAGCCACCACAACTCAAGCAAGCAAGGCACCACTGAAGGCTACAAACCCCAAAGCTCAGGTGGTGCAACGAGGGGAGCGTAAAGCCACCCCTGAGCCCCCAGGTATTGCCAAGGCATTACTCAGGATCTTCCTCCAGGGCAAAACTGGTTTATTATTTAATCCTTGGTCCATAAAACCAGCAAGAGCCAGCAGCAGGAGGGGATGCCGGGAGCCAGCAGCTCCAGCGTGAGCGACAGCGCACACGGCTCTGCATCTCCAGAGTGGGAGTCTGGCCTTGCAGCCAGGCACTCAGATCTCAGCAGGAGCCCAAGGGGGTTTGCAGTTTGGGACTTTAATCTTTTAATCTGACTCTGTTCTGGTGCTCGTGGGCGTGGAGCGCGCAGTGGTGGGTGAAGCCTCCGGTGCCTCTCCCTCACTTTGCTGCACCCCGTGAGGTGGATCCACGTTTAGGACAAGAAATGAAAACCAAGACTGAGGTGGCAATAGGCCAAGGCATCGCCCCAGGGAAAGGGCTTTCAGCACACAGGGTGACAAGGCAGCCTAATTTTCTGGGAGACGAGGCAAGTCAAGGCCAGCAAACAGAGGTCTCCATTATGTGAAGGTGGAGCCATGAGCACCAGACAATAATTAAAAATTGTAACCTGGAAATAAAAATACCTAAGTGCAAATGGGGGTGTGTGCTTGCAGCTGAGACCAGGTAGCTGTCAGTGCCCACTGAAAATCCTCCCCCTACTCCCAGAGCAACATTCCAAACTCCTCACAGAGAGCCCGGTGCATGCTTGCTCTGCAGCTCGGTATAAGCCTCTTGCCACTGACATTTAGAGCCAGAGGGCAAAATCTTGACATTGCAGAGGTCAGGAAGCCATTCACCACTTATTTTGCCATAGCTAAGCAGACATCTGAATCCATGCTGAAGCCTCTTAAAAAAAGTAAGCTGGCGTTCAAACATGCCATACACTTATCTGTATATACAGACCCAAGTACCTAAATGTTAGATGCATGAATTTAAATACTCTGTGCCTCACTTTATCCATCTCTCCCAGGGTTGTTCATATCACAGCATTTTAGGAAGCCAAGCACTGATAAAGAAGCCCAAAGTCTACAGGTGAAAGCCTGCAGGAGAGGGGAGTGATGACTACCCTCCTTTTCCAAGTAAGGAGAAGGCTTCTGCGCCTTCCAGCTCTTCTCTTGGCAGTGATCTGTGTGTAGGCAGTGGTCATAATCAGGAAGTGCCTCCTCCAATTTACAGCTGGTGGTACCACCTGTGCCTCTCCAATTCCAGCCAAAACAACCACCTCCTCAAACCCACTTGTAAGGAAGGGCAGAGGCTCCAGCTATGACAGCTCAGAGGGAAAAGCAAGGCTTGGGTTTAAGTGCTGACATTTTCCCTAGATGTGTACCACTGCTTACCAGCATTTTCTTTCTTGTTAAAAACAATTACAGTGCCTGCTGAGAGAAGGTGGTCCCACCATACCATAACAGCAAGCAACTGATAAGTGATAGAGTAGACGTGGGACAACAAGAGAAGGGGAAGACATTCCAATTTTGCTGGGTCAATGAGCGACCAGCGTGCGTGCCTGTGTGGCAGCTGGAATGGAAGAAAGTGGAGTCATTACTCATCATTTCAAGTCTGTCAAGGATTTACTCTCTGGAAGAAAAATAGTGGGTTAGTGACTGCTGGGGAGGCAGGGAACATTTCTGTACAACTGAGACAACGCTGTGTATATGGGAGTATGTATGTGCACATTCCTCACTGGTATTATCCTTCTGTCTCCTGTGCTGGGTTTTGATTGCCAGGTCCCTCCTGGCCTTCCACCTCATCATGGCTGAAACCATCTCCCTACCAGTGCAGCATCTCAAGAACCAGTTCTGCATTAGCACTCACTGCTTTAATCCACTCCAGACGTCGAATGAAGCTCTTTTACTTGGGAAACTGGAAACCTGAGGAGATTTTAAATAATAGAAATTTGTAAGAATTACACCTCTGGTCAGCCAAAACTAATACCAGAAAGGGAAGTCTCGCTGTTCCCATCAATGGAACTAACAGCAGGGCTTCCCAGACTTCCATGGATGAGATAGTCTGGACAAGAAGAATGGAGGCCACTACCTTATGAGCTGGCATTCCTTCTGGGGGGCCTAATTTTTCTAAATATGTGTCTCTTGTGTGGAATATACTGTGTTTCTGCTCTGGTCCCACTCACAAAACTTCAGTTGACTTCTCTGAAGTGCACAGGGCCAAGAGACACTTATTTTCAGATTTACTAAATGCCTGCATTTCCAGTTAATCTGGAGCTGTGGGTGCCAAAACCTCAAGAGAGTCACTTACCCTCATTGCAAATATCATCTCAGCCTCTCTAATGCCACTGGAAGAGTAATAACCTTTTGAGAAGACTTAAGGGCACTCTAAAAGCTATATACAGAAAAAACCCAAGAATATCACAGTGAAAGCCAACAGCTTCTGACAACACTGAAAGGAAGTGTTTTATCTGACTTCTCCTATTGATTACCTATTTCTTTTAATTTCCATCCCATAGCCTCAAAAGGTTATTTTTGAATTATCTGTTTACTGCAGATTTCCTGTAGAGGCCCAACCATCTACTCATCTTTGAGAAAGTATCTTGCTGCTGCTTGGTCCTACAGTTGCTTCCATATGAACCTAAGGCAGGCAGGTTCTCATTTTCCATTTAGATTTTCCTTTAATGGATGATGAAAGCAGAAACAATTGAGCCATACAGCTCCCTAAAGCTTTTGATGTTCAGCTTCCCCAGTCCAGCTCCATGGTGACACACCAGCACAGGGAACATCCACTGCACAACAACAAAGAAATATGCACTTTGCATTTTAGAAAAGGTGCTCTTCACATGGCAAAACATCTGTCCAGACCTATAAAGCAGGCAGTCTGCTGTCTTTTAAGGCAGTCCTGACACAGTCCTATAAGCCACTCTCCTTGGAAAAGGGGAATGCTATTTTTTCTGCTAAACTCTGCGTCCCTTCATCAAAACCCCTGTACAGGCCATGCATTGAAAAGCTGGACTTGATGACCCTTGTGGGCCACTTCCAGCTCAGACAATTCTGTGATTCTGTAATTGATCCCCTCCACCTGTCCCTGCTGAACTCACACATTCACTCCCAATCTCCTGAGACTGGGGTTGTCTTGTCACTGTGTTCTGACCAGTGCTTGGGATATCCTGTTGCTACTGACACATAAATAAACCATAGATTTTCTTCCTCTAATCCACCAAGACATGTGCGATCACCTCAGATCCTTGCATCGAAGCAACACCCCCTGGGGCAGCGAGAAGCACACAACACACTCCAACAGCTGTCACCAGTTCCACCAGAGGCCACCTCCATGGGATCTAGAGTAAGGAGTCCCACTGCTTTCTTCCTGGAACTGCTTCCTTGAGGTAGGCCAGCAAATTTTGCATTTCCTGACATATAGCCTAGGTGGTGGTGCCTTAGAGAGCACCAGTGACAGCTGGATGAAAGGGAGCAAAGACCAGCCTTGTGATCTGTCAGAAAGTGACTGCTGGTCAACACAGACATGCGAGACCTGTGGTTTAGCAACAAGCAAGCAAAAACCAAGCCTGCAGCTTTGCTCTCCTCTGTGCAAGTTTGACATCACTGAGAAAGGTCACATACAAGTAAAATCTCACTTAGAAATACACTGAAATACAGCTGAAATACACACAGAACAGAAATTCTTCCAAAGGGTTTGCTAAGAAAACAAAGCAGAAAAGACATGGTCACCTTTGAATATTGTGTGGACAGCTGCAAAGTTGACTCCAATAATCGCTTTATAGGCCTTTCTCTTTCCAAAATTCACTGCCATCTTTTCAAAGACAGAACAACATATGATCTGGTTAAGGTACTAATCCATCCCAAGGTGGTGAATACTGTCAAGGCTGGGAGCTTCATCTCTTACATAACATTTCCTATAATGAAACTGACGAAACTTTGACATGGAAAACTTCAATCCTAATAATTAGGCTGAGTTACCTTGAGTTGACGCATCTTCTTACCTGTTTTGAGAAGTCTTGTATCACCATCCTCACTACAGAAGACATTAAAATTGCTCACTACACCCACTACCTTCAGGAGCAGGGGTGAGTAGGTCTGGTGTTACCCAAAAGAAACAGAGCTGGAGATCTTACATGATCAAGTGTTTTTGACAACAGATGAATTTTTTTTTTTGGTAATGAGCAATTTTGCTCATTCTGTAAGCCTTTCCTACACTGAGACTTATTTTTAGCCCTGGCAAGACCTAGCTCATTAACATACACAAAAGATTTTACAGTGAATTAGTATCACTGTTTGTTACAACGTGTGGAATTCTGCAACCTTCCAAAAGTAGGACAGGTTTAATTTTACCTGTTTCAAGGGTTTAACTGACCCTTCACATATACTGCTAGAGGGAAGATCAGATGGCAGATCCTGCACCATGCTGGGAATAAGGAAGAAGCTGAATGCCCAAAGGTTGCTGCTGCATTTCTCTTTTCTGTTGTCTCTTCTCCAGTGGGAACTGTTTAGAGAGAGAATGAAATGACTGTGGGAAAGAAAAAAATGTGTGAAAAAGGAAACCTGAAAAAAGTAACAATGAGAGGTCATTAGAAATCTCTTGAACAGTGAGAATGTTTGAGGTTTGTTGAGAAGCAGAACTATTCATCTCTGTGCCACATGCAAAGTCGCTGAACTAATACTATTTTCCCTCAGCTTAATTATAGAGATTTCAATCATGTAAGCAATTAAAAATAATTGTTTTCCCTCAGCTGTTTTCCCCCCCTACAAAATCCTGACAAAAATGGCACGTTTCTCCTCTTATTTGAATTTACTTTATTTGTGCCAAAATTAATTTCTGACCTCTAATACACGCTCCAAAAAATGGTGACTGAAACAGAAAGCAAGAGTTTCCATCTGACTAAATGTTTTTATGGTTTATAGTCACAGAAGACCCACTGCCTAGTGCTTTTCTGCAATTCCTTCTCAGTGTTTAGAAATTCCTGATCAACAAGGAACACATCTGGGAAACCAAACCACAGCATTTCAGGGAAAAGAAACTAAAAAGAGAAGGATTTCAGAAGTGACAGCGGCATAAGAAATAAATATGCGGAAAAAATGTTGGAAGGCCAGCCTAGTACTTACCCGCAGATCCCAGCAGTAGTTCCAGGCAGGATTTATTCTAGTAATAAAAATACCCGGGGGATACAGGTATCCTAACATGACAGAAGTAGCAGCACTGGTAGAGCTGAGTTATATAAACACAGTGTCACCTTCTCCCTGCGTGCCTGGATCTCTCCAGGTACTGAGCAGGTTCTGTGGAATCACAAATGGGCAATTTTGTTAGCAGAAGACTTGGGAGCAGATGAAAGCTTGGGTCCACCATCCCCCAACATACCTGCAAGAGAAGCTGAGCTGGTACAGGGTGGGGAAATAAACTGTGCTAGATAAAGGAGTGGTTTGAAAATCTCCTTTTGCCTGGAGCACTGAAGAAACCAAGAGAAGGAATAGCAGCTCTGCAAGGGATGCAGCTGCATGCCACTCCTTTTTGAGGGTGAGCTGTGATACTCTGCTCTTGCCTCTTGAATTCCTCCCCAGGGAATTAGAAGCTGGAGGAAAATTAGGGGGGTTTATTTATTTATTTTCACCAACTCATTGTGCAGCATTCTTTATCTATGATCTAATAACTCTTTTAGCATTCGTAACTTCTGTGATTTCAACCAGAGGAAAAATGCCATAGGATTTTGCATGACTCACGGGTCTTGTGAAATGCTTTAGAGCAGCTCATCTTTCAAACTTTTTACCCTGACTGAACCAGGGTAAAAACCCAAATTCTGTAAAATGGTCTGCTCACAAGTTTCTGCAAAGCATGCTGATTTTTAAAGGTGATTTTCTTCTGAATATACTAACTATTCTGGAAAATTTGACAAATATCTACCTGATTAAGCCCACAAAGGTGTGTTTCTACATTCTTAAGTACATTCTTACATACCTGCCCAGAGCTTCAGGCTTTTATCTTTTTTTTTTTTTTTTTTTTCTCTTCTTTATAATCAAGGCCAAATTTTCAATTGGCAAAGTAGATCTGCAGATTGGGGTTTGCTAAGCCAATGGGAACTATTACCTGAAGCTTGCATAGAGTTACACTGCTCTCAGCTCTGCTGCCACTCTCAGTTTCTGGGGCCAGACTCTCAGTTGTGTGAATCCACACAGGGCCACCATAAATCTAATTGCCAAAGATCACTCAGCTTTATTTCCAGTGAGCAAGTGCCATATGGATTTCCCTTTCCACTGAGCTCTGACGTGCCTGCTTCCCTTTTCCTGCTCCCTTACCTCATTAGAGCTTATGACAGAAAGGCAAGTCATTGCCTGGAGCTCCTCGAGAAGGAAAGCACAGCTGCAAGCTCCTCGTGCCTTTCCATCTGCATTTTTGTGGCACAGCAGCAATGCTCTGTGCATCACAGGCACTGAGCCTGACTGCTGTTGGCTTCCAAAACCCACAACACCCTCCCAAGTGGTGTATCCTCTTCTTTGATCTTTTCATCCATCCCTTTGGTCACAAGAACAGGAGCTTTGAGCTTTCTGGTTTTCAAATGCCTGCCTTGTTCAGGGCATTGCCGACCTCAGCCAAGGGCTTGGCAGCTTTCCCCGGGAGAGAGAGGCACTGTGGGGAGGGGGTGGACTTGGGAGGAGCAAGAGACAGTAGAGGCATGTCCCTGAAAGTTGTCCTTCAGTGCAACTTAGGAAAAGGAAGGCTGCGACCAACACGCAGAGTGACAGGCTGCAAACAGAGACATCTGAAAACCCTGACCTTTCCCACGGTGGGGAGAGTTGTTGTGCTGCTGTTCCAAGTAACTCCTCTTACAAGGCTTACTAATAAGAACAATTAGGAGTAGTAATAATGATGGTTCATGGAACAAATTTGGGGTTCTGACTACCATTCAGCAGGGAGTGAAACACATCACAACTGTCTCTGTTAGAAGTGCTGGGAAAACTTGTCATAGTTAAGGATTAAAGCACTAGCCAGGTGTGACATTTAATAACTGAACTGCCATCAGACAGGAAATTGCACTTTAAATTGCATTGCTATCCAAGTTAATAATAATAAAATTAATAGGAGGAAAAAAAAAAAAAAAGACAAGTCTAACAGTAAGCACTTATGCTGTAGCCTCTGACACCCAAGGATGTTCCTGTACCACAGCATCCCTTTGGAGCCAGCCCTGTGCCTGGGGATGTGAGCAGGCTTCACATGAGCCTCCTGTACAATGGCATGAAACACACTGCAAATTTCCAGGCCACACTGTAAACCAAAGGAAAACTAAGGCACTTTCCAAAACAAATGAAAGTATTTTCTTCTTTTATTTTCCCTAAATGCTTGTCTGTGAAATGTCTTGCTCCATTTGTCTCAGCCTTCCAATGCTGGAAAGGCTGTGGCACAACAGTGGCGAGCTGTGTGTGGACCGAGTTCTGGCAGAGTTGGATGGAGCAGGAAGGAAGTTAAAGGGGAAAAAGTTTTACATATCATCAGATAGATACAAGTATTTCCTATAATAAGGAAACAGGATTTGACAGAATTTTTTGTGTTTTAAGCTTTTTATGCCTCTCTTCATAAAAATTAAGCTCCTTTTCTCCTCCTGCCACAGTGTATCGTGCCTCAGATAAAATCCTTTTGAAGAACAACATGCACACACAGTCTAATCTGACATTATTCCAGTGCTACAGGGAACATCTTGAACATAATTGCACCACATGGAAGTTGACTTGCTATGAGAAAAACACACAAAAAAGCTTTCAAAACAAATCTGTAAACACATTTATGCTCCCAATAGCCATGATAAATCCAATTAAACAGCCAGGATTTGTGTTACAAACTGTCACTAAAGGAGTTAATGCAGTTTCTGTGGCAGGGAATATACCATCTCTAAGCAAGAAATCCCAGTTCCAGATTGTGTGAGGTTCATGATTTTATAGTCAAGCCTCACTGGAGAGGACCAATAGCCAAACCAAGACTCTTGAAGCCCAGCTCACCCATATCCTATCCATGCTGGCACTGCATTGCTTGACCCTCACTCTGCATAGTCCTGACACCACCTTCTCTCTGTGCCATTTCAGGCCTTCAGGATCTCTACTTGCCTCTAATACAAAAAAAGGTCCTGCAGATCCACGTGTCATGCCCCACACAATACCAGTCTGACATTCTGCTCCCAATACACTGAAAATATACAGCTGAAAATGACTGGGGAGGAATTATTTCAGCCTGAAACTGAAGAATTTCTTTCCTGCAAATGCCAGTAGGAAGAAAGGAGGAATACTGCCTTTGGACTGGGAAGGGCATGGTGTTTTGCAGCATCAGGGAACAAGAGACCCTGCCTGAAGAACATCTGCTTCTGAAGAACATCAGACAATCCACAGCGAGGTTTCCACTGGCTACCTGTTAGCCACACTGGAAATATAAATCCTACTAGATCAGTAACAGCACAATATCTGTAACACACCATTGCTTTGCATCAAAACAATTGAAATCTCCTCAATATTTCTCATGAGGGAGCAAATTCCATTTATGAGCACTCAGAACAAGAGCAGGAGCAGCTGGTCTGGTTCCCCACTGAAAGCTGGTCCCAGCTGCAGCACACAGTGGAAACCCAGGGTGTTGTGTTCCACAACAGTGGATGTTCCAGTGTGGAACATCTCAGCACTTGGCCCCACTGCTGGGCATCCTAATCACACATTAGCCATGTAGGTAAGACTTCAAAGCTCAACAGCTAATTCTCCTTCAAATTAAGGGAGTCAGTGGACCCAAATGTGTTCCCCCTTTCTGCTGGAAGGGGCTGAGGAACACATTGCTCCTCCACATTTCCCTGTTCCTGTTTTCCCCTCTTTTTAAGGTCTGTGCACACAATGGGTCACCCCTCCAGAACCTGCCCATTTTTATTCTTCAAAGGTTTGAAGACTCCATTTTTGATAGATGTAGCAATGATCTCTCTCAGGGCTGTGGTGCTATGACTCACAGCAAAAGAAACTAATATAGCACCTGGCTTGGATGCACAGCTTGGAAGCAAAATCAACAGGGAACATTTGCAGAGCAATATATGCCTACAGAACATTGGACAACGATTTTGAGCACTGCAAGTTTTGGCCACGTAGAGATGTTTTGAAAGTTTCTTAATTCTCAGCAAGTGGCAATACTCTGTCTTAAGGCATCCTGTAGGCACACATGATCAGCTTGGTGAACATGGGTGTTTTGGGCTGGAAGATGCTGTTGCTGACACCAGGCAGTGTGGATTGGAAGGGCAGAAGCAGAGCTGTGCCACAGGCAGTGGGCATCTGCCTGTGGAGTAGGATGTTTCTCCCTTGACCTTATGCCAGCAGGCACTGCTTTTTCCCACTGTCTTTGAACACAACCACAGATATTTTTATCCCTGTCCTTTCTACACGTGGATACCTGGCAAAGCCAGCATCTTATCTCCCTACAAGGATTACAGACACTAAGATAACAACAAATTAAGAAACGGACAAGCATTTAGCTGTGTGATTCCAGCCTGCTGAATTTATTTGGGCATACAAGCTGCTGAAGCCACACCTGCCTGGCTCAGACACCATCTGAATGTTTGCAGAGCTGCTGGACACCTTGAGCAATAATGATGAGGCCCAAGGGCTTTATGAGTATTTCCAGGTGTGTCTAAGTTGTTTCTGACCTCTTCAGACTGCAGCCTGTTTGGCTTATGGAACTGGCAGGATGCCCTGGTGTGTTTGGTATTGGAACTCCTTTGAAGCAGGGAACGATGTTTGCAAGCTCACCAGTTCTCTGGCATGTCTCCACACCAGCTCAGAGCTGGGAAGTGCCAAAGGTCCAAGTCAGCTGGCAAATAACATCTGCCTAGGGATGCTTTCCTTTGGACATACAGTTCTGGGAATAGACTTGAAGTTTGAATGACACTGAAGAAAAGCTCTTGTTTCCAGACCATGCTGGTTTTGAAATTACCAGCTTAAAAAGTTTTTTTTTTTTCCCCAGGAGTGAAAGAAAAAATTCAAGCCAGAAGCTCAGTCTTCTGTTAACTTTAGCCTTTTGACATAAATATTGATGGACAGACATATTTTATATCCTTTTTGCATTCAAATCCATATTATAGAACTGGAAAGGCCAGAGGAATGCTGAGCAGTTAAAAAATCTGGCAGTGCATGGAAAAAGAGTTTTGACTTTCAACCTGGAGTTATTCTTGTGCCTGCATCTGTTATGCATTTTCAGCATTATAAACATACATAATCCAGCATCCTAATCCTGAGCCAGGCACCTGTGCCTCAGAGGATCCTGGTACTGATGCCACAACCTTTGGCAGATTTATAACAACCCTGAACGTGGCTCCACATCCAGAGGAAACTGGAGCATGAGACAAGGCTGGTCATGAGTAGATGGTAGGAACCACAGGGACGAGCCCAGATTACCCCTCACTTTCAGAGGGTGGTCCCACTCCATGCTGTGGTAAACTGGACAGTAGATAAAACCAGGCTGTCTCCCTGCTCAGCAGATGTCAGTCCCAAACAGCCAAGAAGAAGTTACAGCTCTCACTAACACCTTGCCCTGCTAAAGGCATGAACTGGGCTCTCCTGCTCTTTCACACTCTGGAGATGTGCCCTGCAGTCAGGAGAAGCCAGATTTTCACACAGGCTCAGCACCACAGGAATCCCACTGGCTCAAACAGAAGCAGAGCAGCAGGACACAGAGAGAGAGAAATGCAAAGCTGTAAAGCTCCTGGACAAGTCCTACTGCAATGGCATTTGGCAAGTACCTTTGTTGCATTTGGCACCAGATCAGAAAACCAAACTGGCAGTACTTTGAAGAGAAAGCCTCTCTCCTCACCTTGACACATTATTTTTTAAGTAATCCTTTCTTATCCTGTCAGAATAGATGCCAGAGCTGGAAATACTCACTTTGTGAAGAGGATAAATCAGGGAAAAGTGCTTGTTTTCTTTGACTTTCTTGAAGATTCTCTGGCCACTGTCAGAGGCAGGAGCCCAGGCTTGTTCAACCTTTCCTCTGAGTCAGCATAGCAAGTCTTTACCTTCACTTGCTGGCTGGCACGAAAGGGGAAGAAAAGCATTTGTACTCTGCTGCAGTCGCCGTCACAAAAATCCTGTTGTTGTCAGCAAGAGCTAATACGGATGTCAGGAGAGGCTGAAATGACTCCATCAGGGAATATTTGTAAAGATCTATTTGGGGCACATCCTGCATTTCTCAAGTACCTGCAGGAATGGCTGTGACTAGCAGGGGTAAAATGACTGTACATCCTATCCTGACTCTCCCTGCCTAGATGTCCATACATGCACCAAGTATCGCTGGCTTATCAGCATTTTACAAAAAGATAGCCCTTTAAACAAATTTCCTTGTTTTAGAGAAAGCCATTGGAAAGCTGCCTGTGAGTAATGTACAATGTAAATCCATTAATCAGGCAAAGCCACTGGCATATCTCTATTTAATCATTCCACAGCACTTATTTCTTCGTCTCTCCCATGTTTATATTCAAATAGAACAAATGCAGCAGTCAAAAAATTCTGAGCTGGTGAGGAAAAAAGTCATTAAGCAGCCTGTTCAGAAGTGCAATGACAGAGGACTGCACCTGAAAGCAGGAAAAGTAGGAATTTAAAAAGGCCAGGCATCCTGGGAAGGGAGGGGAAGCATGCCAAGCTGGCGAGCCCTGCCGGACCAGGAATTTTGCACTGGTGGATTCCATGGGGGTGCAATGCATACAGCAGTGCATCCGTAAGGAACAGCAAGCTGTGAAACCATCAGCTACCCAACCCTGACCAGACAGGCTCTGAGAGAGCAAGGAGATATTTCTGGTAGGTTGGAGGTGCCTGGTTGTGGCCATGCCAGTGGCCACCTGCCTGAGCTGGACCTGGCAGAGCCCACACATGGAAGAAAATAGGAAGCAGCAAGACACTCAAAAACTTAACAAGTCAAACAGCAGTGGAGAGCCACAGGTTGCCTTTGTGTTGTACCCAAGAGCTGGAAAACATCATCAGAACCTTCTTAATAGAAAACAGCCTCCTTTGATCTAAAAGGGCTTTGACAGCCTCCTTTGGCAATACAGAGATTAATCCTGAAGGTAGTTGAGCACACTGGGGCTAAAATTTAATTTCAAGAAACGCTGGAAAGAGAATAATTCTTTTCACATTTGTTTAACAGTACTAGCAATTCATTCTTCCAAGAGTGCTTTGTCAAATCCCAGGACGATTACTACAGGCTACTGTGTAAATGTGGAAACAAGGAACAACAGTCAGTATAAAGATAAATCTGAAGGCACAAGACAGAGAGACATGCACTTATCCATAAATAAGACATTGCTCCCATGGCCTCCTTACAAAACCATACCACCATCTGTGGTTTCTCATAGCAAACAGAGGGGGTTGACTTCTTAGTTCTCTTTCCTTCTCAGGCTCTCGAGGTATGTTTTTAAATGAAATACAGCATGATGTTTTGAAGTTCATGACAGTGGGCAAGCCCTCTTTCTCCATGAAGGATGCAGCAATAAAACTGGTCCTGCCAGGTGCTGACCTGCCTGTCTGTATGGGTGAGGATTGTTCAGCTGCAGTGAAGCCCAGGTGTCTGAGACTCAGTCAGGATGTTAACATCAGTGGTAGGATCACCAGTGATCACAAACCATCTGGAATCCAAGGAAACAACAGATTTAGGTAATAACTAAGCTAAGCCACGCATCAACCAGTGGCCTAAAGAGCCAAAAGTGCTAATTTCTAAGTCAGCACATGCTACTGTCATCTCCATCCACCAGCCTGGTTTACCCCTCATGTTGCTTTCCAGAGGGAATGTCCCTCCTCACTACACTGGCACAGACACAGGCTCACCCACAGCAACACCCCCATCCACCCTCCCACATCCAGCAAATCCCCCATCCATCCCACATCTCCTCCCACAGGAGAATATATTCTATTCTGGGGTTTTATGGGTAAGCAGTGACCCACCCGAAGTGTGTTTTCTCTTGGGACCTTTCCCCACAGATAAATCCATGTAAGGCATTCGTGCTGTGCAGCAGCACAGGGCAGTCTCACAGCTCCTCTTAGGCTGCATCAATGCTCCTTTACAGAGCTAACAAGATCCCTTATGCTTGAAAGCAGGGGTTCAGAGTTCTTGAAAAATGAAGCCTATAACCTATTAATCAGAGCAAATTTAATGTAATAAATAAGAGCTCGTGGTCAAAAAGCCCCAGCTGCTTCTCTATTGCAGATTCAAAGCAAAGAAGGAATCCACTCAGATTTGTATCACTGCTTCCTTGCTCTATAAATAGCTGCAACTGCCTTTCTAAAAATAAACCAGCTAAATATTTAAGGCCCACTGCTACTTAACTTACTGATTTGCTTACATACTGCTTACTGTTGTGTAAATCAGGAGAAATATCAATGAGGTCAATAAATTTACACCACAGTACTTTGCTGAAGTGAGAGGGAAGGACTGTTTTTCCAGAGATTACAGACCAGTCCTCCCATGAACACCTCACCATCAGCTTTCCTTCCTCCTGACCTACAAATCCCTATGACAGCCATGGGAAAACGAGCATGGGGCAAATGCCAAGAAAGCTGCTACAGTCCTTTTGCCTAATCCATAGATAGATAAATAATTTTTTAAAGGGTACCTGTGTCCTTTTTAGTTTTTAAGCTTAGCGTGAACAAGGACTGCAAAAGATACCTGCTCCCTAGAGCAGTTTAGGAGAAAGTACTCTGCTGGAATTTTTTATCTAGCTTGGTATCTATACTTGTCAAATAAAACAGCCATTACCATAAAACTACTGTAAAAATAAGCAGCTATACTTTTCTTTTGTAGATAATTTGTCTGTCCCTAAAATAACTCAGTATTTTGCCCATGAAATACTTCAGACTAATGCACTTCTGAAAAAAAAGCAACCAGTTGAAGACGAACAAAATAGTCTCAAATAGCTTTTCTGTCTAATTTTATCTCAAAGACACCATTTTACATCAAATAAAAAGACAACATAATGTATCTGATAATGAATCGCATTATTTGTGAGGGCACTTACAGACCACAAATTATTTGTATCACTGGAGTAAACATTCAATAGAACCCACCAAAACATGTGAAACTATTTAAAGGAAAATACAGTAGTTCTCCATCCTGAATAAACCAAGGGGAAAAAAACCAACCCAACCAAACCAAAACCAACCCAAACCTGTGCTTGAGCATGCAGAGGTATTGTGTTATTCTGATCACACAGGAAAACTAAAGACACAAAGGCTGCCTGATTTGCTATTTTTCCTTGCTTTTCCAGGAAACCAAATATTAAGTACCTGGCTTACAAACCTCCAGCAGTCGATCCCACTTCCTTTGACGTTCACCTCCTACAAATGACACAATCCAACACCCACATACCTGCTCTAAGAAATCAAGAATGCTGTTGCTTCAACAAACCCCCATGCACTTGGGGCCAGCCAAAGAAAGATGAAACACCCTGGAACCCTGCAAACAAATTATACCCACTGCTGACGTAAGGAGGGGGAAGGGAGGGCAAAGGGGAAAAAAGCAAAATTAAATAAACCAGAGGAAGCATCCTTAGTCATCCAGAGCAATGTGCAGAGATCTTTAACAGCACACCTGGAGACTGAAAGCCTCTATTAGCTCTAGCTAGAAAGTAAAGAGCAGGCTGCAAGTGGGCAATGAGCATCATCTCCTTGTGGGGTGGGAATGGGACTTGAGTGCCTTCTCCTCAGCCTGGCCCTGCAGGTGCTGCAGGGGAGAGGGACTGCTTCCAGCAGCATGAGAGCCCACGGCAGGCAGGGCTTTGGGGGGCACAGAGGAGCTCCCTCCCCACCAGTGCCTTACACAACTGTTGCCTACTCCTACTGCACAGGCCAAATAAATCATCCACAGGGAGCACCTGGGGCCTTTGTGGAAAAACAGGGATTCAGCAGCATCGAGAGGATTTGGTATCCCATCTAACACTAGATGTGATTTTACACAGCTAGATGAAGGCATTGGGGATGATGTTGGGTGTTTCAGGGGTCAGAGTGTAAGGGGTAGCAGGCCTCCAAAAGCCTGGGGGGAAAACACATGCTGTGGACACGGCTCTGCACTGCTCCCCTTCCCCGTTACTGAAGGGGGAATTTGTCATGCACAGGGCTTGAGAGTTCTGCATGCAGCATCCCACCCATCGCTGGTACCAACAGCATTGCTGCCTGCCACAGCCAAGTCTTCTCTTGAGTGCTCCCAGCCAAAAGCAGTTCTCACTCAATTTTCCACAGCTGAAAAGACCTGTGAAGGGCGGAGCTGACCTGCACCTGTAAGTGACATCCCCATTCTCCCCTATTTTGAATTGTAATTGTGAGCAAACAGGTAAAAATACTGCCTTTAAGCTCAGAACCCCAGCTTTGACCTAAGCACCACCACCATTTAGGAAATGTGACAAACAAACAGGAAGCAAGGAAAATGCTGCATAATTACTCAGAGCCACCCTGGAAAGAGGGCTGTAACCAAAACCATTGAGTCTCTTTTATTGAGGATTTCTTACTGCAGTACAATGCTGCCTAATAGCTGCTATATGCTGCTTGAGTGAGTATATTCTCCTCGGAAATCAAGCAAAGGTTTTTAATAGTTTTTGACAGAGTGTGGTCCCCTAAAGCTACATTTTCTGTCTGATTCATGCTGACTAACTGTAACCCTACGACAGTTATTGAAAGTTAATTAGCGGTGAAGTGCTAAGAGCTCTAAAAATGAAAATACAAGCGAGAACAGAATGCAGAGTGTCTCCCTTCCCTGAAAAAATACTGTCAAGAAGGTTAACTTAACCGAAAAAAATATTGCCAGTTGAAAATATGAGAGGGATTCCTCTAATAACTTGGCTGTGATGGTCCCTTGTGTAGACACACAGTTGAGAGGTAACATATTCCTCATGGTTTATCAGGGACCCAGGGAACAAACCCCAGTATTTCTTCCTTTATTAAATTTGCTAGAGGAAGTGCCCGGAAAGTTACATAGAGACAACACCCAAGTTACATAAAGACAAAGATATAAATCAATTGCTGCTTCCTTTGGGGACTCAAGTTTGTCAGATGTTGCACACGCTATCAAATCCCAACTATTTTTTGCCCTTATCCTTCACTTCCTCAGTATTTGCAAGGAAAAATCCACAGTTAGCTGCGAGCCCAGCCAGCACGGAGCGGGCGTAGGAGGTGAGGCGAGGAGAGCCACAGCCCTGCACCGCCCACTCCCGGCAGATGTAAGCGCCGAGACAAGGTGCGAGGCAGTGGGCAGCACCCTTCAGGTGTTAAAAAAGCCCATCCTGTCACCCCCAGAAGTTGGATGCAGCCCTAAACAATCCAAGGTAAAACTCAAAGCAACCTTCACGCAGAGAAGGGGCATTGTTTCAAGAACAAGGAAGGGAGCGCGTTGAAGCGAAGCAAGTAGGTTGGAAAAGCCAAATGTAGGGCTCAGTATAAAAATAGACAACGGTGATGCCAGAATGCCTTGGCAAAATTGTGCTTATTGATTTTCATAGAATAGGGAAAAAAAGCTCCAGCCCTTTCCACCCCTGACTGCTGACTGTGACTCACTAGTGATCTAAAATGACTGCAATGAGCAAGCGGGGACCGAGCTGAGTTGGACATTGCTCACGTCTTCACAGGGCTGACAGGGGAACGGTGCCCTCCTCCAGGCTCTCCTTGTGGCTGCCCAGGAAATGCAGAATAGCTGTGGATGTTCACCTCCATCACAGCATCTAACAACACTTTGTTCAGACAAGTCCTCTGGGTGGACAGAGGCTCTGATTAATGCGTGGTTCAGTGTGTGCGGCTCAGCCACCGCTGCTTACCGGCACCCCGGTGACCTGAGGCCTTTCCCTCGGGCTGGGAACTGGCTGTGTGAGGAGAACACCCACTGGCTCCCGCTCACTGCCTGGGTTGAGGTCCACAAGCTGTCCACGTTTGGTTTGGAACTACTTTACACCTCTAGCGGGCAGCCAACGCTCTCACTCTGAGGGGATCACAGTCCGGGGACGCGCTTTGGGCCGAGCTGTTACGGTGGATGGTTCCCCCCGTCTCTCCCAAGCGCACTCTCTGGAGCCCACGGGAGGCGTACGAGGAGCCGAGGGCGGGGTGTCTCAGTGCCGACGGGCCCCTCAGCCTCGGCACTGCCCCGCCCGCTCCCGCTCAGGTGCCGGGGCCCGGGCCGGTGGCGGCCTGCGGGGGCAGCGGGGCCCGCACCGCCCCCGCCCCGCCCTTCGCCGGCCGCCGGGGCCGAGGCTGCAGCCGGCGGCGGCCGCATGGCTCCGGCGCGGCCGCCCCGCCGCTGGCAGCGCCCGCGGACCCGCCCGGGGCCGGGGCTGCTCCTGCTGCTCGTCCGGCTGGTGCTGCCCGGGGCGGCCGCGGGCAGCGGGGAGGCGCCGCCAGCAGGTACTGCCCGTCCCCTCCCGGCCCCGGGGCAGGGCGGGCGCTCACGGGCCGGGGGCTCCTCGGCCCCGTCCCTTCGGGAGCGGGACGCGCTCCGCTGCCGCTGTCCCCGGGCCCCGCGGCTCCCGCCCAACATGGCGCTGCCCGGTGCCGGGCCGGAGCCGCCTCGCCCCGCCGGCAGCTGCGGCTGAGGCGCTCGGCCGCGTCCCGCTGTTGTCCCGGCGCGGCTCGGGTCCCGCGGGACGGTCCCCGCCGTGGCCGGGGAGGCGGGGGCGCCGGGAAGCGGCCCGGGAGAGCCCGCACGGACAAAGGGACCGCGGCGCCCGGAGGGCGGGCGCGTCCCTCCCGCCCCAGCCGAGCTGCCTCGGGCCGTGCGACTCCCTCGGGCTTCCTCAGGAGCTCGGGACGGGCGAATCGGGTGCAGGACAGATCTTTTATTAACGTGTTTGAGGGCAGATAAACCCCTAAAGGCTGCGCTCAGTGGTAGTTAGCAGAAAGGAACTCGAGAACCGGCGTCCTCCTTGCATTGACCTTCTCGAGTCTTGGGCATCCTCCGGATTCTGCAGCAGATGCTGATGGCCCATAATTTCAAATTTCTTTGCTTGCCGTCTCCATTTGAGTTACTCTACCTGTGCATCCTCCCAGTAGGCTAAACCCAGCACCACCTCGGAGTTACCTGTTCAGAAGCATCTCCCCTTTTGGAACATCATTTTTTCACTCTGTGCAGCCGTTGCAACATTTCAAGCAACTGATTTTTCTCAAAAAAAAAAAAAAAAAGCCTTAAAACTATGAGTAGTAAGAAAATACTTGCTAGCCTTGCATGTGAATGACACTGCCTTTGACGGGGATGGATACCTTGTCCATAGTGGCAGGAAATCCTAAGATGCCCTCAGGGAAGGTGTGTACATTCTGGGCTGTGTTTTGGCCCTGGCATTTCCTGTTCCTGGATTATCTTGGGTTTAGACCTGGGTAGTGCCCAGCCTCACCTTGCTGCCTCAATCGGCAGCACTTCAGTCACAAATAATCCTTTTGCAGCATCATGCGATGACTTTTGTGAAAGTGCCTGTCTAAAGGTACAGCCAGTGCTGCTCTGAGTGGTTGTGCTCCCTCCCACGGGATTTGCCATGGATGCAAATTAATCCAATGGTTAATTTTTCCACAAGAAAAATGCCTGAATTTTAAAGTTAAACCAATTTAGTAGGATCATGTGTGGACAATAATTCTGTAATGCTATAATAAACCTAAGTAAGAACATCCACACAGTATTTTTCACTGGCTTAATTAAATTTGTTAAAATATAATTTAGCTTAATTTCAGCTTCCTAATAGAGATACAGCAGGTTTTTACCTGCAAACAGCATCTCCTTGTCTGGACTGAGACTGCACTTACTCATTTTGCTGCTCTGAGTGCACGACAGCGTGTTAGCAGTCATTACTGAGCTTGGCTGAGACCTGCATTTTCTATTCAGTAAGCCAGATGAGTCCCTCTGTTTGGATGTGTAATTATTTTCTCTATGCTTCTCTTTAATTACGTTCTTGAGACACTGTGGTAATGCACTGTAGGGTATATTTTACACATGTATATAGATCAGAATGTATGTTATTCAAACTTTGCTCCATTAATCTTTGAGGTCCATTTCTGCAGTCTTACTTCTGACGATCATAGGGGCTCATTAATGTTTCAAGAGAGTTAGAACAATTCACATCTTTAACTCAATGATGTATGGTGAGCTGTCAGTGCAGTTCCCTTATTACATGCCATGGCTGGACTGTGACAGGAGAAAAAATGTTCTAAAAAGAAGGGTTGTGTGATTTAACATTAGAAACATTTCTGAGGGAGAGCAGTATGACTTTTGTGATCAGCAGCCGTGTCACGTGCTAAATGACTGTGTTAATATGTCAGTCTGTTTACCTGCTCAGACTCCCACTGTTGAATTCACCACTGGTATAGGGAGCTCTGGTGGAGTTCCAGCCCACTCATGCCAGCAGTGAATTTGGCCCAGAGGCCCTATTCCAGTGCCATCAAAACACCGATGCTAAAGCCAAGCCTTTCTGGATTACGGTTTTTAAAAATACCACCCTGGTTACTTTTTTTCCAAAGGTGTTGCAGTTTACTTTGGAGCCTAAATGACTTGATTAGAAGTCCAATTTGAATTTCCATCTAAATCATATTGAGCATGTTTCTGTCAGCTTTTACAACAATGAAATGGACTAAAATTAGACATTTGTTTTTGACATATGCCTAAAATTAACTTTTTTGCTGCCCCCAGGTAAAAACTGCAGTTTATTGCAGGAAATGGATGTCATCCAGAAGCAGGATGAAAACTGTTACTGCTATGTGCAAAACAGAACCATTCACTTACAGTACCTGTGGTCGACTCTCCAGGTAAGAGGCTGTTCTGGGGGTCAGTCAGCACATTTCACGTGAGCTTTTCCCAGCAAACCATGTGGCCACTTAGCAAGAGCAGGGCAGCATCTCTACGGAATTAATAGTTGGAGTGGTGTATAGTTGGGACCATGATAAAAAATGCAGCATTACGAGCCTCCAGTTTGCATGCAGTGAGGTTTGGTCTCTACTGTAAGGTTGTCAACCACCCTTAGAGTATGATGGTGCCACAAAAATATTAATTTAGGGTTCTGTATTATTTTCTTGCATACTTTTTCTGTTGATGGGCCACTGTTAACCTCTAGAACAAATGCTTTTGCTTATCACCAATTGCCTTTATGGAACTTCTAAATTTGAGGGCTGCATGTAGTTCTGTGGCTTTCTCACCACAGCACACCAAAGTGCAGGAACCAAAGGCTCGTTAGATTGTGACTAATGAACAAACTGCAGCAGCAGTGAGTCTGTTTTCCTGAGTCACAGAGGGTCATCTTACAAGACGCACATTTAGAGAATAGTTTGAAGCAAATAAAAATCTCTTCAAGAGTGGAAGCAGTGACAGCTAAAGGAACAAGCCAACCATCTCCATGGTTCCTTTTCTTTCCTTACAAGTGTGTCTCCAAAGGCAGGAAACCATTTCATTTTGTCTCTCTTGTAGGACCCTTCTCTCAGATATAAGAAAGTGGAACATCTCTTTTTTCAGTTCCTAGGACTGTTTTCCTCAGGAACATGTTGCAGATGTTTTTATGAATGGTAGCAGGCGCCAGGTGGTAAAACCCTCCATCAGTCACACACACTATCCTGGAGTCAATGCTTTAAAGCAGGAAGTTCAGATTTTTCCCACAACAAATTGCTTGCTGACACATTGTCTCCTCTCCCAGTACAAACCTGGTTTATTATCCATTGCATCACTTTTTTGTAGATGGGTCTTTGTTGTCTAGTAGGTCCCCGATGAAAAGCTCACCATGTATCAGAGTTCTCAGGAAAATCACCCCAACTTAGAAGATGGACAAGATCTTTTACCAGTTTGGTGGGGGAGAGTGCTGGGAACCAGCAAAAAATCCCCAAAATACCCCACAGGAACGTGGTTCTATTTAAATTTCTGGTTATGCTCTCTTTCATTTTCCTCATCCCTCTTATGTCCCCAACATGAAGGTTTCATTATAAAGAAAAGCAGGTCAAATTTGTTACGGCTCAGGAAGGGAAGGAGGAGGGTATGAACATTCACAAAACTGTGGTCAATCAGATATTACTGGCTTTGTTAGAAGTTTGTGTGTGGGCAAGTGTCACAGTAAAACCAAACCCACTGTGCTCTTGGATGGATTGAGGGCCCTCCACTGAACTTTGCTGCTGCTGAGTTCTCTGAATTACCTTGTAAGGTGATTAGCTGTAAACAATTAATCTTTGCATAGTATAAATAACCAGTACTAAACAATTAAGATTGATTTTCATCACCACATGCGTGGCTGAAATGCAGTATAGTTCACAAAAGCCCCCAGTGACTCTGAGCTGCTTCTCTGTGTATTCTGTTCTTTGTTTCCAGATAAAGGTTAGCAGCAGAGAAAAGTTCCGGTTTGAGCCTATTTCAGAAAAAAACAACTGCCGGAATTCAGAAACTGTTTTTGAGTTTGCTGCATGTGCTGTTCAAATCCTCTGGAAGCCAGAGACGTGTACAGAAACTTTTCTGAGCATAAGACAATATGGAGAGGATGTTTGCTTCAAAATACAACCCTTCAAAATTGAACCGTACATTGTGAGGGTGAAAAGAGAAAGTAAGTACCAAATCTTTGAGTTTAGATTACAGATGGCTTGGTATTGCCAGTGCTGCTGAATGTAGCATCTCTTCTGTAAGAAGCTTAGGACTTTTCTGTTGATATTTTATATAATCAGCATTTCAAATTGAATTAGTCTAAAGTCAATTTCTATTTCTTTCCCCCCTTTTTAGTGCTAGATGGAAAGCTCTTGTTTTTGTTTGTAGCTGGAATTTTTCTGTTCCATTTTGCAAACAGCCTGAGCAGGTGAGTACTAGCTGTTTTTGACCTTCTTTCCCAAAGCCTGTGCATCTTTGGTCTGTTTGCTAAGCTAAAGAGGCAGTTCTTTGGGAAAGTGAAATAAGGAACTGAATATATATTTAAAACTTCCTCATACCATTTGTATTTGGACAGATTGTGACATACCTTGGAGTACCTAACTCTGTTTATCAATCACTGTGTTAGGGTTTTGTATCCAAGCTTCCTGCACTGGGAGACACAGGACAATCAATCCTCAGTGGGCAAATGTGTGGATCAGAAAAGTCCTTTTTCTCGTTTGTAGACCACTGAGGATAGCTGAATGCTAAATAATGCTGATTATTAATGATGCCTTCCTTGGGAGGAAATATTTAGGCTGTGAAGTCATCTGGGGCCTCTTCTGCCTCCACCTTTGTGCCAGCCTTTCTTCTGATGCACATTTTGCATAGCACGTAAGGGAGGACACTCAGTTCTTACAGCAAAATATGTGCCCACAACTTCAAAGCAAAGTGAGTCACAGAATAATTGTCAGGAGGCACCTCTAAAACAAGCAGAGCAGCAATAGGTTTTATAGCCTTAACTCTGAATTAATAAGATGGAATTTATAAATGTATATGCTTAGGAAAAAAAACCCTTGTGGGTTTGTGGAGGGTTTTCTGCATTTAAATTAAAACAAAACTCTTGCAGTACAGAACCATATTGGTTATTTCATTTTCTTCTGTGTACTAGAGACTGGAAGGTCAATGCAATCAGAAGGAGCATGAGCTTTAAAAAACCACAGCACAGTCTCTTAACCTGTAGCAACTCCAGTGACCTTAAGTATCTGTTGGGAATTTTTCCTTACACAGATTTAATACCTGAACTGCTATTGCCTGTTAACCATGTAACTACAACTCCAACTTACAGCTGATTTAAGTTCTGATTGAAGATCGCTGCTGTTTTTACAAATGTTGGCATCTTTTACCAATTACAAATGATACTTCTCACCATATTCTCTCTTGTTCTCTTTACAGGAGTGCCAAGTTCTTTTACCTTTCTGGAATAATACTGGGTGTTCTTGCTCTGCTAGTCTTTGTCCTGCTGACACTTAAAAGGTTTATTCCAAGGGTAAATCTGCATTTATAAAACAAAATAATAGTAATTATCATAACACAAGAAGTGACAGTACAGAACCAGATTCTGACCTTGTTCTGGTTTTGTGGCCAGGTGACTGCACTGAAATGCTGCAGGGTTGCTTGAATCAAATAAATATAGTTAGGTCAGAGTCAAGTTCTATTTAGCTTCCTCCTGAGTTTAAGCTGAACAGGCATTGGTGATATACAAGAAGAGTTCATTCTGAAACATAAATTATTTTTATTGAACTGAAGCTAATCTTACCTTTGAATCTGTGAATAAATCTAAATAAAAATATAGTGGCAACTGAGACAGATTCTCTTCCATTCACTAAAGACAATTCATTGTAAGGCAGATGTGAATTTTTCCTTTACTTCTATAAAGCCTGTGCATTCCCATAATATTGCTGAGATAATGTTAATTGGGAACACATGTCCATAGGGTTATACTGTGACATTGGGACATGATACACAAATACAGGGATGCAGTTGCTCTGCTTGGAATTGATACTGTTTTGTTGTAGCATGCAGAGGATTGTGCAGTGGGAGTCTCAAACCCTGTAGGTCTAAAGAATTTCACATCTGTTTTTGCCTGCAACTTCCTTTGGAAACAATGGTCCTGATTCTGACTTGAATTCTTTTGATGAAGATTTTTTTTCCTTTTTTTAAAAATTTATATTTCTAGCACAGTACCTTCTGGATTTTAATGAGTGGCTCCTGGATGATCTCCCTCTATTTTATTTACTGCTTCAAAGAGAATATACAGTGGTTGTGGTCTGAACACAAAAACTACGTGTTGGGTAAGAAAATTACCAAGAAATGTGCTGCAGATTTTGCTTTAATTTAGTGGTCAGACAAATACCTGCCCATAAAAAAGAAAATCAAGTGACTCATTTATAAAGCTCTATTTTCTCCTAAGCCATAGGTGTTGAAACATTCTAAAGGTTCCTAATGCAACTCAAATGAGTGTTTACTAATGTTGTACCATTAAATAAAGAGTTTGATGTAGAGGACTAGTTCTAAGAGCACATTTTGCTTGCATTATTTGTTCATTGATTTGCTGTTACATACTTTCCCTGTAAGAGCAAAAGGGCAGCTCCTGTGGTTCGCACTCTGCTGGATGTGGGAAATGGATGCACACATTGGGAACGGGATGTGGCTGCAGGGGCTGACAAACCCATTGATCTGGCACCTGCCTCGACATGGTCACATGAGGAGAATTCATGTGCAGCCCACACACAGCATTGGCTAAAAGCTGTTCAGAGATAACCTTGTGAACTCTTGGCACACTTTGGAAATAGAAAGCACATAAAATATCATGCAGTTGTATCTACGACAGCACAAGAATCAGCAGGCTACACTTCACAGCAGCTGCAAGCTTTGTGAAACAAAGTAAAGTTTATAGGGGTAGTCTGCATCTTTTTCTCCATGTCCTTTTCTGTTCCTGCAGGATATTTTCTGGCTGTTGGGATTACCAGCTTTGCCATTTGCTATCAGCATGGGCCACTGACCACGGAGCTCAGCATAACCTTGTTCACATGGACGCTCCAATTAACAGCCTTTGTCCTGATCTACTTTGGTGTCACCATCCCTCAAGTTGCATATGCAGTGATAGCAATCAGCCTCTGCTCCAAAGGCCTGTGTTACCCCCTGGGTGCTGCCTGTCACATTGCCAGGTCTGTGTCTGTTTGTCAATGTCCAAGTCCTGGGAGAACGAGGAAATACTGAAAGCTGAGAATGAAAAAGCCCCCTACACTTCAATAATAGTTTAAGAATTTAGTTCACAACTTTGCCAGATATAAAACTGCAGTAGGAAAGGTTTAAGTGTCCAGAGACAGTGAAATTATTTTCTACTTGTCAGTTTTAAGCATGAGTTTTGTTCTGTGGATAATGGAGAAATGTGACTGTGTTCTTAAGGACTAATGTAGCACCTTCTAGTGCACAGCATATGGCAACCAGAACATTTCTGTTTGATTGATTAGACTGCAGCAATACTGCCTTGGTTTGACACATAGTGAGAGAAGCTGCAGGGAACTTATATGGAATCTTAGGGATAAAACAGTGTACCATCACCAAGGATGCACTGTTCAAAAGTGCCAGTCCTTGGAGATTGAGTAGAGTTCAGAGACTAAAATCACATGTCCACAAAAGAGTGTTCTCCATGATTTTAGTTTTCCAAGTTCGTTGCCTCCCTGTGATTCATGGAAGCAATCTATCAGAATTGCTAACTATGGAGATACTCCTCAGTATTCCTAGAGGCCAGTTTACGTTGTGGATTTGGAACAGGAACTGCTTGCAGTAGGTAGACCTTAACTTGCTAAGTGTTTTCGATAGCAATGCAGGAACAACGTGTTTGTTCATCCTTGAATTTGAAGCACATTTTAAGCACAAGTGCAATGCTCAAATGAAGATTCTGAAAAGCCTTGCCAATTGACATCTGTTTTTTTACCTTCAGTGATGGATGGCATCCAGCTTCAGAGTCTTTAGTACAGACTGTTCCATAGCTGTGGACTCTGCTGAACCACAGAGAAGTAGGAAGAGACAAAGGCTAGAACTGGCACAACCAAAATAATAAAAAACAAATAATTTGGGCTTGGGGGGTTTTTTACACACTGAAGAACATACTGCTTTGGTCCTGTCTTCTCTTTTTACATGTTGAAGTGTGGCCTGAGTTGAAGCCTTTTTTATTTTAGGTAGAATTTATCATTTGTTGTAGACTCGTTTTTGCTTGCAGCTGAGGAGCAACAGCTGTTTCAAAAGCAACATATAAGATCAACACCTGTTGTAAGCAGGTTCCGAACACTCTGGAATCAGTATGATGTGGCCACAAGTTCACTTTTACTTTCAAGTTTTACTCTGAAACACTGTAGTTTATTCTTTTGTGGGTCTTTCTTTTTGGTTTTCATGAACTGATGCTTCTGTAAAGAAATACAGCTCTACAAATCTTTCTTAGGAGAATGATAAGGGCTTTCTAATTTTTCTGTTTCAAAATCCTTTAGCCACAGCACCAAACTGTGAGGCCGTGATGCCAAACACACAGTTCAGAGCAGCAAATACATCAAAATAATTTAGAATCTTCCAGTATTTCTTGTTAAAAACAGTGGATCTCACTGAGCCAGCAAGACCCTTCACCATTTGACCTAAACAATGGCTACAGTTCTCTGCTTTAAAGGGATATAAGGAGGAAAGCTGAATGCTGCTGATGTTGGAGCAGGTGTTTTTATACAGAGCTGAAGGTTTTATGGGCATCCAGCCCTTGCTTATCTTAGCTCATCACAACATTTAAATTGAAAGCAGTCGACAGAAGGAAACAGAACATGGCACACTTTCTAATTTATATCTAATTATATTATACATCTCTACGCAGCAGCTAAAAAACCATCAGATTGTAAACATTTTGGCCTCAGACTACTCAGTTTTGTAATTTAGAACAAGATTTAAGAGAAGCAATCTAGTAAACAACATGAACAACTCACAACAGGCTCAGAGCTTTGCTTATCTTTGAAGTAACATATGCAGACTGGGTTTTGATTCAGCCCATGTCTCTGCTCAGACACATTTTGCATTTTTGCACCTAAAAATGGCTGAGCAAGCAGCCATCTCTTTAATTCTGTGAGATTTTAGTTCATGCATACACAATAAGGACCTGATCTAAAGCTCATCTGAAGCTCATTAAATATCATGTGAAATTCTACAACTTTGGTAAAGACCTAGGGTAAACAGGCTAGCAAACATTACATACCTTGTCCTCAAATGTAAGAATGCAGCTTGTTCTCTTAAAAGGGTAGAGGTGACTAATGCATGTTAATAGCAGGTATAGAGAAAAAAGGACAGATAATTATACGTCAGAATAATTTATAAATAGTGATTATTTTAATTTCATTCTAGAAAAATGAAGCATGCCTTTAAATCAAAGAAATTGGTGTTTAAGTACCTTACTGAAGAGGAATATCGAGAACAAGGTGAAAGTGAAACTATCAGAGCTCTGGAGGAGCTGCGCTCGTTCTGCAGGAGCCCTGACTTCCCATCATGGATAGCTATATCCAAACTCCAGGCTCCACATAGGTAAGAAAACCCAGCTCCTCTAAAACAGGAACCACACTGAACAGACACTGGCACACAGCAGACCTAAATGCCACTTCAGGCACATTTCCAGGTGTGTTTATCCTGCATGTCCCACTCAGGACCACAGCCACACCTCTCAAGGGTATTACTCGATGGTGGCATTAAACTTCTCTTTGTTCCTCCCTGACCACAAATTACTCCTGGGAGTTTGCAGACCTTCACAGCTAATTCATGGTCATAGAACTTAAAGGCTTCCTGTGTGCCTCTGTAAGCTCTTGCAGCTCCATGGTGGCTCTCTAACCAGTGAAATTGCTCTCCTTCAGGTTCTAGAGCAGTGCCCTTTTCTGTGGTGTAAAACTGGGGCAGGGTGAAGATACATACTCAATTATTGCCTATATTTTCCAGCTCTCCAACTGCAAACCTACACAGTCAGGGAATCCTATTATTGAAGTATCACTATCTAAGACTAAAAATACAGGGAAAGAAATCAATACCTGCAACTCCCAAGTAGAACAGGTAAAGTAGCTGTGCCATGTATAGCTTAAAAGATAAACCTAAGTCAAATATAGGTCAGGAAGGGTCAAGCAAGCAAAGCCAGAAACGCCTGCATATTATAAAATTAATCTTAACAGTGTATTCCTATCGAGAGTGAAGATAGCAGAGTTTCATATATAATGCAGCCACAAAGATTTAGTCCTTGCCACAGAACCAAGCGTCACGATTTTAAAGGAGCCCCAGTCAACTTGGAATTTAAGCAATAACAAGTTAAATCTCCTTTCAGAATCTTCCTTGGACTGGCACACAGACAGCCTCTCTGCCAGGTTTTATAGATGTACTGTTAAACTGTCTGACTTTCTAAGCTGCTTGCCTTCTTCAGCATGATGGAGAGATAAAAAAGTGAAAGCTTACTGTTGTATTGTAGAACTAAATACCACCAAATGTACAAAACAACTGAGACATACATATTTTCTAGCCATCATTTCATTAATAAGAGTTGTTATAAACTGTTCACTGGTTGAGAATAGGGAAATAAAAAGGAGAACCAACAGCAATCAGATTTGGAGAAGCCCTCCCAGTTCCCATTAAGCATCAGACTGTGGTTCATCCCAAGGCAAACCTGTTCCCCATTTAGACTAACAGAGCTTCCAAGAACAGCGAGGTGACGACGTTCATCTCACAGAAATGTTAAGTCTGAAATGTAAATTATTGATCAGTTTACCAGAACTCCAGAATGTAGCTGCATTTCCTTTTTCATACACTTCTCTGATGCTGTCGACACTTACCCAGGTGTCAGAACTGCCGTCTGTTCCCACACTCCTGCCAGAAACCTCCAGCTCCGTTCTCTCTCCTCAATGGAGTTACCCACTGAAAGTAAGGTTTGTGGTGGATTGCAATATAGACAGTGCTAAGTTCATGCTTTGTTCGGGCATTTATTTGGAGCAGCTGCAAAATTCCCAGTCTGCAGCTCCAGCTTCACCAGAGGCAGGCGTTCTTTGGGAAGACTTGAGCTCAGCTTGCCCACAGTGCACACACAGCACCAGGAACAAGGTGACTACACACAACGTAGGAGTGCAGAATTCTTGCCATTTTTCCCTTTCATTAGCAGTATCAACACACCTGAATTCTTACAGCCTTTGTCTCAAATATGTTACAGCTTTCATTTATTTTTAGGAGCTAAAGTACCAACTACCTCACTATACAAATGCTTACTCTGGATTACCATTGCAAGTACTGACAAGACGTGAAAATGAAGTTAGATGTTCTTGCTTAGTCACAAGACCTTGCAGATGGTTTCCAGAAGAGCAAAAGTTACTTCTACAGAAAATACTGAAAAGATGAGCTGGGGAAACCAATCTTTGGGGTTGTTGCTATCTGTTATTGGAACTTCCAACTCATCTGCACTGCCTGTGGGGATGTCCTTGCACCACTCCTGCTTAAATAGCAACCCCCCTAGAATTTACAGTATTTCTTCTTATAATTTCTCAGCTGATCACTTCTCCCTTTCAAAATTTGGCAGGTTTGCAGCTTTTGTTCTGGGATCTCCCCACGTCTCACCTGCAGAAACAAAGGCGCACGATGAGCAGTATGGCATTGGGAGCTCCTTCCTGGAGGAGCAGCTGTTTGAGACAAGGGCACAGTCTGAGCAAGATGAGCCAGCCAATTCTGTCCATGAAGATGAGAATGAAAATGAAATGCATACACAAATTCCATTTCCATATGCTACTGAGCTGCTTTGAGAAATAACAACAACAACAAAAAAAAGAGACAGAAAACATACTTTTCCTAGAAAGGGAGGATACAGAATGAGAACTCACACTTGACCTTTTCTTGTGGTTGCTGGTGGACAAAGGAGGATTTTTGATAAAATTGCTTCCTGTATCACCGATGTTACCTGATGAGAGCAACAGAAGAAAACCATAGGGGCTGTTCAAGTGAAGAGGAATCTTGTGCTATGGGTATTTTCACTGGGGAAACAAACATTGTGTGTTTCCCAGGGAAGTACTGGAGACAGCCTGTCCACCAGGATGCCTTCTTTTACCAAGGACACTACCTCTAGTAAAGAGAGAATCTGTTTTGGCCCTTTCCATCAAGTCCTCTATGCTGAGCACTAGAGGGAGGAAAAGCCATTTTTAATACTCTCTTTTTACTAAGTACCTTCTGTGTCAACACTTCTGATGATGCTGTTAGTATCGATAAACTGTGTTTGTTGTTTATGAGACTTTTCATAGAGAGTTTCAGCTGAACAAGGTTTCTTCCCTCTTCTGGCTGGGCTTGTCTGTTAGCTTCATCCTGCCTCTGCCTTTAGTTTTAAGCTCCTTTTGCCCCTCAGAACGCTTCCTGACTTTTCACCCCTGCCCATATTACTCTGTTCTTGTTCTTTGATGTAGTTACACTGCGTTTTGTTCTTTCCAAGTCTTTACATACTTTCTTCCCTCTTGTACAGATCTTCTGCTAAATCTTTCTCTAGCTCTCTGCTTCTCTACCTCAGACAGTGCAGATGGCTTAGGAGAGGTTTTCCATCCCCAAACATTTTTGCTATTGCCTTCAATTTCAGTGTTAGCTTACCTCAGGCAGGTGCTGTTGTCTCTTCCAGGCGTCTCAAGAGCCCCTGAAAGGCCACAAAGGCTGAGGCTGAAACCAGCTGCTTGGAAAAACTGCTATTAGCAGGGGCAGAGTGCTTCTGTGAGCCTAGAACTGGGGATGCAGATAACTCACACAGAGCTCTACTGGCCTCAGAGTTCTCAGTAGTTTGTTCACTGAGTAAGAAGCAGAAAATCATTCCTGGCAAAACAATGAGGGAAGATACCTGGCTTTTACCTTCCTTTCCCAGTTGTCTGTGGGACATCTCACAGGATGCATATGGGGAGGAAAAGTAGACCAGGGAGACAAATTTAGGCAGTCATGTGTCTTTCAGCTTATGTGTTACACAGTCCTCGGCTAGGGAGTAGAGTGTGTACCTCAGTTCATCGACCTGCAGATGTCATTTCTTTCTTTTGTTCTTCAGACTACCCCTCCCTGTATTCTTCTGTTCTCACTTTGCTTACACACTGCAGAAAACAAAAGACCATTAATTCTGTCACCATCTGATCTTACAAACCCACCAGGAATTGTCAGCGACAGGGAGCAGTTGGTGCTCAAGAAGGGTATGTCAGACTGGGATCTATCTGCTTGAAGAGAGGTGTCTGTTCTTTGTAACATGCCTGGTGGTGCAGCATGACTTCAGCAGTGCAGGTGCTGTCCATCACTGCACCAGGGACAAAACCCATTACCTCACACGGTGCTAAGTGCAGCCATACCATAATCCAAGAGCTCCTGTGTCTAACAAAGGACTCAGAGTTGGTGCTTGAAAGCCTTAAAGCCTTACTGACGTGGTCTTTCCTCCTATATATTGCTTCAGTTTTAAGTTTACATTTTACAGTGAAGAGACAGGTAACACCCTTTGGTGCCATAAAATTTTAAGTACCTATACAAATCTAAAGCTTGTTTAGCAGAGAAAAGCCATGTCAGGCAGGTGATCCAAAAAGGCATTTGCTATTAAGCCCAGAATATTCAAGAACAGAGCAAGAGTTCTGTTTAGGAAGGCCACTAGCAGCAAGACTCAACCCTAACAGAGGCTGCTGCTACCAAATCTACAGCTACATTGCCACCCACACTCTGGAAGTCAGGTTTGGCTTGGGGGGCTCTGGCACTAGCAACAAGCAGTTGTGAAAACAGAAAAAAGCCTCATGATCTTGGATGGTTTAGGAGAAGAGTGGAAACTCCCCACTGAACAATTATCATAGACCAAATCCATTTTATTTAATCTTTGTCTGTGTCACCATCATGAAAATGGAATACTTAAAATCATTCCAGATTGAGCAAAGGATGTCTTAATGCTTCTTGGATGTTTTTGAGTACACAGGCTTTTTTAGGTGTACTTCATAGTCAGGCAAGAACACCCATCCAAGCAATTTGAGGCCAAGGAAGAGAATTAGATTTGTCTGAGCTTAAACACAAGAGTTTTTCTGGATGTCCTCTCTTTAGTGAGGTAGTGATGATTACCCTTCCACAATATGGGGGTATGTAAGTACATATATGTGCTATGTAGATACATAATATGCATTTACATACAATAGCCCAGAGTATACATTGAGGTAGTATTTTACCTAAGCAATATGTTAAATGGAAAAGCCTCCCCATCCAGGTAATTACATGTTTTAGAAGAATACCAGGTATACCTACTGCAACAAGGAAAAAAAGTTAAAAAGCAGAAAGAATGAAATAAAAATCAACCCATGCTCTATGTATTTGTGAGAGCCATTACTTGGCAGGGATGGGTAAATAGTGTCCAAAGTAGAGCAGGAATCTACTAAATGCATGCACAACAAAATGGCAGTAACAGCAGAAAGACGATGGCTACCTTGGTAGCTAATAGTGACCTTAAAAATCCTCCAAAGCCTGTTCCAACACTGAAAGCATGCCATAAACAAAACCCACCAAACCAGCTGCTGCCACTTGCACAGTGCTCCTGTGACATGTGGAGATGACACAGCCTTACTGAAACACAACTGTTAAGTACTGTCCACTGTTCAGCTAGAAAATCAAGGAACAGAATCTAGGCATTAATCCATTGCCCTAACTCTTACAAAAGCCCTTCTCCCTTAACAAAGGCTGTTGCATTTTTCTCTGTTCTCTGTTGTGTTCACAGTGATGCCCTGCACTCTTCCATATCGACCAGTTTACAACACACATTGGCTTGTGTCCCTCATTCCCTGCACCCCACAGAAGAGAATTGGTGCCTACAGTCAGATTTTATTATCAAATACTGTTTTAGCACAATGCAAAAGTAGTTCTCAGGCTCCTGGTTCAGCATCCTCCAGTGACTTAAGTAAAAGATCATTATCATTGAATTATTTTCACTTCAAGTGGTTATGTTCACTGCTGACACTAATATGAGCAAATAAAATAAAAGTTCACGTTCATACTATTAAATATGTTATGGATATTTTATATTTCTTACCACAGTTTTTACAGTTTCACAAATATCAAAATCCAGGTGTACATGTCCATTTTGCAACATAGAATGACTATACAATTCCAAAAAGAGCAGGCATTTCAAATACACAATTCTGAAGTGTAAACACAGTGTACAAGCTCTTCACTTCACAATCCAGGTGCTTTGCAGTAGCAGCTGAGGTAACACCATACAGCATGAACTCAACAAATGGTTGGTTAGCCTCAAGATGATTTTTAGCATCCTTCTGTCCTGTCACCTGTTCAGTCGTTAGTTCTCCCCCAAGTTATACAAACATACAATAAATACATTTCTGATTTTAAAGGACACTTAGACAAGTCATGAGGATTTATGTGAGTACAGTACATTTAAGTTCAAGTGCAAAAAAAGTAACTAGTGGCTAGTCATTGATGTTTCTTTTTATTGTCTACGGTGTTGGTCCCAGGCACTGCCAGAACGTGGGTTGTTCTAAAAGCACAGCTAAAGCACAGCTACGGGACACCCCTTCAGTCAAGCTAACAGATGTCAAAGTGGGTAAACCTGTGCAGCCCTTTCCTGCTCAGCTGCTGCCACCTTCCTCTCCCTCACTCTGGGCTCCTGTTGGCCTTGCCTCTGGCTCAGGGCAGCTCCACAGCAGCACCTTCACCATGAAAGCCTCACACACACCTCACTTCCAGGAGGGCAGAGGCCTCACACCTCACACACACCTCACTTCCAGGAGGGCAGCTGAGCAGTGCTCCCTCGGTCCCATGGGAGCAGAGTGCTCAGGATCTCCCAGGAACAAGCTGTTCATCTAAGAAAATGGGCCAAAACACTATCCTGACTAAACCCCCCTGACTCTTCCCTGAGCCCGAGGATTTTCCTCCAGCAGCAATTTTCTCCATGCACCAGCACGAGCTGGCTGCAGACAGTATTAAGAAGCATAACAAAACATAATCCAAAGTCCTCCAGTGTCTTGACATTGGGCAAAGTAACTTCCTACACATACTGCAATTGAGTTACATTTGCTTCCTCCTGAGAATCTCTCACTCTACTTGATTTCTGCATCCACTACTTTGCCCCTATAATCCTAAACATTAAGATTTTTAGGTGATTCCTCCCTACCCCCCCACCTTCCCTAGGCACTTAAAGCTTACTGTTTTCTTAATAAATAACCATAATAACTACACTGCATTAAATAAACCCTTATATAGATGACGAAATAAAAAAACCCAGAAGACCATTGATCAATCTCAGGCTGTGCAATCTTGATCAAAGATTCTTATCTCAATACAACATCAAACCTAAAATTCCCCAAACACACACAACCTTATGCCCAGCTGCAGTGCTGCAAGCACAGAGGGTAACTTCAGAAGCCTTCCTCCAGCTTTAATGTTGCACTAAAACACCAGTTCAAAACCTTTGCTTTGCAGAACTAAACTTCCATCTCAAACAACAGAACATTAGCTTCAAAAACATATTCTTTGAATATGCATGTGGTTTACTAAATCTGTCACCATAATATTAAGGTACACTTCCTTAAGCTACTCTTGTTTCTGAGAAATCTTTCCAAAGACAGTTTCATGACATTCCTAGAATTATTAGGTATGGTGTTTTCTAATAGACTATTCATGGAAGCTCAGTGTCTCCCTTAAAATGTCTTTTAATTTTGATTTGGGAATAAATTTGAAGAAAAAAAATGTATCAAATGAAGTCAGACACACTGTGCCTCAACAAATGAGGAGTGAACTCCCTTTCCTCCACAGACGGCAAAGGAATCTCATAGCACTCAACTCAGCTTTAGCAAAGCAGCTGAGAATTTTTCCTACCATTATATCTGGCCACATCACTTCCCTCAAGAATCCGAACTTTTGGCTTCCCTGCTCATGTTGCTCTGTGTAGTCATATGAATATTCTTTATATAGTTAAAAGCTTGCACTGCATCACATTATGATTGTTAAGATGAAGGAAGTCCTACTTTTGAGCTCCTACTCCAGCGTTTCCCAGGTGAGAAGCAGAATTCCATGCACTGGATTTGGTAAGATGAGCGCATCTCAGGGCCCTGCAGCAGCGGGCTGAGCATCACCATCCGACACCACCCGGCTGCCATCTGCTTGGGAATCTGATGGTGCTGTAGGTGTTGGTGCCGAACAATTTCTGGACTGCTCAGAATCTGTCGGATTTTGGGGTTGTCTTGCTGAGCTGGCTGATGAAGCACTGCAATTCTCATTGGTTTTCTATAAAGGGAAGGGATTGCATGCCAAAAGTCAACATGAATACTCAGGACACTGTCCCCACTGGCACACCCCCAGATGCATTCAGGCACTGCTGGAAAGTCACAAAGCACTTTGAATGCCCGCAACATAACAAGTCAAATTTAAAGCAGCAAAGCAAAAGTACTACATTTAAATCCAGATGACACTAATAGCAAGCAGACAGCGGCTTACCTTCCATCTCTTTTCCTAACTGCACTTTTCCAAGAAGCATGCAAAAAACAAACTTGTGTTTCAAGGGGAAAAAAATACAATTAACTGGACTTCAAAGTGTTCAGACAATTCTTTTGACTTAGCAAGTCTAAGACTTTTTTTTTTCCACGCTTCTTAAATACAGCTTTTCTTAGCTGATCCCGCCCTCCCCAAGATACTGCTCAGACTTTCTGACTGGCAGAATTTTTGCTGTATTGATGCACAAATCCACCCAGTCTTCTCAAACAAGCCGTATCAGGGAACATAAGAGCACATTTAAACACCAGTTACATTCCCAGGGCTGAAACAGCAAATCTCCACACTAACACATTTCATTAGAAAGTGATGCCCTGCCTATGATTATTTGTTTTGCACCAAAGCATAGAGAATACATAGGATGTCCCTTTGTTTGAAGTATAAGCAAACAAAAGCAAAACTGATCCAAAATTTCACTGAAACAAGGAGGAATCATTTTTGTCACTAATTCTTTGTGCACTGACCTTCCTTCCAAATGATCTATTCTCATTTTAAGGAAGCTTTAATTAATTTAATTAATTTAACAAATTTAATATGAGAGATGGGCAGCCTTTTCCTAGTTTCAGTATTTTAATATCATTAGCCTAAAATAAATGACTGAGCAAAAATCTGAAGTATTTTGGAGCCAGTTTGTCCTCTTGGAGCACTGAAACAAGGATGAGAAACTTTGGAGAATACACATGATGAAAAATATGATACAGTTTTTTTTGTGCATTGAATTTTGCCACATTAATAAAAAGAACTTTTATATCAGCACTGTATTTTTACAGGAAGAAAAGCATAGTGAAGAGATCACGTGCCATAGAGAACACATACAAAAGCCCTTTTGGCCACTTCACAGCGCTCAGAGAAGCAGCTGGGTTGTGTCCAGCAGTGTTGGACAAGTCACTCTCAGACAACACACACCTGCAAAACATTATTTTCTTGCCATGTTCATTGCCTGAGTTCTGTGTAACTTCTTTGCTCTGATTTAACAGAGGGCAGCGTACACAAATCAGACCCTGAGGACATTTGCAATGGGAAACTGTGCAGTTTGTTTGGACACATTATTTTGATGTCAGAGACCTTGTAATATCTTCAGCTCCCCTTCTTTGACTCTGGAAATGTCAAAATCAAACAAAAACCCCAGCCAACCTAAAGCATGCCTGTAACACGTTTCCAAGAATAAAGTCAAGTAAGAAAGGCAGGAGGTCACTGACCAGGTGAAATTCCTACACACAGCTCTGCTGATTCACACTCACATCCCAAATTACCCATTTCTAAAGACAGCACTTGTGGAAAAAGCATTTCTGTGTTTACGCCTACTGGGTGCAAGAAGGAACCTCACCCACTCCTTCAGACAGGTAAACACAGCGGCTGAGACTGGCCATGCTGTTCTAAACCCTGACTGACTGCACTTCCCTCCTTGGCTGAGCACTGTGCTCCAGCTCCAGGCAGAAAGGCACAGCCCAGAGCACTAGAAGTCAAGATCCAAGCCCATCCAACCACTGAGGCAGCTATTGCAAGCTGTTCTGTGGGGAGACTGAACAGAAGGTAATGGTGCACAGAAAGCACCAGCCGCCAGGTATTTTAAGTCCCAGGATGGCTCTTATCTGGTGTAACTCTAGGTAAAAAAGAGATTAACTTCATTTGAAAAGAAGGTTTTGTATCAAATCAGTAGCTGTCTGGCACGCAGCAGTCATGTAAATGTCTGACAGCATCATCTAAGGAAGAAAAACTAAATAAAAATAATGTTACAGTCTGTTAAGCAGCTGTGCATCTTCATGTTCAATTATCACCTTGTAAATTTTGCAAAATGCATAACCTGCACGTTCCAACTAATATGAAAAGAAATGTAAATTTAAAGGGAACCCAAATATATCCAAGTCTGTAAAACAGAGTCCTTTTCTACGTCTCTTCTTCTACCACCTCCAGGAAGACACTACTTGCAAAGTTATTCCTGCTACATTATACATAAAAAACAACTCTATTTCATGCAGTATTTCAACTACTGTATCACAAGTCCAGCTTTATTACAAGCTGACAGAAAATACCTGCCAGGTACTAACAGATTTTCAGAGCTATAAAGGTTTGAAAGCAGCTAAAACTACATAACAACTTCCTGAGCATTAGAAGATTACCTGTAAAGGCTGATTCTCAGGAACTGGATTGGTTTTGGATAGTTTCACCATCTCTTTTATCTGGTAGACAGCATAAGCTAAGGTGACCCATGGAGAAGAACTGATGCCCCAGGCAGGCTTGTTCACATCCTCTTGCTCTTCTTGGTGTTTAGTTTTCTTTGGAGGGAGTCTGGGCTCAGTCCGAGGCATGATATCTTCCGACTGCTGTTGTACAAGGTCAATAGTTGCTATGGGAACAGGACTGGAAGGCACTGGAATCCTTTCCGCCAGCATTGTCTTTTCTGAAGTTTAAAACAAAAGCATCACTGGCAAAGCCAACAAGCTGAAAAAACCCCAACCCCTGGAGCAGACAATGAATATGTAGTGTTTCTTGCTTTCACACTGTGGTTATCACTGCCCTGAAAGCACTGGCATGAACTGCCAGGAGCCAGACACAGCACAGCCTGGTATGGGAAATGTGGCTGGTGCCTGACAAGCACGGCTGCTGTGCCACTGCACGGGGGCTGAGGAGAATGGAAAACTCCAGCTGTTCCCAGCAAATAGTTACTATGCAGTTATGCAGTCAGTGAGACAAGAATTAAGCATAGTGACACACTGGAAGACACAAAGCATCTGTCAAAGAGTTTCAGGTAAAGGAAAAAAGCTTATCGAAAGACCTTTACATCTAAGGTCTTCCAATAAACTGTAATAGTTTTCATAGCTATCTTGAAATGTCATCCATAAAATGACTGCCAAGTGCCTTACAATCTCAATGTGCCTTACAATCTTGAAGAGCCAGAGAGTATTCATACAAAAAATAATTAAACAGATTTTTAGTAACTGTGGGATATTTTCAGTAATAGCTATGTGTGCTCTCTATAAAAACATACTCTGTAAACTTTGAAAAAAATTCTTTTCCAAAGAAAATATTTTACAGATTAAAAATATCTTTTTTTCAAAATTATAAAATTACATTTTGTTTACAAACTCCAAGATAGCACTGGGTATTTTAAGCAAGGGCTGGATGTTCTCAAGGAGTAAAGAAATGAAGAGACTAATCCTGCACACACTTGGCCATATACTTAATTTTACTCATCCAACTGGTCTGCTTGAAAGCACCCTAATTATTGTCATACTTAAAATTAACATACACACTGTTAAAATGGGTAGTGTGTATTCAACAAAAACCAAAGACAGAAACAAAGAGAATAAGGCCACTGTGAATAAACTGGCCTTTTGTAAATTAATGTGTCATTAACTGAATGCCAATGGGAAATGGAAGCCTTTTCACCTTTCCATTTTTTTGCCATTATCATTTGAACACAGGTGAAGGAAATACTAGCAAAATACATATTTGAACACTTCAGTACAGGCAGCTTGATAACTAGGTAATTTAATATTCCAGCTAAAGAAAACAAACTTTCATTTCATACTCAAAGCTCATACTGGAAAGTATTTGAGTAAAAAGCAGCTCAAAAATTCATGACTTATCACAGTTAGCCAGTCTTACTGTCTTTGTAAGAATTAGATTTATGGTAAACACCTAACTCCACAGTATTTAGTTTCTGGTTAGCATTTACTGATAAAGGTAGAGATTAAAAAGTTGAAGCTCCATCAGAGGGGAAATATCTCAAGTTAAAAAAAAAAAAAAAAAAAAAAAGCAAAAAAACCCTAAAATTTTGTGTTCTCTGAAGCAACCTTTACAATTTCTTGCAGGTGGCTTCAACTGGCAGAACATGAGAGCACAAAGTGGGATCGAGGTGACCTTAGAGAATTGATGCAAGTGAAATGACTCACTACACCTCTGAAGACTAACCTAAGGGATTCTCAGAACTAAGAGGACATACAGGCAGCAAAATATATAATGCTTTCCTTCTATGGACATTCAAGAACTCAATGCTGCCCTTCTTACAGCAGCAGCGTACCACTTCAATTTCTTCATTGCTCAGGACAAAAACTTTCCACTTGAAAATGAACTGTTTTGTCAAAATCCAATTAAGGACACCAAACATACAAAAGTAAAGCTACAGGAGCAGCTACAGAGAGATCTTTTTTCACAACATATAATTCTGTCTCTGTGACACAAACATTTACCTTCTTCTTCATCAGGAACGAGCATCCACTGGATCAGTGCAAACAGAAGCAGAATCACCAAACAAGCCATCCCTATTCCTCTGAATGTGGCAGCAGGACCTGTAATGAGATTGGTTTTTTTCTAAATTGAGAACCTACTTCCTTAATATGAGTCAGCATTATGTGCTTCTTGGCTATATATTGCCCATGTAGACTCTTATTAGCTTGTTTCATTACATTTTCCTCCCCCATCACTTCTTCAACAGGCTTTGCAAAGGATTTTGAAGCAAGTAATTAGATTCTCATTTGTTCATTGAGAGGCTTTATAGTATCAGCCCATTCTCTCACAAAGGATTCATTCATCTTACTTAAAGATCAGGTGGGGTATTCGACACAATAATGAAAATACCTGGGCGTAACATATTGAATCAATCTGGAACACTGACAGAACAAAGCCATGAGCAATTTGGTCTGAATGCAGTGCTGACCTTGCTTTAATCAGGGGTCTGGACTGGAGATCTCAGGGCCCTCCCCAGCCTGAGCAGTTCTATGATCATGTGACCCATACAAAGCATGTAACTCTTGAAGGTATAACAATACCTACAGCATAAATAAGTTTAAAGCTGATAGTTGGGTAAAACCAAAATAAATAAAATTAAAATTTTCAATATTACTTTTCCTTACCGAAGTAATTGACCAGAACCCCTCCAACCATGGCTCCACATCCCCTGCCCAGCCCCAGGTGGAGGCCTTGCAGTATTCCCTGTGCCGACGTTCTCAGCTCCGGAGGCACGGCTGCGCTCAGGTACGAGATGCAGGCTGCCCAGATAGCTGCGTGTGTGACACCTGGGGAAACGAGACATGGTCAGGAGCACCAGGGCCACGGGGTGCCAACACAACAGCTGAGCAACTGCACTCAGCAGCTGGAGAACACGGGAAAAAACAACAAAACCTCTCCAGTGACAAACGTCTGTGAAGTACAGATCAGCTTTTGGTAATGTGATACCCGCAACCAAGTCAGAGAGACAGGAAAACTCCTTCTGCAGAGCCTGCCAAAAGCTCTTTCTCCCTCTAAGATGACCTCCCTTCTCTTCTGGAGACACAGTCCCTGGGCAGACAAGTCTCTCTGCCAGATTCCCTGTGCCTTCGTAGTGACCCAGGGCCTTTGGAATACAGTCCCAGTTTCACAAGCTGCAGGCAGTTAAAAGCATTGATGCCTCTCAGCAGTCTCCTTACCGCCACACTGAAGGCACAGCACAAAGGTCAGAAAATCCAAACAGCATCAGAGGCAAGAATTAATCCCCGCCTGCCCTTCTCACTTTCTGCAAAAACCCAGAGCCTCCCAGCAAACTCTTTCTGAACTCAACATCAACACACTCTGCATTTAGCATGGAATGGTCCAGATGAGAACAGCACACAAGCTCCTCAAGGCAGGCCAAAGACATTGTTTTCCATGGCTGCTGTTGAGAGGCAGAGTTAGTGTGTCTTCCTCCTGGCTGTGGCTGCATCCTGCCCTGTGCCTGCTGTGCCTGCATCCTGCATGGGCACTGCCACCGCTACACCCACTGCTGCAGCAGCCATGCTCACTGCCATCAACCACGGCCCCAGGACAGCCCCAGTCCTCAGTGCCATCAACCACGGCCCCAGGACAGCCCCAGCCCTCACTGCCATCAACCACAGCCCCACAGCAGCCCCAGTCCTCAGTGCCATCAACCACGGCCTCAGGACAGCCCCAGTCCTCACTGCCATCAACCACGGCCCCACAGCAGCCCCAGTCCTCAGTGCCATCAACCACAGCCCCAGGACAGCCCCAGTCCTCAGTGCCATCAAACCACGGCCCCAGGATAGCCCCAGCCCTCACTGCCATGAACCATGGCCCCAGGACAGCCCCAGTCCTCACTGCCATCAACCATGGCCCCAGGACAGCCCCAGTCCTCACTGCCATCAACCACGGCCCCACAGCAGCCCCGGTCCTCATTGCCACCAACCATGGCCCCAGGACAGCCCCAGTCCTCAGTGACATCAACCACGGCCCCAGGACAGCCCCAGTCCTCACTGCCATCAACCATGGCCCCAGGACGGCCCCAGGACAGCCCCAGTCCTCACTGCCATCAACCACGGCCCCAGGACAGCCCCAGTCCTCAGTGCCATCAACCACGGCCCCAGGACAGCCCCAGTCCTCACTGCCATCAACCACGGCCCCAGGACAGCCCCAGTCCTCACTGCCATCAACCACGGCCCCAGGACAGCCCCAGTCCTCAGTGCCATCAACCACGGCCCCAGGACAGCCCCAGTCCTCAGTGCCATCAACCATGGCCCCAGGACAGCCCCAGTCCTCAGTGCCATCAACCATGGCCCCAGGACAGCCCCAGTCCTCAGTGACATCAACCATGGCCCCAGGACAGCCCCAGTCCTCAGTGCCATCAACCATGGCCCCAGGACAGCCCCAGTCCTCAGTGACATCAACCAGGGCCCCACCACAGCAGTCCCAGCCCCCAGCAGAGACCATGCAAGTGTCTGTCTGGCAGGTGCCTGGCAGATTTGGGGTTGGGAACCCTTTTTCCCCCTGCAGGAGAGCTAAGGGAAGGGCAGCACATGACCATCACCATGGGAGACTGGCTGCAGGTGGAGCCCTCGCCTTGGAGCACCTGCCTGGGGGCCTGTGTGGAGTGGGGAAGAACAGGACAGGAAAAGGCACGGTAGTGGAGAAGTTAGAAAAACAAAACAGTTTTGTAGTTCATCACACATTAAATAAGCCTGAACTATTTTGCCACCCTCAGATTGAGTGGGAATATTTTTTCCTTATTTCAGAGGTATTAAAAATAGTCATCACAGTTTACCAATGCCTAGGCTCTACTGCCTCAGTTTTAAACAAATATTGGCACAACTGATGATTCAGTCAACATGTTTCTGTCCTCTACACTTGACTTAGGAATGAACAGTTGGACAATCAATAATTACTTAGGCATTTTGGCTGAACACTCCTATGAACAAGAAAACACATTTTCATAAAATACAGAATAATGTGGATTTTGCTTAGGTAAAATGAGAAATAGCACTACATGAAATTGATGTAGTGCAGACATACATGCTAGATCTCCACCAGGCTGTACAGGTCTAATTCACTCAAAATCAAACCCCAAATTCCTCAAGCTTTGGGTATTATACAAATATATATATATGTATGTATATATCTCTCTCAAAGTTTTGGTATTAGTACATCATTGTGTTGAAAAACAAAAAGCTTGCATTAAAATGTGTCTGTATTAGCTTACCATTTATAGTTTACAGCCTTAAAACTCACAGATTTTCTATGCAAAAAGCTTAAAGAGTTTTAAAACTCACTGAGTCTCTACTTTCTTTAATGCAGATCCATGGATGCATTGCAAATAGCAACCAAGAGCTGGCCCAATAACAAAGCAGAGCTAATTTAAAATAGGTAAAGTGGTTTTGGTTTAGAAAGTCCATAAATTAAAATAAAACATGCAGTTTTAGCAGCTATTAGGAGTCAAATCAATTCTTAAAGACAGGCAAATAAAAAACACATCAGAAATTATTTGAACTGAGTTTGTTTGAACACAAAAGGCCACAACTTAACCAACAGGTTCTTGGGTGCTTTCATCTTTAGCAGTGAAAGCCCCACTAGAACATAGTGTTCTCAGTTTTTCTGAAAACAAATCCATACCTTTAAATCAGCTCACTACACTTGCCTTTAAAAGCACAGCTTTTCTATTTTAGTATGTGTACATTATTAATGTGATTTTATTATAATTATTTATACTACAGTGACTATTTGGAACAGTTTTTACCACAACTTACATAAGAAGTCTGGTATGGATTACTGTTACTGCTAACCACAATTCTTTTTAAAAGAAGTTGCTCACTATATATATTGTGACATTATTTGCTAAAACCACTAACCACCATTTCATCATCTGCACAAAAGTTCCAACAAGTGCAGCAACTCTAGAGTGATGCTTGTAATTTTAGTGAATTTAGGAGAACTTATACATAAACCAGGAGCTGAGGATTTGGGGATGCAAATTTTTTTCACGAGAAGTATGTATCATAATTACTGTCAGTCAAAGGCCAAACTCTGCTCTCTAGACATAAATGTGTTGCTGGAACAGCAGTAGAAATCACTTCTTAGAATAGTACTTGTTTCAGAGTTTGCTGAGTAACTGCCAGGTGAAAACAGCTCATTTTCAGGTTAACAAGATAAGTTTTGTAATTTAGAAAACATTCCTGTCATGCAAATTGGTGAGCTAGCATAGCTGTTATCAGAGAATCTGGACCACTGCCCTGGAACAATTAATTGCAGCTAACTAGCAGACCAAAACTTCATCTGCTAAGTGTCACATGAACAAGACTGCTTGTGTGGAATATATATTTAGATATATATGCTTTACAAGGATGTCTTGAAATCTTCAGTTATTACAGATTCAGCCTTAGCTCTTATTTTCATACACTGCCTGTGCAATACAGCATAGTGGCTGAAAACTTTAAACTGAGAAGTGAATTTAAATCTCCTCATTTACTCCTTTGAGAGTGCAATGCAATGAGAGCTGTCCTCATCCCAGCTACAAACAGCAGCTGGAACACAGCATGGTTCTTATTACAATCAATAGATGCAGTCTGCAGAGTCATCTCCCAGAAATGTCTCCATGCCCTTCAGCAATAGCACATGGGGATAATCCCGCTTGTATTGCAGAAACATATTAAACAGAAAAACAAATTTGATACAGAAGTCAACCAGAACTTTTGTTAGCCTTAAAGCCCCTTGAGCTGATGGAACTGGAGTTTACACAGAATTTAACAGCTTCCTGGAAAAAAGTTCTGCGCAATTAGAACAAGGACTTCACCGAGGGGTTTCAAAGACCCATCAACTTGATAGCCCACATGGTGCCCACGTGTTGTACACAATCTACTGTTTTCCTGGTCTTCAATACTTCTATTCCTCACATGGAGAAAACAGCTACAAACTCTTGCTTTCCTCTGTCAACAAGCTCACTTAAAGTAAGAGCTTACGCCTCCCCAAATTTCATTAAGGTGTCACTTCTTACTGTCACTGACAATACAGTGGTTATGTAGCAGAGAAAGCGAAGCCCAAAGAAACAGGACTTGGAACTGCTGCAGAATAAAATAACAACTCTAGAAAAGATGAAAACTGGTAAGAGCAGGAAGGGAATGAATAAAGGAGGGGGAGGAAGTCAACAGTACTTCTAAAAAGATAACCTTGATCCTCAGTTTGGCAACACTGCATGAGATGACTGGAATCCTACAAATGCAGTGGCAGTGGTTAGACATGGGGCACCCATGGACATGAGGCACCTACAAATGACGTGTGATGCAGGCTGAGAAGAGCACACAGAACACAGAGACCTGGGGGCTGGCTTGGGGGAGCTGTGCGTGGGTTTGGTTTGGGTTCAGCTCTCTCATTTGCTGACTATAAATAACTGCAAATAGCCAGATTAACCAAGGAGCCCATGATTCAACAGTGGCTAAATAAGGTAACATCTGGCAGACACATTTATGGCAAAGTATTATTTTGAAGGTCCTTATTTTTCTCTTCAAATTTCAATTGCTCAGTATTGTGCCACACAAAACCCCCCATCAAAACCACTCCCTCACAGCCTTGCTGTATTAAGGCAAACCTACGTATTGTGCAATTCATATTGAAATTTCAGCAGAATAAAAACCACATTCAAAGTAAAAGAAAATCCTTTTTTCAGCCAAGACTTATAGGATCCTTCCAGGCACAAACTTATGGCTCTCCTGGTGAAATCACAAGGGTTTTTTCCTAAATTTTGATGTGGGGTATCTTTAAAACCTAAAAGGCAACATCCAAAGCTTTATATTCATCATTTGTTTTCCTTAGATGTTTGAGCAGGTTTGAGTACCTATAATACATACTCATTCTTCAGGTTCTTTCTAACATGTTCCTATTTAAACACAACATGTTCCTATTTTAACGTTTGGTATGAACAGTGAAGCATCAATTCAATAGTTGTGGTTTGGGGGCTTTTTAATAACAAAATTCAGAAGGTAGCTGTTGTGGCAATTATAATATGATAAACTGTTTTTGTTAGCTTGGAAGGTTAAGGAGCCAGGACACAAATGGATCTCTTTGGGTATGTAGAGATCCACTCACTGTTCTCTAATGGTATTTTGTAACTCAAAGTCTAGCTTACAAAGGCTTCTGTAAGTAGAGTAGAAAAAGTTAATTTAAATTCAAGTTATGGTTACGCTGCACACAGAAGAATAAAACTTTTAAGTAAAATCTGTGGAAAAATTTCTAAATATTATTGTATAAAACTAAAATACTGGCTTTTAAAAGATGGTCAAAAATGGTATTCTTCAAATACTGAAGAAACAGAAAGTAAAACAGTTCCACTTTTTCAAGGTTTTGAGAAGTGGTACCAACCACAAAGACACAAAAAAGGTCCTGAAAACTAAGCAAGAACAATGTATTCTTTCACACTGCAATGAAGTTCTTAAAGACTTCTACAACAGGATCTGAAAACAGGACTCAAGTTACTTGTCAACAGACCACACCTCTGTCCTTGTAAATAAGTTTGTGAAAGGGCATGTCTCTTAAAGAAGTTCTCTTAGCATTGAGAAAGCTATTGAGAGAACTTCTGCTCTAGCTATTAAAACAAAAATTTTATAATCTAAAAGTACCAATGGAACTGCAAAACTGAAATATTTTAACAGAGACAGAACGACCCAGACTATGTTTGGAGGGCTTTTTGCGGCATCCTTTCAAGGACTGCAGCCTCTGGCTTTTAATGAAGTTCACATTTATCACCAAACAGGATTTGAAGTAGGTGTGTAGCCAGTTCGTGCTTCTGTCTCTTTGTTTATTTAAAGGGTGTGTTGGTCTCACACAGTTCTGTTTGAATAAACAGAGAACTGTGCACAATCAAATGCACACCCACCCTTTTGACGTCAAATATTTCCCAGGATAAACAGTAATGGTTTATGTGTTTCATGAACCTGCATCTTCTGGGGTAATCTTGGTCAAAGACAATAGAGTAATACCAGATTTTTTACTCAGGCATAGCTCACTTGAAAACAAGCTAAATGGCAGCACCTGATCTTGTGCTGGAAGGTCTTACCTTGAAGCACTTCCATCGGAAGGACAGTCCAGGCATTTTCCAGATACGAGATGTAGATGTATCGTGCTGTATTACAGGCAAGGCCAATATAAAGCACTCTAAAGGAAATAAAGAGAGAAGTCAGGATAGTCTGCACTTTCCCTTTCTGCTATATTATGATATAGCTTTCTGATTTAGAAGCTATTTGCATGCATACGGTTTGCCAGTCTAAAGCGTTTGCTCAACACAAAATACAGCCTTTTAAATCCTACACCCAAACATAAACTCTCCTCTTGCCCATTCAACACATTCAAAATCCTCATAGGAAAAAAAAAATAAATCAAAGAGACAGCCAACCCACTGAGCTTTTAACTGAGCTCTGTAGTTCTATGCCACACTCTAAACGGGATTGTGTTTCAGAGAGAGAATTTCTGAGTGCATTCAATATCCTTTCCAAACAACCTTCTTTTCTAATCATCCAGAGATTCATTCTGCCATTTGAATGAAAGCCTGGAGCAGGTTTGTATTAAAGGAATTAATTTTAACCCAATTAATATAAGTTTATAGTTCCAGTATCTGCAAACTGCTCAGAACTACTCTAAAACACATCCCACAGAAGCAATATGGTTTATAACAACATGCCTCAGGATAAAACTTAGCCATCCTGTTGAAAAGCAGCAGATGCTGCATCTCAAAATTTTGAGGGGAAAAAAAAAAGCTCTTACAACAGCTTTTAAACAATGAAATACAAAGACTATTTGTGCATTTCCCATTGCACATTTAATCTGATGACTCTTCCCTTCCAGTTTTTAGATTTAGCATAGCTTCCCTCTGGGGTGCTCATTCATCCAGCTATCTTCCTCTCATTTTGAGATGGATCTTGGGAAACAAAGACTTAATTGAAAACATGTTTACGGCTTGAGAAAGGGCACTATTGCAACCTTTAAAGATTTTTTTTCAGGACAAGGATAATTTATTGTCCAAATAGGGCTTGTTGTTTGAACCTTGGTTTGGCATAAGTGAAATAAATGGAATTGATAATTAAGGTGAAGCACTGATCCTGTGAAAGGGCTCGTTCTTCTTTGTGCTGCCTTTTCAGTTAGTTTTTCTACAAATGCACACCAAGATTTAATTACAGAGCCACTGGAAAATCTAGAGTGAGATGCCATCACAAAACACAGCTTCTTGTCAACATTTGAGGTCTTCAAATATACATGCTGACAGTGAAAAATCCAGTACCATAGTTTTCATCATGTCATTGATATTTAAAAAGGCCTGTGCATTTCATAACAACTTGAATTTACTTTCAACAAGGAGGGCAAGCTGGCAGGAAGTCATCCCCCCTCAGTCATACATCAAACCAAGCTTCGTTGCTTCCAGATACATGTGAGGTCCATGAATAGCTGGTCAAAGCTGCCTTTAGGCAACACAAGTCCAAGCATTCAAGGAAGAAAACATGGGAAGCCATGGAAAAGTTCACTATTATACAATAATGAGAACAAACTTGTTCTTTGTCCTGTGAATCATAAATTTCATCTCATCCTTTAATTAATGCCTTCTGCTCCAAAGAAATAACTTGGTTCCTTTCAGAGCCGCAACTTAATGTAGTTCTTATGTACAATCACATTTCTGAAGTGTATTAGGACACATCGACCTCAAAAGGTAACCAAACTCACTAGGTCTCCAGGCTCCTGTCTTCATTCCCCTACTAGAAAGGCCCAGGGTGATGCACACTCTCAGGAAAACAAAGGAATGGCCTCACCAGGTACATTCGTTCTTCCTCAGCAGCAGTACAGATGTACTTCTCTGTTTAGGATGAGTTCTAGACAGCTTATTTTCAATTTTGTCATTCAAAAACTTCATCTGTTCACTATGAACTGTCTTCCTATCTCAGCTGTTCTCTAGCACAGGCAGACCAGAGATGTGACCTCCTCCTGCTTCAGAGCTTTTCCATCATCACTAACCACTCACCTACCTGTGTTTTTCCAACGTGTTACATTTCCAGAAACATTTAGATTCAGAGTTCAAGAGCAGCAATTTAGTAAGATCCTACCTTTTAATTTGTTAGAATATATGTACAGAATTTTAGGCAAATTACAGTTCATGAAGATTTCTATAAATATGGTTTTGGAGAGGTACATCACACAAAAACTTTTGTGTATTTACAGATTCTCTTCAAAAATGCATTTATAATAATCACTTTGGCTCCTGATGGAAATGGAAAATATATACAGATATTCCTTATAAATCCTATATGCATACCATACTCAACTCACAGGTTAAACATTTAAAGCACTGAATCTATATTTGTATCAAGGAGTGTAAGCTGTTTACAGCCATGACTACAATTCTCTGCTTCCCATAAAAAACTCGCGTGCTGGGACTGTGGTCAGACAAACACATCCAAGCTTAACCTCAAGTAGGAAGTTATTTTCAGAGCTTGACATCATCTTCTTAAGTCACTGCAGTTTTGAGTGCTTCTACACCAGGTGGGGTCTAAATATTTCATAACCAGTTTTGTACATTTTTTTTGTGACAGCATCATCATAGAATGGTTTGGGTTGGAAGAGACCTTGAAGATCACCTAGTTCCAAGCCCTCTGCCATAGGCAGGGACACCTTCCACGAGACCAGGTTGTTCAAAGCCCCATCCAGCCTGGCCTTGAATGCTTCCAGCGATGGGTCAGCCCACAGCTTCTCTGGGCAACCTGTGCCAGGGCCTCAGCACCCTGACAATAAAGAATTTCTTTCTAATAGCCTCTCAAAGAAACACTAGAAGCACAAGTGTACAAAGAGGAAGTCAGAAACTGGGCATTTTAATCAGCACATATTAAATACGGTCATGCGTAAAATGTTCGGACAATGATTTGAGCATTAGTTTTAAAAAAAATGTAAAAACATAAGAAGTTTCAAACTGCTATGAGGGTTTTATATGCCACCACGTACAATGGTAGAAACAGATTTATAAGACTTGAAAAGGGAAACTGAGCTTCTGTCTGATAAGGTGTAAAGCCTGTTTTGTTGTAGTTCTACAAAGGACATTCAACAGCATTTTTTCCTGCTACCGTGACAATGCATGCAATTCTGGTACTCATGCCTGTCTTCAAACACTCAGCACAGAAAGGAAAATTGAATGATAAATATTCAAATACTGTAGAAAGAATATCTACATCTAGAAGTCCAACAACTCAGAAAAAAAAGGAATTTTGATCCATTAAAAAATAGATAAAATATCAACACCAAATGCTTCTGGCTAAGGATATGGAGTTGGAGGCTACTGACTCTTATTATTAGGAAAATGATTATCTGCACTAGGAGGCAGCAGACAACACATATACAGAACTGTCAAAGAAGATGAGCTATGAAGTCCTATCCACTTTTCTTTGGGAAAAAAAAGAAAAAAGCTCGCCTCCTCTTAAACACACAAAGTTCAGAAAGTACAAGGCGGCAGACAACCAGGTGGAGTCACCTCAAACTGTGATGACTAAACACAAGCAAGCATTAGATAACACTAAAATATGACTAATGTGCATTTCCCAGGTGTAGGTATGTAAAATGGTGTTTCAGAGCAAATAGGGATTAGTATTTAAACAATTTAATCTTGATCCAATCCTGGCTTCACAGGCTTAGCAGTGCCAAAAAACAAAAAGGAGCTAATCACATACATCATCCTTCTTTTCACTGGCCAATGCTCCCATCCTTTTTATTTCATCTTATTCGCAATCCTACCACTCTTGGTTTTCATTTTTCTTTAGTTGAAGCCTAAGCCTGAATTGTGTACTATAATATACACTGAAAGAGCATACCCAAGCTATCTTTAGCTATCAAGACTCTGATCTGTTCTCACCACTCCTCCATCATCATATCCTTCCTCCAGGCTTTGCATGCAAGATGTCATTTTCTTTTACTAATTATTGTCAAATTCAGAGATTAAGACTGACTCTAAGTAAAGAGATCCTCCTCAGTTTAAAGTAAGAAAGAACTCCATCTTTAAAATAATCTCTCAAATTACTGTGCTAAGCATCTCAAACATTTTTAGTAGAGGTCAAATGAATAAAAATATTCATCCCAATAAAGGCAAAACAAAGAGCAAAACCCTAAAACAGAATATACAAAAAACCCCAGTGCAAACAACTTCAAAATACTTGCATCTTAATGACTGCATGATTATAAACTGGGCATTTGGAAAGGATATAATGCTAACAACACACAGCTCTGTGCTTAGATGCACAGAACACCTGAGTAAACACAAAAAACTCCACCTCTGCAGCTTCATTAACTCAGCTTTTCCCTGTCTTTCCTCCCCTGCATTTTTTTTAGAGTAGTAGAGGGATTTAGAATATGTGGAAATTAAGTCAATTTACTGAATTTACTGGAAACCAGTGCTCACTAATATGCTGGGAGCAGTTGCTTTCACTGACACAAGGCAAAAACAACAGGACAAGCCCTGCAGCCATCTCACTTCACAGCTGACACACACTGCTGCAACTAAAGGAGGAGAGCAAGCCCTGAACTGGTAAGTGACACTGTCAGGCTGCAACCTCATTCTGCCAACACCCAGAGTCTGATTACGAGGCCGTGTACACAGGAGGTGCTCACCTCGTTTCCTCAGCTCAGCTTCTCCCCTCTCAGCCTGCAGCTGACACCTTTCCAGGCTACTGTGGGGGCAATGAACTGCCCTGCAAAGGGAACCAGGCTAAAGCAGGACATTTGCAGAATGCTGCTACTCATGGGACAAAAAACTGAAAAACTAATGGTATTTGTATGTCAAGACAACCCTTGAGTGGGTGGCAATTTGTAAAGATCTCTAACAGAATGATGCATCAGAGAACAAGGATATCTTGTGGCACCATCTGCAAAAGGTTATGGTTCCATGCACAAAGCACATACTAACGTGCAACTCAAATGCAAAGCAAGCATTTCCAACTCTTAAAATAACAAAAAAATCCATCATGTGAGCACATAACTGAGCAGGACTAGCCTGAGTTTCACTTTGTAGCACAAAGGCTGAGAGCCACCATTTCTTGTATAGCTCTTTAACGATTGCTGCCATCTTACCTGATGTGACCAACCAATTCAATGAGTTTGTGGCTGAAGAAGTAGGCAGTCAGCTCAGACACATGACTGAGCACAGAACAAACTCCAAAGAGAGTGGTGGTGCCATTCAGGTCTTCCAAGTGCCAGTACAGAAAGGTGAACACAAAGCCATATCCAAACCCCATGAACCAGGCCACAAAGAGCACGGAGCCATACTGGATACTGCACAGCAGTTTAATTAGGTCCCAAAAACTGAAAGACTGTGACTGGCTCATACTGGTAGGAGTGTTATCTGAAGATTCATTGGAGGCATTTCTGTCCACTTGGGAGATCTCGACCTCTTTTCTCTTATTTTCATCTTGCTTGAAGTGCGCATAATGAAATCGAAACTGGGTGGCCACAATTAACGCCATCGTCATGAGGACACCAAAAACAATGAAAACGATCCTGTAGTTCTTGTACTCTGGAGCTTTACATCCTTGACCTTCAACAGTAACTTCTGTGTGAGTATAGTCAATGCCAATCCCCACGGAGAGCATGGCCAGCCCCCAGCCCAGAGACCCCCACATACGCTGCAATCCATACCGGTCCCTGTGTTTGCCCAGGTACTGCAGAGTTATGGTGTCCACAATGGTAACAGAGGAAGCACTGAAAAATTCTCCTATTATGACAACCAGCAGAATGAGTAGAAAGATGGCCTCTACTTCTTGTTGATCATAAACGAGCACAGCCTGGTCAGAAGGCATTGGCTTTGTGCTGATGGAAGCTGGGGTGGTGGTCAGTGTCACGTTCCCCGGTGAGGCTGGGCTAGGGGTGGTGCTTGTCAAAATCAAATGGGTACTGTTTTCCAAGGTAAAATCCTCATCATTGCTCTGTGTAGATACCAGGAATGTTACTTCGGGATTAGGTGTCCCTGTTGTTTCCAAAGTGACTGGACTGGAAGTGACCAGGTCTCTCCTCACACGAACTTTGGGGGATGCAGCACTCACTGTGGTCAGTGGAGAAGACATCGAGGCGTTCTGCGGAATTGCTGTTAAAAGGCTGCTTGCGTTGGTGGGATGTGCTGGGGGAAGGCCCTTTGGTACACATCTTAAGGTGGCTGGTCTCACAAATCCAATGCCCAGGTTAAACAAAACCCAGCATAAAAGCGAAAACAGGAGGACAATCTTGCCTTTCTTGAAGCGATCTGCCACCACTCCCCAGAAGGGAGCACTGCAAAACTCAATAAAGTACCTGATGCCCACCAGAAGTCCGCTCTGGCTGGGTGTCATACCCAGCTGCTTGTAGTACACGGGCAGCAAGGGGTAGAGAGAGCCATATGCAGAATAGAAGAAAAAATAAAAGACCTTTGAGATCAGAAGATCGTTGTTTATTTTGACACAGTGCTTTTCTAACCAATCCAGCTCTTCATCTGGGACAGTGGTTGTCTCTGTCGAAGGGGACTCATTATTGGGTGGCAAGTCTTGATCCTTGGAAATGCCATTGAAAGGATCAGCAAGCACGTACTTTCTCTTCTGTTCCTCTTCGTCGTCGGTTAGAATGGCCACCTTATCATCAGCTGCCATGGCTTACCACAAGCATCCACTATCTGGTGGACTCTCTAGGAACTACCCTGTGAACAAATAAAACATAAGGTGGTTAAGGTATCACAGGGGAGCAGATCTGCAATGCATCAAGGACAAAGACAGCTTCTTTCTTGTAAGCAACATTCCTGAGGAATAAATGCAGTACCCTGGGTGGGGAGGACCATTTGTCTAGACTAGTGGTACATGGTAGCATCAATAAAAATGTGTTTTATGACCAATTCTGTGAAGTTCTCCTAACAGCAGCTTTTATAGTGTGCAATAAAACATCATTCATTTTTAGGAGAGAGAATAACTTATATATTCAGAGTTACTGTGGCAATTAAGTGCTAGCATTTGCAAGTCTTCTCTTTTAAGTTGGCTCTTCTCCCCCAAGGCTAACTGCTTAATTTCCAGTATTCCCTCCAGTGCCAATGGATAGTCATGATTTTGTAATTAAGCAGTTCAGCCACATATATCCAGGTTATTTTGATCATCAAAACAAATTATTATCCAAAGCCTCATAATAGCCTTCAAAAGGTTCATCAGTCTCCCCTTGAAACAAATTTTTCTAAGCACTCCACAACTCCAGCAGAAATTGATAGGAAGCTGGAGCTTCTAGGCTGAATGGGAACGGAGGTGGGAATTAGGATGGGGCTTTAAGATAAAAATTACTATAACTGTCTCAAAGGCATCAAAGACCTGAAAGCGAAGAAATGGAGACAAGTCCTATAAAGGTATCTTCAAGCCGAATTCTATAACTGAGTAAAGGTGGACTGGGAGGTAACAGCAATACAGCAATAACTGCACTTATCTTCTGCAGAAGAGCCTGTAAAATTGATAGGCAACACTAACAAATAAACATTCCTTAGACTTTGAGTGACCAACAAGCTTTCACATTTAAAACCAACCCATTCCAATAAACTAGCCTAGCTAAAGGCTATTTTCAAAAAACACAAACCAGCTCTGCCAGCAGGCTATCAGCTCCAAAGCATTATTAGAAAGTTATTTTTGCTCTATTAGTACCTTTTAATTTAACCCAGTAAGATTAGCTAATGTTCATTGAGAGAAAGTCAAACATTTAATATATTTTGGTTTTGTTATCCCTCTGCTATTTGGCCACTAGTATTACTATCACAGAGGAACTTTTTCAAGGACCAATATTTAAAAGGAGAACCAGATGAACATGATAAGAGCACTCAGTTTATGATCTGGACCTGTTCTAGGAATTTGAAGTCGGACAGGATGATCCTACTGAGTTCCTTCCAACTCAGGATATTATATCATTCTATGATAAGTATTTTTTTGCAGGTCTGCACTTTATTCCAAGTAGAAAAGGACAAGGAAATAAGTCTTTCATGACTCACCTGAAAGCACAATATCATCCCCTTAAAATTAGTCATGCAACAATATATTCAGTGCCTTTAAATTAATTAATTCTAATTCATCATTATTTAATACTGCCAATGGATTTGGAATGGATTATTTAATACTGACAAAGGCTAATAGAAAAGAGACTAACATTCACTAGTATATTAAATTAATTGTTTCCTATTGATTCAACATATATGTAACAGCTGACAAGAAGCCATGGATTTTCTAGAAACAGCAGTTCATGAAAATAATCTAAACCTTACACAGTTCAGTGAAAGACATGTCTAAAAATACCTTCACTAAACTCCCGAATACTCATAAGGCTTGTGTGTATTTTTCACTTTTAAATGTCATTTCTATGGGATACTATCTACAAGGATCTCTGGTCTCACTTAGGGAGAAAAGGCTACATACAAATCTTGGAACCTTAAATATTAATGCATTCAAGGTCAGAAGTAAATGAAAGCCATGCCAGCACATACACAGAGACTTAAGATTTTTTCCTCCAGTTCCTTCAGAGTCAATCTGATTAAATTTTAAAAAAAGTATTTCGACTGTCAAAAGATTAGTCCTAATTAAGTTGTTAGAACAGTCAAATGTGAAAGCACATTTTCTTGCTCCTACCTGTTACCATCAAAAGCCACATGAACCAAAACCCAACAGCTGTCTACTGAGCTCCTGCAATTTTTGGTTCACCCAGCCACATCCACCTGACAGGTGGAAGAACTGTGGGGGTTTTGCTCATTCCCATATCCATAAAACAAGCCCTTCTAATGAGTAAATTAGATCAGTCATCATCTGTGCTCTTGTTTCCTTTATGCCTTGCCTTTCTTTGACAACAAAGACTCCAGATCTTGTGCAGGGCCCCACTTATGTCAAGGGGAGCTTTCAGTATATGCTCATCTGTTTACAGCAACTTGCCTGCCTGCTACAGCAGAGCTTTACAGCACTTACCTTTGAAGAATAGATTTCCTGTTTCCCCAGACACGACAAGATAGAACTCACATCTCAACCAAGTGGGTATTTTAGGACAACTTCTTTATAAGTATGGCTTAAAATCATCCTGATTTAAACAAGCTTATTTCTATATATGAGCTCTGAACCATCTGGCTTCATATAAATTATACTGAAGGCTTTTAGGGCACTTAGTATTCAATCTTTTTAAATTTTGTTTCCCTGTTCTATTGAAGTGGAATTTCCATTTCATATGTTGTATGTATAGTGATTACATAAGAAATTATGACACTGTTAATCTTTAAACACTTCAGTTGCTGCATATTCTTCCCCCCTCCATAATTTATATCGGCCTCAGATTCCATCTTCTAACACATTGCATTTGCATAATCCAAAAGATCCACTCCTGCTATTCTGACTAGGACATCCTGGGTTAGAATGCTATGAAAAGTATATTCCAGAATAATTTCAGTAAATATTTTCCCACACTAAGAGCTCCACTGAATGTTGTTAATAATACAGAATATATTCTTCAGAAATATAACAGCGTCAAGAGTGGTAGGAGCCATATGGCATTCTTTATTGTTTTGATCACTAGTTTGTTTAGGAGTCAAGTTTTTGAAAGTCATATTAAGCAGTGTTTTAAATTCTAAAAATAAATGACTGAAACCGAGAAAATTAACAAAGTAGTATTGTTACTGAAAAAAAATCTACAAAAACCCTGAACCTATGGGGCTTTCCTTTTACTGACAAAAACCCTGCGCCAGTCAGGGATTGAATGTGCAGCAAACTAGACAGATGGAAAAACCAATATACTTCTCAGTTATCTACTGGTTATTTTAACCATTGCCTTCAAATACTGTATCTTTACTGTGTAAATTTTTTTTCTAATGCACAAGACAATAGGAGGACAGAAGACAAGCAAAACTGTAAAGTTTAAAATGATCAACAGAGAACTGGAGCAAGGAACAAGGGTTAAGAGAATTAACAGATGGCTTTCAGAGTGAATATAAATTTTAGCTCACTTGAAGAGAACAAAACATTCTGGCAGAGGCCTGTTGAATGCAATCAGCTCAGCCAGGACAAACGTGATCAGAGCATCTGCAGAGTGGTACCATCACTCTAAAAACAGGAGTAACGGGCTGGAGCTATTTCCCCCAAATTTAGGGTTCAGAAACACATAAGAAAGCCCTAAGATGTAAACTGGAAAGAACTGCAGGAATCCTGAGAAAGCCCTGCAAATGGAAAGGGAAAAGGCGTAGCAAGGACACAGCACAGCAGCCCGTGTGTCGCGAGAAAGCACTTTGGTCCTCCAGCTGACAAACGAGCTTTTATCTTGACAGAGGTTTGCATTTCCAAACCACTACAGAACTGGGAACTAAGCCCTTCCTCACCATCCCATCACCCCTCCAGGGCTACAAGGGGAAACAGCCCCACTGAGACCCGACGTGCCGATTCCCCCAGCCCGCGGTGTCACGGCGGCGGGCTGGGAGCGCACAGCGCTCACTCCCAGCTGCACGGGCAGCTCTCCCCGGCGGGGCACCGGCCTGTGACATCACACACTCCGAGCCTCTCTAGGCACAAGTGCTTCTCCTCACACACAAAGAATGCACTTGTTAACCACAAGGCTCTTCTCCCTTCACTATTTGCACAGATAGGATTTTTAAAAATATATAAATAGAGGCTATTATTTTTTCTAAGTTTCCTGATACAGATTGCTGTCACCTGCTTTAATATCTATTCCTCCAGCAAAATCCACTTTCAAGCCCTTACATCTAGAATATGTTTTTTATCCTGTCCTCTCCTGCAAACAGATACAACAACTTCCCTGCAGACTTGCACCTTTAAGAAGCTGTCCCGGGAATGGAGGAAGTACCATTTGTCCCAAGAAATTCAGTGATGACCATGCAGTGGTCATTTTAATGACTGTAATGAGCCTCTTTGGCAGGTAGGTAGAAAGAGGGAATTCTACATTTAGTTAACTATCTTCTTGGCATTCTTGCTTTTATTTCTTAAATCGATCCTCATTTAGTTTGTCTCTCCTAATAATTAACTGGATTTCCAGATCAGAAAGGATAAAAAGGTAATCTAAAGACAACTTGACATTACAAGAATAAAACCAAAGAAAACAAACCAAACAAACAAACAGAGTATTCTAAGAACTCAGGTCTCCCCTTGGAGTCACTTCTCCCAAAACTCTGGAGAAAAAAAAAAGAAACAGCTTTGCTTTGAACTGAATCTCAAATTCAAAAAGTCAGTCAAGAGATCAGACTGGGGTAGCAAATCCCTAAACCTCTCAGGGAAAATACCATAGCACTTACAGACCCCAGGCATTGAAACTTCATTTGCAGACCAAGACAAAGTTAGATTCGAGGTGAAAGTGTACTGTTGTTCTAAAATAAAGTTTAATTCAGCATAAATATTCCATTCACTAGGCTTTGAGAATTAAAATACAATTAAGAGTCACAAAGCAAAGACTCAAAATCTGGGTTTGGATGTATGTGAATGTTAAAAGACAAATCGCCAAAAAACCCCGTGACAGCTCATGAGAAGACAGTGTGAAGAATCAGGAGATGCTTAACCCATTAAATACCTAACAAAACGACTCACTGGAGAAGATTTATATTTATACAGTCTCAGAAAACACACTCAGAACAAAAATGATCAATTAATCTCTCAAACAACATGCAGCTGCAGGAACAGAGCAGGCCAGCTGGCTGTTTGCATTGTGCAGATAAATCAAAAGCCGCCAGAATGGCATTTTAGTTGACCCCTTCCAGCCTTTCACTGACTAGGAAACTTACTTTGTGGCAAATACATTCAAGTCCACATGAAGTTTTCATACAAACATTTTAAAATCCATTAATAGGAAACACGTTTCTTCAAAACGCTTTTATTTTTTAAAGTCACTAAGTATTGTTTGATCGAGGACAGGTCTGCTAGAGAAGGAGACCTGAAAATCATATGGAGGCTCACCTCACTCTGGTGAACTGCCATGAGTGGATCCATCACACAGCTCATGCACACTACCTCCTCCTCAGATTCCCCCCACACAGTCCCACAGATCCAAGCTACAAAACTTTTGGGTTCAAAGACTTTCTGCTATGGTATCTGTGCAGTGCCTCCACAACAAAGCCCCGCATCCAGCAGGCCTACAAGACACCACTGCAATAATATATAATATATAATGCATAAATAATAGACCATGTTTTCCATTTTCAGGCACATTTCACCCCTAAGGAGCAGCCTGGCGCTGTCACCTGCATTCATGCCAAAAAGGAGGAGAATGTTATACAAACAACTTACGTCAGGACAGAGAAGTGCCTAGACTTCATCCACTCTTGCATCAGGTTCTCAAGCCTCTCCCAGATAAGCCAACCTCCAGGCGGAGCCCTCGGACGGGTTGTTCCCTGCCAAGCCATCCAGAACAACTCCCACAGGTTGGCTCACCTGCCCCACACCATCCCCTGCTCTCTAAAGGAAAGCAGCTCCTCCTGTGAGGTCCCGGCATGAACACCTGACTCTGAATTTATAAAATCAGAAGTAAATCACATAGAGTGAATTAACTTGGTGCTGGGAAATGTACTTGTTTCAACTGTAAAGCAAGATACAATCATTGTAATATTAACCAACATAATTAAGGTTTCCATGAACGTGAAACCACCTTGTTCTACAGCACTTAACACTTAAAATTGCTTTATTTTGTGTTCCTGATATGCACTTACTTAATGTATTGGGCTATAGGTTTTGCTGCTTCTTCAATATGGATATAAAAACATTGACACATTCAGTCAATTAGACTGGGAGATAACAGTATGTCTGAAATATGTCAAGATCAGGTTTATAATGGGTTTAATGCACTTAAGATAAGCCTGAAGTTGCTATAATAGTGCTAGTATTAATATTAAAGAATACTACAAATCCTCTTCTATTAAAGAAAAAAACATCAAATTCACATCTTAGGACTTTCCAATCTTGTTTTCCATTTCATATGTGCTCATTAAGAGGTCCGAGCAGACACTATTTGTTAAAGAGTTTGGTTTTAGTTGGTATTGGCCTCCAGTTTTTTTAACCAGTTTTCAATTTGTCATCTGCCTCCAAGGTTTACACTTGATTAATGATGGTAATTTCCAAGTGTGCTTTCAGCTACAAACCAGGCAAGTGCGCAGAGCCCCGGAGGAGCACACACAGCCAGCCCTGGGGAGGGACACAGGCACCCAGCTGCCCCACCGAGCCTGGCAGCAGCAGCAGTCCTGGTCTGCTGTAACACAGCAAGGCCTTCCTGGCCATTCCAGCCTCTGGGAACAACTGCCACATCTGCAGACGGATCACGTCCCCAGCTCACAATTTCCCACACAGATATATAAACTCAGGCCCATTGTACTGTAGCTGAAGATTAAGATGAATTTTAGGCTGCATGCAAGCTATGCCCTAGTACCAGTACGTCAGTGATAAACCACAGCTTCCTCCCATTAGCTCCTCATATCATCAGCTCCTACTCTCCTATTTTCACTCCACCTGTTTCAAATTTTTTTTTTAAGTTTTCTTATGACTTTTACTGGATTTATGGCAGCTACCACAAATACTACCCTTAAAGGGATGATTGTTTTCTTTTCTCCTACTCTTTGATGAGTCTTCACAGAATACAAACAACAAAATACATGTCACCTTCGTCCATTATTTCAACCCAGTGAAACAAAAAACACACACAAAAAATAACCAACCTAGAAAACTAGCATTTTGTAATCTTTCTTTAGACATTACTAACTAGTGGACAACAAGATATAATATATGTTAGTAATGTAATAATGTTTGGAGCAAGTTTTTGCTGAAATACTTCAGTGCTATGTTTATTCAGCTGTTCTCTTCTGCCTTAGTTTATCAGTCCAAGTCTATCACTCCCCAACACTGCACTTTTCATTAACACAGCATCTGAAAAAGAGCCTGCTCTTAAAACTTTAGAGCTGCTGAACAGACACGGATTTTTAAACTCTAACTTAGAACATCACAGGCATCCGTAGCAGCTATGGCACCTTCAGCACTGACTTCCTAAATAAGTAGCTGTTCCTACGCTTGTTGCAATAAACAGACGAGCAACCGACATGCCGCTTACTAAACCCCATGGTATTTTAAGGATGTGAGGGCTCTGGATCCGAGTGACAGCCACGCGTAACGCCACGCCTGGATGCTGGCGGCGAGGAGAAGTGCGGGATGCCCGCGCCGGAGCTCCCGCGGGACACGGCCCGGCCAGCGGCCACCTCCGGGACTACGACCCCGTCACCGGGGAGGGCAACGGGGCATTAACACGGCTCGGCCGCAGCACGCTTCCACCCAGATGCCGAGCTTCGGGAGAAGCGGGCCGGCACCCTCCACAGCGGCCGTCAGGGCTGACACAACCGGCCGGCTCCGTGGAGGCGCAGCTGACCGGCCCCGGCTCGGCAGGAAACGCCTCCGGGGAAAAGCTGCGGCGCGGGCCCACCGGCAGCATCCCCGGCGGCCGCGGGGACGAGGCCCGCCGCCCCGCCGGGAGGGCGCTGCAGCCGGTGCCGGGGCAGACAGCGGGGGAGAACGGCCTCCCCAGCCCGGCGGCTCCCGGCGCCTCGGCGCGCCGCAGCCGGCCCCGGCCGCCCCGTGGGGCCGGTCCCCGCGGAGCGCGGGCAGGGGAGGCGGCGGCGCCCCGCCGGGCGGCCCCGGCTGCCGGCCCGGCCCCCCGCGCACCGCGGGGCCGCGCTGACTCACCTCGCCCGGGGGCGGCTCCGGGGGGGCGCTCGGCCGGGAGCATCGCAGCCCCTTCCCTGCCGCCGCGGCTGCTGCGGGCGGCGGCTTCGCGCACCTCCCGCCCCCCCGGCCGGGCCGCGCCGCCGCCGCCGCGCAGGGGCGCTGCGGGGAGGGACGGAGCCGCCCCCCGCCCCGCCGCGGGGGGGCCGCGCTCCCGCCCGGCAACGCCTCCGCGGGCCCCGCGGCCCGGCCGGGCTGTCGCTGCCCGGCTGTCCCTGGCCGGCTGTCCCTGCCCGGGCTGTCCCTGCCCGGCTGCCCCTGCCCGGGCTGTCCCTGCCCGGGCTGTCCCTGCCCGGGCTGTCCCTGCCCGGCTGTCCGTGCCCGGGCTGCCCCTGCTGTCCCTGCCCGGGCACGGCGCGGTCGCTCACGGCCTGCGTCCGCCTGCCGGCTCCGCGCCTCTGCCGGGACACGGGCAGGGCCTTGCGTTTAAAAACACTGCTTTTAAAGGGCAGCGTTCGTGGGCCCCAACAGCCGAATGACATTCATAGCGCTTCCTGCTCCTCACAAGTTCCAAACGCGCATTACAGCATAGAGAATTCATTACTGTAGTGCCTTTCACGGCCACTGGCATCATCTCTTCGGTAACAGTTTCTAGACTTGCACGCAAATAAAATTACTTAAATGTTTAAAACACCAACAACATAAACTTCCCCCCACGCTAGTTACTGAGGCAGAAAAAGGGAGGGAGGGTAACTGCTGAGGAACAGCTGAGTCGTGCTGCAATATCAAAAGGTCAGTGGTGTTAAACTAAAGAAGGGGAATAGTCGCGAAGTGAAAGGCCAGCCAGAGATTTGGGGAGTTTATCAGCCCTGAACCGAACAGGAGGTTTTGAAGCTGGCTGAGGATTATCCTTAAAAGGTGGAGTTCTTCTTTCACAAGAGTTCACACTGGGCCCTAGTCCAAGCAGCTCGGTAAAGTGAGCAAGCTCCACTGGCCGTCTCTCCCAGTAGCACAGGACAGCAGCTCCTGCCCAGAACAGTGACCTGACTGCGGACATCGTTAACTGGGATACCACAGAACAAACACATTACTACTTCCATCTTTTTTTGCACCTCCCTTTTCTGAGGGAGGATCCCCCGTTTTTTCAAAGAATAAAACATAATTTGCATGATTTTGCCCAAGGGAAGAAATTGAGAGAAAACTACAATTTTGCGTGATTGAGGTAGACGAACAGGAACAGAGAGAGGCACGACAGGCATTCCACCTATTTAATTTGAGTTCTCATGGAAGTTAAAGGGACTCCAGCTGGCAGGGCAGGTAATGCTCTCTCCAGGTTGTTCCCCTGACACAGACACAAACCAATGGGGCACGGTCTCTGTGGATTCACCCGGCATTGAGGACAGCGTGCCACTAAAATCCTGCCTACCTCTACAGTAAAGGCTTCTCCTGAAGGAGGCAGGAGACAAAAGCTGAATTTCCTAGGGGAGATGACCTCGGGCAGGAGAGGGCTTGTTTATCATCTGTCTCTGGAAGGATTTTCCGAACTTGTCATCTCTGAGAATCTCCCCCACGGCTAATTAACCACAAAGAGAAACCACGTCTGAGACCAGGAGTGCAGGCCTTCTGTAATCTTGCAGAATTCAGAGACAGACAATTATCAGCTCATGTAGTGGGGGTTTTATTACAAAATGTCACTGTAATAAACCAGATCTAAGCTCCAAACAAAATTACTTCATCTTGATGGAGACTCTTCTGGAAAATTACTACAAAAGCTTTTAGGGAGAACATGTAATTCAAATAATCTGCAGTCACTGTTTGTCAACTAAAAAGGAAAAGCAGATCTTTGTAGTCACAGACTACATTTACTGAAGCCTTAAAAGCAGTTTTTCTCTAACCTCTGATAACTTCACTGTTGCCCATCACAATAGGAATGTGATCATCTTCTGCAGCCTTGCTTGGAGCTATGTTTTTCCTTTTCTTGCAGCTGTATTTTTAAGTACTTGCATTGTGATCATCCCCCTTCCTTCTACTTGGTGTCAGAGGTGGCAGGGTCATTTCCTAAATAACTTTTTGTTTTTTAATAAATATTTAAACACTCTTTGAATAGAGGAATTAAGACCAAATACATAACATTTCTTTGTAGCCTGCTGCATAACCTGGTATGTGAACAAGAAGTTAGAGCTGAGGACCAGAGGACAGAATATGACCAATAAAGAGTGATGGACAATGTTTTTATACATACATACATACATACATATATATATATATATATAAAATGGTTTCTTACTGAGTTTAAAAGCTCAGTCCATCCCCGACTGAGTGTGGTGAGGTGAGCATTGTGAAAAGCCTGAGCACAGAACAGCATTATTCCAGCCTGACAAGCTGCTCTAGCCTGGGCAGAACTGAACATAGTAGGGGCTCTGCGTGGTTCTTTCTTTCAGCCAGGCTGTGTGTAAACATCTGGATTGCAGCCTGTTAACAAATTACTACACTTGCTCAGAGAGTTCTTTCAGCTGTGAAAATGAGGATTAGGAAAAATGGACGATCTGCTGCACCGCTCACAAATTGTCTGAATGTATCTTTATAACAAATATTTTTAGTCAAAGCAGTCTTTAGAGAAAAGGAAATGTAGTATTGTTACTTGAAGCATAAACAGTTTTTTAAATAGTTGCTAGTATGAAACAAAATAAAAAGCTGAGTCAAGTGTAAAATCCATTAAAATTACTGAAATATCTCTTTTTTGAAAACCTCAAGCTCTGAATGACAGTAAAATGGGATATATAAATGTGATATACCAAACCCCAATCTTTTTGTCTTAGATAAGAGAGTGACACTAATAAATAAGTACATGACCACTGGATATTCAAAAATTCAGAAGTAATACTTTTTAAAATGAATCTAAATCATACATGACCATGTCATATAAAACCCTCTGAACTATAAACACTCACCCGGGTTAACTTATCTATGCTTACGGGTTATTTGGTTCAATGCATATGTTATTTTATAAAGATTTTGCTTTGTGTTCCCCATTACTATATATCATGGTGAGAATGCTTGCCAAAAATAGTTACAAATGTTTAATGGCTTAAAAAAACAACCAAATTTAAGGTCTAAAAAAAAGCACTAAATAAACTGAAAAATAAAAGCAAAGTAATTCTCTTTTAAAAATAAAATGAACAAAATTAATTACAAACACCTGCTAGGACTGCACATAGCTAACCATAGTTACGTCCTCTTTGTTTGAAAAGGACAAAGTGATGTCAGCTGACTCCATGATTTGTTCCTTAGGTTAGAGGGTAAATAAAGCAAATATGGTTTCTAGGACTTTAAATTTTCATGTTTAGAAAAGCTTACTGGTTTTGTTAATAAGCTGGAATTGTGCTTTGAAATCAAGAATTTCCAAAATATTCTGCTGCCTTTTGGCGGCTTTTAACTCTGAGCCAAAAAAAAAAAAAATCATTTACATCAGTCAGATTAGAAAGATAAGTTGAAGGTGAGATTTATGCTGCTAGGACTTGCTCCAGAATACAATGAAGTCAACAGAAAAGCTTTCCTTTCCATAAGACTTTTAATACATTTTGCATAACATGAAAACTACGGTTTTTTTTAGTCAGTCATTTGCTGGGAGAGACATTGCATTAAGGCAACTATGACATTCATTTCTTCCTCTTGTAGAAGTTCTTTATAATACAACAGTTTGTACATAACCCAGGGTAAATCTGGGAACACTTTAAGTTAGTATGAGGAACAGTGTGACTTTTCCTTGCTTCTTCAAAGACTAAAAGCACTTATGTTACCAGTTAGAGAAAAATCCCAACAGAGGAACTGAGGAACAGTCACCAAGTGAATCAGCAAAACATCCACAGCTGTGGCAATGTTAGTGGTAACCAAGGACAAAATATTCACAAGCAGCAAGACAACCAGTGCAGTGGTCTGTCCGGTTTGGCAGGCAAGCAGAGTATTCTCCTCCTCTGAATTTTAATCCAACACTTTTAGAAGCATTACATTCATTAGCAAAGGGAGAGCAATGCACAAAACCAAAGACAGAAGCTGTGTATGCTGAGAGTGTCTTTACTGTGTGCGTATACACCAACTTTTTCCTACTCCACAGGCCTTTTTTTTCCCCTTGAATTCAGATTTGTTTTTGCATGGTGTCTGCATATAAATAATCAATCTTTCTTCACCTCTAGACCTTTGAACCCACTGGCAGATATTAAATTTGGTGGGCACAAATGTTAAGTTGCTACATCATAGTGTGTTCCTACAACATAGTGCAGAAAAGAAGGGCAAAACAAGTGCCCTCCATGGGAGGAAATTCCAGGGCAGGAACTCCACAGTGTCCAGTGTCCATTTGTCCAGTGAATCACTGTTTGTGTCTGAGCAGCAGTGGAGAAGTTTGAGGCAGGTAAGGGAATAGAGGAGGGAACCGGAGAAAAAGGACAGGTGAGACATTTGAAGTGGTGACACAAGGGAATGCAAGGAATCTGCATTTGTAAAAATACAAATACACAAACCCATAGGAAATACAGCTTCAGTGGTTTTGTTGTCCACAGAGTAAATGTTTAAGCTGGGCTGCTGACAACACTGATGCCAGAGGCAAAAAATAGGGATGTCCTTGATCCTGTCATGACCCTCCACATTGGGAAGTGTGCAAAGCCCTGCTGACCCTGTAGTCCAGGCAGGAGCTAGAGACAATTAATGCAATTTATCCACTGAACCTGCAATGAATTCTGCATTGGCCTTCACAGAGGGAAGGAAGCTCAAGAGATGGATCTACTTAGGCCCACTGGGGTCCCCAGAAAAAAATTCAGCTTTTAAAACTTAAAGGGATAGTTCCCACATGCTCGTACATCTTATTCTAAGTAAACACTAGAAATGTTACAATTAAAATGCAAAATGAGTAGGGCAGGCAAAGCAGCTAAAAATATGACACATCCTCCTACCTTCTCTGCCTACTATGTCCTTGCACAATGAGTCCTTACTTCTACATGACTTTAGGAAAACAAATGCATGGGTTTTATGCTGTGTTCTGAGTGTACCAAGTGCCTACTGAGCTTCATGTGTTTGATGACTGCAGCTTTGAGACCAAGAGACAGCAAACTGACCAATTCTCTCTGATCCCCAGGAACTTCCTTCTATCCCCTCTGAGAGCAAGGGGTTTAGCAAATACCAGCATTCAAGCAAGAAATTCTTTACTATTACTGTCCTTTACATCCACAAAAGAAATGCATACAGGGTCAGATGTCCCTGCTTTCCTAATTACTAGTCAATGACTTGAAGTCAATGGGAATTTGAGTTCTCAGCTTTAAAAAAAAAAATTTCTGACAATAGCTTTTAAAGGAACTACTATACCACTGCATGGCAAAATATTCCTTGATCAAAAGAAATCTTAATTGATTTGCTTTAGTTCCACATTCTACATATGGAAAGACTATTCAAGAAAATGACTTTTGATTTTTTACAGCACTACATGTTCTTCTCTTTTAGTACAAGGACTAGCTCTCACAATTTATATGACTTAAAAAACACGGTGGTAATTCAGAGCACTTTTCACCTGAACTGGTGTTTGTTTGTTTGTTTGTTTAAATCAGGTACAGTCATGTAGTTTTGTCTCTCTGCTTAAATTCAGATCTTCTACAATGTAGCTCTGTAAACCTAAACCAAGACTAAGGCATTTTTGTTTAGTACCTGTAAATTTAAGTGACACAAGCAGTGAAATAATCTTTTGTACTGAGGAACACATTGCACCAAATTTGGACCAAGACTAGCTTCTGACTTCAGAGGCCTCACATCTAACTCTTTTTAGAACTGAATTTGCCTCGGTGTGAATAAAAGCAGTAAATGTCACTTTTCATGGCCAAGCCATCTAGCCTCTTTTCCCAGAAAGCATACTGATCTTTTTATTCTGTATTTCTTCTCAGGACCTCCAACATAACTGATGGGTTCAACTCTTAATTTCTTAGTTAATAGGAGAACATCCAAGCAATATTAGTAGTTGAATTTAGTTTCTAGGTGAATTTCAAATGGGTCCTTCCCCTCAAAATGTGAAAACAATGAGCAATTTACTGATGCCCTTCTCAAACTCTTGAGATGATATCTTCACTGTAAAGAACAAAGGACCTGAATACTTAAGTCTCAGTAAGAGGACTGCCACAGACTTCAGCTACACTGATACTCAAAGCAATATCTCTGATCAAAAGTGATTGTGAAATAAATAGAAACTTTTTTGACAAATTGAAGGACTCAGCTATTGAAAATGTGCTTGGGACAGGTAAACTATATTGCCAGTCATGCCATGGAATAGTGGCAGCAGATTTAATACTCACTGATAATATCAGAGGACAAAGTTACATATTTTTTTCAATTTTTATATTCTCTTTTCTGGTTGGAAAGAAAAATCTTTAATAATATCTAAGAAATATTTTAGATGTTTTCTTTTTAGGGCTATCAGTGCAATGTGAGATAAAGTACTTTACTTCATGTAAAGGTACAAATTGTTCCAGAAATACTGTACACAGCTATTCCTACAATATCCCAGTTTTCACAATGTATTTAAGACAGCATATTGTACTATTCTCAGTGGAAAGCTTCAGAACATCTGTTTATTTCAGAGTCTGAAACTGAAGATAAAAATAAGACAAACAAAATCTCAGAAGATATTAATAGTTACATACTTACCAAGCTCATTAATAAATTCATTGGATTCTTCCACAGCAATGCTTCTTTTCCAAACCTGGAAACAAAATTACTGACAGTGAAAAAAAAACCAACAACATATGTTTAGTTTTCAACAGAATGCTAATTTAGGTTTGAAGGACCTGATTCTGCAGTGTGTACTGGCCTAAAGTTCTATTACAAAAAGTGTGGATAGACTTCAGGCAAAGACCAGGTCCTGCATTAGTGGTTTGTGTTTGGCAAGGATTGAGAATGGATAGCTTATATTAGGCTAGTTGCCATGATGTGACTATTGTGTTATAGCCTGGTTTCAGGAAGCAGCTCCTCTTTAAGGCAGAAACATGTTTTTGAGGAAGTTTGTTCCTTCCATTTAATGTCTTATTTTTCCCACAGTTACCAAAGCATCTTTCTCAGTCTCTCTAACAGAATTCTACAGCCAACTATAAGAAAACGGACCTTAGCTATTTGTATATGGCTGGGGGAATAACTCCACTCCCAGGTATTAGATTTCAGTGCAGGACAGCTACATATTTTCCCAAAATCTGTTTGGAAGTGCTGATGGGATCTAAATGACCCTACAAAGGAATTTCTCAAGCAGAAATTTCTCAAAGAGAAACAAAGGGATACTGAGCTGTTTCCCAGCTCTGATTTTTCCACTGCCTTATTAGACAAGGTCAAGCTTTCAACCATATGCTACAACACCTCACTAAAGTTAAGGCGTTTTGGAGGCAAAGTGGGAAAAGGGAACAAACTTGACGAACGCTATCAATTTGGAGTACACAAGTACTGCCTGAAAACCTGTGGTGGGAAAGTTAAACATTCTGATTTAGTGTCTCTACACTGTATAAAAGAGTGACTGCCTCTCGTGTTTTAGCTTTGCAGTAAGGAACAGCAAAGTGCCTCCTTCTCTCGTCATTGAGCTGAGAGCTCCCGGGGACCGCGCTGGACTCGCTCTCCGCTTGGCACCGTGGCTGAAAGTTGCCACCTGATTCCACCTGGCTGTTCCCTCCTGCTGCACACAGAGCACGGGCTCCTCTGCAGTGGTTAATAAAGCATTTCAAACCGAGCACTTCTACTCTAGGAGACAGCCAGAATCTCAATCCACCTCTAAATTTTTCAGGGAAGCTTTTACAGTGTTTCCATTGTCGTCGTCTCTTGCAGATTGTGATCTATTTATAACAGCTCAGCTATTTCTAAACCTCAAGCAGACAGAAAACTGATGCGTCATTGCAAGGATATGCCTTTGAAATGGCTGGGTGGGAAAAGAAAAAAAAAATATCTAAAACACAGGAAGGTGACAAAAGTAGAAAAAAATAGTCTTTGTCTATGTAACACTATTAACATTCCTTAGCCTTTTTCTGTCTTATCTCCTGACTTCCTAAATCAGCACATCAACTATGAATTCTAAGTACCTGTGCTTTTTGAAGTCATTTACTAATTCCTTTTCTTCCTTCCCTTCTCTTCCCCTATAAATAGCTCTATAAATAGTTGAGTAAAGAACTGTTGTTTGCATTTTATGTGCTTTTAGGATGTACAACCTAGCTCCCTGAGGATTTCTTGTATTGCTACAGCATGCTGTTAACTGTTAGTTACCAGGTTCAAAACTGTCAAAGTACCTATGAGGGAGGAAAAAAATTTATATGTGCAAAACCAATTGCAAAGTAAGGAATAATTCTATTTTAGCATAATATTTGGCTTTATTTTTTTCACACATAGAGAAATTCAGATGTGGATTTCATAAGATTTACAGGGAAAAAAACAGGATGTTCTGCTCCTTTCAAAAAGAATATGTTAGTGTAAGAAAAGTTCCAGGAAGGATGCTCAGAAGATTGGACTGACTTCTCTGCCTGGAACAGCTGAGGAGCCTAGTATTCACCAGTCAGGAAAAGAGGCTATTTAGCAGGGATATAGCAGATCTAAAAAGTCCTGAATTGGAGAAAGTAAATTCATTTACTCTTTCTTCTCATACATGGAAAACAAAACCTCAGATGAAGCTATGAGGAGACCTGTCCAAAACTTGTAAAGATACTGTGGATGCTAAAGGTTTGTCAAGTGCCAGCAAAGGAGAGCATGCACAGAAGAGAAATCCCCAGGTTACTGGATTTTTTGTTTCCAAGACCTGTAATCTTCTGGGGAACAACTAAAAGGTACTAGAATAACAATAGTTCTCAAAATTTTGTATCACAATTTATTTCTTTTTCAGTTTTTCAAAATACCTTACCTTAATTCATATAATTAAATGTTTCAAGGTTTTACAGCTTCCCTTTGGGCCACAGGTGGTTTCATGAGCCCTGCAGTTCCCTGGGGCACCATGTAGTAAGTGACACTAATCCTCATACTTTGCCTTAAAAATAATTTACAGATGTACTGAGTTGGGAAGGAATTTTTTCCTATTCCAGAATGGCAGAGCCATTCTGACTTATTTAAAGCAGCAGCATTTCCTACCTGAGTGAGAGAAGGAGAAGCAAGCAGCTATCAGCAGCTGGCCCCTCCTTGTCGTCACCTGTATCTAAGTCAGAAAAGCAGTTGTCAAATGTTCCTCCTGTCTTCCATAGTCTTGGCCCCTGACAGCAGGAACAGCAGGGAATGTTAAAGAAAGCCTAAGGTCTCAGTTTCTTCTTTCTTTGTAGCATGTGTGCTGCATAACATAACTACAGAGAGTGCAAATGCCATCAGCTCTGAACTGTAGGGGGGTTTTGTTGTTGAGGTTGAAGTGGAATAAAAAAGTTAAACAATTAAACTGAACACTATGGTGTACAATTGTGAATCAGCCCTCCTGATGCCTAAAAACCCTTCAGACAGCACTCTCAGAAGTAAGGCTTCTAATCTTGAACAGACTCCAGTAAAATGTGTTATTTATAATTTTCATTGGCAAAAATGAAAATGTGAATAGACACAAATGTATGTGACACATAAGTTGTCTGTCTTGTATTTCTCACTTTCTAAATTAGTAACGTAAGCATAAACTACCATTCCAAATAGTAATACTGGAAATGAATTTCAAAAATTTCAAACTGCAATATATTTTAAATTTTGACCCAACAGCACCAAATTTTAAGTCAATGCAGTATCACTAAACTAGAATGCAGCAATTAGTTTATAAAACCTGTTCCATCTTACTCATCTTTAGATTTATAAGCTAAACAAAACTGGTAAACCTTTGGACTCGAGCAGGGTGGGGGTGATCCTGCAACAACACTGGCTGAACATACACACAGTTTATAGAGAAAAGGTGCAAGAGGAAGAAATGCATATTGGAAGGTTGGTTACTAATTAACCCAGGCCTGTCCAGGAAAGGGAGACAGAAAGTGAACTAAACTACAGTTTCAATTTAGCTATTTCCTGAGCTAAAGCTCTTTAGAGCTGAACTACAGGGTTTTTTGAGGTAAGTGTACAGTACTCACATTCTACATATCAGATAAGTGAGAAAGGTTATAACAGATGTGCAAAGAGTTCCTCATCTTGAACAGGAAAAGTGAAGGTTACACAGTGGGGTCATTGCAGTCAAGTTTCCAGGTGTTCAAGTCACAGCTGGAAGGAAGAATGTTTTCCTTCACCTTCCAGAATTAGCACACATATTCCAGAGAGAGCTGCTCTGGTTGTTACTGTGTAGTGACAAAGTCACAACCTGCCGCTGCAGTCATTCTGTGGTGAGTAATCATGGTACCTACAAGCACCGTGACTGATGACTGTGAATAACTAACAAAAACAAATGAGTCCCTGGGAAACAGACAGAGGATTGCAAATACCCTACAACCCTGCCTGAAATGACATGCTGGAGAACATGACGGAGTTTGGGGCTTTTTACTTCTGTAAAGATAAATACTAGGCTTTTTTTTTTTTTTTTTTTTTTTTTTTTTTCTTCAAAAGTAAAGAAGGTGAGAAATTCTTAGATAGGTGGGAAATTTCCTCAGAAGAAAAGATAAATTGAGAGACTCCTGGGAAAGGAGGGTGGCTGAGTGAGCACATTTTAGTACATGGAGGATTTGTTTGTCCTGTGCTGAAAAAATGGGCTCGTTTCCTTCTGCAGAGCTGGGTAACAGCTGACAGGGGGCAGAGTTACAGGCTCACATGTGAAGCCAGGGTCAAATTATTTGCTTGGAAAGAAAAAGCATACATCCCTTGTAACACAGACACTTTTAAATATCAGTTTATAACAGTTCACAGAGCAGTCTTCTGTAAGATATAACTGGAAAATATATTCCATGTGTTGACTTGTAAAGCAACACAGAAATTCAAAGCATCTGAACCTTCTTCCTCTGGATCCCATACTCCTGGGTCATCGTGCTATGTGGCTTTTTTTTCTGGTACATGCCTAGAAACATATAGATACACTATATGTTTTAGCTCATTAATAGGAGCAGTGACAAGATGCCATTTGTTATCACCAGTGTATGGTGTCCTACTGTGTCAACTAAAAGGTTAATGTTGATATTACGATGAAACAGATGACTTTCTTTACTTCACAGAAGTGAGAACTAAAATAGAATAGTGAAAAAGCAATGAAGTAATTTCTCATTGCCTGCTTCTTCAGACTATTTGAAATATGCTGAAAATTGTATGTTGCTCTCGTAATTGAGGTGACAGGCAGCTGTACCTCCAAAATTCAGTTGTCTCTTACGAGGAAGGTCAATGGTGAATTTTCCAAAAGGCTCACAAAACTTTGGGGTGCTAGTGCTGACACAGGAAAGGAAATGCACAGATCAAATGTGTTTCATGAGTCTCCTGCTCAGTCACGGGGAAAAAAATTCCATTAACAATTTGAATTGAAAATTGATTTTTTTAAAAAAACATAAAGTCTCCACTTTCTTATGAAATTATTTAAATTTAATAAAACAGATAATAGATATTTTGTCTTAGTGTTGGCCAGAACTTTCTCTTCTTTATTTTTTAGGCTACCAGTGCCAATAAAATCACTTTTCAAAGATCTTAAATTTACAGAATAGTGTCTCCAACTAATTCTACATGGTGCAACATCTCCTAGGCAGAAGCACAGCTTTTAATTACATGCTTTAATTTCTTGCCAGGTCCCAGATTGAAACCCTGCTGTTAACTCCTGCAGTTAACTGTACAATAAAGCACCTTCTCACTCCTAGAGCCTGAAGAAGTGCTCTTAGCAACAGCTCTATAAGGGAGTGCCTGCATTTTTCTTGGCAGACAGAGGTGTGTCAAAGTATGACTCAATCACCTTGAGTTCCATGTTATTTCTGCAATAATTATATATATTCCCATACAGAGCTGTCAGCAGCATGAGCCTCTGCTCCAGTCTGCTCTTGCAGAGACACAGAGAGTGATGGACTGGCTGGGTCTGGACAGGAGAACCAGTGGCACCATGCAATCCATGGAGCAGATGCAAGACTGAGATCACAGAGAGGAGCTAATGGGACCATGGATTTCCTTTGGAACGATTTAAATCTACGCTGTGCCCTGCCACAGCTGCCACTGCCTTTCTTCACTGAGCACTATATCCCTAGGGAAGTCTATCCACTCAATAAATGCTCCAGGAGCCAAGTACTCTGTCTCTGTCACTGCCATTGCAAGTTTGTTTATGAGCCAGGGTGACCATATTTCTTTCTTTAAGAAAAACCAAAACAAAGAGAAACACTTCTCCATCTGACTTGCTACACATCCTTCTGCCAGGTTAATCATTATACACAGACCTGCTAAATTGAGCTGCATTGAAACTCATGATTACCCCATATTGGATGCTACTGCTTTAAACTTTGAACAGAATATATCTGCAGCAGTGAGTGATAGATGCTTATTTAATAGCTTAAAGGCCTCTGTTTATTCTACTGACCTATTTTTTCCCTCATTTTTACATTCTCCACTCCGCTGTGCTGTCCTTTGCATCATTTGTGGCATTGAGATCCCTTTTCCTAAGTAATGTTCAAGTCATTATTTTATGAACAGTTTTCACTGTACTCCAGGATGAAATAAAACAGAAAAAAATTTTGAAAAATGTTCTTAATGTTGACTATTAAAACAAAACGTAGATATTTTCAAGTGAAAATAATACTTGTGTGAGGCTAGAAACAGAAAGGTTTGAATACACCACATCCATTTAATAAGATACTGACTGTCATTCTGTCAGCCAGACTGCCGTGTTGAAGAGCCTCACTTGAATTCAGAGTAACAAATTCTTGAAATAAACATCTGAGGTGCTCAATTCCCTAGTCTGCCAGAAAGCTACTAATTAGCATCAAATGCTTCTGTGCTTAATGCACTATGATTCTGATGGAGACAAAATAGGTAACTAGTCATTCACTACGACCCCTGAGAAGGAAGCAGATGGTTCAAGACCAAAGTGTGTGACATTCCAGCTGAATAACAAAATAACAGACAAAACAGGAGGCCAAGAGGGATCTAACATACAGGACTGAGCTCCTAAAATAGATTTTTAATGATTCTAAATGTTTGGGTGATTTTTCCTTTTATTTTTTTTAACTGCCTCTTGAATAATCTAATTCTACCACAACAGATAGATAATACAAGGAAAATTTCAGGCTGATGCTAGTTGGCAAGATAAGCATATAATCTGCATTTAAAATCTGATGTATGTTCATTGATATAAAAGCTATGAAAAGCACTACCTCCAAAGTTAACTGAACCAATGCTAAATATGAGGTAGGATTACAAGCAGGCCAATAGTGCTTCAAAATGCTACTGACAAAGGAATTGCTGCAATGTTTTAAAGTAAAGGTAAAAAGGTTTTAAAGTAAGGTAAAAATTCCAGAGCTACAGGAGATAGGCTGTGGAGGAAGGCACTGAAGTCAGTGAGCCCAATTCCCAGGCTTGAGGTTTCTACTCACTAGGAGAAAATTACATGTCTTGTGCAGTATTTTTTTTTCAGGTATCTCCAGTACTTTCAGAGTCGAATTTCATTATTTGGCTGTTATTGCACCTCTGAATCATTAAAGACCATATCCTGGTGTAAGATTCTGCATCAGTAACATAAATGGAAGGTCTGGTGCTGGTGAGAAATCTGGTCAAAACCAATGTATGGGTAGAGTTTTGGCTTGAGAAGAATGTGTGCAATTAACTCGTGTGACAACAACGTTGAGGAGAACTATATATTGTAAAATATGTATTTCAAATAGCTAAGTCAAAGCAAGTCAGAAACTCACAGCTGTAGAGGACCTTTGGTTCTTGAAGTCTATCAGAGACATTTCTTAAGAAATAGCACTACCACTTTGTACTCTGGATCACAAGTCTTAGAAGTCCTGTTTTCCTTCCTAGTTCCACTGCTATTTTCATGTAATACAAGCAAAAGCACCTCAAATAACAAGCAGTTAACACAAATAAGCTTGGTTTTAATTTCTTATAGAAGCGCATAGAGTAAATCTTGAATTAACTGATATTCTGGGACAGTGCTATTTCAAGAGGTCCAACAGGGACAGTATTTTGAAATACAGACCCACATGGTGTGAAAACCACATGCCTTTTTCTCTTCCTACATACAGGCAGCTCTGACTCTCACAGAATCAAGCACACACATTGAGAGCAGAACAGCAGACGTGATGACACAACGAGATGCAATACAGATATCATTTGCTAAGCAGACTCCTGAAGTCTGGAAGGCAAGCTTCTCTGCCATCACTTGCTTCATTCCCTGCTTTATCCTTTCCAGACCTGGGAAACCCAAGAATTACACAGCCAAAGAAAGACACTCTAAGCAGTGAGATACCTTTGGGGTATTTTTTTTGGTCCACTAGAAGTTAACCGTCCTAACAAGAAAAAATGCACTTTCCTCTAGCCCCATTCCCACACACACTCCCTACAGCTATTTCCACCCACGCTACAGCTCTTTTTAACTGTGTTTAAAAAGCTGAGAGCGAGAGAAATGTGCTGCTGCCGCTGGTGCTCCTCCTCCTCAGGTGGGCGGGTTGGTAGCTGGTCAGTTTTCTGCGGCATTTCTCATTGCGAGATGCGTGGGAGGCTGAGAGCAGAGAGGGAAGGAAGCGGTCCGCTTAGGAAGGGAGGCGTATCAAAGCGAGTGGGAAGCAAATAGCCCCTTCCCACCTGCACATGTGCAATTATGTGCCATTGAAAAACGAACACAATAGATCTGCAAGCAGAGCTTTCCGAGCTCTAGTCCTAAAAGGTATCAAACAGCTTGGGTCTCAAAGCCAAAGTCGGGGGTGACCAGATCTCTGGGAAGATAGCATTTTTCACCCACGGAGAACAGGCTCGTGGGGAGAAAAACGAGGAGGGAAGAGGGCGTTCCTTACAGCTCTGGCTTTGTACGTAGGTGGAGGGTGGTTCGGGGAGAGGAGTGACAGATTGCTTGTGGCAGCAGGGAAGAAAGATGTAGGAGGGTGTTTGCCCAGGGTCCCGTCTCACCCAGGGGGTTCTGGCAGGGTGGCTGCAGCACGAGTGCCATGGCTAAGCCGGGCTGGTGGGAGGAGAGGAGCTCGCTGCTGGATGGACCTCGCTTGGATCGCCTCTCGGTGTCTCATCGACACGGCAGCATCTGCAGCGGCACCCAGCCACTCCCACACTTCCCCCGGTACTCTCTGAGTCTAAGAGAACTACTTCGTCACACAGTTTCATTATGGATTTGCTTTCAGCCTTTTCCAAACACTTCCTAGTTCCCCACTGATACGATGCAAATTAACTGGTGAAGAAAAAAAAAAAAAAAGGGGGAAAAATAAAAGTTGATTTTTTTTCCCCCTGCCTCACACACTTGTTACAGGAGAAATTCACTACCGCATGCCATTAGCTGGATGCCCTCATCCCAAATCTATGATTTCAGATGTTGTATGGTTGCATTATCTGAAAGATCTCTGACCAAAAGCCCTGGGGAAGGCACACTGTTCACAGGAGGTCACTCAGGTTACAGACAAAAGCAAAAATTTGTTTCTCCATATTACATAGCTGTTTCAGTGCTTCCTTGGGTTGGCCTGCTGTTGGAGAGTGAAGAAAAAGATTTGTTTTCTGCTTATTTTAAGTCTCCTTCTGCTCTCAGTGATGTCCCTGGAAGACTTTACTGCAGACCTGAGCCTTTACTATTAGGTACCCAGGCTGGCATGATGAAATTTCAAGCTGTCACCTGTTTTAGAGGGCCTTCAACTGGGTTTGGACTGAGAAATAACAATGTGAGGATTGTTTGTCAGCACAGTAATAACCAGTTAGTAGGCACAAACAGGAAATTTCCCCATTCTGTTCCTCAAACCTTCATAAACTCATTTTCCCTTAACCTTCATACACTGCAAGGATGCACTTACTACCCACACATACAGAACTGAGATGCCAACTGTTAGACCAGCAGAGGAAAAGAGTGAATTTCCAGCAAACCTGGAAACAGCAGCATGGGACATGATGAAGTACTTGGACCATTTATTATCTGGTCTTGGTCAACTACTCTGGGAGCTCTCCAAGGTAAATGCAGGGCACAAATTAATGTTTAACCAGGGCTGTACAGGTGACACACAGAATGCAGCTGAGCTGCTCTTGGAGGCCTTCTGGAGAGCAAGAGCTCCTACATTCTAAAGTGATATGTTTCTCTGGAAATGAAACAAACTAAAACCCCACAAACAAACGAAAAACCCTCAAAAAAAAAAATCCAAAACCCAAAACCAGACACAAAACCTGAAAACATCTGCTCAACTCTAAAGACCTCCTACAGTCTGCAACTTGTTTTCTCTTTTCAAACCTGCTGAACTCGCTGCCAGGAAATTTCTCCAGGGGGAAGAATTACAACCTGCTTATCCTTCTGTTGTTGCACTTAGACACTCTCAGTCCCCAGTTCTCTCAGGCTTGGTCCAGTATTGTGCAGTCCTCTTTGCCAATAGTAAAATAATCCATAAACTCCCAGGTTAAAGGTCATCTCATTCTGCTTATTCTCAGGCAATTCCATTATTTTCACTCTTTTTCCACTACCTATTTAGAGAACATTTTAATTTACTTTTTAGAAGGCATTTTCACTTTGATATCCCACTCTGAAAAAAAATGGAGTGTGCAGGAGGACTGTTGAAAACCAGGATGATATCTGAGTTGCTTTTTGGACAGGACTGCAGTCAGCTAAATTGCTGTGAAAAAACCAGCAGTTTTCTAACACCTATGAATCCTCTGCCCCTAAAAAAACTGTAGGTAAATTCAAGCCATCACCAACAGGTTTGAAAACGAAGGCTCAAGGAAGGCAGCTGTTCTGTTACCACCCCTTTTTCACGAAAATGACTTAAAAAAAAAAAAAAGGTAAGGGAAAGAATTTAAAGAAAACATTAAGCATAAATTCAATGTCATCACCATGGAGAGAAATTAGTAGTTGTCTCAAGTCAAGGCTTGCTGTTAATTCGTTGTTTACAAAGGAGCAGACCCACCTCTGTCCTAAATGAGACATACAGCTGGAAGACCACAAAGGGTTTGCACCATTATTTACACTGAAGACAGGAGGAGAACAGATCAAAATCAGCAGAAGTAAAAGATGAACCAGATCACCAGCTTCTATTTTGGACCCCCAGAAACACACATCCTGTGTAATCATGTCCTGATCACAGCCTTACCCATGTGCAGGTGGAATTTGTTAGTCCATTTCCAGGGGTTTCAAACAGCCTGCACCTGCTCTTACCCAAGGTTAGCTTCCACACACCCATTTCTTCATTTTCACAACGCTAACAAAGAAATTATCCCACAGAAAAGTTCTGTTCATATTTTTTCTGTGAAAGGTAGAGACTTTCAGTCACAGGAAGTGAGAAACAAAAATGTTACCTGCTTATCAAACTCTCTAATTAGTAATGCCTGGATGAGAGCTGCAGAGTTATCCTCAAAGATATTTTTTAAATACGTATCTAAGTCAGGGTTCAGGTTTGCCAGCTGTGACAATTTGGTGTCATTTAGTTCAGTTTAGATTTAATTACATGGCACTTGGTACAAAGCAGCATACAGGACTGTCTGTACTCAAGATGACACCAAGAAGCTGCATCATTGATTATCATATAATCTTCAGGTGAAAGTTTGAATAGTCTAGATAGCCTAATGAATTCTTGCAATTAATTAGTTTGCAATAATTAAACCAGTGCCTGTAAAAGCACCTCACATCCTGTTCTCAGTTATTTTTTGTTCACATTGTACAAGACTGAAAACTGAGACTGCATTAATACAGAAATGTGGTGGGTGGGGATTTTTTGTTGATGTTGTTGTGGTGTTTCTTTTTTTTTTTTTTTTTTGTGCCTATTTAGTTTGATTAAAATTTTTACGACCGGATTTAATATATTCTGAGAGTCTTTGCAGCGGAAATACCAACACAAATGATGATATAAGCAAGGGCTGAATCACTTTAGAATAAAGAGCAAGGATGCCCTCTGGAGACTTCCCTAGAAGTGCTTCTGAGAGCTAGGACTTTTTTTCTTCTTCCAGCAAAACAAATTTGCTAAAAAGTTTTAAGATTTTATTTTTCTTTTAAATACAAACCTGAACCAAGGCAGCTGATGCTAGGAACTTGTTACACCGAGATATGATGCAGCTGCATTTCAACCTAATGCACTGTTATTGTCATTTACTCCATGGTTCAACACGTCTTTTCATTGTCAGTCTCATGTTGCTATGTGTCAGCCTAAAAAAACATTCATGGAATGGTCTTAGGTACTGAAATCAAAGTGAATTTTGTATTATGGACTCCTAGCGTGATAAATGCGCAAGTGCCTTAATATTTTATTATTTTAAAAGAGGCAATTTTCACCGTTGCAATTTCTGTTTATGCTGAAAGCACAGGCTGCACTTGAGCTCTGTAGCAGGTTTTCTGTAGCTACTGTTGGGGCAGTGACCGTGCTCGATCTTAATCCATGTATTTACCTTCAGGGACAAGCAGTTCTTGGTGGGATGTGACATTAGAGCGGCTCCTGAATCGCACCTCCTCGCTGTCCGTGTGTCAGTAGCCGTGAGGGCAGCACGGCTGTGTCTGGTGCTTCGGGTGCAAAGGACCAAGAGAAGCCGGGAGGTCAGAAATTGAGAAACCAGCCTGACTGCTGAAAATAATAAACCGCCCAAATGCAGCTCCAGCCCACGAAGTTCAGCTCTGGAGGCAGTTTGGCAATGCGAGCTGTCCCCACCTCGAGCAGCCAGCAGCACGGGGGATGTGATTGCTACACGCGGCATTACTCGCTTCCCCGGCAGAGGAGCTGCATCACCAGATGCCCTCACACCGGCCGGCCTTATCCAGGACGGGTAGCAGCCCCCATTCCCTGCCCGGGTAAGGAATCTGCCCCGGATACTGGAAAAGGGCTGGTTTGTGAGGGCGGGCGGCCGGCCCCGAGCAGCCGCCGGCGGAGCGGCCCCGGGAGCGCCGCGCATGCGCCCCGCGCTGTGGCGCCGGGCCGCGGAGCCGCGCGGGGAGCGGGGCCGCCATGGCGCTGCGGGCGCTGCCCAGGTAACGGGGGCCGGCCTGAGGGGCGCCGGCGGCCGCGGGGAGCCACGGCAGCGGCGGCCCGAGCCGCCCGGGGATCGCAGCCCGCGGCTGCCGCCGGCTGTACTTTGGGCCTAGATCAGCCAGGCCTTCGCTAACTTTCACCTTCACAAGCTGGCGTGAGATAGAAGACAGCGTAGCACGCCGCGGCATTAACACGTAACGTGTGGTTGACTGGGTTTGTGCGCTGGAGTAGCTGAAGTTTCTGATTGCAGCTGTGATGTGTGGCCGGCACAGCTCTCCTCAGCGGCCATTAATCAATAACAGCCTCTTTGCTCAGAAGGAGTGGCGTGCTCACAGAGTTTGACAGCGTGGGTCTGTCCTGTCATTCACACGAGTATGAGCACTGTGCGAGCTCTTACACAAACCCTGTGTAAATATATGTAAAACGTGTGTACACACCAGGGCAGGCTGGGGTCATGGGAGCATTTGGAAATAGACGAAGGTTTTTGACAAGACTTTTTTTTTTTTTTTTTTTTTTTTTTTTTTTTTTTTTTTGGGTGTGTGTCAGCATTTAAACGTGCCCGGAAAAAGGCTGTAAATCTTTAAAAGTCACATAGAGCATTAGTCATATTCCCCAACCCCTCTGTCCTGCTGTTTTCAGGTTCTCCTAACTTGAAAATATCAGTAGCTGACTCTGGTATCTGCTATCTATTTACTAATAAACAAAAAATTTCCAACTGTTTCAATAACGAAATTGTGGCCTGATTTAATTGGTTCTAACCGGGGGAATGTAGAACAGTTGCATTCCCAAAACTTTCTGCCACTGCTTTGCTTAACCCAGCAGTCAGATATTCTGGGAATTGTGTGTCAGGTTTGTAGTTTGAGCTGTCTTTCTAATGTTTCTTTTTCAGGCTGAGGGCACTCAACAGACTGCAAGTAATATTACAACATTTGGTAAGGACAGCAGCATCATGTTTGACTGAGTTGGAAGCTTTCAGGACTCTTTCACTCCCCTGAGGCACACAGCACATGCAACTTCTAATGTGCCTGTACACAATGGTTCTGAATGCTGTCATTTATTGCTCAGGCATAGGATTGCCCACATCTCTTGAGCACTTTGTTACAGGTGTCTTTAAATACTGTAAATTAAAGCTTGATTATTTTGACTTTATCTAATAGATATTTCTTTATCGATAGTTTCTGTGTTAGCTTCTCTAAAATACCCTAAATATTGTCCCACTTTGAGTGTGAAAATAGTTCTGGGGATTTGTTTCCTACTGTTAAAAGTTACTTAAAGCAGGGTGTACATTTGGGTTTGCAGTGTCAGACTACTAGTAAGGATATATGGAACTGTCATTGTTCTAATTGTACGTATTTTCAGAATGTCAGTTTCAAGGGACTATGGGTTTGTGTTTTATTAGTGGGGAATTTTTGTTTTACTTTGCTTTTTGGTGTTTGGGTTTTTTTTCTGTGTGTGTGTGTGTTTCTGTTGTAAATTTTATTTACATGAACTCAAAATGTTGTTGTAAAACAATGTGTGGTCCAAAAACTTGTCTGAGGTTTATTACCCCAAATTACTCAAAGTAGTTTCCAAAGAACTTTTTAGGAAATGCAAATAGAAGTAGAGTGGGAAAAACTTAGCATACAATTCCAGAATGCATGTTTTATGATGATGAATAGTGTGTTTTGAGAATAAATTTCCATAAACACTTTAGTAGATATGTTTTTAAGTTATCTGGTGACATTTGCTTTATTTATTTGTTTTTGCATGCACAGAAAATGTCTAAGCAAACAGATTCAACAACAGAAGTGTTGTTGGAAAAGAAAGGAGGTGCAGGAATAATAACTTTGAATAGACCCAAGGCTCTCAATGCACTAAATCTGTCTATGATCCAGCAAATTTATCCTCAAATAAAGGTTAGTAGCCCACTTCTATACATCCACTATACATATGCTATTTGAAACCAATTTTAAAATGCAGTTAGACACTTCTTAGTGTACTAATATAAAAGATGAAAGTTTGTGTGAGTACAATGAGCTCAGATTTCTATATGGGAAAAACCAGGCGGTTTCAAGCAAGTTAGAAAGAGAAGACACATCAAAGAAATGAGCTGTCAGACAGAGTTAAATTTAGCATCTCCATAGGTAAATGGACATCCATGTTAATACCAGGACTGAATTAAGAGCAAGCAGTGCTCACCATTTGTGTGTTCCTTTTGGCAGCACCCACCTGGTCAGTTGGCACAAATTTCAGCCTATACAATGGTGTTGCCTCTTGATGGAGTGCATGTTTTGTGGCTGAAAATAAAAGGTATAAGCCACTAGGAAGCAGGGACTGTCGGTGTCATTCCTTAAATGAAAACTCATGGATTTACAGACACTGTGTCTACAAGCTAGTGAAGTACTATCAGATTTTAACCATTAAAATAGTCTCTTTTAATTTAATGGTACTATTTACCATATGCACAGAGTCCAGTTCATTAGATACCAATATTTGTTGGATAATTGTCTGATGCCTTTTGGTATTTATTAGATATTTTTGAAGCACAGCCTGAAAAGGTGTCATAAGTTTTGATTTCTGTCAGGCCCTGTTTTTTGGGGTGCTACCTTTTCCCAGGGGCTGAGAGCTGTGCACAATGTTTTTCTGAAATTTGAAAGGCAGTTCTGCTGATCTCTGCTCCCATGGTTGAATTGGATGCAGAAGTGGCAAAAAGACATTTTTAGATCTCAAACTTCAGATTAAGAGTATCTATTTTAAAGTATGGTTTGATTTGCTTTTTGAAAAAGTAAGAATTATAGACACTATGCAGAGCAGGCATTATTTGCACAGATTTTAGTCTTACGTGGAAATATTTACTTCCTTTTAGACATGGGAGCAAGATCCTGAAACTTTTCTAATAATTATAAAGGGAACTGGAGGAAAAGCTTTTTGTGCTGGGGGTGACATCCGAGGTAAGGACTGTACTCACACATTTGATGCCTTTCCCAGCCACTACTTGGTGTTGAATTCCTTTGTTTGTTGTGACTTGGGTAAACAAAATCTTGCTACACAAGAGTAAGAGATCGGTTGTGCTGACTCTTAGAACACCTTGATGTGCAGATGCTATTTAAGGTATTTGTCAGGAGACAACTGTTAGGGCAGTGAATAAAAGAGTAAAAAAATACATTTTTACAAATAACTGATAATAGAAGTCAGTCATTCCAGGGAGGTTCTTGTCTCTACATTTCTCTTCTCAGATTTTTATTACTGACAGCTTCTTTCCAAGAAATTTGAAGGGCCCTAACAGGTAGCTCTGATAGTATTGGATAATTTATCTCTAATGTTTTAGATGGCTAGATACAAATCTGACAAGAGTGATCAGTGTATCTGTGGTTATTTTTTAGCTATGAAGGAAATCTCCAAAGTGTCAAAATTAGCAGTTGTTGTAAACTGTAGGTTAACAAGAAGCACAAGTTATTGTTATCAGAATATATAACAATATATTCTTACATCATCTTACATCATCTTCTCCTTTTTCGTATTTAGAGTCTTCAGTATAGTCAATTTTAAGTGACTCTTCTAAATCTTGGTATGAAAAATATCACAAATGAGTACTGGACATTAGGAGGGGTTAGATAATGGACCATGCTCTCACAAGGACGTGCAAAGTCTCCAGCAAAATACAATTAAATCGAATTTGACATTTACATTCATATTTAAATTAAACAAATTTTCTCAAATATAATAAAGCAAGATTAAGTTTGTCTCTATTTGCTGTAAGAAAGAACCCAACTTATGAGACATTATTTTCTTTTGTATTTTCTGTTAAACTTACATTTATCTTTGGATTTTTATTTCTCTTAAGCCATCACAGAAGCGGGAAAAGTTGGAGATAAACTGACACAAGATTTCTTCATAGGAGAATATAGGCTGAACAATGCCATTGGTATGTTAATTGCAATTGTTGAAACAGTACAGTTTTTATAACACTGGCTTCAAATGCAATTTTCTCTCTTTGATAATCTGTTAAAGACTGTGGTAACATCTGAGAAGTAGTAATTTTTTTTTTTACCAATTTAAATACCGTTAATATAACATATCCTATTTTTATACCTTGCATGCAGAATGTGTTTCTTTTGTTTAAGTTATTGTGACAGCTACTTTATCCCATCCCATTGTTCTGGTTAGTTCTATTTCCTCTGTAGAAGAATTAGTTTTAGCTGCAGACACTGCAGTTCTGCCCTAAAGTATCATTGATCTGTTTCAAAGAAGACCTGAGGTAAATACAGATGTGTGGAAAATCATTAATATTCAGTCAGAGAGCAGAAGATCAAATTACATTAAAGCTTTTCTTTTAAAATAGACTGCATGAAAGACTAGGGCTGCATAACTCAGGAGTGAGCTGCCTTCGTTTATTGCAGAGACACTGGGTGAAGTTTATTGGACTAAAGCATATTAAAAAAGGATATTAATTTTTTAGAGTAGAAGTCAAGAGTTGAAGGTCTTGATGAGTAGAAACTACTCCAAGCATTTTAATTGAATACAGTTTGAGTTTTAAAATATGGTAATCAGTGTTAGTCACTGTAGGAGGAGAGGTAGTGTTGCTTACATTGACAGAAAAGCGCAGCTATTAGAGTAATTCCTGAGAAGATATTTTTACTTTGTTTGACAGAGTTTCAGGGCTGAGCATGCTTCTCATGTACCTTTCTTTCCTTCACCAATACAAGGCAAAAAAATAGTTGAAAGTTTCAAATAGTTGGGGGAAAAAAAATACTACCTTGATCGTTGAACTTGATGATGATTCTGTTGCAAGGGTACCTAATTTAAAAGTCTGGTTTCTTTTTTTTTTTTTTTTTTAATTCTTAACTGTTCAATATCTCTAATGCAGGCAATTAAAAAACCTAGATTTTTGATAGCTTTAGTATGATTGTATTCCTTAAAGACTGAGATTTCTGCTAAAAATATTTATTTATATCTTACATTTTACAGCTTAAAAATACAGCAGGGAGCTGCTTTCCCAGCACTGCAATGGGAAAGGCTTGCTGCTATAGAAATTTGGGTCAGGGGGTAGCATCTACAGCCCATGCATTAGCTTGTTTGTTCATGTAAGAACAAATTCCAAAATACAATTCTCCTAACGTTTTCTAACTACTAATTTGAAGGATTGAACTCCTTTTTAAACTAGGTTTTTTTAGAAACAAGTCTCTCTCTAGTTGTTGCAGAAAAGCTCCCAACAAAGTTGCAGGGGATACCTGTATCACCAGTCTTTTTGGGCAGTAATTCTGACCTGAAAACACTGAATACAAGCCAGCTGCTCCATTCACAGTGAGGTTCTGAGTCTTCCCATCGGTGGTAGTTGAAAGCATTGGGGCTTTAGTTTTATGCCTTCTAAAGGTCCAGCAGATGAAGTTGGTCATTGAGGACATTGTCACCTGGACCTGTCTGCACCACGTTCAGGGCTGTGTGCAGGAGCTGCCGTGACAGAAGGTGCCTGCATTGCAGAATTGACAGTCACATTGGGGCTGGAACCTGCCCATGCCTCTGGCTTTGTAGTAAAGCACTGAAGGCCTGGAACACACCCTGTGCTCTTAATCCAGACTCTGAGAGGGGGTGAAAGGGCATCTGCTCTGTCTCAACATCAGACAAAGCTATTTATACTGCCTCAACTGTCAGGTACTCACATAACAGTCCAATGTTTGAGAGTTTAATGTTCTCTTACAACACTCAAAAGCCAGTAAATCAGGAACTGGTGTCTCTTTTCATTTCTTAAGAATTACATGAGGTACCTTCATTGCAAGATGATAATATGATTGCTGTTTAAATTCCCATTTATTTTCTACTGCTCTTGCTGAAGTAAAGCATAGAGAAACCTGTCACATGGCAGCAAATCACAAGTCCACTCTTGCAAAAGATGGATGATTGGTTTCCTTCACATTTTTTACAGGCACCTGCAAGAAGCCATATGTGGCACTTATTGATGGCATTACCATGGGAGGGGTAAGTTAAGGACCTTGGTGTGATACCTGATGGGTTGTTTTAAAATCACGTCATGTTGTGTCTGTGAGTTGAATGAAGGCATTTCCTTGAAGAAAAAGCATCATCATCTGAACCTTTGTCTCTTGCTTGTCTGGGTACACTGCTGCTCTTGTAGGGCCTCTGCTGTTCCTTGACAGCTAATACAAGTGCTTTCTCTAGGAAAAGAGCAGAATCCCCTCACTGCTGGAAATAGCCCTCACAAAGGTTTTCAGAATACTGAGGGGGAGTTTATACCTCATAAAAAAGCTGAGAATAGCTCTCCATTCTAAGTGTATTAAGAATAGAACTATATAAAAATACATTTAAAGAGCAACTCTTTGAAAAACCAGTAAAATTCTAAGCTACACCTTAACAGACATTCACAAGTTCTGTATTTTTTCAACAAATAATCTAGAAATGCATCTACTTTCTCACTTCTGTAGTATTTTTTAAAGCATCACTTGTGGGATCCTGATTCCAAACACTCCTCGCCCAGGGCTGCACCTTATTACTAAAGCAACATAGAGAAGACTCCATCATATTGCTAGTTATACTGAGTGTTAGTAATTTTTTCAGCAGTTGTTGTCTGTAAACACCATGAGTAGATAGTTAACAGGGCAATGCATGCTTTTTTTACATGCTAAAATTCTGTTCTAGTGAGTTTCACATCTGTAGGATATATTTGCACCATATCAGAGAGTGGACTAAAATAATCTTCAGTTGTTTTGAATAGTGAGTTTAACTTTGAGTCCTGTCTGCTGTGTCACTGCTTAGATTTGCATTGTTTTGTGGCATGGCTCTATGATATGAGTGTAAAGTCTATTTAAATAAAGTTTGTCAAAGATAGATGTGAGAAGTGGAACACTACATGATCCGTGGCCTGTCATGGCTCTTTCCTTTTCGTCTTACATATTTCATATATCTGTCTTGGTCTTCTCAGCTTCTGATCTAAACACGCAGTAGCTCTCTTGCCCTTTGCCTCTTTGCTACCAAGCCCCAAAGATCTCAGCTAGAGGGCCATTCCCCCCAGCCTGGCATACATACATTGTTTCCAGCATAAAGGGGACTTGTTCTGTAGCTCTTCTTGCAGAAAAATTACTCTGTTGACCAGAGGAGTCCTGAAGGTTCATAGATAAGAGATAGGCAGTCCATTTATTTTATGGCCTTTTGAATAACAGGATGGAAAGCTATGAATGAGCAAAACTGCCCAGCAGCCAATATCTTTTTAAAGGTCCTGCAGATGGCTTGTTATGACTGTGGCCTGAGCAGGAATAGAATTTTGTCCTTTGAAAGGAAAGTGTATTTTTGGACTGAAAAGAACATAATGGAGTCAGATGATCCTGCATTACTAAGATTCTTTATGAATTCTTTTTCCTCTAAAGAGCTTTTAAAAGACAGCAATTAGCCTGAAATTTTATTTTGGGTAACCAAATTTGGATACCCAAATTTCAGTGGGACCATGACAGAGTTTAACTGCTATTAGGGTTTGAATGACAGCTTAACTTGCTTATCATATACTAGAAGTAGCAATTATCTTTACTTGGGGAGAGGAGATTAGATTTTGACTCTGGAAGTATGCAGCCTAATTTAGGGTAACTAAGTTAAAAACCACAAGAAGACTGTTAGAAACTCAGTTACTACATGCTTGCATAGTAAAAGCTGCTACTGGTGCACAGATGCCATAGATCTGTGATAGTAAAACCTGGAATTTTATCCAAAAAACGAACTGTTTCCACTTCACTATTGGCTAGGGGCTGGTAGGTGGCTCTGGGAGCTTCATTAGCCAACAGATGGGGCTGTGGAGCTTGTTCTCAGCACCTCCTTGTCAGTCGTTCATCAAAGATTGATGTTCAATATAAATGCATCTTTTCATCTTTTTGTACTTATTTGGAGTAGCAAGTTCAAATTTGCAAGACAAATTTGTTAGAAGCAAAGGTGACTGCAGTTTACTGAAAAATACTGAAATGAATTATGAATACCACATTTACTGCTAAAGGACATGCACTGTTGAAAGGAGCACTGGGCGCAAACTCTCGTGTTACTAAAAGCTACTTCAGGTTTAGCTGATTTATATCCATAAATTTCCTTTTCCTTGAAATTAAGTACCTAAACAGTTGACAAGAAATTCAGAAGTTTAGGGGTTTTTAAAATATTGTTTCTGCAGATGACATCCTAAGTTAGGTCTGCTTGGTTTTAGAAAAGTCACGGTCTTGTCTGAAGTTCTTTGGAGATAAATATAGGTGATTTATAGGATCAGTCCAAAGCTATGGTTTTAAATAGGGCTTTGGCACAAAACATGTTACTGCATCAGATATTCCCTCTAGCAGACAAAAATATTCATAAAATTGTTTTTGAGACACATTTCATAGCCAAATAAATCACACTAGACAGATTGAGTGATGGCTTTTCAATGATTTGGTTTGGAATTTAAGGAGAATACTTGACAGAGAAAAAAACCAAAACCAACAGGCAGTAGACTTTGGAGGTTGGTGAAAATGGTTGAAGTCAGTGGATTAACTTAAAGTTAAAAAAAATATGTAAAAAAAAACAACTTAGGTAGCTGTGCAAAATGAGAAGTACATTTTCAGGAACAAAGGCCATTACTATTAGTTCACAGAAGAATCTGTAACAGCATGAATGAAGAACCCTTGTTTGTAGTATCATATTCTAGAGCATGCATGATTTAGAAACTTCTTGAGCCAGGCTTTATTTCAGAACCACAGTGCTAAATAACCACCAGTGGTCACACTCACCTCTCTGTACATTTAATATTTTTTTGACAGCTTGGTGTTTAGAAAAGCCTCTGGCAATCGATTTCACAGTTGAATGTTGTGTTTGGCAAAGCAAGTGGTTGCTCTTTCAGGCCTATTGTCTAATATTATTAAATGCTTGTGTGGTTAATTATCAGTGAGGCCAAACTAGAAACCCGAATGCTTATTTTTTTACCAATGAGTAAAGAAAGTGTTGCTTGAACACAGAAATTCTTGTCTTTGGGCAATTTTCTGTGGGATTTATTCCTGTAGATTAGTCTGGCCTCTTACACAGCATATTTGCTAAGTTTGTTTTAGCTCTGCTTTAAAAAATTAGGATTTTAGTTTTAGAATGAGAAAACATCTTCCTGTGGGGGAAGTAGGTTTTAACTTTAACTTACATTTAAACAGCATTTTCAGTGCAGAAATAAGTTTGATAGAGTTGCTAACTCCCCTAAACCCTTTGCAAAGCCCTGTGCTTTGAGTTATTCCAAGCATCTTGTTTTCCAATCTTCATATTTAGGAAGATTAATAGGAGGTTTTGTATTTAATATAGCTTGAAATCTGACCAAATTTCCATCTCTGAGTCCCTCAGATTGTGGGGCCCAGTTTGTGAGAGCAGTAGCTGTACACAGGACTGACTCCTTTCCTTAGAGAAGGACCTCAGGAGCACAGACTGGGAGAAGAAGGTATCAACCTGTGACTGGGTCTTTGGGTTCATGAGTGGCTTTCCTTTAGTTTTGTCACCACACCTGACAGTATGGTTTTTTAAGCAGGGTCTTTTACTTACACTGAGAGTCTACATGTGAGTTACTTACTTAGAGTTTTTTTAGGGTGACTACTGGACAGTAGAATTTTCTTAAGAACTATTTGAGTGTTACTCTCTCGTGTAGTAATGTGAAATATGTTAAGCTTTAGAATACACAGATGTGTAGAACTGGGAGGAGCATGAGGGTTATTCTTTTTGCACTTGCATTAGGGTTAAGTACAGCTAGCTGCCTGCTTAGCTGATTTTCACTTAATACACTCAGAACTCTCCAACAGCAGAAATTCTGTTTTTTCTAGATATGCCACCTGTGTGCTTATTCTTTCAAGCTTGGTTTCCCTAGTGTCTAATTGAGGTCTTTAGTATGTATAATCAATATATTCCAGTCTTAGTTACAGCTCCCTGTGGACATTTTGAGATTCTTGCACTCCTTGGTCCTAGTCCTCTCTCTTTAATAGGGATAAGGATAGCTATTCAGCCTTTCTCATAGATTAAGTCTCTTAGTCTTCTTGCAATCCTCTGGAATCTCTCCCATTTGTGTACTTTACAGTTCATTGCCAGAGACCAGACAGTATTTCAGCTGGAGGATTCATCAGAACCAAGTAGAGCAGAATAATTATCCTCCCTATATTACAAAGATATTCTGTCACAAATAGTCCATGTAAATAGCAGTTTTGAAAGCATCCATTCCTAGGAGGCCACCTCTTCTAGTTATTCCCAAAACTCTTACTGTCACCTCTTTCCTCCTTGCCTAACATAAACTTCCATCACACTACATTTCTTTATTGCTTACCTTTTACCAATTTTAAATCTTCTTCCTTGAAATGAACTCATTTGTCAAAGAGTCAGTTTTGCAGAGCAACCCTTTCCTTCAAGGACTACGAAGGAAAAGAAAGGACTCCTTTTCTCTGAATTTCAAGAAACCTGGGTGCTGTTTTGGGTGGCTCTGGGCTGATGAGGCTGCCCAGGTGTAGTGAATCCCCACCTCAGCCCTTGGCTGCCTGCTCTGCTGTGGTGTGATACCTTCAGTAGTTCTCTTCTCAACAGCAGAGCCTTATTTGTACTAATTGCATTGCTGCTGTAAACCCCTGGAAAGCATCTAGGTATTTATTCCATGGGAAGCATGCTTTCCATCTCTGTATTTGATTATACCTTCCTAAGTGTAGTTATTTTCATTTTGTTAGTTTCTCCAAAGTGAGATGGTTTTGAATCTTGCCCTTCAAAGTGTTTGCCTCCCCCAAAAGTAAAGTAAAGAATTACAGAAATCCTTGTTATTTCATCATCCAAGCAGATAATGAAGCTGTCAAATAAAGTTTCATTAATGATTGACTCTGCATGACCTCAGCTGGGGTACTCTCTCAGTTTTATTGCAAATTGCTGGCAACTCTTAATATTGTTTCAGAGGATGTGCCTTCCATTTCCCAGTGATTACTGCTAAGCTGTGCTTCCCTTGCTTGTTTGTGAAAGGAAACAATGCTATGGATGGGGAGACATTACAAACACTGCAGTTTAAAATATGAAGCTTTCTCAGAATGCTGCTTAATGAGTAATGTCATTTTAATCAAGGGGTAATGCAGGTGTTCCAGAGAAACACATGCAGCCAAATTCCTGAACCTACTCCATGGTTTGGAAATATTCATTCTATTGTGCATCTGCTTGTGTATCTTCTCTTCTGGAATACAGAATCAGAATTACTGCATCCTTTTTGCAGTAGAACAGTGAACTCAGTACCTGTTTTCAGTTTTAGCTCTTTTTCACATTAGTGCCATTTAATTTTTGGCAAAATGCTGACATTCCAGATGCTGACATTGCTAGAAGAATCTGCCTGTCCTTGTAAATCAGATCTCAGGACCTGACAGCACATCTACCAATAGTTACAAACATATGCATTTACACTTCAGCAGGATTTGGTCAACAATTCTTATTACATTAATATTTGTTTTTAAGTAAATTGGTAGTGATGTCATAAGCAGCTTGTATGTTAGCCATTTCAGTCAATAGAATTTCAGCACACAAAGGAGCTGGAGTTGACCAATAGCTGTCCTTATCCTGTCCCATTTTTATCCAGATTGTGCAGCTGTAACTCTATGAGTGTTCCTTTCACTACCATCATATATTTATTCATGTAAGTTGTATGCATATAACTTTTACTCAAGTGTAGATAGCAGCATTTAAGACTAACATTCAGAAACCAGGAAACATTAGGATTAAACATATCTATAAAATCTCACATTGTTGCCCATGTGTGATACAATTTTTAATTACAGGAGTGTGCATTTACAAGTGGATATTGCCCACAGAACAAAGCTATTCATTTGTATTTTATTTTGGGGTGCCAATTTTATTGCACATCATGGAAATTCTACTATATATATAGTTATCACTATACATATATACATGTAAACCTAGGGGGCTTGGGATGATTAACTGCAGCTCATGGAATAATATGATTTTACATAGTAGTTCTCTACTGTAATAGATGTTATTACCCCTTTAGCCGTTTTTAAAGCTAGGAAACTAGAACCTAGAAATGTCAATACTTCTTGGGACTTCTACCGATTCTTATTCTTTTTCTTCCTTTTTATGTCATGCCTCTTGTCAGCCATCACGCACTGGAACATCTTCTATTTTGTTTTAACTTACACTCTAAAATCTGCCCTGAAGTAAAAGTCATTGTCATACTAAACCTAGATAAGCTGCTTTCCCATTCCCTCTCTGCCTGTCCCCCTGTCCCCCTCCCTCCTGCCTGTGTACCACAGAGAAGCTTGTGGCCTGTTTTGCTGCCAGTGCTTCTAAGCTGTGAAATAGAATACAGATTTTGCAAGTACAAACAAATCGTTTTGAGATTGACTTGTGCACCACTTCTCTTGTGAAATATGGGGTGTTGAATACAGTGCTGAGGCAATCCTAAGAGAAGGTTCCCTCCTTGCTGCTGTTCCAGTCTCTTTGCCATCTGGCCACGCTGCTGTGCCTGCTTGGCTCTGGTGTGTGATCCGAGGGATAAATGGTGCTCCTCATCTTGTGGCTAATCGGACTAGAACGTCAGCAGCTCTTCACATCGACAGAAAGTAACCACTGAACTCTCAGTCATCTGCACGTGATGTTATTCCTCACAGGGTTTATCATAAAGCACTGGCTTGAATACAAGTATTTTAAATTATAGCTCAGTACTTGTACAGTGAGTAAAACTCCTTTTCTCTCCTGCTCCTTACTCTGCAATGACTCAGATTTCTGCTGGTTTCTGCAGAAATTTGTTCTTTCCATTTAACACCAGACTCTTGTAAGCTAAAAGTCTCTCTATTTTTCTCTAATTATAGGCCTTCGTGTGCCTACCTAGCCTCATATTGAGAGTTATCTCATTATTTCCCTTTCCTTCCCTTTATGATAGATCAAGGAATAAATGTTCTAAAGGGAATTATTTTTCCCTGCTTCTCCATCCTTTCATACTTCTGCTGATTTTCCTCAATTCCTGAAGAATCTGAGTGCTCGTTTTCTCTTTGAGGTGTAATAGTTTCAGTCTTCCACTTTCTAAGCACTTTTTTCAGCAAAATAGAACATCATTACAAAACACTCTCTGGATTCACTCCTGTTATCCCAAATAACTGTGCTACTGTTTAAATAAAGTTCTCTTGCATGTACCTGTTTTTAAGAACAAGAAATGTTTCTTCAGTTTTAAGATAAAACCTAAAAGCTCAGTTATGCACTGATGCAAGGTGCTGTAAAATGTTCCCTCCCACTTGCCTGCCCTCCCTGCAGACATGAAGATTTGATGAGCTGGACACAGGGATTTCTTGCAGTAGCTCCATTTTTAGGTGATACAGAGGGACAAGGGGAAAGCTTCTTCCAGAATTTTAGAAAAAATAAAAAAGCTGCATTTGCTATCTTTTTTTCTGAATACACCTGGCCAGTTATGTACAAAGAAACAAAACTGGGATAAAAGGAATGCTTTCAAATGGAAAACTAGAAAACATTGTACTTGTTACTAATTAAGAGCTATAGGCTTTTCAGATCCAGGTCTTCTCACATCTTCTCTTTTCTTTCTGTTGCAGCACAGGTCTTGTGTCCATAAAAATGGTGCAGATTATGATAGCTACCCTAGTAAAAATTGTTTGTGAGCACTGAAAATCTGGGCTGCCAGTAGAAAAATCAAACCAGGACTTTTTAAAAGTCAGTCTAAATCTGGTTGATAAAAGACACTCACTGTGGCAGCATTGGTGCATAGAATGGCCTGTGTGTCTTTTCCCCTAAGTTTCCTTGTGAGAAGAACCTGACCTAAATGATTACTGTTCATGTAGTTGGATCAATTTGTTTAAATACTTAGGGGTCAGAAAAACAAGTCTGAGACATCAGCTATTACTACAGATAATCTGCCTCCAGTCAGCTCGTTGTGTTTCTATGTGTCTGTAGCAATTTGGACCGAGACTCTCTAGTACATAATCAGTATTTGGAAATAAATATTTTATATTTAAATTATGTAACATCAATATTTTATGTTTTAAAATAGCACACTGAATTATTGAAAAGGTCACAATACCCACTTTTTAAAGTGATATTTTTAAAATACTTGTATGGAGATGATTTATGTATCGGCAGCCAAAGAGGGTGATATTCTGTGTCCAGATTGATCTGTCACACTTCACTGCTCTGGTTCACTATGTCATCTTGTCTGTTAGTATCTACAGATGAATATGGATTATACTCTTTGGAGTCTTGTTTTGTTGGCCATAACATTAATGATGAAAAAAGATTAATTTTGATTCAGTTTAAGATCCATTGTGTCTGGATGCAGGGGGTAATGCTCTTACATCCATGATTTTTGATCCACTGTAGCTATAAGCTCCTGCTGCTTCCTGAATCAATTCCACTCATTACTTTGCCTTTTGAAACATTTTTGCTGCACCTTGGCTATTTTTGCACATTAGTATGCAGACATATTTGCCCTTTGCTGTGTTATGCTCAGTTATGCTCAATTGATTGCTACATTTCTTTCTGGTTCTAGCTCTACCAGGAGTACTCTCATGCAGTTAAAAATGTAACAAGTGCAGTCACTTGATGAGAGCTGTTACAAAAGGACTTTCACTGCAGTCAATATTGGTTTTATTATAACACTGCTTACTCAAACAGCTAAAAATTATTTACCAGCCTGGTGAAGGTGACACAAGCAACATCCTTGAAGGCCCTTTCTATTTATGTTTCTTTTATTGTGTGGCCCAAGCATTCCTAGGCAGTGATTCCTTTATAGTGTGAGTTAGATTATTCGGTAAATCGCCAGGTGATGTATGGTTTGCTGTGACACAGGTCTGCTTTTCTATATGTGAACAGGAAGGGAGTACTCATTTCACTCTGTATAGTTCTCTGTTGTGATGGCCTTCAATTTCTGAATAACTCCTAAATTCTCTTGATTTACTAAATGTGTGTCATTCTCAATTGAGGATAATACAGCCTTTGGGACACAAAAGATTCACAGGAGTTGTATTTAATTTCTGCATCTGTTGGTCACCTTGTTTTTCATTAGAAAAATACTTGTATTAAGGTTCTGTATTCATCATGAGAAAAAAATATAGAAATTAATGATAAAGTTTCTATACACAGTCACATAATGACTTTTTAAATACAGCATTGAGTGGGCAGTCTTGTATGGGAAATAAAATTCAGGTACTCTACATTCTTTTTTGTAAGCTTGTTGATGAATTCAGACTGAACTGCCTATAAAATGATGTGCCTCCCTGAGGTACACAGACTAACACAGCCCCATGCTATGAAGAAGCTACTGTGAAGAAAATTTTACCAGTAGTTTAAATTGGTTGCTTGGTAAATTCTTTACTCTCCTTAACTTTCAGTCTCATTCTGTAAGTACCCTTTACAAAATTCAAAATTGGCTGTCAATGGAAAAAGAAGTTTCCAGCAGTAAAATCCTGATTGACCATGGGAGTGTATTACCTTGGAGAAGCCTGAAGGAAGATACCAGCTTTAGTATATGAGACCATGAAAAGCAGACCTCTGACAGTGCAGAATATAGTGTATTTTAATAAAGGTATTATGGTGTTAAGACTTGGATGTGTAAATGCTGGAAATACCTGGTGAAATGAACACAGCCCAACTGAAGATTTTTTTAATGGTGTGAAGGGCCTGCTAGGGGGGACTCCACCTCTGTAAGAGTTCAGCTGAATGAAAACAAAATAAAACTAGAAAACCCAGAAATGAGGGAGGAATGCATTTAGATTTCTGACTGGTTTGTTCTTTACACAGGATATATTACACTACTGAGTATCTGTCCTCTGTGTTAGATCTAGAAGGTTAAATATGCACTGATGTATTAACCATTTGGGCAGTTAAAAATAAAATAAAAAAAATAATAATGAAAAAAACAACATTTGAACACCAGTAAAGAAATTACTGGGATTTGTATCATTAACTGATTTTTCTCTCCAAATTTTATCTTAATGTTGGATTATTTAGAAATGATCTTCAAAGAAGCAAGAGCATATTTGCACCACTTTTTTGTAATGAATAAAAAGAAAAACATAGTTTTAGTATTTTAAATATACGTCTGAAATGAGGCTGTTATCTATGATAAAAAACTCTTAAGGCTGTCTAGAAAACAAATCCAATTATGGCTTAAGCACTTGAGAGAGTGAAATCTGATTTAATTATTTCTTTCAAAAGAAAATTACATCTTTCAACTTTCTATTATTGAAACTCAACATTTATTTTTATCACTCTAAAAAAAGAAGCAGCTTGGAAGAGAAGCTCCCTTCATGGAATTCACACTCGAATCTTTGGTACTTAAAATTCAAGCCAAAAATTTGAGTCCTTAAACAAAATTCTGATTGTCTAGAAAACAAGCCAGAAAAAATGCTTTGAGATAGGTGGTGTTTGTATTTTTGGATATGGGATTAGAAAATATGAATTTAAGCATTAGAAAGACCAAAATGGGCATGATTTTTGTTTCATTATCTTCAGAGAAAGATGATAATAATTTTTCAACATGCATAAAAATAACAGCAGGCTTTACTTAATGCAGTGAAAATATGCTATTATGACATTAAAAAAGTTGGAAGTGATGAAGTCATGTTTCTATTTAATTTAAGAATTCTGGAACTGCTTTATGAGTGAACACAGCTTTGCAGAGAGCTTTGCATTTTCAGGACACCTAAATACAGGCCCATTGCTGCTGCTCAGATGAGATCTGCCCAGTGCTCAGACAAAGGGCCAAAGGACAGATAAGGGGTGAAACATAAGGTTTTACCCTGTGCAAATAAAATTCAGATGTTTGCTCAAATGCCATTCACTTCCTTGGAACAGCAGAGCTTCATGTGAATACATTTGGCTAAGGTCCTGAATATAAAATCGAGTTTGATAGTCCTTTACCCTATGGGTTCATTTCACAGGAAATTAAACTAGAATCTTAAAACCTTCATACATCTATATTAAAACCCAAGAGTGGCAGATAGTCATTTTACAGAAGAAACTTGAAAACATTTTCAGATTTATTGTGTATCACCCTAATGGAATAAATTAGTTTCTTCTTGGGCAGAACTGTAAGAGGGGCCAGGGAAGGATGAGAGGAAATTTAATTCATATTAAATTGAGAGAGCTTTTAAAAATTCTTGACATAAAACCCAATCAAAGATTTCTGCAGGTAAGCAAAAGGAAAAGAAGTTCTACTCTCTCCTTAAAAACTTGTCAAATACATTCTGCTTGTCCAAGGGAATATCACCCAATTAATCCCACTGGTTTTGATGGGAAGTATGAAGTACTGTGAAGATACTTGTGAAGACTGATAGCCTTAGTTGGGTAAAGTGCCCTTTTTCTAATATTTAAAGAATTCAAAATACTATCTAAAATCCCTTATATCCTCCTTATCAGACCCTGACTTCTTTTGGCCAATGATTTTTAAGATACCTTAGTTTTAACATAAAACATGGATGGCTGGAAGGACTGAGCAAAGGGATAATTAATGGTGAGGAACAGAAGTAAACTGAAATGGTGGAAAAGATGAAAGAGAAAACGTTTGTGTGAAATATCTACTTGTGAAGTATTCAGCAGAGTTGTCTCCAGACAGGAGCAAACACATTTCTACTGACAAGTGTCATGTAGGTAAGCTTTGAGAAGTGAGACCTCAGCATGTATGTTGTGGTTGTGCCCTATAATCTGAATATTCTTGGATGACTTCAAATATTATTACTAAGTAGTAGTAACTTCTTCAGATAACCATTTTTGTTTTGTTAGTTTAACTCTTGAAGATTTATCTAAATCAAATTTATTTTGTGTGATTTTTTTTTATTGGGCCTTTCTGCTGCTTACTACTTGAATCAGAAAATATGGCATAGGCAACACCAGAAACTCTTTTGATTTTGGGGGAAGTGTTTCATCAGGACAGGCTGCTAGAGAAGAGTGCTAAATACTTAGAAATGTGAATACCATTACTGACTTGGTGAACACAAGTGCCTAGGATAAAAAGGGAGTTTCTAACAGTGTATTTTGAATTTTAATCAGTAATGCCAAAGGCTTTTTCTGCTTGAAATACTTCTGTGTTTATAGTGTAGGTAATTATCACATTAGAGGAACAGTTAATTATTATTTCTTTTGAACATATTAGGATGACAGCTTTGTGAAATTTATATATTTTCCAAAAGTATTGGCTTTACTTTGTTGGTGATTTGAAGTAGGTGCAAAAATTATAGATGGAGTAACATTAGCAAAAGGATGTCAACTCCCATGATAGTTATCCAATGGAGATAACAGGGTCACTCACGGTATTTTGAAGTTATTCTCTGCGTGACTCACCCATCTTTCAAAGCATAGACAAATCATGAAGATAATATGATGCTTTATTAGCATTTGAACCATAAAAGGCCTTTTAATATTTTGTTGAGCTGCACATGGTAAATTTAATATTATTTAAATTGCAAAGCAAAGCAAGAGGTAGTTACATCGGATTGTGGTTATGGTTATCTTTACCAGTAATTTTATAACTGTGTCCTTTGTATAGGGAGTTGGTGTCTCAGTCCATGGACATTTTCGAGTTGCTACAGAAAAGACTGTTTTTGCCATGCCAGAAACGGCAATAGGTAAGTGTTTGAACAGATTATCATGTGTTAAGGTGTTTGGGGTTTCACTGTTGGTGTAATCAGGGTGAAATGTCTTTGAATGCTTTGGAGGTAAGGAAAGCAATTTTAAAAGGAAATTGGAGATGACCATATGTGGAAGGTGGGTTTTTTTACCATATATGGAAAGTATTTTTGTTAAATTATCAGACACTTATCTGTGTTCTGGGAGTTGATCATTGAAACTCTTCATTGTGTAGAGTGACACAAAGGCTATCAGGATAAAACTTTTTTATAAAGAACTATGTCTTGCTCCAGATGGAGGCAGATAAAGTTGGAAGCTCCCAGTGCAGGTACACCAGCTTTACCTTGGGAACTCGGTATGAGTCAAACTGGGTGTACTACAAGCTGCTCTGCCACGTTAATGGGACAGATTTTGGAATTCCAGCTTTTCTTGTAGACTATTAATCTAGACCCATTGCAGTGGTGCACAGATTGTTGCTGGGCAAGATGACAGTGTCTTTCTTCAGTGTCACCTTTTTTTGTTTTAAACAGCAACATGCACCTTGTGTTTTCTAATATTTGATCCTATAGTTTCTTTCTCAATTCTGAGAGGTACAAAAAAGAAATGTAACCCAGAGCTACATAAAGATACAGGTATGGCTCAAGAAAAATAGGTCAGATTAAAGGGAACTCTCCTGATTCAATTGCCAAGCACAATAAAGCATAATAAACCACCCAAATACAAGCTAGCTCGACCATTTTAATTCCTGAAAAAATACTAGAGCAATTTCTGCTAGCAGATAAATGTTATGTAATTTTTTGGAACAAGTAAAGTTGGGATGAAAAAACTAAAACCTACTTCGGCCCTCCAAGTATTTTTTATTGCTGAAGAAAAACTTCGTAAACTAAACTTAAGCTTTAATACAGCATGAGTTTTCTAAGCTCTGAAGTTTTTAATCAGTTGTTGTATATGAAAACCATTTGAAGTAAACAATTTGTATTTTTTTTTAACTAAACAGAGCTTCATTGGTATATGAAATTATACTACTAATAAAAGTACCTTCACTTTCTTCTTCAGAAGTAAGGATATGAGTAGTTTTATAATAACAAGAACTATGTACTTTACACAGATTTTTCATGTTGACTTGTTTAAACAAAAATAGATTGGTAAGATGTGAAGGAAAAGCTTAGAACTTGCTTAGGAAAGAAAGTAATTAAACCCTTTTTGGGATCACTTAGAAGTAAAACCACTGAAATCTGTTTGGATTTAAAGGCTTAGCTGTTTTGATCTCTGTGGGGTGTGTTTAAAATGTCTAGCTCTGTAGATACTGTATTAATTGTGGGGGTTTTTGTGTGCTCACTTATTTCAGTAGGCATGACGCCTTTGCTGTGAAATGAAAACAAAGCATTCATTCAGCTGCTCCATTTTCACACAATTATTCTGCATTTGTACACCATCATAAATAAAAGGATACAGATAAATATGCCACTTAGCAAATAGAAAGAAAAGGCAGTTCTAGACTGTAGGAGTTTGACATAGATAAGGTAAAGCACTGCAAAGCAGCACAGAAGCAGGAAAGTGGGGAGAACAGAGGGTGAAAGTATAAGGTATGAGCTTTGAGGTGATGTTACACCAATAATGGATACTTTCTTGCATATCCCTGCTAAGGTTTTAGCCTTCTGGAAGTCGATAGTAATAAATTCCCAACCCCCTCTGCCAGACAAGGTAAGAATGTAGCAGCACTGCCTTTCTTCTGCTCGGCAAATGCAGAATTGCACCTTTGGGATTACGGCAGAGCATGTTGCACCTGTGTCAGAGCACAGACTGCAAGTCAGCACTACAGGCATGACAGGCATGGGCTCATGGCCGAGCAGTAACACAGCTCTTACTTCACTAGAAATTGAGAAATGATTGCTAAATGCTAACAAAAAAACCAAAAATCAGGTATGGAATACTTCAAGAGAACCCCAGCAGCAAAGGGATTTCTGCTCTTTATATATATATATGTATAAATATAGACAGAGAGAGAGAGAGAGAAAGGAAGCATTACTGAGAGAAGAGCAATATGTAGAACATGGACACGAGGAGTAAAATTATTAGAGAAAAAGGAAGACAGGAACATTGAAAAGGATACAGCAGAAGCTATAGCAGACTATGCAACCAAGTAAGTTTAAAGTGGATTAGGTAGACCTTCACTAATCCTGTCTGTAAATGCCTTAATTAAATATACCTTCATTCAATTTAGGTTTATTTGCCTCTAAAGCTACTTAAGCTAATCAACTTCACAGTTTATTTAGAACTGATTTCCTGTGCATTGCCAAGTGGAAGGATACCATGGATCTCAATAGAAAGATGTTTTTCCTCTGGAAACGTGCTAGAACATGGGGAGAGCAGTACTCCAGTATCAGTATTACTTTAACTACAGCAAAAAGAAAAAATGCTGTTGCTGTTGTTGTTCTGGTGGATGAAGAGAATAATGTAATTGCCTTTTTGCTTTGGAGGGCATTTTTAAGATGTGTTTTACTTTTAAATGAGGTTGGGTTTGGGTTTTGATGGGGTTTTTTTCAGTAGAAGTATATCCAAGGGGAGACAGATGAATAGAAACGTGAAACTAAATGGAAGTCTTGGCATCACTGTTATGATAGCTCAAGCTGAGAAGGTAAAATGTAGAATAGACTATTTGAGAATGTGAGTGCAGATGAAAAAGGTGGTAAGTGATGAATTAGAGTTAATACAGCTTAGGGTTTTTAAAGGGTGTCAGCAAGGCATTCAGTATTTCAGGAGAAGAGTTGTATGTCTCAGTAGCCTGGGGGATGAGGAATAAATCAATTATTGACTGCACACACATCAGTGGCAGTAGAATACTATAGCTGCAACTGATAGGAAGTGACTCCTAAACCCAACCTTTTGGTGTATTAGAAGCAGCAGAACACAAAGAATACCAAGAGGGAGCCAAAGGAGAAGCTGAGATGGGTTAGATATTAAGATTATGAACAGGGAAACACTGAAGAGCAGCTGTGTGAAAGAAACCTCCCCTTACTCCATCCAAGAGGAAAGACTGTTCAGGGACCACTAATTTCCCATGTCTCAAAATACTCGGAATAGGGTCTTTCTATAATACACACACTGACTCTTGTGAACAAAAGCAATTACTTGTGAGTGAAAAATCACCATCTTCTATCAGAACCCAAATTAAACTCCTTATGTACCTTATATTCCTTATCTGAATTTTCCCAGTTAATATCTCTTCTTTGGCAAGTGTCTTCTGAGTTTCTTATTGCCTTTCTTTTTCATTGGTTTTCATGATTCAGTCTCTGAAAGTGGGAAAAAACCCACCACACCTCTCATTTCTTTAAAAAACTTTTCAGTTTCATGAATGCACCATGGCCATGATTTCAAGGTGGTAACTGGACCCTGCTTCTATGCATTCAGATTTCTGAAATCAATACAGCTAAGCTAAAGTTTTCTAAAGTTTAAGTACATTTAAAAAGATATCTGAATTTTTTTGTGTGTGATCAGTGTACATAACAGAAGGTAGATACTTTCCAATACAACTTTTAAAAGTATTTTAAATTCTAGTCATAGCTTTGTATTTTTTTTAAAAAAATTACCCTAATCTGTAGATTTTAAAAAGTATATAAGACATTTACTAAACTGGAGAGTTTGATTTTTAAAAAAAAAATTAGCTTAGTCACAGTACTGTCAAAGAGCCAAGTATACTAAGTCAGCATCTTGTGCCTCCACCTTCAGGAAGACCCTGGCAATATTGTTGATCTATTATTGAATTCTCAGGCCCAGCATTTGTTCAAACCAAGTGGTGCAAAAGAGACACTTCATCAGTGTTTAATATTTTTATCATAATAAAAGATTTCAGTGAAAAAGCAGCATCCAGTTTAAGCTTGCACAGATTATTTCACAATTCCTCGTGTCCCTTTTGTTTCTTTGCTGAGAACATACTTGATTTTTCAAGCACCTAAAATTGTCTCGAGTTGTTGGCAAATAGAATAAATATTATTGGTTGGTATATGTTTGCAAAGTATGTGGCAGTGGAAAGGATGAAATTTGGAAAGTGTTCAAGAGTTTTCTTTTAGGAAGGGTGTTGATGCCAGAAATGTCAAGCCAAGTCAAGGAGAAATTTAGACAAGGTTGCTGTGCCTATGTAAGGAAGGTGAAAATGAGACAAGAAAAAAATGATGCTACTGATGATTGGTAGAAGATCTCCTCCCTTCACTTTTGTTTTGTGTTGTTTATTCCAGGCCTTTTCCCTGATGTAGGTGGAGGGTATTTCTTGCCAAGGCTCTCAGGAAAGATTGGCTATTACCTGGCGCTGACAGGATGCAGGCTGAAAGGAAGAGATGTGCTCAAAGTTGGCATCGCCACGCATTTTGTAGAGTCCGAAAAGGTAACGTGCCAACAGTGCTGGCCAGGGCACAGCCCACAGCCAAGGAGAGCTTTGGGGTTTTAGCACCCCAATACCCTGGTACCAATGTAGCTGTCTGCAGAGGTGCCCTTACATTAGCTGGCCATGCCCTGCAAACAAGGCTGGTGAGACACTCTCAAGCTGTCCTTCTAACACTTGCCAGCTGGTGACAGCTTTGCTTGAAGGAAGGAGCAAATGGTGCTGTTTTTACAATCCCACTGTTGGAAGAACATGATCTACTCAGCAGAATGAAGTTGCTTAAAAAAATTGTACACTTTAGACAACAGTGTAGGAAACTGGAGATAATACCCCATTAAAGGTAACACCCCATTAAAATGTTCTTTCCTCTCAGACTGGTGCAGCCTGGTTCCCACTCCTTGGGAAACAGTTCTTTGCTGGTCACTGCAGACAAAATTAAATTTGGGGGGTTCAGCACTGACACATGAACTGTCTACTTGCGTTGTTTGCTTTGTAATTCTTTAAGGTGTGTCAGAAAGCTGGGGAGGATGAGGGAGTGTTTTTGTATCTATATCCTACTATTGCTATAGTAATAACCCAAGTAGTAATGCTTTATTTTACTTACTTGTAATTAAATCTTATTTTTAATAGCTACCTGCCTTGGAGAAAGACCTGATAGCACTGAAATCTCCTTCAAAAGAAAAAATTGCAGATTTATTGAACTCTTACCACATGAAGGTAATCTGAAATTACTGAAATCAAGCAAAAATGTTAATTATATGTATATTATATAAATATATAATATAGTATATAAATTGTTAATTATATGTAATTATATGTAGCCATTCTTTTTTTCATGCTACTGATTATCTTCTTTTTATGGTGGAAAATAATGAGTTTCAAAACTGTTTGCACTCTATCCATAACACTTTTGTTTGCCTCATGTAACAATGGGCATGAAAATAAAAGGTTTTGCCTTTACAATCAGTGTCTATTTTAACTTTTGATGTGCGTTGCAGTTCTCTTTCAAAAGAAAGAAAACTTCCAGAGTCAAACCAGTATTCAGTGTTAGTCAGTCTATTACTCTGCTGTTGTTCAGCTTTAAAATGAGCTGTGTCTACTCTTGTTATTTCTGTTTTGTAATTACTAAGTTCATAAATAAGATTAATTGGAAAAATAAATGGGATAAGCTAATTTACATCATAGTACTGATTATTTTGACAAAACAGAACACTGTGAAATAGGAGTGATTATATGTTGCAGTATCCCACTTTACAAGATGACGCTGAATGGAAAAGGAACCTGTGTATTTTTAGTTATCAGAGCTGAAATGCCAGGGAACCTTTTTCAGCTTCAGCTGCTGTTCCTGAAACATCTGCTGATGCCCCAAACCCCTTAATGCCAGAAGATGTGAAACATTTGACAGCCTTCCCACAGAAGGCCCATGGATCTATCACACACTTTGTATGTCTAAATAAAATTTTGTTAAATGACATAGAAAAGAGAAGGAAGAGAAATGCCTTTTTTTTTTTTAGTGGAAATTAAAAAAGCCTAAACACAGGCAGCCCATATATTTTTAAAGAAAATGAGAGGACTTTTTTTTAAAACAGTCTCTTGATTTTTGAGTAATTTATCTACACTGACTTTCTTAGTGCATTGCACAGAAGTGTTTTGATAGAATAATCAGAATTACTTGTGTACAAGATAACGACCCAGACAAATATGCATACATAACTCAGAGCAAGCACTGCAGTATGAGGCAACATCTTCAACATTCACAGGATAGTGACAAGCTCATATATACACACTGAAAATTGTAATTCATTAAAAATTGCACTGTCTTATGAATTTTAGGTGTTCATTTATGGTATGGTATTTCTGGAACATGAGTCACTGAAATTTTTTGGTACTGATACACTTGATAAAATAACCAAGTAAAAGATGTATTTGCTTTTTAAATAGTGCACAATTGATCAAGAAAAGGCGTTTGTACTTGATGAACATATGGAGAAGATTAACAGGTATTCAGCAATCTTTTAAAACTTTTTATTCTTGTGGGTAGAGAACACGAAGTTAAATCTAGTAACAGTATTTCACAGTTAAGGTCAGAGAAATTACCTCCAAGTTTAAGTAACGTTTTGTCTTTAGGGAGCTTTAGCTGAAGCTCATTAAATATTCCACTCATCAGTAAGCTAAATACTTGGACAAAGCAGCCAGATTTGTAGCCTGTGGCACATGAAAATGAACATTTTCTGTAGATATTGGATGGGAATTTTTGAGAATAACTGTTCCATTGAATAGGAGATGTTACCTAACACATTTACAGTACTCATTGGGTTAAGGCCATTTCTGTGATAACTTGGAACTTCTGTGTATCAGAAAGGGAAGGAGAAATAAGTGAGAGTGATAAGAAAGAGCTAAAACTCCAGAAAAAGGATGGCATTAACCACATTTAGAGATAAAAGATGCTGACACTAAACCAGTAGAATGGAGCTAACAGCTAAAGATCTGCTGTGTAATAAAAATATAGCTAAGACTGATGGTAGTAATGGAAGTTTATAGATAAATACCAGAGTTTGTTAGTAAGGTTTCTTGAAACACTAGAGATTTGTAAAAGGAAAAGGAGATGCCTGGGTTATTTAAAGGGAACAACATGGAAGACATGGCTAAGAAAAGCCAAATCAGCTGGTTATGCTCTGTTTCTAGCATCAGTATTACTGACCTTTCAAAGGTAAGAGGGAGACTGAAGCAGCTTATTTACTGATTTTTTTTTCTTCTAGTCTTTTTTCAGCAAATAGTATGGAAGAAATTGTGAAGAAATTAAAGCAAGATGGTTCTCCTTTTGCCATGAAGCAGCTAGAGGTAAAGCCTTCCATGTCACTTTTGTTAGAGATTTTAGGTCTGGCTTTATGGTTTCTTACCATAGGGAAGACTTTTGTTACCCTATAGGGCTTTGGACTGAGAGCCTCAGGTTCTCACACATAGTCCTGAGGGATTCTCAGTAGTTCTACTCAGACAAGGCTATTCCTCTAAAATCACACAATGTGAGCACCATATATGGTGCATAAAACTGTAATTCAGTAAAAAACCAAACTCCTTTATCTTTTCCCCTCCCCACAGCCAGGGGGTTGTTGGGAACAAGTGTTCCCTTTATAGCTTCTCATTTTATTGCCAAGGCTTGGAATAAAACAGTGCCAGAACAATGTTACTGTTTTTCTTCTATTCCAGATATCTTATTTGGGTAAACAGCAAAAAATTTATAATCACAAAGTATTTTTTTGATCTTTCTAATGCATTTCTGAGTGTTGGATGTAGTCGCTACTCAAAAAACATGCAGCAATGCTACACACATAATTCATACTTCAGCCTCAAAAGCAAGAAGCAACTTTCATTAATTTATAAATAATGTGTGTATTTTCTTATTTCCTTTGAAGTATCTGTGTTCAAGTGCCTTGTAAAAGTTTGGTTTGGAGCTAGTGAAATATTCCAACTGGATAGAGCTGAAGCATTTCTCCAACAAAATGGTTGTTTTAACTTTAGTTACGGCTCACAGAAGAAATCCTCCTTTCATAGTAAAATAAAACATCCATCATCTCTGACTTTGATATGAGCAGAAGGAATTTCATAAAGTAGTATTCACATTAGGCACCCTGTCACTTTAAAAAAAAAAAATAATTAAAATGTAACACATTGTCACTGGAACTATCAAACAGTTTTTGAGAAAGGAAGTTTTAAGATTATCTTTGTGCCAACCAGCACATCTAGTACGTTGCAAGAAGCTTAGCATATGTCTTATAAAAGCAAAATTGAATAAAAGAGAAAGCTGATTTTTTTCCCTAGTATTCAAGTTTCATTGGATAAATGAGTCAAAGGAGTTGGTGCCAGAATAAAAATTTTATCTGTTCGTGTTGTATTAGTTAGGTTCAGTCGATGTTGAAACCAACCAACAATTACTTGTTCTTTTTCCTTATTGTTTATGATAGTACATTTATTTAACAGTTTTAATTCAGAACTTAAAAAGAAGTCATCTATTGATGAGTAAATTAGGTAATCTACTTCAAAGTTATGGTTTTGTGTAACTGGTTTTTTAAATTCCTAAACAACAACAAAACGGCTATTTTGTTGCTTCTTCAGTTCTCTTATCTCATGTCTTTAATAGGACTTTATAACAACTTTTTTCTTTCATGTGATTCATAAATGAATGTCCTTGGAGTTGACCAGAATTTCAGAACAATTGCCTGTTCTGTTCAAGAGATGTGACTGTGTTAGTATGAGTTGCTTCAGTCCATGCAAAAATTCATGGGAAAACCCCCGTGAAACAAATCTCACATTTTTCTAGCAGATGTAAGACTTTAGTGTGAACAAATACATTTCAGAGGAGTTTCTGACAGCAGACATGCTGTGCTGAGCAGTAGGATTAGGCAAGAGAAACCAAGCTTTCACTTTAATGTCCAGGTACAGGAACACCAGCAATTCCAACTGATAAATACCATATCAGCTGATTCAGTAACAACAATGGCTATGATCATTGTCCTTGTTTATCCCTGTATTTATTATAGGTATAAGTAAGCTTATGGAATAAGCCCTACCTGAAAGTTTAATACAAATATCCTAATTTGGAGGTACCCCTTGATACATCCACCTTGTACCTTGGATCAACAAGGTTAATAAAATGGAACTCCTGGTTCTGCAATAATCCAAGTATGCTGTGAGCCATGTTATCCCAAGTGCCCTGTTCTCTTTGACCTACTGTACTCCTGCTTTGTATTTTCAAAACATGCCTGCTTGGCAGGCTGTCACATATCTGATACTGAAATACTGCATGAAGAAGAAGATAAAGTTGTTAAAATTCTACTTGAGAATGACTTCATGATTTACACCCTTTGAACCCCACTACAAACAGGTAGAGAGCCAGAGAACTAACACTTTGAACTCAGTAGTTTTCAAGCCATTAACTTTGCAGCACTGCTTTGTTTTCAGGATTTATATGAGCCAAAAAGCTTTAATCTGAGGGGCAGGTGTACCATTTCTAGTGGGGTGAAATAAATCTGTGAGATCAAAACCTGAAAAGCACCAGATACTTGACTTGGTTTTCACATAATGCTTTCTTAGAGGTTTTTGGCAGGACAGTGCACCTTCTGAGCACTGACACTTTATGGTTTAAAATCCTTTATTGTTACTGAATGAGTGCCAATGTAGTGTGCAGGACACTGCAGACTAAGGATACAAGACACCAGATCTACTGATCAGGCTGAGATGCGCGTAATAGCTCCTGAAATTTTAATGTGTGTACAACGAATGGGTGAGGTGGAGTGCAGGAATGAAGCCATGGTAGTGTTGGATTCAAAGCAGCATTCTGAAACTCTCTTGGCTGACCACTGAGAGTGATGTTCTGTCCTTGGGCATCTTTCCTGTGTAGCTTTGGCTAGATACTCCTCATACATTGTCAGAGCTCCTCCAGGCCCATTGTTCCCTGTGGTTTAACAAATGCATTGGTAGCTCAGAAAGTAAGAGATTAATGTCTTCGTTTATTGCAAGAGGAGTGATGCACTGGACCTCTGGAGGTTTGGGGGGTTTTAAGTGAAAGAAAGTCATTATTCCCACTTTTACACTTGCAAGGGAATCCACTGTGTCAGTGCCACTTAATTCAGTCACCTTCTGTTAGCATTTTATTAATGTTCAGTCTACTGCAAATTCAGCTTAAGAGCTTTTGAGAGCATTGTGTCAAAATCAAGACTGTTTGAAAGATCAGTGGAATAGATGTCAAATACTTCTATGAAGACTTTTTAGCATTTTAGTACTCCCCACTTCAGCCTATCCTGTCTCTTTTTCAGGCTTGTTCCCTAGCACCAATCCCCTCCTCTTTGTACAGAGAATTTATTTATAGCTACACTGGTGACTCATTTTTCTGCAATTACACCTACCCATTTTCCTGCCGTGTTCCTCTTCCTCCAGCTTGATTTATGTCAGTACCTCCTCCACCTTCAGCCTCACTGATATGCCAAGATAACCAGTCTAGTGCATCTAGCAGCTGCCTTAAGTGCTGTTTCCAGTCCTTCCCCATTCCAGTGCTTGCTTTGACCAGAACTTGCCATGATCATTTCACTCCTGGCTATACCATGCTTAGCATTTAACCTGGTCTGAGCAAAGACTTCCTAATCTAAATGACAGAATGTGAAACCCAAAGGAGGAAAGGTCCAGTTGAAAGGTAAGGCCAGCAAGAGCATCTTACAGGAAATAAGGGGTCCAGTTACGAGCTGCTGCCCATCTGGGACGTACAGAGTGATAGAGTTAGAGGTACAGGAGACTTCTTAATCTGCTGAAAGGCAGCTCATTGTTGGAAAGCTTGACCAGAACTCAGGAACTGTTGGCACTTGGAGCCACTGTTGGCTCATTCTTTGCCAGCCTCTCTCAAGCATGGTGATTACATGCAAGTTACAGAACGACAGAACCAGTGCTTTGAAGGCACAATTCCACAGACTCCTGCCTGTATAGGAATCACATGTTTTCCAGCTTAACTAGGCAAAATAGGTCACTGCTGTATCAGCTGGTGTCTGTAGGGATGAAGAGTAATTGGGAGCTAGAAAAAATGTGGCTGCTGATGATTGGCAACCTGCCATTTCAGACTCTGGTAAGGAGCCTAATGTCCACAATGAAAATAATGCAAAGAGGCAAATCTTACCATCTGCTGCTTTTTAATAGTGGTAAAAATGCCCTAATTATCAGGAAATGTCTATTGTAGCATGAATGATACACATCTTTTTTGGGGGGTTTACAGAGAAAGGAGGATCATGTTTAGAGTAAGAAAATGATAACAACAATAAGATTTAGGTCCTTTTCCCCAGAACCCCATGAAGCTTTAAAGCTCAGTTCTTTTTACTTGACTAGGATTTTGTCTTTCTCCCCACTTTCCTCTACTGTTTACTGGCATGCTGTTCACCAAAGGATACTCCTGGGAGCCAGATTTACAGCATTTGTTTGTGTGCTTTGAAAGAATCCTATCTGTGGCTCAATATTTATATCCTGTACTTCTGTCAAAAGAAGTAATAAGGCAAGACCTCCAAGCTTCCTATCAGCAGAGTAACATGGGGCAAAATGACTTCAGTATCTGCTGGTCTCAGACAAGAGGCCTGGATAAATGTTTGGTTTATGATATATTTTCTTGCACAATTTTCTTCTTTGCAAATGATCATGAAACAAACAATCTGAAATCTGTTGCCAATATCTCTATTATTACCTTACTACTCTGTTGTACCAAATAAAACTTAAATGCTAAGCAATATTATTATCACCTACAAAATCAGTACATCTAAGATCAATTCACAGTATATATATATAATGTTTAAAAACAAAGTATAATTGCTTGTAACACTTGCCTTCATTTATCAAAAGATTCTTCTTGAAAATGTCTTTCAAACTACTTCAATTTCTCTAGCTAGTAGTAATTTGATCTTAAATGATGGGACCTTAGGAGTTCTAGGCTTTCCACAAGTGATGGCACACATCCCAGAGACCTTGCTGATCAAATCTTACACAGCAAAGTTCATTTAATGTGACAACTTGGTGGGAGGGAGCAGGAGGAATAGGTGACACAGAGGGAGCTCAGGGAGAAGAGAGCCTTCATTGACTTAAAGTTTTAAACGTACAAAAGACAGACTTGCAAAAGTGTCCACATTGAAGAAAATAAAAATAATGTTAATGTCTTCCCCAGACTATTAATAAGATGTCACCTACGTCTTTGAAGCTGACTCTCAGACAGCTCAGAGAAGGAGCTTCCATGAGCTTACAAGAGGTGCTCCAGATGGAATACAGACTGAGCCAAGCATGCATGGTGAGCAGAGCTGAGCTCCTTGGCCCTTTCCAGCCACACAGGGGGAACAGTTCATCAGAGACTAAGAATCTTGTGTAGGTTCCATCAGGAGTTTATAGGTTTTAATTTTCAATATCATCTCTGTGTGATTGTGAGGCTGCTGCTTTTTCTAGTTTCATGTTATAGAGAATGCAGAGGACACATTAATGATGGTCATATCTTCAGTAGAAGACTTCTGTTAAAAAGGCATGAAAACATTAATATATATAATGTTTCATATTTGGGTTGTAATTTTAAAACTGGTGTTCTTGAACAGGTTTTCCATTTAAATTACTTAGTCCTCAGTGCCTCAGTTCCCAGCAGCAGGGTGCAAATAGTTGTTTATCACTGCCTTTCGAGAGTGTTGTCTATGAAAAATTTATCACAGCAAGGGATTTTAGTGCTATTTGTACTAAGTGCTGAGTACTTGGATAGCATATGAGAAAGTGATCCTTCCAGTGGAGCAGAGCTGCTAACTGAACTACCTGATCAAATGCCTTGCAGGGTTCCCCATGGCATCCTTCTTATTAGCTTTGTCACATTCTAAAATCAGGTTTTTATAGGTCTGATTAAATGATTTGTAATGGTTAAAGTAAATACTTAAAGAAGTGAAAAATCTGTCTTAATTCTGACTAAAACTAGGATTGTGGCTCCATTACTAATGAAGCATGCTTAGGGATTTAAGTATTACATTTACCTTTATTAAACAAGAATTGAATGTTTACAGGATTCTATTTAAGTGCTAAGTGTTCCAAGTATGCAGAATACATCACAATTCCTGAATACTGGCCTTTCTCAGTAGTATTTCTGATACTACACACCTTAGCCCCATCTTTTAGAAAAAGATCTGAGGTGTTACACAGAACTTGGACTGTGGCACAGCCCCTGATCAGCTACAGGTCAACAGGCTGATTTTAAGAGATGTGGCTGCATTCAAGCAAGAAGATACAGAGCTCTTTAATAAGTAAAGACAAAGTAGGCCTAGAAAAGAACAGTACAAGTGGGATTTAACTGAATCTTGAGAACTTGCATTTCAACCAGAAATGGGATAGGGAAAGATGGGATAAATAGAATATGCCACATTACAGTTTATTTTTTCCTTTATAATCTTTCAGAAAGGCCATGACTTCTATGAAGGGGTTCGAGCAGGTAAGTATCCACACCAGAAACACTCCTCAAGCTTAACAGCACACAAATGCACAATTGTGGTGCTTCTTTGGAAATCACTACCAAGTGCATGCAGCAACAGCCCAGAGAAAACTTCCCAGTTTTTCATAGGTTTTACTTACTGAGCTTCTGTGTGGCCAAAATTTATCACCGTTCCAAAGCACAAGAGCCATGTTGTTTCCTTTGTGTAATCTCAGTTCCCTAACATTATTTATCCACCTGGTTCCACCATTTCACATTTAACACTGACAGTTGCTGCAGGGCTGGTTCAGCCAGCTACACAATGCTTTAAGACTCAAAATTAAGAACAACTGTATAGAAAAACTGTTGGCCAAAGACTTACTTTCACCCATGTCCAGAATATCTAAGAATGGAAGTGTCTTACTACTAAAAGAATATATATGTAAACTTAACATGAACTGATTCAGCATTTTAAGGCATTGGTCAAGAGAGGTAGTGGGTGAAAGTAGAACAATGGCTCAGCAAGTTCATCCAGGGGACAGACTTCAAGTCTGTCCTTGATCCTGCTGCTGATTCACTGTGCAGTTTGTCAAACCCAAAGTCACATCTGTTAGGAGCTGTAGCAATTATTTATGCACTGTTCATCACGAGATGAAATAAAGCACAGGCATGTCTTTTTCCAAGGAGCTTACAGTACAAGGCATTTGGATGGAAAACTTTAGGTTGGACTTTTAATTCACACCATTACATGCTTAAGTATTATCACCTCCTCCTTATTGTTCTGTACCTGTCTTTATAAAGCAGTTTAAAATCCACTTGAGGAATGGATTTTAGTTGGAGTGTCTGCTATTAGTAATACTGTATTAAAGACAGCCTGGGGTGAGAGATGCAAATTTATTCATACAGCATAGGGAAGGTTTATGATATTAATTAATTAGTCATTAGCACTTATTAGCAGACACTTCTTTGAAGAATTTACTACACATGTTGAGAAGTGGTTTTCATTATGTTGGTAATGGGGACAAGGATATCTTAAAAATACTGTTCCTGGGTTACATTCTAAATCAGCAAATGAGCTGCTGAAATGTAGTTATTCAGGAAGTGACAAACTCCAAGTCTGAGAGTCAGAGGAACACCAACTGAATTTCTCCTTGCAAGGCACAAGGTCATGAAACCATCTGGGACTGCAGTACAGTACAAAAGCAAATCTCTTGTCAGTATGGCCAGGAAATACACAAACTGCTTGTAAAGAGAGAGGCTGCAAGAACAGCAGTTGGGAAGCTTCTCTTTATACAGGATGATGTAGCAAAAGTTTAACTTTATCAGGGGAAGGAAAAAAAGCAATCCACCAAAGATCCAGCTGCACTGAGGGGATTGCTTATAATAATAATTTGAAGCACTTCTGTTCTCTGCTTACTGCATTGATCTAGTCAGATTTTCAGTCTTAGCATTGTTTCTCTTGTTGCAGAGCAGTGTAGAATCTGACTCAGGATCACTTTTGTAGTTTAGTTTAATTTCATAAAAATCATTATCCATCAATCTGCTGAGCATCCTTTTTAACAGGAAGGGAGATTATTAAGTACTTCACAGGACCAACCATTGTGAATAAAATTAATAAAAGTGTTACATATTAGCTTTTTCTTTTGTAAAGCTTTACATTACAAGCATTTAAGAGTCAGCTCTTGACCTCTCTACCACAAAAAGAGCTACCACCAAAAGAAGTTGAGTTACAACAATCAGATTTTACTTTAAGAATGTTTCTCAGCAGCAAATGGCCACAGGTCAGGTTTTAATAATACCTTTCATCTGCTTCAAACCATAATTTTAAAAGGCTTTCTAGGGAGTAGTTTAAAAGCTTTTTAAACCTGCTTTGACCTGAGGTCAAAAATTTTTTTGGCCAGTTTTCTTTCAACCTGAAAATCTACTGTGGCAGTTTTCCCTGTTTATGGTTCTTGTGATTGGAGCTATTAAAGAAAAGCCAAAACTCTTAAAGCGTAAAGCACACGGATCATATTTCATCAGTATTTTCCTATAAAGTGGTAAATGTGGACTTAGAACACATTAGGTATCAATTTTTCACTGTGATTAATAGGATAATATGTAAACTAAGAAATGCATAGGTCTGGGTAGTTGCCAAGAATTGTTTTTCAAATCTTACTGCCTAAGAAAAGTGGTCATTTTTGGAGTTAGTGCTCAAACACATCCAGGTAGGTAACAATCCCAGCAGCAAATCTCAGGGACAAATATCTGTTCAATCACCCTCCTAGCCCTTTGTGCAGGAATGTGCACTTGAAATGGATTTGTAAAGGTCTTCTACATCTTGCTGACATTGCAAAGATGATATTTCTGTGCAGCTTCTGCCACCTTCCCTGCAGTGCTGGCAGATGTGAGCTGTACCCTGGGCACCCCAGGGCCTTTCAAGAGCTGAGGGATTTTATGGCAGCAAACAGAATGTCAGGGGCTTGGAAATAGCAGAGTTTTGACTGTGCTGGAGGAGGCCCAGCACCAGAGCACTGACTGAAGTCTGGTAAAGTCACTGCCACTGAACAGAGGGGTTTGGGATTTTGATTGAAAAAGGTGAAACACAAGAACAAACCCTAAACACAATGTCTGTGCTCAGTTACTTTTATCATAATGAATTTCCCTTAGTTTACCTTAGAAGTCTTTAGAATTTTTATTCTGTTTTTGTAATGATTGATCTCAAGCTGGAGAGATATAAAATATATAAAGAAGTCAATGCAGAAAGGGAATATTTTCGTGATAGTACTAGAAAACAAATATTTTGACTCATACAATATTAAAGACTTCACTGGGGAGACCATTATGAGCATTGAGTTTAACCACCAGAGTAAAACTGTCCACAGATTCAAAGAGAAAGATGAACTTGAATAAACAGCAGGACCCTGGAATGGAAAACTGACAGCACTTACTACAGCATGGCAGAGGGGAAGCTGTACTGACACACACAGACAATTTTTCCTCTTTCATTTAAACCATCTCTAGTCAATGTTGGCTTTGGAGGACAACAGACTGTTCTAGCTAGACTGTGACCTTCAAGTACAGTTGAAGAAAATCAGTAGATGAGTACTACTCCAGTGGAATAAATATAATTGATTTGGGGCAATTATATTTTTTGAACCTATCCAATCAGTGATTTCAGAGTGTTCAGAAATAACTTGGAAGACAACAGCTTTTCAAAAAGTTACCCAGTTGAACAACATAGTAAAAGCACTATTTTACAGGACATTTATTTTAAAGAATTGTCCTCATGGATTCTGTTTACTGTGGAATTGCAGTTTCTCATGTAATGGGTTACTTGTTACAATTCATTTATTTCTAAGGAGTCCTTAGTTCCCTGTTTGCAGGTAAATGGATCTAGGGCTCTGATTTGCTTTGCTCTTTAGGGATATAAGCTAAAGAGTTGTGATGCCTGTATGTCTTCAACTACAGAAATATTAATTAGTCTAGTTGTCCTTTAAATGGTGTTTATTTTCTAGCCACTCTCAACCATTGGTTAAAGACAGAAGAGTGAAAGAGAATTTTTCAGGTCATTTTTTTTTTTACTACAAGTTGGTAGGCAGGCCACAGTGCCTGTTTTTTTGTTGGTGTTTTTTGTTTGTTTGTTTGTTTGTGTTTTTTTTGTTTTTGGTTTTTTTTTTGATTAAGCATGGTCTTAAGGTAGGTATTCTTTTCATTGAACATAAAATTCTACCCCCTTACACATTCTTTATCTTGGATATTTCTAGTTCATTCAGTAAGAATAAAGTCAGTTTAGAAAAACATGACAACTTACCCAAAAATAGTTGCTGTTTTTTGAAATATCTGGTCTCCATGAGCATCACAGTTCACCTGCCTTTAGAACCATCCCACTCCAAACTCATTGTCAGGAAAAGAACAAATAAAGACCATTCTCAGGAGAGAAATTTGAAATGTGCTCCTCTCCCTGCCCATCCTCTCTTATAGGTTGTAGGCTGTGTTGGTCAGGAGGTTGCCTCAGGTGCATCTCCAGTTACTGATCTCACCCATCTGAAGGGAATGTGTGTGGTGAGGGTTGTTGGTAATAAGGTGCACCTTAGGTAGCCACAGTTCTTACAGCTGTTCTTTAAATGATAACAATTTCACATTTCCAGTAGCCCTTTTATGGGTTTCTTAAAGCCTGAAAGGTGCTTGGAATGATGCTCTGGAATTCCATTCATATTGGTCATTTTTACGCACAAATTAACTCCCTCGTTTTATTGTTTGCTAATGCAGCCATTGCTGGCATGCCTTCAACATTCCTGTGATACAGGGAATGTTTTTTGGGAATTGACATTTTCTTGTTAGCCTTTTACATGTGATTCATTGAGTGATGGTTTTTATCTTCAGTGATGTATTTCCCAGGATGCAGCACAAAGTCTGGATACTACGATTATGCAGATTGTCACAGTTAAATCTACCCAGGCCTCAGTAGCTGTCAGTATTTACAAATAAACACCCTCAGTTCCCACAAAGATACCCGGCTTTACTCTTTCCTCGTGACTTATTTCCTCATTAGTTGATGTGATGTGTTTAAATTAGCTTTATGCACTTAGCAGCACTGAGTCATCTCCTGTGCTCTCCCAAGAGTCAGATTTTGCACAGAGGTGTGAAAGCCTTGTCCAAAAGCAGCATCGTAATGTAGCGTTCCCAGGCTCCTGTGTAGGAATGTAAGTCAGCCAAGAGTGGCAGCTCTGGCTAAACCACTCGTTTCAGGTCTGTTCCTTCAGATCTTGGGCTGCTTCTGTTCTTGTATTGTCCAGCAGCTCCCAGAGACATCTCTGGACAGCTCACAACTCAGGAACTTTTATTTGAGTAGGAATATCTATGTTACAAAAACCCTGCCTTCTCCAGAGCACACAGATTTGTCTCCCCCACGTAATCACTGTAGGGATCTGTCCTGATGCAATATTAAGTCGTTTTAAGGAGAGTAACTTACTACAAGTAACTTTGGTGTTTCTGTGTTCCACCTGACAGTGCTGATTGACAAAGACCAGTCCCCCAAATGGAAGCCAGCTGCTCTAGAAGAAGTCAGTGATGAATTCGTGGACAACTGCTTTAAACCACTGGGAAAGGACGATCTCAAGCTGTAAAGATCAAACCTATTGACATCTTGTCTATCTGCTTAGATCTGTGATAACAAAGATTAATAGTAGTGTGATCAATTTGAACAAAACTTTTTTAGGTAGCCTGAGATTCACAAGGCTTTTTTTTTTTTTTTTTTTTTTTTAAATTCAGGAACATTCTCTGTAATGAGAAAATAATTGTATCTCTGATTAATAATGGGAAAAATCACTTCCAGGCAAGTTTTTATTTTTACTGCTTTACACAGTGATTAACATTTAATTTTTTTGCATCAACTCTTAGTTTACAAGGAGCCCTTGGGGAAAAGAGCACAGTTAATGGGTTAACTTAATAAACAAAAAGTCAAGAGACCTTTTGTGGTCTTGGCTCTGTCACTGATCTGGTATATTTGGATTGTGCCACAGATTCTTCTGCATACCATGAAAATAAAATATGGTTAAACCTTTAATGCAGCCAGAGCTACAAAAGAAAATGCAAGACAGAATCCATAGTGTTAAATACCCTTTTAAATAAAAGCTCAGACTGATACATTATTAGTCTGAGAACAAGAAATTGTTCTATTGATTTAACGCTAGGTCATTTTTCAGCCTTGCTGTGTGATGTAAACATTGTTGCAAATGTGATAATGTTGCCAGAGCCTAGAGCACATTTCTCTTCCCTTGCATAGCCCATTTTCTAAAATGTCATTATGTCTGATTCAGCTGCATAATCAGTATTTCACCATGTCAGAAAATTGCTGGGTTTTCTTGGTCTTACAGTGGTGAAGAAACAAGTGCCTCAAAGCTTGCTGTAAACACCGAGCAGCACATTCCCAGTGCATCCAGGGTGGCAGGGTCTGATGCCAACAATACCTGAAGTTACACAGCACAACCAAAACCCCTTGACACAACTATTTGTGGGAGGGAAAGGATTTTTCCATTGTGTATGCAGCAGACAGCTACTAATCTTTCTTCAACATTACACCTTCTTTTTTGTGCTTCATCAGATCATGTAGCAGTGCTTCTTCCTACTTACTTCTACACTTACAGGCAGGTCACAAGTACAGATTTTGGCTTCTCTGAAGACCAAAGGAAGAAAACTTCTGTTCAAATGCCATTGTCAGTAAGCAGCACTGGGGAATCAAAAAGTCAGAGCTGCAGCAGAACCATTACTGAGTTTCCAACGTTGGGCAGTTTTTATTACCAACAGCAATGGTCTGCAATGGCTTTAGGCTCCTTCCTTTCTAGCAGCTGTTGCCTGGAAACAAAGTCCAGGAAATTCAGGCACAGAGGTGAACTACCAAATGTGACTTTCAAAAAATCAGAGCAAATGGAGAGCTAAAACAAGAAAAAATGGCACTTTGCTTTGGCACTAGAGTCTTGTAAGATAAAATTGTTAAAATTTCAGCTGTGAGTTTATGTTACTGTGGACATACTTGTTATGGGGCTGTCCTTGAGTTTAGTTCCAAAAGTAATTGGGGTTTCATTAATACCTCTAGGGTAATTCTGAAAGCATCACGTGACTTTCCACCTCAAGCTGTCCCATAAGAAGTGCAAGCCTTCCCCTGTATTATTTTAAATTTTTGTATGTTTTACATTCACAAACAATTGCTATTTCTAATTTATTTTTTAAAGATCAGTTAATTTCATTATTTTTGTATAAAAAAAGAAGCAGTCTTCAGCTAACTGTATTAAATGAAAGACACAGTAATTCCCAAGGAGTAAGGATCATGCCTCCTCTGATTGTAAATGGCATACAAGATTTTAGGAAGAATATACTTTTGAATTAATAAACTTTGACTTGCATATGCAGCTGCTTCCAGAACTGATGTGAACAGGCATTATCCCAAGCTCAAGGTAACAAGATCCTGTCTAACCAGTGCAATCTTGTGGTTTTTTTTCAAATAAGAGGCATACAAGCAGATGGTAAGTTGAATTTTATTTGGTCCACAAGAAAATATTTTCCACAAAAAATATTGTAAAAATATATTGTAGTGTGTTTTATTTGGGAATACTGATGTGCCTTACTCCAGAAACATCAACTTTACAAAGTTGTGCTGTAGTTAATGTATTTTGAACCATTATTAGAATATCAAGTCAGTCACATCATATCCACTCAGATTAATCTTATTTCCTGGAGAAAATATAAAGCAAATGTATTTTTAACTCCTAAATAGAAGTAAACAGTTTTGCAGAGCATGCCAGTCCCAAACTGGAGTGCCTTTATTACACAAAATCAAGTCAAAGAATCAATGGTAACTTAGCTGGAAACCCACTGTCAGTGTCTGTGAAACTCTAGCACAGCTTAGCATAGATTTATTTAAGTGAAGAAGTCTTTATTTTTACAATGTATTGGTATTGTGCCTATTAAATGTACAGCAGAGCTCTGCAGAGAGATCTCCCTCAATCTCTTACCAGACTGTAGCACTGAACAGATTTATTTTCTATTAAGGGTAAGTGCATTATTTATAAGGACAGCATCCTGTAAAAGAGATGATTTTCCTGGTGAGAAGCTGTCTCCCTGTTGTTTGCAAGCTTGTTTGCTTTCCATTTGCTGCGTGCCTTCCCTGAAGTGCCAATGCCATGGAAGGCAGAGTAAAGCAGCTGGAATTGCTCTTGGGGCCATTCTGAAGCTGCTGTGATCTTCAGGCACCAGTGAGGGCCCAGCTTGGAGGCTGCAGGGGAGGGACTGCTTGGGCCCCCAGGCAGCTGGTGCTGAGTGAGCCCGTGGGCAGCTCTGGGGCAGCCACCCCACACAGCAGCTCCTGCACGGGGGGGCAGTCCTTGGGCCTGGGTGACTCCTCTAGGGGAATTCCAAGTGCTGATCCCAGTGGATGCTGTGGTGGAGCCCCAGGCTGTTCTACACCTCTGCCTGCTGTTGGGCCTGTGGTGGCAGCCTGCCAGCGGGGAGCTGCTTTCCAGAGTGCTGCTGCTGTTCCTGAAGAGGGGCAGAGGTTGAGGCTACAGCCAGAGGAAGGAGTGGAGACGTGGCAGCAGGAAGCCCTGCAACACCCCACTGCCTGTGGCAACTGCCAGGCTGCCTTGTGCAAGGGCCAGGGCAGATCCACCTCCAGGTGCTGACAGGGAGTGCACTTTGTACCTGCTCCTCACCTGCCTGCCAACAATGGCTGTGGAGCTTTGGCTTTTTTATTTTTAATTACTGTGGTTAGCAGTATTAACATTCTCGAGCCCACACTGATGTTAGAAAGGTTGAACCTTTTTTTCTTTTTTGTAATAAAGCTCTATTTTAGCTAGAATAAGAATAGGAATCTTTTTTAATACTGTGGTTAAGCAATATCCAATTGATATGTACTGACTTGATCAGTGTTTTGGTTTTGCTTTCTAACTCACATTAACATATAGAGGTATTTGAGAGCAAACAGAGTATGATGTAATGTTTTATATGCTGTAGAGCTTGAAGGAATGTCACTGTTAGGAGGAGAATTTAAGTGAACCATAAAACCTTAGTCCCACTTTGCACATGACTTTGAGGATGACTATGTAACTTCACAGCATAAGCTGATTTTGTTCCCTCTTCCAGCAAAGGCCTGAGAACAGTCTTAATAGCAGGTCACTGGGAATCCAGTCTGGTCACTGGATTTAATGGCAGCCTTGTGCTGTGTCACAGAGAAGGATTTTTCACCCTTTATTCCTGATAAAACCACTTCCCTGTATAGGTGAATTTCAAATACCTGTGTTTGCGTCATAATAACATTTGCAAAACAGCTCAATTTATAGACTGTCTTATGTCAGAGAATAAGCTAAAACCAGCATTTGACATGGTCCTCTTTCTGCTTGCTTCCCATTGCTTGAAAAATCATGCTTTGGATCCTTTACTAGAACTATGTGTACCTTTTAAAAATAGTAACAGCTTTAGCCAAATGGAAAGCATTTCTCTATAAAATGAAAACAAAATGGAAAGCATTTTGATCTAGGAAAAAGAACTATGTCTTTTAAACTGGGCATCACAGAAAAAGGAACAAACAGGTGGTAAAAGCCAAGCTGTTAGAAGGCCTTTACTTTGAATAAAACGTCAGCAACAACATTGTACCTTTGGGATGAATAAGAACAATCCATCCGTGTCCTGGCCTGTGAAATGCCAGCTGTGAGTGCAGTGGGTCAGGCTGTGAGTCCTGCAGGGCAAGCAGGGAGCAGTGTATGGATGCAGCCCTTCAGTTTTGGGCCTAAAGCTTAGTCCCTAACTCTGCATTCAGAGCACTGCTCAGCTCTGGGGCTCCTGTTGGCATTGCCATGAACAGGTTTTCCAACGGGGAAGCAGCAGCCTACAGGAGCTGAAGGAAGACATCCTGTCCCACGGGTGGTACTTCAGAGAGGAATTTCAGTGTAATGCAGCCACAGTTCCCATGAAACAAATCGTCCTAAATCACTGCCACACCCCTGAAGGTTCCTTTCACTAGTTACCATCAGTAGTTTTTGCACATCTCTCTGGGTTACAGTAAAACAACAAAACCAAACCCTCCCCAAAAACCAGCACCCTAACACAAAAAATCCCCCCCCCCAAAACCAAAAAACCAAACAGCTTTGGTCTGAACAGAGTGCCCAGATGTCATTAACCTATCTTACTGCAGGGTTTTAGAGACAAGCTTTCAAGCATTTACAGAAGCATCTGTTAATGATAATGCACAGCTTATCGATGCTGGCATGTTTCTCACTGGTTCACTTCAATGGAAGGTGAATTGCATCACCATCCAAATGGTTCCCTGAATACTACTGGGGTTTACAAAGCACCTCTCATCACCTTCATTATGTTGTGGTTTTACAGATTTTGTTAGGTCACAGAATCAAAAGTAAAACTGATGATAGCAGGAACTTTGCTACATGCAGACCTTGATTTCACTTCAGAGAAACGCAGACAAATTCACCACGCACACAGAGTTCATCTCACCTACAGACAGACCACTGATCTTTTATGCAGAACACAGAAATAATCCACGTTTTGTCCTCTGTGGCAGTGCTTGCAGAGGTGCAGGGCAGCCACAGTCTTCTCATCCTCTTTTTAATGCTAATTTCTGGTCACATCCAACACATTCAAAGACAGAGTATACTCAACATACGGCTGACAAGGAATGACCCTTGATGAACAGGTTCTACTGCGATCCAATTAGTTTGCCAGCAATCCGCGTTAAAAGGCGAATTCTCTCCGGCTCTCCCTGGAGACCCGTGCCCACAGTGATGCTCAGAGGCCAGCCGGGGGTGCTTTATCCGCACTGCCAGAGGGGCAGGCCGTGGGAGGGCTCAGGGCACGTCGCTCTCGATGAAGGGAATGTCGCTGTACTTGCTCTCGGTCACGGCCCACTGCTTGACCGCCTGCTCCAGGATCTCGCGGGAGAGCCGGTGCGCGTAGTCCAGCACGATGGCGCTGGACGGGCCGCGCTCCTCCGCCTTCACCGCCAGCAGCGACGACTTCTCCCCGGTGCAGCCCTCGCCACCTCCCGCGATCCTCTCATCCTGGGCAGCGCTGGAACCCTGGAAGGCAGCCTTGGATTTGATGCATCCCATGGTACATCGGAAAACGCAGCTGCAAAATTCAGTTCAACAGCATGTTTGGATGAGCGGGAAGCGGTTCCCTTGTTCGATGCAGCGCTGCTGCTTCTTGCCAGTGGCTCCAGTTATTTTCAAAGAACAGAACATCTCCTTTTGTGCTTCTTCTGAGGAAATCTGTCAAAACAGTATTTCATATAAAGGCAATAAATAGTTTAGCATTCTCAGCGAGCTCAAAGGAAACCTAAATTCACTACAGGCGCTTGTAGAAGCGGCTTAAATAAATCTCTGCCCAGCGTGCGTAAAATGTTTTTATCGGTAACATCCATCTACTACAAGTAGGCAAAGTTTGACCTGAATTCATGCTGCCTTTGAATACAATTCCCAGGACAGGATGTAGGCCATCTAGGAATGTGAAAGTCTTAGGAAAAAAAAAATAGTCTGTTTCTTCCAAGCTCACAGTGTGTTGTGCTTCTCCTGAAAGTGCAAACAAATTCTGTTTAGCTCCAGGGACTGCTGCTGCTGCTGGAAATAAACACCAAAACTACCCCACAGAAGCACCACACCACCACCATAGCCAGAGTCCCGTGTCATGGCTGTCACACACCCTCTGGGCACGGTGACACTAATTCCCAGTGTCATTCTGCTGTTGCTCAAGGAGGCTGGAGCAGGGCAGCCACCAGAAGGTATTCACAAAGAACAAGAGCTGGTTTTGTTTTTTCCCTGGAGAGGGCAGGGAAAGCAGCAGCAGCCTGCTGTGATCAAGGCAGTTCCAACAGAGCCAGAGCATCATTCTCACTAGAGCAGGACTACTCTACATCTCGAGAAGGGAAAGTGACCAACGAAACACGTGGCAGAGTCCTTTTCAAGTCATCAAGATCCAGAATTGGCCAACTCCAAATTCTGGTACGTGGTGTTTTGTTTCCTGGCCTACAAAACTGTTTCTGGGGCTACCTTCTCTCAGGCAAAGCAGAATCTCACGAGACGCCTGACTCTGCTTGGCATGTGCTTACCCACTTATCAGAGTTAACAGACTGCCAGCCAAAATAAAGACTGTGCAGCACAGAAACCAACTGTTCCCTACAGCTTCACCCAATGACGTTGTAATAAGGTCAGCCAAAGTTAAAGATTTTTTGTAAATAGCCTTTGAAAACACAATCATGGCTAAGATGTTAAGCCTTATTTATTTCCTTTATACACTGGAGGAAATAGCGGCTCCAATCCAGTAACCTGATCATAGGCAAAGATTTGCAGAGGAAATCAATCCCATTTGCAGGTAAATGGTGCTTCACAGGTAGAATGGGACTTCCCCAGTCTAGCAGCTGACTCAGGAGAACCAGATTCCTGGGACAAGCTCCTCTCCTCTCTTTGCTGCTTCATGAAAACCACTGCTACCTGTTTGTGGGGCTGAAGTGCAGCACAGAAGGGGTGGCTGGTGCTCCTGGCAGGAAATCAGTCCTAAAGGGCTCCAGAAACCACTGAGTCCATACAAATATTTTTCATACCTTCAGCTTTGTGCCAGGACATTTCAGCATTGAAGAGCAATGTTTGTAAACCACCTCAATGAAGTTCAGTAAGTCTCCTTTGGGAGAGGCACTTTAATTCACAGGCCTGAACACAAACCCTGCTGCCAAGAGTTGACCTCCACTTGCAGCTTTACCCAACACAGAGAGAAGCCAAGCTATCTATCAGATTTTTATTCCAATAACTCATCATTAAATGAGTAAAGACTGGATGGATAACCAGCAGGATTCCCTTCACTGCACAAAAAAATACATTTATCCCTGTGAAGATTCATACCCCCATGTATCCATCACATACACTGATCAAACTTAACATGCCCACAGACCAGAGGCCAAGGAGAAGCCTGCAAGCAATTCAGAGAGCTGAATAATTCAAAGCTTTAATAGTAATATCTTGTGCACGTCTAATTTCAATATTTACCATTAATAAAACATCATGCCTAATCACTTCCACTTGCTCTGCTGGACAAATATGTAGATCCAAGTACATGGTAAAGAATCACTAACAGCAGGTACCACCCAGCACTGCTGATACCTGAAAGCTGCAGTCTTGATCTAATACACAGCTTCAGTGTATTTTTATCAAGAGTTTATCCCTGACACTTTCCTTAAAATAGGCTATTCAGATTTGGATTTTTTATCCAATTCTGGAGCTATTGTGTTTTCTGTTGCTTTTGTTTTTTATCATTGCTTTAATGTTTCCCTTGTGCAGCTGGAGATTTCTGTTAGGGGACACCAGCAGATGAGTTATTGTCTAATGGAAAGGACAGAAAATGAGAAGAGGGAGGATAAATTTCTCCTAAAGCAGCCAGGAAGAAATTCCCTAAGGTCAGCATCTTCCTCTGCAGAACTCACCACCTCTGCCTCTTCATTTGGGCCAAGCCAAATGTTCCTGAGACTGTCCTAGCAGAGAACAGGGTGGCTCTAAAGCTTGCACACAGCAAGGCACACAGTACAACTCAACTGTTCCAAATCAGCTGAGCTTCAAAGCAAAGTTATCAACCCTAGTTTAAATTCTTGCCTGTTGCTCATTTCATTCTTTACAGAGCTCAGTATTCTCCAAGCCCCTGCAGTGTTACAGTTTGCCTGGTTTACTGGAGTTAATAATTGTTGGCACGGAAATGACTGTAAATGAAGCTGCCCTCAACCTTCTGGCTGCTTCCTTGTTTTCTTGACAGCCCTTGCCTGCACACACACCAGAGTGAAGTGCTGTTTAAATCCTCTCTGCCTAACTCATCTCTAGAGTGTTAAGTTCTGACAGGGATTTTAACATCTCTACCCTTCCTCACAACACTCATACCCTGAGAGGGGAAAAACCCGACAAATGAAACCAGCTGGTTTTACTCCCAGCACAACACTGCACAAGGCAAAGCTGTGTGACAGGAGCCTGTTTCTGTCAGTGCCCAAGCTCTGCTCTGTGGCCAGTTGTGCCTCAGACATCACTGCATAGATGGTTTGGGGCTCAGGCCAGGAGCTCTGCAGCGCAGCTCCTCATGTGACAAAGCTGCTGGGCTTAGCTGGAGCCAGAGGTCAGCCAGCTCTGCCTGCTCTGCTCACTCTCAACCAGGAGCTAAAGCAACACCATCACCCACCAGAACTCATCTTCTCTTTTGAGAGACAGATTTTACAGGAGGTGAAATGCTGATTTATTCATCTGAAAAATATAGGCTCCTAGTTGTGCTAAATTTTACTGCATGTACAGTCAAAATGTTTTTAAATGCTTCATTTAACTTCAGCACAACAAACACTGTATATGACTTTATCTAAAATCTTGAAAACAATCGATTCCATCTTGGAATTGGAGGTTCCCAAGAATAAGTTCAGATGCTTTTTCACCTATTATTTTATTTCCTGTGGTAATTAATACTAGGAGAGAGAAAATATTGAGGGGGTGGTAGCTGAACTCACCAGGCACACGAGGGCTAAGCAGTGTCTTTGCCAGCCTGGAAAAGTGTTTCCTGCCAAGGTAAACTCATTTCTAACTACTGAAGGAAACAAAACAATGGTGAAAGGATGCCTGCAATGCACTATTAGACAATATAAAATAGAGGGGAAAAGCATTAATCACATAACTGCCATTTTTGAAAACAATTAGGATTTTTTAAGCTTTAAAATAATCAATAAAAATAATTGAAAAAAGGTAAACATGAGAGATCAAAAAATAAGGGTTTCACTGGCCTCTGCAATACACCATCATATGATGAAAACAGGCAGAAGAGCAAGGGTTTTGCTGTTATGCAACATCTGCAGCTGTCATAAGCAGGTAAGTTCCTGCTACCATTTAAATGTTTTCCATCCATGAGAACTTCAGAAAAAAAATCTTGAAGTTCAATATTTAGCTGTAAGAAACAGTTTTCTGCAACACTTTATGCTACAGCAGTCAACAGATTAAAAATAAGCCACAGTTTTCAAAAGAGCTTCAAAATGTGCAGCTTTGCCCAGCTGAAGGCAGCAAGTAATTCCTGCTGTGACAGAGCCAAATTTTTGGTTCAAATACGACTCCTCCTCCAGCAGAAAGGCTTTCAGTTTTCCCCTGGGTATCTGCAGGAGAAGCTCAGAGTGCCACTTACCAGAACCACGTCTGCTTCTAACAGGTTGTCCCCTGGTCCCCAGGCCAGCACCAACAGCTTCACGTCTGGGACTCTGCAAAGGGAACCCAGGAACAGAGCTCAGCCCTCTCCAGGATGTCAGAGGTGCACATTACTACCAAGGTGATAAATCTGTAGTGCTGGCCTTGCACAAGCCTGCCTGCCTTTTCTCCCACACAGAACCTGACTTTGACAAAGGTAAAAGGATGATACAGCACTTAATAAATGAGACTGAATGACAGGCTGCAACAATTGATACACAGCACCTAATGCTGGGCTCAGAGTGGGGCCACTGCTTGGGCAAGTGGCTCCTGACCATGTGCAGGATGCCAACCTCCTCCCAGAGCAAGTCCAGGTAAGGAAGATTTCAGCAAGGATATGAGAAGGGTAATGTGCCCCATCTGTTGCCTGACCTCAGAAGTTCTCTCCCGTTTTCCCTTCTCCCTCTCAAAGCTTCTACTGAGACCTGGACCTCAATCATCCAAGGACACAGGGAGAACAGTCAGACAATCCCAGTGCTGCCATTATCACTGAAACAATAAACTCAGGAGCAAAGGGATTCAAAGGTGGAGTTTGAGCAGGTGACCTACCAGCAGAGGTAACCAAACAGTACTTAGGTAACCACACCTCTGAACTGCACCCAATCACATAAAATATTCACCTCCTCCATGTAATGACAGAGAGGAAACCCAGAACATCCTCTGTCCACCTCTCCCTCACAAGGTGAGCTGTAATTCAGGAGCACACGTGGCACTGCCCTTTGGATGCTCTGCAGCTCCAAGCAGAGCAGCGGCACAGAAATGGCAGAGGGATGAATCATTCCCTCAGTGCACAGCATCCCCTCCATCCCTGCAGGACTCAGAGCTCCCCGGGCAAAGGAGCCCCAGGCAGGGGCTCCCAGAGCAGTACAACCCACCAGGATTTCAGTTCTGCCTCTCCTTAACGTCCAGCTTCCTGTAAATCCTACAGAGGAGAAGCACTGCATAACATTTATTATAACAACTCATCCTAATCACAGGAAAATGAAGTTTTAAACAGCTACAGTTACTTTAAAACAAGCACAATATCAAAGATTCTGCTGTCTCAGACAATCACTGATACCCAAATATCCCAGAACAACTGAAGACACAAAAAGCAAAATGGAAATCTCATTCCTCTCAGAGCCATCCCCTCGCTCTCCTGTTGCTCAGTGCCAACAAGAGATAAGAGCTACAGATTGGAAAAGGCTGGATGCAGCAACTGCAAACAACTGCTGTGCAAGATTAGCGTGGAAGTGAGTCTCCTGCTTATCTGTCTCAAGGTATGTGCTGGAATTTCAAAGGCTTGGCTTTTTCCCCTCCATAGCCAGAATTGATAAAGCTTTTCCAGGCTTCTAAGCCAGTTTGTAACTGAATGGGGAAATGACACATTTGCTTTAAAAGGCTTTTCAATAAGAGCTTTCTCAATAAGAGCTTTTCAGTATGAATCAACAGATTCATAAAATTGGTTTGGTTGGAAAAGAACCTTTCAGATCAAGTCCTGCCATTATCCCAGCACTGCCACATCCACATCTAAAACCTGCCCCTGAGGGCCACATCTCTACATCTTTTAAAGACCTCCAGGGACAGTGACTCTACCACTTCCCTGGGCAGCCTGTTCCAATCCTGACCACTTCTTCAGTGAAGAATTTTTGTTAATATCCAACCTAAACCTCTCCTGGCACAACCTGAGGTCATTTCTCCTGGATCTATTGCTTGTTACCTGAGAGAAGAGACTGAACCCCACCTGCCTAAAACCTCCTTTCTCAGAACACTGAGTTACTTAATGGAGGCAATTTCCATGTCAAATTTCATCTCTCAAGCACTTTAGCACTGCAGTTAAGGAACATGAAAATCTTCAAACTAGAGGGAAAAACAAGAGAAAAGAAAATGTTTCTTCTTACTTCACTTTATGATTTAAGTGCAAGTGGAGTGTTTTTGCTGTTAAATAACAGCTGTGTTGATGAGAGTTTTTATGCTGACAAACTCTGGAAAACTAGAACCAGTACTGATTTAAAAATAAAACAAAAAACAAAAAAACACCACAAAAATCAAGAAACAGTCTGCCCCCTCCCCAAGCTGCACAACCACAGAAGCCAGGGACAAAACCAAGTGCTTCCCGTGCTGTTCTAGCAATCTAACCCAAGCTTTGGGAAGTGGCAAATAAAGACGAAGTACCAAAAGAAACCTTTGGGTGAAAATACCAGTAGTTCAGAAAACAGCAATGCCAGTAGGTACAGCCCTCAGCAGCCACAATGTTATTCTTCATCCAGGAAAAAGAAGTCTTGTTAAAAGCAAAGAACACTGTGTGCTTGGTAGCTGTCTAATTTCATGAAAGTAAAACTGTACCCAGTCGGCCTGTCCTGAAATCCTCCCTCCAGTGCAGCAGTTTATTCACCAGAACTGCACACACAGCTCAGGGGGCAGCCTGAATGTCACTGGCAAGCAGGATGCTAAAAACTTCTTACAGGTTCTGCTCATATTTTACCTCAGTTACTTGTTGAAACAGCTCTATAGACTGCCGTTAGTCCAAATTTGGATAGAAATGCTTACAATATATTGATTTTTTCCCCTCAGTGTCTCAGAATACACACATGCACCAGTACAGACTCTGCCAGAACATGGACAAGAGGGAACATTAACTTAACTACCCTTAAAGAACAGGAGAAGGATGTCTGCTATTGATAGAAGGCTGTTTTCTAGGTGGGTAACAGTGAACCAATGGATTTCCTTAGTAATGAAGGCCTTGGAGTGAGGCTTCTTCTGAGAAGAAAGGGCATGAAGAAGATGCAGCGCCTCTCAGAAACTCCATCTGCAGGAAGTTCAGCCAAGACTTAAGGAACCCAGCTGCAGAAGCTATAGAGAAATGCCTTTGGAAGGGAAAGCTAATAGTGCTAGAGGAGATCCAAAATTCTCCAAGACTCCAAATAGAAAATAATGCTCAAAACTGGTGAGCAAACAGAAGCAAAATACCAGGAATGGATATAAAGTTTTTGATGTATATGTACAGCTGTTTCTTTGCCCTGCATAACACCAAAGGATTTCAGGTTCAACACTTCTGTCAGCAAGCCCACAGCTCTTGTAATTATCAGCCCCTCCCATCTGTACTAGCTGCAAGTCCATAGTCTGAAGACCATCCTCACAGCAGGGGAAAGCACAAGGTTCACCACCAAAGGTGCAGTACCGTCCTCCACAGGTGCCAGGCAGAGACAGAGCTGCAGACAATGAAAAGGGATGCACAAATCTTTACGAGCAAGAAAAGCCCCTCCTGCAGCTATTGCTGGCTGCTGCCCAGCCTGGGGATCCTGCCAGCAGGAACTGAGGAGCAGCAGCAGCTCAAACAGCGGCTCGGTGTCTCAGGCTGACAGGGTCGGGTTTTATTGTAGTGGCTGTCACAAGATTCAACGACGAACATATGGAGCTGCAGAGCATAAGGTATGAATGAGGGACACTGCCTGGCTCTGTGACGCCCTCAGGAAGCCAAAGGCTCCACTGGATTAACACAAATCAAAGTCAGAGGGAAGGAGACGGTCAAGATCTGCCCAAGATCAACCACAGAAGAGCACAATAAAAAGCAGCACGCAACCCCATTCTGTTCTTTAATCTCCAGAAGCCAATTATAAAAAGGGAAATGGGAATTAGGAACGCACCAGAAAAGCCATTTTTTCCACGTCACATTGGAAGGCACAGGAAAACACAGCCCCACAGTTTAAAATCACAACTACATTACTACTCATTTGCACAAACTGAGGAGTAAGAAGACAAACTATGCCAGCCTCAAAAATCACTCTGTCTCACGGCTCTCCCCCGGTGTTTGTTTCCTTGGATTCCATCACTCCTAAGGTGCCAGCTGCTCCTTCCAGCAGCTGCCGCCGTGGCGCCCGGGAAGGGGGAAGGCCGGCGGGGCAGCCGTGCCCGCACAGCCCGGCCCCGCGGCCAGCTCTGTCCCCCGGGAGCCTGCCCGCGGAACCACCCTGGCCCCAGTGTCCTGAGGCTCTGCCCAACCCCTCGGGCAACTTGGACGAACCAAGGTGGTTTTAAAGCAAGGATGTTCTCAGCAGAACGTGACGTTCAGAGGAAAACGAATTTGTATGGATTTGAAGGTTAAAAATGCCACTTTGTAAAGGCTACAGGATAAATCCCTGAATTTTTCCTTTTTTTAAAAAATTACTATATTTAGAAACCTCATTTGGTTTGCTACTTACTAAACTATGAGAAAGCATAAAATACTTCTAAATGCTTAACAATTTTTGCCATGACAGGTCTTGCATTATTAAATGTGTATTTTATAACATGCCAGATGAAAGTAACCTGTTCCGTATAAGGGTCAGTGTGGAAGCCTGGAAAGGAGCTCATGGGGCTGACAGACCCTCACATCACCTCGGCCGGCAAACACAGTAGTCTCACGTCTTCCCCACAGCAGGAACACCGCTTGAAGAGAACCAGCCACGCCGTTTACCTTCCCACTCCGCATCACTCTCACCGCTGTCCGTAGCACCACCTTTCCTCAGGGTGCCCAGCGGGAGCGGCAGCTCCGCTTTGCTCAGTTTGGAGGAGTCCGTGGCCGGCAACCTCGCTGCGAGATGATGGGAGGAGTAAAAGCAGCACCGCCGCCTGTCCTGAAAAACCCCACCTCAAAGCGCGGCTCTCGCCGCTCTCCCGCACGACGCGGCTGAAGGCCAGCGCTGCCCACGGCCCCGCGGGTGCGGCCGCGCATCCCCCTCCCTCTCTCCCTCCCGGCCCCGGCGCGGCTCGGGGCGATGGAGCCGGGCACATACCGGCGCGGCGGGGCGGCGTCCGTGCGAGCAGCATGCTGGAAGCGTGGCCCCGCCGCGCACGGACCCCGGCCGCCGGGCTGCCCCTTCCTCCGGCGGTGCCCGCGGGATCCGGCCCTCGTCCCACCGACGCCGCCGCCTCCTCCGGGCTCCTGAACGGCAAAGACGCAAACCCACCGTCAAAGTCCATGCTGGGAGCGCCGCCCGGCCCCCCGCCCGGCCCCGCGGCGCTCGCACAGGTAGCGCCCGGAGGCCCCCGCGCCCGCCGCCGCTCACGCCGCTCCCGCCGCTCCGCCGGGCGCTCCCCGCCCTCCCCGGGGCGGCGGCGGCGGGGCCGGGCGGGGCCGGGGGGCGGGAGCGGCGCCGCGGCCCCGACCTGTTCCCCCGCCGCCGGCACCTGCGCCCGCCCCGCAGCCCCCGTGCGGGCCCGGCCACGGCGCTCCTGCCCCGTCCGCGGGAAGGGCCGCCGCGCCCCGGCGCCGGCCCTGCCGTTTAAAATAAGGGAAAAAGGGGGAAAAATCACCCGGGCAGGAAAGCCGCCTCTCATTGGCTTCTCCTCCTTTAAATCCTCCTCCCCCCTCTATTTGGCGCTAGTGAGGCACATCTGGAGTGCTGGGTCCTTTTCTGGGCTCCTCGGTACAAAAAACACGAGGAGCTACTAGAGAGGGTCCAGCAGAGGTCACAAAGATGATGAGGGATCTGGAGCACTCTCTTATAAGGAGAGACTGCGGGAGCTGGGCTGGTTTAATCCAGAGAACAAGAGACTGAGAGGGGATCTCATTAATGCATATAAATATCTCAAAGGCAGGTGCCAAGAGATGGTGCCAGACTCTTGTCAGTGGTGCCCTGCAACGGGACAAGGACCAATGGCCACAAACTAAAACACAGCTAGTTCCACCTCAACATGACAAAGAATTTTTTTACATTGAGGGTGTCAGAGCACTGGAACTGGGCTGCCCAGGGAGGCCGTGGGGTATCCCTCTCCAGAGATACTCCAAACCCACCTAGGCATGTTCATGTGCTACCTGCTCCAGGTGACCCTGCCTTGGCAGGAGGGGTGAGCTGGATGATCTCCAGAGTCCAATTCCACCAACCCTAACAATTCAATGATTCTGTGAAATGTGGAAAAGCATGTTCAAAGAATGGAGATGCCATATAAAAGCTCAGGGCCATCACCATTATGTGCTCCACTCAGCCCTTGGACAGCACTGAGGTGCCAGAACACATGGAGCACACAAGGACTGGTGAGTGTTAAAGCAAAGAAAACAGTGTAGAAAACTGGGGGAGAGGCCTGGGTGATACTTCTCTGATTTTATCCTGTCAGGCAGCATCAAATCATGTACAACCATAGAGAAGTATTAATTATACCAAAGCTTTTTAGGAAACACCCTCATTCCAAAAGAAAGCTTCCAGAATGAAGGAGCTGAGCAAACTAAAATAACATTTTCAATTTTTCAAAAATAAACTCTATGCTAAAACTGAAAAGGATTTCATAAAGAGAGGCTGCAAACGGACACCTTGGGTAAAGGATTCCAGCTTTTGGGGAGTTCTTGACACCCCAACTACTGTACAATACACACAAGCATGCCTGGGCATCACCTCCTGGGAGGCTGTCATGGAGCTCATGCCTGGCTGGGGCTGGCAAACAGCACCCCAAGACTTGCAGGAGTCTCCTGGCCCTGATGGTGACAGGCCTGGGGACACAAGGCTCCTGGCCTTGGCCTGTCCTACAGCAACAGGCTAAAAGCCAGGGGTGCTGCAGGGCTGGGCACTGTGCTCGTACCCCTCACTGCACTCAGCACTCGCTTTCAGTGCCTGTGCTGAGCTCTGGCTAAGCCTCCCATCTATTTAGGCAGGTTTTATAGAATCAGAGAATGATTTAGATTGGAAAGGACCTCCAAGATCATCATGTCCAACTGATAACCTGGCACTGTCAAGTCCACCACTAAAACACATGCCTTAGTGGCACACCTACACAGCTTTTAAATACCTCTAGGGATTGTGACTCCACCACTGCTCTGGGAAGATTGTTACAATGCTTGGCCACCCCTTCAGTGAAGGAATTTTTTTCTAATATCCAACCTAAACCTCTTCTGGCACAACCTGAGGCTCTTTCCTCTGGATCTATTGCTGTTACTTGGGAGAAGTGGCCAACCCATCTCACTACACTCTCCTTTCAGGTAGTTCTAGGGAGCAGTAAGGTATTCCCTGAGCCTCCTTTTCTCCAGACTGAACATCCCCAGCTCCCTCAGCCCCTCCTGGTATGACTGACTCTCTAGCCCTTCACCCAGCTCTGTTGTCTGTTCCTGGACACACTGCAGCACCTCAATGATTATTGCCAAGCACATATCCAATTGTCAGGTAGGTTTCTAACACATTCCCAGTCAGTCACTGGCATGCCAAGGAATTTCTTGCAGCGTTTTCAAAGCCAAAGAAACACTACACTGGTAACATTCATCAAGAGAAAGGCTAACTGCAGCTGCTGGTTACAGATCATCCATTGCACTGCTGGAGGGGCTGAGGATGGGAGAGCCAGGGGGGATGGACAGATACAGAAAAATAAGAGCAACATCCCTCTGCTCTCCAGTGGCTGGGAAACACTGCCTAGGCTGGAAAGCTGGGAGACAGGGAGCATCCACCAGCAAAATCCAGCAGTTCCTTGTACGAAAGGACTGCTGCTACAGCTGTTGTGACCACCCAACAACAACAGCACACAATACTACACTCATTACTTGCAAACACTCCACCTGTGAATTAAACCCCCCCACACATTTCACTAATTGCTACCTTTGGGGCCTGGCATTGTGAGAAAGCATTGTGCTGCCAAGTGCTGTGCACAGGGTTCGTACACACTGCGTTTGCTGTGTCATTTCATCCAGCTCTAATGGGAACCACGCTCCCTTAGAGACCAAAGGCAGAGTTTCTGGGGCTGGGGTGCAACAGAAGACCAAAGGTTGACCCTTAGCAGCAGTTCCCAGGGCAGACAACCTCAGGTCCTGGTCAGCTCCAGGTCCTCACAGGTGTGATTTTTTAAGTGACAAATTCCCCAGCCAGGATTAAGCCCCCTGGGCACTCTGCACGTGTGCTGTAAGTGTTTGCAGGGGCAGGTCTGAGGAGGTCAACCCTAAACCTGTTAAAGCTGGTGACATTGTGCCCTCTGATTTCAAGGAGCTTTAACTTGGGACCTGCTGACCTGGGCAGATTTTGTGCAGATGTTTTATTACTGTTTTAGCTCACCTGTAGGTGGCTGGAGGAGAAAATCAAATAAACTCCTAGCCCTGAGAATTAAAACAAGATGAAATATTGGAAAGGCACAGTCACCTTGCATTAACACAGTGGTATTACTACAGCAGTGATTTTTAAACTATCTCCTGTTTCTAAACAAGAATTTTCTAAGTAAATTATAAATATCTTTGTACAGGCTCATGGCTACTGTGCTCTTTATCATTCTAGCCTGGTTTCTAATGCAAGGTTCTTCTTTTATCTTTGGCTTTTAAATGAATGCAGCTCCCACTGAGCAACTTGGAGCCGTGGGGCAGATATTCCACAGGCTGCAAGCACAGCTGGTGCCTGACTGGATCCCCAATAGATAATATTCTGCTCCTGGAGCACTGCTCACCTCCTGTGCCACCACCCAACAAAAAGCCTTGTCTGAGCAGCAGCACCTCAGTGGGATGTGGCAGGGCCAGGGAGCTAAGGGGAGGGAGATACGCGTCGCAAGAATCTCCAGCCCCTATTTATTTCTGGGTGCCAAAAAGGATTTAGTATTTTATTAGCTATGGAGTTTGCAAGAGAGCTGATTATGTTGGGCTGAGGCAAAGCAGACAGTATTTTCAAATGCAGAGCATCCATTTGAAATGACTACAGCCAGGCACAAGCCAGACAGTCGATGAAATATTTAGCTGGTAAAGCCTTTCAGCATGCGAGGCTGGGGCCAGACATGGGTGCTGTGTTGTTGAAAATCACAATACCGAAATCTCAAGTGCCCCAGCCCCCAGCATGGAGGCCTCAGAGGTGCAGCAGTTGCCCAGGGAGTGGGGCTATGGGGCTGCAAGGTCCCCTACCCTGCCAGGGTGCAGGAACCCTTGCTAGGCACAGACCAATTTGGCAGGGTACAGGCATCGAAGCCTTTCCTGCAACTCAACTTGCCAGATAACACTGCCTCTTGCACCCCTCTCCCAAATTTCAGTGGCTGAAAGCATTTTCCTGTAGGGGTAAGGAAGGCACTCTCCCTCCAGAAGAAATTGTTTTAAAGCAAGTTTGACTTTTTGTTGTCGTAAGACCTGGTATTTATTTTATTACCTATTTTTATTAGTTATTTGCTTACTGGAGTTTGCTAGTTCTTCCTATAATATAGCCCAAACCCTCTAAATTCTTGGCATGCCCTGCTCTGTGTTCATGTGTTCACCCCAGAGTGATGTGGATGCAGCATCAATACAGCTGCAACAGGGCAAACTGGAGCAAACTGAACCACAGAAGTCAGGGAATGGTGTTAGCATTGGAAGTGCTGGAATGGTGCCCAGATTGGATGGTTCAGCTGTGCTGAAGCTTCTGAGAAACCTGGCTAAGAAACTACTAACCTACTTCTTTTGGGTTAAAATTTTTCACTTAACCTCTGCACCAGATGGCAAAGTTTAATGAGTTTGTCCAAGGGTAGCAGAATAAATGAAATCTGGTTTCTGCCTCACTCTGATACAATTTCACAGTTCCTGCCCTTGCTATCCTTCACATTCTTCCATCTCTGTGAGCCCCTCTCCAAGCCTTCAATTCCTCTTCTCTGTCCCACAGACCCACAATATCCTACTGTCATTTCTGGACTATTTACATCCTCTTCTGCCTCAGTCCCCTCTCATTTCACCTGTAAATTGTGCCCAATTTCCAGTAACCCTAGCTTTCTTCCACATCTTATAACCTGAGCTGTGTGGTTGGCCAGCTGGCAGCAGTAGCACATGCTCTGGTTTTGCCAAGGTGCTGCTGGGATGGTCAGTCCATGAGTCCTGCTCACCACAAACGCTGGATCAGATTCTCCCTGTCTTTCTGACAGAAACCAGAGAAAATACCATCATTTTTTCCAAGCACTGCTTAAGTTCATTTAAGAACCTACTGACAAGGGATATGGCATTCAAAAAACAGCTACAAAACTCCATGGATTTATCCAAATCCAACCACCAACTCATTCCCTAGTCAGAGGTCACTGCCTGAAACACTTGCTCTGTTTCTCAATTAATTTTTCTAACTATACAAATTGACACTGGTATTAAGGAGGGCTTCACTGAGGCACATATTTCTAATTCAGCTGAAGAGTTAAAGGGAAGTCACAACAAGCACTCTCTGCCCCAGGAGCTCCCCCCAGCATGCCCAGAGCCACGTGGTGACTTTACAAAATCTATTTATATGTGCAGTAATCCACTAACTGTATGGGGTTGGAAAATGTTGTGCAGTCTGAGAAGAATCAATATGGAGTCGAAAGAGCTAGAAAGCCCTGAAGATTTTTGTTACTGACTAAAACCTCCTAATAAGCCAAAAGCCTGGAAGTTGTACCTGATATGCTGTGAATACCTTCTAGTAAGTACTTTGGTAGGGTTTCAAAATCAAACCCATGATGCAAAGGAGGTCACTGCAACACTGCTTTATAGACTAAGGAACTGTCTCCTAAATAAAGGCTCTATTTAAACAAAACTTTGTGCAGGGGAAAGGTGTTCTTTTCCTCAGCTGTGGATTTTTCTTCCCCCCCCGCCCCCAATTCTTCTTTCATTATACACCACTCTCAGCTGTTCTCGCTGTGCTATGCACAGCTGAGATGTACCAAAGTCTTTTCTCAAAGCTTTTATTTTCTTAAAATATTTCCTTGAGGTTTGCAACCAGGTTGATTAAAAGTAAGGACAAATACAATTGCAGGATGCCCAAGCACATGCCCTGGCAGTCCCTCAGTGCTGCCCTAGATTTCAACTCTGTTACTACCAAAAGTACATGACAGTGGGGATTACACGACTGCTCCAAACCTTAGGGCACAACATTGATTTCTAGATCATGATTATTTTTGGAATGTCCCATCCTCCTGCTCTCAAAAGAGGGTTTGATAGCTTTTACATTTAAAATATAATAGCATATCGATGTAAAACCTAATTCCACTTTCTTGTATGAAGAGATCCTAAATATTTAAAATAGGTTCAACCCTTTGCTATTAGTTTTACTCCTTTTGGCGTTAGTTGGATGTACACATACTGCTATAACTCCAAGGAAAAGCTCAAAATTGGTGTGTGCACTGACCTCTGTACCCATTAAAGAACCCCCAGCACTTTGTGATTATCAGTGAAACATTTGGGGAAGGACTTGGTTTGGGTTTTTTTTTAAATGATAAAATACCTCATTTAACAGCACAACTTGAAGAACATGCTCAGTTTCACTCATGTATTTACACTTCAGTGTATCCTGCAGGATTTAAGTGGATAGCAGCTGAGTTGCAGAAATTCATTTCATCCAGTCAGCAACACCTGTGCAGAGATATTTAGAACTGCTTAAGTCACCATATCTGCAAAATTTTCCAGGAAAAGAACCCCAACATTATCTACTTAGGATTTGTCTAGATGCTTAAAAATGTGCTAAGAAGATAATTATGACAAAGTTACACTATAAAGGCACTTTGCTAAAAAAAAATGAGATGGAACATGTGGGTATTCTTTTCTCCCTTAGAACCTAATACTTAGCATACAAATAAAAAAGAAGAATCTCAGAATGATTTAGGCTGGGAAACTTCTAAGATAATCAAGAAGAGGAGTAAAATAACTTGCATGTTTCTACACAGCACAAATGTTTATCCAACTGAATGTAATAGTTGTTAGATGCTTTTGTTTCAATTTTTGTCATTAATCCAGAAATTGTTAGAAAGTTTGCAATGGAAATCTATTTGGGCAATTTTAGGAATCTTTAAAATGAAATTTTTGCTCTTGGGGCTTTCCAGGTTTTGTGTCCTGGCATGGACAGTGATGCTGATTCCCTGGAACTCTCCAAACTCTCCCCAGGGGTAGCGAGGTCAGTGTCTCTGAGTAAGCACAGGGCAAAGACACCCAAGGAATTCAGAAGCAGACAAGAAAATGAGTATTAATTCCCACTGGAGATGACAGTTTTCCAGAAGAGTGGAATGTCTTCCAGCAGGGGGAGAGTGACCATTTCAGCTAAGGAGCACTCCCTGGCAGTGAGGCCTGACTGGGCTCTGCACTGACAGAGGAGTGCAGCCTGTTCCCCTGCCCACACCAGCCGCGGGTCCAGGGCTGATCCCGAGGCCATAGCAATAACTGGGGCTGTGTTTCGCTACGAAACCTTCCTGCATGATGGCTCCTGCGGTGTCCACAGAAGCCGGGTGCTCAATCAGCACAGCAGCACTGCACATCCATCAGGGAGGAAAACAGAAGGAGCAGCAATAACCCCCCCAGGAGCTGTGTCTGGGGAAGAGGCAGCTCTACCTTTTTTTCAGTCTGTTTATGAAACTGAGGATTGTGTTTGGCAGACGGGCAGCAGTGAGTCTGAGCATGCATTGGCTATGAGATGCAACGTGGACACACGTGGCTCCTGCCAGCCAGGGCCCAGCAGCAGCCCTGGAGTGGTTTGCACCAGCCTGTGCACTCAGGCACTTACCTCCTGGTAAGCAGAGACCATCCTTACCCCGTGTGCAGGGCTGGAAAACATAAAGAGATATCATAAATACCAAATCTTCTGCACATTTTTTTCAAATAAGGCAGTACACTGGCCACAGAAATATTCCTAATTTATATGCAAGTACTCTTTAACTTAATTTTTTATCAGTACCTAACAGCAGTAAGGCATGAAGCCTAGGCAGATATGCAAACTGCAGCCCTGGAAAACCCAGGCAGCAGCACAGCAAGAGGATTAACCAAACATGAGGCATTAGAATATTGCAAAGAGGATCAAAAGAGATTTGTGACTGAAAAGCCACCCACCAGAATTACAGTCAGCTGAGAAGCCGGACAGAGAAAAAGCGGGTAAATGTTTTGCATTTAGATGTCTCCTAGAATAAACTCAGACTTTGGGATGTGCACTGCAATACAGCACCAGATCAGGCTTCCCTGTGACATGGAGCTGCTAACAAAGCCGCCTCCTTTCTATACTGAAAATTATGGCTTTGTGACAGTCAAATGTTAACGGGAAAAAAGCAAGAATCACATTGAAATGTGGTCGCTGGCACGCCTAAAAACAAAGAGCCCTGAGGGCAACAACAAAGCAGTAGCTGTACAAAAGCTGCCATACAAAAGGAAACAATTCAGAGAAGTAAGAGGAACTTAATCTTGCCATAACATTTCCTTCTCCAAAATAAAAATCACCGCCGGTGCTCCCACTCCAAAAAGATACTAAAATTAATTATTAAACAGGAAATTGCCTCCCAGCAGAGATAAAGACAGACATCATTGCAGGCAGGGTTGTGGATGAGAAGAATAGTGACACACTAAACCCCTCCTCCTCACAAAATTTTGTGACATCTATGGGCATTAATGTACTCAATGTAGGGAAGTCACGTGTTTCAGAGGAATGCTGTACCCATATTTGAACCTTCAAATAGTGAGCAATAACCCCTCCTTTTTCCTCCTCCTCTGCTTTGCTTTCACACCTTGCTTTGGCTGCACTTGCTTATGTTTATGTCCATCCTTGAGTCTTCCCTTCCTCCTCCTTTCTTCAGATCCAGCAGGAGAGGGGAGGGCACGAGCAGCCAGGTGGGTGTGTGGCTGTTAACTGAGCTTAACCCACCACATTATTTTATGCTAGTTTTGTTCAGAGGAAGGCATCGTGCCCCTAAGAACCTGTTCTTCATGTGTTTTTAGGGACAAGGCTGAAGATGATGAGCGGGTGTGAAATGCAGAGTTTTTCCTAGTACCTACAGTAAGCCCCAAACCACCTTTCTCTATCAGATCAGTTTCTCCACCTTGAAAGATCAAGCAGTACAAACATGTGGAAGGGTGAACTCTTCTTCCATGCGAGCAGTGGTGATGGCTTTTGCTGCTTTAAGAGCCTGGCCCACTTCTCTCAGTGTTCCTGGAGGGCAGGCATGATCCCCCCCGACTTTCAGCGATATCGCAGGCAGCCCTGGAGTGAGCACCAAAGACTGCCCCTGCCACGCAGAACTGGTCAGTGTGCTAAGGAGGTGGGCAAGAAAACTGGCTGCCTTTGAGCACAGGGCAAATGAATTTTCAAATGATCCAGAAGAGATGAGCCAGAAGATGCCTTAGAATGGAGCTGGGGTAGTGACTCCCTCAGAGGATACATTAAAGCAAAGACAGGGACTGAAGGATACAGATGCTGAGGAATCGAATCCCTCAGGGAGATTTATGGGTGACTGAATCTGAGCTATTGCTGCTGCTGAAAACTTCCATTTCCCTAAATTGCCTTGCTGGCTGAGATCAAGCCCTCTGTACTTTTTCTCATACACCAACATCACCTTTTGCAGCACAGATGGCAAATAAATTCTTTTATAAAGTCACAAAATTACTTCAACTGTCACTGAAATGAGAAGATAAATTTGAAATTAATTTTCAGAAGAGTCTAATTTACCAACAATGTCATCATTATTACCTCAGAGAATAAATATTTTGATGTCTAGACATTATTCAACACCCAAATGATCTAATTATCTTATCTGAGATACCATCCAATATTAAATGTCCTTTCCACTCTATCACGAGGTTTTTCAGCTGTATCATCTTCAAATCAGGACTCTTGTACACAGGGAAATTTATGACATTATATAGATCAAATAGAAAGATACAATAATAGTTTTAAGAGGTCATAACTAGAAATATTACCTATAACCACATAATGACAAAGAAGAAAATAAATTAATTCATGCTATAAGTAGATACCTATATGCATAACTTTACCATTTGATTTCAAGAAAAAAAAACAAAACAAAAAACCCTTTTAACAGGGAAAAAGTAATTTATTTGAGGGGATACAACTGTCATAAACAAGTATAACAACTCCACTGAAATAATGTTAGTTAGGGGTGGTCTGTGTAACAGTTACACTATGCTCAGAGATTCAACAGAGCATGAGCTCACATTTCAGGAGCCCTTTTGGACTAGAGTTCTGCTTCAAGTCTCATTTTTCCCAATTTTTTGTTAATTTTATGATACCCATTCCTACCTTAAATATAGCACTGGAAAGAATATTTCAGTTAGAATATGGAGTTAGATGGCATAAGATTGCTACACATTTACTTCATTAAGGCAGGGCTTTGAAGAAAAGCTAATCTTCAGTGGATGTAAAAAAGTTTTGAGTTATAAAAGGACTCAAAGTATTTGATCTGTTAATATGCATGATTCTAAACAAGCCATTGAAGCTTAAGATCATCTACTGCTAAAAAGATCTAAAAATGGAGAAGGCACGATTTGAATATTAAAAGGTTTGTGAAATAAGCTCTAGGATGGAGTAACACCAGGATTCATACCTTGGTTTTAGTGTTAATTGAGAGACAGTGTTCACCTTTGACAGGTGGTGGGTGCACCTATAGGTTTGGAGCTGGCAGAGGCTGCTGAGCTAAGCCAGGGCTGGAGCTAGGGGCAGGTCAGACCTACAGCAAAAATAAACACCCAGAAGTACACTGCCAACAGGCCCTGAGAAGTGATGCCTAAATATTGGGTTAGGTAACGACAAATAGGGTTTATGCTGGAAAACTTGGACCTAAGGCAAAATCTTGTTTATAGATGCCTGCCAAAACCCACCAAGGGTACAAAATTTATCTGTGGAAGTTTAATGGCAGGAGCTCCAATCTTGTCCATTCTCCAGCTAAGTCTGGCTTACAGTAGTAAACTGATGCCTGGTTTTGTTATCCAAGCAGAAGTGTACATGAGAAAAATGTCATGAGTATTATATGAGAATTAACCCTCTTTGGACAAGCCTCTGGCTGTTTTAGGGTGCAGACATCCCATATCCCTTCGGTTTGGGATGTGGCCCTGAGTTTCAATGAGGACAGATATTCACAGACATACACACACACACAGAGTTTTGTACCCCAATAATCTCTGATCCAGTAGCTCATAAAGTCAGAATATGCCTTGGAGGGATTTTCTGTATGATTATATAATTATGTTTTAATAAATTAGTTAATATAGAAAAGGAATATAATCTCTGAGAGACAAATGGACTACAAAAAAATCCAGGAAACCATTTGATCCCAGGTGATCTACCAACAACCCTATAGCTTAATACTAACTTGAATAACTTCTCACTCTCTTTCTGGCTGTCCCTTCTTCCCCCTTCCCTCAAGTCAGAAGTCTTTTAGATGTCTGAATTAAAGATTGTTCATCTCACGCAGTTCAAAGTTCAAGATCCTGCTTGTATGTGGCATGACCTCTTATTAGCTGGAAAACTTTACTCAAACACAGGCTCTGTGATGAGAGGCCAACAATTGGATGCAGTTTCCACAGCAAAACTTGTGTCACTTAGCTTCAAAACAAGCCTGCATTTAGTGAACCAAAGGAGTTGTTCAGTGGCACAGCTAAGAGCTCACAAACACACACAGTCTGACAAATTCTTTTCAGCCAGCGTCAACAGTATCCACAGACAGACAGGCATTTCAAGCCTCAGTTCTTCTGAATCAGAGAGGATGAATCAGGATGAATAGTTTCAGCCAAACAAGAATATTTAGGGTTTTTGTGTATCTCATCTAGGAACAGCATCACATAGTACCAGTAAATAAATAAATAACCCGCAAATAAATAAATGACCAAATGTGACCCTTTGAGCTTCATCAGTCACCTTTTTCTATACCAAAAAAAATAAGATCCTAAGCTGCTCCATCTTGTTTATGGCCACAAAAAATTTACCACCCAATTTACTATTGTCTGGATTTTAATTAATAAAGGAGTTAATAAGATTTTTTTTCTTCTGAAGTCTTTGGACAGAATCGATATGAAATATACTAGACAGAGACCTGCTACAAGTAAAAATAACTTCGAATGAAGATGTAGCTGTTGAATTCAGTTCTGAGATTCCCTGCAGGCCTACAATAAAAGCACTCTATTCCAAACATAAAGCCAAGCACAATAAATTAATGACTTGTATCTATGAATATAACATTATTTCATGGATAGCACGAATATCATTATCACACCATACTGTCATAATATTTGTTTGATGTTCATATAAGGGCACAGTTAAGAAGAGAGTGTTCATCACCTTTTTATTAAGGTGACAAAAAAATGAGAACCATCTCTCACTTGGAACAAACTTGTTTGGAAATAATTTGAAACACTAGCCCTCTCAGGAGAGGCAGCAAAAATATCTCTTCTATCATCTTACAGGAGTAGCTTGTGAGCCACGTTAATCATCTTGGACTGAAATTTATAACAACATATGGAAGACTTGCCTCACTATTATTAGAAGTTGCAAGTTTCATATGTGTTCCTCAACTAATTTAAGGGTCACTCCTGCTTCGAACATTATACCCCAAGTAATAAGTGCTATAACAGGTCATTTGCATTCAGGAAATTATTTTTGGAAGAAGCTCCTGCTTGATGCAAAAGAGCAAAGGACACTGGAAACTAAAGTCAAGAATTGACTTCTCTTGGGCCCTGATCCACACAGCTTTTGCAAGTCCATATGATCTTTTAATTCAGTTTCAAAGGATTTTGAAAACATCACCTTTGGAATATTTTGTCTTCAGTGATATTTTGCCAGGTTTTATTAGTATTTACTCATGGCTTTGCTTATGTGCTTCTTAAAGAACAGAACTACACATGAGATTTGGTCTCTTCAACCAGCATTGTGACTTTCTTGTACCTTTACCAGGCTTCAAATTTATTGTTATTTCATCTTTAGAAAGAAGAAAGCTACTTCATGTTATAATATCTCTGTCTGTATTATAGGCATGAATACAGAATTTAGGGAAAAGCTGTCTGCATCCTTTTGGGTATTGATACTTCTCAGTTCTCTCTAGCAGAAAACTACAAGTAAGATGTTGTGCTCCCCTCTGCAGTGTATTTGATGGTGTTAAAAATGTTTACATAGGCACCTTTATGATGATACCATTGCACTGCAATCCGTATCCCACCCTCCTCTCCAAAATCAAAACCTCCAAGCTCAGTCCTACAGCTATGAAAAGCCATTTTGGAAGGTTCTCAGCCAATTCCAAAAGCCATTACTGAGCATCAGTCAAGTGAACAAAGTCTGTTTATTTAAGCTCTGAAACACTTCTTTTTCCTCATGAATTTCCTTTAAATATAGTCATGCTGCTCCTACACTCAAGCACACAGCAGATGGAAAATAAATTTATTCTAGCTTATTTCCTGGACACTGAGCATGCAGCAGGCAAAATCACAGGTGGTGGTGTATACTCTGGCTGCATGATACACCACTAGGTAGTAGTAAAAATAATGTTACATTTTACTTTTACCCCACGAGGAAAAGTACATTTCAGATCTTCTAGAGGAAATCAAATCTTGTCTTGGAAAAATTTTGGGTTCTTATCCACTGTTAAATTACATTTAAGGGATGTCACTGTTAGAAGTATTTACTATTCTAATTATCACCCCAGTAAAGTGCAGAATTAAAAACTATTACATGTTTTTAAAAAAACATAATAATACATTGTTTGCATTAATCTAACCTATGCAAATTTGATTTTAGATTAAAAATATTTCCATGTTCTAGAAGTAGCCAGAACCACCCAAAGTGGAATAATTTAGTACTGCTTTTTAAGAGCCACAGTTCTCATGAGGTTTGGCCATAGCTAAATGGGAAGCACTTTAAAGAAAATGCTTTCATTCTGCCTTCCAGTCACACAAACCTGTGGAGCAAACTGTTCAGCTGGGAGTACTCAGTGAGCTAGAGGAACAACTGAATTACCTGCAAAGCTTACAGGGTTTAATGTTTATTATTCTTCTAAAAAACTGGTATTATATAAAGAGACTGCCACTGTGGATAGCTTAATTAAAAACTTCTCTTCAAACATGCAGGTGGCTTTTTTTGGTAACCTCCAAATACTGGTGGGTAGAGTGAGTAAATACAGGACAACTCTAGTTTACCTACATCTGTATAAACTATATGTTACCTTGCCAGAAGTACTGTAGACATTTGCAGAATATTATTGATTACTCCATCTTCAGAGAAAGAAACTCCTTCCAGGGTAACCCTAGAGAAGGGAGACAAAAATGATACAGAGCTGAAGCACCAATACCAAAAAAGCAGAGCTATTTACTATAGAAAAAAAGGAGAACAAGATAAATTATCTTAAGTTTTGCATGGAACAGAGAAGGAAGATAAGAAATCACTGATTTCTCATAAAAATAAATAAATAAATAAATTCAATAGACCATAGAATGGAATGGAAATAAAAGACAATCCATAGGAGTTCAAGAGACAATACCTAACACATAATGAGCCCACAGGGGATGCCACCATTATAATGGATGTAGAGCACCCAGATTTACTGCAGCATGCACCTCGAAGTTTGGAAAAGATTTTTGATTCTCATGCTTTGACACTAAAGCCAGTCCTTAGCTGAGCTCAGGGTGTGGGGTGGCAATTATTTTGCAGGCTTGCTGAGACTGCTTGAGGATTATGCAGTTTCCTAGCACCCATGACTTTGCTAATATAACAAAGGACCTGGTTATATTCAAACAGGCTCAGATTATCTCTGATTTCACAGCCTCAGCCAAAATTGGTGAGGTATTAATTGAACAGCAGAAAACAGAAAAGCACATATTTCATAGAACATGCAGCTTAAAGACAGTTTCCCTGAAAAACAAAAGACACTGGTGAAAAGAAGAGAGAAGAGAGAATGGAAAGATAAAAGATAGAACAGCAGCTCAAGTAAAAAAGTTTGCATTCCTTGTAGCCATGTTTGCCTTCATACCTCTGGAAAAAGCCCCTTGAATCTGATGAAAAAGAAGCCCATAAATTTTAAGGAATTAGCAATTAGTAAGCCCAGAAATATAAACCAACTGAATGTTAATATTTAGGAACCTAAATGGCTCAATTAGATCCAAGAATACAACTCTGAGAGTTGGCAATGAGATATTGAAAAGATACTTGCATTAAATCTTTACAAAAGCAGAGAAACCTTACCAGGCTTGTTTCAATAGGAATGAAAGCAACTTGAATTCCTGGCTCCCAAGGATTTTATCAAACAGATGCAAAGCCTGCTCTGGAGGCATGAGACTCCTCAGATCCTCACAAGAGCTGCCCCAACCCCATTAGCTTTTTGGTTGATTACAACCCATTAAGAAGATTTGTGTTTTATTGTGGTCTTCTATTTAAACATCTGCTCTTACTCTATCCTTTGTAGAGTGCCAAAAGAGATTTTCCAGGAAAACCCGAAACCAAATCCACTCTATTTTATAATGGCTACTGCAACTGCCACGGAAATTTGTGAATGGAGTACCTGGATGCAAACTGAGATAGATATTTCCGCTGTGCTGTGGGGGGAAAATGAATCAGTGGAGATAAGATAAATTTCAGTTCTTTAGCCATGTCTCAGACCAACCTCCAGCACCAGCTGAGCTGAGCCAGTGCCAGTGTATTGGGGCAAGCTTGTTCCAGGTCCTCAGTTTTCCCCTTGCTTTTGGTTCCCTTCTTGACACTTCTCAGGAATAAAACATGTGAGGAAAGTGTCACTCAAGGCAAAACTGGAAAACATACTTGTCCTCAGAGGAAATCTGACTTCCCCCCAAGTTAAAGGCAAAATAATACACTGCAATCTCAATTCACTGCTAGAAGATGGAGAAATATTTGTCCAGCATCACCACAGCCTGCAGCTGGGAGAAGAGGAGCCACCATTCCCATGCTCCATAGCTGTTACTTCACAAACCAGAGAGCTGCAGAGTCCATGTTGATCTCCCCTTATCCTCAACAAATTTCCGGGATTGGGAATGCTTGTGTTGTGTGTTCTTGTGCTGTCTGCTTTTATACTGAAAGACAAACTCCATGGGGACAGTGCTGTGAGAAAACTGAAGTGGAAACACACCCCTGTACCATTGGCTGATTTTTCTTATTCTGTACAGAAAGAAGAAAGGTTTGGCCAGGTCACCAGGACCCTTCTCGTGTGAGGTCATCCTTTGTTGTGTTTCTGTTAAGGGTGTGGGGTCCCTGATTGCCTGCCCTTCCAGCACAGCCAGCCATGCTCTGGTCCCAGTGCCTGTTATTTTCCCAAGAAAGAAGGATATGGGAAAGGTTTACTGTGATTTATATGCTGCAGATGGCAAACACTTATTTGAGAGGGAAGAGGTGCATAAAGCATGACGGGTGTGTTGTAGAAATTGCATATTAATGCCAGTTCCCAAAGAGCAGCTCGACCCCAATGACTGACAGCTTAGGAAGATGGCTGTTTTCAGGAAGCAAAATCCTTTCCAAATGCTGCAAACACTCAGAGCATTCTGGGGCTCTAATCCTTTATATGCTAACTAAAAAGAACACACCTCTTACCTTGCTGTATGGAAAAAATACTGAGAGATGTGACTTCCTGTCTGCAAACCACAAATGATACCATTATACTGAAAACCACTTTTCAATTAGATTCTCACTAGAAAATAAAAATTAAATTTTATGCTATGCAATGGATTTTGCTGGTATTATCCTCCGAGTTTGTACTTGCTGCACTGTTCTGTTTCACTCTGGGCTAACACAGCTTGGGGGCATTCAAAGAGCTTCTTGAAACACAGAACATCATAATGCAAAACTAACATCCTTTCCCTTGTAATATGCTCATTTTAAAATTACTCACAGAAGAGGCTACAAAGTTGCCTACCAGCATTCTGCTTCTTGTTCTTCTTTATTAGTTGTAACTGGCTGAAAGAACATGAAATTTAGCCCTATACAGCAACGTTTAACTTAAAACCCCCCAAAACCTGTTAATCTGAGTTATTATTAAAAATTATTAGCTTATGTCAATATCAGGTGACTCTAAATGTTAGCCCAAAGTACAAGATGTTCATATCACCAAATAATTAGCATTTCTAGGTACAGTCTTCCTATATGAACTGTAAATACAAATTGCATACCATTCCAGATCCACACTGAAATAAGTAATTTCTTCACATTATTTTGATAAACCTTATTTCTTGTAAGAAACATACAGAATTGGTCAGGCAGGACAACTGTGGAAACTATTTTGTGCCATTATGAACCCCCAGCTAATGTCTGATTAAATTAGACTTGAATGTCTAATTAAACATATCTATATGGAATATATGTACACAAACCCTATAACTATAAATATACCAGCATAGTAACTTCTAACATCATTTAGGATCTACTGAAACAATTTCTCTCTACCAAGTTATTATGGGGATGCTAAAATTTATGCTTTCTCAGAGTTACTCATATAAATTATTAGATACATCAATTAAAGTTTAGAATTAGCAAAGCAGGCAACTGCACAATTCAATAGTTCTTCATTAATTTTCCTTTGTTCTAGAGGCTTTGGACAAAATGACAAAATGCTTCCATTTCTTAATGTTGAGCTACTTCAGTAAATTGTAGAAAGTATAATAAAGTAATTTGATGTAGTCAATTTTATTTCCTTTTTGCATTGCATTCCTAATTGTACTATCAATCGCTTTTATTAGTATGCTCTGGAAAGCTTTAAGTTGGTCAAGTGGTTATATTTTTAATTGATCATAACCTCGGCTTCTTGCGCAGCAAGTCTTTTTTTCTTCTCAAAACTTCAGAAGCAGTTGTGAAGTTCCTCAGATTTATGTACTGGGAAAACCCTGGTACAAAGTTCACACAACATAAAAAAAGCTTTGTGTAGTTATCACAAAGTCAGTACCAAACAAATAACTCTGTATCTATTAATCTGGGTATCCATGGAATATTTCTCTCCGTTAACTCTTCCAGATCTACTCACTAAAAGCCACTCTCCAGCCTTCATTCTGCTAGGATATCTTAAAACTAAACTTTGAAGCAACAGCCACTGTAACAATTTCAGATTTCCTATGTGAATTCTGATTTGTATGCATCCTTTCAGTCATTTGCATCGCCAACAGAGAATATAAAATCTTTGTGTGATTTCCATGAGTGTAGGCATATAGCCATGGATACAGTGAGAGTTGGGCTCTTTGCTATGAGGGGTTAATTCTTAAGTAGTTTTAAACTGCAGAATGGTTGAGGGGGTTTGAAAGTCTGTTACTGAAGGTAAAACCCCCAAACAGTCAATTCCCTTGTGGTTTATCTTTGTTTCCTAACAACCAGTAGGCTAATGCTGCCAACAAGCAGGCTGATGGGAGAGAAAAACTTGAAATCCCAAGGATAAAAAACAAAACCCAAAAGCAAATTTGTACATTTTTAAAGCATAAGCCTTTAAAATTGTTAGGAATTGGAAGTGTCTGCTAGAACAGCCAGAGAAAATTCCCAAGAGAAAAGGGCAGAAAAGCAAAAGCTTTAGCCAGTATAGGCAGCTTTTCTTCAGTTGATACTCTTATGTGATCCTTCCTAATGGAGCTCACAAATAGGGAACATCTTTGCTGCATCAGCAGGGAGTGAACAACAAATAAGATATAAATAAAGGAGGGAGAGTAAATAGTGAGTTTCTTCTTGGATGCCCTTTAAACAGTTGTACCAGTTATGTGAAAATCTTCAAAGGCGCCTAATTTATTACAAAAAATTAGCATTTATGTCCTTTTCCTCCAAATGAAAATCAAATACATCAAGAAATTTTACACAGTCTCTGATCTGCTCTTTATCTTCCGAAACCCTAAAGCAGCTTATGTGATTTCCTGTCTCTGCATTATTTTGTAGAGGCGTTTTCATAAATACCTGATTCTTCAGCGTCTTACTTTAAAAGAAGCATCTTCCTCAGAAATCACAGTCTTTTGTGCCTGCTTTTCCCTATAATACACATATGACATTAAATGACTTTGTAGGGTTATACATTTGTAATATGTTACACTTCATCATAAAACAGATGATTCACTTTTTTCTATAGGGTTATTAAAAATTTACGTTACCAGAGGTTTTAATGTCAGGGTTGAATCGGGTAGCCAAGCTATAAGTCATAAATTTGACCTCTGCTGATGAATATGCCAGATTCAAAGGCTTTCTTGGATGAATGCAGATCTGAGTGTTGCTTGATTTCTTGGAGAATGTTACCACCACTTTTCATTCAATCCTAGTGGCAGTTGCCTCAAATTAGCCTGTCTAAAGCTGACCAGCACATCAGGAAGGAAAGAAGCTTAATTTTGCCATGATTTTACCTTATTGATAGAATTCACCTTCCTCAAAGGTCTTTGTTATGAGCCAGAAGGGCTGATTGACAGAGCTTTAAAGCAGAGTTGAAGGGAGAGGGGATAATGTCAGGATTGGCCATGACAAGCTGTGGGATGACATGCCAGGGTTAAAGGAATGGGATGCAAACGAGAGCCCTGAGCTGATGGCTCCAAGACACACTGGCTGTGCTGGAGCACACTTGAACTCTATGGAGATGAGCCAGGGGACTGTGAGGAGATCAGAGCCAAGATGGAAACACCAGAGAGTTATAATCGCTATGTATTAATTAAAAAAGAAGAAGAAAAATAAGGGGAAAAGAAAAAAAAAAAAAAAAGGAAAGGAAAAAGAAACAGGAAAAGGAAAGAGACTCTTCAGAGCTGCGGCCCTCGCTTCCCAGCAGATGCTGTTCCAGAAGAACCCAGCAGAGGACAGGCCACTCACACAAAATCACTGACCTCCTGGGGTGAAAATCCACTTCGAAGAGCTGTGCCTCGGAGAAAATACAAGCATTCTTGTAGCTAGTGATGCTGAGACAAAGTATTTTGGTATTTCAAACACTTTGATTGTGAAAATGCACAAGTGAAACCTCTCCAAGCACAGTAACAACTCTTGAGAGGAATCCAAGGTTTCCCATCCGCGATGCAGCAGCTGATGCAGCTATTTTAAAAGACATTGAAGATGAAAGTCAGGATGAATGTCAGGAATTTTAGATAAAACCAGAAAACCTGAAACTGTAAAGAAAATAAATAAAAGACAGCATCCTTTAAGAAGGGCAGAACTCTTAGAATTAAGTAGATATTTAACAGGGCTCTTTTACAAGATATATGTTAAGATAGATAGACACCATAGTAAAGGCTGCAGAATAAAATCCTGAATACAAAAGAACTCAGAAAAACTGGAAGCTTTCACTATAGCTGCATTCTTCCTTTAAAGTTCTTGATCTACTTTATATACTTCCCCATCTGCTTCTAGGTTTAATTTCAACTATTTTATCTCTGGAGCACGATGTACTGGAACACGCAGGACAGGAAAAAGCAACAGGGCATTTTTGGCCTAATTCCACAATTATGCACAGCAACACAAAAGCTGCAGGCAGGAGAGAGATGGCCAAAAGCTGAAGGTAATCCTATACAACTTCCCCAAAACCTACATGCAGCAGCATCTCTTGGGCAAGCCAAGGGGTCCATCATGGGCTGAAATGGGCACAGCAGCCCTTTGCCTCCAGATTTACCAGTTTCCCACATTTTATCCATTGCACAATTGCACATCGTGGCTTGTGAGACACTCCTTAGCAGGCAGGACTCACTAGTGCAACACCCATAGCTCCTGAGTGGAGGAAATCATCTGCCAGAGGGATATTTTGTCCTGGTACTCAAACTACAGACCCAAGTACACCTCAGGGGTGACCACTCAAAACCCCAAATTGCTTAATGTCTTGGTCTTCCTGGGAAAGCTACCTGCCAGCAGGGGGTTGAGAAGGAGTTGCAGGATACTCCATCCAGATGACAGTCTACCAAGGCATCCATACCCTGAGCCACACCTGCTCTTCTCCTGTGTGAAATAGGAGATCTAGAACTCAGAACTGGTAAAACCAAGGTGGATTTCTTTCTTGGTAAGCTGAGGGAATTAAATATTCATACCATCAATATCTATGAAGTTGACTTCCAGTAGCTGATAGAAGCAGAATGTTTAGAAGGTTACCTATGACTACTTTTTTAGGGGAAAAAAAAGTATAGCAAAAACCAAAGTTTTTCAGGCCATTTGTTTCAGAGCTCTCATGTTCAAGAACTCACACGAGTTACAGATTTCATATTTTAATTCATGGTAACAACTTTAAAAGTAGTTCTGTTTGCCTTACAGTAGATGCATTTACATAATGCAATTGCAATGATGTTTCCATTGGCATTTTGTTATTCCAAGAGTTCTTTCTAGGTGTTTTATAGATAAGGCCTTATATCTGCTTTGTGGTTCAAAGTAATGCATTTATCTTATGATTCAGGTGGCTAAGAGAAAGCACCTCACAGTTAAGCACTTGAAACACCCTACTTCCAATACATTTTATGACGTCTGAATTTTTCTATTCAAATTTAACTGTTCCAAACAAACAAACAAAAAAAACCTTAACAAACATTATCCCAGGTTATAGCAGCAAAGAGAGAGATGAGTCTAGTAAAAAAATTTAAAATGGAGTTTCTATTAATTTCATTTTGCTATTTTTGAATTTGGGCTTTGTGCTGACAAAAGTAAGAGAAAAGCTTACTCAATCAGTAAGTACCTTCCTCAGCAGCTCAGAAGGAATGTTATCTCTTCCTTATAAGCAAACCAGGGAGAAAAGCCAACTGGTTCAGAGGTAGGACTTGACACCAATGTAAACAGCAGTCACAAATTTACACTGCAACACCTGCTTTGTTTCTTCCAGTTCTACCTTCTGAGGTGAATCCATTATGAGAACTATTTCATTTAACTTAAACAACAGAATAAAGAAAAGTGAAATTCTGGTCCTGCAGGCTGTAAGGAAGTGTTTGAAAATGTAGCTTACAGCAGGACGAAGTCATCCAGTTGCTGGCAGGGTTATAACCCGTGTCCCTTTCCTCCCCTGCCAGGAAAGCAGCTCCTTCATACTCCTGCAACTCTCCCTTTTCTCAGAAATGTCCTGGTTGCCTTCCACGTCCGTTTGGTCCTCCCCCAAGACAAGCTGAGCTCTCAGCCTGCTGTCCCTGCGCGCTGCTGGCCGGGCAGGGGTGACAGGCTGGGGATGCTCCAGGGCAAGCGGCGTGCTGAGTGCTGCCGAGGGAGCACGAGCTCTCTGCCTAACGAGAGCCTGCCAAAAAGGATGGGTAATGCTTGGGCTCTGCTCGCCTTCTCCTCAGGGAGGGCATTAGTAATCTCCTTTCCCTCTGTACAGTCACTGTTTTTCCTTAGAACTTGCAGTTACAGCATGTCTTTGAGACCACTTTATCAAATTTGTAGGGGTGGGTTTGGTTTCTTTTCTCTTTTTTTAAAAAAACACTTTCTTAAGGTTTTCCAAAAGCTCGTGGTGGAAGGGGGAGAGTAGAGGAGAAGTTGCCAGGTAGACAGATGTATGCCTTTTTCCTTTACAAAGGAACATTCTTGCAGTGCTTGATTTTGGGGGCCTGAGCCATGATCTTCGCATAGTCAGGATTGGGAATACTATTCACTATTGGCAGGCACAACGGGTAGAATGACACAAATCCCAAAGATCATATTAAAATGCCATAAAGTTCAGTAAGATGTGCATTTCATTTTTAACTCTTCTTTAGTTTTGCTAGCGACAATGTGTTAGGGTTTTGTTGTTTTGGGGTTTTTTTTAGGATAGCTTTTTGCCAAATAAATTTTTTTAACAACTTTTACCTGGTCTCTTCATCACTTTTTTTTTCCTCTTCTATCACCCACTTCTGTAGTCATCACTTTTCATCACTTGTGGTCATCACAGTTTTTCCAAAAACACTACAATGCAAGTCAGTCAGAAAAATAAATCACACATTCTATTATTACCAAATAAATTAGATCCTTCAATAGCTCCTGATCAAGTTCAACTCTTCTTGCTCTTTCTTAAATTCTTGCAATTTCAGACAAAAAAGAATATGCCAGCAACCAGAAAAGATGAAAAGTATTCTACTAACAGCCTGGAGTTATTCAGAGCACATATGAAATGCATTTTATGAGGGAAATGGAAAAAAATATTGCTTCTTTTATGCAGCTGCTGGTGAATTCTGGGGTGCTTTTGTCACCCGCAGTCCCAGTGTCACCACTCCAGCTGCTCTTGCTGTCTCCTAAACAGCGGTGCTCAGCAGGGTCTGTTTGCCACCACATGTCACCTGAGAGCAAGCTGAGCCCTTGCTCAGAGCTCTCTGGGGTTTTGGGCTTACAGGAGAGGGCCTTGGTCCTGCAGCCATAAATAAATGCTGCACACAAGGGAGCAAAGGGACTCTTGCAGATTAATGGACTCTCAGCAAAAGATTGGGAAGAGAACCTTGAATCCCTGCTGGCCACCAGAGCAGGAGGACTTGCAGGAGCAGATGAGGTCCCAGCGTGGCTGCAGAGCACAGCCCAAGAGGATCACGGTGCTGAGGCACTGCTTTGCTGAGCACCTCTCTTGCCCCACTCCCTCTGGAGTGGCTTTTAGCCATGGTCTGACAGAAAATTTAATTACTTTCATATCAATGACTACATGATTATTTCCATCATTATTGATGGGTCATTATCTTAAACTGTTTCTAGTGTGAAACCTGGTACCTGTCAAAGTTTCCAATTGGGGTAGATTCCCTTCCATAGCCACAGAGCTATGTTTAGTTTAAAAAAAAGAAATAGTTTTTATGAAATTAACTGTAGAAACAGGAAACAACCTCCAACTTAAACCCTCCCCCCCAAATTCACTAACAGAAAGCTTTTCAAAAAGATTCTAACATGAATCACCCTTTGCATATTCCACAAAAAAGCATTTCTAGCACTTGAAATGCACTAAGAGTCTGTTTTAAAGATGTTATAGGCATGGCAGGCAGTCTGCACTGCAAACTCCTGACTTCTTGCTCCAATGAACCACAGCCCATCTGTGTTACCACATGTTGAGAGTAGCTGCATCAGTCTCTCAGTAAAAATCAAATGCTCAGGAGCTAAACTGCTTGCTTTAAACATGGGTTTTGGTTAAAATCAGAATATCAGGGTCTGACCCTAAAGCTAAATGCCTGGAATGTGTGAGCATGATACATCTATCACTTGCATCAACTTTACATCAGAGCAGGATGATCAATTTCTATTGAATACTTGTGATTTATGTCACTGGTTATGAGCTGAATATTAGGCTCAGTTCTGTGGTATACAGTGAATTTGCATGCCCTGGAGAGGTGATACAAAAAGAGTATGAATGACCAGGAAAAAAAATTTGAGAGCTCTGTCCACATCTTTACTTATACCAACATTTTTCCTACATGAACACATGAAAAACACCTTGTTGAACATATTTTTAGGTGTACTCAGAATGGGAAAAGAAAAGAAACTCTGTGAGAAACTGAAAACTCAGTTCTAACTTAGGAAAACTTTGGCATATTGCATGAAATTCCAGGATTTCCCTTTGCTGTAATACACAGATTCCAAATATACAAATATATACAATATATACCAATTCCAGGGTTTTTGATTTTAAGATCAAACATAAGATTTTAAAAGCCATAACCTATACAATCACAGACAGATGTATCTCATGCAGATAAAACTATAAAAGAACTATATTTTAAACTATATTAAAACTATATTTTTTAACATATAAGCAGGACATAAGAGAATTTCTAAGTATTTGAGTAGAAAGTAAAAAGCACAGAGATATCACTTATGTTGTCATAATACAGAGACATTTTGAAGAGAAATAAAAGGTTACATAGAAAAAGAGGATAGATATACAGCCGAGATTTAAACACTTTAAGTCTTTTAATGCCTTCATTAATAATGAAAAAAGAAAGTTGAACTATTCCTGTATAATACTAGAGTGAGTAGCTAAAGATATTCCTTAAAAATACCTTTGTTACTAAAGATATTTAATTTACTGCCCAGGATTCTGGTGACAGCGTGAAGAGGGGACAGACTCATTTTTCATTACTGCCTGTTAATTCAGTGCAGGATTTGTTCTGTGGATTTTGACATATGCGAAAGGGGCAAACAAATAAGACAGTCATTTGCACAATGTCAGATATGCACAAAACCTCCAATACTGCTTTAGCTAGTGTCTAGGAAAGCCCAGTAAGGTTTTCTGAAATAAAAACTGCTGAATATGTATTAGTTGCTGAACAACATAAATCAATACTCTTTGCAATCCATTTCTAAAGTATTATTTTCCTGCCTGCTAAAAAGTAACCCCTCGGGATTTCCTTTTAATTAGAACAAACTTTCAAGTCAGAAAGATTGGGAGAAGCCTAAAGCAAGTTTAGAGCAAGGTTTCTCTTGATTCATAGTACAAGTACACAGTTGGTATAATATTTAAGAATGACAGTGCTGTCTTTCAGTACTGCTGCCCACAATGCTTGGAAATATATCCTTTCAGAATGTGAAGGCATATCCTCTGTGAAGTACCCAGATAAATCAGTTCACCCTTGGCTGTAACTAAACGCTGTCTAGTGACTTGTGATCGACAGGGCTTTACCCTCTGACAGCCAGATTCATTGTTGGGACAGCAACCAATCGTCGGGTTTGACGACATGAGCCTAATCAAAGTTGGAGTATAAAAAGCCCCCTTGGAATATATAAGGTACACCAGTGTGGCAAGCTGTCTCTCAGATTGCATTTGCTTTCACGGATCTGTTTAGTGCTGAAACGGGAAGGGGGAGGGGGAAAAAAAAAAAGAAGGGAAAAGTGCTGCACTGAATGTGAGATCATGCAAAAGCTAGCGCTCTATGCTTCTATTTACCTGTTCATGCTGATTTCAGTTGATCCGGTTGCTCTTGATGACAGTAGTCAGCCCGCAGAGAACGCTGAGAAGGATGGACTGTGCAATGCTTGTACGTGGAGACAGAATACAAAATCTTCCAGAATAGAAGCCATAAAAATTCAAATCCTCAGCAAACTGCGTCTGGAACAAGCTCCTAACATTAGCAGGGATGTTATTAAACAACTTTTACCCAAGGCTCCTCCACTGCAGGAACTGATTGATCAGTATGATGTGCAGAGAGATGACAGTAGCGATGGCTCTTTGGAAGATGATGACTATCATGCCACCACCGAAACGATTATCACAATGCCTACAGAGTGTAAGTAACCCCGCTTCTTTCGCCTCCCACTGCCCCTTCGAGAGAGTTGTCTCCCTGCTGTAGAGCCACACAACTCCTCCTCAGGCTCTCCCAACAGGCTGCTGGCTGAAGTCTGCTGGAGGGAGGGAGGAGAGAGTTATTTCTAAAGAATTTGAGCCAGGTTCAGATGACCGTGTGGCGATCCTTTGTTTTACTGTTTGGTTTTCGGCTCCTTATAATGTGTGTGTGCCCTGTAGCACTCAGGATTTGCCCATTGCATTAGAAAGCAAAGGGAGACCTGCAGTTTAGTCAACTTCGTTATCTGCAGCACTCGGGGCATTTCCTCACGCAAATATAAAGTACAAGTGCAGATAATGAGAGAACTATATTTTTGTGAGGGAGGTTTCACTGGCCAGTATTTTTAGAAGCAATAGAAATCAACAGAAATGCAGCTTAGAGCACTACATCTACCTAACTGTAACATGCTACAGCAAGTGCAAGTAGAGAGTTAAATTCTTGCCTTTTGCTGATCCCATAAACTAGCACCGCCCACCTCAGAGTTAAAACTATATATTTAAAGCAAATATGTGTGTAACAGATTAAATGTAAAAATGTCCGTGCTACAGCAATCAGCTCACGTAGCCGTGCCAAGGAAGAATGAAGGCATTTACTGAATGAGCAGATTCTGAGTTATCTTCTGAGTGCTAAACATCTGCTATGGCTCCTATCAAGTATCTTTTGCACAGCTAATACTGTAGTATCTTATGTTCTTCATCAGCTAAAGTATTTGACTATGGCAGCTGTTTTTTTAAATAACACTTATGAATATGATGTCAAAAAGGAAAAATATGACAGGGCATATAAGACATGTTAGCAGTTACAGATATTGTCATGATATGCAGACTAGAATAATATCAGCTGCTCTCACCAGCTAAAAATCAACCCACAGAGGAAAAAGCAAAATTTTCAGTGACTTTTTCAACTTAGTAATTATTAAGATGGGCACTTAATAGCGTTGTTTTACTGCAGCCTTATCACAAAGCTGAGGTCTGCCTGCGTTTTTATTCCAGACTTCTATGTTCAAGGCTTTATAACTCTTTTTAATCAAACTGCTACATAGTTACAGTGACAGAAGAAAAGTCGTTGTACTTCATTGCTCTGAGTTTGTTTCCTACTTCTTATAGAAAGCCCTTGAGCTATTTTAAATGCACTAAAGAGACAGGTATCTTAAGTGATGAGATTTATGAACGTTAAAGCCCTGCACCATTTAGGATTAGTACTACCCATTTTATCCTGGCATGGAAAGATATTGCCATGACTAGGTATGACAGCTGCATCGTAGGCTACAGGAAGGAGGAATGCAGCACTGCACGTGACTTTCCTCTAATATTATTCAAATGAAAACAAAATGATCCTTATATTAATCCCCTCAATTATTTTCTTCCCACTGAGAAAAGCAATGTGTTTGTGCAGTTTGCCCAGGGCTGTATGGTCTGCAGCAGGCTGAGGCTTTGGAGTAAATTAGAAATAGCTGGATCACCACACACGTGTTGAGTCAGCTTATGCAAAGTTGCTATTCTGAATGCTTTATGAAGGTCCTCAGGAGGTGACCAGCAGAAGTGAATTAGTAGTAGGTGACAGAACAGTAATTTTGTGGACATCCAATTAAGTTGCTGTAGAGTGTAAACCATAGATAATGAATTAAGTTAAACACACTTTGTTATTGGTACTCTTTATAACATATTGTAATATTTTCTATGCAGTTTGAAAAAAAAAAGTCAGGTTTATATACGCATTTTTTCTTGTTCCCTGTTCAGTAATCTGTTCTTTCCATTCATTTATAGCTGATTTTCTTGTACAAATGGAGGGAAAACCAAAATGTTGCTTCTTTAAGTTTAGCTCTAAAATACAATATAACAAAGTAGTAAAGGCACAATTGTGGATATACTTGAGGCAAGTCCAAAAACCTACAACGGTGTTTGTGCAGATCCTGAGACTTATTAAACCCATGAAAGATGGTACAAGATATACTGGAATTCGATCTTTGAAACTTGACATGAACCCAGGCACCGGTATTTGGCAGAGTATTGATGTGAAGACAGTGTTGCAAAACTGGCTCAAACAGCCCGAATCCAATTTAGGCATCGAAATAAAAGCTTTTGATGAGAACGGACGGAATCTTGCTGTAACTTTCCCAGGACCGGGGGAAGACGGATTGGTAAGTCTATTTAGAAAAATCCCATTTGATTGAAAAGCATTTAAGCTCTTTTTTAAGGATAAAATGGATGCATTGTTTATGGAATTGAAGATAAAAGCTCTTACCCAATTCCTCAATTCTTTGCTATCTGATCATGCCAAAACTCAACAGCTTTCCTCTGCCTCAATTTCCCTATGTAAAAATGGAGAGAAATTGCAGTATTTCAGAGAGACATTGTGAGGCATTAACTAGAAAAGCTTTTGGCAATTACTGATGGATAATACTATCAAAGTAACATAGTTTTCAATTTTGAGAGCAAATATTGCTTAACAAGCAGCTATTTCACATAAAATTAAAGTCTATAGATTCTTTCACTAGTTAGGAAAGATGCCTCCAATATTTCTGAGAAGGTAAGGGAGTTCCTACACACTCTCTATGCATGCATTTTCTATTAACGACAACAAAAATTGTCTCTTTATGAAGGTGAGAACAGATCTTCTGCATAATGTTAAGATCCTTACCTTTCTGCATCTGGTAGAGTGTTTCATTCTACCTATTAGAAATGTCTAAATAGAGAAATTCTGCTTGATACAATAAATGAGTCATGATGATAAGAGCGAGCACAAAATAACTGTCTGGTTTGTTCTTATAAAAATAGATGAACAAATTACATCTGAAGTGTACCTACAAGTACACCTGAAGGAAACCTGAAGTGAAACTACAGCATTTCCCTTGCTATTTGTTCCTGTAAATCACTAATTGTTAACAACCTATACAAATTTCTGAATTTATCACAACCAAATGATGCCTCCTTTTGAATAAAGTATGAAGAATATTATTCTACTTTTACTTCTATGTAGTAGATTAATCTCTTGATCACAGAAACATAGAAATACTTAGGTTGGAAAAGACGATTGTGTCCTACCATATTTATGCAACATTTAACTTCAGAGCAGTATAATATAATTTAAAAGTGCCTAAAAGAAAAGCTCTGTGATATCTTGTCTGTACATCCAAAATAAATGTGGATCTCCTGTATTTGAAACAGGCAAACTGGATATCATGATCAGGACTGTCCTCACCACCTCCATCCATTGAAATGATGATACATAGAGATAAACCACGGCTATCATCATCCATAAATAAACATTTCCGTGGCAGAAGCAGGGTTAGAGGCACAGCTGATAATGGGAGAGGAAGTCTCTTCTCTCCTCCCTCCAGCTCCTCCTCCCAGTACAGGGGTACTCCTCTCAGCAAACACCTCCCCATATAATTTGCCTTTGGAAAGGGCACTTCCAGCAGCTCCGCAGCTCACAGGTATCTGGGGAGAGGGAAACCTGTGTAACAAAGTTAGCTGGGCTGTTACTCCTGAGGAATGGTCTCCATGGGATGGACCCATCAGTGCCAAACCCACACACGGGGCAGAAATCAGTGTGTGGAAGGGAGCAACTTGGGGAACTTTTTCAAACTTGAGATTGTGAAGGTTGCAATTTCCTCCTAGTCTTGGTGACTGTGGAAACACACCTTCGGTAGGAGGCATGTGGCTCAGAGATCTGGTGAATGTACATTCCTGGCCACAGGACTCTTCCAGGAGTCAAAATATTTAGCTGCCCCTCCAAATTCATTTAGCGATAGAGTTATTCAAGCATGACAGCAATAGAGGAACAATTTTGTCCTCCTTGGTCAAGACAAAAAATTTTCCTGGATATCCAGAAAGCCTGAATTCAGTATGATTTTAATGAAGGGAATTTCAGAAGGATTCACAAAAGCTCTTATTAAAAGAAACAGACAAACAAAATCCACATCAAAAGTAAAACTTCAGCATTCTCCAAATTTCTGAAATGTTCTTATAGCAGTTAAAGAATGCTAGCACTGAGACAATGGTGATTTCAGGGACAAATATTCAGGTCTTAAAGCTCTATATAGAGAAACAGCAGGGAAATGCAGAAATAACTATAACAGAATTGTTGGTCAAATTTTGTTTGCAAACTTCATTTCAGAATATTAATTTGATACATCTACATCTGAAATATTGCTTGCATGTTTTTAGTGAACTTGGGCTTACCTCAGAAATGATTCCAGTTCCTTCTCCTCTCCTCACAGAACCCATTTTTAGAGGTCAGAGTTACAGACACACCAAAACGGTCCCGCAGAGATTTTGGTCTTGACTGTGATGAGCACTCGACCGAATCCCGATGTTGCCGCTACCCGCTGACGGTGGATTTCGAAGCTTTCGGATGGGATTGGATTATCGCTCCTAAAAGATACAAAGCCAATTATTGCTCCGGAGAATGTGAATTTGTGTTTTTACAAAAGTACCCTCACACCCACCTCGTGCACCAAGCCAACCCCAGAGGCTCGGCGGGCCCTTGCTGCACGCCCACCAAGATGTCCCCCATCAATATGCTGTACTTCAACGGCAAAGAACAAATCATCTACGGCAAGATACCGGCCATGGTTGTAGATCGCTGCGGGTGCTCATGAGATCCTCGTTGGATCCACTGCTTCACAAAGTGTGGAAGCTACCAAAAAGGAAAAAAAAGAAAAGGAAAAAAAAAATAAAAAAGGAGAGAGAAAAAAATAGAAAAAGTTATACCCCCTCGCCAGTCTTTCAAACTGTGAAGTTACGTACACAAGGCATTGCCGACCTCCTGTGCGCTACCGGCACCAGCTACAGAACGTGAACTAAAGGACAACCTGATGGCTGCTTGTGAGCCAGCAAAAGAGGAAAGCTACAATCAAAATCAAAGGATTTAATCCACCAAGTTCTTACATTATGAGGGAATCAATATTCAGTCACTTGGATGCAAATTTATATGCAGGTTTCAGTACACACTGGTAATCAAAAGCTCCTTCTCACCTGAGGACAGGAGGAGCAAGCTTTTAGGTTCCTTTCCTCACAGCTTCACTTAATACCATATTTACAGGAACATATATACTGGTAACATATACGCCACTACACAATACCACCAGAATCATCCTTAAACACTTGAATATATAGTGCAGACTTGTGAAATGTATTAGAGGAAATTCCACATAAACGGACAAACCCTGAAATTAGGGATGGCATAGTGTATTTAGTGTGTTTCCATTCCTTTTTCTCATTAGTATGTTAGCAATCAATGGCAATGGTGCTACGTAAGCAGGCTGAGTAAATAGAAAGATAGTTATATAAGTGAAAGAATTTAGGCTTAATAATGAATTTGCCCTATCCTCAGGTACATTATTCAACATTCGCAAGAAATAGATATTTTTTAAATGAAAAGGAATAGTTTTCTAGGCATAGAAAAACAGAAGGCAGCAGAGAAATCCAACATTCAAATTGCAATCCCACATTTTAACCTGCCTTTGCAACATTACCATTTGCACTATGGTAAACCAATGCAAATAGTTGGTTGCTACAGATATTGTTTAAAAACCACTTTGATATAACTGACTTGTGTAATATGTATGCATCAATATTTTGTAAATAAATGTTTATTTTTTAATCACTGTTGGTATACGTTCATCACAAGAAAAGAATGACTTTAACCTGTATTTTAGTTTAATAAACAAACCCCAATATACTCTTCATAATATAATTTTCTGGATTTTAAGACAAATAATATGTAGGAACAATGCAACAAAGTAAACCATATGTTGAGAATTATTCTACATTTTATATGTTTTTTACATTGGTATGAGCCATTTAGGATAAATGATGGCTGTTGACATGTTTATAAGGTTCTTTGGGTTACTGTTTTTATGGTCATTTTGATCTGCAACTGAATTTCCATATTTTAAATGTTATGTTCATAAATAATGATGATACCACAAAAGATTGCTATTAAATGCATTTTATTATATTTAAAAGTTTGCAGCAAAGTATTTTCTGTATTTGAGTAAACATAGTACATGGATTTCCACACAAATTCTGTACATTTTCCTTATAGTAAAAAATTGTTAATTGAAATTAAAAAGATCTATTTACTATAAAGTCCATTTTATTTCACATGTGAAATAGAGCTGATAAACCAGGTGTTTGTTAAGGCAACACAATTACTGTGTTAAAACATCTTCATGTTAGTATGATGCACGTTTTTGTTATATTTCAGGATTCACTTTTGAATTTTCCGTTGTGTAAAACCACCCTAAAATTGCAAAACTGCTTGATTTTCTTTCCCTTCCTCTTTTATATATTTTCTGCCTTGGTGGTAAATATTTTGTATTGATTTTTTTTTTTTTTTTTACTTTTTTAAAAATTTGTATGTAAGGACATTAAAACTTAAAGTTTGAGCAATGAGGTTTGAAATTTAAAAGCAAACAGATTTTCTGCAATTTCTTTTGAGTGATTAGGAGTTCTGCTAAAGCTGTGTCCGAGCATCAAGCAGATGTTCAGCTTCTCCCGATGCAGTTCACCAGAGCAGGTCCCTGGGGCCCTTAAATACACTTTCAATTTGGTTTCCCACAAAACACCATCAGACTAAATAAAAATCTAAAAACTTTTGGAATACAGACTTCCAGTGAAGCCACAAGAATTTAAAGTACAACACAGTTCTCCTCCTAACCAAAGTTACAGAATTAAGGGAGAAATCCTCTTTTTGTTGAAGCCAATGGTAAAACTCCCACTGGCTTTAACAGAGACCAACATTTTGCCCTTTGACTTTTAACTCGTGACATTCAGGCACCAAGCAGTGCCATCCTGCTCATGTGAACTATCAATAGCATCTCCTTGCGTGAGGCTCTTAAACCATTCAGAGACTTCCAATTAACTTCCATATACCCCGTAGCTAAGCATTACTGCTTTAATTGGGCCAGTTCATATAGCAACAGCTGCAGAGATGCAGCAGCGTGGATTTTGCAGTTGATAGGGAACAAAACATATTCCCAGTCTGCACCAAAGTCCAGTTACAGCACCTGCAGGATTATTTTTAGCCATGATAGGTAAAATAAAGCTAATGCAAATCCATTTACTCCCACACAAATTACATCATTGGCTACCTGGTAATAATTGTACCCTGCAGAAAGGCAGTGCAAAAGTGATGGAATTTTTTATTCCTGGAATCAATTAAAACAAAAATTAAACCAAGAAAATAAGTAATACAGATTCCAAAAGGTGTCTACTCCAACCGGCATCCCATCTTGACACTCAGACAAATTTTATTCCATGTAGATTTTATGTAGTATGTGTCTTTTCTATTTTGTCAAACTTGAAATTATCACAGAGCAATTATGGCTCCTGTGATTTAATATTGACCTTAAGATCAGTGGCTACTCATGGAACATGCTGTGGGCTTTGATCTTGTTGATTTTAGCTACTGAATAGTTGATTATTAATGTGTTTACTGGCAATCAATTTAAGATGTCAATGGTTCCTTTTGTTCTTATTGTTACATCCTTATGTTTACAAGGCTCTGAGAGACTTCAGCAGCATTTATGACTACCTCACTGTTAAGCTGTGTATTCAGAACAATGAAAATAGCCAATGAGGGATGATATGTGAGAAACAGCATCATTTCCCTTCCTGGCATCCTAAGAATCCCAACTGAAACGAACCACGTAGAATCCAGCATTCCAAGGCAGTGTCCAAGTGCCCCAAGACACGTGCACACCTGCAGCAGGGCAGTCTCTCATCTCTCTACTGCTTCAGTTCTTCCTCTTGGCTCTACTGCCCAGCTCTTTCCCTCCCAACATGAGCCAGTCCTTTTCCAGTGCTGCTCTGCCTGTACCTCCTACCTAACTTCAGTTACCTGTAACTCAAGAAGCATTTTCCTTCCTATTTCTCACAGCCTCTCCCATCCCATCCTTCCCCAGCACACTCTGGCCCTACAGCCCCTTAAGCGAGGGGAACAGCCCCCCTGCAGCGTACTGCCCTCCTGTCCCTAGAGCAGATCCAGTGCATCCTGCTTCTGCTGGAAGCTGTGGTTAGGGGAGAAACCTTCCAATATGCTCAACAGAGCCTGTGGGGAATTTAACAGCTGAACACAGAAGTCATCACCACTAAGCATAAATGCACTCCAATTTTTCAGAGATGGACTGTTTTGCTAAATATGAGCAGATTTCAAAGGAAGAACTACAGGCCAAATCCATTCATAGCTTTAGGTAGCTTTTCCTCAATTCTGTGAAGTCTAGGTTTGGGGTTTGTGGTTGTTCATTGGGGTTTCGGGGGTTTTTGAAGGATTTTTTTGGGTGGTTTCTTTTTTAATCAGCTCTTGGATGCGAATGACCTATTTTGGCTAAACATCTCAAAAAACAAATCTGCTTGAGATTAGGTTTGGACAGCTCAGTCCAGGCAGATAGATTTTGTTAAAGCTGCAGTAAAAGAAAACAGGTTACTATAATTTGAAGTACTGTATGGACAAACTTAATAACCAAAATATCCCCACCTTAACTTATAAATTTAATAAATTTCAATAAAATAATAAGGTCAGGAAACAGTACATTATGGGAGGCACAAGCTAGAATCTTTACAAACAATGCTGTACCTATGTACCTCAGCAAAATTGTCAGGAAAAACCTGAGCAATGTGTTTTAACTGACTCAAGTTAGCTCTGTGCTTCCACTTTAGCTTCCTCCCAACAATGTTAACTGCAGCAAGTAGATATCTATACACTGATTTAACACCAGCAATGAAACCAGTAATGCAACTGCATCTGCTTTTCTGTCAAGTCTTCCCCTGCAAGGAATAAGACTATGGCTTGAAATGCAAGTGAAACATGTTTGAATCCATAAAAATGTTAACAAACTCTGAACACTAAAGCTCCAATTCTCGGATTTAGTTTATAAAAGCCCTGACAAAATCCAAAGGAAAAAGTCAGGGCTACAGGCCAACTTCTGAATTTCAATAGGCAAGAAGTAGAGCTCTATTCACTCTTGGACACTTCTAAATAATCTCAGAAAAAGTGATAGTTCTAACATCTGTTGTAGTAATCTTGCAAAACAGAAAGAAATGGAGAAATGCAAATGTGTAGCTCATTCAACAGTGAAGAACTCAAATTAATTACTAGGTGTATTGATAAATTAAACAGAATTATTCTCCTTGGTGGCTAAACAGGGTGAATTTGAGGGATGAAGAACTACTGAACTGAGTATGGAATGAAAAAACTCTGTTTTTATTGCTCCAGAACATAGATGAGAACAAGTCATGAAGCCCTCTGTAGATGAGGTGTCAAGATCAGCAACGAGCTTTGCAGCATTTTGGGTGTAAGTCTGGCTGATTTTCATCAGCCTTAGTCACTAAGGCTCTTTGAGGAAAGAGAAAGGAAAGACTGTTCCTTTTCTTTACAAGTGGACACACCTCTCACACTATACATGCTTTCAAAACAGCGCTTTCAGAAAATATAAAATAGCTTAGTGTCCACGAGTCAGCTTGTGATCTTGAACTTGTGCTCTTAATTTAGAGGCTCTCTGTGTTCTAAATCTAATTATGAATCAAAAGCAATCCGTGGTCTTAAAAGCTGTTGCAGTTTCTCCCCATAGAAATGCCATTCACCTACAAGTCAATAACCAAGTTAGATTTTAAACCTTTTCCATTGTATTTATAATACTACCTCTGTACAAGTAAAGAGAATCCCTCAAGAGCTGAAAGTATTCAGCTGGAATAAATCCTACCTGTGGAAAGGCAGAGGAACAAGCCCTGGCTCAGCAGTTCCTTTCCTGTTACTCCTGATGAAGCCTGTATGTGAGATCTTGTTAGGATTTCATAACCTTTTCTGGTTAGCAAAGAGTAAAAATGTTTGGTTTTGGCATTATGTTCTATGTTTCACCAGTAAAATTACCAAGAGCACTTAAAGGTTATGATGGCATGAGAAGAATACCCGGGAAAGCATTATGGAGATATTACTTGGTAGACAGCTTCCACTAAACTTAAAAAAAAACAAAAAGCAGTTTGAGAGACAGCTGCAACACAAACAGGACAATAACACTGAAATCATGTAAGGTGTAACAGTCATTGTAAAGCAGTCATGTGTTAACAATGGTCTACTTTTATGCATTTCAAAGAGCTGAATACAATATAAAAAGTGAAACTTAAAGGAGTTAAATAATTTAAGGGATGTAACCAAGGCAGCAGGAAAGATTTTATCTTCCCAAATCCAGGATGATACTGAAGGCATTTACTAAACTTTTACTTCTTCTATCTTAAGAATGCTTAACCTGAAAAGGTCTGCTCTTTGCCGAAATTAAAAGATGTTTTACAGCAAATCTAACTTAAGTATAATCTGTTGCATCATAATTTGAATATGTAGCAATCCAAAATATAATTACTCATAACTTGACTAATAGCTAACAGTTAAGGTTCATGATTCATGCACTCTTTTTGCAGAAATCCTTACTAGTTTTTTACCTACGAGAGGAGCAATTATCTTCCCGACCAAGCCATAGTAGCAGGGAGGTAGAGCATGATTTCAGGGCACTTCGTGGCACCCAATTCGGCATTCCTAAACATCATACACAACAGCATGAAGAGCGAAGATTTTCTACATGCTTTAGCATCTGTGCATTTGCAGAGAAGGTTTATTCTGATTTCAGTCAAACAGCAATCTTCCCTCCTACTAACGTTTTCATCATCATTTCCCCCCGTTGTTATCCCTCAAATCCGGCAGTGCTGACATACGAAGCAGCAAGCTGAACACCTGGCTGTCACGCATTATGGCATCAGGTTGCAGCTTCGCCTCTCGCGCAGCGCCAGGTGGTCGGAGGAGTGGGAGGCACGTCAAACACATGCCTTGGGGCTGAGCTCAGCTGCCTACTGTATGCTGCTGTCATGTGGGAAAGCTCAGCCTAGGTGCTGCTCCACGGGAAAGTGCCCATTGCTTCGCTGCTGTAGGTGACACCGACCACAACGTGCTGCCGGCTGGCCAGAGCTCTCTGCTCGCTTGTGTTGCTACCTACCTTGGGGTGGGACAACAAATCCCACAGGATTTCAGTCATGATCACTATGTGCCCAGAGGTACTAAAGAACATGGGTTATGCTGAAAAACAGCAGCATGACTTCATCATTTTTGAGTCTTTTCCTTCTAGAAAGGAATTATTCTAAGAGCACCCTAAAACAGAGGTGTTCCTCTCATCATGTCATGAGATGTAGCTGCAGCATCAGATTTTTGAACTCTGACTTGCAATCAGATCTCACAGTCCTCACAAAACCATGTATCAACAGTCACCAACAAAACCTGATAAATCAAACCAATAATATTTATTTAACCTGGTTTTTGCTAGTATGGCATGTCCCTATTTTCAGTTATACCATTTGCCTACAGAGATAGAAAAGGCAGCTACTCAAAATATTTTCTTCTGAGGCCACTGTATTGTCTCTGAAACGGAAATAGTCTCAGGATACTTGCCTTACCTTTTTTTTTTTTACTAGCTTGTGACTTATTTATTAATCGATTTTTTTGTACTGTTGTATTTTCAGTTCTCCAACACCTTACCAAAACTGGGAATACTACTAAAGCATCCTCACAGAACTCTCCTCTGGTTTCTAAGAGCATCTTACTCTTCTTGTTCCCAAACAACTGTCTCAACTTTTCTTTTCAACAAGTGTAGATCTAGACTCAAGCTCTAGTTACCACAAAATTATTGTAAAAAATCTGACTATCACCTTAGGGATTAATTTACTAATTTATATTTTAAATTTTCTGTTTTAAAAACATTTAAAAAATTAGAAAAGGTATTTTTTAATAAAAGCACTTTTCCACCGTAACCGTATTTTTTAGCAGGGTATTACTCTGGAAATGGATCCTACACCAAGTGGTGCCTTTTACCACAACTTTTCTTTCATCACAGTCATAGCTCTAATGCCTAGCTTCTATCAGTGTACTTGTGTGAAGACTACTGGCCTTAACAAAATGCCTCAGAAATCTGTAGCTGTCCTTTCCTGCCCACTTTACACCCACTGCACTTGTACAAGACCTCGTCTGAACAGAGTTGTAGTAATTGCTACTACCACATGAACACAAATGACAATCCTCATGGATAAAACAAACCGTGTCTATGGAAGGCACAGTGCAATCCTCAGCACCCATTGTGACTAAACTTCAGGTCTTCAGCTGAAAAACAACTGAAAATTGGTTCCACAAATTTCTCTTGACTGTGATTAAGAAGGAGCTTAGTTACAACAAAATGCAATTACTCAGTTTTGGCCACGCAGCCTTCATGAGGCTTTTCCAGATCCGCTCCCACGGACCCTAATTCTGGTTTGGAAGCCAATTGTTCCTTGGCAGCGTTGCCATGGATCTCACTCAGAGATTTAGCAACACATTCTCCACCAGCTTACAGCAAACACCAATGTCTGCAGCTCACCCACAGCTTGCTTATACCACAATTTGGAAGTTATCCATGTTAGATCCTGCCCATTATACTAACAGGGAGGGTGGAATGCTGTGCCACATGAGACGGAGCTCTTGTAGCCGTACCTGACACTGCATTTTCACAACAAAAAGTGCCTAAACACAAAGCCATACATGGAAATAAACAAGCAGGAGGAATTATGATTTTCTAGGTATTTGCAGAGCCACTGGGATCAAACTGATATCCCTAGCAAGGGAGACATCATGGGTATCTGTTACAGAACATCTAACCAGGAAATCAGGAAGCCTCCTTTAAAGAACTAGATGAAACTTCACAATTCCACGTTAACATGGGGACTTTACCCACCCCCAGCACCTGTTGGAAAAGCAATGCAGCAGGGCACCAGCAATCCTAGAGATTTCTGGAGGGTGGTTGGGATGTGCTGCACAAGACACTTTTGACTGGCACTGCTACTCACACCTTGGTAAGAAGAACGTGACGACCCAGGGTAACTGTTTTGTCCCAACCCAAGCCATTCTGTGATTCTGTGACTGACAAAGTAGGACAAAGGAAATGAGGGAGGCAGAATAACAGAGGAGCAGCTTTGGCGAAAACAAGATTCTGTGGCATCAATAAGGAAATCAGAGTCAGGCACCTTGGATTGCTAATGTTTTCGATTATTGCTACAATGATGATGGAAAAGTAAGTGTTTACTGGATTTAAAAAGCCCCTATTCCACTGGTTCTCCTACTGCACAGAGGTGGCTCACTTTAAACTTGTATTCCATAGTGAAATACATTTCTGTTTGTCTTTCTCTTTGTTTGGGTTATTTTAAGTATGGGGAAGTCTTCTAAATTCTGTATTTCTTTTCTTCTGGATGAATGTACTCTCAAGCTTTAGGAGAACTCTCCTGATAAAGTACTACTACCTAATGTAGATAAATAATTAGATAGTACTTGGAGTGATGGGAGAACGTACAGTCTCATTCACCAGAGTGGAGGAGGAGTATCATTTTCGTGCTTTGTTCCAATTAATTATGAAATCTTCTCTCACTGTTCTTCAGTGGTGGAGATCATGAGACTCCCAACAAGCACCCCAACTCTGAGCTAGGTGGACTTCAGACAAAAAAAGTTACATAATTTTTTTTTGTAAAAATAATTGTGATTTTATGAATTTTAAAAATTATTTAACCTTTTCTATTAATGCTTGACCAGCGTGAATAAGTAGAAGAATTATTTGCATTATTGCTAAAAAAACTCACAGAAAAATTCTTTTTTTTCCCCTCTGCCCAGATGGTCATATTTAAGCAAACAGTAAAATTATGAATAAAACCCCCTTGGACTCAATAACAAAATCCTGGACTGGAATCTGAATTTCATGACCATTATTTTACAAGTGAGACAAAAGACTTAAATTCCAGATTTCAGTTGTGCTAAAATACTCAAGCAATCTTTATTCTATACATGTGGAAAGAATGTAAGAAAATACTGCCACTGTGATGGTTTGCTTTAACACACTCAGAGATTATTACAAATAAATGTATTTTATCGCAGGAATTTTTTGGGAATACCAGGAAACCCACATGAGCAAATGAATGAAAACACACAAACATTGATTTGGACTGCTATTCAGAAACCAGGAGCCTAGATTTCTGGTTGGATTTTTTGTGTATGTGTTCTTAGCCCCTTTTCCTTTGGCTATAACTGCTAACAACAAAGAAGTTCCACTCTCACTGATAGGAAGACAGTAGAATTTGGCTGCTCAAAGGCAAATTTTCAGTTGGACATTTTGAATGCTTTTTTATATTTCACAGATTTGCGTTTAAGGGATAATCTGACCGTGAATAAGCCTTTAGGTGAGAAAGTGCCTTTAACACACAGCTTTGACTTCAGCATTATTCCATAGTTTCATTCCTGCTTGAGAGTTCAACAGAGCAGGCTATAATTTATAGTAAATTACACTTAAGACTACAAAATTCTGACAGTTTTACTCCTGTGTTGTTCAATGCACAAAGTGACCCTATCATGAGGCTGTTGACCTGGCACCCTTGGGAAGCACAGCAGATTTTTCTCAGCTAATGCATGGCCTCACTCAGCAAGACAGGGCAGGCTTGCTCTAAAAAAGGGCAGCACAACAACCCCGTGTTCCTGTTACCCAAACTAATGCTACACAAATGCAGAAATGAGAAAGATCCATCAGCTGAAATAAGTGTTGGAAGAAAATTCTACCATGTATTTGTCCCTTACTACTAACATTTGCACCAAAACTGTTTAGCATATAGCAGAATGATTACTCCTTAATTAAAACCATAATTAGCTGTGTATTTCAAAAAACCTATTTTTCATATAATTGTGAGCATGAACTCTGACTGCCACAGACTGGGATACACAGGCACTCTCATAAAGGGATTCCCTGTTGTCTCCTGTGCCACTGCTCAAAAACCCCAGACTGTTTCCAGATGCTAAAAGCAGACTTCATGGCTTGTAGTAATCATAGAGCCACATGAAGTACCATACCAACAAACTGAAACATAATTTAAAAAAACCCCACGGATAATTTACCAATATTAATCCCTTTATTGGTAGTTAATCTCATAATTTCCACACTAAAACCAAAAAATATTAGATACATAGATTTTGATTTATAGAATATTTTTAGAATACTTTTATTTATAGAATATTAGAATATTTTTAAAGTACTTAACCAGAAAGTCCATCCTTCCTAAGTGTGTATTGTAAATACAAACATGCATCACCAATCAGAAGATGGAACTAACAAAAATAACCTTAATGAAAATTTGAAGCATAAAAGAGCTTCTGTATCCAGCTGAAGACTTCACAATGGAATTAGGACAATCCTACACTAATGGTAGAGTCACCGAATGATTTTTCCATTCGTCTTTTCAGGAAACCTGGTATGAAATGCTGAGATCTGGAAATGCACCTCTAGTAGCTGTTCCTAACCCCACCAGAAGAGTTATGAAGCTTGAAGCAGCAACCTTTCTGTTACCCTAATTCACACTTCAATTCCCAGTTATCTCCTAAAACAAAACTATGCAAAAGTCTACCTTCAAGACTAAATCAGAAAAACATTCAAAATGACCATGACTTTAGAATGGTGAAAGGTGGGTTAGAAGCTCCAGACTTGCTCTTTTGGGGTGACTGTGACACTGGGGGGACACAAACAGCCCATCTTCCTGCAATTTCTGGTAATACACCCAGTGTTTCCCTCAGTAATGTGATGAACTGACAGAAACCCTCATTGCCCACCCCCTTGAACAACTGGGGGAAAAGGCAGAGAAAATTGGGAAGAAAGTTGAGCCTGTGAAGAAGGAACGACGGGGGAAAGATGTTTTAAGGATTTGTGTTTATTTCTCATTACCCTATTCTGGCTTGATTGGCAATAAATTCAACTCATTTCCTCCAGTCCCATCTGTTTTGCCTGTTCTGTAATAGGTGAGTGAGATCTCCCTGCCTTTATGCCAACCTGAGCCTTTTACTTTATTTTCTCTCCCCTGTCCACATGAGGGGATACAGCGAATTTGGTGGGCACCCAACATCCAGCCAGGGGAAACCCACCACAGGTAAGCCACACACTCAGATGATTGAAAATTCTAGAGATATAAATATAAAATAATTTCTCCAACTCCAAATATGCACTACATATATGCTATAATATACACTATATGCACAATAGAGCATATATTAGACTTGTGAGCTTTGACAAGCTCTATCCTCCTGGATTAAATTAGGCTCCTTACTGAAGGCGCACACTCCTACAGCAGAAGGATCCTACACCACCAAACACCTTTGAGAAAAAAAGACATTTCCTACTGAATGAGAAGCTCAAAATATCTTAAACCTTTCAGCGAGGATACTCTAGTAATGGAAATACAGTTTGCTTTTGAAAGTACTATTCCAGAAGGTGAACTGACTTCAAAAGCAGTAGGAAACTGAAATGCCCTAAAACATTTTTTCCTCCTCCCTCCATCATCATTATAGTTTACAACAGTTTAAGTGTTCTGTAGAGCCAATGTATCAGTGTACAGTGGGGATCCTAGCTGCGGAAGTCCAAGGTCCAAACAAGTAACCTGAAATAAATCCTGGCAGGGGTAAGTCCTGTAGTGTACCTCGAAGTGATACATCTACTCTGAGCATAGCACTGGGAAGATTCCCCCAGGATTTGCTCTGTTTCCAAACACTCCTCTGTGATTTGGATAAAAAGCTGCCAAGGTGTTTCCTCGGAGATTTCACATCACCCCAAAAGAATGCTGTTGACACCTAATCTCACGGCACACAGCGCCAGACATTTTCCAATCTGTCCGTTTCTCTGAAGCTCTTTGTCATCAGGTGATTACCACCCTATATTCAACTGGAAATTCAATTTTCATCCCTAGAGCTGAAAACCTATCAGGTGATAAAAAACCCAACTCATTGGTTCAAGAACACGGTTGCAAGAGACTTAGTAATGGCAGAGAATTAGTGCTACTCATCAAGAAGACAAACTGCTAACACCTCTTCAGTATAAAACATTACCAGAGAGCCATTCCAGAATAACCTCCACACATGGACATTTGTTTTAAGGATAAAGAATATGTTAATGCTAGAAGAATTACTCCTTTCAAGTGTAACATACAGAAGAAAGGGAAGAATATCTAGCAAATATGAATTATTCCTTGATGGGACAAGGATGGATAGCACCATCACCTACCCTAGAACAGGCAGGCATGTTTTTGGACAGTTGCCGGCTTCTTAGCCTTCCTCCAGGACCTTCACTCAGCGTTTGGTAATTCTTGTCTTTCCACAAAGTGGTCGTATGTTGAGCACTGATGAACACTCAACACTGATTTGCTGCTTTTAGCTTTTCTTCATATAATACCTACTGAAATTATTCGAATATGGTTAACTTGGAAGACATTTGCATGGTTTTATCACTACAATCTGTGCATAATGAAAAAGTGACAGTAAAAAAACCAAACCACATCAGTTTTTACATCAGCAGCAGAAAAAAGCAGCTTCCCAAAATAAAATTACTTGAAAGAGAATGCAATTCTGCTCTGTAAGTACAAAACTCAAGTAAACACAATTTTCCCTCATCCTTCCAAAAGTCTGTTGAACAACACATAGAGGGGTACAAAGCAGAAACTTTAAGGATTCTTCAAAGATCCATGTATCCTTCTGAATCCTATTCCTGCAATGGGAAGCCTTCCTAGTGAAAGGAGACACCTGCTTTTCCATAGTGCACAGTTCCCCTATGGGCCATGAATAATCTGATACATTTCAGGAGTGGTTTTCATCCTTCTGAATCCAGTGGTAATCCTATTTAAAATACAGAATGGATTTTCCGAGGTAATAAATTATCTGTTATTAACATAAGGGTGTTTTTTTTTTTTTTTTTTACAAGTTTGGCTTTACAAAATTAAGTACAGCTTTCTAAATACCTGGATGATTGGTTGGTTGTATTTTGATATCCTGCTCTCTCAGATTGACATTCTACTATTCAAGCAGAAACACAACTCAGACAAGGCAGGATAATATCCTGCACTCTAAAGATGATGTTTATATTTCATATGTTGAACCAAACATTTAGAAACAGCTAAGAAACTAAAAACATGGGTGAAAAGCTAAACTACATTATACATTTAGCACTTGAACAGTCATCTGTTTCTCAGGTCAAAACGTCCAAGGCTAGAAGAAATATTTATTATTAGGAACTTTTCTTAGATGTTTAAACCAAGTGGTTCTGTTCAAGTTTGCTTATGTAAGCTATACTGAACTGAAAACAGTAATCCTCAGTTAGCCAGTGATTTTCTTGCTCTCTTGCTTTTCTTCTAGCCTCAGGAATATTACAATCTCTGCTGTTCACGTTCATTTAAGGCTTATACAAGCCCAGTCATAAAAACAGATGCTCTGAATATAAGGAAGTACAAAAAGCCCAAAACCCCAAGTCAACACCACGATCTCACCAAAACTGAAGACCTTTCGCATGAACCTAGCGAAGCCAAGAAATGCAGTTTGAAAACAAACTACTGCTAATTTTATAATTAGCTTTAGTCTAGCAACTGTCCCTATCTGTCCTATATTAGCGGCAGCACCCCTGGTGCAAGTTTATGTAGCACCTTCACCAGAGTCCTAGTGCTGTAAGAGCAACACAAAAATACAATCATGAGCTGCTTTCACACTGCCTCGGTGAGTGATCCACCCCCAAACTCCACTTGGCACAAGGCAGAGCAGCAGCAGCTGCAAATTCAAGGGTAGAACCTTTTATAGCTTTAGCTCAGTTTTAAACAGGTTTAAAAAAAATTACTTGAAAACTCCATCAGCAGCCCAGAGCTCTTCAGAGGGGTTTCCACCAATATACGTTATTCACAAACAAACAAAAAAGTAATTCTAGTTTTACAAAGCTTTTTGCAAAGTCTGTTTGATGAGTTTATTTTAGTATTATTTTTACATGGCCATGCTCATTTCAACCACACTGAATGGATAATGAAAATCACTCAATATCATTGCCTTTCAGCTGTAGTTCTAGCTGAAATATTAAGCTATCACATAACAGTGGCAGCTCTCCAGACAGGGGAAAAGAGTGTTTTGCACCTGTTTACAAATGCATTTAGGCATTATTCATCATTACCTTGAATCTACATCTGATTCAATGCACTCACTTTCCCTTATGCCTGCTTCAATGCCCCCTTACAGTCTTAGGTCTTCACTTTGTAAATAACAGGGAACCCCCAAAGGCCCTTGCCATTTTGCATTCCTGGACCAGGGTGGTGGGTTCACCCTGGTTGGATGCCAGGTGCCCACCAAATTTGCTCTCAGTCCCCTCCTCATCTGGACAGGGGAGAGAAAATGTAATACAAAATATAATTAAAGGTTCATTGTCTGAAAGGCAGGAAGAGATCACTCACCCATTGCTATTGCAGGCAAAACAGACAGGACTTGAGGAAATGAGTTGAATTTATCACCAACCAAATTAGAGTAGGACACTGCAGCACCCCCACTACTAGGACCTTGCCAAGCAAATCTAATCCTCTGTGATTCAAAGAACTCCTAATATGCATTCATTTAACACTTCCTTGAAGATTTTGGAAGTCACTCATCTGCTGGCATACACCAAACACACATAATCAAACTTCCCTTAGTTGCCCCTTTCCATCAGAAACCTCATCCCTGAGGATTGTTCTCTGCTACTGAACTTACACAGTGTCAGTAACTTACATAAGCATCGTTCCAAGTACAGGCATGAAGGCAAAGGATGGTCTTACTTCTGCCAACACTGACCAATCCCTCTTCTCGTTTTTAGTATCACAATTGCTTCAGGAATTTGAATCAGGCTTGAGCTGTTTTGACAGTGTTATGTAACTTGGGAATTGAAATCATAAGTACAAACCAAACATGGTGAAAAAATTTAGTTATTTTAAAGCCATGATATAACCTAAGGAACTACTGGGAAAATTTAAAACTGATATAGTTCCTTTGCTAAGCTTTATCCAAAATACTGACATCATTGCTAAGACAGAAAAAATATGAGAGGTTATTTGAGGAGCAAATTGGACCATAATGAAAATGCAGGAATTTCACCACCCAAGATTCTGATCAATTCCAGTCAGCATTTACCAACTATGATCAATCTATTTTCCCTTTATTTGTCAGAATATCTCCTGCCCTTAAGGGAAGTGCTATGAGAAAACCTAAGTGATTTATAGAGGAATAGGTCTTGAAAATGTTTTGCCCACATTGATCTGTATAAACTGCACATTTGCTAGATGCCTGCAATTAGATTTTCTTGGCATGAATATTCCTTTGGGTGTGACTGTAGCTTGTTTGCCCTCCCTATTGCTTTACAAGGGGTAGCAGAGCTTTAACTGTACTTCAGGAGGATTGGCTGGTTGGTGGTTTTGTTTTTAACAAGACAGATGCTTCAGACTTCAGAGTTTTTAACCTATCCTTATTCAGCTAATTGGGATGATGGGGCAGGGTGGGTGGCAGAGCAAGGATCATCACAAATATACACAAATTTACTTTAAAGGTATATACATGTTTCAGAATAAATGAAATTTATTCCCCATAGACTCTCATCTATGGGATTTAAAGGCATTCTACATTGAGCTTCAGACAAAACAGTGCAATTTGAAGACTGAAGAGAGCAGACTACAAATCCTTTCTACAGTTCTGCATCAACAGGTAAAATTTTCACGCATAAACCTGATTCTAAACAGCAACATACACAAAAAACTCCAAGGAACTGCTGAAGGGAAGCAGCATGGACTGTCTGAGCCTCAGAGGAACAGGACTTTAACACGTTCCTTGTTATTTGATAGCTAGTCTTAATATAGTTAGAAGAGTCTAACAGATGAAGGCTGACTTTATCAAGACAGGATTGGTAAAAATTATTACTTTTATGGAGTAGGCAAAAGACATGGAAATAAAAATTTTATTTTTCTCTACATTGAAACACAAAAATCTTTCCACACCACAAGCACAAAATTTAGCATAGTTCAGAATAAAACAGGGGTTTTGAGAAGGGGGGGAAAAATAGAAATAATTTGGTTACACTGAAAGCCTAAAACTATCTTTTACAGAAACTAGAGAACATACCCAAATCTTATCAGAACACATGATGTGAGATATTTTCCACCAGATCCTTTCCTTAACATCTTCTCCATTTGAGGCAATAGCCGTACAGAAGACTCCACTGATCTAAAATTTCCAGTAGTGGGTAGGTGGTATCTCAGTCCAGTTACACAACAGAAATGTGAGTCCTCAGAGGCTGCCAGACTCTGATGGAGCTGTGGCTCTCCAGAGCTGCCATCAGCAGCATCTGTAAAGGACAAGAACAGCAGGGACTCTGTCTTATACCTACACTGAGCAAAGGGTGAGAAAACCACCAGACCAGGCTGAATGGAAGATGAGAAAGTGTTCAGTGAACATTTCCTCTAAATGCTCTATGGGACAGAGCCTGAAGAGCTTGCAGTGCTAAAAAGGGATACAGTCCTAGTAAGGCAAGAACAGGATCATGAAGGACATGACGAGACCTGAGGGCAAGGCAGCCTATAATATCCTTTGCAGCTAATGAGCTTTTTGAACAAGTCACTTGGCCAGCTTAACTTCACAGACAATCAAAAGGAAAACCACCCACTCACCCCCTAAAAATGACAGCACTCAACAGTGGGAAAAGTTAACAGGAACATAGCAGGAGGTAATCCTGAATGGTAACATCTCCCATCAGCAAATCTCTTTAGGTGATTTTAGGAGCCCAGCAACTCTGCCAAGGCAAACAGGGAAGATGGTACAACCTAATACAGTTACAGGGGTCTGGTTTTGTTCCTGGCCACACATGAGCCACATGGCTGTAGCTTACACCCCTTCCCAGCCCCATAGGCTTCAGCTGAGGTCCCAGCTTGACTCCAGGCTGGCCAAGAGGGGGGAAAACCTCCCCAGTCTGTGTTCTGCTGTGCACTGGTCAGCACGAGAGCCAGAAGAGCCACAGGGGAGAGAGGGAGGTTGCTGCTCCCATTTCTGCAGTGAAGGCTTTGGCCCGTGGCCGCTGCTTGCCCTCAGTGGAAAGTTAAAGAGCCAGAGTGGGAAGAAACAGGAAGGTTTTGCATTATGCTATTATTTGCCATGCCAGCAACAGCCAAAACAGATTAGTCAGTGTCCAAATTCACGAGCATGTCCTTCAGAGCCAGCTTCCCAGTTGTTCACCATTTATCTACTCCACATCTCCTCCTAAGAGAGTGTTAACTGTTTCAAACCTTAAGTAAATCACCCTCAGATTATTTATCTCAATTTCAGTTAAAGTGAGTATTACTGGCATGGCTGGTTTCCCCAAGAGCACAACAAAATTTTTGTGTAAAAATCCACCTGTCTCCACAAACAAGTTAACAAATACTTGTAAAGAAATGGAATATAGAGCAGTCATTAAAGACAACATCCCATAATGATGATGAATTTTTGGAGAAGCTACAGATACTTCTACAGTTTCACTCTAATGAATTGCAATAATAATCTATTATTCTGGGTAGACTACACAATCTCCTAAATATGAGGAAGATGGGGCTGTGAGAAAATTCACTTTAATGCTTTTTTTGAAACTTCTCAAGTATGTTTCCTGCAATGACTAGGACACTAATACTGAAAACTATTAAACCCTCCCCCAATCAACCAACCAACACCAACCCCCAACCCAAAAAAACACTCCTTAATGCAGATTCACATGTTTTTGAACATATTTTAGAATATTTAATTATCAGACTGTGTCTTTAAATAAATAAAACCACAGAAGGAAATTTGAGTTTGGAGTACTAAAAAAGATACAGGTTGAGAAAGAAGAAAATGGTGTCAATGAAGAAAAAAGAAGAGAAAAAGAGAGAAGAAATAAGTAGGAGACTAGGTGAAATAGGAACAACCCTTTTTCTTTCAACCTTAGATATGAAAGCTTCTACTGAGTGCTATAAAACTGAATTTAGTGTGCAACGAAAAGGAATTTCTCATTAAAGTTAATTAGGCCAGAAAATGCAACGGGGAATGAAGCTGTAGATAGAGAGCTTAAAAAGAACAAGCAGACAGTTCTGGGTAACAAAAGAAAAAAGAAAGTAAAAAAATTATTAATGAGTAGGAGAAAAAAGGGCACATTCCTTCTTTACAGAGGTAGAGGATGCAAGAGGCAGGAACAGCCAACAGAGAGCAAAGGAGAGAATTTACTGGAGAAAAAAAAATGTGATAGCTTTGAGGGGCAAACCACAAACAGCATAGACAATTAAAAATGCAGAGACAATTATTAAATTGTTTTTCATATTAATTTCTGAAAAATTAAATTTGATACTTAATGGAAAACAGTTGCAGATGTCAAGAAAGGAAAAAAATATACAAACCATAAAAGAACTAGAAAGATCACAGATGCACAAAATGGCTTATGCATCTCTGCAATATCTTGCTGTGAGTCACCCTCCACCTTATTCTAACAGATTACCTAAAAACATGATTCAGTAAGTTAAATATTCCTCAGGTATTAAAATGCTTGGATTTCTTATTCTGCATGAAACTTTCCAGCAATTTGTGTCTCGTCTTGGCAACAGGACCTAGTACAAAACGTGAACGGATGCTGACTTGCCAAAGCTCTAAGAAATAAAATAACATAAACACTCTAGCTTTAGAGGATGTGAAGAGATGTGAGTGTTTGTGTGAAGAGTGAGTACAGAGCTCTTGTGCCTGTCAGGAGACCATGAGTGTGAAGAAAGCTATTTATACTCATTTACACAAAGTAACTAAAAATAACGAATTTCCTTCTGTAATATATTTACAAACTAAATGTACTTTTGAAGTGCCTCGGTAAGACCAACTAGAAAGTATCATGAGAGAAACGCTTCAGAACATGGCTGTATTTTATGGAAATATTTACTATCACATATTGCCGTTAGAAACACATTGATTACAGTAATACAACTATACAAATAGCTTATTTGCATTCTAAACGGCAATCTGTTTTTAAATAAGAATACATCTGAATAGAGTACAGGCAAGAGAATTAAATTTCTTATTCTAAGTTAAAATCAATTAAAGGCACGCTGAGTGGGATTACATAGGTAATCATAAGAACATCTGGCTATGTAGTTAGTGCAGGCTCCTTTTCTAAGCAACAAGCAGCAGAGCACATTGAGCTACATTTAGTGTCAAATATTTACATTTATTTCAACTTTTATCACAGATTGGAGAGGAAGATATGTTTGTCATAATGTAGTTTTTTCACTAAAACACAATGGCAGACCTTGCAAGGACATTTTAAGCTTCAGGCTTTCAAACTATCTGTATTGTATTAGACATGTATTTTAAATTTATTTATGTAAAGAAGAGCTTTTTCATTTGGTTTATTGGCTGTTTTTACTTTTTTAACCTTAGCAGCACCAGAAAATGGTTAATGCTGGGTCAGTGCAGATCTCCAAGCATCCTGACTCAGAAGACAACACAAAGAATCCCCTCAGAAGCTCAGGTAGCACATCACATTCACTTGTGTAGGCTCATACATTGATTTTTTCCCATCTGGGACTGGAAATACATTTCTTGTGCTACCAGAAAAGTCACCTGCAAAACCTTCAACTTGCCCTTCAGCATGGTGATTAGCTCACCTTCAGGCATGTCCCTTAATTAGTGAGGACATTATGGGGCACAAATCAACATTGTTCTTTTGTTTCTGTCTGCCAATGTTCTAGGAGAGAAATATCTGATATAAACAACCTTTTAGGCTGGTAGACCAGACTAAGTGACCTCCTGAAAGAAGTGTTCAGCACACTCAGCACCTGTACAAAGATTTCCTATGTAGTACAGTTAAGCTTAGTATGAGACACTCCAAGAGTGGAGAGAAACCAGTGTTAAACTAAACAGAAGGATGCCCCCCAGCCACACTTTACCCTATTTGCACGTATCTGACATGCAAATCCCATATTTAGATAAGACTGTATGTGAAGTCTCCGTATATTTGTCACATATAGATATTCCCCACTATCTTGTTGAACACTGAGTGCTAACGACATTTTCCTGCTTATAAGCAACACTGACATTTACACGAGTCTACTCATAATTATGATGTAATACCTTGATGAAAATTAGTGTCTTTATAATAAAAAGGTTTTCCTAGTATAAAGAGGGGTAGAAAAAGAATAGCTTTTAAAACAAGAGGTTTTAGTTACTGCTCTTAAGGTTAAAACAGAATCCCTAAGCAGGAGGAATATTGACTCTACATATATATATATATATACATATATATGTATATATACACACACATTTCAATTTGTACTTCAGTTGAGGCAAAAGTCACATTAGTCTTTTTATATAGTTTGTATTCTTCCTATTTTGTGACAAATGCTTTAGAAAAGCTTCCTATACTTTTAGCTTGATCTTTTACTTTTTTTATCTAAAAAACCTCTGAGAAGAAGTTCAACAAGGAATGAGAACAGTTGTTGATGCTTTCTCATTCCAGGTCTGTTGCACACAGTTCACACTCATTCAGGGCTCAGATTAACCCAGTTCATTTTAAACAGGAGATAATTAAAAAAAAAAATAAGCATCATAAATTACATTTCATCCAAAAGGCTCTTAAAATGCTTTATAGACTCTACACACAGATCACTCCATCAGTCACCGAAAGCAAGTACCTCTGGGATGAAATGCAACAACTGTTCCACGGGGCACGGCAGAGGAGAGGAAGTGAGGAATACCAGCACATCGAATTGCAATTGCAGGGGGAATTTAGGTAGGAAGAATGTAATTACCCCGTTTGGAGCCTGGCCAGACCACGGGGGTTAACATCTTATAAAGAGCCCTCTGAGAATTTTAACAACCCCTGGTGCTCAGGACCTTTAATTTATATTAGCCCTCAGGAGCAAGGCTAACTGCTCTGCTCAACTGGGTTTGTGCACTGCAGGAAATGGGGAAAATCAACTTCTAGCTGTTCTCTGCTTCCACCCAACTACTAAGCAGATTAATGCTACTTAGGCTGCAATTTCTCATGAAAATGCAGCAGAAGGCAACAGGAATAAAAGCTGCACAGAATCAGAGCTGTTCTTAATTGATATTTCAAAAGCCACAGAGGAAAAATATGTTTCCTACTCCAAAGTTCTAACTCCTCATACACAAAGCACTCAAGATCATCTCAGATGGTATAACAATAAATAAACATTATAAAAATACACAGCTTAGGAATATAGCATCAGAAACACCTATTCCCTCTCCAACATCAGCCTCTGAGAAAGAGCATGAAACTAAAGCACACGTAGTTTCTTAAATGAAACTTGTCAGTTGTCATCAACTATTCTAACTAATATATCTCATGCATGTACATTTTCATTTTTTAAGTGAAAGAAAATTAAAGGCAACAATGAAAATAAGAAAGATGAATAGGTAAAAAAATATAAGCATGCAGTTCATCATACTTTTTGTCACTGTCACCTTAAAGCAATTAAAAAAAAAAAAAGACTTGCTTCCAAGTTTCTTTCCTCTAAAATATCAAGTGAGGCTATAATGGAGCATGGCTTTTCACTCCCATTGAACCAAAAGCATTTGAAGCAAAGTCCAAGAGACTGCCAAATATGCTTTGAAATTTCTTACATTATGTATCCGTACCCCACAGAAGTGTCTTATTTCTTCAACTAGGTTACATACAGTTCAGAGTCATTTACCTTTTTTTATTGTAGTCTAATGTTATGTAGTGCAGACATTGTTACCTCACTGTTTTTAAACTTCTGAATGTCCACAGGGTTGCATTTCCTTTGCCTTCAGCTGATTTATTTTGTCCACTTCAGACATGCATAATAATAAAAGTATTGTGGTATTCTACATAATTTTCTCTTAAAGTCCCTTATTTGTTTTATCTTATAATGAGAAACTGAAAGAAGAAACAAGAGGCTTCTCCAAATCAAGCAAAGCAGAGCCTTTTGGCTTGTAAATATTCCTTGGGCACAGCAGAGATGCTGTATATCACATGGACAACACTATTGCTGCAGGAGCTTTGTGATTTATGCTAATTAGAAAAGCCACCTTGACGAACAGAAAACAAAGGGCAGAACAGTTCAGTGCTGATGCAGATTTCGAACATTAGGTTTAAGTTTCACAGGAAATACCGAAGACCAGTGGTTACAGGAATCTCACAATGCTGGAACATATCTGGGAGTCCTCGCTGGAGGAACGTCAGTCAGAGGCACAAATCATGAGTGATTTGCATCATGCAGTCTTATCCCAGGACTCATCAGCTCTGTGTGCTCTGGGGAAGAGTGGACAGCCCCTGCTTTTTTAAGAGCATTTACAGATCAGGACTTCTGTCTACAGAAAAACCTTTCAAAGAGCACATCCTTCAGTCTTTTATGTAAGCCCATCATGCAAGACTGCTCCATCTCCCTGCAGCTATAAGGGAAAACTTCTCTTGCTACAGGTGTTAATGTTCAAACAGTTCTCAGCACTGGATTGGTGTGCTCCTCCTCCCCAAACAGCTCTGCTGCATTTCTCAAGGTTAAAGTGCTTAGGAGCCTAATATATTTTGTGAGTCTCAAGATTACATGATCTTTTTTGAGTCCCTAAGAACTAGATTTTGAAAAGCATTTAGGCGCACAAAACTTCTCACATATGCTCATCCCTGACTTCTGAGCATTTGGGAAAACCCCAGTGCTGGTTTGGAATCGGTGTGTCCTTCCTATGTTCAAGGATGACCAAATCCAAAAGTGCAACCTTTGAAAGTCCATGAAAGGCAGAAATTTTTAATTCAAGAATTCAGAATGTGCTACAGAATACAGATCTGCTCTGAGTTCCGAGTTCATTCCATGGATATAGAAACTGATACAAATGGGTAGGTTACTTTTTTGGATGATATGTATGACTCTGACCATATAAAGAATTGGTTTAAGTTAAAAACTAATTCCTTTTCCATATCTACAATGTGGAGATCATGTCAACTTGTTGGCAATAAGAGCAAAAAGCAATGACTTGAGACATGGACTTATCCCTTTATAACGATCACACGGTGCCAAGTATCATGTACACAAATGAATCTCATATTTTCACTTTTTACTTGACTGAAGTGTCACAGACCATGGAGCAATTTTTGATCTCATGATTACTAGAAACTCTGCCCCTTCCAGCACCTCTAAGTAGGAGAGCTGTGGGCATACACATTGCTTTCAAGCAATGTGCCTCACCTTGAACATAGTAAATACTGCACAAACAATTAAAGTGCTACACATGTAATGACAAAAGGCAGAACACCCTGCAGACAACTCCAGGTTGGATTTAGGAGGAGTTCCAATTACGCTCCTGTGCAGAAAACAGCTACTAAGTGTTCCTCTGCACATGAAATGGATCATCAAAATGAAAATCAATTGAAAAATGCATCAAAACAAAAGAGGCTTAAACTGCAGAAATATCTATGCCATCGAAACATAAGTAAAATCTTTTTCCAAGCAACAACAATAAAAAAGGAGCACTTATGTGATTTGCAGGGTCAGCACTGCTAATTTATAGCAAGACCATGGTGAACTCTTTTGCGTGTCTCAAAATACATGCTATCCTACAGATGCAGCCCACTGTGTCACAGATGCTCAGTAATTAAACAACGTGGACAACTTCATGTAGTCGCTTGCTACGACCTATTGAAAAAATAACAAAACCCAGCAGTTTTTAGGCTTAATACAAGGTGCAGAAAAACAAGGAGTGTATTTTGTCCCATTGGTTCAGGGGAACAAAAGTGGCCATGTATCTTAACACCTGGGAAAAGTCAGGGCATGCACAGCTGGCCGCGAGCTGGTCACACATTCCTGAGGTTACAATTACAGCCAGTGTTCTCAAACCAGCCTCACTGACAAGCAGTTGCAGATGGCCAAAACGCTAATGTATGGAAAGAGCTTTACTCAGCAAAATCTTAGAAAAATAACGTATCAATAGGAGCACTTGTATCTGTATATGTAGCACTTTCTCAGTGATGTTTTCTTCAGTTAGCCCACAGGTCATGTCACAGAAACCCCTCAAAACAGGAAAACTTTTGTGTTGCACATCATATAGATCATCTGGTGCCAGCATATAACTTTCCCCTCAAGTAGAGTCCCCATGTAGTTAAAATGGGGCAACTCTATCAGTGTGTTCAGTTCCCAGATTTGCCAAGGGCCAGCCACACAGCCAGTCCTCTTCCCAACACCCCAGTTTGATGAGGGGACAAAGGAGATCATAAGCATCATTTGTGTACACAACCTCATACTTCTGACACTCAAATGAACAGCTACCAACATTGTAAAGAATGAAAACATGACGAAAAAAAGTACTAATTTTGTCTCCCTCTTCAGCACCTACTTAAAAATACACACCTACACGAAGGCTTCTCTGAGACTTACTGAAACAATTAGAATTCAAACATGATAAAAACTGAAAAGTTACCTGCTTAGATGTGAGAACCGAAAATGATGGTTTTTGTTGTTTTCAAAACCATCCTTACAGGACACTTCTTTAAGGATGGGGTGATCATACGATTGGGTGCAGTATTTTGTGATATTGAATGCATGGACACTCAATATAAAACAAATTACAACAGTTATTACTGTGTTAAAATACAGGAGGAAAAGGTATTATAAAAATAAAATATCTAATATGTTCTTAATTAGTAGTTTTCAAGCTCCTGGAGTGTTTGGCAAAATGTATACAAGAACTGATATAACAAAAATTACTAGACTTTTCATCAAACATGGCCAGAGCCAGCAATCAGGACAACAATAACAACTGAAATTCTTACTAGGGCATTGATGACTATTTGCCAAGTAAAAACCTTTTTCATAAGAAAAGAACTGCTATATTTTCCAGAACAGAATATGCAAAAATCTCACCAAAGTATAACATTTTTTCAATAAAAACTGCAAAAATTGCAAAATTTCTTTCAATAAAAACTGCAGTAGAAGAACAGATACACAAGAGTACTGCTTGTGCCTGCTGTTCCCTGAGCCCTGTGACTGTGATTAGTACAGGGCACCACATGAACATCCTTCTGCACATGATCAGCAAGACTAAAAGGTCACTATGGTTTTAATTTACTATTTGCTATAAAACTCGTATCTTAAACTGACTTTGCATATGTTTCTCAGTTATCACGCATACCTTGAAGTCAACAAATCAGAGGTTAGATTACAAATCACTCAGTGTACACTCGTATTAATATTCTGTCTCAAACCATCTGAGAGTAGAGAAGACCTCCCCAAACTTCTGGCTGGTCACTTTATCAGGCCTTACTCTGTACTCCCTGAGACAGGGATATCTCCCTCTCTGAAGGTTAGGGAATTTTGCCAGAGTAAAGAGTACAGGACCTGACCTCTTGAACAGCAATAGCCACATAGTTCTCTTAAAATTATTAACATTTGCACACAACAAAACCTCATTATTAAAAAAGATCTAAAATAAAGTAATAAGTGTGATACTCAATTTGGTAGGTTCCTGTTTGTGAAAATCCCGAAGTCTCCTAAAAGAGAATTAGTTGTGAGGTAAACTTGAACCTGAATATTCCCTTCTGCATATTGAGCTTTTCAAAGATTATTTTATTCAGCTTGTAACTACCAGCACAAATGCTGATTCTAAATATATCTGCTGAACTCTAAATGACTTCTGTTTATAGAAATAGGACATAACAAGCTATTAAATCTTCCTTACAACAAACTGCTATGCCAAAATACTTGCTCCAGATTTTTGAGCTACAGCTAAAAGACTTAGACTGGTAACCAGAAAAAAAGAGGCAAGAGAGTTATTGCACTATATATTGTCATTTAAACCTTTCTTTAGATGGACTTGATTTTAATTAGTTCTGCGTCTGCACAGACTTAAAAAAAAAAAAAAAAAAAAAAAAAAAGAAATCTCGTGGTGCTTGAAACCTTCATTACTTAATATGATTAAGGAATTTAACCCAATGCTTTGTTGCTATAGAGCACCTAAGTAAACTCAGAAGAATCAGGACACAACAATAATGAAAAGATGCATAATTTGTGATGACTTGGATTAATACAGAGTAAGAAATTATACAGAGGGCTCCACAAGAAGTTTGCAATGAGGCGAGAATTAACTGCACACACCCACTAAACATTAGGCTCATACTCATCGTAGTAAAAGTGTAAATCTGAATTGCAGCTTTTGGAGTTTTCACCCTTGTAAACTCTGCATCCCTCTCATTGCTGACTGAGCAGTTTCTTCAGCTTCCATAACCTACAAGTGGCTGGTGCACTATTAAGTATTTTCAGATTCTACAGTGAAGAGTATAAAACACTATTATTGTTAAAGGTCAGTATCCGTTTTATTGCTGTTACAGTTGATGTATAATCACAGTTGCCCATTTGCAAACATAGATCAAAACTGAAATTTCAAAGCCACATTTCCTAAAGGAGCTGGCAGCATTTTCAATTGCTCAAAGGTCATTGTATATAAAGCATAGAAGATATGGCTCTTCTAAATGGCAATGAGATCTGGGACAACAACTTTTAGAAAAGGGCACTTTGAAGCTCAATGTGAAGCTTTGGGGGAAGGTTCTCTAACTCTGTTGTGGGAGAAGTAAGAGCAAACTACCCTGATGAGGGAACAGTTTTCTACAGTTCCACTTGTCTTCGTAACTATTAAATGGTTCCTGTTCTAAATTATACACACTTAAGGTGTCAGGGAGCGTCAGAAACGTTAACTAACCAAATAATATTTCTACTCTGCCTGCTTAAGGGAAAAATAAGACCTCCAACAAAACATTCCTTTGAAGTAATCTATTTACTACTAGTCTGTTTTGGCGAAGTCCGACAAGAATCAAACCTAGATTTGCTCCTCACAAACTGAAATTATTTGCCTTTCAAAAACTATTTCATATGAAAAACTCAAATTATTTAAAAAATAATTTTCCTTTCAATTCTATTGAATTGAGATGACAGGAGTCTTAAATCTACTTAATGGACATGAGAGGGTTTCTCCCTACTCTCCCCTCACCTTTTTTTTTAATTGAGAAAATTAACTCTCTTACCTTTCACCAGGAACATATCTAATTTATCTAATATAAGCAGTATCAAGCTAATAAGAACAAAGGAATTTAATTATTAATTTTAAAATATTTTAATAAATATTAAAATTATCAATTTTAGTTATTATGTATAATAATAATTAAATTATTTTGTATAATTTTAGATAGTTTTACCTAAGCATCTTGAAATCCTCGAAAAATAGACTGCCTGACATGAAAATTAAGACCGAATCTTAGTTCTACCAATACAATTTTACTACTGCAATGACCTGACGAGCAAACACTCACACATAAATGCTTTATAAAGCATTCCTCTGTCAAAAATGCTTGCCCCTTGTGAATATAGTAATTTATCAGGCATTTCAAGTGCTGAAGCAAAAAATATCAGTATCTCAAATATGTAAAAAATGCGATGATTCAATTAATGCTGAGTTACTCCATGCATGAATGAACAATTTGACCTGGGCTTGAATACAGTATTTTTAATAACGCAGCTGCCATATTCGTTGGTCTCTGCATTTCCTGAAAACTAATCTGCCAAACAAGTCACAGAGCATGAATCTTCTGTGCTTCCGTTCTTCGAGGGTCAGTTAGTAATGCTCCACCACCGCACGTTAGCTCACTGAAACGCTACAGGCTTCAGAACACTGCCACATGCTGCAATTCTAAAATGAACACACACATTTTCTAGTTGAGGAACTCTTACTGCCACCTCTGAGCATCTGAGGGGCCACTACAGGTTTCTAGGAAACTTCAGGTCAGTTTAGACACGAATTTGTAAATGTTTTGAAATACTTGTTTTGGTACTGTTTTCTAAGTGCATTGTATTGTGCCTGCAGTTTTGACATATTTCCTTCCAAGAGACTGTCAGATGCATAGCTTCTCTTTCTTTCAAAACTGAGGCAGCACAACACATTGGAAAATAAATTGACTAACACCATTTTCACACAAACAAACAAACAAACAGAGCCTCTCCTGTACCACCTGACTGGTGCTATTCCAACCCAACTGCAGTTCATAGCCTGAGTATAATCCCAGAAAGCTTCACCTATAATCAACTTCACATGGAGATCATATAAAATGTGTGCTAGCCCCGGACTTTAAGAGCAATTTCCCACCCACTTCCCCACTTATAAATATAGCTTGTTTCATTTCAGGTGAAATTTCAAATACAGAAATAACCTTTGAGCAAAACCAAAATCAGGGTTACTTTGAGTAGTTCAGGCCAATAATCTGACCAAAAAAACCACTTAGATTGGGTTAATAAAAGATTACAATAACTTTAGATAAACACTTAAACTTCAGATAAAAAGTGATTAAAATTGTAAGTAAATATTCTTTAACTGCAGATGACAGCAGCATTACAGTTAATATTTAATCATGACATTGTGAGAATATTGAGTAGTGGAAGACAGGATTAACATATTGCTTTAAAACATTCCATTACTTTCTGCATCTGTTTACTGATAATAAAAGAAACAGCTGTTCTAAATGTAACATTAACAGGTGTAAACCATTCATTTGAGATTTTAAAACAATAATTCTCTTCTGTTTCCTCCTTAGCTATTCTGAAATGACATTACAAACACCCCTCTTATTAGCTTACACAATTAACTCGTAATTATTTAACCTCTCTGCATGTCCCCCAAAATGTATACATGTGGAGTTAGCTTCCTTCTCCTTTTGGGCAAAAGGCTCTGTTCTCCTGCACTGCACATCCTGAACTAATGCACCAGATGTGTCCCATAAAATGGTTGGTCACACTATTCAGCAGCTTTCCTTTAGCAACTGTTCTATATCAAATTTACTGTAAAAAAGCATCATAATTATGAAGTAACACTGTATCAAATTCACAGACTGAATATCTCACTATGTTCAGTTCAACTATGAATGATAATTGAGCTTGAAATTGTATATTTACTTTAAATAAGTCCTCCAAATCATCTGCAACAATGTGTGCTTAATTCGAAGCCATTAACAAAAGATTTAACATTTCCACATTTATACTCTCCATAATTTCAGATATGATACTCCATACTTATAGAGAAAGGGAGAGAGGGGAAAAAAATAAAAGCGAGTCCTGGTAGCCTTTCATTTGCAAAATTAAATGGATGTATCTGAAATTCCTTATAATTGCTAACCCATCCTGTTAAATGCTGGGTACAAACGAAACAAAATTCTCAAGAACACTTCAATATTCTATTGCAGCCAAAAAATAAATTCAGAATTATAAGTTTATTTAACAAAAGAAAAAAAAAAACCCAGTACAAAACCAAAAGCTGACCTGCTTTACAGAAGATAAAAACAAACTCTGATGACCAAATATTACAACCCTTTCAAAAACCTAAAAAGTTGTTTGTTGAAGTCAGTTTTCATTAAAGTAATACCACTAAGTTTGCAGGGGAAAAAAAGGAATTAAATCCTTGATACTAGGGAATGTTTGCTTGTGTAACTAAATAAAGTCCTGGGGAATATCGGTTTTACTGACAAATATTTTAAAAATTCCATATCAGAATATGGAAAAAGAGAAGAATCCATTCTAACAAATCCTAAATTTCATCATTTAGAATGTACTGTTACCAATGACTGCTAGGTGCTCCTGAAATAACTGCAATGTTCCTCTGGTTTTTGCTATAGTTCTCTGAACTATACTATTCATGATAAAGGGGAAGAAAACCAAACGAGCGGGAGTCCAAACTCCTTCACATACACCCACTGGTTAACTGAAACAAAAACTTACCTTAGTAAGATTCCTACTACATTCAGAGAAGACACATGTAAAAGGCACTACCTCCATTTCACGTTTATACCGATAGTTACATGCGAGGAAATTTTTTTAAATGAGATTTCCCTGTGTTTTTAAAGATAAATTGAAATTCAGAGGTTTTTCCATGAAAGGAATGTGGAACCTCTCAGAATTTAGGTGAAGAAGACACCAGAGCTGCAAAGACACTACCAGAACCAAAACTGCCCCAACCAATCAATCCTCTGAAAAATGCAAAGCTACGTACAACCAAAAGGCTTTGGAAATTGAACTGTGAGATCATGCTTTAGTCTGGAAAGCTCCTGACTCTCCCCTAGGGAGCACTACTACCTGCACTAGGTATATTTTAGGAAAGCAAGCATGCACACCACGGAGAGCAAGGTAAGCAATAACGCTTTGACCTGCTGGAGACACAAAGCAAGGAAGGAATGATGCTCATCCATTGAGCCCCAGCCCTCAATTCAAGGCATATCTGTACAAAACCGAAATGCCAGCAGAGGGCAGTGCAAATCCGAGAAGTCCCTGGAATGCCCCAGCCCGGCCACTCGTGGGGCAGCAGCCGCGTGGGGGACAAGGGGGCTGCCACTCGCTGGCCGCTGGGACATGCCCTGCTCCGCAGCTCTTCCTCTGTGGGAAGAGGTCAAGGACAGCTGTATCCAACTCCACCCAACATTGCACATTTCAGGTTTTCTTCTTCCTTTCCAGTAAACTGCCCACGGAGCTGGGGACAGACTGACTGCAGGCAGAGACAGCCTTTGTGTGCTTTCCCGAGAGCCTTGTGAGGTTCACCGTGTAGCAGCACCCCGTGCTGATGCAATGGCAAAAACTGATGCGCCTACCCTCTCCAGAACTCCTACTTCAGGCACACCATTTAACTTCTTCAAACTTGTAAACCTAGAACTGGGGTACTTCTATTGTTTAAACAAAGCACATAAAATGGATACATCACTAGAGGCATCAGTGAAAACATCTCCAGAAACAGAACATTTCTTTTAGTTCACACTGGATAAAGCAAGGAGAGACCTCCACCTGGTCCTATCTAAAGGACCTCCCATCAGCAGAACACAAGTCTAGCTCCCAATTTCAGCTTGCAGTCCCAACCATGCGTACTGTGGTGGGGAGACACCCACACTTAAAGCTCCAAAGCCATGCTCCAGCACTTGCTGCTGGCACCCAGCCATACAACAGCCCCCAGTATCCCCCAGAGACAGAAAACAAACTGTATGTACATGTACCTAAGGAAGAAATCCAGAGCAGTTCTCTGAGGTGTAAGTCCAGCAAACGTAGCTAGGAAAGAAGGGAAGACTCAGCTCTCGATTGCCTAACCTGGTGCACCTGCACCCATCGAAAATCCTGACGCTAATTTGCTTCCATAGCAACTAAACCTGCCCTGGCACCTGTGAATACCAATTGCCAATCATGTTTTGTTTTCAGTTTAGGGCCTGAACTTGTCATCTTGATGTAGACTCAAGTGTTACCAGAGATATTAGCACTAGCTTCAGTATAATTAGGATACAGCTATCTTACCTTTTGGAAAAGAACCAGCAATTATTAATCTCATTACATACCATTATGTTTTACTCCAAACTGACTGAAAGTGGTGCACACATTAATTTAATTTCCAACAACCTTACTCAGGAGATAAACTTCCATTCTGCAGCTTGCTTCTAGCTTTTCTCAGTGCAACGGCACCTCTCTAAACTCAGAAATTGTATTCCAACAAGAATAAAAATAAACAAACTAGAACCTTCTGTATCCCATTCAAGGCTGGGATCCTGTTTCCCCATCAGAGCCAAAGGTCACGTCTCCTTCCTCTGTCTCCATCCACCTTGTCACTTCGATTCTAAAAATTCACATCTTCTGCACCGAGTGACATTTAGAGCCAAGTGTCCAGTTTGCAAGTGACATTCTCATTTTGTGCCTTGCTACCATTAAACTTGGAAAGATATCCTGCTTGTGCCCTCTGATCATCCTTGCTCTTTATGAAAAGGACAAACTTACTTTAATGACATAAAGAAATCAGCATAAAATCGCAGAATAGTTTGAGTAGTACTTTTTAAAGGTCATCTAGTTCAACTCCCCTGCAGAGAACAGTGATATCTTCACTAAATCCAGTTGCCTCATCCAACTTGACCTTGACATTGAGTATTTCCATACATGGGGCATCTACTGCCTGACTGGGTAACCTGTTCTAGTGTTTTACCACCATCATTGTAAAAAATTTCTTTCTTATACCTAATCTAGATCGATCCTCCTTCAGTTTAAACCAATTACCTCTTGTTCTGCTGCAACAGGCTCTGTGAAAAAGATAATCATTGCCTTTCAGGTCAGAATTTATATGTTATGATGTATGGCTGTGATGTGATTTCTTAAATTAGTTCACCAGTTCAGCATCAGTGATTTACATACTCAAACACTACCTTTGCTTGTCTGGTCCAACACTCCTGTCCACAAACTAACTTGCAGATGGGCCTTTCAGCAACCTTCAACCATTTACCCAGCAGCCACTGCAAAGCCAGGTCCTACCACCACATTTCCACAGTGCCTAGGTTCCCAAACAACAGCTGGGGATGGGAAGGAATTTTCAGGTGAGCTTGAAAATTTAAAGCATACTCTTCCAGAGACAAGGCATCTGCTGTGCACAGAAGGCCTAGGGGGGTAGGTTTACAGAAGTAGGCCACTACTTGAAATAGAGAAGTAAACATTGTGTTCTGGTAGAAAGAGAATGAACCAGTTTACCAAAATCAGTAGCTCTCTATATAGCAGACTATGCCCTAGTTATGCCACAAGCTTTCTGAGGGAGGACAGTTTATGTTTCCCACCCCCAAACAGTTGTTGTAGAGAGCTGCACCAATAAATATCCATGGGCACCTGATTTCAGTGCTAACCTGTGCTCCTGTGACTCACATCCATTCTGCTTGCAAGTAACTGGCCAGTTTTTGTTGATCTGTACTTCTTAAACTTCTGTACGGTACTTCAAAGAATCACACTTCTACAAGGGTAGAATTTTTGGAGATTGGATAGTAGGACTGTCAATACTAATTTACATGACCTAAGAATTTCCAAATAAAAATACGACTACTCTAGCTATAATAACTGCACATGGCAATGCCATATTTAAATACTTACAGCTATCTGGCATTCCTTTGAAAATTAACAGCTGATGTCCTTAGTATAATAAACTTTGCCATGTTCTGTTGAAAGCAACTTCTAACCACTTCACATCTAAAAAATTCTGACATACTGGTATTTCTTAAACCTGCAGCAATAAGAGAAGGAGGAAATCAGTTGAGAACATTTCTTTAATAAATTCTTCTTAAAAAAATAGTGGCGAGTTGTTTCTCTACAGTATTTATTTCCAGTTTTCAAATAGCATTTTTATTTAAATAAAGTCTATAGGAGGTGAACATGTAACAGTGAAAACTCATTATAGAAAAGCTTTGCACAAAACATACTGAAATTACAGAGTAGTGATCAAAATTAAGCAAGAGAAGTATGACCCCAAACAAAATGTTCCATTTACTGAATAATTTCCATGGAGTTGTGCTTGTCAACTTCTGGAATATCTGTTAAGTGATGAAAAAAAGGTCGACCATGAACACAGCCTTTATTTTCCTTTCCAAGCTGTTGCTTCATCCTGTAAATTGTGTTTTGCACATCTTCTTTTGACAAATGTAAGGGCAGCTGCCGAGCTAAACGTACTGCTTCTCCCTGTGGAAAGGAAAAACAAAACCAAAACCCCAATAGTTTTAAAGTACCACTTTTTAGCACATTAGCCTAGGGCCACCAGAAAGCAGGAATTAAGCACTTACTACTTAAAGGTCATCCTTTTCTTCTGCTAAATATTCCAAATCTCAGAAATCTAAATATAACTTTAAACATATCTTACTGTTCAGTTCATGACATTTCTACAATGGAGGCATGTACACACAGCCCCCTGGTTATGTCTGCACTCTTTTAGCCTACTTTTTCAAGATGCTTTGTGTTTCTGATTTCCTGATGTCACCAGCATCAGCTGTACATGTTTACCAGTTCACAAGACACATTTCACTCCACAAACTTTAGAAGTACCATAAATTTATTCAAGCAGTCACTAAGTAAAATCTGAAAAATACTACAGCAAAACTTCATAGAATTATCCATATTTACTATGGTCTATTGCATCCACTGAACATTAGGAAGAAGTGACTGCTAAAGCACCCACCCTCAAAGAACTAAGGAACTTCAAAACAAAGTTTTGTTTCCTCCTCCAAGATGGGCCTTCCTGTCACTGCCTTTTCTTCTGTACTTGTCATGTAGCCTAGACAGAAATGTGTATGGCACACGAGCTCCCTTCACACTGCACAAACCTGAGCATCATTCAAAATGATTTAATCTAAATCATCTCATTTTTTTTGTCTAAGATTTTCTCCCACTTCTCCACGTGGGAAAAGATCATTGTGGACTGTTTTATACCCTGGCAAGCTTCTGCTTCAACCATTATCCTGCATCTATTGATGCAGAAGCTGCAGCAAAAGCTGCAGACATGCTGCATGCTCAAACATGAAATGAATCATTAAAGTTGTGATTCTGAACATGAAAGTGAATGGCATTTCCAGTTTTTACCTCCCAGAAAGATCAAAAAATTCAGTGCTTATTTCTAAATAACTGTTTTTAGAGCTGTCTGGGTTTTTTTACAAACCATTCCTGTCTCAACGCTGAACTTATCCCTTCTTTAAGCTTCTTTTCTTAGTGCATGAGAGTGGTTCAGTAGTACATAACAGAACCACTTGCTGCAAAGGCAGCTTACTACTCCCAAAAGACAGGGGAAGATTTGTGTAACAATGCTTAAAAGATAAAACACATACCCTGTGTAAGTATGTACCTAGGTCCTAGTTTGAAGTAACCACATTCAGGAAGGCATGTTATAAATGCTTAAATATGAAGAGACTTCACATATATTTTGGTAATCTTTTTGAAGAGAATTGGTATTAGAGAGCATTAGTCAAACTGCTGGACAAGAAGTGATTACTACTGCTGGTTACTCCAGCTTTAACTAGTACCACATCTATTAGTTGTCTCTGAAACTTCAGGCCATTGCTGTCTCTGGATGGACAATTTATTTATTTGCACAGAAAATACTAACATGAGTCACTGCCATTTTGTGGCAGTTTTGTATCCTAACATGGAGAAATGCCTTTCTAGTCTGAAAAGTGCCTTATAGAGGAAACACTTGGTGAACATCAGCTTTTGGCACATGTTATATCACACTGTGTAACTACTTTTGGGCGTATTTGATGGAAGTATTTTGGTAAGGAATACACAACTCAGAGAGGATATGATACTCTCTTTCTCAAGAGTAACTCCTGTTTAGAACACAATGAAATTAATTAAAACACAAAGGTGAAGAACAATTTTCAAGCTGTTTCAAGAATTATTGCAAGTTCAGCTGGCTAATACTAAAAGAAAGCTTCCGTCTCACCTCCAAGTAATTTATCACTTTGAGAGGCCTACATTCATATACTTCCTTTGCATTTCTGTTAACTACTGCATGCAGAATTTCTTTCAAATCAGAAATTCCATAATATGGCAGACAATTTGCCATCCCTTCTACTTCCAGATGATTTTCTGTAGCCGAAACACCTGAAAATACAAAAACAAAATGGTAATTCATGCACTGCTGTAATTTCTATTCTATAACAATTCACAGAAAATTAAACTGATGCAAAGTCATTTAGTACTTTAGTCCAGTACAATTAGGAAACTTTTTTGTTCCTCCCTTGGAATGAAAAGCATTTATTTGCACAATGTTTCATTATGATGATGTGTGTTTATTCACATCACAAATGTCTCAGCTTACATTAATCCAAATCCTAGCTGGCACTGTTTAATGCTTAAAACATTTGCAGCATTCCCAGTCTTGAGCACAGCTTTAATTAAAGCTTCTGTGACTTTAATTAAACATACATAAAATTAAAGTTGAAGTTGGCAATAAAAAAAACTTAAAACAGTGTTGGCACTATTTCCTATGTAACTGGTTTAAACATCTGTAGAGTTCAAATGTTATCCTAACGAATTCAGATTCTACTGAAATAAAAAGCAGTTTCTTCTACAACATCTGAAGAAAAACTCAAACCCATAAAATTAAAGGCTCTGTGACTGACTTCCTATTATCATTCATATAGTATCACTGCTGGAGCAGGTAACATTCTGAGTAGGAATAATGAATAAAAAATTAAACAGCCCTTCTAACAGAGTATCTATTCAAGCACTGAGGTCTATATGATTTCCCTTCTTATTCACATTACAGGAAAAAAATCTGATTGAAGTTGTTCCTGTACAGCAACTTTTTTTCCACTCCCAGTTAGAAGCAAATTCTCTGGTGGTTAGGAGTTCTCTGGTGATCACACATTCTCATTCAGTCCTTCAGATTATCCTGTCATTCATGTTGGGTACACAGAAACAGCCCAATCTGCACAACTACCTTCCCTTTTCCTCCACTACAAGTCTAAAGGGTACAAATTTAGACACAGATAGCATAGAAAAATTGAACTACTAATGAAAATAAATCCACTCCCGTGTAATGGCTCCAGGTAGGATAAATTATCTTCAGCTCAAGTCACAACGGTTTTTGTAAAGTCAAAAGAGCTGGAGACAAATAGATTGCTCCAAGGTACATTGCACTAAAAAACTGTCACAAGGGATAATTCCTGCTCCTAATCCAAACAACAACATGAGACATTTCAGAAGAGAAAACAGATATGCAACATAAGTCAGCAAAACACACTTTCATTAGCTGTTAGAAGGAAGCTGCAGTTATCCATGTCTAGGCACAGTTTATTTGGCAATCATTAAATAAGAGCACAGGTGAGCAGGATAACTGTGAAGGTTGAAACTTTTCCTAAATATGGGTGTGTCACTGGGTAAATAATGTTCTTGGGCCTTTTTAAGCTTCATGGCATGAGATACTTTGACTAGTGGAAATTTGATATAGGGAACAGCCCCTCATCCCCTCTTCCCCTGAAACTCACATAACCTTCTTCCAGCTGTGCATTAAACTCTGCCTGCCTGTCCCTAATTGTGGCCAGCCAGCAGAGAGATATTTTTATATAATACTGTAAACTTGTGTTCCAATTCATCTTAAAGCAAAATGTTACATTATATGAAAGTTTGCCAGATATAAAGGTGAGAAAAGATGATGTACTATGTTAATATTTCCCCATGGGCAAGCCTGTCAGTAAGGGACAGGAGGAAAAGATAAAGTCTCTCTTTAAAATCTCCTTCAGCTCTTTTCTCTTAATTTTTGTTCTATTTTTGATTTAATTACAGATTAGATTTGAAGAACTATTCCAGACTATTGGATTATGCCGCTTTCTCTCTAAAATTAGAACTTAATCTGTTTCAATAATTACCCCTTTATTTGTTACCAAAGACAGAACACAAAATTTTTAAAGTTTCAAATATTTAAACATTCAGTTTAAAACCTTATATTTCCTGTACTTCCTTTTAAAATTTTATGACAGTGAGGTTCTGGATTTGCAAAACATTTCCTCCTATACTCTTCAGCTTCACCAATAGCCATTGTTCCATCTGCAAATTCTGACAGCCAGATTTGACTTCACCATTTTCCTCTCTCATCTGAAAGTCAGAGTGGGCTTGAGAGAGTTTAACATAAGAACAAACAGCACAAACCCTGGCTAAGGGAGGTTTATTTAACTGGTATTTGTTTGTGTGCCATTCTCCTTTTCTGCTAACCTTCTTTAAACTGCAAAGTAGCCCAGTTGCATGCTGATTAACAAGTATTTATCTGCAAGTCTCTGCAGAACTCTGATATTGGCAACACTTGATGATATAAGCAGATGTCCAAGCCTCAGTGTACTTGTAAATTTTTTACAAAATAAATACTAAGACTTTTGAGTATTCAAACAGCAGTCCTTAAACAGTTGCCATAGTAGTTTCTCTGAAATACTTTGCAACTTCCAAGGAAAGTTATTTCCATGAAGAAATAAACTAGCTTTCAAATGAGTAAAAATGTGGATTTCTCACTGTTACAAATTTCCCCTTTCTCCTCCTAAACTAAGTATTTACAATCCTCTTTGGATAACTCCTTCTTGATGGCCAGGAAAAACTGTTCCCTTCCAGCTGCCACCTAGATTAGGTGACACTATAACACTGTCTGTCTCCCAGTCTATGGTCAAAATCAAACTGAAAATCAATTGCAGCATGGTTTTCCACTGGTGGGTTACAAGAGCTGAGGCAGTTTATATCACCAAGAACAAAGGGTTATTTACCTATCACTGCTCTTTGAGGCCTTATAAACACATTCCTTGTACACACTCATGTTGACTACATGAGGCAGACAATTCCACCGTAAAAGCCTGCCTTGGAGCATGGCCCAAGACCTAGTATTGATACAATACCAGCTAAGGTGTGATCCTTGGTCTCAGTTCCTCTCCAGGCAAGAACTCCCATCTCTCTCTAGGCTTTTCCCAAAGGCAAACAGACAGATGTGCAGTGAAGGCACATATAATAAACACATCTTAAGAAGAACTGGACAGAAAGTAATCCATCTTACTTCTTGAAATGTTCCCTGCACGTAGGGGTCACTGTGAGCAAACAAATGCCTGGCAGGTCCCAGAACACCGAGTATTAAGTAATTTGCTTTATTAAGTAAAAGCAAACAGACTGCTCTCCCAAAGGTAGCATCACTTGAAACCTCAGTAAGGCCAGAACATGAGGGGGTGGGAGGGCAGTGGAAGACAGACTGGAGCTCAGCGTCACAGCTTTGCAAATTACAACAACTGGCACATTCCACAAAGAAACTATTGATTTTGCCTAACTGACACACTGACAGCAAGAAGTGTTTTCTTGGCTATTTCACAACATGTTTTTCACTGTGAGCTATCCAGAGAAAAATCTAGTTGAAAACTCCTTAGACGGATGAGCAATCCTGATGAACAGGGAGACAATACAAAGATCTTAGCCTACCAAAAACATGAAGCAGATGGAGCACTTCCAAAATCTAGGATACTTGGAATAACTTTGTCTGCAGTCATATAGAGTCTCTGAAGAGAGTAAAGGTAGATTACCTTTCTGTCTCCTAGCAAGAACACATTCAAAAGGCAGACTTATCCTCAAATGAAACAATAGGCAAGTAAGGCCTCCAACTCCCATACACTTGCAAAAATTAACATTCAAAGGTGCATTTGTGAAAATACAGATGTTTAAGCAGTTTTCCCACCAAAATGGCAGAACAAGAACAAAACTCCATGTGGAGCTGAGTTCTTTGTCAGGAAAAAAAACCTGCTAATTAGGCCTTTCAAAAACTTACTACGAACAGTGTATCCAAGTGCCATGTGTTGCAGAGGGGTTCAGAGCAAGGCCTGTGAGGAAGATTCCTGGTAAATTATCAGAGTAAATAAAGCTCAGAACCACTCCACTAGCTAAAAGGTACCAGCCATTAAAGAACAGTTATATTTCTACGAATTCCAAGCATTGCAAGAGAATTACATTCAATTTCTGAGTATCAATCCCAAGATTAATGCATGACTCATCTTTTATCCTATGAATGACACTGTCCCTAATGTCATCCACATAAGGAAAAAATTAATATTTCATGGGTGGTATTTTTTTCAAGTAAGAAACCACAAGAATGAAAATCTTCATTAAAAGACTCTCTGTGCCACAAGTTTCCAGAAGCTAAGATTCTGAACTGCAAAGAAGTATTTTTAAAATAGATCAGTTGAGATGCAAGCATAATGCAACACAGGAATTACTGGTCACCTTCCAAATTAAGGCAGTTGCTCAGGGTTTTTTTAAATAAATAAGCAGTCAGTTCTGTAAAACATCCCAACAGAATGAATCTACGGTTCTAAATTTAAATTTAAATGGTTACAGTCATTTAGGAAGCTGTCCTAACGGGGTGCACAATACCCCATTAGGTAAGAGGCAAGAGGGCCAGTGTTCCAAATCAGTGTCTGGGTACTATGAGTAGATTTAATATGTGGTAATGAGCAGCAATACTCTGGATCCTTCTCTTCTTCTTTGGTAGAACTTTGGTAGAACATAGAGTATCTATAGAGATTTAAACAAATAATCAGTGCAACCTACTAGACTGACAGTCCTCTTCAGAGACCAGACCACCATGGGTCAAGGAAAGCCTCCTCTATGACTAAAACAGCTGAATGTCCAAATAGAGCAGCAAAATTTTCTTTGCTCTTCTTTTGGGAGGTATCTTAGAGCTGGATGGCATTACAGACTTATTTGCATGGATCACCAGAAAGGCTTGCTGTAAAGGTAGTTTTGCAAGAAGAAATTACCAGAAATACCACTTGCATGTTGAAATTAAAATATTAAGAAATCAATCAACCAATCAATCAACAAATTTGCTTGTGAAGTAAGCTATCTCTCTGTCAGAAAAAGTAAACTTTCTGCTACAGAAAATGAAACTCTTCATTCAGGATGAAAAAGGAAGCCATGCATATTAGCAAGTGCTAGTAAGTGTCTACTAATGAAATTAGTCAGCAGTCAGAAAGGAATACCTGTTATGACTATATCAGGGCTGAAGGCCCAGAGGAAAACACAGACTTCTGAATGTGCTGCAGCAGACCCTGACAGAGAGAGCTGATAGTTCAGTTCAGTTAAGAAACAGCAAATACTAGGACTGATCCAATTAATCCAAAAAGTTAGGAAAAAATTAGTTACAAAGGTCATGTGCACAGAGAATGGGGTTCTGGTGTGCTCCTATGGATAATGCTAAGGAGAAACTCTCCAGTTACCATGGGTTAACAGCACATTTCCATTCTAGGGCCTCTCCACAGCAAGCTGTGACTTTATCATCCACCAGGCAAAGTAGGAACCTCTGGCCCAAAAAATTAACAATATATCCTAAAAAACAAAACTTTTCTGAAGGAAATTTTAGTTCAAAAACATCAGAATGCCTCCCTTTCAGGATGTGTCTGAATTTCCAAAATCCCACAAAAATAGACACTAAATACAGACAGTGAAAGAAAGTAATGCTTCTATAATGGATTGTGAAAGATGCTTTAAGAAACAAACTGGTTCTCTCAAAGCTGAGAAATCCTGCAGAATACTCAGGTCTAAGTGGGACAAATCACTCCTGGTATGCAGGTCCCTTTCTGTAAAGATTATACAAGAACCTATGAATTAATTAACCCTAAACTTCACAGTGAAATTCCCAGAGAAGGCACACTAGAAATGTTAAGAACTAATATCCGTGTCTAAAACTCAACTCTAATAAGTATTTGTAGAAGATAGTGTATTTCAGGGGCAAGTTTAAGAAATAGAGGAGAAATTGATTAAGTAGAAACCCTTGGGTCAGTTGGAAAAAAGCTAAGAGAAATTCCATTTGTTTGCTGATATTTCTACCTTCATCTACCTTCATCTACCTACAGCTCTTTTAATAAAAGAGGCTGTAACTGCTATAATGTCATCAGCAGAAGCTTCTAAACATGACTGACAAGACTCAGATGTTACTAGCTTTTCACTCAAGTAGTTAAAATAGAAGAGTAGGACAAAAGACTGAATTAAATGGCCATTCTTTACTGGGCAACTCCTATGATTCATCAACCTCCAGAGTGCTACAAAGCACTTTCACTAACTGTAAACCAAACAGAACAGTTTCCTTGAGATTTCATTGTCTTAAATTTACATCTTAGGAACAGAGGATGGGAAGACTACTTCCCAGCTACTGTGTCAAGTGTTTTGCTATTATAGTGTCACAATGTTGCTCTTCAACTAACCAAGCTGTCTTAATCAAAAGTAGTTTTCCATTTGGTTTTGGCCAAATTAGCCAATTTTGTTCACAGTAGCTAGTATGGGGCTGTTTTGGATTTGTGCAGGAAACAGTGCTGGTAACACAGGGAAGTTTTTGTTGCACTGAGCAGGGCTTACACAGCATCAAGGCCCTTTCTGCTCCTCCCTCCACCCCACCAGTGAGAAGGCTGGAGGTGCACAAGGACCTGGAGGGGACACAGCTGGGCAGCTGACCCCAGCCCACCAAAGGGACGCTCCTGACCACGTGGCAGCAGGCTCAGCACATAGAGCTGGGGCAAGGAGAAGGAAGTGGGGTGCAGTGATGATGTTTGTCCTCCCAAATCAACATTACATGGCATGCAGCCCAGCTTTTCTGGGAACAGCTTAACACCTGCTTGCCCAAGGGAAACACTGAAATAATCCCTTTTTAAATTTCATTTCTGTACACAACTTCTGCTTTACCTGTTAAACTGTATTTATAAGCCAACCCACAAGTTTTCTCACTTCTACCCTTCAAATTCTCTTCCCTATCCCACTGAGTGGGGAGTGAATGAGTGGCTGTGTGGGGCTGAGCTGCTGGCTGAGGTTAAACCATGACACATCTGCAGTACTACAAGATTGGTCAAAAACTCTTTTTTGTTGCTTAGAAATAAACTAGAAAGTAAACTCTTCACTCAGGATAAAAAACTAATTGTCTTCAAATTTTCACATTCAATTTATTCACATCTAGTTTACACTAACTAGATTTTGAGCAAACTTAGAAAATCAGGAGGTAAAAAAAAAAGTTGGTGAGCAAAACTGCTAAGCCACAATCCCTCTTTCCATATTTGCCTAGGGACGTATCATACACCTCCTCAGCTTTTGATCTGCTTATCTGAACAAACCATGGAAGAGCTGCCTCTTACAGTACATGCTTCATTTCCCTATTCATTCATTCCATGATTATTATCATGATTATTACCAACACCTCTTCTACTAAGGTGTTGGTATTTTTGTAGAGACTTAGTCAAGTCGCTGCTGTGCATGACTTAGTAAGGAAAACAGCTTTGGCTCTGCTCTTCACAAGAGCCAGCCTCAGAGTGAAGGAGTTGGTCTATATCCCCTTTTTGTACCTACCCTTAAAAGATCCCATATGTTACAGTACATCTGTCATCACTGTACATATGTGGGGATCTGTAACACATGAAGCTATAGCATTTCTAACAGCTCTTATGGCCAATCTTTTCCCTGAGCTGTCAGCTAGGTGCTACCCCCAAAGACGTTTGCTTTTCTTAGAATTCTGCTATAGAATTTGTGATTTGCAGAACCAACACTGGGTCAACCCCTGTGTTTCCAACACATCCCTAGAAATCGTTCTTCAGAAAGATGTAAAAACATTTGAGCTCTCTTGACAAAGTAAAAGAATCTTACATGAAAAGTATTTATTCTGTGATCAACAGAGAGTATACTAAAATACTGAGAAGTATACTCCTTCAAAATATATTCAGATCAAACTCTGAGAAAAGGTGTGGTGATCCTTTGACCATGTCTTTGCTGGCCCCTTTGGGCTCTAGGTTGCAATTCTAATAGAAAAGCACAACACTAACCAGGATCCAGCTCCTTACTGAACCTCCTCAACTGCTCAGCAATACAGTAGTCGTCAGCTAACTTGCAGAAGGTGCCTGGGCTAAGGAATTTTTAGTTTAATCTAAATTATGTCAGAATGGGAATTAATGATATAGGCATTGAACATTTTGAGAAAAGAAGAAAGCAGTAAGGAAAACATGGACATCAGAGCATTTTTTGAAATACTGTTAAAGTTTTCTGTTCAGTCATCAGTTTCCATTACTCAATGGTTTGTGTGAAAGACTGCAGATTGCATTCTTTCCCAAGAAACAAAATTTCAGCGTTAGGGAAAGCAGAATTCTAGTGTTTTAAAAGAGAAGGTGATGCAGAATAACATGATCCACATTAACAATAATTTCAATCATTAAATGGGAACAGGAATTAAATTAAAAAGGAATTAAATTAAATAAGAAACATGCTCCAGTGCAACTAATAGATTTTAAAACCATCATACCTTCTATCACTTTTATCTGGAATCCATTTGCTACAAGCCTTGGATCTGACAAATAACCTGATCCATGGAAACTCTGGTAATTCTTCTGCATTTTATAAAGAGCAGCCATATACTGAGATCCACCAATAAGACTGGAAAAAAAATATCCCCGAAGTGTTAAAAATCAACATTCCTTATGTGAAAATTACAAGTGTGCAAAAACCACAGAAAACGGTAGCAAGTGATAAGGAGTGACCAAGATTTTTATAAGTATTTTTGAAAAGCAGTTTGTTTAAAGAAACAAAATGAGAACTACTCACTTCTCTTAGTGAGAGACTGAACTTAGCCATACAGTAATAATTCCATCAGCCATTTCCTAATTCTTGGGAGAAAGTCAGCTACAGTGAAGTTATGAAAATGTGGAGCATTTAGTTTTCTTCTGGGGGAGGAAATTTATATTTTCTGCACTACCAATGAAACTGGTCAAAAATCATACTTACTTCAACTAGAATAAGATCAAGTGTGCTCATTACTTCAAGATGAAGTATAAAACCCAAACATCTGTTTTAATAGATAAGTGACTGCACAAATAAGCACAGCATTAACAAACTGGGCCTTGCCAGAGTTTACTGTAAATAATTATCAAATGATGTTTCAAGTAACATACACGATTTTGCTCAATAGTACTATACCTGTCTGTTAAAACAATTGGATTGTCCAGTCTCTCTACTGGAAGCTTATGGTTCACCAATAATCTCTTACAGAGCAGGGCCTCCTCCAATCTGTATGGATTCAGCAACTTTACATTTTTTTCAGTAGCAAGTATCCAGACATCAGGAAAACTCTGACGACGGATAAGGAAAAGCTCCTGCTCATCTGAAACATTTCTCGCTTGTCTCTGAAGGTGACGTCTACAGCAACTCAAAGAAAAAGGCACTGTCACGATTTTCACAGGCTGCTCCACTTTCCCCTTCTTTTCAATCTGGTTGTGAAATATCTTGTCAAGCTTCTGCTGGTCAGATGCAGAACTCTTCAGCTTGGGTTTGTGTTTGTCTGCCTCCTTTGCTGGTCGGTGCATTGGCTGTGCACTGGCTTTCTTGACCTCTCTGTTGTACCGCTCCTGGTCCTTAGTGGCTTTCATTTCATAACTTAAAGGAGAAAACAAATCAGTAACATCAGCAGATAAAAAAAGCTCCAGACCCCAACCCCAAACACACTAAAGCAGAAGGAAAGATAACCAATTCAACAGCCAAGAATCACATACATGGTCCATTCAAGTACCCACATAATTATGCTGCTCACTGTGATGGAGGTGGTGACTGCGCCTTTATTACAACACACTTTGAACAAAAGCTGGAAACTTTCCTTCAAGACAGCCAGCAAAATCTCAGTTACTGTAAGGGGGAAGACCTATTACTGTAAGGAACAGAGCACATCATATAAAGATCTACAGCAAGGTTCTTTTCACCTCAGTCCCTTGTTTAATTTGCAATTAAATACAGTGTTTTGGAAGGAGTTTTTTTGTCACAGGCATATGCAGCTCAATTCACAAAGCAGTTTAAGCTTCTAGAGCTCTACAGCCTTGCAGGGGACGTCATCGGGCTGGCAGGACTTTAGAGTTGGAATAAATTCCCAAGGCCCAGGTCTTACTTAATAAAAGTGTATTTGATTTCAAATGGCCTAAAATTAGCCATATAAAGTGTAAGAATACAGAATATGTGCGATTATCACAGAATTCTGAAAGCAATAATCAGTCTTACATTTTTCAAAAACAGTCAATAAAAAACTACTCCTAAATGCCATCTAAATGGCTAAAACATTACTACACATTAAACCTCTAAAATATGAATGGATTCTTAATGAGTTTATAAATGTCAGGGAGATAACTAAACTGTTATAGGTCCCAGGTTTATGCTTATCTACTGCATATGAATTTTATTTTTCTGAAAGCAAAGGGTTTGATTTGTTGAACTCCATCTTTTTGCTCTTATTTGATATTCTGAATTCTACAAGGTAATTCAAACCAGTCTAATCTTCAATTAAAACAAAACCAAAAAAAAGTAGTACTATCATATGTTAGTATTGGAAATAAGTGTTTTAGCTGGTCATATTTATTTATTGCTACTTGCTGGAACAGTTTGATTCAATTATGTGTATGCACGCTGGAAAATTAAGGTCAACAAAAGGGTCACCATTTGCAATTAATTATGATGTGCTAGCATTCACATATGGTACCAATATTTAGTTAACTAAAAAAGTCAGCTTAAATAGTTTCTTGCAATAAATCACGTCCTAGAAAATACGGAGCAAACATTAAGATAAAAAACATCTGCTCCTTTTAAAATGAATGGATGAAATCACTTGAACAGAATTTTTTTAATCCCAAATTCATTTACAGCTTTGACCAGATCGATAAATACTTTGTTTTGACTAGACCTAACTGTGATGCAGAAAAACACTTAAGTATGAGAAGTGAGCCTTCAGTGATCACTGATAATCTAAAATGAAAGCATTTTCAAACTAAGTCCAACATGCCTGTCAGTTTAGGCTACCACAAAAAAATTCTAGTCTTACCAACTTTGATTGTGAGCATCTTCCCAATTCATACACATCAGTTTCAGTGATTTGCCCAGAACCAAAGAAAAACTGCAGATTTACAAACTGTGGGGGAATACCTCTGCCTTTCTGAAAATCCTTCCACAGAGGATATATATAATCAACAAGTGCTACAAGAACAGCATTTCTCTGCTTTATGAATTAAGACTGCAAATTCAGGATCTTTTTCTGATGCTACAAAACCTAAAGTCAAGAAAATTTGCAAAACTGGATCTAAGCAGAGAGTGGAACACTGGAATGAAGACTAGTTTCAAAGGCAGCTTTGGTTTAACTAGAAAAATGGACCCATGATATATTCTTTCCCCCTTGCAATGTAAACTCAAACAAAATAACCAGCATACTAAAAAAGCCCTTTTAATATATATCTCTCAGCCCCTATAAGACAAATAATCTGAATTTGAGTATTTGTTGCAAACTCTGACAGCAAAGACCATGCTACCTGAAAAAAATGTTTCTCCCAAGGTACAAATCTACTCGTGAAAATTTACTGCAGAGTGCTGACAAGGTGATTTGTTAGTTCCATGACAACGTGTGTAACTTTGAACCTTTCCTACACCTTCAGGGTAACTACTCCTGCCACTGTTTATGGCACTTGGAGGGATTTCTCCCACTCCTACCTGAGCCTGATGGGCAGGAAACATTAAGGCCAGGAACACATGCAAGCTCTATTAAGCAAGAACTGAGTGAGTGCAAGGAATGAAATCCTTTGCAAAGCAGGGGGATATGTGATGCTGCCAGCATGGACATGCACGGAGCTCTCCTCCTCTATTATAACCTAAAGACCGTAACATTTGACATTCCGGTTGTGTAATAAATGCTGGCTTGTTTTGAAAAGGCCATCCTGTGTCACTACAAGACATCTGGTGCTTGTACTACTCCCAAAAGGGATTTAAATTAATTTAGACCCGATGGAGGGGCCACAGAGAGAAACAGAGATGCTGAAAGCATGCACACCCATTGCACAAGGCAGGAGTTTATCACAGAAGGATGGAGGAGTGGAGCCCGGGAATTGTGGGGTTGTGCCAGCAAGGATGCATGAAGCAGAGCTGTGGGACTCGGCTGCCCTGATGTATTTACGTTTGTTGTTACCTCTAGGTGGCCCAATTTACCCAGAGTACCTGGAGGCAAGACTTGTGCTCTCTGCCACAAGTCCTTCTGGATGTGGCTGCTCTGCAGGAAAAGTTGTCTGTGTTTCTATTTTATATGTCTGTGTTTCAATTCCTATTTGCTATTCTCTGAGGCAATTTCAAGATCATAAATGTGGAAAGGTAAACCAAAGCTGTTATCTGTAGATACAACTAGTGATGAATTCTTCATTTCCTTCAACAGCCATGGGATTCAATCTTACATATAAGGAAAAAATATATATACACTGTGTATAATCTACTGCATTCAATCCTACATATAAGGAAAACTTGATTACCAGAGAGGTCACCTTCCTGAACTAATGCAAAGTTAATCTGTAGGCACACTCTTTAACATAACAGTTGTGCCAGGAAAGCAACCATGAAATCTCAAAAGCTAAAGTAGAGCAAATTAAAATTTTCTGAAACAGCTGGCAGAACCTTTTGTTTCATTTCATTAAAAGCATTAATATAATTGGAGTAGATTTCTACTATTATATTAATATTTCTGCTTATGCAGAGATGGACAAAACACCTTCTTACATGTATGGGTTTATGACCATGGCATGTTGCTTGCATAGTAAACTTGAAATTAGGTAAACCAGAAGCTAGGTGAAAAGTTTACACTTAACTCTGACATAGCTGATATTCAGAACAATGCAGATGTCTTATTAAACTATTTCTTTCAGATGAATTTCAAAACCTTACTAACAATTCATTTTAGAAAAAGATGGAATTTAGCTATTATGGTTGCAACCTAGGAAGAGATTTGGTCTTGTTTGAAACAGATTAAAATTTAGATTGTGCTACAGTCAACCAGCACTGGAATAGCTGTTCAGGTAATTCTTTGTTCAGGTAATTACTTGTTCAGCTGAACAAGTAATTCTTTGTATCATTTGACTGGGTTTTGCAAATAAAATTCTGAGGTAGCCTAGGTTGGGATACAAATGAAATTTAGAGGAATGGAATTTATCCAGTGTTCGAGTACCAAAGTTCCCAAGAGAGAATTCTCACTTCATAGTAATGAAAGCTGAAAAACCTCTGAATAACTCTACAGTGCCTCATCCATCACCATGCTGGTTTTCAAGGACACTGCACTGGGAGTGATACAGTAAAGGCTGCCCCTAGAAGTTTGTAGGATTTAAACAGCCACTTTCCTGCCTGTTATCTTAAATAACTATTCAGCAAAACTACTGCTGTCCCTAATCTAACTGCTGCACAGCACAGGGGCAAAATGAGTAATTCCAACCAGCAGTGCACAACTGCACACAGCAAAACACAACAACTCACAACACTGATTCTGATCTTGAGAAGTCAAAAATCATTATCTATTTTTTCATAAATAACTGGAACATAGCAATTTTTTAAACTCATTGCAAGTGACTCTTTGGTAGCTTCCAGATTCAGAAGCAAGACACAGCCTGAACTTACTTCTGTTTTTCCTCTTCATTCAAATTCTTCCACTGCTCTTCAATTGTCAGCAGGATGTCATTCATGCTGGTCTTTGGATTATCATTTATCAATTTTGGACGACATTCATGTGTGAAAAATTCAAACGCAGACTTTGGTTTCTTTATTATTCTGCTATTAATTAAGTCATAAGCTGTCACATGTCCAAATTTTTCACTTATCAGATTTTTTTTCTTTATGCTTTGATTTGAGCTTTGTGAATCACTGCTTTTTTCACCTGTGTATTCATTTTGCTTTTTAGTTGCCCCTCCAACTTCAGGAATCAAAATTTTAACAGGTTCCAGCTTGTCTCCTAGACTGTCTTTAAATGCACTTCCCGTACTCCAACTATCAGCAGAGATTTCAGGTAAGTCCTTAGGGACTAAGGCTTCCTCATTTTTATCTATTTTGTCAATATTATCAGAACTCAACAGATGCTCATGGGCTTTTTTAGACTCAGGGTCCACAGGAACACTCTTACTTTGAGTATCAGCCATATTCTGTCCATTCTGTTCCTCCTCACGCAATAAATTTAAGGAACTGTCTGGAAAGGCATCACTCCTAGAAACCTCTCTTTTGTCCAGGCGACTGCGTACATTATCACCACTAAATGTCTGATGATTTAAGCAGATCTCAGCGTTTTTTCCTGCTTGACAGTTTTGCACATCACTGCTGAGTGAAAGGAATGAAGTATGAGCATGTAGCTCATCATTTCCAGATGGTCCCATCTCATTATGAGCCACATCTGTTTGGTCTGTTCTGTGAACAAACGTGTCTTCTGAGGTAACATCTGTTTTATTACTTTCACCAGGGACTGCAGCAGGTAGTGGCCCATACAGTGATTTCAACACATTTTCAACTGCAAGTAAGACAGATTCCTGGAAAAAAAATAAAAAAAAGGAAGAAAATATACACACACAAGTGCACCTGAAAATGTGACTGCCAGATACCAAGAATACAGAACAATATGCAAAGTGCTCTTATTTAGAATAATTTTTAGAATAATCTGGGCATATTATTGCATTTCAGTTGTTCACACATTCCAAAAGACTCTGGACTGGACACTTTCAGCCTCAGATGTTTTGTGACATGTATTCTGGCTTCACTAGTTTACTCTGATATCACAAAACCAATGAAATGCTTTCTTCATAAAAGGGTTTTGACTTCCTAAACCAGTATCAGGCACAGTTATTGCTATCTAATATGGAGTTAGAAGTTTACAGCCAAAACAGGTGCATCAGTAACATCCAATTTCATGTGAGTGTGCTTGTGTAGGTGCTTTTATAGCGCATGTTTCCAAACCAACTTTGTACCAAGTGATGGAAATGAGCAAGATAAAAAACCCAATACCCTAAAAATTAAATCTAAAAAAGAAAAAAAAAGACAAGAAAATAACCTCCAACCCTTTTTCTCATGCCAAAGGAAAACCAGGTCCAATGTAAAAATGCTGTATTAATATTCAGAAGTGACCCTTAAGAGGCAGTACATTTACAGAGTAACACAGACAAATACAGGTTTTTTGAAGAAGAGGACTGGCGTGACTACCTATATTGACTTTGAATAAGCATATTAATAACCATCAATGCAATCTTTCTAATTTCTGTGGCACTTAATTAATGCCATTAACAACCTATACACATAATATACAGTGCTTTGATAAAAAGTAACTCCCCTCCTGCCTGCCCTCACCTTAATGGTGGTGTTTAAATAGTGATTACTTGGTTTAAATATGAAGTTAAGCATGAGGTTTATATGTGGCCACAATGCAATTCCACTTAGCTTCTTTCACTGTAAAGCCATTTGAAACCAAAGTGGTACATGCATATATATCTGACAGCATCAAAATCTTTTAAATTAACTGGGAAACTAAATTTGAAAAATCCCCCAGTCAGCCTGTTCAGTATTTTTTGATCAAAACAGTGCTCCGACAAAGGCAAGCTGTCATGTAACTAAAAAAACCCCCCAAACCCAGTGACAGTGTTAATGTTTGAACATTCTGGTAGTCCCAAGGCCCTTATTATGCTTATATAAAGACTGACAACTCAAAAACACAGTAAAACCTTAATTACCTTATCATGCAGCAAAACTTGTGTTTTATCAGGTGTTATATTCACATCCACAGCAGAGGCAGGTACAGTAATACTCAAAAAGAAAACAGGATATAAACGAGTACAGTCCTTTTGTGTCACCTGACTGTAGTATTGTCGAATTAACTAGAGTTTGATTTAATAAAGAGACGTCAGTAAAGGCAAGAAAATAGACAAAAATGCAGAGAAACAAAATCTGACATTATAAAAGCATAACTGGTTTGCTAGTTTTGTTGGTTTTTGAAGTTAAAGACATGCTTAAAAGGTCCTCAAATACACGTATGGCAGAATAATCACCAAAAGGGCAGTTCCTGGTACCTTCCATGCCTTTGTAGCATGGAGGTAAAAGTGGTATATAACCTATTCTCCATGCAGGGCACTGTATTTTTACTTTGTATGCTGAATCCCACCTTGAATCCAGGCTTCCCTGCTCTCATTAACGAATCATCTCTGTCATGGTATTCAAGCTAAGCTTTGAACTCTCAGAAGAACCAGGCACATCAAATAATGCACAGAGATGGAGTACCCTTACTCAGCACTTAACCTACCAACATAAGTTCAGGGTTTACATCTATAAAGCTTTGCCTGCCAATTGAGAACAACTATTGTGTCCACTTTAAAACCTGCAGGAACACTCTGGCATGAGCATGATTTTCTTCCCTGGCAATGACAAGGATTAGGACAGCAAGGCTGCTCCAAGTGAAGTGCTGCAAGGTTCAGTAGTGAGAGAAACCCAAGAGTATCAAATTCTGCCTAGCTGTAGCCTATGCTGCTGCACTATCACTTTCATTTCTACCTAATGCACACACAAATTTAAAGGGAAAGCATGGGTGTTTGCTTGATAAGCCCACAGCTGGAAGGTGAGACAAAATCAAAACTTTTATACAGAAGAATTCTCTTATAAGAAACTGCATGAAGCTCCCTTATGGGAAATTGCACAGCTAAATTCTACAGGCTAATACAAAGAATCAATTATTCTGGTGTCTCGCATAGAGCATCTGAAATTAATTTTGTTGAACAGTCAAAACCACAACCTCAAGCTCTGTGGTCTGACTGCAGCAAATAGAATAGAACTGAGGCACCAGCAGTGTCAGACTTGTGGAAGGGCTTTCTGTTGCAAATGCTAGTATTTCCACCTATAATACTCTCAATTATTTCATGGGTGGAAAAAGGTTGTAAGTTGTTTAGGTGTCTCTGTCCTCAAAGAAATCGCATTTCTATTCCTTGAATTAAAAGCTAGAGGATGTTACCTTCAGTATTTCCTTCTGAAGAACTGGACGATTATTTATAAAAATGAAACTCCTTTCTGAACTTGAAAGGCTTGTCAAAGAACTGTCTGACTCAGCTTTTGGGAGAAATCCAGAAAGATTTATCTGCAAGGATAAAACAAACACAGTGCAAAAGTCTTTTAAAGAATCCCAAACGTTTTTTTACAGAGGTGAGATAGTAAAACAAAACTGTACAGGAGTCATTCAAATGCATGCACAGCTTCCTGACAGTTACAATATACAAAGATAAAGGCAGTTAGAGGAAAAAAAAGAGGCTGAGAAAGATGGGTTTGTGTCTATTTCCCTTGATCAATTTATTGACATATTTCCCATTTGGACTGCTGGTTGCAGCAGGATGCTGCCTGGAGCTGAAGCTGTGGAGAGCCAGGCCAGCAGCTCTTGGCTTGCTGACTGTGGGGTTGCCAGTGTAAAAGCCCTATCCAAAGGCACACAGGTTGCTGCTCAACCTGGCCAGGGCAGCAGAGAACCACCCCTAAAGGGAAAGCCCAAAACACAATCCCTCCCTTTCTACATACAGAGCACCTTAAATAGCCTGTCAGAGGGCATTTATTCAGGGCACCTAAATTTACCTACGCCACCTGTATCCAAATCATCTGACTCTCAAGAGTGCTGAGCACCCACGATTCACAGGCTGCAGCAGAACCTGTGAGCAGAGCACTGCCAAGGAGCCTTGGAAACAACACATGATTTGTGTACCTAACATGAACTCCAAGTTTTAGGATTTTTCTGTTAAGACTCTTTAACAGGTTTTTCAGGTCAAAATAAGGTCGATGACACGTGCTGCTCATCCCATCTCTTCCCCCTCTCCCCACTAAGCAACTTGCAAACTGTTGGATGGATTTCAAATCAATCTGATAAAGAAACAGAAATCCCAAAGATGTCTTTCCACAATTCCTGTGATAACTGACAGCTGCTTGGAGAGAACAGCCTCAAGATAATGACCTTACTAAAGAAAAGGCAATTGTAACTTTCCAAAAGCCAGGAACCAGCAGAATGCAAGAACTGACATCCTGAGCAGCCCACATCCTGCCCCACACATTGCCCTCCACCACATGCCCAAACTAACAGGTGAAAGAACACTGGGGCAGCATCAAGATGGAGATTTTGGAGATATGAGTAAGTCTGGAGAATGTTCTGGTAGCAGGGTGGATCACTGAACACAGAAATGAGTCCTCATAAGCTCTGCTTTTGGCAGAACCCCTTGTATTTGCTAAAATCCAAATTATCATGCATTTGAAATGGAATTTAAGATCCATGGGATTTGGCCTATCCTTCCCATTCATCTACGTCATGCAGCTATGTGCTCATGTGCTCCCTTATTCCCTCTTGACCTTGTACCAAGCATTCTGTGCTAAAGCTGGCGTGTTCTGGTCAGCAACGTTGCACAGAACCAAACACCACTGGTCAAATTAAAGAGGTGTCAAGTATCTGTTGGATGATTATCAGAAAACAACATGCAGCACTTCTAGATTTTATTCTGCAACTTTAGCACATCCTCCCTCAGTGTTCCTTCTCTACGCTTCATGCTCTAATTCACAAATATTTGTACAAGTCTCTCACTTCAAACAATATTTTTATATACAGAAAACATTAAAGCAAAACCAAAAGTCTCTAAATAACCCATTTAACAAGCTGCCAGATTTAGAAACGGCTCACTGCTGTTACTATTTACAGCCATGTAGAATATCAGTATGCTCATTAAAAGTTACCTACAATTTATAATACTAGTCTTAATTGAATTTTCATATATGAAAGTATATGAAGTATGAAGACAAAATTACAGAGACTGAAAAATATTAATGAAACTTTGATTTCATACTAGATCAACTGTTTTCAAAATTAATACTTTAAGAAAAACCACTGCTTATATATGCATTAAAATATATCTGTGATGGGTGGACAGCAGAATGCCATTCTTTTAAATTTATCTTTCTCCCAGTGGCACATGTAGCTGCTAAACTTACCCTCTGTAAGAAAAGAAGCCACCAGGAAAATTTCCTGTGTGAAAGTTTTCAGCCCAAATAAATCTATCCATTTACAAGACAGGGGATCCAAAAAGTGTAAGTACTGTCTTGTACTTGTAGAAAGTTGTGTCAGTTATTTATTTTCTCAGTTTTCTTTTTATTTTACAAATAGCTCCTAAGTTTGCAAGCTTCAAAGCTAATCTGAAATGTGTTCCTGTTTCCTCCATCTCCATAATGGAGATGCTTCCAAGAAGGCCAGTCTTTAAAACCCCTGATCACTTGCTGAAGAGGTTTTAACTCCACAGTAAGAAAGAGCAAGATTAGTTTTGTCTTCAGAGTAGACTTTGCAGCAGAGGAGCATGAAGCTACACAATGAACAAGCAGGAGCTAAAAGAATTAGAGCTACTCTCTGGTCTCTAGAGCAAATGAGACACAAGACCGAGTAGGAAGGAAAAAAGCAGTACATGCCTTGCCCATAAATACCTGTTCCAATACCTGCACACAAGGGAGGAAAAAATTATTACACAGGCAATTTAACTCTGTCACTTCGTAGTGTTTGGCTGCCTAGTTTAGAAATGTCCACAGTTTCTGAACGTCCACATTATGCATGGATCACTCATACACCTATAAATGATGCACATGGTATTTTACACACTATTTAGAGACAGAGAGAGAGATGGAATGTTCCCCAACTTCTATTCAAGGAATATGGATGCCTCACGATATAGCAGAGAAGTAATGTGAGAACCTAAGTGCCTCCTCCAAGCTAGTCCCTTCTAAATACCCCCTTATCTTCCCTTTGGAGCCCCCTGCACTTATCCTGGGGGCACATCTAAGCTGCATTCAGGTAAGAATAGCTCTGGATGTTCTGTTCAGACATAAACAACTAAACTTTGTAAAGTACACGAAGTGACTTTGCTTTGCTCCCCCTCATTTTACTGCATGTATAAAAGCATTCTGGCAAACTCAACATTTAAGTCTGAATAATGCTATTATTAAGCTGTACATATAAACAGTGAGACTTTAAAGTCTGAATAATATTATTAAGCACCATGCTGAATGCAGCATTGGTAAGTTGTGTCTAAGAGCCATTGTGACTTTACAATGATTCATCTCATCCTGTCTAGGTTTATTACTATGTGATACAGGAAAATTCAGCTTAGAAGGTTCCAAGGCAGCAAGATTCCCCTTTAACAAAAATGTCTCCAACAAAAATGGAAGCAGAGTAAAACACTTCTGAAAACATTCGACAAAGGAGGGTATCATGGGGAATTCCCTCCTTTTCAGTAGTGGCAAAAGAAGCCAAGAACACAGAATTTTTTTGGAAACTAGAAAGTGTTTTGCTGAAATACATGTTTGGTGGAAATCTGCATAACTTGCTCTTCTAAATAAGTGTTACTTCAGCTGTTCAGGTGCCCCCCACTGAAACTGAAAGGATACTCTTTAGAATACAAGGCTAAGAGGCCACGAAGATGAGAACCATCTAAATGCTTAGATATTAATCAGAGCACAACCTGCCTATGGGCCAGGAATCCCAACTAAGACAGCTCTGAGCAATCAGCAATTCTGCATTTGTCATCACAACTGTTTTTACTGCCATCTGATCAGTGCCACATGAGTCCTGACGAGATGATTCTTGGAGTGGATTTTCAATCACCAAACCAATTAATTTTACGGAGAGGACAGTAATAGAATCAAATGCATTAATCAGATGTCAATCGGGAGATGCATTTTCTTTTTCCAAGTCTCCTTCTTTTTGAATATTCTTCAGCTCTCTTGGTTGACAGATCTGAAGTGAATCTGGGAGAAGGAAGTTTAAACTCACCTCAGGATATTCGCAGCAGTGTTGAAAAGGTACCATACTGCTCATAACGGCTGTTCCCAGAACTGACATACAGGCCATTTTGTGATCTGATACCCTGGTCTTCTGCCAAATAACTGCCTGAAACAAATGGCACAGAGTCAAATTTTTGACATTATATTTGTTGAACTCATGTCATGTCTATGAACATGCATATGCAACTGCACACACACTGTATATGTAACATTCTGTACCTTGACCCTCTGAAAATCACAACTTTCAGTGTTAACAGATTCGGTATGGTACCTTTTGACACGTCTTCTCACACTATATTATTTATTTAGACACACAGCAATCGGAAAACTAAGAAAAGCTTGTATTCATGCGTATTTTGTGGCTATTCTGGACTCCTGTACCTGAGGGCAACTGTTAAAGCCAAATCAATACAGACATTACTTCTCCTCCTAGATATACAGCAGTGGGCTTTGTGCTTTTCCTGAGCAGTTAAAGTGAGGGTTTATGACACGTCTCTCACAGGCTGGTCAATATTTGAAGGTGGGCACTGCAATGCTTAAGTTACCTATACCAAAGAGGTTGTTCTGGTACAGATCAGGCTATTACCTGATAGCTAATAGCTTTCCATCCATAGCTCTCACTGGGATACTCTAGGTCTATGACAAGCCTGCCATTTAGAAAGAAAAGCAGTTTCTAAGGAACTATATATTAGGAAAGCAGTTATTTCTCCAATGACAACTTTGTACAAGTTAGAAGGATGAAGGACCATCTGCTGCATTAGCTACATGTCATGAAATATTATTACAAAGAGATAATAAATACAGTAAGGCAATATGAACTACAACCTGCAAAAGAAGTTACTTGTCAAGTCCACTTATGCATACAGAAGGTATTAGCTACTTCGGGATGTGAAATTTTGTCTATCACTAATTAGAAGTTCTCTGCCAAATAGTCACAAATTTAATTCTGAATCTGCTGACTTTTACTGCTGTGTACCAACAATAAAAATATTATCCTTAGTTATATTATCCTTCTAGGCAACTGAGACTTCCATACACAGGTCTGCCACAGCTCTGCCACTGTTAGCTGCCTGAGTGTTCAATGTGCAACCTTTACACACAAAAGGAAAAATAATGCAGCATGTTGCATTTTAAACTAGATGTTACAGTGCTGTTAAAATTTATGCTTTCAGTAGGTACTAGGTGTCCAGTAAATTCAAATGTAAACTAGTAAATTCAAAATGAGCTCACAGTATTAAAGCACAGGCTGTTAAGTGAAAGGATGGTGAGAGACCAAAAAATACACATGCCCTCATCTCAAGAAATGCTATACATAGCCTTAAAATTCCACCTGTTCAGTGGAATATTTGCTGTCCTTCAGGGGTGAATTCCACAGAAGAACACGGTTCTCCGGGAACATGATATTCCCATCCTACAGGACAGGTGGAATTGTAAAGCTTTGATACTGTTGACCCTAAAGTATTTCCTGAATCTTTAATTTTCCAGTTTCACCTACATTCTGTAGCATTTGTGAAATGGGGCTTTTTAGTCCTGTCCGAATGGAATTCATCTCCTATAGAGCAGCTTGACAGCCCTTTGCACATGCTGTATCACAGCTTGGTTATTCTACAGCAACGTGAACCCCTCAAACATGAAACACAATTTACATTGGGGAGACAGTGAGCAGAAAAAGGGGAGAAGGAGAAATGAGTAAGCAGAGCCATGGGCTGGGTGTCCACAGCTCTGGCAGGGAGTCCCCCCATGCTCCAGAGGAGGCAGAGGTGAAATACAGCCTGGGGCTGCCTCTCAGCCTCTCTCCTCTACACCTGCTCTAAGCCTCCTCAAAGACATTCTGGAGTGATGAAAGAATCTGTCCTCTTCTTTATAGCTCCTCTTATAAAACATATCCTGTACTGCTTCTATTTTAAAATTGATTACTTAAAATGGAAACAGAAAGTGCCAAGTGATTTTTTTCTTTACTGGATATATTTTAAATTAAATGCATGTGACCAAACTAAGAAAGACACTTGTTACATGACTAATATAAACATCATGCTGTTTATTTTCGTGTATCCTAGTGTGATGCTGCAGGTACAGATATAAATCTTAGCTGCTGATTAATGCAAGGTTATTAACTTGCATTAATTCTAGCTTGACCTGCTAGAATGGCTGATACTCAGAACTGTGAAAAGATCACTTCATAAGGTGGTTTTAAGAAAGCTGTGGAAAACGAAAACTTATTAAATGCAAACTTGTTAAAAGTAGACACTGTAATAGGTTTAGATTAGTTTTTTAAATAGTCTTATACTCACCAGATATTTATACTCAGTAGTATAGACAGAATTTTAGGAAATAGTTACCACTGTAGGTTAAATTAAACCCACAAACTAAAGAGGCCAAGCAACTCCTAAATTGCACACTATACAAAGACAGAATAGAGTGTGTATTCATTTTTAGCCCTGATGGCACATTATGAAGCAACAATATAGGAAGAGCTGGTAATTTACAGAAAATTATTTTTCTAGATTCCCCAGATGTATCAACAGGCATTAAAAAAATCCGAGAAACAATGCCTCTTACATTTCATTTATTTTGGAAAGCATTGCCATGAGGTTCCTGCAATACCCTATTTTTTTAACCTTGCTTATACCCTTTAGTTTAGCTAAAAATACACCCCTCACACACCCCCCATATTTTTTTCTAGGTCATATAAAGCGGGTGTCTAGGATGAGCCAAGGAAGAATCTGACTCTAGTCAGTATGATGACGCTGCAGAAACAGCCTACTCAAAGATATATTATTACATATGGCCCATCTTAGGCTCTGCAAGAGCTAGCCAAATATATTCCACCTCTCTGTTTCATTGAAGGGGATTGCACGATCCAGATCTTACAAAATGTCATAAGCATATAAAATCTATTGCACATATGCAGAAGATAATGATGTGTCTATTTCTCCACCCCATGCAGCTCTAGAACACAAGGCTGTTTTGGTGGAGGATGACAATGTACATTCCAACCTAGATGATTCTGTGACTCCACACACATACAGACTAGGCATCTGTTATTTCAGGATGAACACATACAGTGCAGAAAGATTCCCTGAAAAATGTGTCAAGTGTGGAGAAAGAGTGTGCAACCTCTTCCCATTGGGGTCCCTACTATACAGAACTAGAGAGAATTAAGAGCTGCTCAGTATTTCTTTCTTCAAAGACCCCAAGGAGGAACACAGAACAAAAAAAAGCAGCTGCTCTGCATCCTTAACTATCCTTCCTATTTTAGAATTTCTGTCAGGAGCTACAGTGTTTTGGAATCCCAGATAAAAGGAAAATCTCAATTAGAGCTGGGACCGGATGCTGTTCCTGACTGTGGCTACTTCAGCACAATTATGATGCTATGAGCTAAACTGACTCCTTCCATTTACCTTATTAGTACATAATGGCAGTGCACTTAAGACTTTCAGTACCCAAACCCCACCTATTTTCTTTATTTATTTCATGACAGTCATATTATTCACCCTGCAATAAAGTTTGAGGGTGTAAAAGTCTAGTTGAGCAAGCAGTTGTACGTGAGCTATAGGCTGGTAACAAACTTGAGTTAGCTCTTCAGAAGAGAACTGCATTTCACAATCTCTCTAGCTTTGTGCTACGTGCTTCAAAAATCCTGCCACCCTGGCATCTGATATCTTACTGCAGATAACTCTTTGGGCCAGTAAGTTCCTTAGCTTCTTGACTTAAAGCCTAATAGCTTATTAGGCTTCAATTAAAAGCATTGCTGCCTACCTCTTAAGAGAGTAAATAAAGAGGAACAAAACTAGGCAGCAATATCCCAAGTTTGAATTAAGCCCAAGGGAAACAAAACCACATCATCCAGTACAATGTCTATAACCTCTTCATTTTAATGATGCACAGACACCTTGCTCCAAGGGCTGGCACATTCTCCGCAGCGGAAGAAAACCTATCTGCTAAGATCAAAACTGATCAATATGAGGTCTTCACTACATTCTTTAGAATGCCAGCCTTGAAAAGTGCTGCCGTTTTTTTAGCTCCACGCCTCAACTGGTGTCCTGCTTTAAAACCAATGGTAAGTTACCTTACTAAAAGGGAACTCTTACATAAACTGCCCTTGAAAAGAACAATCACAACAGTGTTTCAATTTAGCTTATAAAAAAATTAAGCAACTGATCAATTATTTTCCTAGATATTTTATACTCATCCCTAAGGAATCAGTAGCTGCCTCCATTCTGTACGTGATGCTGGGACCATTACCACAGGATATGTCCTACAGAGAAACTCAAGGCACCACTTTTCCACTCATCAGATACAGCTACAATACCTGTCTACCTCATGGGCATTGGAGCTATCAAGGGGATTTGTTGAAAGACAGTCATGTTCCACAGCACTGTTCATTCTACAAATTCCAGAGTATTCTTTACTCAGATTTCCCTTTCACGACACAAGAGAACCCTCTCAATGGAAAATAATTTCTTGAGCATGGCACAGTGGAGAAATTCTTGGATTTGGGAGTTAGGAGCTAAGTTAGGAGAGGAGCTAACCGATATTACAAGGAGCCAAGGATCTTTATCTTTGAAGACATCTGTCTTCAAAGCCTTTCGAGAATTCCAAAGACTACCGAGAGTCATATCCTTTTTGATTGCTTTAATCAGACATGTTCAGCCACGTGTGTTCAGAGAACCTGATCTCTTTGATAACCAGGAGACCCACCTAGTGGAGGAGAGGAAGGCTCCAGATGTAACCTAAACTTCAGTAAAGTCCTGGGCACTGTCTCCCACAGCATGCTCCTCGAGAAACTGAAAGCCCATGGCTTGGACAGGTGCAGTCTTTTTGTATGTACTCTGTCTGGATGGCCAAGCCCAGAGAATGGTGGTGAACTGAATGAAATACAGTCGGCAACTGGTCACTATGTGTTCTCCAGGGCTCAGTATCAGTGCCAGGCCATTTTAACATCCTTCCCAATGATCTAGAGAAGGGGACTGAGTGCACCCTCAGTGAGTTTGCAGGCAACATCAAGTTGGGTGGGTGTAGCGGAGTTTCTAAGAGATGGAGGACATGATTTGTATTTGGAGTGAGGTGTGAGCAATTCCAGACTGGGCCCTTTGGCCTGTGGGGCCTGTGGGCTCCTTGGGTCTGCGGGACCTGTGGGCTTTTGTGGCACAGTAGAAATTCAGGTTGTGGCGCAGCAAAAATTCACTTCTCTTTCTTTAGGTATTTCGGGTACTAACGGGTGTTCACATGTAGATGTATAGTGCTAATACAGTAGCCACCTTAAGGTGGCAAACACGTACATTCTTTGTGTGCCTTGTAATATCAATAAAGTTGTAAGGGGATAAATATGGACGCACAAACAATAAACGTCAGTACGACATTTGTCACTGCATCAGTGTGGATGTGTCATAGCTCGGTCCGACCTCTCAAAGGGACCCTAACTTTAGGTGGGAGTGCTGATCTGCTACAGGGCAGGAAGGCTCTACAGAGGGATCTGGACAGGCTGAATTGATGGGTCAAGGCCAGTGGTGTGAAGTTCAACAAGATGAAGTGCCACATCCTGAGCTTGAACCACAACAACCCCCTGCAGCACTACAGGCTGGGAGAAGAGTGGCTGTGAAGGTGCCCACTGGAAAAGGACCTGGGGTGCTGGTTGACTGCAGCTGAACATGAGCCAGCCTGTGCCCAGGTGGCCAAGAAGACCAATGGCATCCTGCCTTCTATGAGGAACAGTGTAGCGAGCAGGACCAGGGCAGTGATTGTCTTTCTGTACTGAGCACTGGTGAGGCCACACTCCAAGCCCTGTGTGCAGTCTTGGGCCCCTCACTACAAAAATGACATGGAGGTGCTGGAGCGTGTCCTGAGAAGGACAATGGAGCTAGAACACAAGTGTGATGAGAAGAGCCTGAGAGGGCTGGGGCTGTTTAGCCTGGAGAAAAGAAGGCACAGAAGAGATCTTACCGCTCACTACCCCACGGGAGGTCATAGCCAGGTAGGGGTCAGGCTCTTCTCCCAGGCAACCAGCAATGGGACAAGGGGAAATGGCCTCAAGGTGCACCAGGATGGTCCAAGTCAGGTGTTAGGAAAAATTTCCTCAGTGGCTAAGTATTGAAACAGGCTCCCCTGGGAAGCGGTAGAGAATATCACCCTCCCTGGAAATGTTCAAACACTGAGCAGATGTGGCACTTCACAACGTCATTTAGTGGCCATGGTGGTATTTGGTTAAAGGTTGGACCTGATGCTCTTGGAGGTGTTTTCCAACCTTTATGATTCTCTGATTCTATGAAAAGGTTCTTTCCCCCAGGAGGTAGCTGGGCACTGAAACAGAGTGCCCAGGCCTGTGGTCACAGCACCAAACATGACAGAGCTCCAGAAGCATCTGGACAACGCTCTCAGGCACATGGTGGGATCCTTGGAGCACCCTGTGCAGGGTCAGCAATTGGATTCAATGATCCCTGTGGGTCCCTTCCAACTCAAGATATTCTAAGATTCTATCAAATTCCACTTCCCCAGCAGGAGGAAAAAATAAATAAATAAAGCCTCCTAAACAATCAAACTACTGCCAAAACCCAGTTTTCAATCCAAAATTGTGATTCAGAAAATGTACAACACAGTGAAACTCTATTTAAATAAAGGGAGGTTTAAAAGCCTTTTGTAAACCAGCAGTTAACAAAAGTAACATATATAACAGTGACAAAGTACACTGCTAAAGAAGAGGGAAATTCCCATGCAGCTTTGGAAACATCCTTTTTTCCACTAACCTTTTTAAGCTGACAGTGTGAGTGCAAAAGCTTTGCAAAGGCACATCTTGGATTCTGCAACACACACTGCATATGTGAAATAGTAATTGTTTTGAGATTTTAGACATATACTGTGCTGTCATTTGAAAAAAGTGATGGATGAGAAACTGGAAACCTCAAGGAATTAGTAATAGGATATAAAGCATTTCACCTCTGGGTCACCAGTTCAAATTCAACCAGGTTGGTAGTGACCAAAAGTAGTTACCATCTGGCAGCTGTTCTCTGGCTGATGTAAATTGAGTTGAGGGTCTCAGCGCATTTCCTAGTGGACAGGTGTCCTCAGCACAAAAAAACACCATAATTAACTCTCTGTTTGGCTTTTTCAGCAAAGCCACTGAACAACGAATAGAAGCAAAGACTGAGCTGTATTCCAGGTTAGCATGGAAGCATGTTGGCTGCAGAGTACTGCAGATTCTTAATCATAATTCCTCTCTATATTTTAAGACTCACAGATTTGGGAGGAATTTCATTCATCATCATTACATTACACAGCATAGCCTTTCCAAATCAAGACAGAGTTTGTGTGCTGCTATTTCTGCTCAATTCAGATTTCTTTTCAACATGCAGCTACAGCAGAGTTTGGAATCACAATGAATAAATGCAAGGTATATTGACATTAATTAAAATGGTAAATTTACCCTAACACACTCAATCTCAGGAAATCCACACTTATAACAGAGGACAGAGACACAGAATAAACCCTTGGATTTAGATTATTTCATATAAACTGTTGGTTAAGATTATGCAACTTTGGAAAATAGAGGAGACCTACTGCAAAGAAAACATAAAGATGGCATCCTTTAAGTCCACACCACCAACAAAAGGGGTTTTGGGGAAGAATACTACCCACGGTTATTACCAGACTTTTTAAGTGGACTTTGCATCCAAAAGTTCCGACTCGTGACTCTCTTAAGAAACAAACAAGAAACAGTTCTAGGCAGAACTGTGTGTGACCAAGCTTCAAAATGTTATGTGTGAAAAACACTGGAAAAAAATATTCACTTGTGCCAAGTTTTCCTCAACAGGAACTGGAAAATTTACTGAACCTACTTATGGCCCATCTGTACTTTGCACAAGACATGGGACCAGTTTGCACAGTATGACCTCCTGATAGGCACCATCTAAAGCATCTGTTGCTGAAATTGGCTCTATAATATCTAGTATTGTTAAAATAGGCACAGTTACTGGGTGTCCTGGCTCATTTTGGCGTTTGTGGAATAAAGGCAGTTGAAACAGAATTAAAGCATTCCATATCATCACTCTTAGAAAACAGAAGGGTATTTCTTCAACATCAGTGGTTTGTAGAGGCTGAGTCGACGGCTACTGGTATTACACAGAGAAAAGTGTAAAATCTGCAGTTGCAGAGAAGAGCTGGAATTACTAAAAGCTGTTTTACCACCTTAGGTAAAACAGAGTCAGAGCTCACAGATTGTTAGAACACAGCATTTGGGGCTGAAGGGTTTGAGGCAGTTTAAGCAGTAGCTGACTTTGAAATGTTCTTAACACGCCTTCAGATAACATTAACTTTAAATAAACTTGCTGAATACTCATGTAAATTATTTCCATTTGGCTGTCTCATTATTCAATATGCTTTCAAGGAACATGGTGATGAAAGAAGAAAAATACCTCTTTCTAACATAACCATACTGGCAAGAGGATCAACATTATCAGTATTCAAAGAATGTCTTGGCAGGATAAACCTTCATAAAAAAGAAGGAGCACTAGCTAATCCAAGTTGTCAAAATAGCAATAGTACTTCAAGGGTTGATCTGCAAAGTGATTCATTATTTATTGCTAATGCAAACAAAACATTCTGAGCAGAAAGAGCAATCGAGTGTTTCCTATCTCGGAAAGACACTGATGGAGAGTCCACAATAAATAAATCTGAGGAGGACTAGAGAATATCTATTTTCTCTACCCACTAAAAATCAATGAAAGGCTGGAAGAGGATTGTCTGATTTCTTTTCTGTGAAGAACTACACTTAATGGCAATCAGTATTTCCCAAGCTAACACAGACATGAAATGTAGGAAGAAGAAAAAAATTCTGGAAATTTCATTGAAAAGCATAAGACACACACCTTTTGAAAAAACCCAGTTAAACCTGGTGGAAATTCAAGATGCAATGTAGCATGCATCCTTAAACCATCTATACTTCAACAGCCCCATGAGAGGCCTCACTTGCCAAAATAAGTTTCTGCTGCAATCAATCAGGTAACCATTTTCAGATGCCTAACCTCAGATACTCTATGACTGCTTCAGCCTTACCACATTCTTCCCCAGTAAAGCCTTTCACAGAATCTGTGCTTTCACAGAATGGTTTGGCTTGAAAGGGACCTTGCAGATCAGCTGCTACAAACTCCCCAGACATGGGCACCTTTCTCAAGACCAGTTGCTCAAACCCCATCCAAGCCACCGTTCCCTTTCAACTTTATATAAAATACAGAACTTTAAAAACTAGGAGGATTTGGTTTTTCTGGGAGGGTTGTTTTTGGTTTTGTTTTCTGGTGTGGCTTTTTTTTTTTTAAACTGCTGGTTTTGTAATTTATTTAGAAAACTTCCTTGAAATACATTTTCATTTACACTTTTTTCACTTACTATCTTTTCTAGTCTTTCAATACATCTTTCCTTGTCTCCTTCTGTAATAGCTGATCTCTGCTATCTTCTTGCTCTTTTAAGCCCCGGAACCTGATCATACTCCCAACATGCATCTTCTTCCATTGCAACAGAAAGTACTGGCTCAGCCTCAAGAATTTGGGGTTCTAAGAAGTCCTCTGAATAATGGCATATACAATTTATCTTTTAAATTACTCATAATCTGTGAGCTACATAACAAATAAAGCTATTCTAATGAGCTGATTCTTTCTCCTAGTACATTTCTAACAAAAATATAACAGACACACACACACAAAAAATCACCAACAACACTACTCAGCAGAGTATTACTATAGCACAAATAGGCTGTAGTGTCTGTATAGCAAAAACATCCTCCTGATCCAAACTAATAATTGTAATGACAACAATATTTAGCATATAAAGGCAAAAGAAATAAAGAATATTCATATTCTGTGATAAAACAAATCACCATTGACCTACTGCAAGTTACTACACACCAGAAATTCAGAATTTCAAATTTTTAAAGGGTGTGATACATCAAGTGACTTTTTGTTTTGCACAGAATGCCAATGGCAGTACAAAGACAGGAATCTGAATTCAATTTCTTTAAAGTTCAGTTCAGTTTTTAACTTTAAAGCATCTCCACATGCATAGAGACAGACTACACTCTGTCTACTTAAGCCTTTAATTTTCCTGTGCCAGCAACAGCTACTGAGCGACCTCTTGTGATGAAATGTTTGAGCACTTTCTCATTTCCTTTTTAAAAAAGATAAATTAAACTAACAAAAGGCTGGCAGTGCAAAATGAAGAGTACAAAAAATCTCTGTCATTACAATTAATAAAACTTTTTAACCTATTCCTATAACCCCTCAAATTGTGTTTTGAAGAATGTACCTCTGAAGCTAGTGACAGAAGCGCAAGAAAAACCCCCAATGTGCAATGGCAACTATCATGCCACCCTTCACAACATTTTTGCAGGAACTGTTGAGAAGAATATATATGATCACCTTCTTGTACCTTACTGCCACTGTATTAAAATAAGGAGAGAAAAAAACACCCCAAGATCAAGTCTGATCAAAGGAATGAAATCAAAATACTGTAAGGAAAACAGCATTTGTGACTTGTTGGAGAGGGCAAAATCAAACCACCAAGAAGACAAAATTAGTTTTATTAACCAACATTTAAGGCCAGTATTGTGAACCACTGGTAGATATATCGAGAAACCCAAGACAATCTTGGAAGCAGATACACCCCTGAGATATCTGGTTTCAATTTCTCAGTGACCTCAATGAAATAAGACTGCAAATAGCTACTCTTTTCTCAGCCTTGAAATACTAATTCTGTAGCCAGCTTTAGTTTTTCACAGCATCTAACCAGTGATGTTTAAAAATACATAAACACAATCAAAGCATGTTAAACAAGTCCAGGAAAAGAAGGGAAGTCTGTTGTCATCTCAGAAAAGCACACAGTGCCTTTTCCTACTCCCACTGAAAAGGAACTGAAGTGTTTGATCGATGGGGTAACTGATCAAGCCTCAATGAGCATGAGAAATATCAACAAACAGCATTATTTCAGAACAGACACTGAACTGCTGAAGGATCTGGCCACGAGATGTCACTCTCTGCTTTGTGGCAACTCGGAAATTCATTAGCACAGCTTCCCCCTCCGAGGTGTAAAAAGCAGGGGTACAGCCAATGAAATTTGCTATGTTAAATTTGGGTCAGGTGAAGGTGAACTGCTGAACATGTCATTTCTGTAGCTGTGATGCAGAGTTACCATTCAGCATCCAGTGAAGTCAGAGCAACCTCCAAGTAACCTCTGCATTCATCCTCCCCAGTCTAAACCAAGAGCAACCAGCCCTGTCATTATACGTTACTGTCCTTACACCAATGACACAAGTTGTTTTGAACTTTCCAGCCTTATTAAATAAAATCATTGTCATGTATTGAGCTCTTACGACTCAGAATACAGCAAGCTGCCTGTGTCAACTATAGCTTCTGTCCAGGTGGACAGCCTAAAATAGTAAGTTTTGCAAATTTATTTAGGTGGCTTTGGTTAACACTTCATCAGGTCCCGTGGTCTAATTTCTCACTTCTTTGTTTGCAAAACATCACCACCATCTTTACTAACCACAAGCATGTAAAATAATTTTTATATTTCATATATCTAACGAGGAATCTGTTGCAAGAGACCAAAAACACCTGAGCCTGAGTTTTAGGAGTTTAACATCAAAATGTGTAGCCATTATGAATATACACTTATGAAAGGAAAAAGTAAGTGGAAGTCCAAAACAAAGCTATGATGAAAGAAAAACTTTAGTGATGAAAGATTTATGTAAGTACTACGTGAACTTAACAGATTCATCAGAAACTGATCCTTTAGACAGCTGACAGAAAAAAAACCTCATTATTACCTTATTATGCGTTAATGTTATCCTCAGGTCTGGTTTTATGATACCATATGCTGTCAGTAGATCTTGGACTTTTTTCAGTTCTTCCTTACATTTTCTATTTGTCGAGTAAAACTGCTTTCTTACAGGAAGATTCTTAAACAGATTTAGGACTGTTACTGTAGTACCTGCAAGCAGGTGATAAAAAATAAAGTAGAAATTACACTGAAAGCAAATCACTGACTGGACATTGAGGAAACTATTTTTACTTAAACAGACATGTTTGTATGCTGCTGCACTAAATCAGGTTATTAGCATGAGAAGAAATATACCAAATTAGCAATCACCCCCCCACAAGGTATCTCAAGAATTTTGATTCTTCTGCTTTATTTCGAGTTATGACTGCAGCAATAAGCTTTCTTTCATACACACTAACAATAGCAAGAATCAGCACTAAATAAAGCTGAAGACTCTCTCAACGCACAAGTGAGCCTTCATTAACAAAATGATTAATTAACAGACTAGAATCTAATCACACATATCTGGAGGCAAATGAACACTGTGCCTCATTAAGGGCCTTCACAAGCATTTGCTACAGGGTAGTACCTTAAGTGCCAAATATCTCTGCTCAAGGTACAGTACACAGTAGGAGGAGGAATATTCATCTGCCAACACAAGCACATAAATTCCTTGCCCATGAGGATATTACAAAGCATTAAATATGTCAGAGAATTCAACAATTTCAATCAAAGACAAGGCATTGCAACCTGCAGGCTTTCTGGCTGTGGGAAATACTATACAGGCTAAATCTTAAAAATAATCCTGACTAAAAATTAGGTACACACCCTTCCTGCAGGTTAGAAGGAAGTGTGACTTTGCCTGGTCCCACAGCCATGCTGCTTCCAGCAATCCCTATGTATGGCAGCAGGGCAACTCTTCCTCCTTTATGCAAGGATTTTGCTACATACAGAAACATTTCTTTGGTCCTGAAGAAATATTTCATATACTTATACAGACTTAGGGCATTTAATTTTTACAGGTTTTATTTCCACTGTCAGCTTAAAGAAGTGAGTCAGAGAAGGAAAAACTAGTTTATAATTACAATCTAGAACAACTTTGAAGACATATCATTTCTTATGCCATGACAACACATTCTCAACTGACAGACACAAGGCAAGAAACGTTTACAGCTGCAAAGATTTCATACTCAGCCTTTAAGTACCCAACAGGTATTTCAACATCAGATAGAGCCTCAGAGAAACACAAAATACATCTGTCACCTTGCAATAACACAATAGTGGTAGCCTACCTTGCCCAAGATGGGAAGGCTTTTTAGAGGTTACATGCCCGCTGCTATCCAAAGCATACTGCATGCTGAAATCATCAGCAGCTGTCTTTGTTGTGACCAAAACCTGAAGAGAGTGATTAAAAAAAACCCTACATTAATCAGGGATAGACAAAGTTCAGAATTAGCTTAAATAAGCTTTAATACCTCACTCACCACTCTGTTACTTTAGTGACCATAATTACATTTAATTAGTTTATAAAATTTTTCTTCAACAGGTATTTCTTACAGGCACAGAAACATTACGCATTATTTTGCATGTTTCCTGTGTTTAACTAAAAGCATTTCTATCACACTAGAGTCACAAGGCACAGCACTTCCTGCTAACTACATACAACACACTGCTCTATTTTCTATTCTAGCACAGATTAAATAAACTTTATCAACTGACAGTTCTGCATTTTTACTTTCAGTGAGACAAACTATGACAACTTAAATTCATGTGAGATTCCACAAATTTAAAGACTACTCTCAAACAAACAATATATTATCTTTCCACACCTAAACATAGCTGGAAATCAGTCACAGCAAGTTTTGTAAGCTATTAAGGTAATACACAGATTGCTTTAGCAAGAGCAGTCATAAATCAGAGTTCAGGTTCCAGCATTGTGAATAACAGAACCACTGCCTTTTAACCACCTGAAAGACAAAGTTTAACACACATACAGAGTTTCAGGATATTTTGGTTTATTTTAGTCTCACATGAATCATTCAGCATTCAGTCATGTCCCTGGAGAGAAAAACAATAATTGATTAACTGGAAATTACAGTATTGCAGACCTACTTAAGGGCCAATAGCAAAGTACCTCCAAACTGAAATTTCAGGGGGCAATTTGGGTAGGCAGAACACAGTTAATGCCAGGAGTGCTAATTAACATAATTACTGATAGAAGGAGCAAAACCTGTTAAAGCACTTCATACACTCAGGACTCCTCCCACCTCTTATGAAATGTACCACATTAGAAGCTCTGAACAGATTGCATTCTGCTCTGAGAGCTCATTAGAAGGAACCAATGATTGAGGTCTGTCATCATCTATCAAAACACCAACACTTCTGAAAGCATCTTTGGAAATCTCCATCCAAATACACAACCCACTCCTGCTTAGTGCAATGTGAACACAGCCAGTACCCAGGAGTGAAGCTGTAACACCATCTCTCCTGACCTCAACAGCTGATGGTTCCAACCAGACACAGACACTGGTTCCTCCCTGCATGATCCAATCCTCAGCAGACTTAAATCTAAAACCTGTCCTTGGTGCAGCATGAATTCAGAAAGGGAGAGCACAAGAGATCTGGCAGATCTCTGCTGTGCCATTAGCAGCCTGAACATTTTTCAGATGGTCTTGAGCAAACGTATTTATTTTTAGCCAACAAGTTAGTCGCAAATATTAGTACACTGCCAATCCTCTTAACACAAACATACAGGCTCAGACTCAGATAGGTCAGGTAGCCGGTTCCTGTTTACTCATAGGGACAAAGTTTGTGCAATTGCAGTCACATACATGTCAAAGAGCAATAAGGAGCCCAGCAAGATCCCATGACTGCTGATCACCTAGATAACAAGGCAGAAATCGTTACTGGAATGGTGGCTATGTGGGCCATCAGTTCCCTGAAACTACTTCTCCTGGCCATCACCTCCTGCTCCTCCCCTGATTTACCCTAACCCAAGCAGCAAAGCCAGCCATGCTCTTCGACATCATACTCCCTGATACAAAAGGAAAGAGACTACAACACAATCTGTCTGTTACCTGTTCTGACTGAACAAAATAAACAGAGCACTGCTGTGACCTGTGTGACAGAAAGGCAGGACTGACACAAAGAAGAAATTCAGATGACGTGGGTTCTGAGACTCAGGAGAAAGGCAGCATACACAAGCACATGCCTGGCAAGTCGCTGGAACATTTAAACTTTGCACAGAATAAAACTTTCATGAACACATACAGACAACAAAAATTGTAGCACAAAGGCTACACATTTATAGCAAGTGCTCACCTCTGCTATGCTGCAAATCGATCCCAAAGCTTCCCCACGGAAACCATAAGTTGTCAGCCTTTCAAGGTCCTCAGAAGAGCTGATTTTTGAGGTGTAGTGTTTAATTGCCATGACTGGAACATCGTCAACCTTGATTCCACTGCCATTGTCTCTCACTTCTATTTTGCTAAACCCGTAATTCTCCTAAAAAAAAAGAACAAAACACAAAGGAGCAGTAAAACCACCAAATTAATTAAGATGTAAGTTTGAAGCAGCTAATGTTACAGCTTCTAACTATCCATACAGAGGTGGAAGTTTTGCTCATTTGGAGGAGCTGAGCAACCATTAAATGTCTCTGTTTAGGGGAAAAAAAAAAAAAAAAAAAAAAAAAAAAAAAAAAGAAAAAAAAAAAAAAAGGAAAAATATACCATGTTAGGATAACAGTGATGGTTTCTCCAGTTAAATAACATAATTCATATCCTGTGATTTGGGAACAGCCAAACCTAAGCTCAAAAGGAGACCTATAGCTGGAAAGCTGAAGGTTTTTTTGTCTCTTTTCACCTCTCTTAACTACTTGGTATCAATTTTTTTGAAGTCACTTGAACGCAGATCTGCATCCACTGGATTCAGCAGACCCTCACTTCATACCATTTTCAGTTTCAGTTTTGATTGATGCAATTCCACTACATTTTGCAAGTTCTGTTTTCCAAGTTCAATATACAGAAGCTGAAATTCTAATGGGGGGGGAAGGCATGAATGGTAAGGCTAATAAAAAACCTTGCAAAGAGATACAGTACTTTGCAAAAAGAAGTAAAGGGTCCTAGAGGCTCTTTTAAAACAGCCTTCAAGGAAGCAAAGTTCAATCTTTGTGATTCACCTTTATGTACATTCAATGCATATTTTACTGAATCCCAGTTTAAATATGTCATTCCAGTAAACAACAGCATAAATAGGGTAAAACTCAGAAACCCAGATATTTACAACAGCTAAATAAAAGATGAAATTTATGTTCTGTAACATCTCAAACAAGTGCACCAAAAAATTCTTCTTTCCAGCTACACTACAGTCTGCACAAGTGAGCAGCACCCAGAAGAATCACAAGCCAGGAGGAGAAAGTAATCAGAGCTGTAGGATCACTAACTAAGCTTCTGTCACAGAAGCAAGACTGGCTCTTTGAAAAGATTATGATGCAACACACAAAAAATGTGCTGTAGTGTGCAATACATCTAGGTGACCTTAAAACTAGTTTTGCTTAGAAAAAAAAAATCTTAAAAACAGCAGCTGCCACCACTTATGCTAGACAGAGTATGGGATGGTTGATTACTGAAAGCAGGTTGATTAAACAGAACAAACTTTGCTGTCCTATCTGGGCCTATCCTGAAAAATTATAATGTACTCACAAGGTTATTTCTTGAAGTAAAAAAATGATGCAATCAAAACCAAAAGAAACATATCTAGAGAAACCATCTGTATTCACACATAATCTGCTTTAGGAAACACCAAAAGCCTCTAGGTAGGCTCAGAACCACAATACACAAAACGCAACAGAAATATGGGTACATTTCACTTCCTGTTGTAGTGAATGGTGTCAAAGCTGTCTTCAGGTGAAAAGCAATGCTGTTGCTCATGTTTGAGCCACCCTCCTAATGGGCAGCAAAACAGAACTAAGCAATACACCTCGGCTGAGCACAAAAACACATAAGGAAACAGAGGCAGGAAACCCTCTACCTTGCTGCTGTATATGCAAATGAAAGGTTTGAGAATCTTTCAGTGAGCCCCTATTTTCCATGCTAATTTTTACTCTCAGACTAGTTAGCTGTTTAAGAAAAGTGAGATTTATCTTGACTCAAAATCTTATATGAACGATTCTCTATTTCTCTTCTAATCTTATTAATTTTTACTTGTGCATGTTTTATATAAATATCACAGTGCTTAAACTTTGTATTTTGTAACACCTTCCTCATGAGCAGAATCTTACCAAGGTTATGAACCCATGAACTGTTTAAGCTGCTCTGCCATGTCACTGATGCCAATCAGTATGATTCAGCTTTGATACACAGTGCAAAGATGCCAAATAACATCACCTATGGGTGTTTGGTCAGTCAGACATAAACACCAGCCAAAGCTTCCCACTACAGCTCTCCACTGCCACAACTCTTATCTGAGACCCAGTCCACCTTCAGGTTAATTCCTCTCTGCCTGTCAAGAAGTAATAGTTATCTTGGTTCAGGCAAATTGGATAAACTGTGCTCTCCTATTCCATTTGAAAAAGATTAAAACAATGAAAATGCTGAAGTTTCAGGCAAAACCCATCAAGCTGTAAAATGGACTTTCAAAGTTTCTTGTCTCTGTTATGCTTTGAACTAATCCAGAATTAATATGGTCATTGACCTCTATTACATGGTCAGAGTTATTTTAATTTCCCATTTAAAAATACCAGAAAAAAAATCCATATCCATTGTTTTACAGTATTACTGTCTAGAGTTGTGCAGAGTGCAGGTTTTCTCTTTTCCCCTAGTACCCATGGAAGAATAATCATCAAATCTCTTTCAATCGCTGACAACTCGTGTAAAGCCAGGTTTGATTGTTTGGAACTACAGTGCTTTGGGTTGGGCTGGGCTGACACAAGAATGTAAGAGTACTGTAGATAACTCAAGCACTGGAAACGGTTAAAAATGCTCTTTTTAATCGATTTGGGACACAGCTGGTTACTGTGCTGTGAAACCCACACTGGTTAGAGGCTCTCCCCTCTGCAAGGTTTGTTCCAGCCACTCTGGAACACTTCAAAACCTCTCTGTTCACTTCCTGCAGTTACTGCTCAGCTGCCAGGATCTGATCCCAGTACCCTTAACCCCACTGTGCACACACTGCTCACTTTGGAGTTACTCATGAAGCAAGATACTCTGCAATCTAAATGTTGAGAAGACAGAGATTATGAGAAACCACAACAAAGACAGAACATCTTCATGTCACTCAGAGCAGTAACAAACATGTTCCTTGGCATCTACAGGAAAGCATTCTCAGGTGGAAAAACTCTATAACTCATTCAGAAAATATAGCAGACATGGACAAAGAAACAAGGAGAAACTAAGCTGCCCTCCTAGTTGAGAGCATTTGTCTAATGCTTCATTCAAGAATATCCTATACATTCACTGTTATTTGCAGAAAGGAAATTGGATACAGTTCTGAAGACATACATTTATACAGGACACGACAACACTTCTTTCCTACTAAGCAGGTGATACTGCTACTATACAGCTGCTGACAAAACACTGCAAAAGCAGAAACACGACAGCAAGAGAAGCTGACCACTTACCCATTTTACCCAATTTGTTGGGAAGAAAAGCTCAAATTCTTTTTTAAAAGTAGTATTTCCTATTGTCAGAAACCAGCCTTGAGTGACAGGTCAACTTTTTTGAACAGTTTATAAAGAGTTAGAAGTATCCAGAGTTCACCATGCTAATTAGAGGTGGTGATTTGAATAACGAAAATATCTTTTGTTTTTTTGTAATCAAACTTTTCCATTGTCTCCATTTTTACACTTATTACAGTACTTTGCAATGAGCATTAAGTATGTCAGCCTAACAGCAAAAATAGTCCAACATCTTCTAAAACAGGCTATTAGTCAGAAAATGTAAATTTTAAGGAGGAAAAGGAGGATTAAGAAAGCTGACAGTTTTTTCCCTAAGATACACTCAGAAGCACAAATAGGCTTTGCTAGTTCAAAGCATAAAGCACTCAAAAACACAAATAGAAACTGATTCGGTACCACTTTTACTTAAGGTTAAAAAAAAAAAAAAGTATAAATATAATCATCACCATTCCCCAAACCACAATAGCCTAAAAAACACATTTACAGTGAAACAGCTTTCCTTGCATCTTATATCATATCCAATTCTTTTTGAGAGAAAGACTTACCAATTTAACATCAATGCCTGTAGCACTGGCATCCAAGGAATTTTCTATCAGCTCCTTCACCACGCTGACAACTGAAGTAATCACCTGAGAACTTGAAAGGAGACGAATTGTCTCCCCAGGCAGCTGTTTCATGGTGGAATAAGATTCAGGGATGCTGCACAGAAAAATATCAGGAAAAAAAAAGTAAAAGGAACACTACAATTACACATTTCTAAGAAACTATTTCATGGGAACTTTTAAATGTAGAAAAACACAACATTACGGCTGGAAAGTGAAATGTTCAAGTTACAGTAGGACTCAGCTTCCTCTGCAGTCAGTATGTGCTGGGAGAGAAATGGGGAGGCAACACAGTGGTGCTGAGGAAAAGCCATATTCAATGGCAATGGGATCTATTGGCAAAAACGAAAACCAAACCCAAAAAAGCTTTCCATCAGTCTTGCCTCTCTGATCTGATGTACTGTGCGCCCTCAGGCAGGTAATTTTCTTTCTATGTCACTCTATCTCTCACTTGAAAATGAAGATGCCTTATAAACCAGTGGAGATTTCTTTTTGTTAATTATTGGAAATGCAAAAGGTTATAAAATTCTTGCTATGTTATAGAGACATTCTCCCATGAAGAGACTGTACACGGATCTGTGAATTTTAGCATGCATTTCTGTTTCAGTACCTACACTGACACAAACAGCAAAGCCCCAGGAAAACTATTTTGCTGATCCTTGTAGGCTGCCGCAAAAGAATTCAACCACAGTTTTACATGCATATGAAAAAGGCAAGGAAAAAAGCAGTGCTAGGCAGCACTCTGCACTTCAAGAATGGTTCACACAATCTTCTCTTCTCTGGGTTATGTTACATAATGCTATTTATCTGAAAGGCAAACAATCTTGAGAGTCCTGGCTTCCCCACTGATTTCGTCCAGGGTATCTGCTGAAGAGCCCAGACTGCACACTCAGCACCTGTCCCAAGGATATGAGCACACGTGGAGGAATGGAACAAACCCAGACTTCCTCCTGACACAGGCAGGACCTGGTCAGGGATTGCAGCCAACATCCCTAAGCACCACTGCCCTGCAGGGTATATGCAGCTCATACAACAACTACAGGACATTTCTCTGCCTCAACATCCTTCTAAAGACAGCTACTCTTTAAACATAAAAGACAAAGCAAAAATGTGGTTACTTGGGCTGGAGGGGGCGGAAGTGCAGTGTTATGAAATACAAGCAGCACCGAAACTTTTCTAGGAAAAGCCACAAAGGGGTTTTCTCTTTATTATTGTTATTTACATTGCAAAGGGAGTTTGCCTTTCAAATGTGGTAAAAGGATGGGACACATCGTTTTCCCACCAACCGGAAAACAAGAGGAGCAGGAGAAAAGGTGCGCTGCTGAAGACAAACCCATGTTAGTACCACATATATGTGTTCAGAGAGGCAGGTTTTGAAGCATTCACACACTGCACAGGACTCCTGTGCCAAGTGCTTCATGATTTACTCGGGCAGTGAATCAGATAGGAGCTGGATGTCTCTCCATCAAAAGACAGTGACTAAGATATGGGAGGATCTTAAAACAGAATCGCTGCAGCCCTCAAAGACAAATTTTCTGTGAGTAATTTCTATCTACTGACTGATGCAGGCAGTCTGGGAAATGAACCCGCTGTTGCTGTGCCCTGCGCTGGATACAAACTGAGGGACGAAACGCTGGCCCCATCTCAGAACGCCTGGTGGGAGGCACAGAGGACCTCTGGGACGTCCTACCCATGGAAAGGCATCCAACCTGTCATGGCTTATAGCTAAAAGACACGTATTTCACCTCAAGCCACCCTACTACTGTAATCCTGCATGGACAGATGCGCTGCAACTGCGCCCTGTGGGACAGCACAGCATTTTCTGCGTGGAACCCGCATCATTAATCTAACCCTTGGATCCCTCTACCGCAATTCCGACAGGCCAGCAACTGCGATTCTACACACCCCCAGCTAAACGGGGAATAAACTCTCCCTAAACTTCACGGCTCCGGCCACACCAGGAACCACACTAGGAACCACTCCCCCTCCGAGCACCGCCTTCCTCAGGGCCCTCCCCAGCACGCACTGAGGCGATTCTTAGGTTTACGCAACGAAAAACGGGCCAAAAGCTGCAGATAAACCCTGCGGCCCTCGAGTTCGCCCCGAACCCCACGAACCGTCCGCAGTTCCCGGTTCTCGGCGCGAGAGGCGGGGCGCGGTTCCCGCTCTGCGAGGCGCCCGCCGCTCCCCGGGGCCTGCCCGCCGCTCCCCGGGGCCTGCCCGCCGCTCCCCGGGGCCTGCCCGCCGCTCCCCGGGGCCTGCCCGCCGCTCCCCGGGGCCTGCCCGGCCCGTGCCCGGGGCCTGCCCGCCGCTCCCCGGGGCCTGCCCGCCGCTCCCCGGGGCCTGCCCGGCCGCTCCCCGGGGCCTGCCCGGCCGCTCCCCGGGGCCTGCCCGGCCGCTCCCCGGGGCCTGCCCGGCCCAGCCGCCCGCGGGAAGCGGCGCCCCGGCCCCGGCGCGGCCTCAGCGAGGCGGCGGCGCTTCCCGCCCGCTGCCGCTGCCGCCCCGCGGCTGCGCTACCTGCGCTCCCGCCCCGCGCCCGTGGGCGGTGCGGACGGCGCGGCCCGGCCCCTCGGCTCCCCTCCCGACCGGCCCTGCCCACGGGCACTGCGGGCTTTACCTGCGGCCGGCGCCCGGCGCTCCGCTCCGGCTCCTCGGCGGCCGCGGGGCTGCGGAAAGGTGGGGCCCGGCGGGGGGCGGAGGGACGGGCGGCCGGGGCCGCCTGCGCGCCGGGGCTGCGGAGAAGGCCACGGGCTCGGGCGGCCGCGGGGCAGCGGCGGGGCCGCGGCCGGCACGGGAGGCATGGCAGAGGAAACGCGGCGGTGCGGCGAGCTGCCCCTGCGATCGGGCCGGGATTGTGGGCCGGGATGGCGAGGGATGGTGGGTCACGGCAAGATGTCTGTCTAGGTACTGGCTCGGCGGGTGCTGCATCCCAGGGGGAGAGGAACAGGCTCGCGTCGCCCATCCCAGGTAATGTGTGCCCTGCAAGTGGAATGCTTTGCGACAGGCACTGGCTGGGGTTGGCAGTGCCCCGGTTCGGGTTTCGGTTCAGCCTGTCTATTTTTACTCTACTGCTGTTCGTATTGCAGAATACTCCGCTGTTTTATATTTATTTTATACTCTATACCTCACTAAGTGTCAGAAACAAACTTCCTACCAAAAGCAAGCTTGCTTTTGCTGGTTAAACAGTGCTTTTGTATTCTGATTCGGACGATTGCTAAAAAAGAACTTCATCCCGCTCCCATAAATGAATATCTGTAGTCCCAGAAATCACGTGAGTGTGAAGTAAGCAATAATTTAGGTGCTGTTTTTTTTTTTAATTATTATTACAAATTTTACTGCAATAGGACGAGAGTGGCACTGTAGGTATGTTCTGTCAATTTCCAGGATATATCAGCATATGAAATTATCTGGTGTATCTCTGCATGTGTCTATTGCTTAGAAAACTTTAGAACCTGTTCCATCTTTAAAAGATGGAAATGTCGGTCTGGAAAGTGACAGATGGGGAGGGGAGGAAATCTGCACTTTGCTTCAAGAAAAAGAGGGGTAGATTGCTCCTTCATTGTTCTTTCTAAAAGTAGGTGGCTGGGCAGTTGGTATATGCAGAATCCTTCACTAACCATTACATGAACAAGAAAGAGGAGGAAGATTGTCTGATGTGGGAAGTGGAAAAGAACTCTGGATATAGTCATGAATGGAGAAACTTAATTCAGAGTATAAAAGTTATTAGCTCGGTTTCTTACGGCTTTGCAACTTTAGCTTCTGACATCAGAGCTTACTATTTTATTTTAAATATCCCTTCTGTAGCAGACTTGTTTCATTTGTTTGGATTTGTTTTAAACAAACAGTTCCCAACTGTCCCTTTGTTCTGGTTTCTCTATAAACCATAGTTTGAAGATCTTGAGGTACATCCTGGTTTATGCACTGTGCTCTCTCCAGACCTGCTTCCTTTAAAGCAGCTTTTTCCCACATTTGAAAATTGCATATGTTAAGTACTCCTCTGTAAGAGTACTCTCAGTCTTCAAACAGATCTGTTTTATAGGGTAAAAATGAACGTAGGAGTTGCCCACAGCGAGGTAAATCCAAACACTCGGGTGATGAACAGCCGTGGAATGTGGCTGACATACGCGCTCGGAGTCGGCATGCTGCACATTGTCCTGCTCAGCATTCCCTTCTTCAGTGTCCCTGTCGCCTGGACCTTAACCAATGTCATTCACAACCTGGTGAGTACCTTCTCTTGGAACACAATTTCAAAAGATGTTGTTCATATGTACTTATTTTCAGTAGCAAGGGAAGAGGAAAGTAGCCAGTCTGTGTGGACAGTGAAATCCTGCTGTCCAAAACACCACCTCTCCTTGGCCTATCCACAAATGATTGGTTGTTTTGGGCAGGAGGAGTCATACACAACCACTTTCAGTTTAAGCATGAAAGACACGAAATATTCTTGATGTAGTTATGTATTCTTTTAAACGGCCTTTAATTAGGCTGGACGGTTGCAGACATAAAATCATCGTGCCAGCCAATGTTCACAGTGTTCTGTATATTATTAAGAGACCTGTGCTGAATCCATAAACTATCATGTTTTTAATTCTTGGACACTATCTACTAATTTTTCCACATAAATCTGTTAGGATCTCAAAATGTTTAATTTTAGCACTTACCTATTTCCTTTAAGAGAAATATTTGTATTCTATTTCTTTCATTCTAGTTTGGATTTCTGGCCAAGCTACATAACTCAGAATGACTTCAGCATACGATGTTGTCACCATACATGACATTAGAGAAATCTTGCTTGAAAGCAGTGGGGAAAACTGAACTACTCTGACCCTAGCCCTGAAACCATTTGTTATTCAGAGGGTTGTGATTTGCATGATGACTTTTGTATGCAAAAGGTTTTGTGAGCTGCTTTCTGCTCCTCTCCCCAGGATGCTATAATTTTCTTGTTATCACTTAACGTAGTGCAGCTATCTATAGTGGTCCTGCCATGCTTAGAGAAAAGAGGGCCATAACCCAGCAATTTACATCATACTTGAGGTTTGCTAGCTCAGCTTTCTAACATTACAAGCAAAGAAGACTTGACAAAAAGATAGCTCCTTCCTGATTTAGAAAAATGATAGTTCACTGAGGATGGACACTGTCCTCCTGAATGTAAAGTTTTAATTTTTATTTGAGCTTTTTGGTTTTGTAGATAGGTTTAAAACTACTGGTGGAATTGCAACTGTCACTAGAGCGTTTTATGTGTTATCTTTGACAGCATCAGACATGTCTGACTTCAGAAGATGTTGGCAGAGACAAGTATTACTAAATATTTTCCACATGCCTTACTGAACTCATTGCAAGTAGCTGTAATGACAACAGGGATGAGAGCATGCACTGGCAAGTAGTTTTGTAGTGGAACATTAGAAGATGAGTATAAATTGCACTGTTGGATATTTCAGAATTTAAATGGCACTTCTTTTGGAAACAAATTCTCAAATGGTTTGACAAAAAAAAAAAATCCTGGATTTCCACTGATAGAAAACTCTTGGCTAACCTTGAAAGCATTTTTGGTGGTTCGTTGTGCAAGTACCACTGGGAAATGAAATGTGGAGTAAGCGTTTGGACCTGTCCTGAAAGTGCCTTTATGGTTATTAAAACTGAGACACTGCAGACGTCACGAATCAAAACATTAATTAAACAAATCAATTGTCCTAGGTTCACAGGGCTCTGGTCTAGAGACTGTTCCAAAGAAAGGTGGAAGGAGACATGAAGTGATTTGCTGAGATTTCACCTCCATTATAAGATTTTGGAAGAAGTGTGATTTTGTTTCTATATAAAGCTTTCTATAAAAGTTTTTTGTATGTGCATAAGAGAGAGAAAGAAATCTTTGACATTGTCTCGTAGAGACTCTTCCTTGGAGTTGGTGTGGTCTCTTTGACAGAAAATAAGTGGTTTTAAAACAGGAAGAGGGTGTACTCCCCTATTTGAAACCAAGAGGCCCAAATTGTCTTTCAGAACAAACCAGACATGGCATGTTCCCATCCAACAGGAACAGCCACAAGGAAAGTTCAGCATGTTTAAGGGGAAGCAGCAGCAAAGAGGTGGACAGATGGTATTCAGCAGAATGCTTAGTCAGCTTCTAAGTATTTGAAGCTGTTAAGGGGCTGAGAAAGCTTTCAGGAGTTGTGTGAAATTGTCAGTGTTTGTAGTTAGATTTTTGCTTTGTGCACACTCTACTGATCACCCTGTTAACACCGTGCTGGTGGAGAGGGGCTACAAATCAGCAGCCCCACACTTGTTACAGTGCTTGTTAAAATTCCGTTGAATTCATGGAACTTTTGCCTTCTACTTGTAGAAGGCAAGGGAATGGATTTGATGTCACACAGACTTGGGCTTTAATTCTGACTCTGCCAATGACTGCACAATCTCAGGCAAATCACTTCTTGTCTCTTCCTTCCTCTTCAATAATTTGTCGTTACAGGCTAGCAGCTCTTCTGGGTGAGAATTCACTCATTTGGTCTTTTTTTTTTTTTTCTTTTTTTTTTTTTATTTTATAATGCATTGAACAATGTAACAGTTATTTTAAAATATTACTAAAAGTGCCTCTGTATTCACTTTTTATTTTCCTCAGGGAATGTATGTGTTTTTGCATGCAGTAAAGGGAACTCCTTTTGAAACACCTGATCAGGGCAAAGCTAGGCTACTAACACACTGGGAACAACTGGATTATGGAGTACAATTCACATCTTCAAGGAAGTTCTTCACAATCTCTCCTATAATTCTGTGAGTTCAAAACTGTGTTATAGATCAATTGACACATAAACCCATGATTTCAAAAGCTGCAACATAATGGGTTGCAGTTTACAGTCTAAAAGGATTTTCTGTCTTTTTTTCTTGTTTATTTCTACATCACAGCTGTAGGGAGTATTTATTTCCAGGCTTATGTAATCAACAAATTTTCTTCTGCTTTTGATACTTCACATACTGAAGTCAAAGTTTGTAAACAGTTATTAATGGGGCAGGTTTTAAAGATTAGAAATTTCATGATGAAAATTTACTGTTAACTCTTGATGTTCTTTAAGAGATTGTGAAATCATAAATATTGAAAATCTAAATTAATTGCTTTTGTGACAGCATTTATTAACCATTTTGCAACTGGTGAGTGTCAGTCCTCAGTGAATGGGATCTGGTGTCAGTTTGCTTTGTACATATTGTCTGCTATTTACACTATGCAAATGGCTTAGGAAATCTATACACCTGTCTCTGGTGACAAAATTGTGGTTGTGTAACTAAGAAAAATCAGATACATATTGAATATTCGACTCTGAAAGTCTCTCTGTTTGTCCCTGAAGAAAATTTATGTGTCCACTTATATGCAGAGTGAGAGGGGAGGGAAGATCTTTCATCATGATTGAAAGTTGGCTCATAAAGGACAGAAACTGAGAAAATATATAAAACTCCTCAAGGTGGAGAGAAGTGCTAGAAGGAAACAGTAGACTAAGAGTTGCTTTTTAGCACCTTGAGAGGTACAGGAAGATGAGACTTAGACCATAATTTTGCTGTAGATACTCGAGAACCTCAGGTGAGATATTTAATACAGATATAGATGTTAGTCAGTAAAACCTTACTAATCACTAGAGTGCTTCTTTTAACTGTGTTTTGTATGTGTTTTAGACAAGGCTGCCATCAGCTAAGCTCGCTCCCTTTCCTCCTGCAGGTACTTCCTGACGAGTTTCTATACAAAGTATGATCCCACACACTTTATCCTCAACACAGCCTCTTTGCTGACCGTGCTTATCCCCAAGCTGCCACAGTTGCATGGGGTTCGAATCTTTGGCATCAATAAATATTAAGCAGAAGGTTCAACACTGGCTGCCCCTGACATGGCTACTGCTGCTCCCCAGGTGAAGGAAACGAGTAGTCTGCTGTGCTGAGTATCTCATGGCAGTCAGGGAGAGGTGCTTTTTTGTCTGAGATACAATTCCTGCTTCCTGCAGCATTGTCTGGGATGAAAATCGACTTTATAAGAAGATGCCTTCAGATACTTCAATGTGGACTGGAAATGTATAAAAGAAGGATTTCCATGAAGAGCTGGGCAGGCCCAGCTCTAAAGGCTAATCCCCACTAAGACTGTACGTGTGGCTGATGCAAGTGGCTTGTAAGGAAGGTGCAAGTAACAGCTGAAATGGAGAGCAGAGTTCCACAAATACCCATCATCCATAATGCAGGCGGTAACTTGACATAGAAATCCAGAATCCTCGATGCCAAGGACTGGTGAGGCCACATTCTTAGATTAAAAGAAATTAGGTAGATTCTGCTGTAATGGACTGTAAAGTGGTTGTGCTTGTTTTTGCATTGTAGAAGCTTGTCCCACAGTAAGTACTGTGACAGCAAGCATAAATTGATGGTATAATTCCTGCCTTCTCTGTTCTTGTGATTGTTTTTAAGTTTTTTTTTTTGGTCACAATAACTGAAGAAAGTCCTTAACTGCCAGCTCAGGGGATTTCCATGTCAGCTCAGTGGCTCAGTTTTTGTAGGCTTTTACAAGTTGCCACTGTTGTGTTTATTTCATTTTGCTTACCAGAATACTGGCTTTTTCTATGTGTAAATGGGACATCCTGAACAATTGCAATTTCTTTTCAGGTGTGGATTTTTGACTGTTTTCTCTGATATTCACTGATGGGTTATTTTTCAGTAGCTGAGAGGCCTGTGAGGTGGTGGGGAAAGGGTTGCTTGCTGTCACAGGAGAAGCTGCTCTGTTACAGAGCAAGTGTCAGGACACGTAAAGGAAGCTGTGTAGGTTGTAAGCTAGAATAAAAGCTGAACTAGAAGTAGGTGAGTAGGCAAATCACATGGACTAACTATGCTTTTGCAGAAAAAGGTATAGATAACTTGCATGTCTTGGAAATGGGGAGGAATGGTGTGTTTTAGGGGTACTATGTAGTACGGGGTAATCTTGTATATTTTCAGCTCTAGAATTAGAGTGAAGGAGGTACATCTACTGCTCTGAGCACTTATTTCTCTGTCGTGGAAAAAGGATGAAGTCAGAAGTCTGCTGTGTGTCTGCCAGCCAAAACCAGCTCAGATTTAACAGAAGACTCCATTTAAGACTTGAGTTATATTTTGGTTGCAGTGACAGCCAGTGAGCTGGAAAAAAAATTAAAAATATAAAAAGCCCACAGCGGTGTACTTATTATTTTTTTTTTCTACAGTAATTTTCTGGCTATTTACTTTATCGATAAAGATGCTGTTAAAAAAAGGACAACAAGTTACGAATTTTCTTTAGCAGTCGGAAGTAATTCTGTGTGTTGTTTGCACAGAAAGCGGTAACTGATTTTTAACTAATGGCCATCACAGGGCCGTGCTGCCTTTGACAGTCGCTGCCGAGGGGCAGGGGCCGCCAGGCCCGGCCGGAATTCGGGGCCGGGTGTCTGGGGGCGGCCGGCCCCGGCCCGCGGCGTGCGGAAGGCTCCGGGGCGCTGTCCGCACGGCGGCTGCGCGGGCGCGGAGCCCCGCCCGTGTCGCGGCGGCGGGGCTCGGGGATCGCCGCCGCGGGACAGCGCCGGCGTGCCGCCGCTCGGGCAGGGCGGAGCCGCGGGGCCGGGGCCGCTCGCCCTGGCCGGGGCGGGACGAGGATCCGCGGCGATGGGGCCGGGCCCGTGAGCGGCAGAGCGGCCGGGCCTGCCGTGCCCTGCCCGCGCAGCAGCGCTCTCCCGCGGGCGCCTCTGCTGCGGGCCGCAGGCGCGCTCTGACCTTAGGGCTGCAAGAGGCCCGCCAGCGAGCCGAGTGAGGAGTTCTCGTCACAAGTAATTCAGGTACCACCCAGCTCTTTTATCCTAGGGTCTTAAATGTCTTGTGTGGCCATTCGCGACTTTAGAAGCTCTTCAGAAAAGCAGAGCAGAACACGTGCTTGAAAGCCCTCCAGTAATAATAAACTATCCAGTTCTCTCCTAGACATAGCCACCAGGTAGATTATACACAATGCACAGCATTGCCAACAGCGTTTTGCGGTCATTGAAGCACGGCCGAGCTGCGTGGCTGAGGAGCAGCTCGGCTCGCTCTGGAAAGCAGCGTTCTCGCAGGCTGGTTTTGGGAATAGAGACGAGCTGTGACGACACCGGCGCTGCTGTGGTGGATGAAGCTGGCTGTGTTCTGGGAGAAGCACTGCACTGTCAGAAGGAAGTTCATTTACAGTAAGAACAGACTTCTCTCAAGGCTTCTGCCTTAATAACAATTTTATTGTTACTGTTACTTATAGTATAATCCACATAAAAGTCTTCCCTGTCCAGTAAAGAACTCAGTAGTGGTGGATAGGTGTGAAAATGTATCGCTTGGGCCACAACACATACTGCCTGAAATAGTACTAAAGAGGAGGAAAGAAATGCCATGCATTTAACAAGTTTCCTTTAAAATTTTCTTTCAAAGACAGACAGACTGCTTCTCTAGCTTGAATAAAAGGTGAAACCATTGCTACTGCTAAAATCACCAAATGTCCTGTTTTTTAAAGGGAAATTAATCAAATATACACATTGGTGGTTAAGAACATGAGAAGACAAGTGAGGGGTTGTGAATATTAAGTTACAATGTTTTGGAACAGTGTTGAGATACATTTAAAAAGCATTTGTACCAAAAAAGGGCAAGTTACATCCTTTTCTGGCCTTCCACTGACGATTATGTTGTCTTCAGTGCCCTCGACACTAAACAGGCATTTGAGAATGCACTAAGGAAACAGGCAGGATACGATGAGGTTAAGAGGTGCCTGAGAACTATTTTTAGGGCATTCTATCTGTTATGAACTACCAATTCATTGTAATTCCTTGGTTTTACTAGAACAGGCGGAATAATTCCCGTGGTGGCACAGCAGCTCCACAGAGAGAACATCGAGCGGGTGGTCGAAGAGGCCCTTTGTGCCAGCGGCGTTTCCGTGGCCGAGCTCTCGGCTGTGGCCACCACAGTGAAGCCTGGGCTCGCTCTGAGCCTGGGCGTGGGGCTGCACTACAGCCTGAGCCTGGTCAACAGGCACCAGAAGCCCTTCATCCCCATCCACCACATGGAGGCTCACGCACTGACCATCAGGCTCACACATCACCTGGACTTTCCCTTCTTAGTTCTCCTCATCTCTGGAGGCCATTGTCTCTTGGCAGTAGCACAAGGAGTTTCAGATTTCCTCCTGCTTGGACAGTCCATCGACATTGCACCAGGTGACATGCTGGATAAGGTAGAATTTCCCTTCCTTGCCTTTCCTTAGTTGTTTTCTTCTTTTTATTGCATTTATACAAAATAATGGTAGTAGTATCATCAGCCTAAGGACAGCAATTCAATGAAATACAAGTTTTATGTAACTTTTTTTTTCTATTTTGAAGCGCCATAGATCAAATATACATAAGACGGTTAAAAATGTATACAAAACATCAATTGTAACATATGTACATTAATTATATTTTAGCAAATAGACAACATAACCAAAACTGGTGTTGGATGTTTCGTCAACACTGATTACACAAAGAAGTTGTATTAATTAGAGAAGACTTACAGAAGTATTTTATAGAGGTATCATTATGCTGTCAGGTTAAAAACAATGCATGTTAAAACATTTCTTACCAATTTTAGTTTTTAGAGTTTGAAAAGCACAGTTTGGCCTTCAGAATTTTAAGTTTTCTGGGTCCCAGAGTACAGTTGGTAAAATTGGTCACTCATGGCTTTGTTTGCAGACACTGTTTTAAACAGCATTCGTGGATATCATGGAATCGAGATTTTCAAAAGTTGAAACCAACTTTATTCCTGTGTATCTGATAATAGAGTATGGCAGTCCGTGTGTTTCCTATAGCTTAAAAATAGAGTAATAAATATTTCCTGCAAAATTGGTTGATCCTTACATTTGCCCAGATTGTTCTAGAATTGCATTTCTAAATACTCCAAGAAAAAAAATACCCTGCTAGGCTGGAGTTATGTCTTACCCTTACCATGCACTGCTTGTAAGTGGATTGGATTTTTTTGATGTCAGATTTTACTCTGTGGACTACAGTACAGTGATGCTGTTCCAGGATGAACTGATTCCAAATCTGCTGCTTGTCATCTCCTTAGGTGGCACGAAGACTGTCTCTAAGAAAGCACCCAGAGTGCCACGGCATGGCTGGGGGAAAGGCCATAGAGCACTTGGCTCAGACTGGGAACCAGGAGCTGCTCACCCTCCGACTGCCCATGCAGCAGTATCGCAACTGCAACTTCTCTTTCTCTGGACTTCAAAACCTTGTCCATAATGCCATTGGACAGAAAGAAAAAGAAGAAGGTATTTTTAGGCAGTCAGATACAAACTGAGCTTTTGATGACCTGCACTGAGGAGCCCCCTTTGATGATATACTTTTGTAGGTATTCAGGAAGGTGAGATCCTGTCCTGTGTTAAGGATGTTGCTGCTGCCGTACAGCATGCAGTGGCTGTTCATATTATCCAGAGGACATATCGAGCCATGCTCTTCTGCATCAAAACCAGCATATTACCAAAAAATGCCACTTTGGTGGGTATAATTTTTTGCCTTTTTCTTATCTGACTCTGTAACATAATTTTAAGATTCAGCTGTCTTGTACTTTCTACCTTGACATATGAGGAAGATCTCAGGATATATTGTATTGTTAAAATACAAGAATATTGAAGTAACAGTCATATAAGTATTTTGCTGGGTTTTAAGCTAGAGAGAGATTTTTCTTATTATCTAATCTGACCTCCTGATTTCACCTCGTGCTCCCCAATACTTGATGGCTGTTTTAGTTACAGTAGAACCATAGACTGGTTTAGCTTGGAAAGGACCTTAAAGATCATCCAGTTCCAACCCTCCTGCCATGGGTAGGGACACCTTCCATTAGACTGTCATGCTTTAGGAATGTCTTTTTGCATAATAAGCTCCTTTAGCATACTCTTTCCTGGTATGTTTTAGTCTTCAAATGCAGCATTTATTGCTGTCTTTAGAACTTCAATTGATAACCCTTTTTTAAACATGATGCTACTTGTGTGTGACCCATCAGTACTTTTGAGTTAATGCCTTTTTTCTTTTTGAAATGCTGTCAAGGTTGTATCAGGAGGAGTTGCAAGTAATCAGTATATCCGAAAAGCTCTACAGAATCTGGCAGATGCAAATGATTTTGCTTTGCTGTGTCCTCCTCCAAGACTCTGCACTGATAATGGTGTTATGATTGCATGGTAAGAGCTGTTCTCTTTAAACAACATTGCACAGGAGCACATGCAAAGGTGACATGAGAGTCAAGAACCTCTTTTTTTCTGCTGACTGATGTGCTCATGTGCAGAGTTGTGACATTTCTGTGTAATTGCTTTGTTGCTCAGGAATGGCATTGAAAGGTTACGTGCAGGACTGGGGGTCCTACACAGTACCGCTGGCATCCGCTACGAGCCAAGGTAAGTGACATGGCCAGTCTCTTCCCTCACTGCTCACTGGAAAAGGGCAGTGAAAGGCGAAAAGGTCACATGAAAAACAGGCAGAAGCTGCTGAGGAGTCTCTCTGCAGCGCGTACCAATTTTAGAAGTTACTTTCCAAGGCAGTTTTAAATACATATGATTGTGGCTGGCATTTAAGTTTGTTTTGGCTCAGAAACTTAATTTACCATACATCACAGCAGTTCTATGTGTTTTCCTACTATGAGTGTTGTAGATGTTAGGCTCAAGACCAAACAAAATGCAGATATTTCAAAAGTACCAACTGGTGTTAAAACTTTGGATTTTTTCAGGTTTTTTTTCCCTTTTCAGAAAAACAGATTTGGATGGTCTCAATACAATAAAAAATTGTGTTACAATTTTCACATGAAAAAATTATAAAATACTCTACTTCAAAAACTATTTGCTGTATATATTTCAGTGAAAAAAACCCTGAGTTTTACTTGCTGTAGACAATACATTATTTAAGATTATCATAGGAGATATCTGTGAATCTGTAGCATGTTTTGCATTCATCAGAAAGACATAAAATGAATTATCAACTAAAATCAGAATCTAAATAAAACAACCGCCCCAGAAGATGGCTTTGAAATCACAGCTGCGTTTCTAGAGTCTGGAATGGCTACAAATGCAAATATTTCCTCATTCTAATGATGCTTCCAGGTACAGCTTCAGGTAGGCTATTTTAAGAGTAGTCTTAGAAGTGCAGGGAATATACCAAAAGACTTTGACTCTTGTGCTAATTGTAGAAAAAGTCTGTGTGACATGGCAATGACGATGTTAATTTTTAACAAATACATAATTTTGTTTTCTAGAGCTCCCCTGGGAATTGATATTTCAAAAAGAGTTGAAGAAGATTCCATCAAGGTGCCAGGATTAAAAAAGATAAGATGTTTGGCATCTTAAAGTGTAACTTAATAAAATAAATACAACTATAAATTGTTCAATGAAAACTGTTTTAATGTTGTTATGTTTAGTGACAATTCTTGGATTAGAAGTGTTGAAAATCACCTGTCAGTGAACAAATGCTGTGTTGCTATCACCAAAGTGATTGCAGTGCCTATTCCAAACTAAGCATTCTCAGTAGTAAAACAAACTTAAAAGCACAGGATCCATTCATAGGGTTCCTCATACATGCACACATGTACAACTCTGATTATTAATAATTATATCCAAGCATAAAAAAAAACCCCAGACCAAACATTCTGAGAAAAGTCAAAAGATTTACTGACTTTGCTTATAGAGTAAGTGCAACATTTTGAGATACAGCTCTATAATTCATCTACTGAAAGTAACTTCAGCCTGCTGCACGTGTCAGATGCCTTTTCAATGCTGCTCTCTAGTTTTGCAATCCGAGATCCGAACTGCACCGCCCTTTTTGGCAGAACAGCTGAGGCTGTCAGGCCCAGCTCCGTGGCTGCAAGGCGCAGGAGCAGCTTCTCGCCAATTCCTCGAGGTAAAGTCAAATCGGCTTTTTCTGAGACGGGCAGAGAATTGAGGAATGAAACAACATCTTCATCAAGAAAAGGAAACCTGAAAGAGAGGTTGATGAAGGGAAAGACCTTTTTTTAAAATTCCATAGGAATAGTCTTGGTTTTCCCCTTTACCACATGCAAAGACTGTGTGAAACTACACTGCAACTTTGAAATGAAAAATTTACACAACAAATGCTGGTATCATTCTGAATTTCAGGCATTCATACTAATCATGTGCATGGTTAAGAGCACTGCACACCCACCACTGCAGCTGTTCTTGTGCTGAGCTGAAAATGTGCAACTAAGAACAGATTTGGAAAAACACCGGCACAAAGATCACATGAACAAACCTTTCATGCACCTGAGTGGCCTCTGCTCCTGGACAACACCTAAGGAATTTTTTTCAAGTTGATGGTAGCATGGAGGAAGTAGACACAAATAAAATTACTCTTCACCTTTTCAGATTTAACAGCCAGGAAATGTGGTGGACATTGACTATGCCTTTACTGCATGGATAGGAATACAGAGTTTCTGTTACACTGTCATTCTCCAAAGATACTTCCCAAAGGTCCACACCAGAACACTGCAAAGTTCTGCAAAAGACTGTTCAGCTTAAAATGATAAAACCAGCTTGAATTTGCCTATTTTAACATCTGTTGCTGCTTCTTAAAACTTCCTAGATGGAAATCAAGTTGCTAAATTTCCTTAAGTAAACTCTTTCACAATATACTACAGACCACTTTTTTAAAGAGCAAAATCAAAAACTGCACAACACGGTACACATTAACAAAACTGCAGCATAACTGGAGACAATAAAACACAAAGAAGTTTCAATTAACATTTTGTTAGGGTTGTTAAAAACTGCATCTAACCAGCAAAACCAGTTTTGCTTCATGTTAAAACAGTAATACCTGGCTTCTTTTCTGTGATCACCGATGATCCTGTCATCTCTACCAAGATTTCGAGAAGAAATGCGACCTAACTCCATTTCAAGTTCCTTATTGAGACCCTCTAAGCCATCTTTTCTGAAGCAAACACGATGTCGAGAATACCCAGCAAGCTGCTCATCTGCTCCAATTCCTGTAAGCACAACCTGAGGAGATAGAATGTAAGAAATCTTAGTATCTGTGCAAGTTAATATGTAGCAGACCTGAAATGTTTAACTACATCTTAAGCAGAAAATTTTCAATATGCATCTTTTAAAGATATTACCTACCAGGATGGGCTGTGCCTTACACATTTACAAAGCCTGAAACAATTCCCAGTAAAGTCACAGGTAACTTTAATTCAGCTACCTGAATGTACACCCAGAGTGCTATTCATTTACCAGCTACTGGGTTAGTAACAATTACATCACACAAAGTAAAAATGGTTTGTTTACACTACTCAGTAAGTACAGTAAAATGTTTTATCAAAATAAAACACTGCATCTGGCCCATTACCGTGCCTTCAACAGCTAAAATTAAACAGTTCATTCTTTCCTACACAAACCACCAGGAACAGAGAAGTGAAAAATCAGAATTAAAAAATGATAGACGTTATATTTTTCTGACTCATTGCATATCCAAGTTCAGTGAAAAGCCATGCACATTACATGACAAAAGAACTGTGATTTTCAACTCTAGAATTACACGAATATTTTAATTATAGAATATTCTGCATTCTGACGGTACATTTCAGAATCCTTATGAATAGCAAAGATCCCAGCTGATTTCTGAATCAACAAAACTGTTTTTACATTCAGAAGTCAAACACAAGGCAGAAAACAAAACAAAACAGTACCTTTGCAGGACTTCTATATGGTTTCAATTCTCCTTGGTTACTAATGAAACCCTCTCCTCTGGAAGCAAACCAAATGGCACAGCCAATACTGTCATCCAAGACTGTATCCAGTGGATAGATTAAGTGATTAATACATTGTTTTCTCATTTTTTTCAATTCCTCTAGTGTAACATTAATTTCCACAAAGTTCCAGGTTCTTGAAGGGTTAATGGCTTCTAATTCCTTTAGTCCTGCCCTACCAGTGATTCTGTCAGGAACATCAAAGCAAGATACACGAGTACCAGTGTCAGCATCAAGATCGTGACAGCTTTCTTGAGGACAAAGCAAATCAAGCTGTACTTCATGTCTTTTAGTGGTACCCCTGTGCTTAGCTTGTTCTTTCATCACGAAAGCTACATTGAGAAGATCAATTGGCTCCTCCAAAGGCACGTGTTTATCAGCCAAGGCTGCAATAACCATAGAATCAATGCCACCAGAAAAGAGCACTGCAACATGTGCTTTCTTATGAGACATGCTTGGAACTTCTCTTGTTTTCTGATCTGGATCTCTAAAGAGACACAGGACTCGTCTCTTGACTGCTTCATTTAAAACATCAATGAATTGACAGGCTAATTTTTTCTTGTATTCCTCTGCAAGAAATTCTTGAAGGGTTTCTACAGAAACTACACAGTTAATGTTGCTAAAATTAGAGCCTGAACATGCTTTAGAAACTGTTTTATTTAAGGGGGTAACTGGTGCTCTAAGACACAGCTTTGATTCATTCACCACGAGACGTATGTGGTTTGGTAAGTCTTTCGACATTTGGTCAAGAACATTAATCCATGTTTCTTCTACTGCTTTCTCTCTGCAGCTGTACGTCCATGGAAACAATATTAAAGACAAAGATTTAGTGGTTGCACAAGCTTTGAGATCGATTTTGAAAATCCCAGATGCTGGGACTTCTTGCCACTGGTTGCCTGATTGAGAACAGCCGCTTACAGACGTGAGACAGAGAGCGCTGTCACCCTCAGAGCTGAACTGCCAAAGCAAACTACGGCGGCCAAAGTAATCTCTGCCAAACCATAAACTGTGCCTGGCTGCTTCGTAATAAATAAAAGACCAGGGACCTCGAAGGGATGAGAAGAGTGACAGAATGTCCACGTCACTGCTGCATAAAGCCAGCTGATGAAACATTACTTCAGTGTCATTCTCTAGATTTCCTACGTGCACTCCACCGAAAATTTCTCCATTCCAAAGAAAAACGTTGTTATTGGCATCTTCCAGAGGCTGGGGAGTCACCAGTCCCCTCAAGTGAAGTACATGGCCTGAAAACAGACATTCATAAGAGAGATCAGACACAGTTTTTATCAACTGTTGGCTACTGTCTGGTCCTCTTCTTCTCAGATGGCAGAGGATGTCTTCACTGAGGAAATCATGAATGGCATGCTGGCTGCACAGGGTAACAACACAGCAAATACCACACATTGCAACAGGGAATTCACATGAACTACTTCTTGATTTTAGCCTTTTCTGAATTTTCCAGCTCCTGATGTGCCTTCTTTAATTCATCTAATGTATCTGTGTAAGAGAATATGACAGAAATAATCAGTTTCATAAACAGGAAAGTTTATGCATAGATAAGTTTAAGAGTGTATCTACGAAATCAGTAATTCCAGCCACTTGTTCAATTAAAGTGATAAACATAAACCACTAATTAAACACAGTGCTATGTTTGTGTTCCATCATTACTAACACAAGATATATAAGCTTGCTGTAGCATATTCCTCTTTATTTGTACAAAGATGATTTTTTTTCCAAAGAAAGCCACAGGGCAATAAGGAAATGGGCAACTCCTGCCTATATAATCAATATGACTTCAACATTTGTAGTAAGAAAAGAGAACTGACAATTTAAATGGCAGAGCAATTAACCCAAATCAGAGCAAAGTAGCAATTGTTTGCTCCAGAAAATTAAATTTATACTTCTAAATTTACACTTTTCTAATGCATCATCACCTCCATTCTCCATTCTCCTGTTACTTTGTATTTGACACACTGCTGCGATTTTCTCATTTTAATATACCTTTGAAATCACCTACAAATACAGCTTTTAAACAGTAACTATTTGAGATACTTTTACACTGCAAACTTACTTTTGCACTGAGACAGCATTTCTGTCCGGTCGGCAAGGAAGAATATGTTGCTATTGGGTTGCTGCTTATAAACTCTCTGCAAAACAAAACCCACACTGTATTAAGTCAAAGCAGCAGATTCTGGAACCACACGGCAGCAGAAGCTGGTGTGGGTCCAAAGAGACACTCCTGGTATAAAAGTGAAGGGGTTAAGCTCTGCCCTGCCAACATCAGCATTCTAATGCTGCACCATCAAAAGCATTTAATGCTCAACTTAAGAAAATTCTGAATTTCTCTTTCCCTCATCCACATTCCATTTTAAACAAATGCACAGAAAAAGTAAGAATGCCTCATGAATCCTTGCAATTGGCTCAAACATCTTAATGATTAACTCAAAACATAAAAAAAGGAGAAAACCCAACATTGCACAAGTATACATAATCAAATTGTTTGCAGGACAAATTATTCTGAGCACAGCAGACCCCATGTTCATTAAAATCTGTAACAACAAATTAAAGACAGCACGCTCTGATTTTGTTGCCTCTCTTGTCTCTTATGTTTATTTCTCTGCTAAAATGAAATAGTTAAAAGCAAATTTGTAAAACCTTACCCGGTTCTTCTTCAAATTAGAAAGCTCATCGACTGCAATCTTCTGCTCTTTAATCTGAAAGGCAAAAGATGCATTTGTATTTAATGATAAAAACATGACATCATATTATAATCCCAGTGGTGAGCATGTCTACTGATATTTTAAGAGAGCTACATACACGTATAGCTGCTATTCTCCAAATGAATCACTGAAGACAAAGCAAGTATAAAAATTACACACTTAATTTCTCTAGAAACAGCTATTTTGTATGCATTGGTATTTCTCCTACTGTCAAAAGCCTCTGGGAAGTCAGAGTACCTATAACTGTTTATAATCAGAGAGCACATTTTTCCTCCTCAGAAGAGAACATGTACACAACTAATATAGCATCAAATAACTTCAAAAAATTAGCATAATATCAAGGATACACTTTATAATTGTAGGTATGCTCCAGATTCAAAATGAAATTAATGTAAATCCAAATACTCTAGAACTGTATTAGGAGCAATGGGAGCCTTTCTTACTGCTCTGGATTTTTACATTATCTTCCTTAGTGGGATTTACCACTCTGTTCTGCACTGATAGATGTGGCAGATATTCCCATTTTCTTTTACAACAGCAGCTATGAATGCTAAAGAGTAATCAGAAGAACTGTTGCAAAAGCCAGAAACTGAAATAGAATCTGTTCAGAGGGCACAATGCTTTTTGTTAGAAGCAAACAACATGGGTTCCTCTGCTCTTCCTTTGTGTCTCCTGGAACTGGTGCAAGAGTAGGAAGCTGCCACAGAGTGAGGTCAGCCAAAGTGAAATATGGCACACTGAAAGTACAACTCTTCCAGCAGCTACATCCATCTCTTGTATCTACAACACCAAAAAGGCAAAGCAGCAGAGACATCCCCTGCTAAGGACTAAACCAGCCACTTAGGCACAACAGAAGTGACAACCTGTAGTTCTGTGATGTCCCATCTTTGCAGCTTCCAGGCAATCAAAAACATCACAGTCTCTATACAACATGGCCATGCAGGAGTAATTTTTTCATATAATCACATAATGCTAAGGGGTTGGAAGGGACTTTAAAGATCATCTAGTCCCAACCTGCCCCCTGCCATGGGCAGGGACACATCCCACTAGACCTGGCTGCTCCAGGCCTTATCCAACCTGGCCTTGAACACTTCCAGGGCTAGGGCATCCACAACTTCTTGGGGCAACCTGTGCCAGTGCCTCACCATTCTCACAGCAAAGAATTTCTGCCTAGTATCTAACCCATATTTGCCCTCTTTCAACTTGTACACATTACTCGTCTTACCACTACAGTTCCTGACAAAGAGGCCCTTCTCTGGCTTCCCTGTAGGCCCCACTGGGATACTGGAAGGTTCTTTGGAGTGGCAGATTGCACACTGAACAAAGCTCCTCACACCAGGGAAGAGGCAGCAGATACATGAGGAGCACCACCTTCTAGGCTCAAATCCTCTGGGACATTTTGGACAGATTAAGCTGAACCAGATACTAGAAGGAAGCCATTTGAGAAACAGCTGAGGGTACTTGGCTTGTCCGGCCTGGAGGAGATGGAGAGGAGACCTCACAGCAGTCTACAAGTTCCTTACAAGGGGCAGACACTGATCTCTTCTCCCTGGTGACCAGTGACAGTACCACAGGGAATGGCCTGGAGCTGGGTCAGGGGCTGTTTCGGTCGGATACCAGGAAAAGATTCTTCACCCAAAGGGTGGTTGGGCACTGAACTCCCCAGGGAAAGTGGTAACAGCACCAGCCTGACAGAGGTCAAACAGCTTTTGGATAATGCATTCAGGCACGTGGTGTGATTCTTGGGGTGTCCTGTGCAGCGCAGGAGTTAGTCTCTGGGGGGGTCTCTTGAAACTCACGACAGCCTGAGATTCTATGAGAAAAACATCACTGCGCCACAGGTGACTTTCAAGCTCTACCTGAAGCAGTAAGACCCAAAATGCCAATCTGACAAGCGAGCCATTAGCGAGGCACGGGCTCGCTAAATGCAGGACGCTCTCGGGGCCCGAGGGCACAGGAGCCTCGGTCCCTGACAGCACCAGCATTCCTCTTCCTCACGCTGCTCGCACCCGAGGCGACGGGCTCCGGGGGCCGCCCGCGCCTCGGCCCGGACCCCGGCACAGGGCCCCGCGGGGCCGCCTCCGCTCACCCGCCGGCTCAGCTCCTCCTTCTGGCGCAGCTCCGCGCTCTCCCCATCCTCAGGCCACGGCGGGCGGCCGGACATCGTCCCGGCGGGCACCGGCCGCTCTCAGCCGACGGCGGCGACAGCCCCACACACTCACACGTACACCCACCTCAGCCAGTCGCGCCGGAGCGCATGCGCGCGGGCGGGGCCACGCAGAACACCACCAATGAGCAGGCGCGGCCGAGCACGCGCCCGACGGAGAACCAATCAGCAGGCGCGGCCGAGCACGCGCGGGGTCGCGGGCCGGATGGCGCGAATCCTGAGGGGGCTCGCGCCCCCGCCCGGGGGAAGGCGGCACTGCACCGGCTGGTCCCGGGCAGGACCGAGCCCCTGGGAGCCGTGTCCCTGAGGGCATCGGGATAGGCCCTAGGCGGAGATGATGTTTGGAATGAGGCTTGGAAACTGGGCTCCTCGTGTCGGAACAGCTGGAAAAGGAAAGGAGCGGCTTGGTGTGGTGTGACCCCGGGCTGCTGTCGGGCAGCGGGCTCTCAAACCCCTTTAAGCGATTTGTTTAAAGGTATTCCACAAGAGATACGAATCACACAGTATTTACAGATATTAGGATCGATGTTTCATTATGTTCATAATTAGGACATGTTTCTACAAGAAAGACAGAGAGAGACATATTAGAGGGCATGTAGTGACAGGATAAGGGGCAATGGACTCAAACTGACAGAGGGCAGGTTTAGATTAGATACTTGATGGAAATTGTTTACACGAGGATGTGAGACACTCGCACAAGTTTCCCAGAGAAGCTGTGGCAGCTCCATCCTTGCAAGTGTTCAAGGCCAGGTTGTACAGGACTCTGAGACACCTAATCCTTGATTAGTCTAATCCTTGCCCATGGCAGGGGGTTGAAATGAGATGATCTTTAAGGTCCCTTACAACCCAAATCATTTTAGGAGTCTATGATATTTATTATTATATAAGATGGATGTTTAAGACCATCCACCTAAGATTATCTTAACATTTCTCTGTCTCTTCCATTCTGCTATAGATATGTCACAGTGATGCATATGTCTACCTGTCTTTAAAAATACATAATCTGATTTTTATCTCTTTCCTTCTTTTTAAACATCATATAATTATTCTAAACATTCAAGAGTAATCCAGATTTACAGACTGCTAGTGACTGCTCAATTGCAGGATTTTATGAGATTTCTATCTCACTTGTAGTCCTTGTGGTACTGACTGCAGTGCAAATATAGTTCAAATATTCATGGACCATTTGAAATATTTGCAACTTTAGTAAGAGAGGTAGGAGTGTTGACTTTTTTTGCTTTAATCTCACATAATCATACATATTATATCTTTTGATAATACTTAATGTTTGTGAGCAGGATTGCACTTTGCTTGTATCCATGAGCTTGGTTGGAATGTCTGTGATGTTGATCAAAATTCTTGATAGTGATATAGGAAGAATTAGGATTTTGGCTCCTAGTAGGAGGATGAAGAAAGACAATTTGGCTATAAGAATATTTGGCAATACACTAACCTGCAAAAGCTGTGCTTATTTGCTTTTAACAGGAAGAGAAACTGAGGTTACACTTTCCTGAAAGGTCAGTCTTGCTCTTCCCTCCACCTTTGAGCACACACTTGGCCTGCAGCCTCCCTCCCCATGGCTGTGTGGTGGGACAGGTGAGGGAGCTGCCCTGTTTTCTCTGCAGTGCACAGCACTGCTATGATCCTGGCAGTCCCAAAGCAGAGCAGCTGAAGCTGCTGGGGACTTCTTGCCCAGGGGATGGAGTGGTTCTGGGGCTTATCCTTTGAATTCCTGAAGAAGTACACATATCTGGATCACGCAGATCAGTTTTGGTGCTCAGTGTCCTTTGTAGTTTGTCACTGTTGTTCTGTTGAATAATTTGCTTAATCTGAGTGACTCCCAGCCCTCTGCTGCTCAAGTGTTTTTTGTTGTTGTTGTTAATATGTTACAAAGGTTGGTGATCAAGTAACACAGTAGTCAAAGTATAATTTCTGCACTGATTACCCTTTTTATGTTCAGTAATAAATGCAGTTAATGTTTACTAATCAAAAATCCATTGCTCAGTGTTACTGATTGTTTCCAAAGAGTGATCATAATGGTTTTGAGGCATAATAGCAAATGTGGAATGGTTTTAACTTCTGGTCTTACCACAAACTGATGATTCTTCTACCGATAAGGAGTGGGCTTTTGATAAGTGCTTTAAAAAATGAATTAATTCCTGTGACAAGATCACTCCTGAAATTACATTTGTACCCACAATAAGAGCAGCTGTGTTTGCAACTCAGCAAAGGAAGAGGCTGGCACCTTTTCACTCCCAGTGCAGAGTGGTGTCATCTCCATTCCAGCTCATTTCAGGGCTGCTGCAGTTGTGGTGTTGGGATGTGCCTGCATTTTATTCCTGAAAGCTGGGGAGGGCACTTAGAGCCCATCTCCCTGACAGATAAGTGAGCAATGTCATTCAGTGACACATCTCTGGTCGTTGTGCTTGTGTCTGTGCACTTGTGCCAGCTCTGGTGCACTAAACTATTTTTCTTTTTACTAGCATAAACTATTTCTAGAGGTTAATAATGCCTGAAACAGTGTTACTAAAGTACAAAGTCTTTTAAAGCCTTCACCTTTTTAGTATCTGGCATTTTTAAAAATATAAAAAATAACACAAATTACCCAACAAGTCATGGAAGCAGCTAAAAACCAGAAGTAGTTGCTGATTCCAGGAAGTCTTTGAAGTTGCCATCGCCTGTTAGCAAATGCATGGCCCAAACAGTGACCTTTAAATAACCAAGCTCCAAAAGGCTGCTGTTAAAGCCACGCAGAAGAGGGGAGGCCATCCTTGTGACAACACTGCCAAGTCTTGAGAACCACTGTCCGTGGTGTTGGCAGTGCATTTGTGTTGGAGGATTTGACAGCTGTGAGAGGACAGGGCAGGACTGATTCTGCCTTGGAGGCTTAGCAGCCTCAAAGTTTCCCTGGTTTTTTGCTGTGGCTGGAATTCCACATGTCCTCGGTTCTGTATCTCTCAGCTGACACTTGGTGACATGTTAAGGCACCGTAATCGGTTGTGGGTTCAAGTCTGAGTGGTTTATGAGGTTCAGCTGTTAGTGACTGATCTGAGGAAACCCGTCGTGCTTTAGAAGAGCCGGTCACAGAGCTCCTCGGAGGGGAATAGTGCCAGGGCAATTGTAGCTCTGGCGTTGGCCACAAGAGAGCAAGCTGAAACTGTGCTGGCTGCTCAGAGACAGACAAGGAAAGAGTGAGGCCATCCATGTAAGACAGGTGGATGAGGTCTCTAGAAGGGGAGAGCACAGTCAGAGGACATTGCATTATGCAGTTTTTTGTCTGTTTTGGAACATCCTCAGTTCTGATCCTGGGTTATTTTGTATTCAGATGCTGTAGCATCATAATCCACGTAAGTAGATTCTGAGATGTAACATCAACCTCTCTGTTAATTTCACAGTTGAACCTGTATTTCAACGATTTGCTAATATATATCAGTCTAATTTATATCAGTCCACGAAAATTCAAATTGTTGAAATTAGCTGGGTTTGCCCCTTCTGCTAATTTGTCTGAGACATCAGGATTTGAAAGCAGTTAGGTTAATTTACACAGCGAGGAATCTGTGTATATATATACACTGGAATCTAGGCAAAATTGTGGTTTGTTTCCTTAGGTTAAGTACCTAGATTGTCAGTTACACAAGAAACCTTGCAAAGTCTATCATCATTCTACTTAAAAAGTCCTGTCACTGGATGTAAAACAAGAAGTCTGAGCAGTTTTATGGTCCTGAAGTACAGTCAGTTTTTTCAGCACAGCAGTTTACTTCCGACTGTTAAAGCAATCTGTTAAATCTTCACTGTTAAAGCAATCTGAGAACTTATTTGCACAAAAATTCTGTGTAGTTCACAAGCATAAAATTACTAATTTTGTAATTAAAAGCAGAATTTCATCACTTTCACATAGAGGATTTTAAGGCTGTTTTCAAAATAGCTGAGAACTTTCATCCGTTTCTCATTGATTTTTACAATCTGATTGCATACCTCAAAGCTTCTAAAAATGCTGAATCAAACAGCTTATTTGTAAAATACTCCCAGCAGCCTTTCATCTGATGATTTAAATAAGAGAAGATTTAAAAGTGGACTTTTCCAAGTCCACTGTGTTCTTCTTCAATGTAAAACTGAAGTAACTTTAATGAACACAAGAACCTTTCTCCAGGTCTTGCATTGCTGTAGTTGAGAAGGTTTGACCTTTAATTTTCGTAATTTTTTCCTTCCTTAGTGCAGAACAATTTGCTGTGCACTTTGTTGGACTTTAAAAGAGAGTTGAGTGCTAGTTTCACTTAGAAATGCAGAACTAAAAGATTTGGGTTTGTCTGATGCAGGGCAGTCCCTCACAAGCTCTGAATAACCAACACACAGGTTTACTGCAGGAACTGCTTTGAATATGGGATCGGAGTTCCAGATACTCACTTTGAGCAATGAATGTTTAGGGATCTTAAAAGATCAAGTGCTCTGTCTAACAAAACAAACATTTTGTTTGCAGTGTGAAGATAGCAGCCTGGTGCCTGAGTGCTGGAAGCTCTTCTGTTGGTGCCACCAAAGAGGAGGTGTTTGAGAGGCTTAGAACTGCTCAGGAACATTGGATAGGCAGAGGCCTCCTTTGGATTATCTTGGATTGGATATCCTGATATAAAATCAGATTAGTGCCAATACTTCTGCCTAATGAGAAAAGAAAGAGAGAACTGCACCAAAAACACTCTGAGTGGAGAGTCAACCTGCCCAGTAAGTCTGATTTTTGGAAGCTGAGTTAGGAAATCTGGAGAAGACTGGAGGGATAATTATGGGCTTGCTTCTCTTTTCTGTTGGGAGTGCCTCCATGACAGTAAGTACTGTGTTTAATACTATGTACAAGTGATATTTTCTGGAAGATAAGATCCAGAGGCTGGTTTTGGAGGCTGGATTGTTTGGCCGGCCTGGGCTGAAGGTATGGAAGTGGCAGCCTGCTTTTGCTCCCATGATATGGGTCGCCTGGAATCAGGGACTTGGTAATTTCAGGTGAGGTAGGTTACAGCCCCATAAAGCACGTTCCATAGGCACACAACAGACACCTCAGTGAGAGCTGGGACAGAACAAAACATGTCTGAGCAAGCTGGAGAAAGGGGGAAATGCAGAATACCTTTGCAAGGCTCTTTGAGGCAAGAGTGAAGGGCAGCTGTTTGCTCTAAGATGCCCAGGTGGATTAGGATCTTGCTTAGGCTGTTTTATTACATGTGTTTCTCTCATGTACCTTTTGTGCCTTTGTTCTTACTGTCACAAACATTTGCACTTGGCCCCTGCTACTGGGCAAACAGAGCCACTAGAGATGTTGTTTTTCCACGTCTGGAGATGGGAGTTATTTGAAAGAAAACACTAAGGTGTTCAAATTCTAATGTGCCAGAGGCCATGTTATCAAACAGCTTGTTTGGCTTCATTTATTTTTAAACTTCATTCTTTCTGTCTTAGGCTGTGCTGAGGCCTTCCCATTTATGCCATTACCCACTGTCCTTACTCCTCTTCAATTCCCTTTGTATTTTTTTTTCTCTCTTCTCCAAGTTTTGGTACAACTCAGCCTGCACACATGGCAAAACAACCTGGGACCCAAAGAAACGGAACCCTTTGTAGAACTTTCAGTCTTGAGGGTGATACTTGTTCTCAGTCCTTTTATGATGAATGTGATACATAGTGCTTTTGGGTCCCCAGGACTCAAAATGCCCGAGTGAGATTAATGAAAACAGAGAGGAAATCTAAGCCAAAGCTGTGTGAGTTGGCAGGGTGAGGAACAGAACTTGGAGGTCCTGGCTTTTATTCACATTCCACCTTCAAACATTAGTATTTCCATGTTTAAATCACTATTTCCATATTTAAAATTGGGCTATTTTTGCTTTATGAAGTCACAGTCAGAAAACTACTCATTGCAGAAATATTCACTGCACTGAATTGCAAGTGTGTATCTATTATAATTTTATCAGTTTTTATGTTGACTGTTTTAAACCTTCATGCTTGCTTGGCCACCAAGACCCTTCATCTCAGTAGCTGGAAAGAAAATATTCTGATCAAGTTCTTCTGGAGCAGCAGACTAAGCATTGCACAGGTAGGTGGCCTCTGACAGAAAAGCTCACAGAAAAGAGTTCATGAAACATTTATTTTGGTTATCACAGAACAAAACATTTCTATCTGTCATGTTGACATAAAATTTAAAAAGGCAAAATTCCCCGATTGCAAGTTGCTGTGCCTTAAGCTTTACTATGATTGTCATCTTATTTCAAGTCTAAACATCGCTGAGGTGTAGCTGTTTTCCCCAAATACTCTCCTGTGAAACTCCATCACTGATCCTATGCCCTTTCCCACTTTACCACAGTTTTTGGAGTAACTACAGCTGTTGCAGTTAAGGAAGAAGGGCCCATGGCAGCACAAAAGGGCAGGCTGTAACTGCTGTGAGGTGTAAGAATCTCATGGTTTAGGTAGTGTAACAGTCCTCAAAATATTTCCTTCTCTTTCAAGGCAGAACCACTAGAACCGAGAAACCAGTAATGAAAATGCTGGTAGGCTTTGAATGTTTGCCTTATTTGTATCTGATGCAGTTACTTGTAATGCAGTAATGCTGTCTACATTCCTGGTATTTCAGTGCTGATTTTTAAAACATTAATCCATAATTTGGAGAAAAAATAACCACAAGGGAGGGAGAGATATCACTGAATATTTAGCAAAACTCCAGGAATTATGCAACAAATAAAATTATGTGTAGGGACATCCGTAGATGGCAGAGACAAGGTACTCTGAAGACCTGAGATATTCTAGAAACACGTGGTTTTATTGCAAGGGTCGTCGGTAAAGAGGGCCTGCTTTCAGCCACCAGCCTTGGCTGAAACAAAGCCCTTGAAGGGAGAGAGAGAGAGAGAGAGGGTGTGAGGTAAGGGAGGTAAAAAAGCGAGTACCGGGGTCAGGGCGGGAGGAGAGAGAGAGGTAGAAGAAGCAGAGGGAGAGAGCAGGCAAAGAGAAGGGGCGAAGAGGCAAGAGCGCAGACAGAAGAGAAGAGATGAAAAAGTAAGAGTGTAAGAGAGTAAGAGTGTGAGGACCTTGTTAAAAAACATTATATCTCCTTTTGTGATGAATATTCTAATTTACAGTGACCAACTGGCGTAAGATACAAAACCTACAAACTTTGCATGCAGCCTATGAGAACTACTAAATTACCATATCATCCTATATTCTAAACTCTAAAGACTACTCTTCTTACCTACTTTTTCCTTGATGCTTTGGCAGGGTGGAGACAGACTGCATTCTTGGGTCCTTTTGTTTTCTGTCCTTCAACCTATCTCCAGTTAATCACTGTCTTCCTGCCTGCCATGCCTACATCTCAAAGCTGGCCTTCATTTCTATTTCACTCAAAGACTTTATATCTCCAGTATTTCTTACCAGACAATCATATCCATAAGCCTTTCCTGTCCCATCTTTCCCAACAATGATGTATTTTAATTGTTGACTATTTAGCAAAACTTTGCCCACAGCTCTGAATTTAACAGTAATTTAGGTAATAGAATTAAGGTCTTTCTGCCATTGACATAGATTTTCACATGTGAGAGAGGTAGCCTAGATAAATCATGCAATTTTGTAACACTTAACATTTGAGTAACATCCTTTTTATTAATATTCTGACATTTCTTACAGAAAGGTGCTGGTATTTAGCACTTCAGAAATCAGTACAGTAGCTGTCCAGAAAACAAAACAACCCCAAACTAGCACTAGCTATCTGTAAATTAATATCTCAGTCTACACACAATGTTAGTTCAGTAAATACTGTTAAAGCAAACTTTTAAAACCTTTATACAAGGTTATGAATATGACAGTATTAGTGTAACTGGACAGATTTACTGAGTAGTGACCTTGGTTAGCAGTGAAAGTCAGAAATAAAAATACTGAATTTAGAATAAACAAGCTTCACCAAATTTTGCTTATAGGTCTCAACAGGTTGAAGTGACAGTCCTGTCAGCATCAGTTTACATGGCATAAAGGACAAAAATTTACAGTGGCCATTAGTAAAATGGTAAAATTGCAGCAACTTGGGCAACATGTGATTACATTTGATTCTCTGCAGGCCAGAATAAACAGAGAGGCACCACAATAAATTGTAATGAAGGAACATACAATTTTGTAATGATTCCAGTCCAAACGGATGAACGTTCTCTCTAAAGAAGGGAAAACAGACAACTATTTTTTACTTTGTATCTTCTTAACCTCCTCTGCTCTTTCCATCTTCAATGAAATCTTGAAAAATCATTATCCAGGAGATCATGAATTGGTCAAAATCCTCTTATGGACAGTTTTCAGAGCTCAAAAGAGAATTCAAAATTTAAAGCCACTTTTAGATACAGAGTATGGTTAAGACTGAACTGCAGGGGTTCATGAGTTCTCTGTCCTGGTAGGAAAAAACCCTGCATCTGAGCTCCTGAGCAGTGGTGTCACAGGCTCTGCTTGGCTTAATGGTAAGCAGAGTTAAAGTGATAAATCTGTCACAACTGTTCTAGCACTTATACAGTAATCAGCACAATTAAAGTAGGGCAGGTTTGGCCAACGCCTGCTGAAAAAGCCTCATAGTCCTTGCAACTATCAGATTTACTGTATTACCTACACAGCTACTGCAGAGATTACATTAAGGTATCTGATTTAAGATTGTATTAACTGGAAGGAGGTCATGATCTCTTAAAAAAATCAGAGGAAGACAATAATTGTTTTTGTTTTTTTTTAATTTTACTTTTTATCGGAAGTATTTAATTGACTTTTAGTCCTCTGTTTAGTAAGTCCACTGTATACAGCCTAACATATTGTTTGTTCCTGAAATGGATGCAACACCTCCTCAGCTGCATACAGAGCCTTTGGAAATATATTTGGCTAAGAAATGAAGGCTCTAGCATTCAGTTACTGTTCATGTAACTTACACTTGTTTGTTTACTGTGTTTCCCACAAAGTGTTGCCAGGAGACTTTGCCAGGCTTGTTTTCAATCATGCACTAAACTAGACTCCAGCAGACTTCATGCTTCCTCCATTAGTGCTCTGCCTTGGTCTTTTTAATAAAACAGCTTACACCTCGGAGAATAAAATATATTATTTGAATGGCCGAAAAACTGGAAAATTTTGTTCAGAGATGGGAAATTAAATGCATTTCTTGTTCTGAGTAAGAACTGTAAAAAGGATTTATTTTTTGTTTATTCTCATCTTTAGTATTTTAAACTGTAATAAAGTCATTATCGCCTTATTATAGAAATTGGATGTGTGATCTGCATCTTGCTTGTTTAAATGAATAGTACTCTGCAAAGCCAAATTCTGCTGCTTTCCTCTTATAGATAATTTGAATCAAATGACTTGATTACAAAGCAAGATGAGCAAGGTTTAGCTGGTGAAGCACTATTTGGGTTATTGCATTCTTCTTGCAGAGAATTTAAGCAGCACAGTCTTGAACACCTTGCTGCTGGAGGGTTTTTCTTAGATATAATCAAACTTCAGGTCTCACAGGTATAACACATATATACCTCACAGTATAAATTTAACTGCGTGGAAGTTTGTGAATACAGAAATACAAGTTTATATATACGCAAATAAGCCTACCCTATCAGGTAAAAATCCTTGACATTCTATTTATTGTTACTAGCATTTCTTTTTATTGCAGAATTCTATGTTTCATATGTATTTATGTTGTCAAATAAGGACAAACACAGAAGCATTGTAAGCACTTAAAACCCCTTGCAAACAAATAATAATAATTATAATAAACCACCTAGAGAAAACAGAAAGAATTTTAAATAACTTTATACCTTAAGAGATGCTGTTCTTGCTCCATATCTGATCTGTCTTGCCTACCAATACTCAACTTTGTCTTGGGCTTGATGACCTATGAGGATTGCCAGATGCTGTTTTGAAAAGGATTTTTAGGTCATCATGGATAACTCAAATAATAGTTTTTCAAGTTTACAGAAGTCGTTAAAACCTAAACTCGGGTGACTTAACACTTGGACAAAATTAAAATCCATACAAACAGAACAGCAAAGGGGAACATTTCAGATGTAATGAATCAGACCTACATATGCAATTGATACCACTGCAGTCTGCTGTTTTCTTTCAGGCACTACTCCACTCCAAAACCATGCAGGATATCTTAGTATTTATCTTGGCAAGCATATTCAGTATTAAATTCACCTCAATATATTATCTTGACAGTATAGTCAGTGTTCAGGCTGCGTTTAAATTTTCAAAACTGAAGGAATTTTTCTTTGACCAGGCTGCGTCATGCACGTAGCTGATGAAGAAAGCTGAACATCTGACTCTAGTTACTGAACAATTCAGTTTCTAGCCATTGCAAGGTTTGAGTGTGCCTCATATTCTGATGCTGAGAGCAAAGCTGAGGAGACTGAGGGTAAAGGTTTTGTGTTTTAACAGGTAGATAGGGAAGTGATTTGGGGGGCTGGAGGAAGAGAAGGTTTGTAGTATTCAGCCTCTTCCCAGCAGAGCTTCTAATGACAGGTTGCACCATCTATTCTGTCTACATATCTAGCCCTATGCAGAACAAAAATGAGGAAATACTTGCTAGATGATTGGAAAGATGTTTGCCAACAGTGTTGACATTAGTTACCTTTCTGATCTGACACTTCTCTGATACTGTGTGTTTGACATGTGGGAGAATTATTTACAACTCAATCAAAACTGGAAAAATGGTTGAAAGAGACATCCAACTAACAGAGATTGTTGGCTCTTTTAAATCTAATTTTATAACAGGAAAAGCACTGTTGGTGGGGTATTAATACATTTAGAACTGAAAATATTTATGTTGCCCATGGTTGGTAAGTAAAATGTAATCCCCTAGAAAATTCCTAGTTTTAAAATGCTGAATTTTATTTTCATAGAATATTTTTGTGAGAAATAAGGGTTTTGGTTTTTTTTGGTCATAGAGTATAGTTCAATAGGGAGAGTGAAATCTCATGCTTCACTAATTGTCAGAAGGGAATTAATTTAAACCCTTTACTTTCCTGTAGTTGTGTGTGCAGAAGGAACAGTGAGTTGCACAGCTACTGAAATCTGCTTTGTAGTACTGGCTGTTGTAAGGCAGGCCAGAATGTCAGGAACTTATAAGATTCACCTACTGCAGGGCCAAATGTTCCTGTTAAGAATTGAACAGCAGCATCAGAAGACACAGTATCTTGCACTTGTACCAACTACTGCTGGCTGTTCAGTGTTCAAGCAATTGCACAAATGCCAGTTGTCCTGTATCAGGAGATGGGCAGTTGGCAATGCTAAGCTTTGGTTATCATCTTTACTTTTGATGCTTTCACTGTGCTAATTAGCATGGCTTATTAAAAACAACTGGATTCTCTGAGGTTTGTTGCATTTGCTTTTTAGCATTAGAACATTGTTTTTTCCACTGAAGCATTTACTAGAGTTTTTACTGAGATACAGCTACAGGGAATTCTGCTTAGACATTAACACAAATAATTTTTCATGGCTTTTCTCACTAGTTCATCTTTAAAAGTAATTTTGCAATGTATTTGTAGCTAGTAAATAGGTATTTTTGCAAGGGTTTATTTATTATACATCTGTCAATTTCTGATTTTCAGAACAGAGCTCATGCATAGCAAAATTATTTAGCAGCATTTTATTGTTTAATTCTTTATGGTTTGTTACTCATCAGTGTTTTGTGTGTTTGGATCAAGTAGCTCTGTGTCACTGCCTGTGAAGCATCTTCTGTATGACCTGATAGGTGAAATATTTCTGGTAAACTCAGTTAGCTCTGGTTAATTCATGTTCCATATGTTACTGTGATTTGATGTTAGACTGTACTTTCAGTTCTTCATATTTGAAAGTCATTAAGCATCCTTCCTGCTTGACTTCAGTGCCATTGCTTCATGTGTTTATTTGCTTATTGTTTAATTGTAAAATAAAACTTTACTTCTGAGGATATTTAAAAGTAATCACCCACTCTTCACTAGGTATGAAGTAATCTCCGTTTCCTGGCCTTAATTGTTGCATAACACTGCAATGCACAGTGGTGGAACAGCTGCAACATCCTGACTGAAAATGCTGCATTATGTCTGAGGAGGGAGTGTGGTGTAATCAGGCTAATATTCTGTCCTTGAGCACCCTGCACTGCCTACAGAATAATACAAAACATGCCAACTTCAGACAGGAAGGATTATTCATTGGAGGAAATTTCCTGGCTAACCCAGCCAGGTTTAGAGTGGACATCATGAAAGGCTCTTACTAGGCAGTAGCTTTGTCTAGCAAGCTGTTTTCCTGCAAACAGAGATTTGATGAAAGATCAGAGTGCCACACCCTGTGCATAGGTGTGGGAAGAACATTTATCATTGTTTGGTTTGGTACCCAAATGACGTTGCTGATTTTTGATTTGCTGAGGTGATGAACAGCCTGACCTCTGTCTCAGAGGGCACAAAGGCATACCTCAAAATTAATAAATATCTTTATCATGGAGTATCTTGCTGTCCTTTTCTATTTCCCTTATGATTTAACTGCTTCTTCCACAGCTGTTGCTCTCATTTTGACTCCCTGTGGTTCTCAGGGTGCAAAATATACAGCCATGTACTCCAATTACTAATAGTTATGTTTTGTTGATTTTGGCAGGAATGCTTGTACAGCTGCTTCTTTTCTTTCATAAAACATGCCTGGGACTGAAATCTTTGTTCTGATGACAATGAGAATACTTTCAGCTTGTACAGAAGTCAGGTGGTTCTCCTAAAAGCACTACACTAGAGCCTTTTAGCCTACAGATTTCAAATATCCCAGTTGTGAGACTGCTCATAACATGGCCATCCTCTAATGCTTTAGGATCCCCGGAACGAAGGTGGGGGGTTAACTTTGTAGCGCAGCATCATCTTCCTTGACTTCTATTCTCCTCACAATGCCACAGCCCATACTGTATGAACTAGGTAAAAAAAACTTTCAGCAAATTATACCTCCTTAGCAGAATAAAAAATTCTAAGGTGTCACTATCGGATGAACCAGGAACAGATATAGGCAATATTTGGCAACTGGAAGCATTAATTAATTTCTCAAATAAGATAAGATACAGATGTTGACAGAGAAGCAGTGGAACGGGTTGTTCAGGTAGATTTTGCAGTCTCCAGCCTTGGAACTGGATAAAGCTTTGAGTAACCTGATCTCATAGCTGCTTGGAGCAGGAGAATAGGGAAGATACCTTCTGAGCTCTCTTCAAATATGAATTGTCCTAGTATTGAAATTTTTTGAGATGGAGAAAAGCTTGAACGTGTCTAGCATCTCACAAGGTCCATAAAAAGCCTAATGTATACCAGCAAAATCTTCCTTTAATAGGTGGCCCTTCTTTCCAATGAGCCTACTCACATCTCCTGCTTCTGCAAGATGACCTGTGTGGAATGCTATTTAAACCCCATTTCTCTTATTTACTGCTCTGCCACAGACTCCAGTACAAAGACTATATTTATCAGTTGACCCCAAGGCTGCACCAAAATTCTGTTTAACTTCCGTGAAGTTATAGTGGAGAGAGAGAGAACAAGGACAGTGTATACCATATTAATTTCATTTGCAGGAAGCCTTATTTTCTTCTGCATGCTTAACTACTGAAATTTAATTCCTTCTTCCATGCTGACAATACTCCCGAGATTAATTAATCTGTTTTTCTTCCTTTCATGCTTTTATCACACTGTTTGCTTTGACCTGGCCAGTGAAGCCACTTCCATTGTTCTACTCCAGCTATTCTTTAATTTCTAATACCTAAAATAAGTGGCTTGCATCTTGCATTTCAGATGTTACTGTTACTTATTCCACATTCCCTATTGTCCTCCCTGGCCCTGCAGCTGTGAGCTTTGCTGTACGGCTGTGCAGTCACTGCCCTAACAGCTGCACTTCATCCCACAGCTCCTGTGCAGATTGCCCACCCAAAAGCAAATTGTTGCATATGAGAAAGCACACAGCCAACACCTGCAATGCATGCAGTGGGCAGAGGGCTCTGAAGAGCCTTCAGGGAAAGTGATGTCTGACTGAACTTAGCACCTCTTTACTCATTACACAAGGATCTTCTTTCCTTGGAGAACTACAGTAAGGTCAGACACACAGGATATTGGATGGTCAGTAGTTTTTTAGTTACTATATTTATATTTATATATATATATATATATATATTAAAATACAGGAAAAAGACAGTGATAGCCCCAATACTTTATCCATGTGCTCTCTGTCCTGAGGAGCACCCAGTACTGTAGACAGTGTCAAACATGTTTTAGGTGTTAACAGTGTGACATGACATGTCATGACATGTCAGTCCTGCAAACTGCCCAAACTGTCTTCAATCTTTTTTCTTTTTTTTTTGTCCCCTTGGATTTTAAGAAGGGCTCAGCATCCTGCCACAAAGGAACTTTTACTGGTACCACTGGGGGAGGAGCCCATTTTTGGTACAGTAGATCTGTAAACTGAATTACATATTTTCTGTAAAACCAATTCTCTACAAAAAGCCAACAACATTAGTCAGTTGATAAAGTATCATCTTCTTATAATGGTCATTAATTTATTATCATTCTGCTCACCATAATATTACTGTTCCCCATCTCCTGCTCCCTGGCCTCTATGCAGAATTAAACTTCATGAAGTATGCCTGTGGTGAAACAAATTAGCAAACTAATTGAATGCTGTCTCCATTTTCAAGTTTTCAGTCTGACACTCATTAATTCAACCTCTTAGTGATACGTAGAATAATCCTCATTCTATAGATGAGAAAACTGGAGGACATAAAACTAGACATGCCTGCATATGACAGTGCTCTGAATTTACTGTGCAGGACACTATTCATCCACAAATTTTAGAAGACTTTAGAAAATCTCTCTGTTTTTATAGCACAGGAAAGGCAGACAAAAATTGCACTTGTTTGGAAAGACACAAAAGCGCCCTGTGACAGAATAAAAAGTAGGCTGACCAGTGGGTTCTCACTCTGCAGACACTGAGCTGCTGGTAAAACTTAAAGGAAAATATGACAAACTATTGATATGCTTTTCCTGGAGTTGGTAGCTTGTGCAGCATGAGTTCAGCATTGGTACCAGTAGGTTTGGCAGCATAAATCTTTCCATGAGCTTTCTGAGCATGTACCCTATTTCCTTAGCCAGGCCCTGTAGCTGCTGCTCAACTCCATGGTGCCAGAAGGAGACTGGAGGGAGAGACTGCATTATAGCTGGCCCCTGCATTAGTGAGAAGACCCCCAGGTGGCAGGAATCTAAGATTACTGGGATTACTGGTTGGCACACTGCTACATAATTTCATTTTGGTATCAGTAGGGAGAATGCTGATTATCAGTGCTTACATCCAAATTTCTGTTAAGCCAGTTAAGCCACAAAAATATTCTTGTTTTTCTTTCGTATTCACATGTGAAGATTTCGATGTAATGTCACATTCTGCAACTTCTCAAGTCATGTTAGATGTGGTGTTCTTGAAGAGTAGCAATTGTGTTCTATAGTTTGGAGATGCAGCCTGTATTTTTTAAACTAGCTGTTAATTTGTTTGTTAAAAAAGTACAACTTGCTGTCTTTTTTTACAGAACCTATACGTGTGCTTGGTTGTATTCCCATTTGAACATCTTGCCGAGATAGCAAATTTTTCACTGGGTTGCATTGAAGTACAAATCTATTAAGTTATATAAGTAAATTTTGTCTCAGAATTTAATAATATTTTGGCCTTTCATCAGGTTTTCTATTTCTCCTTAGAATTAAAAATATGGCTTATTCTCTGATTATGTAGAATAGAAACAGAAGTCACTTGATTAGTGTGGCATTATCTGGTATTTCATGCACTAATTCACACTGAATAACTGACTTTTCTATTCCTATATTAGATCATGATAATATATTTTAATCAGTGGCAGTACCTGGCCAGCACAGCAAATCTTAATTGTCAACAAACTAAAAGTATGGTTCAAAATACTTATGAAATAATTTGTTTGAATAGTTTAGAAATAAACTTTATTTCAGGATGGCTAGTGAGTTTTCTCAAGTGAGCTTTCTTCTGTTACACAACACTGCCAAATTAGGTCAAGTTGTGATTTCATAGAATCTATAAAACCTGACACACAAAACTTGAAGTAGACTCATAGGAAAGACAGGCGTATTAAGCTGGATAGAAATTGCAGTTGATTTTATTTAGGCCATAAAACACTAATGGCCTAACAGATAAGACTGTTTTGCTTCCTGAAAGACTTCAGTCTTGAGCAGAGGAATTGTTGGGTACAGTCTGTTTGTGGTGATTTTTATAAATACATTTAAGAATACAAAATTTTAACAAACACATCTCATCAACAGTTTACCTTGATGCTAAGGTAGAAAAAAAACACCTTAAAAATGGTTCCAACTTCAGAGAGCTGAGGACCAATGCTAAATATATTTGTAATATGTATTATAATCAACAGTCCTCTGTATACCATTTACACTTGAAATCTAATCTGACGATCAGTTGGGCACATGATTAACTTTAGCTGATAAAATAGTTGTACACATATGATTTACTTGAATCAAACATTAGCTAAACACAGAGTGTAATAATAGGTGAAAACAGGTGGAGAAGGGAGTCATTGGCAAAACCAAATGGCAATTTCTTGCTTGCTTTCTTGAAGTATAGACTGTTTTTCCACAAGGGAATGAACAAATCAGTTCAATGCCCTCCTACTGTGAATTTGGCCTTTCATCTTCAAAGTACTCTCCAAACATTTATTAATTATCTTTACAACAGTCCGTAAGGCTAATAGATAAATACCAGCCTGCTTATGAGAAACTGAAACATACAGGTGGAGCCTGTATTGGTTGGCGGCCACATGTGGTGAGTCAGCACAGAATCTAAGATCAAAATCCAGAAGGGCCTGGCACCCACTGCCTTGGTCAGTCGCTGGATTTAGTCTCTTTTCAGTCTTGTCTTCCTGTGTGCCAAAGACTTGAATTTTTCGTTTTGTTTGCTTTCTTCCCATTTGCCTTCTACTTCCTGCAAGCCTCACTGGGGATCAGATCATGTGCAAATTGGCAGGTACAGTTTTAATATTTCTTTCTTCCCTCATCCTTCCTACTTAAGTAAATGCTCAGCCTTCTTGTCACTTATGTCCTATTCTTGGACTGTGTACTTTAGAGAAAGTAATAAACCTTGAATTGACTGAAACTTACATTTGTTAATTTGACATTTCAGAGCATAATGATATAATTTTTTCTAATTAAATGGCTGTACCTAACAAATCACAGGAATGGATCTCATGTCTTGAATCAGTTAATGAAGTACTTCTTTTGATGGCTTCCCGTAGATCTCCAAGTCTAGGTTCCTGTACAAAATGTTAAGGATCTGAACTATTTTATTCCAAACAGTGATTCCCACAGCCTATATCCATGTATTTAACTCTCTAAGAAATAACGATTGTGAAAACAGGCCCTTGGACAATTTGGGATGATTGTCACCTTCCTAGTCAGTACCTTATGCAGTTATAACTACAGTTCACTACAAGAGCAGAAGCTCATATAATGTAGAGGCCTCATTTTCTCCTTTTAAACTGCCTTCTGAAAACCAGTCAGGTGCCCCACTAAGACTCCATCCAAGGGTTCCCTTGGCTCCAAGGGATCACCCTGGAGAAAGCTGGCCAAACTCAGACCATACAAATTGCAACTATGTGATAGCATTTCAATTGGTTTGTGTGTAGGGTTTTCCAGTGAAAAATGCTGGACACAAAGACTGAAGTAGATTTGGGAAAACTGAAGGTGGCTCTCAATCTCCCTGAACCTATGTTCTTCCCCTTCCTATGTTCTTGCTGTAAAACCTAGTGCAGAAGTGCTGCTGAGTGTCAACCTAGAAAGATTGGCAAAATACTCTGAGAAAAGAGAAAAATTTACCATACTAATAAACACATGCTCTCCTAAAGATACAACAGCCTCAGTAAGGTTATTATAGCGTAGGAATTTGATCTGTTTTTCTAAATTTAGACATCTATTACCATCTGAGATGACAGAGGCTATCCTGTCTGCCACTCAATTAATACACCTGTAGCTCAGGCCTCTTACAGGACCTATGTTGTAGTTGCCATTTGGGTGTTTTACTTTCACAGGGTCTCTTGACCCTCTAGATGCCTATGTTTGGCAACTTATTTTGACCCTACATGACATGTAGTGAAGTTTTTAATCTAAATCAATCACTGTCTTGAAACTTGTTATGGACAAAGCATAAACAAAGCACTTGTTTTGCAAGGGGAGGTATGAAATCAATTGCTGGCAATAAGAATTTTGTGGTCAAAACAGAAAGACTACAGAAGAAAGGAATTCCCAAATGAAAAACCTGTGCTCCTCAGGATGGATGTGAATATTGTGTAAATACACATTAATTAGAGGTTTAATTGTGACAATGTTGTCTCTCATAATTATAGGTTACACCAACTCTTATGTTTGTTCGCAAGGTTAAACACATCACAACAATGCTTCTGACCATGTCTGACATCCAGAACTGCACCTTCACTTAAGAAACATCCTCTGCCTGTTTATCCTTTATAATTTCCCAACCACTTTGGAGCCCTATACTTAATTGGCTTTGGCATGGATTCTTGTCCTGAAAACACTTGGAAGCACGTGCATAATTAATGTTTGAGTATTTCTACTGAACACAGTAATGGGCAGTTATGTGTTTTAAAGGACTGAAGACATAATTACTGAGCAGCTCATAGATTTAAAGACTACTTGAAACTTACCTTGAAAAGCAACTTAAGTCAACCTCTTCTGCAGTGAAGCAAGAGCCCTCCCTCAGCCCCAGCTGAGGTCAGAAAAAAATAATCAATGTACTGTATTGAGACAATTTGACATCCTTTGATCTTGCCATTGTTTTATGTTTTCTGAGTGTGAACCCATGTGGTGTAGTTTAAGAATTTAACTATTATAAATCTGTTCTTTGCAGAACAAGTAGTATACTGACTTGTGCAGATTTTTTCGCTTCTCATAGTTGTTTTCAGTTGTTTGAAAATATTTTCCCTTTTTCCTGACATTAATATGTCAAGAAAGGATTCTTGTTACCGCAAGACTCACGTGCCGGGCTTCAAATGACCAGGATCCCATGATGTTGCTAACTTTCCATATCAGCTCCCTTAATTTATTAATAATCATTTCATCCATTTGGGAGTGCTAGCCACAATGATAGGGTGGAGAAGTATTAGATAACAGCAAGCTATCAGTCATATTTGTGTTTTCTTGTTAGCTGATTAAAGGTACTGAGTAGATTTGTGCTTAAGATATCTAAAAGGAAAAAAAAAAAGAGCTCTGCAGAAACAGGTAAGCCATGTTTCCAGCTCTGATAGAAGAGTGTTTGCACAGAGCTGAAACTGAGGGCTATGACCACCTCTGGGCCCAAAGGCTTTGGAAAACTTTCCAAGGCAGAGGAGTTTGTGTCCTGTCCCTGAGCACACCACATAAATATACTGCTGCCAGCAGATTCCACATTCCATTCTGGACAAGGCAGGGTCGCCCTGGTGGTATCTCTGGAATATGATTCAGGCCCTGGGTGTCACTAATGAAACAGAGAGTGCTTTCTGTGGTATTATCTTAACTTTCACTTCAGATTAGGTAGAAAATTAACAAAACAATATTAATATTAATGTTCTTATTAGATCCCTTATAAAAGAAATTTCGGAACAAACTTAATTTTCAGGTTTTGGGGTCTTTTTAATTTTTTAATTGGTTATTGTGCTTGCCACCCTTAAGGAAAATAGCCTGAAGAGGGACAGCTATGGGAACAGCTAAGGGAACAGCTCTCCCTGGCTGAAACAGTTACTTGAAGTTTGCTGTGTTAGAGAGGGCATAGAGCATCAGTGACAAGAAGGCATCTGATTGAGTCTGATGGGTAAACTGTTCTTTGAAAGGTAAGGTTAGGATTTGTGAGAATTGAAGGCTAAGTAATTGTACAATGATGACTAATTACTAGATTATTATGTTGTCATTGTTATTGTAAATAATCAATATAGCACTAACACCAAAGGGTTATAGTAATGACATTGCCAAGGGAAAAAGACTGGCTTATTATTCTTAATAAGATATGGCAACTTAGTTAATCACTGTCTAACATCCAATAGAGGCAGGTGGTAGTATGAGGTTTTTCTCCTACTCAGAACTGTGTGTCAGACTCATCTCTGCAGGTTTTGCTGAAGATGTGTTTGGCTCAGTGTCATGCCCCAGTGCAGAGGCCTGTTCACAAGGGTGCTGCATGTGGGTGAAGAGCTCTACCTGTGAGATTGATGCTGCACAACTGATGGCTGTTACGGTGCATGTTCTTTGTATAACTGCAGAACAATTCAAATCAATGATTTTATTTCCTGGCATATGCTCACTCCATCACGTGATTCTAAGTACATCTTGTACTTTATGCTTTGCCTTCCAAAAAATTGCTTTCAAGTTGTGGCTGGTTTGAACATAACTGTATCTTGGTCTCCAAAGACAAACATGTTTTTATAAAGACTGTTCTGGAGACACCCAAAACCAGAAATTGATAATGCAACTGAGGCTCTTCCCTTTTCCTGCTGTGGGATCACTGATACCACAGGTTGTTCAGTTCAAGCTAGTGGCAGGTCAAAAGAAACTCATATTCCCTGATTCATTGCTATTCCAAGAAGTTTTTCAACATTGTCTTAAATCTAGAAATGGTTTTGTTTGTTCTTTATTTCGTTGAAATTATTGGAAACTAAACATGTGCCTGCAGTTAAAAATGTGTTTTTAAATATTTTCTTGGCACAGAATCAGAATAAAACATTGCAGAAAGGTGAACAGTGATATCCAAATCTGACTGTCTTAAAGAGGTCAACCATAACCCTCCAACAGGAGTTATTTAAGAGAAGGATACTTTTTACTAGTTGTTTTTTAAGGGATACAAACACTGTCTGACTTGCTTTTATATTTGATTTTATTGCATGTATCAAAAATCCTTAACAATGAATTAAAGAATAAAGGCAAAATTCATAGATATTAGAAGGCTGTAAAGGAAAAATAACAAATCCCATTTTTTTTTCATATAGAATACTAAAATACACACAGGAAACACCATACTGTTTATTAAGCATTATTGTATTGTTTAGTAACAGAACAATGACACCCAATAGGAGACAAACTACAGTAAGTTTTAATGAAGAAAACAAACCAAATGAGCTTAAATTGCAGATAGGCTGTTATCTTATCCTCCAGACTCTTTTTCAGTCTCTTCCTCAACACAGTGTTCCAGTTCAAGTAAATAATTCCCTCTCTTGAGAACAAATGTGCAGTATGATATAGGCAGTTTGCAGAAATGTTACTCTTGACATTTGTGTGCAAAACATCCACTTATCCTTAAGTAGATGTGGTGTCTTCTTTTATTTTAATTACTTTTTTCTCATTTGGTACAGGATGTTTTCTTTATTTGAATTTAGGGTACAGTATTTTCTTATGACTGAGAAAGAGTCGACAAAGGAGTCTCTTCTTGAAACCAGTTGTCATATAACATATGGCATAACATATAACATATGATTTTAAGTTGTTTTGGTCACTAGTCAGGCTATCACTTATCACTTACAAATGTTTAGCTTGCTTATGTGAACACAGAGCTGGTTAAGCTCCCTGAGCCGGAGTTGTCTATCAGCTGGACAAGCTTCTCCAAAAAACCATCTATATTCTGAATTTGCTGGAGGTTCTGGATGGTTTTCTCACAAGAGTTTGTCACAAGAGCCTAGCTCTGGTTCTGAAAATGACAATTGTTTCAGGTTAAAATGACTTATCTGTCATCTAGCCCTGAGAGACAGGAGCTGTCTCTTTGAAGTCTGAATGAAACAAATCCCATAAGAACATCCCACTGTGGATCTTAGAGAAAGTGGGAGGGAGCAGATGTTTAGTTAATGACCATTAATAGGTATAGATGTTCAAATTGCGAACATGTAAGTGACATGAACAGGTCTGGAGTAAAACCTGGGAGACTTTTCTACCCCACCTCTTTCCCTGTGCAAGAGCATTGCAAACTTGGAGTGTCAGCTGATACAGAGATGGTAGTTCTGGGACTTGAATGTGTGGGGTTATGAGCAGCAGAGCCACAGCTTCCTATGCCAAAGTCATAGCAGGGGGCAGTGCACTAAAGGCTTCTGAGCTTCACCCTTCAAAAGACATAGATCATATTCTTTCCAGTTGTGCTAGGCTTTGTGTGAGCTAAATGAATAAAAAACCACTTTGCACACCATGAGATGTCTTAGTGAAGAATGGCAAGAGCATGATAATTAAACTTCATGAACCCTCTCAGCTGAGTGTAAGATCCGAGTGTGCATGAGGTCTCTCACTATGATTCATGCCTCTTTGGTTAAACCATGATGACAATTGCGAATATAATTTGGTAAAATTGCTATTGTTCTGGGTTCAGCAACTCTATTACAAGCACAGTGCTTAAAGAAGCTGCCACTGATGTGGGCAGTTGTTTAAAGCCAAAATATATCCTCTCTTATTTTTTAGGCTGTGTTTTTCCTGGAAGTGAATCTTTGACTATTACTGACATCATAGTTATGCACTTACCAATAATGAAAATATTTTCAAATATTTTTACGTCTTATAGTTTAATTGTTGCCCTTATTGCCAGAAAAATTAAATATAAGGGGGTTTTGTTCTAGACAACTGTCTTATTAGAAAGACTTTGAAGAATGTCTTTTGAATGAAATTATTTTTATATTTTAATCAGAAACTTAAAAAGTCTAAAAACTAATTTGGTATTTATATTTCTTCATTCAAATAATAACTAGAGAAAATATATTAGTAATATATTTCTAAGAAAGCTTATGGAATTTATTCACTGACAAAACTGTAGCTAGGAAGACTATAACATAACATATGTCTTGTCAATTCAAATCCCACTTTTCTGTCTCCATGTTCATTCTGCCAGTGACCATTAGTCAGGCCTGGTCTCAAATGCATGGCTGGTGTGCTGTGCCATTGTGTAAATTGTTGCTGCAAGACTGCTGAGTCAGAGGGGTACCAAGTAAAACTGGTAACTCCTCTCATACAACTTCCAGCTATTAAACACCTCCCTAAATACATCAGAAATCTGTAAATGTTGTGAAAAGACTTTGGTGAGCCAGTTAACCTGAAAAAAGACCTCCATCTTTAAAAATATATTTACAAGACCTTCACAAAGCAATCTAATAAAATTTTGATTTAGTGGAGTGTTTATAAAAATATTTGAGGCTTTTTTTAGCAGCATCTTAGATGTAAAAATCAAAGTGCTCAAGCCACTGTATTTTGTTGGACATCAGTATTGTAAGGGAAAAAAACCTGAGCACAGCCTTTAATGAGCATGTTGGGAAGATCATCAGCAAAGTGGTGGCAAATTTAGAAGAAAAAATATGGATTTCCCCTACCTGCCAATGCCCCTACTTTTGGAAATGCCTCACAAATCAGCTGTGGCCCTTTAGCTATATGCCTAAGGCCTCTGGACATTGGGCAGGCAAACTGTTAGAAAAGGATATAACATATATGGCTTTGGATGTAAGGAATTCTGGCTGGTACCTGCTGGCTGCAAGTCCCCTGTGCCATTGTGTGCAGTGACTCTGTGTGACTTGCAGTGGACAAGCTGCATGGTTTATCTGCACTGTGCAGTCGCGTGCATCACACACTGTGCACTGAGGGCAGGCCGACCTCACCGTGTGCACATGACACAGGCTCCCCTGACATCCCATACAGCAGCAGTCCAGACTGCTCACTCTGTGTCATTCTGCCATGCCAGGAATCCCGGAGAGATATAGCAGCCTTTGCTTTTCAAATTTCAAAAGATGCTTTCCATGTTTTCTTTGCCCCTTGTCATAGCTTAAATATCACCCAAACCCTATTAATTACTAGCAGAAAAAATAGCAGAGGTGATGATTTCATCTATATAGTCCAATCCACTTGTATGAAGTTCAGCAAACAATCAGAAATTATTATTTAAACTCTAATTCATCCACATTTTTCTCTAGTAACAAAAGAAGGTCTAACCAGCAGTACTGTGCTAGTAAGTGTTCCTGGTGTTACTGGCTGAGCTGCTGCTGTATCACATACATCTGTGTATGCATTCTGTACCTGACAGGCCAGATCAGACCCCATCAATCCAGCAACCAAACCACAACAGCAGCCACAAGTGCCACCAGGGACAGGGCTGGAAAAGATGTCAGTCCAATGTGATAATCTGCAGTGGAGCATGGCAGGCATCTGGCACACAGAGCTCCTCCAGATTGTGCCGCCTTCCTGCTGACATCCAAGGAAGAGCCAGGGGCTAGACCCGAGCTCATCTGGGTGTCTACCTGTGCAATACACTGCCCTTGTCAGTAGAAGTGCAAGAACTGACAGTTAAGAGATTTAAAACCACTAAATATCAATTCTGATATGCTTTAGGGTTTTTATTAAAACGTTGGCTAATAATATTAAAAATATTAAGGTTTAGGAAAACTAATTATCTTTTTAGCTGTTAGTAAAGAAAAGCACAGTTTAAGCAGTAAGGGTTTATAAGAAAAGCCATCAAGAAAATTTACTGGTTTTGATGCCAACTGTGAAAAGATTTTTCTGCAAATCTTTAAGGAATATACCACAAGAAGAAACACTAAACTCACCTAGGATAACCAATCCCATTAAAATAGCAATTTTAGGCTTTGTATGTTTATATGAAATTTTATTTCTGAAGTATTTTTTTCCCAAGGTATAGTTCCCCTTATGCAAAGTATAATCCGTGATTCATGCATAGAAAGTCATCTAATTAATGCAAGAATACTTTGAACAAGATCACAGGAACAGCAACAGCAGAACAGGTTATTGGTCTGTTATGTCAGGCATTTGCTTCTGGGGTGGCCTATATACTTGGGGGGGAAAAAACCAACCAACCAACCGAAAAACAACAACAACAAAACCCCCAACAACAACAACAAAAACCAAAACCAAAACCAAAGAACCCCACAAAAACAGCCCCCCCCACCCCAAACCAAAACAAAACCAAAAAGGAAACAAAAAAACAACAACAAAGAAACACAACAGAAACTTCCACAAGCCAAACCAAAAGCGATTTTACACACAGAGGAGAGAACTTCACAGTAGTACACAAGGAAAAGAGAATCTCAGCTCTGGCAGCCAAGAACAATCATTATGTTTTCAACCGCACAAAGATAGATAATTCTTAAATATTTTCATAGTATCCTGAAAAAGATCTAGCTTATTGTACATTTTGACTGGTTTTTAAGTGCTAGAAACATGCAGGTTTTTATGGCGGCCAATACCAAAAATCGGTCACATGGTGTGCAAAAAAAGTATTTATGGTAGAAACTGGGATGCTTCATCTGAAGCTGAGAGGCTGAGCCAGAAGCAACTGGGTAAATTCTACACCATCTTCATTAGAATAGAAATGCTAATTCAATTAAATAGCTTAAATTTTGGTACCCTGTTTAGGTTTTGGGTTTTTTTCTTGGAGGCTCAGAACTGAGAGCACTGTCCTTGGCAGTGTTTTAACCACAGGCTCGTGGTACTTGGCGCTTCTCTTACAACCCCAGCTTCCTGAATCTGCATATTCACACGTTTTATAAAATGCCAGAATACAAAAAGGCAACAAAAAGCAGAGAGCCGAGCCAGAAGCAGGACTCAAGGGCTCACAGCATGGAAAGCCGGGCTCGGGGTCGCTGGTGTCCCACCCGCGATGGCCGGGACCGAGGCTCGGCATCAGGCGCTGCCTGCCCGGGGCCGCGCGGGGCGCCGCTCCTGCCCGCCGGGACACTGGCGGTGGCGGTGGTGGCGGTGGCGGTGCAGGGGCCGCCCCCGGGCCGGGCCGGGCGAGGGCGGTGCCGCCGCCGCCTACAAAAGGCGGTGCGCCGCCGCTTCCAGCCCAGCGCTTTCGGCAGCCCTGAACGCTGAGCCGGGCGTCGAGCGGCGCTCGGCCCCTCCGCGGCGGAGCGTCCCCGCCGTCCGCGGCGCATAAGGCCAAGGCTTTCCGACTTCAGCTACAGTGCTAGCTAAGTCGGGGAAGGCAACACGGAGCGAAGCCGCGCGTCCCCCCTTCTCTCGGCAGCGGCGGAGCGGGCCGGCATGGCGCGGGCAGCGGAGCCGGAGGGCCGGCGGCGCGGCGGTCAGTGCGGACGGGCCGCCTGCGGAGCGCTTCCCGGGCTCGGAGCGGGCACGGGGCACCGGGCCGGGCTGCCCGCGGGTGGGGGCCACCAAGCCGCGCCTCCGCTCTCTGAACCGTGTCCGCGGCAGCCGAGTGTGCCTGCCGTACCGAAATGCGGTGGATGTGCCCGCATCTGCTTTAGCATCTTTTTCTTATTTCTCATTTAGGATCTGTGGTTGCCTATTTTACGTCTGCAAAGTTTCTTCTTTATCTTGGACATGCACTGTCCACTTGGGTAAGTAAAATACGGGCCTGGTAGAAGTAGGATGTTATTAATCTGATTTACCTGAGCTTTGTTGGTGCTTTTCAAAAGACTTCACAAATTCGCACACCACTATAGAGGTCTTGCCACAACAGCTTGTTGTTAAAAGTCCTTATAATCTTCACAAGATGTGTTGCAGTAGGTTTAGTTTTAGTGCAGAGTTGTGCAGTATTCAATTTTTGGAGGGACTAGTTCTGTACCTTTTAATGTTTTTAAATAATCATAGAACCAGAGAGACTCCTTATAGAGGACCAGCCCATTGCAGCATTATATGTGAAGGACTCAGATACTTATTAATGGGAAAGGCTCAGTGTTTACCATGGACTCAATACTGCCTCTCACTAGCTAATTTGTTGACAGCATCAGGAGTTGTCCTCTGTAAAATCATTTGCCTCCTGAAATGCTTTCCTTCTGTGCTAATCTAACTTACTATACTAGCTTTTACTCGCTTGAAGAATACTAAAAGCTGCCTTAAGAGATGCACTAAAAATAGACAGTCTATTTCTGTTCCACAGAATAAATTTAAGGATATGTCTGTATTTTAACACAGTCTCAAGTCTCCATACAATGGCTTGGTTCAAAAATAAATTGAAAGTTTCCCCCATTTTCCTTGTTTTGTGTTTTGGTCCTGCATTTGGACTGGTTTGATGTATGTGTTGAACAAATGGCTGATCTACAGTAAAACATTGCATGCCTAACTCTGGAGCTTCTTGCTTTGCTAACCTGAAAGGTCATACTGAAGTTTCTCTCAGCAAAAGAAGTCTTCAAGTGGTATGAAATGTTTGTTTTAACAAGTGCAATTTCTGGCAAATATTAATATTAAAAAGCAGTGAGCCAAACAGCTCCTTCAGCAGTCAGGGCTGTTGCCTGCAAGTCTTTGTCAGTCATGCCCACAACGTGCCTCACTGGCAATTTGGCCAACCCTGCTTACTCCTCTCTGACCAGCGCATCACAGCTCTGCAGTGGGCTTGCTCTGCGTCCCTGAGTAAAGGTGGCAAAGCAGAGATAGAAAACAATCTTGCACACAGTAACAAATGGTAGACTACAAGATGTCTGTTTAGCAATATGAATGGGATACTCCTGGTCATGTCCTGGTGGGTTTTGTGCTGAATATCTTGACTCAAAAAATTCCCAAACAAATTTGCTCTAACAAGAGAAGTTATTCTATGACAGCTTATTTTGACAGAACTGGGTGCAGGACTTCACCTTTTCTATCTCCTAAGCTTTGGTACTGCGAAGGCTTTTGCTACCAGGAACCGTAAACAAATATCTGAATCTTCAGAACACCAAGTAATATGTCATCTTTGTTTTAGAATGACTCTGTCACAATACAAAACTTGAGAGAGATGGGGTTTTTCTGTAACTGAGGGAGCTAATTAGGTTTCTGTGTTACTATGCCGTTCCCAAATGCCAGGAGAAGCTGTAAACGATTAAACATGTCACATTTCTAGAAATGTTCAGACTTGAACAAAGTCTAGGCTCGTTGGGCCCTCGCTCTGTAAAGTATTTGAATGTGTGCCTGGCCTCAGGGATCTCAATAGGCTGGGCAACAATGCTGAATTGGAATCTCAGACCTTATGCTGTTGCTGTCTGTCCCTCAGCAGTAAAGAAGGAAAAACATGGAGCTGGGTTCACCTTCTTGGTGTCAAGCCTGATGTTTTCCCAGAGATCAGCTGATTGCGACTTCCCAGCCTTATCTGTGTGCCTCAGGCCTCAGGAAGCTGTCAGTAGGTGGTAGCCTGGCTACTCCTCAGCTTGTTGGCTTCAGTTCTGACGTGTATTGTATACATTCAGTATAAGGGTAATTATAGTTACAGAAGGGGAGGAGCTGTCTTTAAAAGCATAGTGATGCTGAACAGCTGTAGCTATTTATGAGTTTTGAAATAGCCACATTTTGAGACATTTTAAGGTGGAACTAAGTGTATGTAATCAAGGATCTGTCTGTTTCTGAAGAAAATATTTATTGTCCAAATTTCAGTAGATCTTAGCTTGAAATGATATACTTGCTACAATGCTCTGCAATTTACTAATATTGTTCTTCTCCTTTATCTTTGCCTCTTCTTTAAGGTTTTTAATTCTTGAAAGAAATTTGTACTTTCAGTTTGTAACAGGTGTGATTTCCCCAAAAATGATCTCTGTGAGTTGACCTGATCAAAATACTCTGGGCAAATGTGTTGGATAAAGGTGAACAGTGTTCACAGGCTCTTAGATGAAGGGTACAGGAAAATCATGATGTCTCTGGAGTCAAAGGAACCTTTCTATGAGTTTGAAGTGAAATTTAACATGAAAATATTTTGGTGCATTTTTCTAGCTTAATAAACAGTTATCCAGGTTATTTCACCTGCATGTATTTTAAGTGAAATTTTAAGTGAAGGTACCACCTCAGGTCATACTAAGTTTAAGTGAAAGCTGGAACTGGGAGATTATATGCCAATGGATTCATAGCTGGGATATTTTCTATCTATTTCTACTAACTAAACAAAGAATGTAAGTGGAATGTATTTACAGAAGGCTTTAGGTGTCTCCTAAGTGAAAAATGGTTTATAATATATGAGACATATAAGATGGTCATGATTATAGTAGCATTTGTCACTGGGTTTAGTTTAGAAAAAGCATACAAAATACCCTGGGTTTTTTATTTGAACAGGTGTAATTTTTCTTTCCCTTATTGTAATATAATTTTTTTAGCCTGTGCTTAAGGAAACAAGTATCAAAGTTTGCATGTTACAATGTTTACAGAAATCTCCTTCAGTGAACTCAAAAGGCAAGTGCCTTTTGTGTCTGTACTGTAGTGAAGACTAATCACACTTTGCAATTATTGGACCCTGAATAATGTGCTTTTTATGTATCTCATGATTGCTGTGTGACATGGTAAGTTAAATTTGGCTGGCGTTGATTTTTGAAAGTACTTTTATGTTACACCTCCCCCAGCCCTCCTGAGTATTTGAGGTCCTTAGAAACTTGTACTCTTTGCTGTACCATATAGCATTTGTTTATTTTAGATAAGGCAACAGAAGAAAACAGTTTCATGTTTGGTTTGTAGAGGCCTAATGTTAGGAACCCTTATTAAACTACGTTGTGTGCCCTAGAATGATTCCTGTGATCTGAATGGTATGAATGATTTCTATTCATCTGCTTTGATACTGATTGCGTGAAGCATTTTCTGTCTTGTATTGCTGCAGAATGTTTAAAAGTAAAGTAAAGTGAGATGTGATAACAAAAACCTCCATGTATTCATTAGCAAACCTAAAAATGTTTTAAATGGAATGAAAATTACTTCACTTGTAATTTGGTCCTCCTTTTTGTGCCTGTCCCATGTGGTATCAGAACATGAAAGTGATTAGAACAAATTGCCATGTTAAATTAGCAATAGGCTAAATAGGCTGAATTGGCAATGAGTTTACAACAGGTTAAATGACCTCTGCTATTCCACCTCCTCTGAGTAGTATGCTGGTGCTGAACACTAAAAACAGCTGAAGTCCATTGATTTCAGAAACTTCAGTGAACATTTACCTATATCTATCCTGAATTGTATGATGACTTGTTTCCACTTGACTCACTCTTGTCTTATAAAGCAGCACTTAAGCTTTGATCATCTAAGAGCAAAGCTGCCTTGGAAAGTTATTTAAATAGTGATCAGTAAATCTGTTGTTAATATTTGATCCGTGCCAGAGAACTTGTGTAAGCTTTTTGAGTTTTGTTGGATGTGGCTGGTGACACTTTGTCCAGTATGCTAATAGAGAATATCTGGGATTTTTTTATTTTTGGCAATACAAGCAATAATGATCTGGTTGACTAGGATAGATAATCTTAATATACCGGGTTAAAATCAATGGTGTAGACAGGATGTAGCCGTCAAAAAAGCCTTCTCAGAAACCAACAACCACAAAAACCCCCACACCACATCTCTGTGTGTAACAAACCTCTATTTTAGTACAGACTTTTGACTGAGCTTTAGTACAACAGTGAACCTGTCTACTTCCAAAAGAGCAACCAATAATGTTGTGTGTGTTCTCTTACTCTTAAAGGGAGACCGTATGTGGCATTTTGCTGTGTCTGTATTCCTGGTTGAACTTTATGGGAACAGCTTACTCCTGACTGCAGTCTATGGCCTGGTTGTGGCGGGATCAGTTCTTCTCCTGGGAGCCCTTATTGGAGACTGGGTGGACAAGAACTCCAGGCTCAAAGGTTAGATGCCTTACTTTAGGATGGATCAAATTCATGTGAAAAAGGTGAAGCTGACAGATAATTCCTCAAGTCAAATATGAGAACGGGGCTTGCTCATCTCTTGTAAGAAGGGCAGAGTGGTTTCAAAGTGGTGATGGTTATACAAAGATGTTCTCAAAGACAGGAGGAAAACAGTTGTATGTCATGATGTCTGTTACTCAGGCTAAACCCATGTGATGTTGTAGAGATGTATGGAAACACAAAAAGTAAAAAATACATAACTTTAAGGACTACAGACCAGATTCTTTCTACATTAAAACACTAACACACACGTGTGGGTTTTTTGTTGTTTTTTTGTCTGGCTCCGGATATCATTCACTTAAGTGTAAACACTGCATTTGCACTTTGCATATTGTATGTATGCTCTAGTCTGGTTTATAAATAAAATGGGATCAAGTTCTTCAAATGAATTTTTACTTTCCAAAAATTTTCAAAATAGTATCCCTTCCATGGTAGGTTGAAGGTGGATTTTAGTGGCTTGAGCTAGGTTTTTATTACTTGAAACATAGTGTCAGCATTTACACAGAGACGTAGACTGAGTGTAAATCAAGAGCTACAAAATGACATTAGTTTGTTTCTTTGAGACACGGGAAAATTTAGAATCTACTGTGAAGTATACTTTTGTCACTTATATTTTGGAGGCAACTAGGAAAATAAGATGATTTAATAAATCTGTGTGTACTCTTTAATTATGTCCACCTTAAGGCTATAGTTAGCTCATTCTTATGTTCATAACTATTGCTCTCTGTTTGGTTTAAAACAGTGGCCCAGACATCCTTGATTGTGCAGAATTCATCTGTCATCCTGTGTGGTGTTATCCTGATGATTATCTTCTTGTTTAAGACACAGCTCTTGACATTATACCACGGATGGCTTCTTGTGAGTGCTTTGGCTTCTTAATAAGAAATTAATTTATGAAGAAACTTTGGGAAGCATGGGAGATGGCTGAATTTTTATCTTTTTCTCTAATCTGTATAGACATTTCTGGGAGCCAAAACTGGCAAATGAAACTGCACTTGTTAGGTAAATAGAGATGATGATTTTTTTTGTGCCCGGAATTGTAGACTTGATCTTGTTTTCTATGAAGAGTAATGCTCAAATGTGTGGAATCAAATATAAAAGTCTTTTCTGCTTGTGTAGAAAGTGGAGATTTCCATCAGTTTTCTCACATTATACCTCTTTCCCCTCATCTCTCTAGACATTGTGCTATATCCTGGTTATCACAATAGCAAATATTGCTAATTTGGCCAGCACTGCCACAGCGATCACAATTCAGAGGGACTGGATTGTTGTGGTTGCAGGGGAAGACAGAAGCAAACTGGCAGGTGAAATATATTGCCTTTATAATACCTTGCATGTCTTACTTTCCAAGCTTGATTTTATTTTTGTTTTAAGACTAGAGTTTTACAGAGATCAGTATATCTTTGAGTTCTAGATACTCTGAGAAAACATCAGGAAAAAGGGCAGCCTTTATTTTGCTCTTCCTCACTCTGGACAACAGCTACTGAGATCACAAATTACTGTTGTGATTACAATTCAGTTAGGCATCCCCAAACTTGTTTTCCTCTCCTCTTAGTCCTGCTGCAGCTCTGTTAGGAAAACTAGTCTTGCTGAACAAGCCAAGTGTTGCAATACTTTATTTTTAGTTCCCTGGAATGAAACGGAACTCTTGTGTAACTGAGCTCCTCTCACAGGGATAAAGAAAGATTCACAGGAATGAAGTCCAGAACAGTTAAGTAGGTGTATTAGGAAATTGCCAATAGGTAATACTGTGCATACAGGCACATTTGAAACCTTGCATTTCTCTGGTATTAGATGTCTAACTCAGAGGTGTGAACACTTTCCTTCAGTTGGAATCGGAAGCTCTGCTTTCCTTTGACATCTAGTGGTTTTGAGCATAGACTACAGACTAAATAATCTTTTGCCTAGAAAATAGTTTTGTTTGCTTCTCCCTCTGTGCCCTGCACTTGCACAGTGGCATTGATACTACCAGGAGAGAGAATTCATTCCCATTCATATCCTATTGCAGCTTAGTAATCACAGCATTTCTTGGTTGTGAGAGATTGGGGCTCTCACCAAGGATGTACGAAACAAAGGGTGTACAACAACCTTTGGCTGTGCTGCTACTCTGATTATAACAGTGTGGGAAGCAGTGTTTCTTGTGATTAATTTGGTCAGGCTCTATGGGCTCTGAATTAACCCCATAAGGGGACTTAAGCCTTCTCAGATAGAGGAACTGATACTGAACTGCAAACAAGGCACAGAGCAGTTTAACATTACCCAGACCTCTATAGCTCACTAACTCTGAAACTAAAGTTTAAGTCTGACACAGTTTAGATACCTTCAGGCTTAGACAGCATTTCAGCTTCTGGACTCTAAATTTGTGTAAAGACACCTAAATTGTCAATAAAGTCCACAGTCCTTTTGGAAATTTCAATCCTGTATTCCAGATTTTTACTTGATGTTCATCTCAAATGAAGGAATATAATTTACCCATCTCATCCAGGAAAGGCTAATTCTTAGCCACATTAAATGTGTCATGCTTTTATTTCCCAGTCTACAAATTATCCTCCCTAGTCTTTTATTTTGACCTTGCCTTTCTAGGTCATGCCTTTTGTAGAGCAGCAATACAGATAACCTTTCTTCACACATGTGAATCACGGGTAGAAAAATAGCAGCTATCTATAAAAGTCTTAGGTTAATGAGAACTATTAAAACTTGTGTCAGATCTTATTCAGCAAATCATCTCCCCCATCCCTGTCCCACATAGCACACATGAGATACAGTACAGACCACACCTGCAGAGAACTGCTGCTCAGGAGTCAGTCCTGCCTCTTTACTGCTTCATGAGCTCAGGCACAATTCTATGACCACTTACATTTTGTACTGAGAAATCAGGCAAGAGGTTACTGTAATTGTTCTTATGACTTGATTGAGTGAAAACAACCTCTGCATTAAGCACCTTAGTTCAACAGATTTATCTTCCAGGCTGAACAGGCTTGTTTTCTGGAGTAACCTGGAGACTGTTAAAATTCCTTAACTTAAAACAATTAAGTGCTGACACTGACTTTGCAGCAAATACTGTTGTCCATCTCTGCATTGTTACCTTTCCTCAAAGAGAAATCTTAGTTATGCAAGTTAGTGGAATAGGGAAATCCAAAATTACCTTAACTTCTCCTTTGTTACCCTTGATCAGTTTTCCTATTCACTCTGTTTCTTTTCTGAGTGCAATTATTAGCCTTCCTCAAATAACTCAAAAAACAAAGGTTAGTTGGATGGAATTTTTAAAGCCAAATATTATGGAAGTGTCTAACTTAACTATTTGACTGAGGGTCAACTAGGTTAACATGAATGGACTTTGAAATAAAGTAACCCAAATGTTTCTTTTAATGGCAGGGAGTGATTCTGTAGAGATTCAATAAAGCAGCTTCAGACTGATGTAGAATTTCACTCGCACTTGAAGAGCTCTAATTTTCCAGCAGGTCTCTAAAAGAGGCTTCATGTGTGAAACCACTGTCTGCAACTTCAAGGATGGAAGAGTGGCACTATTAATTGGAAACTGACAGGAACCCAGATGCTTTAATGAGAATAAAATAGATAAGATTGAGGAGGGTGAGGCATTCCCTAGCAGCAAATGCAAGATGCATTTGTGCTGAGAATGGGTTGCTTGTTTTGACTGTAAACATCAAAGGACCAGAAAGGAGTGGACTTCGCTCAGCAAAGATCTAAGGATGCCTACAGCTGCCATCAACCAATGTGACTCAACAAGGAAATGTAAAAGCCATTTCCAAGTTCTGCTGCTATCATGGTGGTTCTGTGGCCACCAGTTATTAGCAGTAAATGGAGGAGGCTAAGCAATACGTGTTCCAGTGTTGGGAGATAGATTGCTCCCTTCCCAAGAAACAATTCCACCTTATGAGATTACTGGAGCTATGCATGCTAGGTTTGAGTGTTACAAGGGTAGAGCTCAGAGTCCACAGTATCAGTGCTGTGTAAAAGTGATCTCAGGATGAGCAGTTTTACTGGGTCTCATGATGAACAGGACTGTGCTGCCAGTGTAAACCCAGCATGCTCAACCTGGAAGATTTCATGCAGGCAAAACTGTCAGGAGCAGGGATTAGGCTTACAAACACCTTGGTTGATTGCAGTGAACTTAAACATGGAAACAGTCTGAATGAAGATGCCTCTGGTTACTCCTGGAACCAGTTGCAGTTGGAGCAAGACTTGTAGCTTTACCTTTATGCATGTGGAATTCATAATTATATTACTGAATACTTCACTGTAAATGTTTACCAGTCATTTTATATCATCAAATAATTTCTGACAGATATGAATGCCACAATAAGAAGAATTGATCAGCTGACCAATATCTTGGCCCCAATGGCTGTTGGTCAGATAATGACATTTGGCTCCCCGATGATTGGCTGTGGATTCATTTCTGGCTGGAACCTGATGTCGATGTGTGTGGAATATCTGCTGCTCTGGAAGGTTTATCAGAAAACCCCTACTCTGGCTCGCAAATCTGCAAAAGTTGAAGCCTCGGAACTGAAACAGCTGAATGCAAAGAAAGGTATTGAAAGCACAGAAGTAACAATTTAAATTCACTGTGTATTCATTGCATCAGTCAAGCCAAGTGTTGACTTTTATCTTCCACAGGCACTGCTTTGAGGCTAAATAGCTTTCTAGTCCTAGCTTGGAGATTTAAGGTTGGGGGCATAGATACCAGAGACTCTAATCTAAGCAGCAGTACTTTGTGCAGCTTTTTGAGGTATTCCATAAAATGCTGCCAAAGAATGAATTTTCTCCTCTTCATTAACCCTTTAGAGTGAGTCTGCCCTGGAACTTCAGGCTGATCATAAGGAATCCTCCAATCCATCTATACTTTAGCTGACAAGCTAGACCAGGCTCTGTAGTGTCTACAGCCTTTGCAAGACTATTCCTTGCTAATTCATCTCTGCTTATATACTACTAACTTTCAAAGCTTTCAAGAGACTGTAGAATATTTCTGTTCTGGCGTGACTGAATGGTTTTTACTTGCTCCAGGAAGTCATAGAGGAAAAACATCAACTCTTTTGGCCTTCAGTTCTGCTTCCTTGGCCAAGCAGTACAAGTGGGATTTGCAGTGTAGATGACAATGGCTATTACTATAAGTAACACTAAAATTGATACTAACGTTTCTTTAGATAGACTGAATATCAGAAATTTAAATTCAGAAGCAGACCTTTTATTGTGAAGTAGTAGAGATGATAGATGCTGAAATACTAAACTTAAGTGTTTCCCAATGTTTAAGGTAGAAGAATACTAGTGAAAACTCATGTTAAAGACTCTCAGTGACAATAGGTTGTGGGTTTTTGTTTGAGTTTTGTTGTTGGATTTTTAGGGTTTTTTTGAAATATGAGGAATTCCTGATTTTGTTTAAATGCTAGCTAACAATCTTGTCTCACTATATTGTGAGTTAGAAAGCCACTTTTTAAAGAAGAAATCTATCTTCCCAGCCATCAGATCCATGGTGGTAATAGTTGGTCCAGTAAGCTGGCAGACCAGGCTGATGACAGTCAAGTATTAGAGAACAAGACAGTGTAGAAGGCACCATAGCTTTGGAACTGGCTCTTAAATACTTCTGGAGAATGAAGCATTTAGGAAATATCAATACATAGGAAACACTTCTTGATCTTTGCTGTTGCAGTACTCTGATTTCATTAGAGGACTTGTGTTTTTAAAAGTTGCTGTAGTACTTCATGCATCTTACTTGCTGTATGTAGAGTTTGCTTTGAACTTGATAGTGTACAAACACTGCTCAGACATCCAGATATTTGTAGAATTTCTATCCTCCTTGCTAGTGTAAATACTTCTGTGAGTTTTTTAATTTTTGTTTGTGATCAGTGGAAGTGCCTTTTTCCTTTATTACAGTGAGAATGGAATTGTAGAAATACATAGGTTTTTGGTTCATTTGGTTTTTTTAAGTCAAGCTTTGAAAGCTTTTGACTCTGGACAGGCTTCACCTTGGTTCTTCTGCCATGGCATGAGATACTGACAGATGTTTAAGTATTTCCTTCTTTTTTCAGTCAGTGCTTTTAAGCATACAAAGCCATGTTAAAATGCCAACTGACACTGGCATTCATTAGGCAAATAATTTCTCTGTGGAATTGGAGCATTCAGTCACAAGTCTAGAAGCAGGCAGTGCCTTCTCCTATCACTGTTTAATTAATTAAATTGATATGGATAAGCTTTACTTGATCTTACTCCCCAGGCAGGATTTAAGAACACTTTAAATGATTTCAGTTTAGGTAATTAAGAAAGCTTGCTAGTGGAGTTTGACTGATGCACTTCTGCAGTAGTGAGCTTATGGCAAACAACTGTCTGTTGCTGTACACCGTGCACTTGGCAGGCAGGAGTGTATCTGACAGCCCCCTTTCTGTTTACAGAGAGTGATGTGAAACCCGCTGAAGGAGTGCAGTTAATTATTGAGAAAGATGTAAGTGGCTTTGAGCCCCAGCAGGAGAAGGAAGTCGGCTGCACTGCCCGGATTGCCGAGCCTTTCATAACGTTCCGGGACGGATGGGTTGCGTACTACAACCAGCCGGTGTTCCTTGCAGGCATGGGCCTTGCATTTCTCTATATGACTGTTCTGGGATTCGATTGTATCACTACAGGCTATGCATACACTCAGGGACTGAGTGGCTCTGTGCTAAGCCTCCTCATGGGTGCCTCAGCAGTCACTGGAATCATGGGAACAGTAGCTTTCACTTGGCTTCGGCGCAAATGTGGCCTCATTCGCACGGGCCTTATTTCTGGAGTTGCTCAGTTTGCATGTCTGATCTTATGTGCCATCTCTGTATTTATGCCTGGAAGCCCTATGGATTTGACTGTTTCCCCATTTGCTGACATCAGTGCCAGGCTGTTTGAAAATGAGCCATTGCCTACTATAGCATCTCCAGAACCTGAAATGATTTTTGCAACTGGAATGCCCAACTTGTTAAATGGGTCTATTGCTCCTGCTGACGGTGACCCAGAGATGAGTCCTGAGCCCGTGCCTTTAATCTCTGTTAGTCTCCTGTTTGCAGGAGTCATTGCTGCTAGAGTTGGTGAGTATTATGTCTCTATTATGATTTGGTTTATTATCTGCTTTTGATTCTAAAAATTACAGTGCCTGTCAACTAAATACAGTTGATTTTAAAATTAGATGCAATGATTGAAGTGTTACATCTTGTTTCTGGGGCTAGTTGATTATACATCAGATAAAAATTAAATGATCCTGCAATAGTATCACTGGGGCAAAGACTGCAGTACTAATTGCATGTATATTGTGTGTCACTAAGAGGAGAAAAGTTACCACCTTTGGAGAAGATTGTAACATATTTTTTGGAAAGCTTATCTCTAAATTTTTTTTGTTCACAAGCAAATGAAACTACTGGTTACTAGGAAACGGCACTAAACATCAGCTGTGAAAACCTTCAGATTTCACAGTTTACTAAATTAAACTAATTAAAACTGTCTTGGCATTTAGAAATGGAGCTTTGATTTGGATGGCAGCTCAATTTTTTGAGGCATTGCTGGTTAGCATAGTATAAGTATCTGTCAACACAATAGGCAGTCAAATATATAAATGCAATGCAGAGTAATGGCCATCTGTAGAATCATTATCTTTATCTTTTGCAATTTTTGCTGAATTCTAGAGGAATAGAATAGTTGATTTGCATGTATTAAGTTGGTTTGCAAGATAAGCTTCTAAAGCTAAATCATGAACAGACTAAACCAGTATGGAATCTAATGTCAACCATTTGAAATAGTGTATTCTGCATAGTTTAAAAGATGCTTGATTTTTATGCAGAACTTTAGTGATTGCACCTAGCATGGATATACACTATAAATAGCTGTAACCCAGCTATTTAAACGAGGAAAGGATGAGTGAAAATTGGCTCAATAGTCACGATGAAACAGGGTTTGACAGGCAATGTAATGTGTCAAGTTTATGTATTATTTCAGGAAATTTTTGTAAAAAGAAAGTAAATTGCTCTTGGCTATGAGTATGAAATCAGTTCTAGTCAAAAAGAGGGTATCTTCTGTACATTTTTGCAGAAATGAGTGCTTGGAAAGATGAATTGAATTGTGCCATTGATGGGTTGGCCATTAAAAGCCCAGCAGGATGGATAACTGTTTTTTCTCTCCATAGGCCTTTGGTCCTTTGATTTGACTGTCACACAGTTACTCCAAGAAAACGTCATAGAGTCTGAAAGAGGCATCATAAACGGTGTCCAAAACTCCATGAATTATCTTCTTGACTTGCTGCACTTCATCATGGTCATCTTGGCCCCAAACCCTGAAGCTTTTGGCTTATTGGTGCTTATTTCTGTGTCTTTTGTTGCAATGGGCCACATAATGTACTTCAGATTTGCCCAAAAAAGCTTGGGAAAACAACTTTTTGTTTGTCACACTCCTGATCCCAAAGCAGCCCCTGACAGTTCACCACCTGGTAATACATCTACTGTCTGAAAGGATCCACTTCTTACTAACTTTACTTCACAAATATCATGGTTAAGCACATATACTTCTTTTGCGACCCTGTTTGAGGTGTTTCTCTAGAGTTGAATGCATAACTTTTATAGCTGTTTGATGGAGCTGTCCCAAGAGAGAAAATGAATTTTACAGTAACCCTGTAAATGTTCATGTTTGGCAGAGGACAGCCTGGTTGGGTCTCGACAGCTGCAGTATCAAAGGTTCCCCACAACTCTCAAGTCAGGTGTTTGATCACAAAATTACTGTTCAAGTTCCACTGCTGATACTCTGGTTAGGTGGTTATACATACTCAATTTACCATGAATTCTGAATAATTCTTGTGTTTATTGAGTAAAATGAGGTCTTGTCCTTCTCTTATTTACTTCAGAGTAACTTTTTATGCAGTATTTGGTTGTTTGGAGTTTTTCTCCAATATTCCTTTACCATGAATAGTTATGCTCACCTATATTCTTAAACTGGTATAAACATCCTCTCTGAACATTAGACTTTGATCCACAAGGGTCCTTGTGGGTCCCTTCTAACTCAAAATATTCTAGGATTCTTCTTGGATTCTTCTAGTAAACTCTTTTTTATTTTTTTCCCCCAAAAACCTTTATAGTATTTTATGTTTTGGCTTAACTTTATGGAAACACCTTTGCAGGTTTTTTGCATGTTTCCTTACAAATTAGACAACTGTTAGGTACAAAATATTGTATTACACTTTTGTTGCACTTCATAGAGTAAAAAAGCCTCATTTAGCAGAAGCTATTGATGTAATATTACAAAGCATGGCTTTTAAATTGCAAATGGCAGGTTTGCTCGGGTTTGATGTAGCAGAAAGTGCCAAGGTCAGGAGTACTGGTACAGAAAGATAAATTCTAGTGCTAACTTAGTTTTTGCCTCAGAGTACAAGCAGCTTTAGTTAATTTTCCAATATACCAGGCTTTAATAGGGTTTCTGAAAACAACTGCATTTGAAAATAGTTAATATTTTGTACAAAAGGTGGATTACTTGCATTTATCTGATGTTTATGTGAATTTTGACTTTGTTCTAAAATACTGCTAAACCAATGAGATGCTAGACTGAGAGGCCCTCTAAAGCAACTTCAGAGCGATGAAAATATGTCCCCTCTGTTCAATAAGTTCTTGCCTTTGTTTGTTTTGTTTTGTTTTGTTTTTTACCCTGCATGTGTACTAACACAGTACTTCCACAGTCATTAACCCTGTGTGCACTTTTGTGGAAACTACGCACTTTGCTTTCTCAGTAGAGTTGAACCTGGTGGTGTTCTGAGTTTTCTTATGGCTTGGCAGTCTGACTTCTAAATTTAAGTATTGGTAAAGTGTTTGTTTGCAAAATAAGTAGCATGTGAAAACATGATGTCAGCAACTTGTGAAAAGTATAAAGTATCCTCTGTAACTTTTAAGAGGTTTTTTTAAATTTTAGGTACTGTCCTACACAGTCAAATATGTTGCCAGACTCAACCCTGGAACGTGTGTGAACTCCATTGAAATTAAAGGCGTTACAACCAGGGCTGAATCTGGGCCAGTCATCACAAATTTTATAACAATTACATTATCTATCAAGGAATGTCAAGAACCTCTAGTGGCTTTTGTCTCAGATACAATGTTTTGTAAGAGATGTGAAATGGAATGAATGGGAATACAATGTACAACCAATGGACTTGTAGCCCATAGTTTTCAATAACTGGATGTAACACTTTTTCTCCTCTAATGGACCAAACCTAATAATTACTCTATGTTGCTGAAAGCTCAGGGATGTTTTCACTAGGTTTATAAGTGTTTATACTTTGACTAAGCATTTGGATTGTATTTTGATATAATAAAGAAAATATGTAATTTAGAGTAGGTTTAAAATTTGACTCAATCCTGAGTGTAACTTAAGGAAAAGGGAATTTTGCCATCAGCAGAATTTGTCAGAAGACAAATAAAACAAGCTTATCTAGATCTGTAGAGTAAATATGTCCAAAGGATAGCTTTATGTGGTGTTATGATAAGTACATTAGTAAATAAAATAGCTCTGATTTGCCAAATATATTTTCTCATGTGTATCTAATTTAAATTGGGACCAAATTTTAATATTGTTAAATATAAATAAAGGTATTTCAAATGTCAGTGAATGCCTCTATACTGCACTTTGACAACAATCTGAATGCCACTGTATATCTTGGACTCACTGGCCATCAGGGAAACTAAGCTGAAAATGCAGCTTCTTTTTGAGCTGTCTGCAGTGCACAGAACCCAGGGTGCCTAAAATTTAATGCTGTAGCACTAAGCACCAGACATCCCAGAGAGGATGTATTCCTGAAGTCTAGAGAGCTCCAAAAACATGACAAATAGAGCTGGGAGCATGCCATGGTCCTGCCTGTTCCCAAAGGCTTTTTTTTTTTTTTTTTTTTTTTTTTTTTTTTTTTTCTCCAAGAACAATTTAGTCTTGTTTGAGTAGCAATTTGTTCCATAAATAGTTCCACTAGATAGTGCAGTACTATTAGGAGAGGACTGGAGCTTTGTATTTGGTAAACATGATGTGGTTAGGATTCATATGTGCACATTACAGCTGGAAGGCAAGACAATCCTAAAATAAAAAAGTGAATGCTAATATGAAGAGGAATAAGGAGGTTTAAATTGGAAAACTTGTGTGTATTGTGCTGGATGTCAAAAAATGTATGCTGCTTGAGCACAGCCCGTTTGTGTGCAAGTCCAAGATGTGTACAGACACGTGTACTCAGTAGTGCTTTGAAGCAGTGTGGAGCCTGAAGTCTTACTTAGCAGGACTTTCATTAAGTAAGCATTTTTGGCCTTGTATTTATTTATTTTTTTAAAAAAATGTCCAAATTGGATAAAAACTGCCCTTAAAAATGTACGCACTAGAAATCAATCTTACCAGAATATTTTATTATACAACCTTATGCTGGACATAGTATTGATTTATGTATTACTGTTGTTAAAGCTAATTAATAAATTTGCATAAAAACTTACTTGTCCTGTATTTTTCAGTTTGTGGGAATCTGGGTATGCTACACTTAGCGTGGATCCTGTGCAGAAAGCTTTTTTGTATGATGGGTTGGAACTGCCATGAAGGACAAACAAACAGCCTTGAGGAGGAAGCAAATGCCAAATGTAGTCAAGATCTTTCAATGACCTTGTAACTGTTCGGTGAATTGCTTTTTATTTACCATCCACAGTGTTAAGTTAAGACACTGGTCTTGCAACTTCAGCCTGGGTCTTCCATTGGCCATAGAACAGTTTCATGTCTTGGCTTGCTGAGGAACAGAAAGCTTATGATTTTACCTTCCCATGTATCTTTACCATTCTGAATTTGAGATGATGGCCTTCTGGAGCAGCAACCTGTAGGTGAGAACTCTATGGATAGGAGTGGTCAAGTTTTAGTAGTCAAGTACTTTTCAAGACTAAACCCAGAATGTTTCATGTAGGACTGCTTCTGGCTTTGTGTATTTAGGATATGTTTGCACAAAGGGTTCACCTTTAGAAGGTTGTTGCATTGGTTCACTAGGAGCTCTCTGAACTGATTCCTCTTTGAACTAAGGTTTTCCTGGAAACAGACCTTTATGGTTTGCCCCCAGTTGTTAATGTTTGTCTTCTTCACTGCCACTTGCAAATTAAGACAAGTGTTAGAATACTGATTTGAAAATGTAGGTACACATACTCATCCCTGTAAATATAAAAGTACAAAGATTTGGGAATGGTATTGTGTACTTAATAGGTAAAGAATACTTCTTGAAGATGAAGAAGTCCCTTCACAATTTACTATTTGATGCTTTCACTGTTTTGTTTTTTTACTCAGCTGTAAACATTTTGCAAAGTTCTGAGTTTTTTCACCCCCTGAGGAATTCACTGCTCAACAACCAAAGGTAAAATGATTGGAGATACTTACCACTAGTTGTTTGCTTGCACTACTTGACTTACCAGGTAGTTGAGATATCAGCCCTGCCTGTGGAGGGCAAGGTATATTTTATATTCTGTATTGTATCATTTTCCTCTGAAATATTTAACTGCCTCTGTTTTCAAAAGCATTTTCATGAAGTGAGCACCGGTAACACGGTATGAAAGTTGAATCTTCTTAAAGGAAAAACAGTGAACTTAGACCTTTCTTTTTAAACTGATTTGTTTCTTTGGTGAGAAATCTAACTCAGAAATTCTAAAGTAAGTAGGCTCACATCTAATAATTTTAAAATACTGCAGTCACTTCTATATTTGCTTCTGTAAAGTACATGGTGGATGTCCTAGGAATCAGAGTAAAGACTGTTTCTGCTAGGGAAGAGTGCAACTGGTGGGTGTGTAGCTTTTCTGAATCTAGCACTCTGGAGGTGGTAATGCCTTTCTGTCTGCCTCAAGGCTGGCCTACTTTCAGGTTCTCCAGGAATATATTGTGCTGTACTCTGCATTCATGTCTTTCTCAAGTATTTTGTACTACAGAAGTTAGTAATAAGTGTTAGAGTAATAGTAATTTTTTTGTCTTGCCCTCTATAGTTACACATTCTCTTTCCAAATTGTGAGTACTTTACCTGCGTGGTGTAATAAAAACTTTTTTATTCCTGGAATAAGACTATGCCTTTAGCTTCTGCTTTCAAAAAGACACTATTTTGTGTGAAAGGCAGAAAAACCTGCACAAGGATATTTGCTTAAAGGCTTGCAGGGAGTATGGACAAAGTGCATGCTGCTCAATAATGCTTTTTCAAATACTTCAGCTTGTCCTTGTGTGGGTCAATATTTTTTTCTAGTTAAACTTTATTTCCGTTGTGGTCACAAGAGAAGCATGCAACTGTGTGCTTTTTACTCCTGGTGTAGGGTGATGGAGCAATCTGTTTTCACACATGCAGAGTTAAGAGTTCTTAATCCTTCGTAAAATGCAAGGGAAGTTACTTGTGTTTAGAAAATTTGAGTCCCTTTGGCAGGTAAGGGAAAGAGAAGGTGCAGTAGATATCTGAGCATAATTCATTAATGTCAGAAAACCCCACCCACAACAGCAAAACATAAGTAAAGAGTGGCTCAGAAAACACCCCAAGTTTTTCATGGTAAGTCACTGTTGAAGGAGGGAGACGATGTAACAGGATATCCTCATCCCGGTGCCACCATACTGAGTCTGAAGGTGACTTCTGCCTTGAGCAGCACAACCAGTGAAGGATGCGTTTCTCTCTGCGTGTCCTTGGCCCGTAGCAGCTGCAGTAGCTGTAGCTCCTGCCCTGGATTGTGTCATCTCTCCCAGGAGGTGGTCCCGCAGCGCTGGCCCTCCCCTGGTGTATGGGCAGAGCAAAGCAGAGCCCGTGCTCTGATCCGCAGGGCCACGTGTGCTCGGCGGGAGGGATGAACAGCTCACAGGACAAACTGCACCTGGCGGCCCGTGCTCTGCCAAAGACCTTGGCGAGCAGGAACAGTTGCAGGCTTCTCCTCTGCCCACCTGCTGAAGTCAGACTTTGAGACTTTCCTCTTTCATCATATTTAGATGGAATTAACCAAGTGGTTCAAAAGCTGTTTGTCAGGAAGTGAAGGAGGTGGCAGGGAGCGGTGTGGTTGACTAAGTTCTGTGCCCTTGGAAAAAAGTGGGTAAATATATGCCATGTCTGAGCTGTCAATATGTCCACTGCCAACAAGACACCGTAACAAACTGATGTAGTCCAGAAAAAAAGATGAAATTCAATGCAAGGCCCTACATTTAGGCACAACCAACTGACTCCTCAAACACTGTGTAGGGAATGCTTATCCACTGTTGTAGAAGGTAGTTGTGAGGTTATAGACTAACAAATAGAAAACATAAGTAAATGTGACAAAATGAATGGAAATGGGATCTGTAGCATGTATGCTTTATTAATTGAATCATACAGAACACTCTTCTCTTTGAAATTGAAAAAAATGGAGATCTACATCCAGTCTTTCCTTTGTAGCTGTCTTGAACAGCAGTGGTAACCAGAGAGAAGCCAGAACAGTGTAAGAGCTGCAGTCAGAGTTCTACAAAGTGCTGAGTAAAGTGCTCTAGGGAACCCTGCTTGAGCAGGGAGGTTGGACTAAATGACTTCCGGGGTCCCTTCCAAGTTTACCCATTCTGTAATTCTGTGAAATGAAAGAATTCAGGACATTCAGAGATTGAGGTGATGTGTTAACCATACCTGCCTGTGTAAAAGGGGATGGAAATAGTGTGTAATCTTGCTCAGGAAGACAAGCATTAGCAAAGTCAGATTACAGTGTACTTGAAACTCTGCAAGTTGTGGAGTTTCCAATCCTGAATCTTCAAGAGCTGGTACCATTTTTTCCAGCTCTGTTTTTCTCCAATTACATGTAATTTATTTCTGCAGTTCTTACAGTTCAGTGTTTCCTCTAGAACTGCTCCTGAGGCAGTGGATTTACTGTCTTACTGTTTGGCTTCAGTTTATAAGCATTCTCTGGATTTGCTATTAAAAGTAGTTCTGCAGGATTAGTAAAATGTTCAGGAAGCTTTTTGAATAATTTAAGGGTATTTTTTTAGTACTGTCAAAACTTCACAATTTCTACAAGCACTAATACAGGAAATCTTCACTCTTTCAGAATGCTCACATAATATTCCTGTGCAGAGCCTGCCTACATTTTATGTGTACATTTCCTATCCAGCCTCCTTCTTTGAGCTCCTTTAGCTGTTGATACCCTGCTGATTTAGTTAAGAGCTGCAGCTCTTAACTGGGAGAATTGGGACTCTGTATTTTCTGGGCCTGCTTCTAGAAAGGCGCAATTTGGTTCTCAGGCTGCTGGAAAAGTAAATGCCGTGTGTGAATTCCTTAATTTCTGGGAGCTTCCTTCCCTTGGCCAACCACATCACATGTGAGAACTGACAGGGAGTTACGCAAATATGTGGTCTGTCCAGCTGGGAAAGAGGGAGGAGGAGATGTCCCTGTTAGAAATATTTGTTCAGCTGCTACTGGAGTAAGGCCAGTCAGTTACTGTTTACAGTATGAAGAGTGCTGCAGTCTGTTTATCTTCTGAAGATAACCAAACAAGATCAAGAATCCATTCTTTGGGACAGTTTTGGCTTTATTTGCTTGACTGCAATATACTATTCCCTGTCATCCTGTACTGACCTTGGCCTTGCTTAGCCATGCCTGGTGGGAGCAAACTGATGCAGCTGGGGACCAAAGAGACACCAAGCAGCCCATCCAGGCTGTGGAGCTTCCTTAGTGGCTGTCTAAGCACAGACACAGCTGCTTTGTACAAACCCCCTGCAGATTTCAGTACTGTAATCTCAAGGTATCTGTGTACTGAGGGGATGGGACTGAATGGAAACTCTCCTACAACCCCTGCACACAGTGGGGCACTCAGAATACAAACCTCTTTGAGAGAAACACACAATAAAGCACTAGCAGTAGATGCCCATCAAAGAAGTGTCAAAAAAAAAAAAAAAAAAAAAATGCTTCTCCAGAGAGAAGGGTTTTGCACAAAAATGTCTCCTAAATGTCTTTTGAAAAGTTTCTTCCCCCTCTGGAATACCAAGAAACTTTGTATTATTTACTTCATTTTAAGACTCTGTTTCTCTCATATCTTATTATAAAGGTGTTTTTGTCTTGCACACATCAAGGAGCTTTAACTATACTTTCAATGCCTTTACTATCCAAGGAGAGCCTTGCCAGGATTTTCAGTTGTCAAAGAAGTAGAGTCATGCTTTGGCTTTTTTGTTTTCTTCTCTTTCTTGTGCTGACTACTGCCTGATGCTGGCAAATGCCAACAGCCTCCATGCAAAATTCACAGCAGCTGCAAAAAAACCAAAATACATCTCATCACCTTTAATTCCTTCCCCTGAATCTGTCATAAGGCTCATCTTACCCAAAAGAGGGAAAAGAAACTCTTCTCCCACTGTTTGTTTCCTCTATTTTCTTTAATTTTTTGTGACTGTGTGGACACAAGGAGGAACAGACTTTGTGAATAGCAGAATCAGACCTGAGGAAGCCAAGTCTTTGGTTTCATGCTAAAGGCAACCTGATCAGAAAATAAGATTTTCCTTTTCTTAAGGTGATTGCTTTGGTATGTCCTCCCTCCACAGATCATGAATTCTTACCCAGTTCTGCTTTGCTAATGGAGAGTAAATTTTCACTAAGAAAATGGTAACTTGGCTATTTACTTGGATTTTTAGTACAGGTTACCAGTTGAAGTTCAGGGCTATATAGAAATGTACAGTTTCTTTTCATCTGCTTAAGCTGTGATAAAATCTAAATGTTGTCTTAACTAAAGGGAACCGAGCAAACAGAAGAGACCAAGGCTAATAGCTGGATGTTCAGTAGAAAGCTGTAAATTCAGGCTGATTTTGTACTTCTTTTTCCTGTTGCCTCTACTGTCTAGTTGATATTTCCCACTTGGTCACAGAGGACAGAGGTTAGATCAGTATCAGAGCATGGAAACAGAAGTGCTGGAAGATCATGTGAGTAACCACAGCACTTTCTGGCAAATCCTCTCAAATGTCACAAAGGAATTGAAGCACAGGTCAGCATTCTCCTCAATCCCCCCACATTCCTCCACAGAGCTCCACACCAGGGAAGTTGTGCCTGTGTGCTCAGGATAGGTGCCGATTTCTGAGTCTATACATTTCCAATGCGTCACATATTTGCTGAAGATAACTTTGTATGCATTTACAAATTTAACACCAGGAAAGAGGGATAAAGAGGACAGCCAGCTGGGGGCACCCAGCAGGGTTCTCAGTGGTTTTCATGGACTACCCTTGTGACCTAGTGCCAAACACAATGGCCAAGGCAACAGCAACTTTGATTTGTGTAGTTCACTGAATGTGTGCAGCATTTCTTGGGATTGTACTTCAACATTACTTTATGGTGATCTTCATACACTATTATAGATTCCAAGATCCTTCACACTGGGAGAAATCAACAAGCAAATGTTGTACTGAATTAACAAAAGGACATATTTCAGAGACTGATTATTACCATTTTGGTCTTGTAATTCTTTTTATTAAATGACAGATTCAATTACAAAAAAAATTACAATTGTAATCCTCTTTGCTAATACTTCAGAATAGGAGAATATTAGTATGTTTTCCTGCTTCTTGTTAGAAACATTAAAAACTATTTAGTCATTGTATATTGCTGCTTGTGAAAACTGTTACTGAGTAAAAGTTTAGGCAAAAAATAATGAGGAATATCTCACTTCAGTAGTACTGACTGTATCAATTCCTACAGTGCATTTTTATTCAGCTAACTTTGCTTATATCTATGCATGACACTCTTAATAAAAAGGGAAAGACCAGTTTCTCAAGACCATCCTGAGGAAGTGATACAAGGCATTATTAGATGTGCTTGAGGATGACTCAGTGATTCTTAAGTTACATCATGCTAAATAAATTATGCCAGAAGTTTGGCTACAATCACAAAACAACAGGATAGGGAAAGTAAGCCAGTTCTGGAGGCTGAAGTACAAGCATTAGTTTGAAGTGAGCAAGATTGCTTGAGCTTGTCTGTGAAACCCAGACTAATAGAAAGAGAGGCATGGGAGACTGGGATGATAAAAAAAACCCCAAAAACCAGGAAGTGCAGCAGCCCAGCAGGAGTGTGTGACACAGGGCATGCTGCAGAATAAGGATCCCTGCTTTCATGGGATTCCCTCTCTTCTAGTCATTTAAATTGCTGCACCCTTCTGTCACCCTGATTTTTCAGCCTTCTGATGTGTTTTCATTCTTGGATTGGAGCTTTCTTACACTTGTAGCAAAAACAAAAACTGATGATTTGTAAGCACACATTTCCTTATGTGTGCTTAAGGGGGAAGGACAAATTGATGGACTTTTAAGTTGACCACTGGGCTCAGAGAGGCACCCAATCCCTGAACAAATTCCAAACCCTATAAAAACCCCAAATCATAATAAACTTCCTCTTTCTCTCTTCACTTCTCAACGTGACGGGTGAATGTAGTTCTTTTGCATCCTCTAGAGACATTGAATAAATTCAATTTATTCCATGGACATTCTCATCTTTCTGTGGTCCGTTACTCTGAAGCATCATTTGGTCCCCTGCAGTAAATTGCCTTTAGATCCTCCTGCTGCCTCCAAATTCACCTGGACTAAGACAGTTGTGTACCATCCTACTGACACTGACTAAAAGTTAATTATTAAGGGTTGGTTGTGTGTCAGGCTCAGTGGCTGCAGGGGATCACCATTTCTGGATTCTGAACATCTCAGTTACTTGCTATTGAAATCTAAAAAAACTAGGATGATGAAGCAAAACACGTTTGGGGATTTCAGGAGAAAGAGCAGCCTATCAAGCAGAGACTAAAAGGAATTATCTGATTAGAGCTGTGCTGTAGAGTTCAATGAGTTACTCATGAACTTGTGAGAAATATATAGCACAAAGTTAACTGTGATTATCATGTGTTGAGGGTTCATTCTGTATAGCAGAAATATGTGGCACAAAGCACCTATAACCCCCTGTACCATGTGGATACAGCACCTTTGCTAAAGCAGCAAATTAACTCAGCCTGTCTCTTCAACAGACCCCATGTGGCCAGCCTCCCACAGGTTACAGTTCCATAAAGGAAACTCTGGAAACACCACCCTCTCCTTTCTGAGTCACCTGCCCTCCACTGAGACTGGGGACCTGGGCTGCCCACTATTCCTGCCTAGAGATGATTTTACTTTTTGAAGATGGATTTTATTTGCAAGAAAATTTACGTAATGATAGGTAAGTTACAGGTGAAATACAGGAGCTGCAACTTCAAGTCACTGTGGCACCACAGACATTTTTCTTACTCCTCTTGTATTAAAAATAGCATGGGAATGTTTCTTTATGTGATGCCCAAACTCTAAAGGTAACAGAGCAGATAGTTAAAGGGTAATACCCTTTCTGTTTTTCTAAAAACACCAAGGTGTTTTAAGTAGTCAGATCAGATCCTATGTGGATGACAGTTGGCCTCTGTGGAGAGGTAAAGGCAGCCAGAGAAGTGGGAAGTAACACTCTCATGTTGAGCAGAGAAATTATCTTCCCTTCTCAGTCTTCCCTCTACAGTTTTGCACTGCCTATCTCCTGGCACTTCTGATGAGGGGCTGCTCTGCCTGACTTATTCCTTTCCTTATCTCTGTCCCTATCCTTAACACTCCTATAGGGGGTGAGGCTGGCAGCAGCTGTGGTACAGCGGGGCCAAAGCTAGTGGCCATGCCCACTGGCACAGGGGCTGGGAAGAGGGTGGGTGTAGGAGCATCTGTGGACGGCAGGGAGAGGGAACTCTGCAAACCTGAGACACTTACAGAAACACGGTTTTATTGCAAGGGTCGTGGGTCACAGGCCCTGCCTGCAGCCACCAGCTTCGGCTGCGGGGAAGCCCCAGGAGAGAGAGAGAAGGGTAAGAAGTAAGAGTTTAGAGGAGGGAGCAAGGTAGGGGAGGTGAGCAAGGTAAGGTAAGAGGGTAAAGTAAGAGGTGTAAGAGAGTAAGGTGAGAGCGGAAGGTAAGACATGTAAGAGAGGGAGGGAGATAAGAGAGAGGGCCTTGTTACAATACATTATATCTCCTTTTGTGTTGAATATTCTGATTTACATGGACCAACCAGCACGAGATACAACGCCTACAAACTTTGCATACAGCCTATGAGAACTACTATATTACCATATCATTCTGTATTCTAAACTCTAAAGACTACTTTTCTTATCTACCTTTTCCCAAATACCTTTGGGGGCTACTCCCTCAAGCTCCTTTGTTTACTACCACCCAACCCATCACCAGCTAATCGTTGTCTTCCTGCCTGGCATGCCCACATCTCAAAACTAGCTTTCATTTCTATTTCACTCACAGGTTTTGTATTTTTAGTACCTCTTGCCAGGCAATCATATTTGTAGGCTTTTCCCGTCTCACCTTTCCCAACAGGTGGGACTTGTGCTGCTGGAAGAGGGGAGTCTGGCCACCTCAGACAGACATGTCCAAGTTCAGCCCAGCCGCCTGCATGGCACCCTCGGTGCTGATAAACCCAGGACTTCAGTCTAGGGCTCTGTCACACTAGGCCACAAGGAATAAAGGAGAAGATAATGAGGCACACGGGGAAACTCGGAAAGCAGCTCTTGTCTGTCCTTTCACCTATGTGCTGCTGAAGGCCAGGAAACACAGTAATTATAGAGCCTCTTAGAGAACGTAATGACCTCCACCTGGAGCTTTTCAACTCAACTTTTTAAAACCTTTCCCTTCGAATTAAGGGCATTAAAGCGTCATTTTTTTTTTCCTGGACCTCAGAGAGAACCACTTTCCTCATATTATTGCATTCTTTAAACGACCAAGAAATGTTATTTTCTCCCCTTAGTTCTAAGAAATAGCTTATAGATCATGTACTGAGAAAATCAAGAGTCTTACCAGGGAAGAGTTCAGCTGGGAGGTTAGTGACATCTGACACTCATAAATTCTAGGTGTGTAAAAAGGCACAACTCTTCTGAGGTGTGTTAAATGCAGAGTTCACAGAATGCTTTGAAAAGGTTTTGGAAATTTTCTGTTAAAAGCCGATATTGTGAACGGGAGACCTACTGTAGGAGGAAACATATTTGCTACTCTCTTTCTCCCAAGGAGACAGAAAAGGTAGGAAAATGCTTTTTCATCCTTTGTGAACAGCAGCTAATCAGCAGGTTGGAACAATAGGGAGCATTAATAGCATGTCTGTCCTTTACCAAACTCAGTGCTATTTTTGGTATGAGTCTAAGAGCGTGATTCAGCAGTTTCTTAGCCAGCAAGTAGTTCAGGCCTATCTCAAGAGTATTTTAAGACTCCTGGTATCACATGTTTCTTAGTAATAGTTTTCCTTTTTTCCTTTATCTGTGATTACATAGTAATTCCATTAATGCATCACTCATTAGTAAGTATGGGAAAAAGCTGGGTCATACAGTGTAGTGAGAGAACTCAGTCAAATGGATACAGTGATTGCCAAAGGTGTTCCTGCTCAATAGAATTATCTGTGGTGCTCTTTAACAAACTTAAATTATTGTGAGACAGTTAATTTGAATTAAAGGTGGCTGAAATCCATGAAATATAACTAATGGTAGGGTCAATTCTGAACCACATTAATTTTACTATTTTTGCATGCAGGTAGGAGGGTTAGCAATCTTCTCACGGCTACTAATATCAATTTGTATGTGTTTTTAGGATTGGGATTCTAGTTACAGTTACTCATTTAACATTGTCAAGAAAAAGATACAATGGTCAGAGGTCAGCTGTAAGGCTGGAAATTTGAACTGACAGTGTAAGTGTGGCATAAGTATATTGAGAAAGGTAGGATTCAACTACCTTAAAATACAGGAAGTGTGTGAGATGCTCTTGTTCAATCTGCAGTCAGGGATGCCCCACTCATGTTCACTCTGTGCAGGAGAAATACAGCTTCATGAGCAGCTAGCAATGTTCTTGCTGCCTTTGTCATAAATATCCTGATTAGAACTAAAAAGGAAACAAAATATGAAAGAAACTCGAGAAGTCCCCTTTCTTTATTCACACTGAACACTGCACAGATCCTCTCTCCCCACTGTCCTGCCATCTCAGTGGTAACTGGCTCATAGCATTTGAAGGACTCTTCCCTGGGAAGAAACCTGATTTGGTGGTGTACTGTGGGAAAACACTTTGGCTTCCTTGCTACAGTAGCCTGCTTTTTCCATAACTCAGCTTTTGTGGTTCCTTCACAATTTTCAGGCAGAAAATAGGGTAAAGCACATCTGATGCCCCTTGCCATGTTCACCCTGCTCCTTGCACGGAGAGGAAAAGAGCCTGTGTGGGCAACTGCCAGTATCTGTGAAATCAAACATGTTCCTCTGGAAAAAAATTTCATGGCATTTCCTTTGCAGGGAGGGGCTGGGAATGAGAGGTGGAAAGAATCTGACCTGATAGTGCAGTGCTTGTTGAAAAAGTGAAAAATAATCAGCACAGTTCTCAGTGGAGGGAGTGATTCTTGTTGTTCATGTAGGAGTCAGGCACCAAGATACCTTTGCAGCTTCAGTCCATTACCTAGAACTAATGTGAAGTGTCCATTAGTCAGTGGAATTAGATATCGATTCAGTGACTGAGCTGGGGGAAAAGAGACTTTTGGGTAGGTGAAAAACATCCCAAACACATGGGTCTCACTCAGCCTCAAGCACTTGGATGTTGGCAAAAACAAGAAAAAAAACACACGCTCCAAAATATATTTTGGGAAAGACAAAATACTGAGCTTTATACAAAGCTATATCTAAACAGGAGTAACTCTGCAAAGTAGAAGATTAAAATGTTATGAAACATCAGGCGCAAACAACTTACTTACTTGTTTTTCTTTACTACAATGAAGAGGAAAATCTGTGTATTTTGTTTGAAGCTGTTCTGTGATTTAAACCAAATTCACACCAAAACTTCCTTACTGCAATGGCCCCAGCCCACTCATTTTTATTTTAGAGGGGGAAGAGGTTTATGAAAATGAAATGACAAAAAATGTGTATTAGATTGTACCAAGGCACCAGAATAGGAACAGACCAAGAAATTAACAAATAAAACTCTTCCAAGAATACATAAGTGTCCTTTGGTGAAGGTAACAAGAAAATGGCTGTTGAAGGTTTAGGGGGCTCCCATTTTCCCTCAGCTGTTCATGAGTAAGATAAAAACTTCAGCAGTAAAATACAAATGTGGGACACGTCATGTGAGTTTTCTCTTGTGTATTTCTGACAATTCAGGGCCCTTTCGGTTAAGAGATTAATAAATCCACCCTCTCAGGCAATATGTGGTGTGTGTGGGAAGTCTTTTTAAGAAGGTATGTTAAAAGAATTCTGTAGTAGCTGGCTGCCAGAGTAAAAGCCCACCTCTGACTACAGGCTCAGCACAGTATGAATTAGTTGCTTACAATGAAAGCTTTTTTTTAACCTCTGGATTCCCACAGAGTTAACAGTTCTGTAAGCAAGTAAAAGCCAAATGAAAATATGAAAGCTGTACAGACCTCTGGCCTTGTCAGCCACTATGTAAGGCAAAGTTCAGCTCGCTGCTCTCCACTGCTGACATTCTTGGCAGGCAGGACAAAGCTCTCCTCCTACTGCTGCTGGAGCCTTGCCACAGCTGTGCTGAACATCTCCCTGTTTTAGGCTCTGAGAAGCTGATGGAGGACACTAGACATTGTACCTGGATCTTTTTTTAATGGGGAAAAAAACTACATCTGTACTCAAAACTGCTGTGTTTGCTGCTTGAGAAATTCTTTAAGCATTGAAGTTTGGTTGGAAGCTTCAGACACTTCAAACAGGTCCTTCTATTAGACAGAAACACTGGTAAATGTGATTATTTTACAGTATCTTGCAGTTGTTCCAGATTCTTTTAGCAAAGGTGCTTATGAAATTCCTAGGTGGTGACTGCCTTTTTATCTCCTTGTAAGGAAGTCCCTTACAAACACACACTGTGCTTCTGGATGGAGGTGTGCCTTGCTTTTACCTGCTTTACCTTTATTCTTCAGGGTGCAACATCCTGTCACTCAAGCTGTACATACCAGTGGTTCTGGATGCCTGGGAAATCAAGCACCCTTCAGTGTAAACACTGAAATCACTTCACTTGGATGTGATATAAGCACACTGAACAGTGTTTAATGAAAATGGGGAAAAAAATCTGTACAGGACCGTCCAGCATTTCAAAGATTAAGAAAATATTGCCTTTACTACTCAACTTCATTTTTGGATTCTGACAATGTTCATTATTAGAATGAGAAGTTGAGTTCAAACTTAAAGGTTGAACACCACAAGTGTGATAAGTCTATCGGTTTGAGGCTGAAACCTTTCTTTTTTCAAGTAAACTTTAATTTTGAACTATTACATCAATCTCTTTACAGGTTCCCTGCATGGACTATTACCTTTAGTAATGAGAACAAACTAAAATCCTTGCTTGTCTTACGGATGAAGTATTGTCAGAATGACAATTACAGCTGATCACAGAGTCACAGTCGACTTTTCTGACTGCAGACTGCAAGTTCTTTTCACAGGGTCAGGAAATGCATGTTTCTATTGTCAGACAGGTTTATTACTACTAATACATATTTTGAATTGCATTAAATATCACAAACCTGAATTCTGATTCTAGAGTCACAAAACTGTCCTTGCAGAACACAATAATGTATCATCTTAAGTAGGAAGCAATTTGTTGCTTTGAGGTAAAATAGTTATAATCTGCTTGCCAGGATTTTCAAATTCTTTGCAAGTTCAAGTTTCTTTTTTAAGTTAGGCTTCACACATAAGGGATGATAGGAAACAATCACTAGAATGATTTAAGCTTTGTGGCACTCCAACTCATATAATGAGTTCTCCCTTTGCCTGTAACAATGCTCAATTAGCTCCGTTTCCTGAGTTAAACAAAAGCCAGGAAAACTGCACAGTTTGAGAGACTGCAAATGAAAAATCTAAGTTTTCCAAACAGTGTGGGTCCGGTTGACTGGCTGAGGTGTAGGAGTGGACACAAGAAATATTTTCTGCAATAACCAACACTGTAAAAGAAGCTCTCATGTTTTGAGAACAGATTATTGTTGTTCATCACCCTTTTCAGAAAAACAACAGAAAATTGTAGGATTCTCGTAATTCCACCTAAAAACTACTGACAAGTAGAAATTTCGGCTGTCCTGCCCTCAAAGAGAGTGAATACAAAGGCTCTCTATGAACTGGGAGTGAGCCACCTTTAAAGGTTATTTTGAAATTCAGACCTGTGGGACATCTTTAGCTTGATATCCAAGCTTGAGCTTTTTCCTCCCCTGATCTTCCACATAAGTGGCAGCACTTCAAAGGGATTTGTTATGAAATGTCTCAGAGCTCCTGCCTCCACCATTCCCACTTTCTCCTCCATCCTCCCTGGCACACTGCATCTCTAAACACAGTGTGACACAGGCTCAGTCCTTAGGCCACAGTCCTGTCACAGTGTATCTATAATTGGAAAATGTTAAGCTAATTTTGAAGGAAAATCAGTACTCTTGACTGTATATTTCTGGGCTTTGAATACTAATTTACTGATGAAATAGTGGAAATATTTCTTTAAAGAGAGATGCAGGGTACAGTTAAATATTTCTATGCACATTGAAAAGATGTGGTTAGGAGGTCAGCAATGTAAAACACCATCTGCAGTGTACCAGATCTTAATTCACACAATGAACTTCACCTCAGCCATGAAATAAATGTCTTCCATGTAGCCACTGATAAGGAAGGTTGTGCTGGAGAGCAGATTCATCTGCTTTTTCCAAAGCTATGAATAGCAAGGATGCATTAGCCACTGCACAACCTGCTCCAATGCCTATCCAGCATCAGGAGGGCTTACTGGGCCTTCTCATACGAGGATCTGTCAACTCCAAAACAGTGAACCAGAAAATTCACGTGGCGCTCTTTACCTCAGGGTCACTTGTTAGAACACTGCTGTTCTTTCTGTCCTTAGAAAGAAAAACTCATGTTTTTCAGCACAGATATTGCAAATGTAATTATGCTGATACTTGTAATTGGAGAGTTTCATTTCCTTGAAGTCCTTCTCTTCCTCCTGTCCTTGGAAAAACAGAAATGGAATTAGGAACTTAAATCGCTGTCCATTGGCTATCTGTGGAAAGTTGTCACATTCCTCACGTGGTCTCTATTTTTGCCCTTGAAAAGAGCTATTGCACTCTTTCACCTTGCATGTGGTCTAGAATGAACCCCTACCTCTTGTTTGCACTCTTTCAGAGAAGTCACATTTTTCCCTAAGAGAGGCTTAAAAATTAAAACCAAACCAGACCAACTTGAAAGGGAAGGTCAATATTTAATGAGTCATAAATATATGCATAATATTAGTGTTTCAAGTAACTTCAGATTCTAGGATAAGAAAGAATTCTCTAATGAAATTTTGATTAAAAATTGCTTTTGTAGAAATGATATTTTGGGCCAAAAGTCCTTTTGACATGATGCCAGAAAACACACTTTGACACTTGCCAGAAAAACAGGGGTGTCAGGCAGCAGCTGAGGAATGGCTGTGTATTGACAAGAGGCTCTGAGCAAGGTGTTGCAAAGACGTTTGTACACTTTGGGAGGTGAGTGGTGTAAAATGAACTAGAACAGGACAGAATCCAGTGAGGTATGGAAAATCCTGTTCTGTCTGCCTACAGAGCTGTAAGAATAGATTTGGTTACCTGTCATCTGCTAAAGTTAGGCATTTTCTCTGCCTTTTGGTGAATGAAAGTTATTTTTCACTCGATTTATTTCACTACAGCATCAGAAATGCAATTTTTCTATAACTCCCTAAAATACCTGTGCCTCTGCCAGCAGGGAATGTGGGTTTCTCAGATGAGTTTGATGGTTCTCTCTGGTGAAGACCTACATGTTCAAAGGAGAATGGGTTATGCTAGATCAGCCTTTGCACTTTAGTACCAAAACCACAATATGTGCACTGTGCATAATGGTGCAACCTCATCTAAGCATATAGGTACCATCAAACTCTACAAATGCAAAAAAATTTGATATTTTAGAAGGGAAGTTTCTTCAAAAAGGAAACCTTTGCTGTAAATAGTCTATTTTAATAGATCAAAACCTGATTTAGCGCGTTTTGATTCTAGCAATGAACGTGCTCTATGATTTGCCCCTGGGAGAAAGCAAACTCATTGTGCTCATGGCATGTAAAAATATACAAGAAATAATACTTCTGAGGTTTCACATCCTTTCACAGTGTAATCAGAAGACCCAGGAGTAGATGTCTGAGCAATGATAGGAGTGCAATGGAGTCATATGTTTCCCATGGAAATAATTTGTGACTTCCCTCTCTTTACTGCCACACATCTTCAAAGCACAAACCCAGCTTGTATTTTAAGCAGAACAATTATTTGCTTTACATCAAAGTTTTATGTAGCTCTTAATCCAAGCTGGATTTCAAAGGAGTGAAGTTAACGGAGGTCTCTGTAACGCATGGGTGGTGATGTGTTTTCCGCTCCTCGTACACTTTTTATTGATAGATCTTGACATATTTTACAAAAATTAATATAATTCAGCTGCTTGCCAGAAAGAAAATATAGTTTGCTGTTTCAGAAGAATTATTGCTAATTGTGTCTTGTTTTGCAGAGAATTGTAAAAGCAGTGATCTTCCCACCTTAACTGCTGTGTAATTGCAGTGTGATTATGGTCTGATGTATCTCCAAGTGTTTCAGTTGAAGTATCTGGCTGATCTAATCCTGTATTTTATAATTTTACCTCTCAAGGCTCTTTTAGCTGCTTGTGTCGTTCCTATGGGTCAGAGTTTTGAAAAAACAGGCTTGTTGTCTTTTATTTAATGGACTAAATTGCTATCTGAACAGGTTGTTTGCCATGCCCCTTATGATACAACTATAATACTTGGAAAGTTAATGAAAAGCAGAAATGGGATTGCTCACACTAAAAGAAAATCAATATTTTTACTCTAAGACTCTATCAACAGAGAGAGTCTTAGAGTAACTCTCCAACTCTATCTATCAATTGTTGGACATAGATAACCCAAATTTTTGGATCCAAACAGTAGACAATTTGCTTCTTCCTCAAAAGAGTAGTTCAATGTTAAGTAGTAAAAAATGGGGACTAATTTTATTTTATTTGTGCTGATTGGATCATATTACAGCTCGCAGCCTTGTCTGGGGTCACTTGGTGTAACTGTGTACAGTTTGTCACCGTAGTGACAGTGGCCCTCCTGTACTGTGGGACTCTTGGTTCTGTCCATGAAACTGCTGTTTCTGCACATTATTTGCAGAAGGCTGGTTGTGAACATTTAGCTTTTTAAATTCATGCTCTGTCCAAAACTCGTATGAACTGACTGTTTCTGTTTGCTGCAAAGGTTAAAATGGCTTCACTTCTGTAATGAATTTACACTAAACTAGCCATTTGAGCCATTATGTCTGTAGTTCTCTCAAGAAGCTGTATGCCTCCCTAGAACAAGAGGTGAGTGCAGTTGCTTTTTAGTGTTACATTTGCCTCGCAGCCCTTTATAAAGGGCTCTTTAGACCTGATAGTTTTTAAATGGAATTAGGTCCTGATTATGTCCAAGAACAAAATTAAGGCAAAATTTGTTTGCTTTTCTACTCTAGTTCCTCGTGGTCAGGAGCTGAGGCAGCAGAAGTATTTTGCTTTCCAGGCTGCTGTTGCAGCCAGATCAGGGATGTCAGTTCTTTCACATAAATAACTGTGTTTTCCTGCTTGTGTGACTGGGATGGGCAAAGGCTCCTCTAAGAGCAGGGAATCCTCTCTCCTCAGCCCCAAACCTCCATCTCAGGTAAAATCCCAGTCAGAACCAGCAAATAAATATTTCTTGTTAGCATCAATCTCTGTAACTTAGTGCTGTTAACATTTCTATTCTATAGTTTTATTTTAAACCTCCAAGTTTTCTTTTTCTACTTACGGACTCTTGACTCTTTAGCAAGATGAATTTCTTTCCAGGCCAAGAGAGGTGTTTAGGGAAGAGAAATAAAAGTGGAGTCTCTAAGGAGTCCTGTTTAAACAGTGTGCTTTCTTCTTATGTCTTCAATTGCCTTAGACATCTCTGCCTGCCTTCAGAGTGACTTGTTTGTTCAGACTGAAAGGCTTGCTGGTCAAATCCAAGGGGAATAACATATGTTCTATTAACCCCATGGTACAGTCCAGTTCTCCCACGTGTCACTCCTCGGCAGCCCCATCTGAGGGCTAATTTCCATAGTAAGAGACAGAAAAACTTGAAAATTTAACTTGTTTCTAGCTACTAGAGCCTAGTGGAAGTCATCATTCCTTTATTCTCCTTCAGTGGTGGATGGGGTGAATTTGCATGTTCTGCATTTTTTTCTTCTTTTTTTTCTAAAAAAATTTTCTCCTTCACAATGGATTTTGGGTCAGGATGCCTACGTGGTGTTGCTGAGGGCAGGAGAACTGCTTCCACACCCAGCCCTGTGAAATGCATGTTGTCCCATGAAGGAAGCCAGCTCTGGGGAGCTGGAGGAAGGAAATACTTTTCCTGTTTTGTATTGGCCCCAGACACTCTAAAGCTACCTTTGTTATTAATTTAGCAAAATGCAGTTTGAGAGATGTATATGTTGTTAATCTCTGAATGTCTTTCCTCTTTGGGATTCCAACATGGTATAAAATTCTTGGTACAGGTACATTTTTTAGATTAAAAAAGGTATATTTTTTTCTTTAATCATACAGTTACCACAGATAACAAATTGAAGATAAAAACACTCAGTGAAAGGCCCACTTCATGCTTTCTCTTAGTTATTTTACTTTTTTTAAAAAAGGAAATTTTATCCTGGATTGAAGTTGCTTTTATAGACAGCTTCTGCCAGAGGAGGCCACAGAGCACAAGGTGTGCTTTGTAGGAAGTAAATGATTAAGGATTGTCTATATTTCTTGTTATGGTCCTTTCTGTGGCTCCAGAGGCCTTTGTGGGAATGTATTCCACTGAAATAACAGAATAACATAATAACTGAAATAACATCCCTTACTTTACTTTATCTACTGTGTGATTCATTCTTTAGCAAAATAATAAAATAAGTGGGGTAAGAAAACTTAATGGAAAACCTGACAAAAATCCATGTTAAAATGGGAGAGGGGAGCACTAAAATGAAGACTGTGCATTACTCAATAGTTGTTTTGTTTTTTGTGGTTAGTCAAACTGTCCTTTCCCTGCACAAGCGAGGATTGCTAAGCATGAAACATCCCCTTTTGTAAGCCATCCAAGCCACAGCTTTTGTGCTGTGTCAGCTTTCTCACCACTTTAGGTACTGTGAGCAGCAGAGAGCTGCTGTGAGTTGTGACTGGTTCAATGACCACGAGTAATGGTTAAGGAATAAAAATCACCCTCAAATCATGTGATTTTGATCTGGAGAATATGCTCTTAGAATTAAGGCAAAGTTAGGTGTGTTTTTTCAGCTTCCATTTACCAAAAGACAAGATATTTCACATGGCAAAATACGAATTTAAAAACCATATGTGAGCAATTAAAATCTAGAAAATATTAAGCTGAACTGCTTTGGTATACTGTCCATAGCAACATTATTGTCCCATGCAAGATCAGCATTTTCAGTAGTGTAAGTAGTTATGGATCATGTTTTTAGCTTTAGTCTTTGGGATATATGTCCCCAAAATGGTTCAATTTCATATGATAATTTGAATCTAGCACTATTTGCCTACTATCTGAGTTTGTGATTATAAATTGGGATTGTTTTAGTTCCTCCAGAAGTGCAAGCAAACCCTACATATTTAAACATCACCGGTGTGCTTGGAGGTATTGCTGCTCATTCAACACTGGTACCTCCAGCTGGATATGCAGTGAGAGGCCTTTGTCACCCAGTACAAGGTTTCCTAATCCTTTACATAAATACAGAACAGCCTTTTTTCTCATATTTTTTAAAAGGCTGCAGGTTTAAAAGCTTTTCAAGTGTATGATAAAAGGAACAAGTTTCCCAGCAGGATCCTTAATTCTCCAGCAGAGAATCCTCAAATTGTGTGGTAACGCCACTAGTTACCCAAATAATCCCAAGAAACAAGTCTTTAGTAAGTCTCTGATACAGGCTAAGGCTTTTCAATGAGTTGGGCTTTTTTTTTTCCCCCAATTGTTCATAATTTATGATTCATAAATTCCTTGGCTGCTGAATTATTGTGTGACACCTTGTGCCAGCTTCCCTAGGGATGCAGAAAGTTTATATCGAACTGCACATGATTTCAGTGCCATGGAGCAAGAGTCCCCATCTTTTTGGTGGCAGCTTCACCTTCAGGTTTGTGAATGTGTGATATAATTTCTCTCTTAGAATTAAATGGTTTGAGCTTCCTTTATGAGGCCTTCACAAGCCTTAGCTCCTGGTCAGGAGCTGCTGCAGTAGATAACAGCTCCTGCTGTGTGTTACTTGGAGTGCACAGGGACATGAGGTAACCTACAGCTGTCATGACTCTGAGAAAAGCTTCATTCCATATGCTGGGAGATAGAGAAGTACATTTATCATGGAAAATGTTTAAAGGCATCTATAGATATGCATTGGTGTTCCAAAGCTGTAAATTCTTCTAAGCCATGCAACCTTAGCAAATACAAAGTACGAATATATTGACGTGCCTGATTACCCTGAATGGTTGTTATGTGCTACAGGCATGAACCAAGGAAGATCCAGTCACTGTTTGTTCAACTGGGACTTCTGCTCAGCAGAAGGGTCCTCTCTGCCCAACTTCTCCCTCTGATTGACGTCATGGGCTTCAGCAGCATTTGTTAGCAGCCTTCAATGTGGCTGTAGGCACAGGCAGCTGAACTGCTGTTCAATCAGCTTTTCTTTTGGTAGCTCCAGGAGCTCAGGTCTTTGGGGAGATTAATAATGTCATCCAATTTTACACCAGTAATATGTCCTTAATCTTCTGGAACCCCTTCACCTTATGTGGTGTTGGAAAACCAGAAGCTCGTTGGGAACCTGTGGTGCCTACCTCCTTGACATGAAACTTTTGTCCCCTCTCCTACCCTCATTTCCACTCTCTGAAAGGATGCAGAAGTCTCTGATTTTTGCATGTGTATATGTCAGTAATTCCTAATGCATGTGAATTGTCCTAGTAAATTGAATTAGACTAACTTCATGTGCTTGAACTCATGTGGAAGGACTGGGTCTTCTACTTCGTAACTTTGATCCTATTAAAGTTTTGAACAGAGAGAGACTGAGAAAAATCCAGATCTTATTTGGGCTAGTAAAAATCAGTGCACTAGAACTCCATCTGATATTGTAGGAACAACTTCTCTGACAAAGTGAACAGTTTCTCTGACTGGATTTGGTTAATTAATAGTGTCCTTTGGTCTGCTGTTCTACCTTTTCTGCACATACAGCTTTATATAGGTACAGTCAGGGATCGATTTGGGGACAAATACTTATTTAGTGCACTAAACTACCATAATTGTAAGCTGACTTTGATTAGAATTGCTTTTTATCCTTTTAGGTAGTACTGTCTGCCCTGGTGTTCTAGAAAAATGAAACTAAGGAAATAAATCTTCTGTGTACATCATCTGGTTCTGATTACCTACTTTTTTTTCTGAATAGCAGTGGAACTTATTCAGCAAATCAGTGTACGGTCCACAAATGTGGTATTAATTAATGAGGTTCATGCTTTGGACTTGGCTGCCACCAGCTCAGTGGTCTCTGAGCATGTTGATCCATTGCAGAGAGTTCCTGATTTCTCTGGCTACCTCCCAGCTGGGAGCTGATATTGCTTAAACTACAGACCAGGAAAAATACTGAAGGAAATACATTCTTTGCTATGGAACATCACCCTGTGTAGTATTTCTGGGGTGCTCAAAAGATAATTTAAAATTAATTATGATTTCCATAGGAAAAACTCAGAAGTAATTGGCTCAAGTATTATAGGAATATAGTTTTTTATTACAGGCATGAAATTTAATGTAAATAAATAGCAGACAGTTTTCTAGTAACTTCTTTTGGCTAAGATGATTGTCAAAGTACATAAATTAAAAACCAAATAGTCCCGAAAGCTGCATTTCCTCTTTCAAAGTAACCAATTGCTTTCAGAGGGCAACAATATATACCACTGAAAGAGTTTAATGGAGCAAGTGCTTAGAAAAATCAGTCCAGGCAGTGGTATTTGTCATCAAAAGAGTGATACATGAGAAAATAAGAAACTCTTCTTGTTTTATGGAATATACCATTGGCATATAAAATTCCTTTCAAGAGGTACTACACACATCTAAAATATGTTCTACTTTTCCATCTTTTCATTTCCTCTGGTTGAGAACAGCCCTGGGACTGTGTCACATTAGTGATGGGTGCTGTGTTTCCTTCCCAGCCATTCTGGGGGTTCCAGCCAGTCCTGCAGAGCTTCTCTGAGCTGCCAGGTGGGACTTGCCCTGTGTCTCTGAAGAGAATATGCTGTAAATCCCAATATCTGCTCACACACCTGTGGGATGTGTCAGTGCATTTGCAGGAGGGGGAGTAACAGAACAAGCGCAGACCCATTTGCCAGGCTACTGCTGCAGTGTGTTCCTTAAAGAGCAGAAGTGTAACAGAACTGTGTCCACTGGAAACTGGAGGCTGAAGGTAGATGTCATGTCAAAAAAACCTTTTGGAGTATTTAACTTGTACTTATTTCATTTCTTACCATTATTTTATTTCTTACACACAGGCATGTTGTGCCTTCCACTCCTTGCTTCCAGATACAGTTGTAGCAAAAGAGTAGATAAAAAATTACATTAGTTAAATTCTAATAGTCTACAAACATTTGAAGGATGCTGTGAACTTTCCAAACTATTTTTGAGGTTACTCATTACTTCAATCAATTAATGTTTGTTTAAATGTAAACACAGCTGTTTTGTAGGGTTGTTTGGTTTTTACCCCATGCACGAGGGACTTACAAACTGAACAAATGAAACACTTTGGGTTAACAAACCCTATTTCTCCAAAGCCCATAATCTCAAATGATAAATATTATTGCTCTTGGAATTGGGGGCAGGAGGGTGGATGGGAAATCAGCCTGGGTTTTAGTTGGTTTTTTCCTGACGTTGTTGCCTTTTGGTTTGTAACCCTTAAAGCCATAAAATTCATAAAGCTGAGCCTCCAAATAATGGCTTTTAAGATGGATTTTGCCCTCATCAGTTTGCCAAGAAAAGAGACAAATATATTTGCAGTGTCCCCCCGTGCCATATCTGGGATATATAGTTGGCCTTGCTGGCCCCAACAAACCTGGTGCTGACTCTCATCTCTGTTTGTGCCAGTGCCCACACACAGCCCCCCCCTTTGCCCCAGATGATGTTTGTGCTCCATTTAAACAGCAGACACCCCCTGTATTACAAGACAGGCTTTACCTAGTCAAAAGAAGCAATGATAACCTTTTTTCCTCTAAAAATCTTGGGCCAGCCTAATATTCACTGGTACCTTTCAACCCCTGTGATCTGCAATAAGCACATTGTAGCCCTATTTCACTATTGTTTTACAGAAAATAGCCCCAGAAATACCTCCTTTTTTTGAATCTCTCTGAGTAACACCTTCCTAGAGGGCACTTCAGCATTTCTGAATTGTTCATTTTTCCAGATTTCTAATACTTGTGTTTTTGTTCCCTTAAACAGATATTTCCTTCATTTACACTGATTTCCCTTTATGAACATGAAAACCTAACCTTTTTGTGGGCAAGCAGTAAATACAGGATTAGCAAACTTGCTCAATGGCTTGGTTCACATTTCATTCTTTGCAGTGTGATCTCATTAATGAATTGTCAAGTTGAATTTGGAAAATGAATACAGGATAAAAAAAAAGCCACTTTGTACCCACTCATATTCTACTTAGGAAATAATTAGTGTTGACTGGATCTAATAAAAAAGGTAGGCTTTTCAATTTATCATTTTGAATTCAATGTTTGCTGTGGATTTTCTTATTCTTCTAATTTCTTGAGAAATAGCAACGCCTTAAGATCCCAAGATCATTTTCTTGGAACCCTGCTGATTTCATTCTTACTAAATTCTATAGATCTGAGCCTGTAGTTATTATGAAACTCTAAGGAAAATGACAATTAAAGTGATTATTTCAGTAAAATGTTAGGAAAATTAACCTAATCCCTGTTGTTGAGTGGATAGATTTTTTTCCCCATGGGGGAAAAAAATTATGACAAATAATTCATTAAAAGTTTTTGTTTTCTGAGTTCTGTTAAGCTGTTAATATTTTAAACTTTATTTCGTTGAAAGCCATATTTGCACTAGTCTAGATGTGATTTCCTTGTAAGTCTTGAATCTCTTTTAAAGAGATGTCAGAACAACCCACGTGTTTTAGATTTCTTAATGAAAGCAGCCTACTTGTCCTGTTCAGGTCTTGCTTTCTGTAGCTTGTTCCACATTTCAGACTGGATACCAAGTAGCTGTGAACCTTTCAGTCTCTTGCATTCTGTTTGATGAGCAAGTATTTGGGAATAGGAGAAGTGTGCAGGATTTGAAACAGCAAAATTCACTAATCCTGCCCGGGCTTTGCTTGGGCAAACTGTACCTCACCTATGAGAACCACACACATGATGTCCAGAGCCTGATTATGTGTGGAAATTAAAACAGAAGCAAAACAGTTTCAAGATGCCATCCGTATTTTCCTTCTCTCTAAAGCTTCGATTTTTTAAAAGAAAAAATTGTGTTGGTGTAAGGCTCTAGGTCCTATGAATTTGGAGCAAACTAGTAACACGGTAATTAAAACAACAACAGAGATCAAAACAGATCAAAGAGCAGCAGATATTAAAGAAAACTCTTACAGAAGAAATTTATAAAACTTCAGTTGATCTACAGGATATGAATATCAGTTCTATAAACATCCATCAGTATGCCAACTGATAATCACGGGAATAAAAATCAAAGCAAAAAAAAGATCTTCTACAAAAATAAATCAAACCTTAAAGTAAAACCAGAGTCAAACCTAACTTGTTGCCCAGAGTCAAACCTAATCTGTTATTCTCTGTGGTGTGATCTGCTGCTTTGCACATGTAGAGTTTTTGGGTCATCTCTGGTTGAACACTTTTTCACTAATTACTGTAATAAAACACTTATGAAATGTTAGTAGTCTTTCCAATCCGTTTGATGTGCCTGCAGGAAGCCTCCTTTCTGTTCTTTCCCAATTCTTCCTATTTAGAACAATGACCTAGACTGAATTTGGTAGATTTCAGTTTTTGGAATATATTTGAAGTCAATAGGTCAGCAGGGTGTTAATGTGAGATTCTTGTCTCTGTGCATTTGTGCATGATCGTCCAGATCCTCTTCCATCCCTGGTACTGCAGGTGGCCCAGTGTGTGAGTACAGGGAAAAGGCACAGCAGCTGCCTCTCCCACTTGGCATGATTGCCTAGGAGGGAGTTATACAAAAGGAGAGAATTGATTTCTACGTTGGTTCCGTGAGAAAAATGAAACTTCCTGCAATTTCTCTGTGTGTGTCTCCCTCACCCCCGCTCCCCTTCCAAATAACTTTTGAACCCTTTGGTCAGTTGGATGGGGAGGTTGCACTGCAGGGAGTTAATTGAGATGAGCAGTTGGTTAGAGGAGTGAGTCTCCATGAACATCCCAGTGAAGAGGAGTCTGTGGCTCAGCACCAGAAGATTCATATGGAAAAGGGATTCATATGCTCCAGGTAGATGAAAAGTAGTCATCGGAGATCAAACCAAACCCAAACCCTCCAATATTATGGGAAAAACTAGCAAGATTGTGCTGTGCATAGAACCTTTTGGGTCTCTTTCTCCTAAAGCTTTAAGGAATTTTTTTTCCAACTTGTTCCCCTTTGGTGTTCCTTTGCTTGCTGATGCTACTCTTGCAACCTGAGCGGCACCTGTGAGTGTCTGCAAATGCCTTTTCTCTTAACAAAGAGCTAAGCATGCTTTAAATTTATTTCTCTGGATGCAGGATTTCCATATTATACATCACACAGTTGTATTTAGTCTTGTATCTTGGAAAACTATTTAAGAACTTCTGAAGTTTTCGGAATATGAATAGGAAGCTCTCCTTTTTTGACATGTTTGTGTTTGCACTGGTGTCCGTCTCTAAGTCGAGGTCTCAGACATGGTTGTATTATGTTTATCTATCTATACAGAGATGTTTGCAGCATTTCTACAGCATCTACTGAATTGTTTTACCTGAACTGTCTAAGTGGCTTGATTTACCTCTGAGCTGAGAGGGGCAGCTGGAAACCTCCACTATTTGTATATCTGAGCCCATGTTTAATTATTTTGTAAGTGGATCTACTTACATTGCATTACTCCAAGTTGAAATGTTTTTGGAACATTCTTTGCTGGTTAATTGGAAGGCTGTTATTTATGGCTTCCAGGTGATTTGCACTGATGGGCATTCAGGGTGGTTTTCTGGCTTCATTTAACCTGTTGATTTAGAAGTGGGTTTTTATTTTGCAATTGATGTGAGTTTTTCTACCACTTAATCCTTGAGATCAACCAGTAGATTTCATAGAAACAGAAAGATAAACTGTCTCTGTATCCTGAGCCTACTCACAGCATATGCAGTCCAGAAATAACATACTGTACAGACTGATGGAGCAAGCACTATGAAAATTTTCCTTTCCTACAGATGTGATAGTTCTCAGAAATACAGCTTTCATTTGCTCTATGCCAAGTGAAAAAGGGCTCTTTTCAGGATGGGATATTTCAGGGTTTAAATAGTCTCTTTGTACTAAGAGCTGATGCACTGTTTTTTACTGCATATATTTTTGGTACTTTGGTACTCCTTCTTTGAAGTGATAGGGGAAATGGAGCAATCTGCACCTCACAAGAAAATCAGGAGGGTAAAGCCATGTGCTCTGGGCCTTGCTCTTCATTGTCTGCTTCTGTCATCCCAAGAGTCCCTGTGCTCCTGCTCAGCCACAGGGTGACATCCCAAGCTGTCCAACCCACCCCGATCCTTCTTCTGAGGCAGGATTTAGTTGTCTTTCTACTGAGAACTAACATAATTTTAACGAATAAGATTAACTTCTTGCTACATTAAGCTTCATTTTCAAAATGGAAAAGGAAGAGAACTGTGAAAGATATCCCTGCTTTCCCTGTATTTCTTCCATAGAAGAGCTAGGACAGCAATTAAGATACGAGTAGAGCCAAGGAAGCTCTAAAGACAGAGGAAACTTAGCCTGAACAAAACCTTTTGTTACACAAGTGTCTGACTGGTGAAAATTATATATTGCTTTTGACTAGCAACCTTTATGGGAGCCATGTTCCTTTATTATTTGTAAAGTCAGTGACTATAAATGAAAAAAAAATAGCATCTCAGATAATATTGGAGAGTTTGTTTGTTTGTTGGCTTGTTTCACTCATTTGAGGAAGAAATGAAAGCTCCTTTGGTCGCTAAAGGAAATCAAATAGCCAAGGTATTCAAAGCTTTGATCACAGTCTTGAGTCTGAAAATATAATAAACTAAGTAGCACTGCAAAGAAACATAAGTTGATGCATCAATAACAGTAACTGATAACCAGCTTTATGGCTGTGATAGTTTAGCTAGTTGAAAATAAGGGGGCTAGAAGCATAAGAAAGCCATTTTGAAAAACTGGCAAAACCCCTTGCTTTTCTGGGCACTACCTTCTACCTGCTCCTTTGCTGCTGCTCTCATGAAGAAATGGGTTGATGACTGCAATGTGTGTTCTTGAATGATAAGCCTAATTCTTAGTTACACAGCTGCATCTGGAAAGGTCAACAGAGGACAAAGGTCATGGCTCCAGTAATGATACTTCCTGACAGGTTAAAAAGCTCACAATTCTTTAACAGTTTTCATTTTAGAAGCTAATAGAATAATCACCCTCAGCAGTTTAGTGCCATCAGTCTAAAAGTATTTTCTTTGAACTGCTGGCCAGCGCTTTATTTGTTTATTTACCTATTATTTTGGAAGAGGAGGAAGAGGGTGTAAGGGGAAACCAGGAATTGCTGCATGAGAGCTGACTTGTCTCGGGTATCACACCAAACAAACATCGCTTGGGAATGTTCTAGGTGTGGTTGCAACTCTCCTAACACAAGGGCAAGCTCTGGGACAAAGGAGTGAAGTTTGGGTGTATGACATTAAAACTTCATGTTCTGACCATAGAAAAAGCTCTTGAAGAAAAGTCCTGCCCTGTCCTCAGTGGAACTGCAGTTCTGGGAACATCTTAAACTATTTATTCATGTATTAGCTGGTTTCATTATAGGCAGATTTTTTTCCCCTCAGCCAGTTCCCTACAAAGGCAATGGGAGCTTGTGTTGGCATAAGAAATGCAGCAGTGGGCAGCAGATGTTAGCTGGGAGGTAGAAATGCTTCTTTCCATGGTGGCCACTTAGGTGTTCAAAGCATTTTGAGAAACCCACAGCCTCAGGAACTGCTGATATGCAGGTTCCAGAGCTGTGTGGTAACTTTCCTTACAGCCACATTATGGTATTTACCTAAAGGGCTTTGTTCTCTCTATTACCAAAAATATTAACAAGAAATTCTTTGTAAGAAGCTTGAGCTACCTTTACTTTCAAACCACACAATTCAGAACTCTGCTTGTAGCAGTATTTTAAGATTTAGTACTTTACCGTGTTGTTGGCAATGTGACTTTGTGACCCTGGACTATAAAATCAAAGGGTGCTTTGTCAGTGATTTCTGAAGAGTAGGGATTTCATCCTGAGTTGGCTTTACAGTACAAACACAAATTTTGTTCATGATTTCTGCCCTCTGATAATGATCGCATCTTGTGAAGAGTCTCTTCTTTGACAAGCTCACTCCTTTATGTTGGTGAAATAGTTAAATAGGTGCAGAGCTGTTCAGAGTATTATTTAAATGTCTTTTGCAACCTTAGAGGCGAGCGACCTTGCTGCCCTGGCTAAATTCCAGTTTACATCATTACAATCTGCTACTTAACTCCTCAAGGAAATGCTGTGCAGAGGCCAAAGCTAAACCTGCACTGTTCAGTCTGAACTGGGATATCCACAGAAAACAGGGCCCTGCAGGGATTCTGCATTGAGAGAGGTGTTTGCTGTGAAGCACTGGGTGTTAGCTGATGTATAAATTGCTGCCTTTGCTTCTGCCATCATCAGAAAGACTCAGATACTGAAGGTAATCAGCAAGGAGTCCAAGCCAGAACAGAGAAGGAACAGGCTTTAGGACTATCCAGAAATGTATTAAATGACCCTGACGAGTTTTTCCCTTGAAATTGTAAATTAGTCAGAACAGTATTTGACCTGTAAGCAATTAACCCAAAGACGGGCTGAGGGACAGTTCTGGTGTTGCTAAGGCCCAGGGAGAAGCAAAAATAAATGTTAAAAGGGATAGTATTTAATTTAAAGAAAAGAGAGGAATGCTTTCCTTTTTTTCTGAAGATTCTTATCTAAGAATGGCATAGATATTTTGCAGGAAAAAGATTACTTTTATTAGGAAGAAACTGACTGTCTGACAGACTCCAATACTATAGAATGGCTTTTATCAGAGGTTTGCAAAATTAGACAAATGCCTGTTAAGAATAAATATACCTCAGTTCCTCTGCTTTGGGGCAGAGGGTCTGTACAGGTTTCTCTGAGTTATATTTGAAGCTGTTGTTATTTTCCTTTGTCCTATTCTCTGCTGGTTCTAGTTCTGGCTCTTAGCACGTGCTTTAGAAGGCTGACTGCAGACTGGGATTTGGCAGATGGAGGTATCTAAAAGAGCCTCCCCAAGGTTAGCCAGACAAACAATTGTTAGGCTGAAATACCAAGATCCAGGTGATCCTAAAACACGCGGCACAATTTGCAGGTTTTTTTTGTTTTTATCCCCTGTTCTTGAACTCAGAAATCCATAGCAACTACTGTTTAGTAGTACCAGCCCCTTTCTCTTGGCTTTCCTGCCAAGTCTGCCCACCAAGGCCAGGGCACGTGTTGGAGCTGCTGTTAACCAATAACCAGTCTCTCACAAAGTACCAGTGAAGAGCGGTGATGTGCAGTCTCTGTGGAACTACACTTGACTGGGACAAATGGGCTAAAATTATTGGTCACCTCTTCTGCACTTAGAGCAGCAGCTGGGCAGTCTCAGGGAAGCAGCCTCTCAGTCAAAGCCCATTGCTTTGGGCTCTACAAGGAGCCCAAAAGTGCCTTATGGTACTCCACAAGGCCTTGCCTGGATGTTTATTTTTTGTAATGCTCACCATAGCTGCTGGAATTTCAGGCCCTGGTGTTTATCCAGCCGCTTGTCTGAGTGGAAAATCTGGGAAGTAAACAAGTCCCCTCCTAGGCACCTTGCCACCCTTGTGTGGTCTGTCCCTCAGCCTAAATAAAGCTGTGACTGCTTCTGTGAAAATTGCTGTCTTGCTGTGATGCACAAGGCACCCACAGGTATTGAACACTGACCTCTACATGTTGCAGAGGTATTTTTTTTCTTATTTGTTGTATTTATCATGTAACTGGAGAAATGAGATTAAGTTAAATCTTCTTCTCTATCATCTTTTGTATTAAAACTATCTATTAATAATAATATTATCCTTGTAAAGCAGCCTTTAGAATGAAGAAGCAGAAGCCAAAAAAATCAAATTAAGATTTAACTTAGGGCATCACAGCAAATACAGGGACCATTCACAGCTACTGAGATACACAAGATTAAAAAAAAATAAATAAAAAAAAATTGAGGAACAGCAGAAAACTGTTTAAAACTAAAGCATTCTAAAGCAGCCACAGACAAATCAGTAGCAGCCATCCCTCTGTGTTCTTCATTGTAATTGCAGTATCAGCCAGAAGACTTTTTAGACAAAGTTGGTCAAGAACGTGCCTACTAAGTGTAGTAAAACTGTAACCAGAAATGTATTTTCTTCTTGAGAAAAAAAAACACACACAGAGAACTACAAAGTGAGGACTCCCTTTATACCTCAGTGTGTTCAGTCTGCTGTGCAAAGCAAAACAAAGTCAGTAAAGACAAAAGATTTGAGTCTAAAAGCTGTGTCTTGATGAAGATTGCAAACATACTGCACTAGTGCCTGGACACAAAACTGGACTGCACCTTCAGATGCTGACTTGCATGTGAATTGTCTCTTGTCTCTGGCTCGGCTTCCAGGAAAGCACTTGACTTTCACAAGAACATGTGAATTTAAAAACCCCTCGTGAACAGATACTAAGCTTTCCTCCTTTAAACCGCACTTAAATGTTGCTGACACAGTAACACACCACGGGGCTTTGATGCAGTGCTTTTGAGACAACTTGTGTATAGATCTCTCAACTCACACTTACTTTTCACAAAGCTAAAGTCTGATGTTATTAAAAAAAAAAACCCACAAAAACCTTTCAGTGTGTCTTTCCTATTACAGTGCATATTTTGAAGGAGGGAGAAAATCCGTTTACTTTTTTTTTTCCTGTACTTCCTTAATGTTTCTGAGTTTTCAAAACCTATTATTTTTCAGTTACAGTCTTAAATAATTTTCCCTATTTGTTCTGTTCAAACTTTTCTTTTAAGGAAAAATCCACTGGGTCCAAGGTTCTCAAAAGGCTCTATCAGTTTCAGCTCTGCAGATAAGAGGGATGGAAACAAAAATTGGCAACATTTGGGGAGCTGTGATTTTTTTTCTTCAGCTACATAGACCATGAGGTTATCTAAAAAGCTGTTATACAAAGAGAGAAAATTGCAAAAGCAGAAAACTGGCCAGAGTTGTGATAGGGTGTGTTTTCCTTCTCTCCCTGTACAGTTGTGACAGAAATAAGAAGGATGAACTTGCAGGCAAAATAACTCTGAAAAACTTCACGCGTTTTAAAATGTTGTTTTTCTGCATACCAAGGGCTAAAGATAGCAAAATGCCTAATTATTAAAAACTTTCCTTAAAATTCTCAGCAATACTAGTGCTAATAAATCATCTACGGCAGAAGAAAATGTGCCTCACAATCATAAGTAATGGTAGTCTGAAGAGCTGTGACACCTGGCTTTATTGTATGAGAAGATGCAGGAGCCCTTTGCTGCTGTGGGACTAAGTCAACCTTAGCTGGTTTAGTCCGAAACTGGATCAAATAACTTGTTTTTCACATTAATGTCTGGGTAGAAGGAAATATGAAGAGTGTGTAAGGGACTATCAGCACTCAATTCAAGTTGCGTGGCAGACATTCCAAGGTTCTTTACAGAAACGAATGTCTTCTGAAGTATTTTCATATCACCACAATTATGCTTTGACATGTTACAGAATTAAAAGGCGATTTTCTATAATAATGAGTTTTAAACTAACTTTTGAGTTGTTTTTTTTTTTTTTTTTTTTTTTTTTTTTTTTTTTTTTTTTTTTTTTTCCGAAGCCAGCACTCATACCTATTGGCAGAATTATTTTTAGCAGTTCCTCTCCCCTGTCTCTGGCAGTGTTTCCAGTTCTCAGGATTTAAGACTCCTTCCACGCCCTGACCATGGCAGGCCCAACATCCAAAGTACCTCATTCCTAAATGAACAAGTCACTGTTGTGCCACATTCTGGGTACTGCTACAACATCCATTCCTCCCCAGCTGCACGTGGGATCTCTTTAACCCTGATGGACCTGCTAGCACACCAAGGGAATAAACACTGCCTTTGGGTTAAAATGGGAGAGGTAAACCTCCCAGAAAAATAAGTCTGAGGTGCTTTCTTTGATGCCTAAGGAGGAATTTCAGTATTTCTATAGCTTTGTGGAAGTGACAGATTTTGTCTGTTGTGTTGTAGGATTCATTCCCCCCCAAAAAGTTAAAAGTGTTGCCACTAGCTGCCTTCCACTATGGGAAGCAACAGGTGGACTTTGATGAAAGGCAGAGTAGGGAGAACTCAAGTTTCACTCAATGGAGTGTTGGATTGTTCTTGTTCCAGCATTTTTAATCTGAGTACTTTTAGCAAAATACTGTTTCTTCAGAGCTTTTACTGATCTGTGCCATTTGCACCTGCTTGCCTTCACACTACAGCACCACAAGACCCTCAAATTCACCATTTCAAACAACTACATGCAGCAGAGTGTAGTATTTAAGTGATATGTAGGAATTCCAGCTGATGCATTAAAGGCTTATTAAACTGGCTGTTGCATAAACTGATGCATCTCTTACACAATGCAGCTGTCTTGATATTTGGAAAGGTTTCATAGTGCTCTGATACATTGAGAACCCTCCACCTAAGACTCTCCATACCCTGTGAACTCCACGAAAGATTAGTATCTATATTCTCTAACCAGGCATGTTAAACCACTTCTCATCTGTCTCAATACCTGAAGAGGAACTTCTAGGGAGGAGATTTGTTACTTTCCTGTACTGAGCACCAAGAACCACCTTGATTTCCCCTGCCACACCTTGAGCTAAGCTCTGTCACCAACTGAAAGCATTTGCTGCTGCTGCTGCTTTGGCAGCAGTAACCCAGCCTCAGTGGGGAAGATTTTCAGCAGCTGAGCTGTCACATTGCAAACTGATCACAAGGCAGATAATGAACCCAGTTTTGCTATTAACCTTTTAAATATACTTGCTAGGGGGAGGGGGGGAACCCCCAAACCAGGTTAAGCATTTTCTAAGGTGACAGAGAATCAGTAATAAACTAAGAGCAGAATCAGCTTTTCAAACCTTTAATCCCTCCCCTTAGTTCCACATTCCTTGGGAAAGAGAAGCTGCTAGAAAATTTTTGGCCAGAGGAACTGAAACATTTTTCTAAAGAATATTTAATCCACAAAGCTCCAACTTGCAGTATAAAAAAAGTAAGATGTCTGTTTAGAAGGCTGATATCCAACTGTAGTCCGTTTTTCTTATTCTTCGTAGCTCTTTTTCCTGGGATTTAGACAGTTTACATGGCATCTCTCCTAATAATTCCATATGGCTCGTATCTTCTTGTTCCATTGCTGTGACATCTTCCTCATCTGAATCATCCTCTGCTTTTTCACTTTCCATTTCTACTTCATCAGCAACTTCTTCAGCACTGGAAGATGGTTGGAAACAACCCAGTTAATAGGTACTCTCACATATTACAGTACTATAGAGGAGAAGTTAAATTATCACGCAAACAACCAAGTGATCAAGATTTTATCTTTTTTTTATTTCAGTCTACCTTAAAACTATTATACTTCTCTTGTCATCTCAGTTTCAAGCTGTTTTTCAAATAGTTTTCCTCTAAGTAAACTTAAAATAGTTTTCTTTCTCGAAATACAGTAAATAACTGCAGAGTAGGCAGGTCAGCATTATGACAAATGTTACAACATTGCAGTCCTACAGAATCAGAAACAGTGGATATACTGGTAGATGAGACAGTATTCAAGAAAACCATTCTTTTTCAAATAGGAAATAGGTCACTTGGTATTAAAAACTGCTACAATACCTCAAGCATTACTAGGAAAGACAAAAATTCTTTGGTTGTTTTTCTTCTCTAAATATAGAGAGGTGTTTAAAGCGGCTGTTCCCTTCTGAGTTCAAGAGCTTTAAGCCTGTGCTGAAGTTGAAAGCACAATTCCAACGAATTACATGGAACTGTTATATTTTAAAATGCATTAATTAATAGTATTAATTCAAGTGTCTGTTGTATAAATATTCCAGATCTATTAAGAGTGAACTGCATGACAGAACAGTACTGGTCTTCTAAAAATCATCTGCTCTAATACAAACTACTCATCACTCAAAAAATGCAAGTGGAGAAGCACACAGCAGTATCATAGTGCCAAGGAAAATAGAAGCATTTAATGTTAATAATATATCCACTGTATAATATATACTGTACTATATAGTTATAGTATACTATATATATAAAACTATATATATATAGTATATACTATATATATACTATAACTATACAGTGATAAATTGTGGTGAATCTTCAAGGGCCCCATGCTGCAGCCCTTACATGTTCCTTTAAATGCACAGCCAAACTAATCACCACTGTCAAAGTACAAGCTCTGCAAGTGCAAATATTTACACAGGTCACTGAACTCCCACAATCTTCAGGGCTGAAACTAGATGTGAGTTTCCAGGCATTAGATTTTTGTCAGTGTTTTGTGGATGTTTTGCTGTGCCATGCAGTCAGAGATCCTGCAGCAGTGGCCAGCACCAGGTGGCAGAAACCAGGACAGTGCAGCTGTGGCAGAAGCCAGAGCACACTCAGGAGCTGTGTTTGTTTCTGCATAATCTCTGGCCCTGCGAACCACCCGCTCACCCGCCTGGCAAATCCACACCAACACCTCACTCCAAGGACTGCTCTTCATCCCTGGCCTGGCAGAGTTTAATGAAACTCTTTAAAGAATAGATGACACAAAAATGCAATTGTTTAACTGGCTTCAGTGTAAGTGACAAGATATTAATCCTAATGTATGACCACTGTTATGATCCCTGTGCCTGCATTCCTTTTTTAGCAGCATATATTGATCCCAAAGGAGAAAGCTACAATTTTAAGTACTCTGTTAAACTGGAATTAATGCACTGTAAGGCAATCTTAGAAGTGCTTACAGTATACACTTGTATTTTGTAGCCTAATTAGAAATGACACTTGAGTTCTAAACAAATTCTTCAATTCAAGTTTCTAACTTCCTGGTGTATCTAGAAACTGAAACCAAAAATTATGCAGCAAGTCACAGGAATTTCAAATAAAGTTGAGAATCTAATATTTAACAAAAAATTGCAATAAAAAGCCATTAAATCATTGGAATATAGTTAAATTCATGGAGAACATTTGAGTGTAAAAGGCAGTATTTTGCATATAAGCACATTATGCAAAACCCAGCAAAAGTAAAAGCAACAAAAGAGCCAATACACTAAACAGCCAGACCATTACCACAGTAAAATATTCTACTAACTTACTGAATAGATAAAGATCTTTGGAAAACTGCTTCTACATTTTGAACGAAGATGTACATAATTTAAAATAACTGATAACTAAGGAGAGTTCTTGAACTTTTCTTACCTTTTGTTCTCTTTGGAGATGAGCAATGAGTTAATAAATATAGTGCAGAGGAAGGAAGCAGATGGCAAAACGTGTGCTGGAGTGTGCAAAAGCTGCAAAGATAAACCAGAAGTTTTATGAAAGATTTTGTTTGTTGTGATTTTGCTTGTACATTTACTGTAATTACTCTTACCTCTTTGACAGCAGGTGAAGCTTGCTCCTGCTTATTATGAACAACTGGTTTTCCAAGGTCTATATCCTCCTGTGCTTGCTGACGTCTGTGCTTTCCCAACAGCAAACTAAATGGTGTCACAGGAAGACTTTCTTCTACTGCCAGCTTGAAAAAATGTAAGTAGAATTTTAGTGTCACAAATCTATCTCCTTTTAAGTTACCAAAATTCAGAATAAACCCAGGTTAGAAAAGTCTACACTCAAATTTAACTCAACGGAGCTACGCGGCTCTTTGTACTCATTCTCTGTCAGGTGTCTGGAGAGAATCCTGCACAGAGAGTTGCAAAACTCTCCAGAATCTGGACCCAAGAACATTAGATTTTAATTTGCTGGTCTACCTATTAACTTCCAAGTGTGGAAAGTCGTGCATGTGCCAGAAAACCAAATGACGGGTTTTTCTGATTCCACCTGGAACCGAAAGATCATTTATACTCCAGCGTCATCTGCAGAGATTCAATTATGTAATGGCAACCAAAACATGGCACCTTGACTTTTGGCATTTTCCTACATCAATATACATTGATATGAACACCAAAGTATTTTCCCACCCTCCAAAGAAACTGAGTGCTCATGAGTGCTCATGCCCACATTCCCACAGCATTCTGTATTAAAAAGATACTAACTTCTAATTTGACCTATTATCAGACCAACCAAATCAATCAAATGCTGCTGTTTCAGTGAGTATGAAACACTTCTTCAACATAAATTAAAAAAAAAACAAAAACAAAAACTAATTTCCCAGACTACTTCTCCACAGAAATACACACTGGAATACAATTCTGGAACTCCTCACTTATAAGTCAAAATTGACTGACAACCGTTCATCCCCATCAGAAATCACAGTTCAGACCACACTTAAGATTCCAAGTGTTACAGAAACCAAGATAAGGAAAGAACTTACTAAAATATTTTACTTCATTTGTGTAACCTGTATCTTTTCTAAAAGTTTTTTTTCCCTCCCCCAGAGGAAATGGAGAGTAGCTTACTGGTACTTCTAAAAATATTCTTATGAACAGCACTTCTTGTCAAAAAGTAAGCAAATCCAGATTACTGTCCCTTCTGCTATGTGTCTGTAACTCCACGTAAGGATCTGGTGTGCATTTTCAAGACAAAAGGGAATTTCAATATGACAAAATGACCACCATCAGAATTTTGAGCTGCCCTGTCCATCTGAGTCAGAATTTCCATGAGAGGTACCTGTTTGCTTGACGGCGTGAGCCTTTCTTCCAGAGACTTTGTGCTAAGGGTCATTAGCTCCTAAAATACAGAAGGATGCAACACAGTTATCATATGTGAAACTGCCTTCCATATTTCCATACCTCACCTACAGAAGCTTCCAACTGGCCCAAAAGCTTTTATCAGTCAAGTGGAAGAGGCAAAACCATCTCTTCCTCTTTATTTTGTAAAAAGACTGAAGAGAAGCAAGAATGGACCTAGAGACTTTTTGGAAAAACAAACAAAAAACCCCATACTCCATCCAGAAATTACAGGGAAACTGAATATCACATGGAACATTTGAATAATTAGCAATAATTCACACATCTTCCAGGTGCTTGTTTAAGTTAAACAGCATAGGCAATGTTCCCAAGTTATCTAGTGTCTTGTATCAATGAGGCAGCATGAACAATTCACAGTAGAAAACCAGTAAATAATTTTGAGCTTAGGCTCTTTTGGCAGTTGAAAGCTTTCAATAAAGCACAGTTTACAATGACTTGACATCAAAAAAAAGAACTCCTATACTCATAAGCAGAGCTCTGAATTCTTATCAATCCACTTTAAAGAAAACAGTTTTTCCCCAGGAACCACCTACCAATTACTATTCCTTACTTGTGTATCCGTAAGAAAAAACGGTTGGGATTTTCTTAGCCAAAGGTATTTTTCTGAGCTTATCATTTCAGGTTCATCTCTTGGAACAAAGGCAGCAAGCAGGATCTTTTCTTTACAAAGATTTCTTTGGATGTAGATTGGCCGTGGCTCATTTGGTTTAAACACAAACACTGCAAAACCAAGAATATCTTCTTTTAAAATCAGGAAATTCTTATGCTCCTGGCCAGCTGTCAAAGCCCTGAATATCACAGCCAGGAAGGCTGGACAGGATTGCCTCCAAGCACCAGTTTATAGGAATATGACTGGATAACTTTACTCAATAATAGAAGGGACCTTTCAAAGTACTCCAGGTAGCATACTTGAAAATTAACATTTCTGCAGGAAGAGTTATCTTAATTTAAGGTCAGAGCTCTAAAATGTAGCCGCACAGTTCTGCATTTACCAAGAGAGGGTCAAGAACATTTGAGACCCTCAGAAGTGTGGTTAATCCTGAGATAGATCCTGTACCTTAAACTAACTGCTGGAAGAGAAGGCAACACACTTTATTTAAATGCTGCAGTCAGATATGGCTCAGTTTCCACAGGTGCAAGCACACACTGAAATCCCTCTTGCAGCTTTCATGGTCTGAATGCTAAGAAAACCTTTTCTAGAAATTGTGCTTCCCCAGTTTTAAATTCTGCTGGTTATGGCTTGTCAAAGAAGTCTTTGTACTCACAGCTGGACTCTTTGGAGAGCCATGAGACTGCAGCAATATGTTCAGAAAGGGGATCAGGTTGCAGAACTACAACGTTGAGGTGGGCATTCCACTCCACTGAAAAGCAAGCACAGCAAGAGCCAGAGGTGAAGAGGAGCCAAACAAAAGGTCAAACAAACAAAACACAGGGACTTAGCTGCTGGAAGAGGCAGCTCCACTCATTCCCTGGTGAATAAAACCACAAATGCTACCAACTTCTACACAAGTAAGAAATACTACCTATTACTGGGTTATCATTCACCTAACTTAAAACTTACTCTACACACACAAAGCACATGCACATGGACAGGATACTCTCCCTAAGTAAGAAAATCATCCCATTTCCATAGGGCATTTTGTAGTGTGTAAATCTGGAATTGAACTAGAATTATTTCAAGGTTTCACACTAATTTCAAGTATTAAATTACTGTAGCACACATTCAAGCTGATCTTACATGCACAAGTGAGCAGGTTCCAGCAACACAGAAAGCCATAATCAGTGGTGCCAATAAGGTACTTGGAACATGTTAGTCTCCCAAAGCAGATTTTCCTACAGAAGTAAAAAGTCAAAACAAATTAGTCACTTTCAGGGTTCATGTTTGTTTCTCTTTTTAGCAATTACTCTCAAGTCACAAAAACCATTCAGTTATGATTTAGTTTTAATATCTAAATCCCAAGTTTGCTTTTTGCATTCACCTTTAGTGGCATGAAACTCCACACACAACTATCTGGTAAGTCTGATGATGCAAAGTATGCATAAATATGTAAAATTTACATGTTTCTACAGCATTCCAATGAAAAGGAGGCATTTAAAACCCTTAAATAAATTACAGACCCATACATAATTGCAAGTGTTCACGTTGTGATGGGAAAATAATATTTAAAGAAGCCCTACTATTGTTTAGGAACTAGAATGAGAGAAGCAGTTAAACAAGGGTTATTATAAGCTGCTCCAGTTGAAGAAAGCATGTGATTCAATTTCTCAGTCTCTTGTCTGAGAATAACAGAACAGCCTTATGACTTCTAATAATAAAAGATTTTCAAAAAACCTAGTAAGGGACAGAATTTGTATATTAAAGCATAGCCCTTTGAAATTACACAAGTAATACAGTAATTCATTATATTCCTAAGGTAATTTATTTCCTTTTAATGTAACAAATAGGAAAGGTTGTAAGAGGAGGGAGCTGGCCTGGGAAAAGCTTGTCACTGCACCAAGCTGGTGGCTCACGTGCCTCCCACAAGTTTCCTGCCCACCAGTTTCAGAGTATCATTTCTCAATTTCTTTTCTTAGAGGACCAATATAAAACAGACTTCATCACACAAAAGAAAAGCTTACAAACATACACACAACACATGGAAGGGAGAAACCCCTGTATGCTGCTATGGTTCTTTGTGTCAACAGTCTCAAAAATATTGTGACTACACAATATCTTTTACCATAACAGCATACAATGGGGCATTGCTGAGATAGTCTGCCACGAAAACATGGATTTTCAAACAGAGGTCAGAGAGGATCAAGGTATGTATTTCACAGTACAAATAAGGTCATCATGCCTTTATGGTTTATTGATGTAATTTCTATTTGCATGTATGTATGCATACACAGATAAAGAACCAACTTCTTATAATTACACTTTTCCAGGACTTAGATTGCCTCCTGGATTAATGGGAAAAAAGAGAAGGGGTATCAACACACTACTTGTGTGCTCCATGATACAGATTTAAGGATGGGAGGTGCAGGAGACATAAGCAAGAAAGAAGGAACTGCATTGCTCAATCTTATTTTTAACAGTATTTTTAACCAACCACCTAAAAGCCATTTTAGTCTTTTCCATACATGAATTTAAGACTGATAAATTCAATGTTTATGAGTATACGTTTATGAACATATACAAGGTCTAGGACTGCTATGAATTGATTCTTTCTGTTCCCAGAGTTCAGATGAGACATGAAAGAGCAGATGAAAAACGTACCTTATATTTCCAGGTGGGTGGCAAAATGTACACTTAAGATCCCAAGTAAGTGAATCCCATACAGTGACAGTTTCTTCAAAGCTAACAGCAAGCAAAGAGCCATCTTCTGAGAAGCAGCAGTTTGTAGCTTGGTAGTTGTGGTAGCTGCCTACAAAGTCACAGGTCCAGCTCACACTCTGCTGTGCTGTGTTGAATGAACAAGCCAGTTAATTCAAGTGGAAAAAAGAATTTAATTTATTATTGCAAAACAGGCTCAAGAGCAAGGTAGTTTTCTTTCATAACTTTTGAAGAATACAGAGAATCTGCCCTAATAGAATCTGTTCTAATTGAGAAACAGCTCTGGTAGGGTTTTCATTTGTCCTGTTTTGCATTTGAACTGTGAACCTTGAGACTGACAGGATACAATAATCATGCTTAGTTTGCCAACTCCATTAACTGTGCTCTCAAAGAGGCAGAGGTTAGGTAAAATGATACTCAAGTAGATTCAACACTTATTGTTCTGTAAATTGTTCTGTTGTAACTCTAGCAAGAATACATGAGCATTACTCAAAATCTGAACACAAGCTTGCATTTGAGTCCAACAAAGCTCATGGTTCATTTACAGAAGATTTGAGGATCACTAAATGACCCACCAGTATGCTTCCCTGTGTTGGTTTATATAATACTGCACTCTGCCACTGCATTGTTGGGACACCTTTCTCACTGTTGATAGTTACCAGAAAATAAACTGGCGCAAAGCGATGTACTTACCACATTAACATACATTTCCCAGTATAAAGTAATTCCTACAGCATGCTTTTGAAACATTTGAATGGAATGAGAAAAAAAGGGAAAATCACCCTATGCTAAGATACTCTTTATATAATGGCTACAAGTTGATAATTAAAAGACCTGCCTGTAAAAAAAAAAAAAAAAAAAAAAAAAAAAAAAAAAAGAAGAAAAAAAAAAAAAGCCAGAAACGATTGTGTACTCCAACTGCATGGCACCATCTAGGGGCCCAGCAAGAGACCTGCTGCAATTAACACATCCCAGAGTGAACTCAACTGAGGAGCTCTTTGGTAAAGTAGTATCTGCTGCAGAGAAGCTGCAACATGTCAAGCCTTTCTACCTGAGCATTCCTACTCTGCTCCATTGGGTAAATACACCACAGCAGTCACCACTAATTGGTACTTTCACACAGGCCATGAAACAGAACCCTGTAGGCACTTAAAATACAAACACCCTGATGAGGCCAGTCAGCAGATACAGAACTATTTTGTGGAAGGAAAAAAACCAAAATTAAGTTTCAACCCCAGCTGACACTATACTCCATACCAAAGTATCTGCTCATTAAGATATAATTTAGCCTCAGAATAATTTACGAAAAAATACAAAACCAAACACTCAGATACCATTGAGGGGGTTACTAATAATACAGTAAACGACACAAGGTTTTGTCTGTCTGCTCATCAGCAGCCACAGCTGAGGAACAAAGAAGTTGTAAAGAGAAAGTTTGGAAAGGTTTGCCAAATGGAAACCATAGTAGCTCAAAAGTACTTTTGAACATGGTCTCACTTGCCCGTGAAAAGACAAATTGATTACTAAACTGCAAGCAGCTCAGCAAGACCACTATTACAGCTACTTAGGAACGTGAAATGACAAGACATCCAAGTGGCAGGAAAGTGACACTTCACTTAAGTGTGCCTGACACTGTAATAACATTTAACTAAAAGGACATTAATATGCTGTAAATCTTTTGTATTTCATGCCCAAAAGCATACAGAGCAACATAGATTGTGTGTTTGAAAGAAGGGAACATCAGCATGTCTTTCAAGAAGCTGAATTTGTTTATTAAAAGTATCTCAGAAATACCCATTCTATGATTCTATGATCCTAAGGAAGGATGTTAAAAAAATGATCTTTGAAATGGTGGATCTGTACAATTGCAGAAGAGCTGTTATTTTACACTAAGTCAGCTCAAACAGAGTAACACATTTCTTTATCTTGCTCTTTTGAGCAAGAGTCTCAAATGAAAAGCCAACCTAGAGGACTGACAAAAATCCTTTTTCTCAGCACAGAAAAATCATTACCACAAACTATTCTTTAAATCAATGAACACAGGCTGCCATTCCCTCCTACAGCAGCTTGCCAAGGTTTTTGGCTATTTCAGGAACCTCCATACCAAACCAATACTGTGGAACTGTGGCAGAACTCCATGACAGGAGGCTTGGGAGAACACAATACTTCATGCAGCAGCAGAAACAGATCAATGCAGGGGACTAAGCAAATGAAAGGAGGGTCCTGATTTTTACAGCATGACTTCAAATGTCATTGTAGGTCTTTTCCAACTCAGGTTATTCTTATGGTTCTCTGTTACAAGGTGCAAGTTAGAGTAAGTTGTATTTTGGCCACACTTACCTTCTGGATCAGTGTCTTCTACCATCACCCAGACTTTAAACACACAGTCTCTGCCGGTTGTCACCAGTATGAGAGAGTCATCTCCCAGTTCATCCATGTCACGAAAGCACATGTCTGTGATGTGGTTGTCATGGGGTGTGTTTATTCTGGTGTTCAGCTGAAAGCTATAGGAAAAGAAAACAGAAACTTGCTGTTCTATTTAATTTGGAACTTGGGGGGAAGACTTCAGTTCAAGTTGATTCTGGAATGGGCAGGGAGAGGAGCCATCAAAGGAATTTCTAAATAAGACAGCTAAACAGGTATTGCATTAACAGATCAGGTTTCCCTAATGGCTTCCTTACAGTAGCCCAGCACCAAGAATTATCACTAAGCAGGTGTCTCTCAAATACTCAGCCTGAACCCTGAGCAGTCTTTCCAGTACTTAGAAAACAGTCATGTGGTTGATCTGTGTAGTAGCTTTATTTTGCTTCTTTAAGAAAATAACAATTTGTAGTCCAAATGTAATTATTTTTAATAGGAAAATTAGAGAAAGGGTATTAACCAGATGCATATGCTAAAGACAAAGACAAACAATAAAATTATAATCTTCTGTACTTTCTGGAGAAGGATTAATCAATTAATGGTGGATTACACAGAGGTGGGAAAACTATGAGCTATAGAACCATTCTGTCATGTCCATGATTTTTAACACCAAGAAAATATGTGAATTTAAATCCCATGGTTACAACAGACTGTGATTACTGTAAGTAAAATAGATCCAGAGCAATTATTTCCTATGTGTCTTCAGTGCAACTCTGCTCTGCTGCAGATGCTGTAGTGCGCATGGTAACTTCCCAGATGTGGAAAAACTGCCTTTGCAAGGCAACATCTGTGCAGGCATTTGTGTGACTGACAGCTGGAAGGCCAGCTGTTATCATTACCTTTGTTCCTCTTCATGGTAGAACCACAGCTTCAGCTGCAGCTCGGGGTCAGTGACTTCCTCACTCTCCTCCACGGTGGCCAGCCAGGTGCCCTGGGCGCTGAACGCCACCTTCACCAGGTCCGACTGCTTCAGCCCCGCCTCGTGGATGTACTGCCGCTGCACAATGTCCAGCTGCAAAGCAAGGCCACAGCTGTCTGCTAAAATTCAGGGAGAGCTCCAAGAGATACCATGAAACAACGGAGAAAGGTTTCATGAAGGTTCCAGTTAGCCCTGACTGGGCTGTGGCACACAGAAGTACGCCAACGTGTGGGGAAACAGAATTAGGGCGTGTGCATTCCACAACGATGTGAAGTGTAGGAAAGAATGAATAATAATTTGAAGGTGTTTTATCTACAAATTGTGGACATTTAACAGGAGAGCACTCTGTTTTAAAGTACTTTTTTCAGTATCAATGTTTAGATTTGCTTAGCAAGTGAACTCAGAGATAAAGCCAAGAACCTCTCAGCCTGGGATCCAGCCTTGTGGGATAGCTGCAATGTTTTTTTCCCATTTGCCATATTAAGTCTTCAAATAAATGTTGATGCACAAATTACTTCACTGAATAAGTTAAAGTTTTGGTACAAGCCCATCCAACTTACACTGAACAACTGTTGGTCACTCTGGAGGGAATAGAACTGCAAGTGGCCTGGCTCTCCATTCAGCACCAAAGCTTTGGTTCTAGGATCAACCACCAGGCCAGTCTTGACATCCCTACCTGGAAACAAAAATCAGGTGACAAATGACCAAAGCTATCAAGTGACACATTCTTCCCTCTAAGTGCAAGATAAATTTTACTGCACTTACTTTTGATTAGCCCTTGAATACTTCTGGAAAACCTTAGGTTGCTGTTGATTATTGTAATTCCTGAAAGAGAAAGCAGACAAAGTCTTGCAAAAGGCACACATCTTATGGTGGGAAAGGCACTGTGATTATCTGTACTGTAAATGTATCTTTTTCCAGTTTATGACACCAAGGTGGAAAGCCAAGTTACAGCAGGCACCAGACAAATTCACAGAACTGATCAAAGACATAAGAACAAGCATCTGTTTCTTCAGATCACTCATGAAATTCTACGTAGCTCTTAGCTAATTCATCCAAAATCAACAAAACAAAGCTCATACAGATTTGCATTTCCACTGAAGTGATTCTTGGCTGTGTTTTGGCTTACTGTTGTCTGTGTGCAGGGTGCAGCAGAGAGCGCCGTCAGAGGACAAGGAGATGTACTCGATAGGAGACCCCAAACGAGGCAGGAAATCCTTCTGGCACGAAGATTCATTGTGCCACTGGACTAGGACAGATTCAACTCCACCACTCAGCAACCTGGTTCCTTTTCCAACAACACAATACAGTTAAAATGTTTTGCTTAAAAAGAAATGAGATCAGCAGCCTGTGTCTTTACAATGACAGACTGACATGAGCTTCTCAAAACTTTTTAAACTGTCACAAGTAAACAACTGTATCAAGCCTGGGCAATACACACAGACATGCTTCTCATAATCCCCTATTAAATTGCTAGAGAAACTTGGATTAAGTAACAGGGATTTGTGCCTACAGTGAAATTTAAGCAATGCTTTGAGACTAGTAGATCCCATTACTTCCTGAATTAGCTGGGTATTTGTGTTAGGACATGGCTGAATTGTTCTCCTTCTGTGAGAAGTACTTTGCAGTAAGAAATACCTTAAGGAGAATAGTTCAGATCACACAATTCAGATAAAAGTGTGGTATTTCTGACAGCAGGTTTGAGCTCAGACAAGACTGGCTGGTTTTATTTGGAAGCAAGTAAAACTGGCCAAGAATTCATCAGTATTATTAATGAAATGGAAGGGGGGGGAAGAGTGGAGGTGAGGGAGAAGAGGTGAGAGAAGGGATTAGATTTTTTTTTCTACCACAGAAGGCAGATATTTGACATTATAAATGCCAATCGAAATGCATATAAAAAGCAACAACTCCTTTTCTTTTTATTTCATATCCTTCCTGGATATACTTAAAATTCTAGAAATTAACTTGTTAATAAGTGGACAAACGTGGAGCGTCTATAGATTCTTCCTTGATTGCTACAACACTTCAGATTTGAGAAGGCTTTGTTTGTTTGATGGAGATTTTTTGGGTGTTTTTGGTAGGGTTTTTAAATTGCTTTTTAAAATTTGTTCTTTTACTCACCCTCCACAGAAAAAGCCAGATCCATGACAATATCATGATGCCAGTGCAGTGCGGAATATGTGTACTCTTTCTTGTGGTGAAAATTCCTCCTGTATGGAGAGGCACAAAACAATTTACTCACAACATCAACAACAGGGTAAACAAAAGGAAATATTGAATTGAATCAATTATATCATCCTGTCCTCCAACTTCTAGACTAGTTTATCCTATGTTCAGGTGATGCAGAAGGAAGGAAGGAACCACACTACAGCTTTCCAGAACCCTCTTGGTTCACACCTCACATCTTAGATGTACTGAGCAACTCAGCCCTGGAAGCAACTTAACCATGTAATGTTTTTAGTCATGTATTCCACTGGTGTGCTCTCCTTAGGACTCTACTTGCCCATAAAGAGTTATTTCAACTGCTCTTGCATTACCTTTTACACAGTTTAGATTCGGTGGAGCACAGCTTAACATAGGCATTTTTCCACTTGACATGTACACTGTCAGCACTGCTGGTTCATTGCTCATGCTGACTTCTGAAAATGGCAATGCTATGGACAAATTAGCTCAGGCTTGACTTAATTCCTACAGTGAGAGGAGTTTATGGGATATCATAACCAGTTAACCAAAATACACATACCAGAGGCGGATCTTTCCATCAGCATGGCCAGTTGCTAGGCAATCCTCCGTAGGATGGCACACGACACAACTGAAGCGATTGTCTCCTTTTGTCTTTACTGTACTTAAAGAAAACCTTCAAAAGTTAAGAAAGTAACTTTAATTGTAAGAGTTAGGTTGGTTTTGGTTTTTCTAAAACAAATCTTCAAAAGGATCAATCAGTGCATGTAAAAATAATTCTGATTAGCAAAATTAAACATTTTCAAGTTATAACGGTTATATGCACTCTCAAAAAATAGTGACAGACTTATTTCCCTCTTGATTTCTCTAATTCTTCACCTTCAATCAAGCTGAAAGAGCTTTTGCTTCTGTTTTTCTCTCCCTCTCTCCTTTTCTCCTGCTTCTCCTCCTGCTGCCTGGGCCCTGCCCAAACTATGTCACTTGTTTCAGGTCAGCATCAACCTCAGTATTTAACCCAAAAAAATACATTCCTGTGCTGCAAAGGTAAGGCACCACTGCCACTGATCTGCTCACTGTTCATTTCTACAGGAAGCTTCCTATAGAGTGACTACATCCCCTCCAGCAGAAAACCAAATACGAGATCATGTGTGCACACATCACGAGTTAAAAATCATTTAGGATATATCAGACTGAATCAATACCCAGCATTTTCATTCCCATTCTTACCTGTTCAACAATTTCCGTTTGAAAAAATAGACTTGGAGATTCACACCCTTCACTGATACCACATATGCACCCTGTTAAAGTAAAGCATATAGCACATACAGATTATGTTTTCACACACAAAAAAAATAAAGCACATTTCACTACAAAGTACTTTACATTGGAGACAACATGTAAGCTGATGTTAAGCAAATACTTTCCCACTGTAAGTGTCAAAGTTTCTTTTTTGTTTTTGTAATATTAAAGAAAGCATAGTTCTTACACTGATTCATTTACTTTCAGTTTTGTTTCCATACTACTGTGCTTTGTATAAAGGTATGAGCAGCAAAGAGTTCATTTGAGAGGAAAGAAAACCCACCCAACCAAAACCCCAGAGAAGAAAAATCCCAAAGGTGAACATACTTCTCTTCCAAATGCAATGTGCTTCATTGATGGACCCACATCATCCAGAACCACTGAGAGCTCCTTGCTTTCCAGATCTTGGCTTGCTCCTTTTGTCAGCTTAACTGAGACCAGCTGGAATGTATCTGACCAAAGGAAAAATCTGTCTGAAACCAACAATAATACTGAAGAACGAGGACCTGACACTGGGGATCAGTGGAAGTGTAAAGCAGAATCCAAGGGAAGCTGCACAGTATTTGCTCTTGCTCTGCAGTAGCAATATATTATAGCACACAGTAAGGCCAAGCTGTATTTATTGCAGTCAAAATCCCATTAAAAATACCTAGGCATGCTGTGAATAGACAGGTCTGTTTATGGTAATACTGCCTAAGGTGGGAGAATGATCTCCAGCACTTATACCCAACATCAGTAGTATAGCCCATAGCTTGGTGAGCGCTGCTCAAAGATGAACTGCATCTCTGACACCACATCCATGTCATGCATGCTTCAAAAGCAAAGACAAGCACTCTTCTAGACAAATATTGGAATGACAGATATCACAGACTGAGAATGAAAGAGGTACAAAATGCCGGACTACAGACATCTGCCACAGGATTTAAAAATATTTGACAATTAACATGTTAAAGCCCATTGTTGTAACCCACCACTCACTGCTGGGATAGTAGCACAGACACAGAATGACTGAGAGGATATGGATGATGCTACTTGTACTGTACCTCGTTCACCGTTCTTTGGAATGACAACAAACACTGAGTCCTCAGCACTAGCAAGCGTGTACAGTGCCAGAAGTTTGGATCCTACATTGAAAGTCTGAAGATAAAAAGAATAGGAAATCAACAACTACTGCATTTGTGTGTATGTCTTTAAGGCATTCATGAATTAAGGAAATGTTAATTTATTAATTAAAATTCTCAATTCTAAGAAAAATACATTTTTATTCTATCAAGGACTAATGCAAATATTAAAACAGTACTAATACAATATGGCACATTGGAGTTACTGAAAAGCCTCAAGACACCTCATTCCTAATGCAAAGCAGAAGGCACACCCAGAGGTGGGTGTTTAGCAGAAAACGTGAGCAAGAGTAAGCAGTCCACATTTTCAAGTCACTGGATCAATTCCTATTGGTGTATCCCAAACTGCAGCAGGTAGCAAAGTCAGTATGTCAGTACACCTCCCATCTTCTTCCCCCAAAGGATCTGCATCATCATCACATATGTTATTACTGCCATAATTAGACGAGTTCTAGGTTGTGTTAATAGTGGAACAACCCATCTCAGACTGATTTGTGCCCATTTTTGACATGCTCTTAACAAGAATAACTCAACATACTTTAATGAGAATCCCATCCATGAAGTCCCACAGCTTAATGGTGCCATCGAGAGAGGAAGAATAGAGCTGAAAAAAAAACCCCAAAAAACAACTATATAAGTAAAAGCAATATATTAAAGCCCGATTCTGCATAAAATCACAACTGTGATTCCAGGTAACTGAATCATAAAAAATACAGGACAGGGACCAGCTCTGTGGTGCCTTCACATAAAGTGCACTATTACTCGAAAAGTACATTGTCACAATGACTGAATGCACAATACCTGCCATGTGAACATCTAATTTTGTACGGCTGGAATGCAGATTAGTGGTAAATAACTCTTGTTTGTACCTGGACACCAAAAAAGCCCAAGCAAACTAGGAGCAGGGAAGATGGGCTGGGGGCAGAGGGAGCCACTGGGCAAGTTAAAGGGATTTCATCACATCTGCATCAGTAACAACAGATACAGAACGGCAAATACTAACCACTGATTTCTGATTTTCTCACATGCTTCTTTTACCTTTTCAATCAAAGAACCGGAAATTTTGCTGTATTTCCGTTTTGTTGTCGTTCCACTCAAGGAGTGTGATCCGCATGACATTTCACGTTTATGTTTGTAGGAAACTGACATACCTCTACCCTTCTTGTCAGATTTCAGCAAAACATCAGCTCGACGATGCCCTAATCACTTCCAGCCCCTTCCCAAACTCCAGCCAGCCCCAGGACAGCCCTCGCGGTGGCACATAAGGGTCAGGGGCAGCCCGGCCACCCTCAGCAAACCTGCATGTGGTTGTGTGGGTTGAGTTGGATGCCCGTCACCAGGTCGGCGTGGCCGCCCATGAGCCGCAGGGTCTCCTCGGTGTTCACGCTGTACACCTTCACGAAGTCCCCCGAGGCGCACAGCAGGTACCTGCAGGGGAGAAACGCGTTAGCAAAGCCGAAGGGGCCCGGGCGCCCCGCGGCTGTCGCAGGCCGCGGGGACACCGGCGGGCAGAGTCCCTCTCGGAGCTCAGCAGCACGCCCGAGGGCGGTAGCCCCAGCCCCCGTCCCACTTGCTTGGAGTCGGCGGAGAACACGGCCCTGGCACCGCACAGGGCGCTGCCCCCGCACCGCACCACGCGGAGCGTGTCCGGCGCCACCATCTTGTCCCGCCGCCACCCGCGCGCCGGCACGGCCCCGCCCTTCCCGCCCCTCATTGGCCCCGCCCCTCCCGGCCCTCATTGGCCCCGCCCTTCCCGCCCCTCATTGGCCCCGCCCTTCCCGGCCCTCATGGGCCCCGCCCCGTCCGGCCCTCATGGGCCCCGCCCCTCATTGGCCCCGCCCTTCCCGCCCCTCATTGGCCCCCGCCCTTCCCGCCCCTCATTGGCCCCGCCCCGCCCGGCCCTCATGGGCCCCGCCCCTCATTGGCCCCGCCCTTCCCGCCCCTCATTGGCCCCGCCCGCCCCTCATTGGCCCCGCCCCGCCCGGCCCTCATGGGCCCCGCCCCTCATTGGCCCCGCCCGCCCCTCATTGGCCCCGCCCCGCCCGGCCCTCATTGGCCCCGCCCCGCCCGGCCCTCATGGGCCCCGCCGCCGGGTGCTGTGCTGCGGGCTGGCCACGTGCGCTCCCCCTCACGGAGACACTGAAGCGGCACAGGAGGGGAACGGCTCCAAAATTATCTCGGGCATCACCCGCAGCGTGGCACTCAGTGCCGCGTCCAGACTCTCCCTAAGCACCTCCAGGGACGGTGACTCTGCCACTTCCCTGGGCAGCTCCTTCCAGCCACTTTTCCTGTGCAGAAATTCTTCTTAATGTCCAGCCTGGACCTCCGCTGGCGCAGGTTGAGGCTGTACGCTCCCATCAGTTTCCTGGGAGCAGAGGCCGCCCCTCACCTGGCCTCAGTGTCCTGTCAGGTAGTTTGTACAGGGCGCTCCGCCCCCCATTAGTGCCCTGAGGGTGCCGGTGAGTGCGGGGAGCTGTGGGGCTGCTGCCCGTGCCCGGTACCGGGGTTTGGTCTGAGCCCTGCCCCGGCTGCTCTCCCCGGCCGTTCCCAGCACGGAAGGCGGCGGGAGCGCTGAGCAGGGCCGGGCTGGCCCGTGAGGGGCTGTGCCGCTGTCACCCCGAGAGCGCTGCGCTCCCTCCTCAGCGCCTGGCCGCCGGGGCACCGCGAGGGACAGCCCTCTGGCTGCGTCTGAGGAGAAAAACGCCTTACCTCCCTTGTTTAAGTGGGCAGAAAGGCTGAACAGAGGAAACTGATGGGTAAGCTTTGCTAAAACCCCCCTTGTTCGCCGACTTGGACGAGCTGTGGGTTTGCTGAGTTACTGAGTACATCGTGTTCTCGTCTTTGGAGGAAAACCGCTGTCAGAAACAATGCGAATGTCTGGAGTAGACCGTGATTTATGGTGTCTGCGCCCTTCACTGCCGCTGCGGAATAGCAATTGCAGTTCTTGCACAGCTGTGTAGTTTTGGCGGCTGTTTAGGCCATTGAAGGTATCCCTGGTATGCCTGCAATTGATTTTTAAACAGCCCTTCACAGACAATAACAGTGACAGGTGCCTTATGAGTTGTGATCATCCTGCTGTAAACGACGCCCATTTCTTCCCTGCTGACTGAATCCTAGTTCATTTATTAGGTTAATTGAGGATTGTGCAGGGACAGTAGCACACACCGTGGAGTATTGTGGTCATAGGGAACTGGGGATGGGTGTGAGAGAGCAGTGTGCGCCCCGAAACCTGGCTGCCAATCTCCCGTGCTTTGACAATTGAACAGTGCACTCTCTCCGGAGCTGAGAGCAGCATTTACAGGTGCTGCCTAAATTGCAGTAGGGTTTAACAGCTGTGTCGTGCGCTCATTCTGGCGGATATTTTAGAACCCAAAGGCAGATGCTTCTTCTATATGGGACAGTACATCGTGTCGAAGTTCTGAGCCACAGGCACTGAGTAAAGCCAGAGTTCTGTCAAAGGGGGGAAAAAAGCAAGGTCTCTAGGAAAAGACAGTCCTTTAACCCACATTATTATGTGAATGGGACTCTTTTGTCCAGGTCTACGCTAAGTGTAGTCAAGTCTCGTTAAAACACAGAAGCTTGGTATGATCATCCTTCTCCTTGATTAAGGAGAAAGGCAAATACTTTGTGCACCTTAGTGCATATGTTTTTTGTAATGCATGTTTATTTTTATCATTTAGGAAATCTGCCATAAGCTTTGAAGCTGATAAACCATGTGGAGATCAAGACTACCCCCAAATATATATCCTAGGGCAGGAGAGATAAAACCAACTATATACTACCAGCACTAGTGCAGAGCACTGTTCCCCACACTGCTTTCACCACTGGCTTTCTTTGCCTCCAGCAGCAAAATTACTTCAGTTTTCCTTCTCACACTTGAGCAGAAAACCCATTAATGCAGCCACAATAATGTGATTTCAGTATCAAAAGACCGCTTGCTAGTTATTACATACAGGGTTTTTTCAACTGTAGATGCTCTGTGTAATTGTTCCAAGTGATGCTGCCCAAAGTTTTTAGTAGTGCTGTTCTAAAATATGGAACATTGCTGGGAATTAGATTGGGTCACTATGGCAGAGTTTAAAAGAATTTTGTATTCAGAGTTAAATGGTTGGCATAAATTTATTGGGAAATAGTTAGTAATAATTGTAAACAATGATATATAATAATAGGTAATATAGAATTATTAATTAATACACACACTGTGTTTTTAAAAAAAAGTTTTGTTTTTTTTCTTTAGATGCACTTAGCCTTTTAGTTCATTGTCATAACGCATATTTTAATGTGGTTTGGTGCACAGGTATATAAAAAACCCAAAACTTGACCTGTATCAGTTTTTGGAAGCTGGGGTAGAAAATACTGAAAGTATCTGGTTTGTGGTATTCAGTAGAGTAAGGAGTAAAACTAATCTAACCTGTTGTTTGATTTTATTTGTTTGAAGTGGTGGGTTTCTATGCTTTTTCTAATTAAATTGTTTAAATGTACATTTCCTATGAATTTCCAAAATCCATTGGTTTGTATATCTGCAGAAATTTGCTTTTGTCTTTCCCAAAGTAGTGACTTGATTCAGTAAGGATTCTAGTGTATTCAGTTGATGGTTATCTAGGTAGAATTAATCAATAGAATGTAGTTGTAAGTAGTACAAGGTGTATTTTTGCAAATTTTTGAAAAAATGTATTGCAATGAATTGAGCAAATTGTTCAGAGACCATAGCAAATAGTATTGGCCAAAGATTTGTTTGCATTTAGAATTCATTGTGTAATTGTGTAAGTAATTACAGGTAAACTAAAGTAAAGTTGGAGAGAATGCAGCTGTAGTTCTGAGACATCTATTTTTAATGCTGTAAGTAAAAAAATAATAACTTTTAATATGTTACCAACTTAGAAGGAAATCCTTCCAGGCTAAGAGGTAAGTACTTTATAAGCAAGTGTTACTAGTTAGGTTTATGTACTCTGCCTAGTCTGTAAGTTTCTGAACTGTCCCAACACTTGTGAAATCCCAGGTAAATAATTGAGTGTAAGAGCAATTAAGAGAAAAAACCATTGTTGTGACTTCAAGGGAGCAGAATGACTGTCCTTAAGGAAGGGCGTGGTACACTACAGCACCACTGCAGTTCATTAAGTCAGTAGTACAGCACAGGACGGATGTCTGATTTAAAATGCTAATTACATTCTATATTTAACTTGGTTTCCAGCAGGTTTCGTACTTTCCTGTGCCCTATTTGATCTCAGCCTTGCTCCTTAATAGAATATCCAGCTCAGTATCCCTATCTGGGGCCTGGGATCTGTGATCACTCCCTTGCTGTCCCACACACTCTGCTCTCACACTGGGATGCCGGTCGGTCAGCATTTCAGCACGGGGCAATGGATCTGGTACATTTCAAAATCTGTTCTGTTTGTGAACTCCACAGTTGGTCTCGAATGGCTTTTCGTCTTCCACTTCGTGTCTTTCTCAAGCAGCTTGTTGAGTAGAGGATTCTGAAATGCATGCTTTGAAGTCTTCTGTAAGGAAATCAGAGGTAAGAAAAGCTGCTTGTTTAATAATGCCTTCATTGAGGAGGTGATTGATAAATAATAATTGATTACTAATTGATTGATTACTAATTTACTAATTAGTAATCTGATTACTAATAATTCATTACCAAATAATTGATTACTAATTTACCTAAGTAACTTAACACAAAGACAATGTACTCATATTCTGGCTTCAGTTCGGGGATGTATTTATTTGAAGGGAAAATACCCTGTTTTCTTTGTGGTACACAAAGTACCATCTCATTTGCTGGAAGAAAAATGAACATGACCGGGATGAGCACGCAGTACGCGGCAGGAGCCCGCGGTGGTGTGGCAAGCTCCTGCAGCGGGGCACATCCACAGTTCTCAAGTTGGCGGAGCAGCTCTGCGGGGAGGGGAGGCCGGGCTTGTGGAGGGATGGTGTCCTCATTGTAGTAACGAGTCAAAGCCGCCGTGGGCACTAGAGGGTGCTGGAAGAACGACTGCAACATGAACAACTCCGTGTTTGAAGTCCGGAACCCCCGGGAAGGGGAGCTCGCCAAAGGCGTGGTGCCCCTCAGAGCTCTGTTCTGCCCCAGCCTTGCCATAAACAGCGCGCTGATGGTCTCCATTGGACCCGCTGCTGTCAAAGGAAGGGCCAGCACCTTGGAGGGACTCTCTTGTGAGACACTGATTCCTTAGCAGTGCTCAACAGGTGGTGGCAAAACAAATGTAAACACTTCAGTCACTTTCTCAAGGAAGTTTTGTTTTGAAACATCTCTAAATAGAGGGACTAAGCATATGGTGAGAATGGGTAGAGGCTAACTTGATAAATGGGAATTTGAATCTTGATAGTGATTCTGAAGTTGGCCTTTACAATAATTTCACCTCTGTATGTTTTGGTGTATGATAAACTCAGCTTAATTTAAAAAGTTGATTTTGAAATTACTTTTTTCTTTTGAAGATCATAAGACTGTTTAACACTACAGAATTCTTGATCATAGTATCATCCCATACTAGTTTGATTTTTGAAGTACTTTGGAAATATTGGCCAATAAGTACTGAAGTACATTTAGTTTGATGATAGAGCTGTTTGGAATTTTTGGAGATATCAGTTACCTAGTAAGGAGGTAATGATACAGTGAGAAGCCTTGCAAGTGAATAAAATAGATATTTCATATGAAAATTTGACAACATGAATTCCACTGAAATTTCTTCCCATTTCATGCATTCCCCCGTTGTTTTGTTTGTTTGTTTTTTAATGGTAAAAAGGATTTGTTTTCTAACCATTTCTAGTAGTTAGAATAGAAAATAACCCATAACATATAATGACAGCAGAGTCTCACCTTGGAGTGGTGTGGATATACTTCACCTTTTCTTCCATTGGACTGTGGCTTTCCCTTTGGTATGGGCATTTTGTGGAGATGTGGTACCAACTGACCTCCATGCTAGCACAACTGTGCTTTTGTATTGAGGTTGTGAACAGTCTTTGAGTCTTGCTATGGGAACTCTATGTGGTCCTGTGTCTGTGTTGTCCCAGATAGTGGTTTCTACAAACTGTGCATCATCTGCATTTTCTGCATCTGTGTGTGCCTTACACCAAGGCAGTCACTGAAGAGTCAGGGTTTTTTCACGGGAGAAACAAGTGCCAGGTAGATAAAGTGCAAAGGGTCTTCTAGATGGACCCAATAGACAGAGTGGAGACAATGTTGATTCATGTGCATTTTGCAGCTAATTTTCCTCATTAAAAAACAGAGATAATGTCTTGTACACCTCTCCCATGGCAATGCCAGTCAAATCCCAAATCACTATTACCTGCTTAGTAGTACCAGCCAGGTGTAAGGGTGTGATGCTGGTTTTGTATTCTGGTGTCTCTCCTCTATTCTGACAATGAAAAGAAGCTCTGAAATAAATGATAAAATGTATTTGCCAATTAGCTGGGACACTTAAAGACTTTAAATTTCTTTATCAAAAAGCATTGGCTACTGCTGGACATCTTTTCCTTTCCACAAAAATGCAAATGGAGCAACCATAACTGCTGAAACAGGTACTGGTTATTCAAAAGATAACCTGAGAAGCAAAACAGAAGCTGCATCTCTTACTTCCTTCTGAACTGAAACTGTTCAGTGCAAAGACTCTGCTCTAAAAAGACAGACATTAAATATATCTTATTGTATGTGGAGACTAACGCTTCCTTCCTTTTCCTGGCGGAAACCCCTTCCTTCAAGGATTTGTTCTTTAAGCAGTGCCTGTTAGTAAGCAAGGATAAAGTTTAAGGGGAGCAGAGCTAAAATGGTTCTCAATCTTATTTACATCAAGCAGCTGCTGAATGTTTAGTGTCCACTGTCCCATGTCTTTAAACATTTGGGGTTTTTTCCTTACCAGAAGCAGAGGAGACAATAGTTTGTTCAGCTAAGGAAGGTAAGTGCTGCAGTAGTTACAAAAAGATTCTGGATTAAAAGGAGAGATTCTCAGTCTTTTAAAAATTTTGTGCCTGTAGTCTAACAAATGTTCACAGCCTCTCCATACAAACCAGCTGTAACCATGCATTACTGTGTGTAAACAGTGTTCTCTTGCTCTAAGTGTTTCCAACAACAAAGCAGGAGACACAAGCTTTACTGTTCTCTTCTCAACTGACTCCTGTTAATTCCCTACTTCTGATGATCACCCTGTTTTTAAAAATCCTGTCCCATTCTTGAAGCCAGCAAGAACAGAGGCCAGCACTGGATTCCATGCCCAGTGAGGGGTTAAAAGCTGGCCTAAGAGACTGAGGTCTTGGTGCAGCTTTTAGTATCTTTGTGAAAAGGCTCATTGCAAAATCTTCAAACTCATGGAAACAATGTACATTTTATGCTTTAATTCATCAGGATAACCACAGCCCTACTTTTCAAGAAGTGATTCATTGAGCGAGCATAGACTCTTTTTTTTTTTTTTTTTTTTTTTTTTTTCCCCAGTGTTTCATTAATTAATTTTAAAACATTCCTTACTGGAGGTGGTTATTTTTAATGGGAGAGATCTCTGAGGAGAGCCTCAAGAGTTCACAGATCAGAGTTAGTGGTGAGACTTCAGAACTGGTGGGTGTCCTAAGTAATGTAATATAATGGGTCAGGTAAATATCCACTTTCCCTTTCCTGATGCTGCAGCTAGCAGGGTTACTTGTTTTTTCTTCTCGTACATCTATTTCCTACAAGAAAAGTACCCTCAACTTTTTCCCTGCATTTTGCACTGATGCCTTGGCATTTGTGGCATCTGTCTGACACAAAGGGGCTGATTCTGAAGGGTGGGTGCCCTTTAATATTCACATGTCTCCTCTGAGATAAACAATGCCAACAGAACTCAGAACTCTACTTTATAAGTGTGTTTAAACTGAGGTAAAACTCTTTTCCCAAATTATTTCCAAGCACCAAGTCCAGTTGCCTCTCGTTAAGGTTTGGATTTTTCTCTTGCAGCAGCTGCAGAGTGGATTTTTTTTTTTTTTTTTTTTTTTTTTGAGCAGTTGTATTGAGTTTCATAGCAGGGAAAACAGTTTTGTTGCCAAATGGTTGTTACCATGATTTCTACTGGAAGAAGGATTTTGGAGTGGAGAGTGAGTATGAATGTGCTGTTTATTTCAGAGTTGTGTGGTATCTTTTAATGCACAATGTTTTTAGTAGTCTGGGTAAAAGCTGCTGCTTTAACTAACAGGAGAAAACCAACATAAACCATTACACATTCTGAACAGGGGCTTTGTGACTGATGAAAACAACAGTCAGTCATCATGGAATAGCTTTGTATTGTGAGGCCTATTGAACTGACAAGCATAAAATAACAGGAGACTATCTCCTAGCTCACATGCAAGTAACAGGAAGTGTGGTTTAGGCATTATACCCTCCAGATTCTGTCCTCCCTAATGCACACGTGGCTGCTTAATTGTAGTGCTGCATACCTGCTCTAAACATTCTTAATCCACAGGCACCAAATCTACCTAAAGGATCTTCTAAAATGGTCTGCACATTGGTTATATCCTTTACATGCCCTTTCCCAAAGTTTACTAGAACTTGGTAGTTAGTGGAACAAAGATTTCCTTTGGGTTTAGGCTTATGTTGCCTTTAGCAATTGTTGATATAATTCATGTTCATAATGATCTGTAGCTTTAATTAGGGCATCTTTTTCCTGAAGGCTCCATGTTCTACTGGCACAGCGTGCTCCAGATCCACACAATGCACTTGGAGGGCCCTGACAGAGTGAGAGCTCATAGTGTTGAACTGCAGCTGGTTTCGTGGCTTAGAAGGAAGGTAATGCTCCAGTGAGCTAATAAGGACAGAACCATTTCTGAAGGCAGCTGTAGCAATGTCTTTGCTGTATTCAGGTGATGGCAGGTCTTACTGAAGGATCCCAGCATAAGCAGTTCCATGAACTTCTAGACTTGTTTCACACTATACTTGAAATGCATTCTTGTAGTAAGAACTCGAGGTTGCTACAAACAATGCTTTTGGTTCATCTGCAGTGAACACTGTTTTAGAAGTTTTAGAACCTGCTTTCAGAAATCACAGAAGTGGTGGAGTTTACCAGGTGTTAGATACAGTTTGTAATTAATTAAATGGAGGTGAGAGAAAATGCTCTATGCAATAGAAGAATTTATTTGGATTACTTTAGTGTTGTCCATGAACACTTAATCAGTCTCCTGTTCCAAACTTTTGCTCTCTATCTGTTGGACTAAGAAGTCTTTTTATGAATAAGCACCTTGGGTTGTATTGTTTTAGGGCACCTTTGTAAGTTTATGACAATTCAAATTGTTTGTATATTGTGGTCTAAGTAATCTTAATTTGATTAGCCTAGGTGTCCATGCTTGCTATTTCTATGAGAGAGAATCTTACTGAGATACCTGTTCTTCTAAACACTTACCCAAACTTTTTTTGGTCGCAATTATTTGCTTATTTGTCTTGGTTCCATTTCTTTTTTCCTTTCATGTAAATGCCTTCTTCTATCTTGACTGTGTATTTAATTTGTGGCTTGCTGTGGATAAGTTAATACATCCTCAAGTTATTATGGTTTTTATGACAGATTTTAGTTTGGCCTTATTACTTCAAGTTCTATTATATCCTTTTTGAAGGTAATTCATATAAATTCTTGTGGTATGTTCTGTGTAGTTTCACTTTTAGATTCACAACTGCCTTTCATTGTCTTCAGTGCTATTCTGCTTGTAAACTGCAGTAAAACTGTTAAATGTGTTTGGGGTTTCTTTTGTGAAGCTGAGTGTGTTTACTGTGCGACTGCTATACTTTTCCTTCTTCACATACTATTCTTCTTCATTTTCAAATAGTTTTCTTCCAGATTTCAAATCTTTCCTTGGTCAGTATCAGAGGTAAATAAACTGACACTCCCTAGCAATTTCCTCTGTCTCTAAAGAAAAATGTCTCCAGCACAGACTGGTGTTTGGTGTGTCCTGCTGTTTTGCTGCTGTTATAGGTAGGTGTCTAGGGAGCTAATGCCCTTTAATTTCAGCAAGATTCTGTCATGTGCCCACTTCTGTCACTCAGATTGACATACCACACAGGTATTTCACATCTCAAGGATGAATAAATAAGATCATATTTGACATTTGTGGATAAATATTTGGCCTCCACTCTTCTCTGAGACTTGCAGCTGTCATAATTTAGGAGAACTCATTGTTACTGGCTGTGAAAGGCTGGACAGAGCTCCTGCCAGAGCCACGAAAATCTTCTCTTTGGCCAGCCAGCAGACTGGCTGTTGAGCAACTTGAGACCCTCCCTTCCCCCTGAGACTGGGTATTTTGTTATTTCAGTGCTTCCAGGCACTCCTGCATGGAGGAGGGAGCCATCGGAAATGTTTGGTCTCTTACATGATGGTAGAGGAGGAACTGCAGAACTTGGCTGGCAAGGCAGACTTTGATAAGCACTCAGGCTCTCTATAAAACAGATTGTTAGCCATTTGATGACTTCTGTGGAATCTGTGCTCTTCAGTAATCATCAGGGCTGTGGAACAGGACCAAAGGTTATAGTTTGCAGGTTAAATAATCCTGTCCTAAAAGATGTGCAGCTTTTGAAATATCCAAAATAATCTAGGCTGTCAAAGTAAATTAGCAAAGGTATCAGTAATTGACTTTTACTGGCTGAATTTTCTTCCCCTGTTGAGAAGTAAGGTCTGTAGACGAAAAATAAAAAAAATCTGAGAGCTCTACAAGAGGGTGGCTGCCAAACACAACAAAGGTTTCCTGTGCAAATCTAGAGAGCCAGGCTTCAGTCAGGCTTATGGTAGTTGCTGGAATTTGCTTACCTCTGCATTTTGTTTGACTGGGTGTGCTGCAGGCCCACAGGGGTAATCAGTTTTAACTTTGTGAATTACTAAGTTTCAATTTAGGTGGAAAAAATGGCAAATAGTGCAAGAGAAAATGATATTAATGGTTTGATGAAATGATATAAATGGTTTGAGCGAAATGCCATGTGTTTTACTTTTACTTGTATGTGGCCATTTATTACTAAGAGCCCACAAGCAAAAGAACTCTAATACTGTTGTATTTATAAACTATTTCCATGGGCAGTGCTGCAGGTTCTTCCTGTTTGTGTTACTTGAAGCCAACTGAATGTTAACTGATGAAAGATAATTTCCAGGTATCACCCTTTTATGATGTTGTAACAAGAAGCATTTTGTTCCCCACTAGCAGACCCTCCTAGCTGGCTCTGGTGGGCAGATATCTGGCACCAGTGCTCAGTTGCATCATTTTCCTTGTTATTCTCTTCCTCAGGGACATGTGTTGATGTCATAAGAAAGATTTCTCACTTGCTTATACCCCACATTTTGGGTATGAGTTTGTGCAGAAGTTGAGGTTGAGATAAAGGTGTGTGGAAGGAACCGAAGTGTAAGACAAAATTAAATGGAATAAATATGAAAGTTCTGTGACAAATCCTTCTGTTTGATATAGACTCATCAAAAATATTTTTCTCTGCCACATACTATCTGCATTTCAATTGTAAGCTAGGGTATTTGCTGCCTGGGAAGTCCAAGGGAAATAAACGTTTCATGCTTGCTTTGTCACACTTTAGATTAAACAACCTTTCAGTAAGACCCTCCTTTGGCCCAGGATGCCCTGATGTCAAAAACACAGTCACCTGAAACTAAATTGGAATAATCTTGAAACAAAATCACTGAAGCTTGAATTTCCTTTTTTATTTGTGTATGCATATGGAATAATAATTTTGCTTCATAACTTCAAACTGAAAGATAGCTTTTCACATCTATTAAGATTTTTCTTCAAATGCATTTAATCTTTTATGCTTGATTCCTAAGAGGCACATTAATATTAGGAACAGGGGAATGAAAAAGGACCTCCTCAAGGACAAAGGAATTTTTTTTAATTGGTTAATTTTTTTTGTCTTTGTGTGACTTTAAAAGCTAGAGGACAGCTGAGTTTTCCAGCAGCAAAAGAAGCAGGAGACATATATAAAAAAATACAAGAAGCAGCACAGGAGAGTCAAGACAAAGTAGCAAGGTAGTGTGAAAATAGAAATATCAAGTTTTTCTTTTAACAATATTGAAAAGGCAGTAAGTGAACGGAGCATATATTAAGTGAGGGGACAAATCTCAGTGTGATGTTACAGCTTTCTGACCTGTTAAGCACACCAGGAATTCTTAGAAAAGAAGGAAAGACAATGTTCAAAGCTGAATGTTGTGAGCTATAATCAGTTTGAAGAGGCAAGCCCCCACGTTGAAACTTTCAGACTTAGCAAAGAGGAGTGTCCTTCCCTTTGTGCCCCCTATGAAAGGATCTGAGAAGACTTAGATCAAGAGACAGAAGAGGTATTTATGGAATGTCAATGGCACCCCAAGAAGCAGTTTGTACCTTTGTACCTGTACTTGTGGTGGAGGCCCAGCAGAAGTAGAAAGGACTTAGAAGGGCATGAAACTGAATTACTTTCATTGCACCTTTTTCTGTGAATGCTCACTAGCTCAGACTTTTGGAAATGTGAGGAGCCAGTTGAAGAGATGCTACACTGCTGACTCTGTGTGCTGTGTGGGTGAAATCAGAGAACCTGGTTTTCACCATCCTCTCCCACTTCATTAGCCATAAAGTTACGTATAGTCTCAAAGAAGAGAACTTTTAAACAGTGAAAACTGCCAGCCTGATCTTTCACAAAATAACAAAATGAACCTATTTGTGGCAGAAAAAAGAGAGGACTTTTCTTTTTTTTTTTTTAATCAGGGGTTTTGTATTATTCCCAAGGTTTTTTACTAGCAGTCTTAGTACAGCACCAAGTACGAACATCTAACTTTTCAGTTTGTACTGAATAATCACAGAATTGCATGCAATCACACAGGAGAACAGAAGGACATTTAGAGAGGTTTATTTCTATATTCCTTGTGGACAATGCAATGTGCATGGGGTGAACTTATCTGAGGGCAGCTTGGTGCTAATCGTTTTTTTAGGACTTTCAACATTGTACAGTCTGGAGGAAACCAGCTCTTTTGGTTTGAGGATAATTTGAAAAGCATTTGTTTTCAGATGCTTTCATTCAGTCATTCCATTAGAAATGGAAGTGCTGGAAATATTTTTGATGGGAATTATACAGTGGAAAAATAATGCAGTTTTATTTTATGTCTAAAATGGCTTTGTATTTCAGATAAGTTTACAAATGAAGTGAGCTTCTAAGCATGTCAAGCAAGTTTGAAAGAGTGAAGATCAAACTGTAAGTGGACTTGGTATTTGCATCTTCAGTTCTGATGTAAAAGTGGCATTTTGATAAGCACTTTTGTTGCTCGGTTTAGATTATTTCATGTGGAACTCATTCTCATATTAAATTAGAATTTTATCTCGAACTCATATGGCTTGAGACTACAAATTTCCTTGAGACTAATGTTAGATGTGCAATGAGGTGGTACCTTGACATGTGTTTTTAATGTGATTTTATGATACTGAGGCCATTCTATTCTTTGAGAGCAACTTTCATGGGTGGAACCTTCTATGCTGACTTGTTGAATGTGAGTGTACCTACGCACCCCTAGAGCTGAGGAACTCATGGTGACAACATCAGAACTGGAGCATTCTCTTGCAGCAGACCTGGAAAGAGGAGGCAGAGAGAGACCATTAATTACCACCTACAGAAGGTATTGCCAAGGTCTACAGATAGCTGAGACCAGCATCATGATTAATGAGGAAAAGGACAGATTTTACACAAAGATATTCTGCATCAAAAGGGTAATGTCAACTAATGCCTTTTTCTGTCCTGTAGATAGAAACATCTGTTGTTGGTACAGCACATGAGAACAGTCTGGGGCAAATGCTGATTGTCTGTAGGAGCTGGAAGGTGATGGATTATCAGGGGACTATGTTGGGACAGCTGGATGTGTCTGTATCTAAGAGAGCTGTCTGATGCTTGGATATGTCTGAGAAGGACATGGTGACAATACCTGTATTTTCTTAAGTACTCCTTCCCTCTCAAGTTACGCAGTTTAAATACCTTTAATCTAAATTGCATTAAAGAAACTAAAACTAAGAGTGGGTATGATGTTGAGAAGGCTTATTCTCTTATGTAACTAGGTTAGTATTTACAGAGAAGACCTGTTTGCCCAGACCTTGACAGCAGCTTTTTCAGTTTGCTTTCAAAGGTAAAAGGGGGAAAAAAGGAAAATCCAAAGAAAAATCAAAAGACAAAATCTGAGTGGTCTAAATTTGTTGAAATGCTAAATGAGTGAGATGAGAGGAGAGAAGGAAGGTGCTGGACACTCTTTGGCTAGAAGGGCTAGTATGAAATGAAATTTGAAAACAAATGAAGTCAGAAGGTGGATAAATAACTTCTGTGCAGCTTTTGGGTGGTTTTGTAAGTTGTTTTGGGGTTTTTTGGTGGGGGCTTGGGGTGGTGGTGTATGTTTTGATTTTTGTCTTGGTTGGCCTTAGAAATTTTTATTTCTGTTCAAACTGTTACACATATGGAGTGCTAAAGCAGGGAATCTGAGTGGCTTAGATGCCAGTTTAATTGCTCTGCAACAGTCAGGAGTGTGCGACCCCTTGGCAGCTGCCCTGTGCTCTGGCAGCAGGCTGCAGGACAAACAGGCAGAGGAACAATCTGATCAGTTTTTCCACTGAGCTAACTCCCAAACACCTACTGTGACACACTGGTGTTTAATAAATCAGCTCTCAGAACGTGAGTGGGGAGAAGTTACAATTTATGTACAGCAATAGGATATATGTTTAAATATACACTGTAGATATTGATAGCTGCTCAATAAATAGCCATCAGCAGTTGCTAAAGGACATCCCTGTGTTGGAACTTTGGGGAAAGTACACCTGTCATACACATTAGGGAGTCTGCACCAGATCATGCTGCTCCATGGTGTTTATTTGTTCACCTTTGTCTACTTGCACTTTCAAAATCCCTTTCTTTGCGCTAGCTCCTGCTTTTGGATTCAGAGGTCAGCCCTGATTGAATGAGTTTACATGAAGTCAGCTCCTAAGGCATCCTCCCCACACTCTGAGAGTGCACTCTGAGAGGTGCTTTGGCTTAGAAAAGAGGAGTGGCTGGAGCCTAATGATTCGTACTCAGCTGTTAAGTAAGATTTATGTTGATCATAATTAAAAGTTAATTGAAAACAAAATAGTGACATTTTTGTTTTAAATGCACTGCAGTCTTCTACTTCCCTTTCATAAGTGTCCTTCAACTATTTTCTAGCTGTGTTTTTTTGTCTCAGGAGACCTTACCATAAGTAAAGAGAAGGTTGGAAATAACTTGACCTTTGCTTAAAGGCTTAACTTTGCTTTTAAGTCCGTCCCCTATCAAACAGAGGATCTGCTTTGCAGGATGTGACTCATAATTTTTAAAGAAAATAATATACTAATGACTAGCTGAAAATGCTAATTGCTAAGGTATTTGGGACAGTCTTTTATAAAATTTGGTGAATTCCTTTTAGTTCTCTCTACACTAAGAGAAACCTGAATTATGTGTTTCCATTTGGCCTTTGGGAGTACAGCTGCTACTTAAAAAGATACACTTCAAGAAAAATGTTTTGTCTTGGAGGAGTAATCGCTTGTTTTGAACTGAGACCTGAGTGGCAAAGTGTCTATGGTGCATAGTCAGGAGAAGGGCAAAGCCCTTATGTCACCCTAAATAAACCGACTCCTCCTAGGTGTGTGTAGGAAAAAGATGGACTTGTTTTAGGGTGAAAGATACAGCACTGTTAAAAAGAAAGGCATTCAGTAGTTAGGAGCTCTCTAGTAGTGAATTTGTTGAGGTCCTTTTGTTAGTTTGTGAATGATAATGAACTATTTGTGGGCTGAAAATAAGTATCATTCTGCTAAATCTACCTTGCAGGTAAAATTTTGACATGAGTGAAACACTGGAAGTCTAGAGCTCTTCTGGTTAATGTATATAGTGATCAACATCTATTCATTCTGTTAAGGCGTTTCTTACCTACATCTGTCATTACATATCTCACATTCTCCTCGTGGTGAAACTTCTCACTTACCAGTAGTCTACACATAGATTACTTTAGCTTATAAACTGTTCTTTAATGTTTTCAGTTTAGTTATTTTTGAGCATCAAAACAGACAGATTTTCTTTCCAGTGTTTACTTAGAACTGACCCTTCCAGAGAGTAAAAGAAGTATCCAGCCCATGTTATTTTTAAGGTGTTGCCTAAACCCATTCCAAAGCCCATTCTTCAGAGGAAAGCAGAGACATAATTCATCTGCTGAAAAGGAATAACTTTTTTCCCTAGTTATAGCGGAAAAAGCATTCCCTCATTTGGTTAGAGAGCCAAGCAAATCCCTGACAAGTAATTAATCAAAATAATATATCAGCTTTTAGTAAGAAAAAGAAAATACTTATATTCCTACTCAGGGAGATGTCCTAATGTTTTAGCTATACAAAACATGTATACAAAATATTTATTTGTATTAGTGACTGTAACAGTAGGGAGAGAATTTGATTGTTGTATGTTTATTTTTGTGGGCCTATTTGAAAATCAGGGTAAATGTTTTCCTTTGGAATAATTTAGACACTACAGAATACCTTCCTGCATTGAACAGGTCAGAGCCAGCATCTTCTAAGGGCTTAACATGCCATATTGAGTGATACTTGTCTTTCTAATTCCGAGATGTTTTTTAGCCACCCATCTTCCTGGAAAATTTACATGATCCACTTATTCTGAGAACCAGGCTTTAAAACTAAGGATTGTTAATAGAGAAATATATATATATATATATATGTATTTATTCACTTCTGGCTTTTTTGTGTTCACCTTTCTTGTAGGGGGTTGTTACTTATAAATATTGTGGTTTCCCCCACAACAGTAGCTCTTTTGACTTCATTGCACTGTGCAGCAGTTAGCAATGTAAATTGTGATCCAGGCTGAGCTTGCTACCAGAGATGATGGCACAAAAGATGGGGATGGGAGTAAACTGCAATATTCTAGACTGAAGTTTTACCTTCAGGATGACAACAGTAGTGCTATAGTAAGTGGATTCTGGAGGTAAATTGGAAACAAAAGTAATTTCCATGTTGCAAACTTCAGACTCATTCAGTTTTAAAGGCAGGTTTATGGGCTATGCTTGCAGGCACATACCCAGAAGAGAAACTTCAGGAGGAGCAGCACCACCGTGCTCATCATGTTGCTTGACTTCATGTTCTGCTGCCCTCTTCATTAACCATTGGCATTTCTCAGACTCTGTGTAGAAGCACCAAACCTTTTACTTTTTCTAGAGAGGTTTGTGACTGTCCAGCAAAATGCTATTTACACAAATGTTTTTCATTCTTCCTTCCACCTCGCTTTGGTCAGTAGTGGGATAATTTTCTCTTAATCCACTACACTGCTTTATGAAAATGTGGCATTTTAAGAGGGACATGTAAGTACTAGATACCTGAATGAACAGCATACCTGAATGAGCAGCATTGGTTTGTATTCCTGAGATATGAATTACCAATAAATGAAAACATTTGTATCTTATTTCACATTTAAGAATTATTTTTTTAGCTAATAATTATATTATTCTTTGTTCAAGGCTCTCAGAATAAATTCCAGAATACAAAATATAGTTGGCATGTCACTATTTTCTGTCATATTTTTATAGGTTGGGTGATTGAAAGTCACCTAGAGAGACCAGTTCTAGTGGGAAAATACCAGTATATATTTAGCCAGTATATGTGATTATCTCCTAACACATGCCGTTGGCTGAGGTTGGTGATAGGAGACTTGGTCCATTGTGTTTTTAAAGTAGGATTAAAAATAACTTCTGTTCATTCTTGTTTGTTTTTAGTAAACTAAACCCATATTCTCTTATCCTTTTTTGAACAACATTGTCAGTGTTCATAAAGGCAGTATTTTTTTAAGTTGGAAAATCTTCTTTAATAACCCCTGAACAGCACAGGCCAGCAGTAACTTCACTTTATTCCTTGCTAAGTGGAAGTGTGGTAAGTTCTCCTGCTCTGGGGAAGTGACAGCAGCATCTGTCAGGGGCAGAAAGGCCAAATATAGTTACTGATGTCTGTCAGCACTCACTTTGCTTCCTATTGGATGTTCCCTTCTTCATTGCATTAAGGATGGAATTTGTAATATGACGTACCTGATAATTCAGCTCAAAATATGCCTTAAATTTAAGTTTTACTCAAAATTCCTGCTTCAGAAGTGTTCTTCTGCCTACTTTACTAAAATCACTGAAGCTAATTCAGCTTGTAAATAAGACAAATAGTGAAGTGCTCTAGTAGGACCTGTAGAGAGACAGCTGGAAAAGTCAGGTCGTTTTGTCAGACAGTGTCATGCTGCTGGTCACTGGCTGTATTAGAAAGGAACACAGGTGACCTCACCCCTGATAAGGAACAGCTGTGTTAGTTAAGATACACCCTTGCCTCTGATGAGTCACAGCTGTATCCAATAAGGATGAGTGAGATAAAAGAGGAGGTGAGCTGTAAGGAGAGGATCATGAAGGAGAGAATCATGGAGCAGGATCCCACAGAGGGAGAATCACTGCAGTGAGGTCAGTGTGGGTGTGCAGCCTGAGCCTGTTGTTGAACCTGCAGTCACAGTCTGGCTGGGGAAAAGCTGCAGTCAGAGGCTGCACACTGATCCCTGCAGGCAGAGTTCAGCAGGAAATAAGCAGCAGTCAGAGGCTGCAAGGGAAACCTCCAGTAGGAGCTTACTGCAGCCAGGGTCTGTGAATAGTTGGAGTTAAGATGGCTAGATTATGAAGAGGAATAAACCAGGACCCTTTATATGCTGTGTTTAACAAGAAGTCTCTGCTTTGCCTCATTTTTATCCTCTAATAAGAGGGCTGCTGTAACAACTGGCTTGTGATAGCCAGGTAGTAACCTCTTCATCAGGAAGCTGAAATTTCCATTTGCTTGGTTTATTGATTATAGATATTTTTTTAGAATACCAAGAAACAATTGTAATATTTGGAGACTTGTCTGTAAACTTTTTAAGCTCCAAGACACTAGGGCATCTGAACTGCAGAAGTTAAATTATTTATGCGAAATAACCCCAAACAAACAATACCAAAAATTCACCCCAAAAAGCAGTAAGAAAATCACAGTGATATTTTCACATGATTTAAGAATTCCTGTGGATGGTTTCTTTTTTCTTTTACAAGTCATTACACTTTTAGCATAACAAAAGAAACTACACTGTAAATGCAGTCATCACAGTTTTAGAATGTCCTTACTTTGAAATGTGTTCCTTTAGAAGTATAACTAGAGCACTTTGATTTGTGTGTGTTCTGCCTCTGTCAGGTCCCAGCCTTTGATTGACTTTGACCAGTGCTCTGGCTTTTCTCCAGAAAGAGACCAACACAAGGAGAAAGAGGTACTTCAGCCCTTAGTATCTGAAAGCACACTTTATGACTATGTCTTTGCTTCATGAGAGGATGGGAGGCTGATGGAAAATGAAGTAGTTTGTTTCATAGTTTGCATTGGAATGTTTAATGCTCTTACTGGCAATAATGCAGAAAAGTTAGCATGATAATTTACACAGTGGATCACTGGATCCCTCTGAGGCTCTTCCCCTTCCTTTATGAAACTAAGTGTCTTTTAACAGAGATGACTTGTCAGCTGTGCTTTTCCCTGTGCTACATTAAATGAGTATCAGCTGTTGCAGTAGAGAATGATTTTTTTTTTTTTCACTTGGCACTTTGTTGGCACCTGGAGTAATGGAGTAATGAGATTACACATAATTCAGGTGTGTGATGTATATAGTTGACATTACAAGTAGGTGTGCTGCCAAGCAGGTATGGCTAAAGAACTCTAACACCTGTCCCTCTGTCCCCAAGGACAGGTACAGCCAGAGGTAGGAACTCATCTGTTCTTGCTGGTTTGGATATCTTCTGACTACTCTGCTGCTGTCACATACATCATTAAAGTAGTTTAAATGTAATTGCTTCTGTATGTGGCTGTAGGGAAAGAAAAATTTTCATTACTGTCTTGACTATTATTTTTCCATAACATGTTTGAGATGAATGGGAAGAAAAGTATGTGGCAAGCTCCTTCTGTAAGATAAATTAGGTTGGCATGTTTCAAAACAGTTGAGAAAACTTTTGTTAGGAAGTTGACCTACAGATAGGTTGATTTGTTCATACAATACACATAGCCATAAATATTTTGAATTTTTGTTAACAAAAAAAAAGATGAGTTGATAATTTTTTTTCCCCCAAGATCTCTATTTCTTTTGATTGTTCATTAGAATTACTTGTTCAATACACACTTAACTCTCTGCCTTGAAGCTGTGTCAGTGATCTGTTTGACCTGTTAGCTGTCCATTTCTTGGTGACTGCTGCATTTTTCTTTAACCTGTCACTTGCTTTCACTCAACCTGCTGTACTCTATGTTTCGATAAAAATTAGATAGTTAACCCTGCTTATTTTATCTGCTATTTACAGCTACACTGATTAGCTACTATTACCTGAGTTCAAAGCACAGCTAGCTAGACTTCTGTATGTTAGGGCAAAATATTGACAGAAATAGCCTTAATGATTTTTTTTTTCTAGAATTCTAAGTAACTGCTTTTGATGATGGTTTTAGTACCATGTAGATAATCTCCTTTTCTGGAAATTCTACTGACTTTATGATTTGTAAATCTAAAGTAAAGGTCTTCTGTATTTATCTGTTCTTGGGCCTTGCTGTGACAAAATGCAAACCCTCATGTCTATGCCATTTTTTTTTTAAGTTAAGGGGGAAGAAGGCATATTCATTAAGCATTTGCCAAAGCATGCCTTTGAATAGTTTCTGTTCATCTCTTCTCAAATATGTATGTGCTGTGAAATGTGTGTTTTGTGCATGAAAACAGATTATTGGCAACTTGTCTTCTGATCAGTATTGTCAAGGACACTTTTTTAAAGCTTTCTTCCCCTTTGTGCAGCATCCTGCAAGAGATTCCATTTTGAATGAACATTGAATTTTTTCCTGTATTTCAGACCCAGTTTGTCTTAATTATGCCTTTTTTTTCTTCCCCCCAAGCAATGGCCTTCTCACTTTTTAATCTAGTGTTACAGTGAATTCAAACTGAGCAGACATTTTTCTCATTCAGTTCTATTTTTTTATTTTTCTGGAGTTTTAGTGCTCTTAATCTGTGCATGCTTCAGAATCCACAGCATTTCTCAGTAAAACAGATGCCATACATCAAAATCCTTTTATAAGGTGGTGTAGCTTGCCTCTGCAATCACAAGTTTCTGGTTTGGGTAACAGCTTAAGTTCTAGCTTTTTATTTTTAATGGGTCTGCTGGAGTGGCAGCCATGACATCAGTCCAAAACAGAATTACACAGTCACTGGAAAATGCACACTTTCATTAGCCAGCAATGAAAGAAAGAAAGAGTGTGTTAGACTGTCAGAGTTTATGCTGTGGAACAGATAAAAGGCCAAGTGTAGCAACTGCCAGTTAAATAATTTCTAAAATAAGCCAGTAGATTTTTTTTCAACTGAAAGATCACTTTTTCCATAACTCCTCTAATCTTCTAGTTACAATTCCTGCTTTAGAAACAGTTACTGCAAAGAAGAGGCAGCAATACATAATCCAAGTTATTTCTTGTTAATGTACTCTTTCTTTACATATGTATAAAAATTTTATGGATATAATTTATTATTTAAAATCACTCTTATTGCAGCATGGGGCACTCTTTATTGCCAGCCTGCCTAGGTCCTTGAAGCCCTGGTGAATTTAGTTTTTAAAGACTCATTAAAGAGATTTGGGAAACCTGTGGCATCTCAGATGAAGCTATTAGGTAATGAAAATAGGAGTGAGGGTCATAGAGCTGGAAGAAACTTCCAAGTATTATAGGCGTGACTTCCTGCATATGTGAAAGTACTGATGTAGGACAACTGGCAACCACTCCCTCTCTTTCTCAGTCTGGAGCTATCTAAACTCTTTTTTAGGAATTCTTGAATATTTTTCTTCAATTCTCTAATTTAAATTACAGAAAAAATATCAAATGGCATCTTAGTTCTGCATGCGATCTGTTCTTGTTGCTTTAGTTTTGAATTGAGACTAAAAGTGACCAAGGCATTCAACTGTCACCAGAGGATACGAAAAGAATGATACTCACTCATCAAGTTGAAAAGCGAGAAAAAGAAGATACTTTGTTTCGAATTTCTGATTTATATAGTCTCTGGAACTTGATCAGGGATTGGGGGCGAGGTTAACACCTCTTTGACTCCACTAGAGTGGAGTTCATCAATTTGTCCTTCCTCCTGGAAGGAATGTATTATTTACAAAATATCAGTCTTTGTTTTTGTTACAAGTGTGAGAACTCTAGTACAAGAACGTAAAAACATTAGAAGGCTGAAAAATCCGGGTGACATTCAACAAAGCCCCTTTGCATTTCAGTTTGGAGTTGAAATTATTTATATCTGAATTAGCTGTGACTTGCTCACATTTTTGTCTGTGCTTACAAAGCTTAGTCCAAACAGGATAAAAAACCAAAGTCCAACATTTTTCATCTCACCAGCCTTTGGAACATTCTGTGCTATTTATTACAGCTCTTTCCATCCACAGTGTATTCAGTGGCAAAAGACGCATTACAGCTAAAAACCTACTTCTGCTTTTGTAATCCCACTTCTAGTTCCAACAAAACTCTCAATACAAATGTGAATCCAAACTTTGTCACAGGTTTGTAAGCGATCAGGCACGTGAAAATTAGGTTAATTTAGTAATTGAGCTATTTGTCAATTTAGAACCAGCCTTCAAAGATGTCTTTCAAATCAGTCCTGGTAGCTATGTGTTTTAAGTCATAGCCTGCTTTCTTGACAAGTGTAGGATTATGAAGTTCAGGATACATTTTGTGTTTGTCTTCCTTGGTGTGTTTTTGCTAGCTAAAGAACAAGGCTATGTATAATTGTGTCTGTCTTTTGTTCTTTTCTTACTACTTTTTTTTCCCCTCCCTAAATATGACTAATTGTACTCATGTAAAAATTATGTTTAGAGCCTGATGGTCCCTGGAGTTTGCAAGCTTTCAACAGTTTAAGTATTCGTACTCTGAAGATTTAACTTCATCAGCTTTGCATGCATACAAGTAAAACTTGGTTGGATATGTAACTTTCCAAGACAGTAAAATGAAACAAACTTTTGAACCTCTTTCGTGGGCTGTTATAGAGTAATTTTTCTTTCTATTTCATCACCCAGTTTCTGGCTCTGTGGAGGATTCATTTTCAAACTATAGTTACTTTACCTTACTGCAAATGCAGTTTCTCTCTGTTTCAGGGTTGCTTCACAAATCATTGGGGTAAATTTAAGGTACAGCAAGACAAAATTTGGAAAAGCTTTGTTGCAAGGGAATGAAAAGTTGAAGGGTTTTTCCCACTTAATAGGAAGTATAAAACTGCAAAAGAAGAATCAACTTGGACAAACTGTAATAGTTATTCCAGCGATTATGTCATGCTGGTTTTAATGCCACAAATAAAAATCCAGGAACCATCTAAAACTCTTGCCAGTCAAATAAAAATACCCTGAAATTAACCTTCGAGCTTCATTGATATTCCTTGGCACTCCATTGATCAAGTATATGGCATAGCAGCTGCCACTGCTTTGTAAACCAGTAAGAACTTTATTTACCCATTGATTTCAAGCATATAGGAAATTGCCTTTCTGGATCAGTGGAAAGCATGTTCAGGGGCTTATGCCTGTCCTATAAACCTCCTAATAGGTGTCAGCACTAGCCTATGCTTTGCAGTCATGCCTATTTTTCTTCACATATCACCTTCTCTGCTGACTCCCTTTGCTGTGTTATGACTTTAATTCCAAGTCTGAGGATTTACTAAGCAGTTTTATTGCATGCTTGGTGTTAACACAACTATTCTACCTTTGCTTGTGTAGAGCTCAGAGTTGATGGCAATTTACACAAGCATATGAAAGCACCACTTCCTCACAAAAATAGATTCACCACCAGAATTGCTGGGGTAATGAGTGCTAAACTTCCACCACCACAAATGCTTTGAAGTGGTGGCAGTTTAGAGAGAGGAAAATAATAAGAGAAAGGAAAATAATTAGAGACTTTAAGTACATATTTTCATCTGGTTGTGCTTAGGGCCCTTTCTGACTATGAAATAACACATAGTGCTATCATGATAGAATTTTCTATGACAAAACTTACTGGTAAAACCTTGGTTTCAGCTTTTGGAAATTATTACCTATTTCTAATAAGTAGGCCATTTCAGACAGATAAATTATTCACATTTTTGAAATACTAATTGCACTAAGAAACCATCTCTGGAGAAGGTGTGAAGCTTGGAAATATAGTAGGAGTTCAGTTTTGATAAGTCTAGTCCAAGGAGATCAGTAATTAATAGGACTTAGGTCTGCAGCAGGGCCAAATAGAAAAATGAAGATATATGAATCATATGAAGAAGTATTTTCTGAACAATGAATAATATTTTTTCAACTGATGTATGCACTGTTGATTTTTCTATCCAGCTAATTCCCTGGAAATTATGGAAAGGAAGTTCTATTGATGAAAAAATAGAAATGCCCTGGGTATTAAAAAAAAAATCAAAATGTGTTTGTGCCTGTGTTGCGTGTTAGATTTCAGAGCCCTTACAGAGTCCTTCAAAACACACATTTGTGGTAACTGCTGTTGTAATACGCAGAGCTTTCTAATATCTGATTGCCATAGAAATGTAACCCAATTCTCAAAAATATTTCCCTTTAGATTTTTAAATGAAATCCATTTTTAACAAAAATAGCTTCTAAGGAGTACTTCTGAAATATCTCTCCATCCTTAACTCATTTATCCTGCATCAGAGGAACCACACAGATCTCCTAATATTCAGCTGACCAATTTTTAGTCTGAAGTCTCTTTAAAACTCTTTGCAGGATTTTAGTAAAGGATCTCAAATATGTATCTAATAAAAAATTCTATCATGGCCAAAGGAAATATCTTTTATCTGTGTTCAAATATTCTGTTCTCACCCACTTTCCTAGGCATCTATTAATTGCAGTATTTTTACAGGTATTAAAGGGTATGACTTTATTTCAGGTTTTTTGCAAGCTCTAAATTGAAAACAAAGAAGTAATCAACAGGCTGGTAATTACTGTGGATGTAGAAGTGGAACAGAACACTTAGGAATGTGTAATATGCTCAAAAAGAATCAGCAGTTGATTTGTCTTGAAATAGTCAATTTTCTGTTGTCCTTTGTGGCCCTTCTGTGTGCACATCAATGCCAGGTAGCTTTGAGCTTCCCTATTATTTACAAACTACCCTTCAAGTTCGTTTTAGAGATATTTGTTGTCATGGTATTATATTGTTCCCTCATAAAACACTCACTTACAACTCCTTAAAAGTAGAGGATAGTTCATCTATGTAACAAGAAAAATACCATCTGTGGTACATCACAGAGTAGAACACACATGGTTCAAATAAGGAAAAAAATCCATTGTTTACTAGAATTTTATAATCTGCAACAAATACCACATGAAACTTAGGCAGTTTTTTTCAGGCTGCTGTGTCAAATGTCAGGGAATAAAGCAGGAAGAATGCATGAATTGTGGCAGAAAATCTACTGTTACATGTTTTATTTCTTGAAGTATGCCAGAAATTTGTTTGTTTTCAGAAAGGGCAGCTGTAAAGTGGGAAGGAAGGACAGAAATACTTTCTCTGACTGTCTAGGAAGTCAAGCTTAGGACAGCCCTAGGTATTCTGTGCATGTCACTATGTTCACATGAATGTAATAAAGCTTTCTAGGCATGGATATGCTCCAGACTTTCATCCTCACCATGAAGCTTACTACTCGGTGCACCTCCTGCACAGCAGCTGAGTCTTCCATTGCTATCAGCAATGTGATGTGTACATGGCCAACATCACCCCACCTATTTAATGGAAAGTAACAAGAAAAGGCTTCATGATATTACAATTTCCTAAACTACTTGAAGCAGTTTGTAAGGAATTCTTAAAAATTTGATTGTTAGTAGGAAACCCCCTACCTTTTAATGTAAATGTAACGGTGCTGTTAAAAAAAAAGACTTGTGAAGAATCTGCATTGTCAAGCATGCTGTGTGTTTGACTTCAGGGTGAGAAGCTTGCAAGGGCAGCAGATTTGGTTTTGACTGGTAATTCTGTAGATTTACATGCACTTGAAACAAATTACCCTGGAGCAGGTGTGTGTTAGGGACTGCATGGCCTGTTGAGAGAAGGTTTTGGAGGCACATATCTGCATTTTTAGGATTTGTTTTGGGTAAGTAGCCAAAAATTGCTGCTGTTACGTGGTGGCTGAGTAAGGAATCAGCAGAGATGTAGAAAAAAATGCAGAGAATGTAACTTATAAGTAGTGCTGAGCAAGGTAAGTGATACAGGTAGGTAGTAGAAGTGCAAGAACAGTTTCTCTGCATACATCCAGCTTCTGAAGGCAGGGTGACTGGGTTGCAGTTTGGCTGTTCTTTATGACCCTCATGGTATCATAGGATGTTCCAGACTTCCACACTTGGCTGAGGTTCCTGGGTGCCCAGAGCACAAACTCCAGGCAGTCATGATCCAGCTTGAGGTATCTGTGAATGCATACAAGGTTGGTTTGAATGCAGATTACAATCACTGATTTGGGTCTGAGAGCTGGCTTTCTGTATGTAGAGCTGGAGCTGTCTTGCTGTAAACCCCATCCAGAATGCTGAGAAATTAATGTGTTTGTGTTTTCACACACATTAAAGTGTGGAACAGTTGATACCCAGTGCTACATCTCAGCACTGACTTAAAATCATATCCCAGTGAAAGCAATGGAAGATTAACAATTTAATTGTATTGATAGCAATCTTAACTGAAATTGGTAAATCTGCTTAAAAAATAAGCACAGTAGACTGAAGTTGGTCTCAGTAAGATGATTATTTTTCCTAGAAACTTTTCTCAATTATGTGTGTCTTATTTAATAACCTCTTATTCAGAAGTGAGCTGTGCCACTGTAGAGATTGCAGAGGGAGCAGCAATCCCTGTCTTGTTGTCACAGTGCCTGTGAAAGGGTTCTGGTTGATGGTAGTGGAAATTTAAACCTTTCCTTGGCAAGGCCCTCACGCCAATGACTGCTGGGAAGGGCAAACTTTTCACTCTGGCCTTGTGCCTTTGCCCAGGGAACAAACCTGTCCTGGTGCAGGCTGCAGTTCCTGGGGCCATCCCATGGCTGCCACCTTTCCTGGAGCTGCTGCTGAGGTGTCTGCTGCACCCGGGAGAGCAGCCAATGCAGAGGGCTCAGAGACTGCCAGCTTGGTGTTCCAAGCTTTGCTGCATAGGAAAGGTCACGCTAAAGCAAAAGTTTTTTGCAAAGTGCTGTTGGTAAGAGAGCAGCTTTTGTTTTGTAGCAGACTAAGGAGGAGATTCAAGACGAGTGAATGAATGTTTATTCTCATAGTTGAATGTGTGTTACAGTGACTGTGATGAGAAGGGCTGGAGCAGAAATAAGCTTGGACAGCCTTTTGCATTAGGAAATTCTTCAGACACTTGCTGACGTTGTATGCAGGAGTCAATTTAGTATTCATTAAATTCGTAACTCTTGTTGTAGAAACCATTTTTTCCTAGTTAGTTTATTTGAAATCTGAAAGCTGTGTAGTATTAGGCCCCAAAACTGAGGATGTTTTGGAAGTGCCTGTAGGAGAATGCCAACCCCTCCCTAGTTACAGTTGTTTTCCAGAGACCTTGGTTTATAAGAGCATGCCAGGAAATCCCTTGTCCTAACTATGGAAAGGGTAGGAAAAGGAGAAAGAGAAGGAGCATGACTGAGAGCTTAAAGAAGTCTGAAATAACTACGTTGGAGTTTTACAGTCAGACAGTGAACTATTTACTACAGAGACTGCCCAAATTGAAAATTGTATAATGATGGGTCCTGAATTTTCACACATACTGGCAGAATAAAAAATATGAATGTTATACTGCAGGAATATGAAAACAAATGTGAATTGTCATTCAATGCACTATTATTGTCATGCAATAATGTCGAGCCTTGAAATTGTAGGAAGGCTACTACATCTATATGTTGTATCACAGAGAATCTGGTTTCTCCTTGGCCATACTTAGTATGAGATGTAAAGATATAGAGGTCCATTAGCAGTCAGTAAAGGCATAATTCAAAAAATACAATTTTTCTTTTGGCACTGAGTGTGCGACTGCAATATTCTATAGTTAGCCAACCAGTAAAGCAGCCACCCCAAACTGCTGTTGGTATTGCAGGCCAGTAAATAGGAAAAAAAAAATCCATTCTTGTTGAATAAGCTGTTAGTCTGATGATGAAAATCTGGAAGTAAGAGCAAATAAACCAAAAGGACAGTCTTTACTGCAATGTAACATGATTTTAAATCATAAACTGCATGGTGAGCTTTTACAGTAGCTGTGGGGACTTTATTTGCCGTTATTTCTTGCCCAACTGTCTGCTACTGTGCTTGAATTGCTTTAATTCTCCTCCCCCAGTGAATTCCTTCTATCTCATCTATTATCTAGAGAAGGAGAGTTTCACCTTGTTTTCCACATTCTTTGCTTTACAGTTATTTTTTCAAAAGTCGTACACACTCCTAACCTAGGCCTTAGAGACCATCCATAATTTAAGTGCAATTCTTGCAGTGGCAAAAGCAGTCAGTAAACTAAGGTGCTATAAACCATGGGCCTTCTATACTTGCTCATACTTCCTTAAAGCAGAAGCTGCTGCTTGTTAGGGATTAGAGAGCTGAAATGTCCTGGCATCTCCTGCAAGCAGGAAAATCACAAACCTCAGCTGTATATCTGCTGAAGTAGCTGTGGTACTTAAATAAAGGTTTTGAAACCCTAATTAAGATGAAGTGAAAACTAATAGGCAATTGTTGGCACTGGTCAGGCAAACAGTACTTCATTTCATCTGTCATGCTATTGCACTTCCTTCCCTGCATGTGCACTCAAAATCCTGAACGCTATGAAATGTAGTCCCCTTTATGGTTCTGGGATTTCAGTATTTTTGACTGGCTTAATTAAAAAGCAAACAAACAAACAAAACCCAACCCCCCAAAAAACACAAGCACAATCCTGTGTTCCAAAACCACAAAACGAGTGCTTTTCCACTCATGGAACTTGCAGAGCTTATTACTGTTTCCATGTTTTTTTAAAGATGTGGGGTTATAAAAGTTATTTAATGTGTTCTCTTTGGATGGAGGCTTGGTGTGTTTCTCTCAATCAGGCTTTACTCGTTTAATCACAGATTTTTGAGGCATTGTTAAATTGGATTTCTTAAGGTAACAGAAACCTCTTTGTCTGAAACCTTCAATTCTAGAAATACCAAAGTGCAGTTTAGAAAAAAGAAATAAGAAACATCTGGCAAGTCAGGATGCTGTCTGCACTGGCACAAAGATGCAATAATAAAAAGCCCTTTTTTTCCAAGTCTGTGCTTGCAAATAACATTATTACAAGAGCTTGCTGGCTGCAGAATACCTTATGGGAGCAAGGACATGTTGCAAAGTATTTTGCTGTATGGAACAGCAACAGCTACACTTTGGAAATAGTTCTCTGTTGGCTACTTGCATGAGAGAATGGTGAGGTTGGCTTATTTTTGGAGCGGGTTTGTGCATCTTGCACAGATGTATTTAAGCTAGCAGCTGGTAGCAGAACTTAGTTTCTTAGTAGGTACAACAGTGATACTCTGTTGTAATTGGTTCTTCATAGTATTGAAAAAAAGTCTTTTAAATACCATTGGGATCATCTCTCTGGCATGTCAGCCTGCCTTTGATATTTGTGGTAGTGGAAGGCTGTGGCCTGCAAGGAAGTGGATATTAGGTGTACATATAAAGATTTACCCCAAACCCTATCTGTGCCAGACTCATTGATACAGATTGGGCTCCATGCTCCATTGCAGTTTGTTCTGGGCAAGTAGCCAAAATGTGCTGGCACAGAGAAATTCTTCTGCCCACAAAATAGAGCATGTAATGCTTGTAGCTGTTCAAGCAAGGTAAGCTCATGCCAGCCACAATCTAAGTCCTGGCTTTCAGAATGGAACAACACTTGTGCTTTTTCTAGTGTGCAAACTCTGCTCATCCTGGCACAGATTATCTTAATACTGTTCTCACAAAATTGGGGATCTCTATTTTAGCAGCAGCTAAAATTATATGCGATATGACAGCCAATGGCACCATTTTGGAAAAAGTGCATTACAGAAAAGATGTCATATTCTCTCACTTTCTTCTCCTGGCTTTAAGTATGTCCCTGGCATTTTTGCCGTTTCTTTTCCCTGTAGTCAGACTCTGCAGTGGTTTGGCGCTGAGTAGGGGATGCTGATTTATCTTGATGTCAAACTAGCGACTCTTCAGTGGGATGTCACGTTGAGACCTTTGTCCCCATGTAAAATGGCTCTGCTGGCACCAGATGTCAGTGTTGGTCTGTGCTGATCGGGCACATCTGCGTGTCCCCCTCTGCCCCAGGGGCTGCAAGTGCTTCAACAGGCTGGATGGTGACAGCCTCCTTCTGAGGAGTCATTGCCTGCAGCTGAATTAGAGATGAGAGCTGCTTTCTGATTACGGGATTTTTTAAAAAATAAAATCATTGCTTAAAAAAGTGATTTGATAAATTGTATAAACAAAACAAGAGCCTTTTGGCTCAGTTAATATGAGCTGTAATTATATAGCCAGTTCTAGTTGTATTTTGTTTCCAGTTGTTGTAACTATACTGAAAGTACAGTCTGTGGAAATCTTCACAGATTTTGCTTTTATGTTGTGGTAATTGTTTACAGGCAAATTATTTTTACTGGACACTGATTACAAAGAGCAGACTAACATAAATATAATGGCTTTACCAAGATGCCTCAGAACTTAAAGAAATAAATAGTCATTATTGTGAGTAATAGTCCTTGATGTAATGAATGACACAAATTATGCCAATTCAACCCACTGAAGTGTGTGTATGTGGGAAAAGAAGTTTGGATAAACTAGCAAGGCAGATGTTTTGAGGCCAGTGACTGAATCTGATTTCTGGGTCAGGTTCTGTGTTTCACCTTTGGGAGGATTGTAGAGAATTCTTGGCTTGTTGTGGTCTGTGGGCTGAAAGATCTTTTGACATTACTTTGCCAGGGAAAAGTTACTGTGTGTAATGGAAGCAGATGCTGGCTGGCTTTGCTTTTAATGGCTACAGTGATGTGAAACCTGGTGCCAGCGTGTTTGGCCAGCACTGCTGGTAAAGGATGGCATTCCTACACACTAGGGAGTCAGAGTTCAGGGTTACGGATGCTGTTTCTTGACTGACACCCTCAGTTTTGAGGGGAGTACACAAATCTCTTTTGAAGTAATTTTAGTGAACTGCAGTAAAACCCATCTGTGACTTGAATTGCCTCTAGAGGTTCCTGTTTATCTCTGATCACTGAGAGGAATACAGCAAGCAGTACCTTGGGTTATATAAATATAATTTAAGTGCTTTAGATTTAATGTGATTGATATCTTGTTGTTAAGACATCTTGATAAATTTTTCTACTATTGCCACTATAAATTGATATTTTCCAGTATCAACTTAGACAATTGCATTTTGCATTAGGCCCTCAGAGGAGGGAGAAGGTGAAGAAAAGCCAACCAGTAACTTCAGCTTAGTAGTACTGAAAAAAAATCTCTTTGGTAGGAGAGAATACCGACTGTGAGAGAATTGGAACGTTGCTCTAATTGAAAGGAATGCTGAACTAATGTTTGTATTAGAATAAATTACTGGAAAAAAGCAAGAGAAAGTATGAAAACATATCTAGACCACAGAGTTGAGATAGATTAAATTTTAAGAGAACATAGGAATGAACTGGAAATTTCCTGTTATTCTCCTAACTTAGATTTGTAATAGAAATAAGAAAGTGGTCTTATCTAGAAATGTATCTAATTTTTATATTCATATTACCTTGAAAAAACAGGATAATTGATATCAAAAATAAGAGCTCCATATGCCCTAGCGTACATACTTTGCTGATTTCTATTTTTGTTGGAAAAATTCTAATTCATATTTGTGACATAAATTAGGGTATGAATGATATGAAAAAACCTCCAACTTTTTCCCTACTTGAGAATAGAGGGTACTCCCCACCCTGCCACACCCCAGAGTCTGAACACAGAGCAAAAGGACATGAAGCAATAGGAACACTGGAACTTTAGAAAATATTGAAGTATTAGCAGGTGCTATTTGATGCTGACATCATCTAAAAGGACATAGTGACTAACAATAGACTTTGACCTTTTATGTGAATTTATATGAATATTTATATCAGGACTTTTATCTTTGCTTTTTAGCAGTGAGAATTCCTACCAACTTGGGCATTTTGGCAAATATCAAGATTTCTGTCCTTTTTTTTGGGGTGGGGGTGAGACCAAGCTCAACAAACAAACGAACACATAAGGAAGAACAAGTGTCCATCATGTTATGGACATCATTACATACCTTTTGCAAACTCACCTCAATGACACCTCAATTTGTCTCGCATCCAAAAGCCTGTTTTTCTGCAAGGAAAGTACCAAGTGTTTTATCTCTTAGAGGCTGCTTCTGGGATGTTTGCCTCCAAATTATTCCTTCCTGTGCTCCATCTCCCAGTACTAATTTAATTCACTTCTAATCAGTAAAGATGTTTTCTCTGACTCCTTTTTTCATATTAGTTTCTAGGTTGGAATATGCAGCTATGAGTAAGAAAGGATCTGGATATTTGTATTGTCCTTTAAAAGTTGTATTTCATACACTTTCATAAACTATCCTGACAAAAAGAAACCCCTTTCCCCTGTCCCAAACCCCAACCCCTACTAGAGCCATCTTTATAATTCCTGTCAACCTGGAGGTACCTCAAATAACCAATAATATTTAGCCAGGAGATTATTTCTAATTTTATATTGCCTAATCATCCTATTTGCTTATTTGTTTGTAGTTCTGTCCGTGATTTGCAGTCCCATGTGCTACGCTCACTTCTCTCTCCCTCTTTCCTATAATGCTCTTATAACATAAACTTTTCCTGATACTTCTAAGGCCTTCCACAAAATAAAATTAAGTTATCAGTTTGAGTACACTCTGACGGGAGTAATTTAAAATATGTTAAAGCTGTAATAACTTGGTTTTATAAATGGAAATACTGGTCTGTTTTAGAAATATGTAGAAGCCAAAAAGTAGCCACAGCATATATTAAAGCTTGTAATTCTTGAAGGATTATAACCTGTCAGTGTATTTCTGGCTGTGTAATAAGACTGCAAATTAAATACTCTGTTCAGTGAAGTTTTACTGCTTGGTGGTAGAAAGACCAACTGATGTTATGGAAATGGTATGCTAATAATGTTTTGAGAGATGAAGTAATATTTTGAGCACTAAAAAGGATTGTCTTTCTTTAAGGATTTTTGTCATGATCTACTGAAAAACTGAAGAGCTTTCATTTGCGTGGATTTTATATATTTTATCCAGGGGGAAAAAAGTAGTAATCTTCTAGTTCAGTGACACAGATCCAAATTCTATTGAAGTTTAAGAACTTTCTATCTGTTTCTGTAGGTTTTTGCATCAAGTCAGGAAAGAATATCCTTTTGACTTTTATGCCAAGAGATCTACTTGTGTCTCAGATCATAAATCTAACCAGCAGTGGAGCTCAGACAGAGGAATGCCTCTTTGTAGGCACTGAGCCATTGTCTAGGATTTTTACACGCACTCTTTCTCTTCTTGTGTGCAAGTAATGACTGAGCAAGAGTCATCTTTCTAGAGGTGAGGGCTGATGAATCTCTTCTTCCCCATTTTTTCCTCGGGGAGCAGACAGATCTTATCCTTCTCTAAGCTTGCCCAGTGTGGTGTCCACCTAAGAAGGCAAGAATAAGAAGAATGTTTAGCACAATTTTTTCTCACATTTCTTCCTCTAATAAGTACTGTGCTTTATTTTCCTTGTGCTGGATTTACTCCAATTTTTTCATCATGAGCTCAGAGTTTTACTTAAATGGTACATCTGTTAAATTAATGTATTTGTATGTGGCAGACTGCTACAATGATTAATATTTCCCATCTTGGTGTAGACAGTTGATGCAAAGCACAGGATAATATTTTTAAAACTGCACATTTCTACCTAGAATCCTATTAGTCATCTTTTCTAGACAAAAGTGAAGGGTCATGTCTACACTCAAAGTGAGGTTAGTTTTAAAAGCAGACAGAAAATATTATGTAGAACTTCACAGCATTTTCAGACCATGCATTGATATATGTAGCTTAAAAAAATTCCAGGGTGTGAATTTTTTCATTTCTGGAAGAAAATACAGATGTTTAAACTCCAGCACTACCCTCAGCACTAGTCATGTTTTCCAGGTCGGCTTCCTAGATGGACTGTGGCTTCCAGTCTTATATCTCTGGGATTTCTCTTCAACTACATCAACATCTGGCACAGTGCTTTTATACAGTTTTGTTATTACTTTCCCCATTTAAAATACATACACCATGAAAAATATTACAGGATAGTGACATAAGTTATCATGCAAAGGAAAAAGGTTGTGGCTGCAAAATGTAACCCCTGCTTTAATGGTTAAACATGGAGATTTAAGTAATGGGAGGATAGAAACCCTGGTCATAATTTTGCTTCAATTTTATTTTTCTTACCTCTGAATAAGAACTTTCATCAAACAATAATCAGTGATAACGTAGGCATCCGAGTCAAGCAGAGAGAGCAGTCTGTGGAGCAGTGGAGACAGCAAGGAAGTTCTCAATCACAGCTCAGTGACCTTTAGTATGGCTGCTGTGGTCCAGCCCTCCCTTTAGCATCACTGGAAAAATGCTACTGAGAACAGAAGGTTTCAAAGAAGGGAAAGTCAGTCATGGTTTTGTTCATTCTATTTAAAGATGATAAATCAGGTAAATAACCCATGTGTTGCACAAAATTGAGTTTGAGAATGAAAATAATGCCCTAGGTGAGTTTGGGGCAGATGGGAATGTGACAGTATCAGCTGACAAAAGGTGACTCCATAGGATTGCAGTCTTGATCGCTTCTGTAAGTCTTTAGTTTGTAGCACCCAAATTGCAGGGTCTTGTCTTCAGCCTTAAATTGCTCATAAATCAAAAAATTTACATGCTGTATTTCCATTACCTTTCTCAATTCCTCATTTAAAACGATGGCTTTTATACATTTAATTTTATATGGGGCCTGTGCTTTATGATGTCATGTAAGGTAATTTCTACAATTCCTGCCCAGTTTCTGTCAGAGTTTCATTAATGTGTAGTTCTATGTGCTGCAGATACAATTAGAGCTGCCAGAGCTGTAGCTCCCTGTTACTAATGTGGCTGAGCTGCACATAAAGTCATCTTGCTGGGCTCAATGACCAGGGGTTTGCAGGACTTACTCAGAGTCAACTTGAGATTGGTGTCTCATAGGGATACTGGTAAATAAAATCTCTGCCAGGCAGATTAAATGTTTCAATTTTAGGTTGTGGAAGAGGAAAGTAATAGCTAGCCAAAGTTCTGTGTTTCAGTTTAATTGCAATTTATGTAATTAAATTAAATAATCTAGTGCCTTAGAGGTAGACTTCAGGAATTGATTTAAAATTAATAATAGAGTGAATTGTTAATTCTTACATTTAACCTAGTTCAGACTGTTCCATAACCCAAAGCAGAACGGATGGAAAGGATGACTTATATCAAATTTTATCTTCTACATTTTTCATTTCATCAAGTAGTTCTACATGTCTGTCTTTTTCTCTGGTCTGAAAACAGTAATTGGAATTCACCACTTCTGTGGTATGAGGGGGGGGGGAAGCTGAATTCTGTGTACAGTAATAAATGTAACTACCTATATTCCTTCTTCACAAAGAATACCCACTGCCTTATAATTCAGAGAGATGTCCAAAGCTGTCTATAAACACTTAGTCATAAAATAGGAGTCCCAAATACTAAACCTTGATCTTTTGGTAAGAGTGCATCTGAATAAATCAATTAATGAACAGATTTAGTCCTCCCAAGCTCTCCTAGGAGTTATGCCATTGTAATGTCTTGCTTCCTGCTCTGTGCTTCCATTCTCAGAACTTTCAGAGTACAGCTTTGACTTCCTACTGTAGCCTCTCAAGTTTGCCAAGATTTCTGAACTGAAGTCATCTTTGTAGCTGCAATCATGGCAAAGTCTCTTGTCTTGTGCTCCCCTGAGAGTGCCTCTTATTGGGATTCTTGGAAAATAAATCAGTGACTGTTTCAGCCCACGTTCTAGCGAGTGGCCGACCTCTGTATCCCTTTGGATAGCTCTGCAGTGACTCACAAGTCTTGTCCAATCCTGGCAATCAGCTTTTTTCCATTCACTTCGGTTGCAGAACAATGTTTTTTCTGCACTTCAGCTCTAAGAACATAAGGGAATTCTATTTAGCATACATTAAATTAGCTGACTAAATCTGTGTCTCTTACTAGGTTCTTCGTGTAGCAGTTCATTTCCTTTTCGCTGCCATGAGCTGCTGAGCAGTGAGGTTGAGCAGTGAGCAAGCCAGGCAGACATCTCCTGGCTGGCCCTTGGCTCTGTGTGCCAGCAGTGTGACCTTCCTCTGGCACACCACAGATTGCTGCCATGCTCAGCCTGATTTAATTTACCCATTTGCACTGATTTTATTTTGGAAAAGAAATCTGGTCACGCTGATGTGTGGGACAATGCGTTCATAAAACCTCTGTGTTGCACTGTGGGAAGTTCTCGATCTGTTTGTAGAAATGGACAACCCAAGTAAAATATGCAGCCAGGACATAAGATTTTTAAAGGTACAAAACCTACCAGGAATATGGGCGGTATTAGACTGAGACTTAGTTCTCATACAGCATTTCCAGTAATAACCCTTCACTGAAAATAATGTTCCATTACACGTACTCCCTCAGCACAGATAATGAGGCCTCGGGGGCTGTGGGTTCACCAAGATCAGGTTTCTGTAACTAGGAAACCATGGCATCTGTATTGGCTCCCCACATTTTGGGGAAGTAATGGATTTCAGTAATCTACTTCTCTAAGACAGCTTTGTCCAGTCCATCAACAGAGTTCTTTTCAGAGCTTCCATAAACTCTCAGTTCACAATACCTTGTAATTTACTCTATCAAACGCATAATTTCTTGTAAGAAGTAAAACTGAATGCTGGGGTATTTCACAAACTATGAAAATGTATAGTTTTCTTTGTATTTTTCTAGTTTTGGGAATTTATCGTGTCATACTTCCTACAAGCAACCTGAGATTTGAAATAATGAGATGATTAAATCCAGGTTATTGGAAGTATTTATTCATCTTAACATTCACATCAGATGTGCAAGGGCAGATTTAAAAGACATTTAAATAGCCAACAAAATGCTGGTTTTGAATGCTTTTTTCTGCTCTGTCTGGAAGACTTTATGAAGTGAGCAGCATCAATTTTAGTTTTGTTCTGGTTTTGAACACAGCCTGAGTGGTGTTGCTCAGGCTGTGCCAGTCACCTGCTCTTGCACAGAGCCTGCCTGGATCTGTGTGTAGTCAGGCTGGACCTGGACTTCCATTGATGCCAGGTTTGGGTTTTGGTCCTTTGACAGTTGCTGGGCTGTCCTGTCCATACTGCAGACAAAATCCTGTCAAATTAAGCCAGGTTTAAGATTGTACCACATTCCATGTAAAACAAAATATCCATCTGCTGTGACAAAGCAATCACAATGATGGATTTATTGTGTGGTATAAAAGGAGCAGGTCTCCTGATCAAAGTCCTGAAAGTCATCTGGTATGCTTAAACATGTTTATGAAACAGTTATAACAGAGGGGAAGGCTCAGTTGTTTGAAAGCAAAATGTGTAATTTTTAAAATATAATACTGTAACTGGAGATTTTTATCAGCAGATTTGATCTACTTGACAAGAAATACCCGTTTTGATGGAAAAGATTGGATTTGAGTTATGGAATCTTTATTCTGAAGGAGAAATTGTATGCAGTAAGTAGCAGAAATATTTTGTGATTTTTTTATATTCTTAAAATATTTGACTCCAGCAGTGTGTGCAGTAAAAATTTTTTTATTGAGCCTGAGTTAATGATGCTTAATACTACCAGCTTCTGGAATGGCTAGAGCTGAATTTCTGTCAAGGATTACCTGCTTTACATTGTTAATATTAATTTGGCTTTTCTTCCCCCTTTTCCAGTTAAAATTACCTACTTTAACTCATTTAACAAAATATCACTCTATGACTTCACTGAGCTGAATCCAGGGGACTGATATCTTTCTGTATTACAGTGCCTATTGCAGCTTTCACTCCTGGGTGGTGGGTGAAAGAGAGGAGTCACTGATCTCAAGTAAAAACAGCTCTCAAAGGTGCTTAAAAATAAATATCTGAATGTAAGATTAAAAATATAAAGCTGCATTTCATTATCACAGCCAGCACTGCAGTTCATGCGTTCCACTGTTAAATGAGGCTTTCTGTGTTAGGCCCCACCCTTTTAAAATTTGTCCTTTTTTAAACACTAGAAGTTACTCGTGAGATTGGTTTTTTTTAAACAGGATAATGTCTTACCAAACCTATACCAAAGGTGTGTGTCTTTTTAAGGATAATTAAACTGCTGAGAAAAGACAGCTTTGAAAAGGTATAGCAACAAATGATGGCAAAATGTTAATTAAAAAGCTGGCTTTACATCTACAACTGATTAGATTTCTGTGATTATTTTTCACAGCAGCCAAGAAATAGGTGCTTGCTTGTTAGCAAAAAGAAATTTTAATGACAGCTGTGAATCATCCAGGTTGCTAAGAGGTTAATTCACCAACCCGGTGGTACTGGGTGGAGTTGAAAAAGTGTGCCAGGCACTGCAGGAGCTTTTCCACAAGCAGTCAGGAGAAACCTCCTCCAGCAGCATGCAGCTGTATCAGCTGCAGGGTCAGGGTTGGAGAATTGTAGCCTTCACAAAGAGCTCGAGAAAGTAAGTAACCCTTGAGTGTACTGTCTTTGACCTGGACTTGTAAACGTGCAAAACGTTAAAGGAGAAAACAAAATGAATCAACTGCCAAGTGGAGGAGTTGTTTTTTTGTGTTCCTGAGAAGTGATTCAGGTAGCTTCTTTTTTTAATGTGCTTCACTTGCTTTAAAAACAGCAACAACAAAAAACCCCAACAAACCAAAATTCCACACCAAACCCTGCCCCAAATAATAAAAAAAAAACCCCACCTGAATATATATATATCTCTATATCTATCTCTGTCAACCAGATTTTTGTGATGCTGCCCTCATAGAGCTTATTTGTAACAGAGTATCTGCAGTTTAAAATTTTGCCCACATAAAAAAAGTAAATTGATAGCTATTAACTAGAGCAGTAATAGAAATTGCTAAAACGTTTCCTTTTATGTGTTTAAAATAACCATAAAGAGCCTTTTCTCTAAAATTCTACTTTTTTTGGATGGAATTTCTACTTATGTGATAGGACTTGACCACTTGGTAAAAATTACCAAATCCTCTAGATTCCAGAAATCTAGAAGAATGTGGATGGTGTTGCAAACCAAGTTAAGATAACTGAAAATATCAGTTCTTTGACCTTGTCTATCTTTATTAGAACCAACAAATCTCTTTAGAGATTACTGCATTGCAGTTATTGATGTGATAAATTTTGAGGAGGGGAATTTTTATCGTTTTCTGTTAAACATTTTAAAAATAGTGTCTTCCAGGGCAACTCGTGAAGTTTATGAATTAGGGATGTGACACACAAAATCCCACAGGTAAATTCCTTGTGCATCTGGGGATGGTAAATCACCCAGTATTTAGAACACTAAGGGATTGGCAGTAAAAACTGTAAAATTAGTAACTAGTAGAAATATTTTGTATGTGGCAGCATTCGTGGCACTAAAAATGTGACCAGTTTTTGAAGGGTTATCTAAAATGCCTCTTTGAGTTTCTTTATACAGGCCTGCGTGATGTCACTGAACTGCATTTGCCCCAAAAAATTGATTTTACAGGTGGGATATTTTGGATCAAAATTACATACCTGTTTATATACAGTTTTGTAAGTTATAAAGACATAATTGAGCAATTTATATGAGCAGTATCTAAGAATGGTTGTGCTTTATTACTTCTGAAAACAGTAAAGCTTGCACAAATTGTTTGCTTTAGCCTTTGAAGTCTGTTTTTTTAACATCTTGAATTCTCCTTTGGCTTCCTGGCTTTGTGACAGAGATGCTCTCTGGAACGATTAAAGAATGGTAGCAATTGCACTTGAGCCCAGCTGCTTCAGTGAATCCAGGTTTTGGTACATGATTCTTAAGGTTTTGACAAAAACTGCAATTTAAAATCGGCTAGAATGAAGAATTCTCGTTTGTGACATCAGTCATAATAACACAGTCCTTGCAACTTCTGCCTGCTGGAAAACCTGTAGGGTTAAAATTGTATGAACATGTTCAGTATTTCTATAAAACAGAGCAAAAAGAATCTAAACTTTATACCCATAAGGTTTGAATTCATGTTCTTTTGGTCCTTCTCTCCTCTCATAGGAACTTAATAGGCACTTAAAATATTGCAGTAAGTCACTGAGGGATTGATGCTCTTCCATGCTGCACAGATGTGTGGGTTTTTTTCTTAGCTGTGATTCTCATCAGGTAGTTTGGATGCTTTACTAAGTAATGTAGCAGAGGAGAAAAGAGAAGCGCCTTGTGAAAAGGGAGGCACAGAAGTTTAAGACGAAATAATAAATGGGAAAGGAGAAGAGAAAACTTATCTCTTAAAAAAAAAAAGTCTGTTTTTTTCCCATGTTATCCTTTCCTCCGTATTTGTTAAACTATAATTTGCACATTCTCTCACTTAATGTTTCATTGAAAAGTCATATAAAATATGATTCTTTGGTTTTGGGAAATTTTATTCTAAAAAAATTAAGGTTTTGCTTTTTTAACTGGCGTTTCTAAAGCACTTCCGAATTCTACTGGATTTTATGAGGAGGATTTTCACACCTGTATTGTGAGGTATTGCCATTCAAATTCAGCTGTAGTTGAACACTGAACTCCTATTTGAAAACTTCCCAGAGTATATTTGAGTATTGGGGAAGGGCTGCGTGGCTCCCTTGCAAGGTTGTGCAATGACTGGAACGTTCAGAAAGCAGCTTAATTTGTGGCTTCTGAAATCACTGTATGTGAAAATGAATAACAAAATGTGGTGAAGGATCTAATGCTATTTTAAGGATTACACTGATGAAAAATTATGAGAGAACTTGTAAACAGAGGAACAGCCAAAAAAACCCTAAGCAACAACAAATTTCCAAACCAATTGAACTGCTGACACCAGTGTTCTATAGTTTAAAAAAATAAATAAATCCCCATACCCTGCAAAAAACCCCAACCCAAAACCAACTCAAACCTGAGGTTCTATGGTGATGTAAACCCATGTTATGCTATTTTTAATGTGAAAGATCAAAGTGGCCGAATCATGTGTTCCCCCAGTCTAATAAATATGAGCCAACATAATATGCTTCCTAAAACTCTGAGGTACATTTGCTCTTTTTTAGATTAGGCTGACAAACCAAAAATTTTGCCTTTTTCTTAAGGGTTTTGTTTTCACAGTGGGTTAAAGTGTGAATAGGCTTCCCTGAACATTCTTCAAAAAGTGAAATTTAATATATATTCCCTGAAAATCTTTGGGAAAATGAAATTTAATATATATTCTAGAGTGTACTTCTGGGACAAAAAAGGTTTTTAAATACTTCATGCCTGTGGGACAAGAACGTTACAAAATTAGAAAGGTGGAGAGGGGAATGCAGTGGTGAACACAATGCCAAATTCCAAAGAGGCAGTGCTTCCCCCACATCCCTTCTTCACAGTGGTGTGGGAGCTGTTGTCACCTTGAGATGCTTATCACTTCCTGGGTGACATTTGATGACAATAAACTTTACAGTCATCAGAAGAAATTTTCAAAAAGTGCACTTGTAAATAACTCTAGTTCCCTTCTCATCGACTATATATTAGTAATCTAACTCTCAGAGTTAAGCTGGGAATTAAGTGACTTGGATGTAATGCATTGAAAACTCATCTGGGCAGTGGTCTCAGGGTTTTCTGATGCTTGGCACTTTGCCCTGGCTCATGTTTCCACAGATACTCTAGAGATGAGTAAAAGGACACTTTTTCTTCAGTCTGTAAAAAGCTGATGGAGCATTCCTTTGGTATGAAAGACAAAGACCTGTCTATGAATTATGCAGTGGAAACAATATGGGAGAAATTAATACTGTAGGTATGGCTCTCCTTCTGCTGGCTCTTGGCAGTAATTCCAGGTTATTCCTGTGCAGAAATGCTGTGTGTTACTGACGGAGGGGAAACTTCAAGGCCCCGAGCAGGTCTGGAATATTGCTTAGAAAAATTCAGTCATGTCAGACCAAGTAAAACAGTAATGCAGAAACCGTAACAGGAACAGCAAAAACGTTTGCGGTGTCTGCCTGCCTGATCCTCTCTTGAAACTCTTCCCTTTTGCTCCTGAGCACCTGATAGAAGTCAGTACTTCTTCGTTCCATCTGTGCAACTGCTGCTCATGTTCTGATTAACTTCTAGAGGAAAAAAAATGAAAACAAAAAAACCCCAGAAATTAAGATGTACTGTTCCCACAGACAGCAAGAGTGGAGTTTAAAAGTGAGAACTGGAAGGGACTTTGACAATTCCTGTTCTGACCTCCTTAATGCTTTGTCTGAGATTTTTTTCAGCAGTTTGGGCAAAGATTGATTTATGGCACATGCAGTTTTCATCTAAAGCTGCACTCAAGTCATGAATGGGTAGGATAGGATTTGCTTTTGTGATGGCATTGTAAAAATAGCACTCTCTGGAAGCAATTTGAGGAGTCCCTGCGACATGAACAGCACACTATAAAGGCTTTCTGATTTATAAAATATTTTCTATGCCATCAGACTTAACTCTTTGGTGACTGTAGATGTGTAGTAGTTGACAAAATACATACATAGTGATGTGATCTAGCAGGAGATAAGCCATGAAGGACATAAAGTTAAGATATTATCAAGTCAGAGATCCAGGTATTCCAAGGTGCTGAAGTTAAATTATTCATCTAAGTGGCATACTGCAGATTAAATGTCCCCAAAATTTTTAGGGTTTTACTAAAATTATATAAATATTGTATTTACATATATGCATAAAACTGAAATACATGTGTATTTCATGCTTTAGATACGTTTTTCATTAATATTAACTGGGTTTGCAGCCCAGAAAATATTTAAACTGTTAACAAACACTGTCCCAAGGGCACTTTCTTTAGAGAGAGCTTTAATGTAAGTTGGAAATGCCCTGCTGTTTATACATAAGTGCGTACACAATATGAACATTACAAGTACGTGTGTAAAACAGCAACTGCAAACTCTTTGTGGCTGGCTCAAGCTGCAAGCCTCTATTTGTGCCTAGGGATGTCAGTTCTTGTAACAACACTAAAAGGACTTTGCTCTGAAACTTTGGTTCCTCAAATGCCTTTTTATTATAAGTAGAAGATGTGTCTTGCCTGGCAGTAGTGGTTAAGGTTAATATTCTTAGCTTAGCTGTCTGAGCTGCTCCTGAATTGAATCGAAGTCCACTGCAATTTTCCTTGTAGCTCTTTAAGAAAAGTGAACTGTTGGTTTGTGTTTCCTTAAAATTCTATGTGAAGTGTGCCAGCTGAGGGGATGATTGCTGAATATTCCATTTGCCCTGGGCAGTGGAGGCCACTGCCTCAGCAGTTATCCCAAATCAAGTAGTTTGTCTTTGTGGTCAGTGAGCTGTGGCTTATTTCTCTTCTCCAGTGTATTTTGGACTTTAATGTACAGGTTTTTTTCTATTCCTTTTTGCTTAAAGAATCATGAATTGCAGTGTTCCTCTGCTGAGAAAAAGAATGGCTGGTTCCCAATAAAGGCCAGGTGGCTGAGGCAGGCAGGGCCAGTGTAAGGAAGGGGAGCTGCCAAAATGCAAGTGCTCCAGACAGCATTGCACAGAGAGGGCTTGGATGAAGAGAAGTCTACTGCATGTCTCCATAATCTACATTGAGGAGGACCTCTTTCTCCATTGAGGTGATTTTCCTGTATGATTAGGTAGATTGTCTTCTCTGTCTGAAAAGCAGAAGGCAGAAAAATGTAGTATATTAGAGCAAGCCAGAGGATCAGGATCTCTGAGCAGGGAAACATACAATAAGGAGCATACTTTATTGCAAAACCTCTGCCTAGCAGCTAAAAGAGAAAACAAGCATTTTCTCCAGACTAACACCCACTCCCGACATGCCTTTTGCTCCAGTCTGAGAAGTTCACAAAATAACCGTTTGCTTTGTACAAGTTTTCCATGTGAGCTGAAAGAATAGCTTGGCTTTATGATTGCAGCTATTACTTTCATCCAGTGTCAAAGCTGAGTTCCAAAAAGGTCTGTGTTTAGTCTCCAACGAATGAAAAAAAGTTCCCTGCTCCTACTGAAAACTCTCTCATCTTTTCCAAATAGTTTCTGTGTGAAACAGAAGATGTGTCTGAGCAGTAGAGGTGGCAGCAGTTATGCTATGCTTTGGCTACAACAGGAATTTGCAGAGAAGTTTTCTCTGTCTGGAATCCAGGCTGAACATCCCTTCACTTGAGTAGCATACCCATGAAAAGGAAGGATAACAGAAGGAAACCGTATCCCCTGTGTCTGTGCCCCCTGCTTAGGGATGCACACGAGCAAAGCCCTAAAGGAACAAAGCCTGAGTGAACTTCAAAGTGCTTTCTTTTCATGAAATGTTTCCTGCTTTATGTACTAGCTGTTCCTCTTTATTTAAATACCACTAAACCCCTTGGTGGAGGATATTTAATTAGGGAAAAAAATATTGCACCTTCAATTTTGATTTTTATTTCAAATTAATTTCTAAGATTAGAAGTGCAGGAATTTTAGAATTACAGTTCTCTGGAGTTTTAAAGAAATATTAATTCAGTGGGATTTTTGTTATTTGAAAGTAGTTATGAGACTTGCCATATGGCTATGAAATGATTTGTAGTTTAGTCCAGTCTAAAACCCAGAATCAAAACTGTGTAGTGTCCGTACTTTTCTTCACACTTGTACAAAAGCAGTTTATGAAACCGTTGTCTTAAGGAGGTTGGAGTTTTACACAGACCTCCATCAAGTACAAATAGACCTGCAAAGAACAAAGCAGAGGAGATCAGTCTCTGGTTGCTCAGTGCTCTTTAACAGCTTTAGCGTATGACATGCAAATTCTCCGTCTGTGTTTCAGAAGAGAGGAGCTGGTTACAGCAGAACCCTGGCCAGATTCCAGCAGGGAACTCCAGGGCTCCATCTGCCAACTCCCTCCCGCAGTTACAGATGGGTAACTTCCCTAAATAAAGCACCCACCCACTGCAGACTCTCCTGTGCGCAGACAGATGAAGTAAGCACAATTTGTGTCTCCATGCCTATGTCTAAATAATCTTGTGATAACACAGCAGCTTCTCGTTCTGTGTGTTACATGGCATGGATGTTTGACCCCCCCGCCCCCTACATTTTCTGAAATGCTGGTTTCTTTTCTTTTTTTCCCCTCATCTTTGAGCAGGATTTTGGCTCTAGAGAAATTTTTTACTCTCTATAAAACACAATACTGAAGAGGAAATTGGCAGAAATCTCTTTTGCAACAATGTCTAGAAGTATCAATGGCAAAATGAAGTGCAAAATATAGGAGCTGGCAATCTCTGGGAGGGAAAGCAGAAAAGGCCTGGCATCTCTCAGCCTGAGGATATTGGAAGGAGGAAGACTTCTCTTTCCAACCCAGCGTAGGATTTAGGTTTTGCAGCAGACTTGGCCTTTTGAAAACATGCTTTTAAGAAGCAGTCATTGTAGTTTTACCTACAGGAAAACTATATTGCTTCTCATTCACAAACCAAGATGCGTGTCTTTAGCAGGATGTGACTGAGCATCTTTTCCAGCCCTGTATCTTGTCTTTGCTTATTCTAAACTGGTTCCTTTGAGCAAGAGATAATAAGAATGAAACTATACGATAGCCTCCCAGGAAGGAAAATGTTTGTTTTTGTGAAAAGAGAGATACAGAGGTTCCTGATTTGAAAGACATTCACAGACAGTGGCACAAGGCAGTGTTTTAGTCTGACATGATGAACATCCTAGGCCAACAGTTGTTTCCTTTTCATTTTTGCTGTCTGCAAACCAGAGAATTTAAGCAAATTTACCCTGGTCATTAGTGTTATGTATGTGGTATATGCAGGCGCTTTCTGATTCCAAAATAAGTAACAAGCATCTTTATTTGATGCTGAAATTATATTTAAGATTACTGTTTGAATGTATGTTTCTACTGTTCTGGAAAAAATAACAGTTACAGAACCACTGTCATGCTGCTGCTTCTACAGTCTTTGTAGTTGAACATAAGTGAGGGAAAACAAAGTTCCTTATCTCTAGTTTTCAATAGATTTCATTTTCTCATTCCCCCAAGGTTTAAGAAAGCAATTTCTCTTTGGCAGTCAAATTTTCAAACAGATTTCTTTGGCACATGTGCTTCTGGCATAGCTGTATGTTGATAATCAATTTTACAGCAGAATGAAAATAAGAAATAGATGATGGTAATTTAATATTTCCTTGATCATAAAAGCCTTATTCAGTATGTATTTTTGTATTCTACCCCCAGATTTATGTTAATTGTTTCTAGACTCCTGCAGAATGCAATTATTTATAAACTGTTATTGGTGTCAGAAAAATGTCAGTAGTTAAAAATCTGTGCCTATCAGATGCAAGGAGGACTTTCACAGTCCTACATTTCACCCTTGGATTATGCTGAGAGCTCTCACTCAAGAGATGTCTGAAAACTTAAGCAATTTCCTTGTTTTTTTTTCCCTACTGGGAAATAAGAAGTTGTTTCAGGCTTATGTCAGAATCCATCTGAGTGGGTATGGAAGCAGGCAAGTTCCAAAATCACTTTAAATTAAAAATCAGGCCAATGATAGTTTGCATTCCCTGCAAGCAAACATTTCTAAGTATCCAAATATAGCTTTAAAATACATGGCCCCAAGGAAGGATTAGTACCATCTTATGATAAATATGATTAAATAGAAGAGTCTATTTGAAGTTCCTCTGGAATTTGCCACTCCTATATTTGTACACCCTTAGCTACTCCTGGAGGAAAGTGAGGGAAAGGAATTTTCTTGGGATTTGTATTTGCAAAATTCTTTTCTGAGAGCGAAGGAGTCTTCAATTACTCTAAAATTTATTTGGAATATGAGAATGTGAGTCTATGTTCTATTGTGTATTTTATCATATTGCTGATAAGCAAAATATTCTGACATTTCAACAAAAAATCCAGAGAAGCTGTCAGTCTTGTAATGCAGTGGAAGGTTTGGTGAACTATTGAGTGAATGGTTTCTATTCTAAACGTTTATGAGTGTGAAGAATACAGAGGTTGAATTTACATTCTGAAATGGAATTTTGTGGTGAAGGGAAGGAAAAAGCATATAAGGGCTAGCCTCTAATCAACAGTCACAGTAAAAGTGAAAAAAAAATTCTAAAATGTATCCATTTAACCTCTAGGTTTTGTGAGACCTAGCAAGCTGTGGATCAGGGTCTTGGCAGAAAATTAATGCATTTAAAACTTAATGTGGAAATACAGGAAGGCATGGCACAGGCAATGAATGTTCAGGGAGCTGTGTACTGTGGTGTTTTGGTAGATGATGGTGCTGTGTGGCTCAATGGATCTCCTCACTCCCTCATTTAGGTGATTCCTCATAACCCCAGGACTTTTGTCTGAACAGTTATTGCCATGGAAATCCCCAGGTGAGCAGTTCTGTAAGCAATTGGTACCACAGTGATGGTCTTTGCTACACAGGTGGAATTTTTGTGACAACTAAAGCTGTTGTAACCATAGGCACACTTAAGGGATCAGGAGGTTGTGTTCCCTTGGTAGATGCTGGCCTCATACTTCATTCTGTTTGCATGGATTCTATACATGTGTATAAATACATGTATGGAGAGTGTATATATTCACACAGAGTGAGTGAATTTTGTGAATGGAAAATTCTAATTTGGCAGCATATTTGGCAAAATGATTGAGAATTAAGGAAATTCTGTCAGGATAGCAAGGCCTCAGGATTTTTTTTTCCTAATTTGACCAGACATAATACTTGTGAGATATGTCATCTTGATAATACTGAAAAATAAAATTTATCTTTTATGAGAACAGACTCAGTTTGAACAGGTATAGATCAAGCTGCTAATTTACTTACCCTAATTCAGAGAGACAACTTTAAAGCATGTTTCAGCCTCCAGGGCATCTTTTGATGGATAGTTATGACAGTTTATGTACTAATAACACTTGTTCACTAGAAAATAATTTTGAAACCATAGATCACCTATATAGTCATCCCACAATTTAACTTTCAGTTATTCTTGGAGTCAACTACATTCGAGTCACAAGCCTATATATTTGTTTATTTACAAACCCTCTGGTTCCCTTTGTCTCCTCAGAATTACTTTATTTAGGCACCTAAATAAACTGACTTTTTTAACACAAATAGGGTAAATAATGTTGGTAACTTAGAAATTCAAAGTAATCTTGGGTAGGGTTATGAGAGATGAAAGGTCAAGCTGGTGTGTACAAGGTGGGTGGTTTTTAAAAAATAGAGCAAATTTGTTTAACAACATAGCTTTAACATTCATGACCTTAAAATTTCATTCAGGTTGCTGGTGTTTCCTTTGCAATGTAGGTAAATAGGCTGCCTTTGACAGCTGCAGATGCCACGATAGCATCCAGGCCTCATGTTTACTGTGAAAAGATTGAATAAAATTTGCAATTCTTCCACACTTGTGCTCCTCTTAACACTATCATAAGTGCCTCTTCTCTCTTGACTGGCTACAGTGTTTATTTTTTACAGTGGAAAACCATGGCTGATGGTGACTCATCAGACCAGCAGCTACTGGCCTTGTCTGTAATGATGTAACTCGTAGTCAGATGTATGTGAAAGGCAGTCATTATCTGAAGCAATGCTAAAATTATGATATTTGAGACCAAAAAAACCCAAAAACCAGATGCCCCAGTAAAAAAAGGTTGCATTGTGAGCTAGACACTTAGGTTACTCAGGATACTCCGAAAATTATCACAGTATGATGGCTCATTTTCTGTTTGAAGTAGGCAGGGTCGTTCATAGATAAGTCTTCTGAGGAACCATAGACATGATGTGTCATTTGCCCCTAATTTTACTATCATGTGCTATACTACTATGTAGTTGACTTTTAAGTTGCAGTTTTTGATGTGTTCCTGATGTGTTTAGAGTGATCTATATTTAGCAAGTGCAATGGCTTCAGAATAGCATTGCTCAAACATTTTCTGGTGTGTTACTCTGTCAAAATGCAGGGCTTGGAACAGGCTTGTGCAGAATTCAGAATTTAGTGTTTGGTGAATGGAAGTTCATTCTTAGCACTTTAAAATGGCAGTGGGTCCATGGTCACTGAAGATTTACAGCCTATATATTTTTAAACAATGGAGAACACTTTAAGTGGATCACATTTAAACATTTTACTGTCAGGGAGGTACTATTAATACCTTAATTAAGATCTTTTCTTAAGTCTGCTCCTCAAATGCTTTTTAGACTCCAACTAGAAACACAAAGTGTTCGATGCACAGTTTAAATGGCTTATGCTTTCTGTTGAGTCACATCCTGTCCCTTTCACAAAGGAAATGAACATTGGAGACATTAGATTTTATGCCAGCAATATTTAATGTGAAACACTTGGCGTTAGCAGACCTCGTTTTCTTGCTCATGCTGATTTTGCTGATTATTTCTGCACTTATTTCAGTGGCGCTAGTGAGATTTCATCTTGGAGAGGATAGCTGCGTGCACAAAGGGTAAAATGCTGTCTTCAAAATGCATTAACAATGGCTTTGGAAAAAGGAGTTTTTCATTTTCTACTGTACATGAAGATATTCATAATTTCTAAACTAAGCTCCTTATGCTAGCTGGGAAAGGCAATATGAATTCATTAATGCCTGGATAGAGGAGGTTGTTCTGAAAAGAGAGCTTGAAACAAATAATTGTAGTGTAATTTTATTGGCATTGGTAATTAGGCACAACAGTTGCTGTGAAGTTCTGTAGGTGTTTTGGAGACAGAAATAAAATCTATATATTTTCTGTGTCTCTGCAAATTGTTCTGCAGAGATCTGTTTTTTTAATGAGACAGAGCTAACAATTTTTCTATCATTAACCAGAACAAAATGTCACTTTGCAAGATGACTTTTAGTTAAACTCCTGAATAGTTTCATGACTGCCTTGAGATTTCAATTAACTTTTTTATTACATGGAGTACAATGTTATTAATAGCCAAGAGAACAATGAGCTAACATCGTAACACAAATGTCTTGCTCAAATGGAGAATTAAAAATGGGAAATGTTAATGCTGCAGTGGTCTGTCAAATGAGTTGTTCATAGTTGATCTGTGCTGATAAAAATAGTCATCCAAAAAAAAAAAAAAAGGGGGGGAGGTGCAGTTTTAGGCAATTTGATGTCAGATGCCTTGAAGTTGGAGAGATGTTCCCTTATTTTGGAGAAATTGTTGTAAGCACCCAGAAAAGTCTGCTCCAGAAGCAGCATAGGAGCAACAGTCAGCAGTGTGTGTCCAGTTTGTGGCAGCTGACAGGCAGGGGATGGCTCTGCTTTGCTTCCTTCTTGCAGCAGGACAAGGCTCTGCAGGTCCTCCAGAGAAAGGGAGGACCTTTCTTGTGCCCAGAAGTTTGTTCCAAACTTTTCATTCTGGCCATAGTGCAGTATTTCCCTTTGGGTTCAGGTTTCAAACCCTTGAATGAATTTTTTAACCATGTTGAGACTTTGGACACATAATTTAGAGTTTATACCAACTTGCTTTTTAAAGATGTGTATGAGGTTGAGTTCTTGTCTGTGTTTGCTCAGCAAAGGTATTTTATTAGTTAGGCTATGAAATATGATGGCCACACCTAGTTTAAAATTTTGTAGGCACTTTTGAAGTCAAGAGGCATGCAAAAAAGGACCTATTCTAATTTCTTTTCTCATAAAATGGTTTGGGTTGGAAGGGTCTTTTAATGTCATCTTGTTCCAACCCCTCTGCCATGGGCAGGGACACCTTCCACTATCCCAGGTCGCTCCAAGCTCCATCCAACCTGGCCTTGAACACTTTCAGGGATGGGGCATTCACAGCTTCCTGGGGCAGCCTGTGCCAGGGCCTCATCACCCTCAGGGAAGGATTTCCTCCTAATAGTTAACTAAACCTGCCCTCTTTCAGTTTGAATCCATCTCCCATTGTCCTATAACTAAATGCCCTGGTTTTTCATATATTGAGGTGTACACCATATTTATAAATCTTAGGTATTTACATTTCTAAACCAGCAGATTGCAAAAAGTGCTATCTCCCCTGTTTCTTGAAAACATATTAAAAAGTAATATGAATGAACTGTTCTTTAAAGAAAAAAGGATGTTTTAGAATGTTTGGGGCTTCGCATATTCAAAATAAAGTCACATATTTTTCTTCTTCATTTCCTTCACTTGAACATAGTTGTGGAGAAGCTTAACCACTCTGGAATACCAGACTACTTTGGTAGGAATATAAATGATGACAGATGCAGCTATTTTGGGAACTGAAAACTGCTAATCCATGTAATTGTAAAAACACATGAAACTCAATAATGACTTTTTTGTACACTGGAATGAAGATATCCACTTGCACTTGTCTTTGAGCTTAATCTTAGGAATTTGGGGCAATCAGATGTCCCAAGAAACTCTGGTACCTCAAAAACAGAGCACATCTGAAATCTGAATTGTGAAGTTAATTCTGTTATGTCCTTCTCAACTAGGGTTACCATTAGAAAAAAAAAAATGTTTTCTGAGGTGCAGAAAGAATCTTTATAACGCAAATGACTTAGCTTGGTCTGTTTTTCTGAAATGCCAAAAAAAAAAAGGCATCTTTACGTGATTTACAGTATTCGACAATGTTTGATTGTACACCAGAGGAAGTATCTTGATTGAATGGAAAACCCAGGCATATGGAGTGGCTGCTCTGGTTACCGTTCCCCAGTTGCTATGCAGAGCTACTGTTTTGTTAAAAAAAGGAATATTGAGATGTTTGTGGGTTAATGTGAATTTCCATATGACTTGTCTCAGATTCTGCACTTGGCACAAGGTAGTTTCTAGCTGCCTTTTCTTTTTCCTCTCAGCTTCTAACCCTCATTTGATACTTCAGGACTGGTTGAAAAAGCAAACATTTCTTATTAGACTAAGAGTATGTAGTGGAATTTTCAAAATCCCTTTTTGATTTTCTTTAATGGGTTAAAAGTGAAATTGTAAAATTATTGTAAACACTTGTAAAATTATTTGAAAATTAAATAAGGGAAAACAAGTTTCATCTTCTCCAGTCGCATTTGCTTTGCAGAACTTAGAGGGACAATAAGAATGTAAGGTCTAATGCCTAAATAGGGCTATCACTTTGCAAATCTGCTTTTACTCATTTGCCTCTATTCTATTCTATTTTTTTTCCTTTTTCTTACCAGTATCTTAATATCGCACCTTCTTTTTCTTCCTTTTGCAAAGCAGATGTATGACAGTGGTGTCTTGGATATCAGGACATGTTTAAGCAGTAGGGGAGAAATGTCATTCTACTGGTGTTAGATTGGTTATTTATACCTAAGACCAGCAAAACCCCCTAAAACCCCAAATAGCCTTTTCATGTAGAAAGCTCAGTGGTTAAATCCATCATTCTCATGTTTTCCTTGGATGCTTTTTGCATGTCTTTAAACACAGTTAATAGCCTTGGGTAACACCATGGGATGGTTTGCAGTCATCTCTGTGAGGTGTTCATGCTCAGACCTTCCCAGCTCCTTTGCAGCCTGTTTTCATTTGTTTAGTTGCTGTTTGGTGGCAGCTCCACACACCTACTGTTAGCTTCAAACCCTTGCAGCTGGATTGTAGATGTTTGTTAACAACATTAGCAATGGCCAGTGCCCTCAATTTGGATGCAGTTAAAATATATTTTTATATGTATTTCCTCATTCTGTCTGTAAGGATCAGGATGTCTTTGCACTATTCTATCATACAACCACCACTATTTTTTGCTGCTGCTGTTTGATGTGTCTGGACTTCTTGGCAGTCTGAGGCCCTGGTAGGCCATCAATGGCTCAGGTAACTTTGTCAATTCCAGAAATACGTATAAAGATTTAATATGTGTCATTGTTTTTTTGTAAAATATAAGGGGTTGGTTTGTTTGTTTTGTAGAAAATCTGGAAATTCAAATATTTTACTTTTCTTGAGCAGAAATCATTTCAATTTCTGTCGTAGTAGAAATTTACTCCAGCAGCAGAGGATCTTTCTCTTAGATTTATTGTTGCAGCCTGTGCTGAAACTATATGGTCTTTTTAAAGTAGTTTCTGCCTGAGCTTGAAATGTTGACTACAATGGCAAAACAGATATCTCCAGGTTAAAAGAAGCACTTAAATACAACAGGGTGAGATTGATCAATTCAGATCGGGGCTTGGCAACAACTGAATTCATGAAGAGTAAAAATTAACTGGAAAACTCTCTTGTCTGCAGGGTGTTAGCATGAAAGGTGTGGCTCAGAAATTTGGAGTTAGCAGGGAACAAGGAGTTCCGAGAGCATTTTATTTCAGACAGAGATCAACACTTGATTATCATTCTTATTGTGGAATTCTACTCCACATAAACGATTTTCAAATATTAAAAACTCACTCCTCAATAGATTGACTTTAAAAATATGCCATCATTTTTTTCTTAATACTATGCAAACTAAGACATAAAGTTAGTGACTTGCAAAAGGGTAGTGAACTCACAGGACAACCCTGAACAAAATCCTGGTTCACTGATACTGAATGCTCTGTTTTCCTTGTGCTGTGATTGGATAGAGATGCTTGTACTATAACTGTACCAGTAAGTGAACTAACATAAGTCTGGATTTTTATCCTAATTTCTTTAGTATTCATATTTATTACAACATTTAATGACTTGAATTAAATGTTCATAGCTAGTTCCTGAGAAAAAGTTGCTGGAACACTTCACAGGGATCAAGAAAGAGGAGTCAGTCATGATTCATTTAATTGTTTGGTCCTCCTTGGTCTTGTAGTATTTCACATCTCACTAACTGTATGGTCAAAATTTTGGCAATCCATCTAGCAGTAAGTGGAATAGGCAGTTTGTGCTTTCCCTGAAGTGAAAATCCAGCTGTGATCCCTGAGGATGTCAGCAGGCAGGTTTGTATTGGCCCCAAGCTAGGTCTTAAATGGCGTCACTTAAGATCTGCTCTGCTTGTCAACTGCATCACTGCAGTCAGAGGATCAGATGACTACTGTCTGCTCTGAAATGCCAATATTTGATCATTTAGAGTCTCCTGTTGGATGGCACACAGCTGTTTCCTTTTATTATGCGTGGCTGCACGTGTGAAAAGGCATCTCTTCCATAAGCATAGGTTGAAAAAAATTCCATCAGAGAATCAAACTTGTCCAACCTGTGTGATTTAGACAAAGTTTTCCTTGGAAGTATAGGTTCTTGAAGCATAGTCACTGATGGGTACAAATCAAATTCATTTGAAGATCAGAAGTGTAGAAAAGCCAGTTGGCTTCTAGGTTAAAAATCAGGCGGATTGAAGTGATAATCTATTTAACAACAATTAATAATAACTGGGGAACAAGATGATCTACTGAAAAATATCTGTAAAAAATACAAATATTATAAAGGTCAATGTAAGTACTCTGTATTAAAAATCCATTACATAGATTTTCAAGAAAGAGAAATGACATCTGTTTTTACAGAATTATTTCATGTAGCAAACAAGAGGACACCAATTCAGTGAAATGTCAGTGTAGGAAACAGTGTTGCACAATTGCTACATTTTGTATTTACATGACAGGCAGATAGATTTCTCTGCCTGGAAATGCCTTTCAGAATTGCCCCTGTTTGTGCCACTCAGGCGACACATCTAGCAAAGGGACAAACATATATAGGAAATGTCCATGGGGAAATTCTGCACAGAAGTTGGCTGTGCTGATGGAAGAGCAGCCCACATTGGTTGTTCATCACTGGTTTAAATAGGCAAGAGTATCATTAAAATGTATTTATCCTTTCACGCTAGGATGTTTTACCATGAGGTAAAACTGAGGGCTGCCTGAAAGAGTTTTGTTTACTGTCAGTTAGACTTGCAATGACTGAAAATCATTAAAATAGCAGGCAGCTGAATGGAAAGACTTTGAAAGTAAAAATCCAGTGGCTTGTTTTATACAGTTTCTCAACCTGTGTGTTCCCTGCTCACTCGAGAGTATCCACATATGCTTGGCAATGAAGGAAACGATGGATAAATCATTACTGCGAGGTCAGTAAATTCACTACTGGGATTTAAAAAATTACTCAGGTTCAGAGAGAAGCAGCAAAACCTTTTAAATAAATGTTGTAGAATTCAAATAAAATTTCAACAAACATATGTATTCTAATATGATAGATGTGTTTCTACTTTGCTTTAATAATGGCTAATTTAAATTTTTGCATTTAAGGAAAAATTGTATCTTTAGCTCTTTGGTCTTTTCTGGAAATGAGAAGTTTTGCCATTAATGTGGAAACCACCTTTTCATGTTTTATGGGAAGCTTTTAGTCTCTATTTCTACAAAGTGATACTTCAGGTAAAGTTGTGACATTCTGTGTCTGGAACTTGACTGCTCTTCTACTTTTCTGCAAGCAGCCCACACACTCCTGGCACTGTAGCTGCTCTCTGATTCTTAACCCCTCTTTATCTGGCTCTTGGGAGTAGGATGTAGGTATGGGAGTTGATATATAGGCTTTTGAGAGTGGGAAAGGAGCAATAGCAGCACAGAGGTCTCAGTGTCTCTGTACCCCCTACTTACATCCCTGTAAGACAGCTATGGTTGCCCACTCCTGTGGGAGCTGCCAGCAGGGATGCAGCATGTTCCTGTCAGGCTGGATAGGCATTTCACCATAAGGTGTTCCCAGTGCTTTGGTGAAGTTCTTTAAGGCCCAGTAAGTTTATTCAAGGAGTTCCGTTTAATTCAAGTGCCTTTATTATCCCCCAATTACCTGCTCACATTGTTACATAAAGCTCAGTTCATTTCTGTATGGCAGAGCTGCCAGGACATGGGCACAGCCTTGGGTAAGA